>NC_140029.1:88719240-89919240 GCF_963513975.1 Fringilla coelebs | reverse complement strand
TTGAGGACGCTGATGTTGGAGCCCAGGTCGTTGCGGAGGGCCATGGCGGCGGGCGGCGCGGGGAAGGGGCCGGCGGGCGGCTCCCCGCCCAGGGGCTCGGCGGCGGGCGGCGGCGGCAGCTCGGGGCCCGCCAGCCCCTGCTGCTCCTGCGGCAGGAGGAAGAGGTTGGGGCCGAAGAGCGGGTTCATGGCGGCGGCGGGACGGGGCGGGGAGCGCCGGGCGGGGGGATGCGCCCGCCCGGGGCCGGCGGCGGGGGCGCGGCTTCCGCTGCGGCGGGGATGCGGCGGCGGCGGGCGCCGAGAGCCGCCCCCGCTCCCGCCCGCTCCCCGCCGCCGGCCCCGGGCGGAGCGAGCAGACGCGGCAGAACCTCCCTTTCCTCTGCCGCCCCCGTCTGTCCCCCCGCCGAGGGGCGGCTCGGCCTCCCCGGAGGGTTTCGGGGCGCCCCGGGGCGAAGGGCCCGGTCCAGCAGAATTCCCGGAGGGAAGTCCCTCTCCGGCACCGCTAGCTGAAGCCCCGCCTGTTACCGATTTCCGTAACTAGCCCAGCCGCAACACAGTGTGTTTCTGTCTCCTTTTAAATATTTTATTCTTTTCTTCTTTTTTTTTTTCCCCCGTAGAATTTAGTGCTTTCCCAGAGCTGCCCCCCTGAAGAAGGCATAACTTCGCCTCTACACCCCATAGCCTCTCGTTATGCTATCTGGAGCCTCCCAAGACAGCCCTGTCCGTGCTGTGCCAGCAGCCCGCCTACGGGCAGCTGCCGCTGGACAATGGCGAGCCAGCGGGCAGAGGAGGCTGAGTGGATGGAGGCAGGCTCTCAGATATCATGCTTGGCTTGCTACCGGCTTCCTCCTTCCTTGTTCGCAAAGCAGCCTCGGCTCTTGTTTCATGTCCCTTATTTCAGCCTACTTTAGGTCATTCCGTCTTACCCCCTGAGCCCGAACCCAGGTGAATTTTGCAGGAAGCGCTGGCATCGCCCCTCACCCCATTATCCGGTGGGAGGAGACTGCGCACAAATCGATCACTACATAAATATTTTATGGACGTGGACACCTGTGTTCTCTTGCTGTCTGTGTGCTCCTGGCCCGTTCCCCCAGGATTTGAGGAGCTGAGCCGAGCATGGCGCTCACACAAAGCGGCCTCTGATGTATCGGCTGAGCCATCAGCGAGGGGTGAGCGGGCAGTGGGTTGGAATTCAGAGATGCCCAGCACCACACTATGCTGAGCTCTGTGGAAGGAGCTGGGCATGCTCCAGTGGGGCAGTCTGCTACAGCCCTTCCTTTGGGATCAAAGGTATGGCTCAATCCACACTGCCTGGAACTTCCTGGCTCCACTGAGGATGGCCAGCTTTGTGAGTCTTCACTGAGAGTCTGCCTGCTGCATGCTCCCTGCTGCTTCTCCTCCATCCCTCCTCCATCCCTCCATTACTATTCTGCCATCTTGACCTGAGAGCAGTCCAAATCAAATTTCTCCTGCCTTGCTGTGTCCAGCAGCAGCTATATCCTGTGGCCTGCCGATCTCCCCTGTCCTGCCTATGATTCAAGGTTCCCCACAGCAGCCCCCAAGTGCATTTAAAATACTTCCTCTCCCACCAGTAACCATCTGCATCCTCCCTGGCACACCCATGACCACTGGAGCCCAACTGGATTTCAGTCCCTCTGAGATGAGCTTGGGTTGGGAAAGAAGTGAGCTTTCCTCTTCTGTCACCTCCTTTTTAACACTTCTCAAGCCGATGTTCCTTTGCTCTGCCTCTGACTAGAGAGGCTGAGCAGTGGCAAGCAGTGCTTTTGTCCAGGGAGAGGAGGGCAGGAAGGCTTTCCTCATGGGCAGGCAGAAGAGATCCCCATCTTCCAAAAACCAGCGCTGCAGCAGCAGCTGGTAGGGAGCAATGTGCCTGGCAACACTGCTACCAAATAAACACCCAGGGAAAAGAGAAGGACAGACAGACAAGAGGGATCCCAGTCAAGAAGCTTGTTTTGAAGCAGCAGTGACAGTTCCAGCTCGGAAACCTCCCAGCATGTGACTTTCAGCCACCAGTGACTCCCTCCTTCCTGCTGCCACGTCCTGTCACCCGCCCCCCACGCTGCCACAGCCTGCCTGTGTGCCTGGCAGCCCGTGCTTTCTGCCAGCATCCTCCTGCTCACCACTCTGCTTTTATACCCTTCCACACCCTTGCACCTGGGTGAGCAAGGTCAGATGGGGGGATCTGCTGCTGCTGTGTGCAGCCAGTGAAGAGCACGGGCGAGAGCAGCACCACAAACTGCGCAGCGAGTGCCTTCCCAAGCTCTGCTTGTCCTGCTCCTGGCTAGCTGGGGAAACCCAGCAAGTGGAGCTGATTAATGAAATGCCAGTGGAGGAAGGCATTGCCATCCATCAGGAAAAGCTTTTATTACCAGCAGGTCAGCACAGCACTGGAGCAGGTGGTGGGATCTCTGTCTGTGGTGGTTCTTGGGGCTCAGCTGTGCAAATCCAGTGATGTGACCTAGTGCTGGGACAGCCTCACTTACAGCAGGGACTGGGCTACAGACCTCCAGCACCTCTTCCCACCAACACTCCTGCTGCCTCCTGGACAGGAGGTAGTGTGGAGCCTCCTTTTTTCTCTAACTTTGTTTTCTTAGGATACCTGCTGGGGTGGTAAAGGATTCCTACTGATGCAGAAGATGACTGGGGCAAAGGGCCAACTTGTTCTAGTTGTTCCTGCAGAAGCCCAGAAATTAGAGACAATCCTGCTACCCAGGGGACCACAGCACTCCTCTGGGCCTCAATCTCATTGCAGCACAACAGCTCCTTCTCCTCATCTTCCCCTCTTGGTTCACCTAACGCCTGGCACTTCTCCAGACCTTCCTACTGCTCCTGCTCCCACTTTATCAGCTCAGGGTCGACAGTGGCACTGCTGGGCTGCAGCTGCTGACATGCAGAGCTGCTTGTTACAGCTCTTAAAATCCTTCTTGTAGCCAATGTGAAAAAAGACACTTGCAAACGTGGTGATATTTACCTTCCACAGATTTTAAGGCCAAGGAAGAAGCACTGCATTTTCTGACCCTGTGCAAAACAGACAGTGGAAATTCCTGTAGTTCAGATCAGGTACTCGTGTGGGACTCTGTTTCTAATTGCTGACAGCACAATAAAAAGAGATGAAGCCACCGTCCTCCATGGGCAAATCAAGGCAGGTTTCCCAGCTGCAAACCCCTGTTAAAATCACCTGTCTCCTTTGCCTTTGCCTAGCTGTAACATCCATTACCAGGCTGAGATGCTCCTCCTCTCTCAGATCTCAGAAGCTCTCGGTAGCTAACACATCCTCCTTGCAAAGGTACTTCATAGGTGAACCCTGTCCAAATCAGCTGCACAGCTTTCACAGAGGCTCCTTTTGGAAGGCACAGGTCTCCTTGGTGTGTCTGTACCCCATCTCCCTGCTCCCCTTTCTCTCCAAGTACCTCAGTGGTACCTTCTCCCTTGCACAACACTGCTGAAGTATTTCTGTGTAAACTCTCAAGTTTTCCAACTTCCAAGATTCTTCACTAAAACTGACCCATAAAATTGCTTCTCTCCACAACCAGAGGGAGGTGTTGCAATGCACACATGACTTTTGGGCCTAGCAAAGTCATCAGCCCAGTCAGCTGCCTGGATTTGGGTGCAAATGTGGAGAAATTGGTGCAGAGGAGCAGTTGCCAGCAGCGGCTGGGTGATGGCCACACGTAACACACAGAAATGTTCCTGTCTAACAGCAAAGGAGGGAATGCATTTTCTTCTAAAAATACACAAACACCAGTCCAGGAGGGAGTTTTGGAGCCAGGTCTTCATGAGAAGGCAGTTCTAGGCAGTGCTAGAGCCCAGGACCCAAGTGACTTTACTTTCTCAGCAGTTCGCCCCTGGCTCCATCAGGCAGGTGGGACTAGCAGACATCTTCCACAGGAGCTCTCCACATCCTCCCCAGCAGGGATGGACAGCCTGGGGGAGCAAGACCCACTGGTGGGACTTTGGCCATTTGTGGATTCAGCCCCTACAAAAGTGTCTGTATCCCTGTATTCATGCAGTGTGTGCATGAAGATCCAGATTTCATACCCAAGTCCCTGAAATGTGCAGGGCAGGATTTCAGCCCTTTCCTCAGGATACAGGCAGATATGAGGCAATGCAGCCAGAGGCAGCACGCCCAGAACAGACATTACAGCACATGACATCACTGGAGTAAGTGACTGACCCTGTCACTACTGGAGTCTCTTCCCTTTCCATTACACACTCTCATCCCCAGAAGTCTTCATTTTCCTTCCTGCACCAGCCCAAGGGTGCTGCAGTGCAGGGGCTGCCTCCCTCCCAGCGTGCAGAGGGGAGCTGCTGGAGCCTGCCAGGCAAGAGCTGCCAGCTTGCTGTCTTCTTTGTGCCCTGATAAGGCTTCTCCAACAGACTCCAGTTTGGGGAGAAGGACAGCATGCAGCACAGTGGAACAGATATCACGACTTCTCTCAAAAACCTTTTAATCTGTGACAGCATTTTTACCCCTCAGATCTGCTTTCAATCCTTGCTCTGCCTCAGTTCTTGCTTTGCCATGTCTCAGCTCCTGCAAGCCTCATTATCAGCAGCTTTCAGATATTAAAACACATTAAAGGAAGGTACTGAAAGATGATCCAGCAGTCACATTCTCCAGAAATCTCAGCTTTCAGGTAACAAAAGATTCCCAGAGTAACGAGGTGGCTGCAAGCAGAAGCCTAATGTGACTATAGCCTTATAGCAGGATGCAGAGGAAACCACCAAGCTTTGTCCCCAGCTGCTGCATCCCCAGTACTGCCTCTGAAGCTCAATGGTGGCATTTCAATGTCACACTCAACATTATCTCTCTGAGCAGTGGTAACTGGAACAGCTGAAATCAAGAGCAGATCAAACCACCAAAGAGAGAGGAAAATTTATCCCATCTCTTTCCAGCTATAACAAAAGGTTTGCAGGCATGCCAAGTGATTGGAACAACGCTCAGCAAGAGAGAAGTTTTCTTGACACAGTTAAAGCAGCAGCTATTCCTGCATTTCAGGGCTGGAATTCCACCATAATTTGGACATTTGCTGGAAAACAGACAGTTACCTTGGGATCCCATCCCTGCTGATGGGGTTATCAGAATAAACTGGTTCTCAAGCTGAGGCTGCACACTCACATGGTTACCTCAGGAGGCGGCAGCAAGAACACGGGTCAGATCTGCATTGCTCCAAAAGGACTGGCCCAGGGCTGAAAGAGGCTCTTACTGCTTTTCTCACCAAAACTTAGGGTGCATTCGTCTTCTCTGAACATTTCCCAGTTTTACAGCCTTTGTGCAGATGGGGGGTACTAGAAATGCAATATTGAAGCAGTAATTCTTTCCCTTGGGTGCTGTTGCACCTAGCATTAATTTAATTATTCTGAAAGACGCCGAAAATCTTCCCTTGGGTCACCTGTATCCAACAATCCAGACTCAACACACAAACCAAAGTGAGACAGTTGCATTCAGAGGCTCCTCCCTGACCTAATTCACATGGGGAAGCATGGGGAAAAAGTTATTTTCAACTATGAAGATATTTGTTTTAATATATATTTGTCTATTCAACAAAAATTATAAAGTCACTTCCCCACTCCAAATAGGGTTATAGTAAATAAAACACTCAGATAGATAAGCCCTAAAAAGCAGAAGATAACAAGGTCTGTAACAAAGACCAGGGCTCCTGAGACACTGAGAGACTGAACCATTACAGCAATCACTCAAGTGAAACCTTGAAGGGCTTCAGCCAGAAACTTCACAACTGATAAAAAAGCAGCATTATCATGGGCTTTGTGGGAAAGAGCAGATCTGTGGTGGGATATTTGAGGGAAACTGCAGGAGCGTGTAAAGTTTATTTTGCAATGTTTTAAGGAAGACTATGGGAGCAAAACTTACTATGGGATGTTGAGGGGAAGGATTGAAGGAGGCAAAAGGGAGGCATCAAGCTAAATCAGGGAGATTTGAGCATGGGAAATGGAGAGAGGAATAAATAGGAGCCAGTCACACGGAGACTGGCTGGTGTGCCTGTGTGGCTGAGCCCTGCTCCCAGTTACCACCATCTGTCCTGGCCTGGCATTAAGCTAATCCCAGCACGCATGCACGCTGCTGGCCCGTTAGCTAACTGCAAGCTGGGCTAGCCTGCAAGCAGGAAAGGAGGCTGAAAGCCAGGCAGCAGACAGATCACAAGCCTCAGGACCAGCTGCCAGCGACCCAGCAAAGTGTGGGCAGACAATCCACCAGCATAGTGCAGGTTTGATGGGCCCAGGAGCAAGAACAGGATTAGGCCTTTTTTGCTGTTCATGTTTTTAAGTGCTGTTTTGTGCTTCCCTGGGCACCCATCACAGCAGGTTCCCTCAGTTTCTGCTATCACTCTGTGCCTGCTGGCATCCCTAGTGAGTGGAAAGCTGCAGCCTCACATGTAGCAGACCAGGACATTTAAATAGAAACAGCCCAGACCACTGCTCGCTGTGTCTTAAGGAGACGCAGCTGCAGCTGGGCGAACATAAAGGCAAAAAGAACTTCCCTGTACAGCTCCACAAACCAAAAGCAATCCCTGCTCAAGTCTGGGAGGCCAAGAAGTGAGAGACTGCTGGGGATGAGAAAAATGGTGAAATGGGGACAGTCACAAGAGTGAACTAAGTGACAATAGGGAACTAGGGAAGCACTGGGCTAGAGCCTTGCCTAGACAAAGCACTCAGCTGACAGCTCCACACAATACAGCCTTCATGCAGGCAGCACAGATTTCAGCTCCTACTGCTTCTTCACAAACATGCCCGTTGTAGGGAATAAGGACAGACACCAGAAATGCCAGAGCATCAGCTGGGACTAAGAGGGGTTTCTGCTGCAGAGGAATAAGGAGACACAGCAAAATTCTGTATTTCATTTTCCAATGAAAATGAACAAGACTTGAGCAAGAGTATAAAACTTTTAATGGGTCAGTGCCCCAGTCCATGATGCAAAGGGAAAGGAGCAAAGGGGGCTATCATTGTCCCAGGTGCTCAGAGCTGCAGAGTAGATCTGCACAGAGCAGCAAAGTGGGGGTACACACAGAGCTGCAGCAGCCTTTGCTCTCCAAGGAAGGAACCAACACGTGGAAAAGCAGCTCCTCTCACTGTCCATTCGTTTTCACTCTATGCTTCTTCCTGGTAGGGACTTTAGGCCGCATCATTTTGGGAGAAGGCTTCACAGCCTTCAAGGGTCTCCTCTGCGCTTGCAATGAATGTTTCTTCTTCAAAGCAGGCTGGGGCAGCTTCTGCTCTTTGTCAGCTTTTGAGCCCTCAAGTTTCTTCTTTTTTGGTGGAGGCTCCGTGATGATGGTATCAGGGACAGGGGATGGAGCTGCCTCTTCCACAGCAGGCTCTTCACCTGCAAGGAGAGAAAGGCGCTGTGAGAAGAACCAGCATGGCTTCTGCAGGGGAAGCAGCCAGCGAGGGCAGGCCCAGCCAGCTCAGCTGAGCTCCAGCACTACATCACCTTTCTGTGCCTGCGGGATGGCATTGGAGAACTTCTTGAACTTGGCGATGAAGAACCCATCCATATTGTGCGTGTGGGGGTAGAAACGCCGCGTAGACTTGAGGGACGGGTGGAAGCGACGGTCCTTGAACCTGGAGGAGGAAGTGGCGTGAGGAGTGATAGGACACCTCTGCTCAAGCCTGACCACCAAGGAGCTGTCACACGTGCAGCTTGTGACCTGGCACGCACCTGGTGAAGCCTTCCTTGCCGAAGTCCAGGCCTGTGGCCACCAAACGGACATTGCGTTTCTTCAGGGCATAATCCACAACCCACTCGTTCTCCTCCACCTGCCAGAAGCCAAGCGTTAGGATCCAAGACCCACCATCTCCTGAGGAGGAGGTGACCTGAGCAGATGATGGTAGAAGGCACTTACCATGATGGAGCAAGTGCAGTAGACAATGTAGCCCCCCGTCTCTGAGGCAGCATTGACCGAATCTATGGCGCTAAGAATCAGCTCCTTCTGCAGGTGGGCACAACGCAGGATATCCTTCTCATCCTGAGGGAGAAACAAAGCTTAGGATGCCACAGGCAAAGGGAAGCACCCCAGGCCTCTGCTGTGGATGAGGGAATGACAGGAGAACAAAGCACATATAATGTATAAGAGTCTGGAGTCTTCTGCAGAAGTAATACCAAAAGACAGCCTTGGTACAACACACCGAATAAGAAAGAAAAGGAAAAATATATTGTAGGTATCTCGAAAGAACAAAGCTGCCCCCAAAGGCCTTCCTCTCATGACTCATACTTGAGTCTGCACTTGCCACTCACCTTGTTGGTTTTGACAGCAGGATCCTTGGAAATGACGCCTGTTCCGCTACAAGGAGCATCAAGCAGGACACGGTCGAACCCTCCAAGAACCTACAGGCAGATGTAGATTTGGAATTACACTCACAGGTGGGGACTCAAAACAAGGCCAAGACTAGAAGGGGAACCAGAAGACTGAGAAGGCAGGAAACTCTCCTCCCTTTTCCCTGTCCACCTTCCTGCCTCTGTATCAAGTAACAACCACACTCCCCAGCAGCTCTGCTCATCCTCCTGCGACAGGTGACTCTGGAGAGCAGAGCTCCACTGAAGGGACAGCTCAGCAGCTCTGGGTAAGCACTGTAACCAGGAACATACCTTGGGGAACTGGCGTCCATCGCAGTTACTCACAACAGCGTTGGTGACTCCCAGGCGGTGCAAATTCCCTACCACGCTACGGAGCCGCTCAGCACTGCTGTCATTAGCCAGGATCATCCCTGTGTTCTTCATAAGCTGAGCTGCCAGAGGGCAAAACACACCAGCAAGGGGCTGAAAACCTCATGTGCCTTTGGCTCCAGTGACAGCCACCCCCCTCCTTTCCTTGAGTTCAGTCCCCCTCTATTCCCTTTCTGTGTGGACCAGTGGAAACTCCCCACTTGACAGAGCAAGCCTCCCAAGGCTCCAGGGTGGTACCTATGTAGCTGGTCTTGCCTCCTGGGGCACAGCACATATCCAGGATGCGCTCATTCTCCTGTGGAGCCAGCGCCATCACAGGGAGAAGACTGGAGGCTCCTTGCAGCATGTAGTGTCCGGCCAGATACTCTGGGGTGGCACCTGGGCAGGGAAGGCAGAACAGAAGAAGATGAGACGTGAGAGAAAGGGAAGCAGGAGCGGGTGAGCTCAGCCCTGTACAGTAAAGGCGATCTCACCGATGGGCACAGTGGAGTCATAAATAACAAGTCCCGTTTTGGACCACTTCCCCAGCGGGTCAAGATTCACGCCGCGGTTGATGAGAGCCTGCAAGGCAAGGAGAAGGGACTGAGACGCCGCTCTGGGGGACAGGCAGTTCGGGGCACAGCCACTGGCTCCTGCTCACCTGTGCCAGGTCCCGCCGCCGCGTCTTCAGCGTGTTGGTGCGAATGGTGACAGGGCGCGGAACCTCGTTAGCCTCCAGGAAGTTTACCAGCTGGATGAAGAAGGGACAGAGAACAGAGGCAGAAATGAATTCTCCGGGAGGCAGCCAAAACCCCGTCAGTCAGCACAGCTACGGGCGGGGCAGGATCCCACCTCAGGGAGCGGGAAGATGTCCATGAGCTTGGTGAGCAGGAAGTCGCTGTAGGAGTAGTAGGCGGCCATGTCGCGGCGCAGCAGTGCGAGGTATTCCTGCCGGGAGCGCCCCTCCTCCCGCTTCGCCCTAAAGTCCTGCAGCACCTCCATGTTGCCCTGGATGCGCTGGTGAATGACGTGCAGGTCGGGGGGCTCAGCAGGTGGGAACACTGTCAAGGAATCACCAACAGCCAAGGAACTCGCACAGGGGCTCTTTCCAAGTACAACTGGCCGCGTGCACCACAACAGAGCCTGCGCCAGAAAGGCTCTGCTGGAATATTGCTTCCATCAGAGCTCAGCAGATGCAGGGTTCAAAGGACTAAACCAGACAAAAAAAGTTCACAAGGCAGAACTATCGAGTGTTTAAAAGAATTGCTTTAGATAAATGGAAAAAAAAAAAAAAAAACAACAAAAGAAGTGTTTTAATACTGAAAGCATTACCTGCAGCAGAAAAAGAGACCAGAAATTCTCCAAGGGCAACCAAATGGTACAGAGGAGAGTAACAAGGGAGGCAGGAAATGAAAATCACCAAAGTCCAGCAGTAAGCACTTTGGATGCTAGAACTGCTGTCATTAGAAACTCTGGGAATGGGTTGCACAAACACCCACCAGGAAAATCAGGGTAGAGAGGAACAAACCACATAATAAGTCATCCATATGTATTTAGGACTATAAAGGAAATTAGGGCAGGTTCCAAGCCCCATACAGGGCGTCACAGATTTCCTAACTGTGCTATAGAGAAGCACAGCATTATACACTATCTATTAGGACAGCTCAGCTAAAAATACCTTGTCATACACAGACACTTTTGCTAAGCAATATGCATGATAAAGTCCAAGTGAAGCTCTTTGGTTGTATCCAAGCCCCGTGCTGCATCATGCACATGGCTTATGGATGTCACAGATAAAAAGGATATCCTCCTTCTCAATCTCTTCACTAGTTGGCAGTTTAAACTGTTCATCTATATCGAGGTTGAGCTGCAGATCTGGGCCCTCTTCTTCCTTCTGTCCCATTTTCTGCTTGCTTGCCTCCTCTGCTTCCTCTTCCTCCTCCTCTTCCTCTTCACTGTCATCTTCACTGAGGCCTTCCCTAAGGACAAAGAACAGGATCACAGAGATGCTTCTCAGCTACCATTTCTTAGATGGCACAAAAGACAGAGGAATAACAACACAGGCTCCTCATCTACCCAGGAAAGGCTCTATACACTCACCTGTCAGGCTTCTGTTTCAGGGCAGCTTTTTCAATAGGCAGCAGCTAAATAGAGACAAGAGATTGATCAAAAAAACATCCACAGTCATCCCCTTACTTCCCACTATCTGTGAAATTTACTTGCTCTGTTTAAAAGGGACAACAAACAAAAGCACTGAATGTTATGCTGGAATCAGCTGCTAAACTTGAAATCATTCTTGTGAAGGAAAGAAGGGGAAAGTTCTCAATCCCCTCTCCAACCCCTGCCACTAAAGCCATCCTTTTCCCCAGGCCCAAGGGGTCCTTTCAGCCAAAAACACCCAAATATTTCCTGTGTAATTAAGGGCAACAAGTTCCTACCTCTTCTTCCTCTGATGATGAGGCACCATAATCATCCACCATCTCCTCGCTGCTCCCATCATCCTCCTCCTCCATCTCCCAGCCCTCTTCCACCTCACCATCACTGGATAATTCCACATGGTTTCCTTTTGGTTGGGTTTTCTTGGCTTTAGCTGGAGCCAGCCACTTGGAATTGCCATCACTGAAGCCAGAACGGCCACGGGCAGTTTGTCCTGCTGCCTTTACAGCACGTTTCTCCTTCTGTGAGGGCAGCTGCTCTTCAGCTAGAGGCAGAAAAAGCAGTGAAAAGTTAAGCATTATTTCCAAAATCAGCTGCTCTGCTTTTCCAGTTTTTACACAAAAAGGCCTTAGTCCAAATCCTGAACTGCCTGTCCAGAGGGAGGCAGTGCTTGCTCTCTACATCTTATAAAGTACCAGGCATATTCTCACCTCTCCCCAGTGGACCTTTCAGGAGACCTTACTAGAATTACCAAATTAAAACACTGCCACAAATCTCTTATGGTGTTTGCTCTGACATATTGCAGTGCCCTCTGCCCTGAATCTTTGTCTCTCCTTCCTTCTTTCTACTTGCAGAGTTTCCTGGGCTACACAAGATGTAACACAAAAACTTAAAAGCCTCAGCTGTAAAAGCAGCCTACAACAACCTTGCTGTGAATGAAGGTTAAGTAAAAAATGGATTTAACAAGCAGAAGAGAGACCTTTGACTAGTTCTTGAGACAACACTGCCTCCTGACACGGCAGCCACCAGAAATCAGACAGAATTCATTGTTATTATCTATGAGAGAGAGCCCAAAAGAGGCCCGAGATGATGAAGGGTCTGGAGGGGAGCTGTATGAGGAGCAGCTGAGGTCACTTGGTCTGTTCAGCCTGGAGGAGAGGAGACTGAGCAGAGACCTCATTGCAGTCTGCAACCTTCTCATGAGGGGAAGAGGAGGGGCAGGCACTGATCTCTTCTCTGTGGTGACCCGTGACAGGACCAGAGGGTACGGCAATCAAAGTTGTGTCAGGAGAAGTTTAGGCTGGATATCAGAAAAATATTCTCCACCCAGAGGGTGGCTGGGCACTGGAACAAGTTCCTAAGGAGGTGATCACAGCACCAGGTCCGTCAGAGTTCAAGAAGCGTTTGGACAACATTTTCAGGAACATGATGGGACTCTTGGGGTGGTCCTGTGCAGGGCCCAGGAGCTCACTCAACTATCTTTGTGGGTCCCTTCCAATTCAAGAAACTCTAGGAGTCTGTGATTCAAAATAATGAAATTCCACGTGTCCTTTGCCTCGAAAACGACGCGAGAGAAGGACGGTGGCGGCAGCGCCCGGGGGGAAGCAGGACTGAGGACCGCCGGCCCGTCAGCCGGGTTCGGACCCGCTCCCACTCACCTGTCGGTTCCGGCTCTCCCTCTCCTCCTCCTCTTCCTCCTCCTCCGAGCGGCCTCCTCCCGCCCGGGCCGCTGCCCGCTCCCAGCCGCCTCTTCGCAGCCCTGCATCGCGAGGGGAAGCGGCGATCAGCCCCGGCCCGGCCCGCACGCCCCGACCCGCCGAACCGCCCCCCTCACCTCCTTCTGCCGTGACTGGAGAGCTTCTTCCTGCCGGTCTCGGGCTCTGCGGGAAGACACGCGGGGGTCAGACGGCGGCGGGCGCCACGGGGCGGCGGCGGGCCGGCGCAGGCCGCACTTACCTGGCGGCAGGAAGCGGGCCAGCTCCACCTCGGCCCCGCGCTGCTTGCGGGCCTTGCGCCCGGGCCCGCGCTTCTCCTTCCTGCTGGGGTCGAGCTTCCGCCCCATGGCCGCGCCGCGAGACCCCCGCGAGCCGCCACACGTGCCGCGCTCCCCGCCGCCCCGGCGCACGCGCCCGCCGTGGGCCCGCCCCCGCGCCGCCCACCGCGATCGCTGATTGGCTCTGCCGGCAACGTCAGCGGCGCGGGCCGCCCGCCCCCGGGACGCGTGGGGCCGCGGGCCCGCCCCGCCGCGGGAACGGCCGTACCGCGAAGGGGCCTGCCGGGCCCGGGAGTGAGTGAGGCAGGGCCCCGGCAGCCCGGCTCCTGCCGCAGGCACTCACAGGCGGGTCCTACAGCCGCGTCAGGGTAAACAGCCAAAGGCAGGCAGCAGAGAAAGGAGTTACAGAACCAAGACTGTTAAGGTGGGGGCGCAGAGGGTTAAAACATCATCTCACCCAACACCCATAGTAGGGGCAGGGATACCACTCTTAAGACCAGGTTCCTCAAGGCCGTATGGAGCCTGGCCTTAAACACTGCCAGGGCTGGAGCATCTACTGCCCTTCTCAGAGGTGTAGAATACCCCAAAAGCTGCTCTGATACAGCAGAAAGACATGACTTCTTTCACTGCTTAGACCACATACTTACCCCAGTACACTCATACTAGAGACAACAAAATAAAATACAAGGAAACTTTATTTTTCAGTTTTATCAACGTTTTGCTCTGTTTTTTGTTGGTTTTTCATTGTTGTTTGCTTTTGTCTTCAAGCTGCTTATTAGTTGACAAGTCCGGTCAGTTTTTGTATTAAAAAGGATTTTGATGGAGGTAGCTTTGTCTCTGTCCTGGCTTTTGCTTGGTCTTGCCTGCACACTTGTCTCAGTAAACAAACTCAAAATAAAATTAAGAACGAAAACTGGAATTCCAGGCGGAGGCAACGAGCAATGCAGCCAGGTTCTCCATGTAACAGACATGGCGCTGGGGCCTCCAGTCACTATGTACAGAGTCCATCATACATCCATCCCCCTCTCTCCTAAACACACTCCTTGCTCCAACGGGCTGGCTGCAGAGGAAGGAGTTTCTTCTCCTTCCAGAGACCTGAGCAGCAGCTTCCATGGAGGGAAACAGCACCCAGTCAGGAATGTCAGGCAGAGGGGTAGAGTGTGAAGGGGTGGGCAAGGGGAGTCACTTCAGCTTGGCCGAAAGGTCAACAGCACTGGGCCAGGAACTCACTGCTGCTGGGCCACCTGCAGGGCGAGAGAGGAGCTGAGACTCACGGGCTGGTCTCGGGAGCCCAGCCTGGCCCTCGGAGGGCGCCTCCCCCCAGAGCTCCCTTACTGACCAGAGCGGGTACGTACTTGTTGGGGAGGGGGCGGCGGCGGGGGCTCACTGCTGCGGTTGGCCAGGCGGCTGAGGATGTTGCGCTCCGACATCTGAAGGCGCACTGCCACGGGTGGGATGCGGGCAATCGTGGCAGGCAGACGGGTCACATCCGCCTTCATGTCACTCAAAAGCTCCTCCAGCTGCTTCAGAACTACAAGAGAAAGGGACATCTGTTCGGACGGGAAAGGGACCCCCCAGAGGGGACAGCGCTGCTGAACACCTATCCCGCCCCTGTTTAACACACCGCATTACCTTTGTGCAGCACAGCATTGGCTGGTTTATTCCCAGCCATTGATTCCTTGGATAGGTGCTGGTGGCTCTCAGCCAGGCATTCCACCTCTGCAAAACGTGTGTTCAAAGCCATGGATGGGTGAGATGGGTCTTCGGACATGTTCAGATAGGCAGCTCGCCGCAACTGCTCCTCGATCACCAGCGCTTGCTCCAGGAGCTGCAAGGTGGGGCACCAGTGAGTCTTTCAGCAGCTGCCTGAGAGGGAGCCTTGTCTAATACCCACAGTCTCTCCTGATCCAATTCCCCAGCATCTCATAAGGTGAGATCGTGTAGCTGAATCTCTTTTCACCAGCCAGTTTTACTGAGTAGCCCAAAACAATAAGGGCTTCATGAAGCAAAGTCAGATACACAAGAAAAGCAGGGTACATTTGGTTTAATAGACTACTACAACTCCTCTACTATCTTCATTCCTCTTCTGATTCTTTTTACACATTCTTTATGAGGCTAATGGGATGGAGATTACTCTTTGAACCCAAGGGAAAAGTATTCCATCCTATTTATAGAAAGAGTGTAAAATCTTGTAAGCACTTTGAGAAACCAGCTGCAATCCTGTCAGTGAAGAACTTATCATTCAGTCTATAGTTAATCAATGTTTTGCCCCAAGACTGAGACCTACATGGCATTTACCTAATCATAAATCACTCCCAGAACTAAGCTATGTTCACTTCTAAAGAGGATGAAGGAGAGACTGAAAGCAGCCCTCTCAGCAACCAGAGTTCTGTTCAGGTACATGGAGTGGGTTGTAGCCGACCAAGCAGAAGCTCTGACAAAAACAAGCACTTGAACCTTAAGTCTCTTGCTTACCAGCTGTTCAATAAACATTTGGATAGACAGCACTGAACCAAGCTCCCCAATACCATTTCCAGAAAAAAGGGAGCTCTTATCATGGAGCAACTGCATAATCCTGAGATACACTGCTTTTTTATCACCCCTAAAACAAAAGGCATTGCATACATCTTTCGCTTTCTTGGTAGAAACTCAGAACTGCAAGAACCTGTTCTTAGAGATCCAGGCAGTTATCACACTAAAGAGAAATCCTTACCTTAAATCTCCTTGCCAAAAACTTATTCTTTATTTCCAGGAAGTTACCCCTGTTCATCTCACCCTTGAAGGGTTCATTGAGGATGGCGTAACGTGGATCATTCTGAATATCCTGCCAACGGGCATAGCCATGACTGAGATGGGATGAGCTCAGGCAAACAAAGGCAGTGAAAACAAGGGAATACACAGCCCAGGCAGTACTGTTCTCCAGAGGGAGTGGGGAAAGGGGGTACAGAGAGGGGACAAACAGGAGCCAAGGAAGGGGAATGAGAACTATGTCCTGCTAAGTCTTAACTATGCTGCAGGAAGCTCCCCCTCCCGCCATCACTTTCACTCTCGTGAAGATAAGGCACTCTCTCACTTAACCTATGCCAGTCAGATCCAGAACAGTCACTTTCACCGTGACAAGTTATGTACAAGGTGGGAGAATGTGTCTGTCATGGCAAGGATACTTGATAATCCCAGCTAGGAGCCAGTAGTCGTGACGCCGATGCCAGATCTCATAGGTCTTCTTGGTGACAGTGGCAGCCCGCTCTTCATTCTGCCAGAGGGAGTGTAGTTCTGCAAAGGCAAGAGACACCAGAACAGGTGGAAGTTATTTCACAAACATAAGCAGGAGCTTATAAACAAGTTCAAGTAGATAAAGATCACATACCAGTGAAACCACCATCTGCTATGTTGAACATGAAGCGCTGCTTTACTGCCTTCTTGTGCCTTTCATCTACTGACTCTTTCAGCATCTCTCCGTTCTGCAGCATCACCACATCTCTCTTATCATCGTCCTTTTTCTCATCTGTACATACAGGAAATTTTTAAAACAAACATGGCAGATACTGCAACAAGTTGGACCCACAATGAATCCTTGTAGAAGAAGGGTTAAGGAGAGAAGGGAGTCATCGTGCCTCACCTTTCTCATCCAGAGTGATTATAGGAGGGTCAGGGGGATTCTCTGTAGCTGCTCTGTCTTCCACTTTCTCCACATCAGCTGCAGGAAAGAAGGGGAACATGAGATGCACAGGAACATAGCAAGTCTACAGTTTTGTTCTTCAACCAGTGAAACCCAATACTATACTCTAACTTCCCACTGATTCTCTACATTCGAGCCTATTTCTTTAGGATTAAGTGCTTTGTACCTTTGCTTTCTACTTCCATTGGTTCATCTGGTCTTTCCTTCACTTCTGTTTCCTCTGCTTTTTTTTCATCTGCTTCTGTGGAGTTCACTGGGGATTTTGCTTCCTGGGGTGGTGTCTCCACAGGCTGAGCACACTGCTGAGGACAGTGATCAGTGAGACACAAGGTATAGCAGTGCATGACAACCAAACACAGTCACAGTCGTTTGAAAAGCAAAGACACACAAAACTGTGAGGCCAGTTCTGAGGACCAGAGAGTTATCTTCAAGTATCACTCTAAAAACTCATCTCTGCCTCAACTAAAATGAAGGGAAGGCAGAAGTAGAGAAATTCACAATTACAAGGCAAAAAAGCCAAAACTCACCTCCATAGGGGCCTCTGTTTCAGTAGCAGAGGCACTGAGCTCCTTCTCTGGTTCAGAAGGCTCTCCTTGCTCCTTAGCACTAGCTCCTTCTTCTACTTTTACTCCATCTTCTGTGTATTCCCCATGCCAGAGCAGCACAGGAGACAAGAGAGAAGCATATCAGTAAGGACTTCCCTACTACCAAGACCACTTCTTTGCTCCCAGAAATCAGGCCCATCAAAATGGAACTAATGTGACCCACCCCTTTTCCTGCCCACTACAAATGCTGGGCTTCTCACTGATGTCAGCTCATCCCAGGAAAGCCAGTGTCCTCTCTTGCCTTTAAGGGCTTGCACATGTCTTTGGCAGCCCTCCTAACATGAGAGTAAGTTGATCTACGTCCACCCCCAGACCCCAGCACCACAGTTCCGGTGAGGGGAACAGCCAGGCTAAGGTCAGGACGCAGGGTTGTACAAGAGGGGAGCCCTCACCAGGTGGAGGAACAGGGGCCGGTGTATTCGGCTGTGTATCCCCTGGTGTCGAAGGAGTTGGAGTTTTGGGAGAGGGCGAGCTGGGCTGTGAAAGTTTCTTGTTTTCCTCTATCTCTGCCAGTTCTGGCATACTCCAGCGGCCGTTCACATGCTCAAATTCCTGCACCTGCACAAGAGGGAGAGAAAAACGTATCACGAGAGGAGTCATACAAAACTCATCCTTACACCTGCAGAGGCAGACCACTGAGCACACAACAAAAGTAGGTGTGAAAGAAGAGGTAACTCTCCAACTCAAGACGCCAGCAAAGGCCACATTGCTCTGCCAGGCGCTTACCTTTTTGCGTATAAGTGACATGACCCCAATGCGAGTAAGGACGTGCTGTCGAGAAAGACCTTCCCGTGGAACCCCATCTGCAAAGGTCTCTGCACCATCAGCTCCAGGCTCACATAAATGGCGCATGAACAGCGAGACATAGGCCCTGCAGCGATTGAGAGAAAAACAATTAGTCCATAAACTGCATTATCTGGAGACATGCATTGTCAGACCCCTTCCAGCACATAAGGGAAATTACCCCGAGACTCTTAACTCATGGTAAGAAGTTCTGGAGCTCCAGGCTCCTTCAAAGGAGAATTTCCTAACAGAATCACTATGTACATAGAGGACACACAACTCACTCAAGAATCTTGAGCCAGAAACAATCATAAACCCAAGAAAGACTCTGTGAGAGTATTCCCTACATGCTTGTAGAGCCATGCTATAGCACTCCTATAAAAGCATTTACTTTTGGTGACTGAAGAGTCAGATCCAAGTAAGAGAGTTAGCAACAATCCCAGCTTATACTTCATTCTCCCACAAAGAATGAACCAATACGTTAAGGAAATGTAGTCTCCAAGAAAAGGCCCAATTCTCACTCTTCCCAGACAGGTCTAGCTGCTGTCAGTCTTCCATTCCTGCCTACTGCAAACTCACTTGAACTCTTTCTCTGACTTGCCACGGAGGTCCCGAACAAGCCACTGAGTGGTGAAGGCATCCTGAGGAGGCATTCCATAGCGCATGATAGCATTGAGGAAGGCTTTCCGCTGGCGAGCATTGAAACCCAGCACCTAGAATGAAGGAGCAGACAGACAGATATGGCAAGAGGAACACAGGAACAGTGGAATGCAAATGCCTTCCCTGGTACAACTTACCTCGATGTTCCCTCCCACACGGGCCAGTAATGGAGGCAGAGGCTTATCCTTGTCATTTCTCAGGCCCTTGCGGCTAGGCCGACGAGCTGCTGAAGAGAGAAATGCAGTTAAGTAAAGTGCCAATGCACAGCATATTGTTGTGGGAATACTGCCCCAGCAGGAGAGCACAAAAAAAATGTATAAATTGCCCGTATCAAGTCCCAGCTGTTCCCACACTCAATCAGCAACCCAGGAACTCTTGTCTCCAGTAGAACTTACCTTCAGATCTCTCATCGAAGTCCTCATCTCCTTCTTCAGAAGCAACTGAATAGTCTGACTGATTATCTGACTGGTCATCCTGCCAGTCTGAAAGAAAAACAGCACGTGAGCCTGAGACGCTACTCCGTTACTTCCCAGCAACATATACTTACACCCGTTTTTCCCTCAGGGTCCTGTGGATTTGTACCTCTATCCTCCTGTGAGCCATCGTTGTAGTTAACTTGCTTGCGAATACGTTTGCCCTTGCCCAGGTTCCTGGCCAGATCCTCCTGTTGTTGCTCATAATGGTGACGGAGCAGTTTCTCCCAGTAATCGGGATCTACCGATTCCTCCTGCTTAATAATTTCCCGTTCAACCTCCTCTTCCTCCTGCCAGAGAGGGAACAAACTTAGGGCCCTATGATCCAAGTCCCAGCCTGTCATAGCAGATATATGCCTCCGTGCTTAGCCTTAAAAGCTTCAGAGCTCAATTAATTTAATTGATCCTCCATCACTCAGGAGAATGTATTTAGCTGACATCCACCTCATACTCACCCCCATCTCCTCCTCACGAACCACATACTGGGCCACCTTGAAGGAGCTGAGATATTCATTCATGCCCTGAAGTTCTGTATCTTCTGTTTCATCCTGGTTCCGATCCAACAGACGCTCAATTGCTTTGTCATCATAGTGGATGACACTACTGTCCTCACCTTCTTTGTTATCCCCTGAAGGAAGAATACAGGCACTGTTGCTGGATGGATCTCAATGGACTATGAAAGGGAATGCCACCCAGTCTCTCACTAAATAAGGAGCCACATCTTGCTACCCCCTTCACTTCTACTCCCAGGTACTCACCGCCCTCAGTAGCTTCATCCTTGAAGAGCTCTTCAGTGCCAAATTTGAGAATGTCATCAAGCTCCTGCTTGGACATGGAGCCTGTCTTGGAGCCCAACCCTGGTCTCACTACCAGGTGAGTTAGCATCATTTTCTTCTTGGCCACCTGAGTGATACGCTCCTCCACTGAGGCCCTTGTCACAAAGCGGTATATCATCACCTTCTTGTTCTGTCCAATTCTGTGTGCACGGCTGAAAGCCTAGAAAGAGACGTGCTCAGAACAATCTAGAGCTGCACAAGCAGCAGGTCTGATATACCCCACGCACCTCCTCAAGCTCCCCAATGTGCCTTCACGTTTGCTCTTAGCAATAGTGAAGGCTGTGCCCTAGAAGATTCTTCCACTATTTCATTTCTCATCTCTACCCATCCTCATTGCTCTAATTTCACATATCTCTAGAGGGGAAATCTCAGACTCCTTCACAGTCTTTCTGATGATTTACTGTCTCATGTTCCTCAGGATTACTCCATAATGAGTGATCCCATTCAGACTCACCTGGATATCATTGTGGGGGTTCCAGTCTGAATCGTAGATAATCACAGTATCTGCTGTGGCCAAGTTAATACCAAGACCCCCAGCTCGAGTTGAAAGCAGAAAGCAGAACTGCTGAGCTCCAGGAGCTTAGATTAAAAAAAAAAAATAAAAGTAATCAAGAGAGTGCAGTACTCAACGAAGGATTTGTAATTGACCAACATCACCTGACAGGGAATTGCTATTAATTTAAGATTCCAGGAAAGCAATAGAAGACTTGGGGCACAACAATCCCATGAGTATTAAGCACATACAAGGCAAGCTTTCATTCTACAGAAAAAGTAGATGACTATATACCATTGAAGCGATCAATAGCCTCCTGACGCATATTCCCTGTGATTCCTCCATCAATCCGCTCATATTTGTATCCTTCGTGTTCCAAAAAATCTTCCAGAAGGTCCAACATTTTAGTCATCTGCACATAAGAAAAACACCACCACAGAAGAGTGAGGGACAGGTAGATATCAGATCGACAGACTTCTTTCTCAGAAAAAGTACTCCAGGCCTAAAGGTTTTTCTCTATATACCTGAGAGAATATGAGCACTCTGTGACCTCCTTCCTTCAGGTTTTTTAACATCTTCTGGAGCAGCAACAGCTTTCCAGAGGCTCGAATAAGTGCACTACCATCATACATGCCATTTGGCATTTTTGGAGCTTCCTAAAAAGAAAAAGAGAAGAGGGAATAAAGTGCAAAGGACAAAAACAGCTTGAAGGGATGTAACTTTGCCTCAGTCCCCAGCTGATGCTGGCTCCACTGACCTTGGCACAACCACAAGGTATAGCACTGCCTGTACGAAACATCAGTGCTACCCTGTCCCTGTTCTCTTGCAATTTGACTCCTACATACTCTCCTCTTTTCTTAGTCCCTACTCTTACAGCGTTCACCACCTCACATGAGTCAAAAGATAGCTCCTACCTATAATACAAATGTGCTAGAAAAGAAACGGCCTTCCAGCATGTTGGGTCCAAATAAAGACAGGATGAAAAAAACCACATAGAAGCAAAAGGAGAGAAATGGGAACCCCTCTATGTCTCACCTAGGGAGCTAACTGGCTTCCTGGTAACAGCCAGCGGGGAATTAGCTTAAACAGAATAAGTGACTGGACATACCATAGCAGCCACAGGAAAGAGGTAGGGGTGGTTACAGCACTTCTTCAGATCCATAACAACATTGAGCAATGAGACTTGGTTACCACCACCCCGTGCATTCAGTGCCTCAAAGTTTCTTGTCAAAATGTATTTATAATATTTCCTGAAAACAAAAAAGAAAATAAAACAACTTAGCCAGTTGTCATGAGAATGACTAACCTACTCTTCTCTTGCTAAACTCTGCACAGCTTCTGGCATTACTACCTAAGCTCTGCCAGTGGCACTCACTATCTCTATTCCTTACATCAGAGCACAGGATTAGTCCTTCCTCTGCTCTAGTGGCAGCCCACTACACAGAAAACCCTGCAGAGTAAGGATAAGGCTGCTTCAGCACCCTCTCAAACTCCAGAGCAGAGAAACAGTAGCTCAACAGCAGGGGCTCTCTTCATCCCCACACTCACTTCTGCATGGGACTCAGCTCCACTCTGACAATGAGTTCAGTCTTAGATGGCATATTCTTGAAAACATCAGCCTTGAGACGCCTCAGCATATGCGGGCCCAGCATGTCATGCAGCTTCTTGATCTGATCTTCCTTGGCAATATCCGCAAACTCCTCTAGGAAGCCCTCCAAGTTACTGCAGGGAAACAGACACTCAGCAAATGGCACAAAGGAAAAAGAGCAAAAGAGCAAGTGAGGGGAAAGGAGTGACAAGACAGGCAGGCTGACTGGCACTGCAAGACATACTGGAATCTCTCAGGCGTCAGGAAGTTCAGCAGGTGGAACAGTTCCTCCAGGTTGTTCTGCAGGGGAGTTCCTGTAAGCAGCAGCTTGTGCTGGAGGGAGTAACCATTCAGCACACGGAAGAACTGGAAAGGAGAGAGCAGGGAAGAAAGTGGGAAAATAAACCAAAACACACACACAAATACATCAAAGGCTTATTAAGTCATAGGCTTACCAAAAAAAAATCTAGAAAGTTGACACCAATCTAGAGTTCAATTTAGATCACATCAGCTGTTTGGACAAGAGTTCCAAGTAGTTCACATTCCAGCCAGGGTTACTAGACTGATCTTATTTGGATCATTGTTCTGCATAGCTAAACCATGACTGCAGCAAATCCTCTGAGCCATCAGGTGCGAGTAGGTTTCTTTTACTCTTAGAAGTTACAATCTCTTTCAGACCACATATCATTTCTAGACTGCTGTACTATGTATTTTTTCTTGCTAAATTAGTGTTCCACATTCCTACAACTACTCTGCCTTGAGAATTCTAGAAATAACTAAGTCACTCTTCCTATTCATATCACTCCTGGCAGTGCTCCAGAGCCCTGAACAAGCAGAGGAGAAAAAGAGCTAAGGGCTTGCCAACGTGTCTTGAAGGTAATTTGCACTGGTTTTCACAAAAATGAAGTAATTCCAGACAGATGTAGTGAGCAGTTAAAAGTACTGCACTGAAAAGCACAAGTGTACCCTGTTCACCTGCACAAATTGACAGCAAAGCAGCAGTTTATTAATCAGTTTGGCCATTTCTTTGCTTATCTTACACTTAGCATGATACAAGGTCAAACTTAATGAAAGCAGCTGTACTAGATGGCAAAGAACAAATCACTTGTGTTTTGGTTATTCCACTAGAAGAGTACTTTAGTGGCCTCCACAGGGATTTATCTATGTAGTTATAGTTAAAATATTTTTATTTTGGAATCAAATGTGGAAGTTACTAATTTTATCTGCAAAACTTGAGGAGATGACCCAAATTTGTCAAGAAGCACCTGACCTCTCTATCTTGCAGCCAAACACCTATAAGCTGTTCTTGTAGGACAGGAAACTGCTGTAGAAAAAGATTTCAGGGTTCTGCATAGTGTCATAGTGTGACCTTGAGCCTTTACATCCTCTTTCAATAATGAATATTAATAGTAAGCATTCATTCCCACTTCTAATGGTTTCAATGCTAAGCACAGAATGGCATCCAGTCTTAGTGCCTACAATAAAATAAGATCTAGAAACTGAACTGCATGCACAGCTGTGATGTCTCAGGAAGATACCTCATGCCAAGACCCAAAACACTAAAGCCATTTAAACAAAACAAACAAAAAAAGAAATCAAGCAGCAATTTTCTCTTACAGTCTCCAAGAACCTCTATAACCAGCTTTCCAATAATAATTGGTTTTGGCGCACTTGAGCACTGGAATCCAGCTGAAGACAGGCAAATCAATACCAGAATTAAGGCACAAGGCCTACCTAGGGAGGGGCTGTATTAACAAAATACAGCCAAGTCTACTCAATTCAAACAAGTTTAGTTAAGGTGCAGGCTCATATTAAAGCTGCTATATGGCTTTCAGCACCTACCTTAGCATTTTTAAACACCTCTGCCCACCTTCAGTTTCTGTAACACCTAATTAGTTCTGCTACAAAGCTAGATAAACACAGAGAGCAAGTCTACTCTGGAAGCAGGGTAATTCTGCTCATGGAGCATATTTTACACTCAGCATGGTAAACCTTTACAAAATAGAGGTGGTGCAGGTATGCGATGCTTCCAGAAAAATCATTTTGTATTTGAAAGCAACAACCACATCCAGGTTTTTCTGGTTTTCAGTCTAGACTAACTGCCCATTCATCTGGAAAGAAAGCTGTTTTAACCAGTGATCTGTGTAAGTAAAGTTGTTGCCAATGATGACTGATCTCCAAATGCAGGCTGTTGATTTTTCTTTTTATTAACACATCAAATTTACTACTGAACAAATGACTAAGAGCTGTCTCTCTCCCCTGCAACATATGCCATGCCCATGAACCACCTATGCTTCTCTGTACCTTAGACTGGTTGTTCTTCAGTCTGTGAGCTTCATCCACAATGAGACAGGCCCAGTCAATAGAGCCTAGTATGGCCATATCAATTGTAATCAATTCATAGGACGTGAGAAGCACGTGAAACTTGACAGCAGCCTCCTTCTGCAAAGGAAAAGGATGAACATGTAATGGGATAGAGAATGTAGTGTTCCTCCATAAAGTCACCCTGATGCGCCATGGTCAACAGCACATAAACTTTCATACCCGCAGTCTCCTGTCACAAAACTCAAAATGCTGCCCAAACCATTTTAGCCTTTTAATTCCCTATTGCTCTCAACACATGTAAATCTCCTCAACCCCCTCAGTACCTGCTATTTTTGGACACATGCCAAACACTAACAATGATGTTTAAGAAGTAAGTAGTGAGTAGAGGCATGTTAGAGAACTGAGATTTGGAGAAGAGTGGCTCATCAGAAAGCTAAGACTTCAAAAGATAAACAGTGCACCATGGAACTTTAAATGACTATTAGTACTTAAGGCTGTTCCATTTCAAATGAAGGAAATTAGCCTATCTGCCTCTGCCACTGAAAATGCAAGGCTTTAGCTGCCATCTTGGTTTTACTAGGAAGACTTCAGTTCTACAAGTAGTAGCCACCTAGATCAGAGACTTCCTTCCTGCCTGGGCACAAAATGCAATTTCTCACATGTCTGGGTATGGCCTGTCAGCCAATTCCTCAGGATGAAAAGGTTCATACCTTTTTTGTCTGTGTTTTACACACAGCAGCAATTCTCACATCAACTTAGATCTGTAGAACTAAAGATGCACAACTTCACAGCTTAAGTAGGGAAGACAGAGGGACTTGCCTAGGGTCAGTATTACCTTAGTCAACTATCTTTCTCCAGTACTAAATTAGTTCAGACTAGTAGGAGTATTAAAACAGTCTATAGCAAGAGTTTGAATGTCCACTTGTCGTCAATTTGCAGTTATTTCCTATTGGAAACTACAAGCACAATCAGTTCTCAGGGACAGCAGAGTATCTGAATCTCAGCTGCCCAAAGTCAGTTGACTGCATCTCAATTCAGGCTTGTGTTAAAGCAGAGTTCTGTACCTTCATTCTGGATGCTTTTTTGCCTCCACGTATGGCATTATCCTCAAAAGTGAACTCATTCTCACGGATGATGGCCCGGCTGTCTTTGTCCCCGACGTAGGTCACTACATACATATCTGGGGCCCACATCTCAAATTCTCGTTCCCAGTTGATGATTGTAGACAGTGGTGCACTCACCAAGAAGGGACCCTTTGAATGGCCCTACAAATAGAGTCAGTAAGAGCATTAGATGACTGCAATCACTAATACAGGCAGACTCTCCCTGGGCAGTGACCTCCCAGTTCTCACCTCTTTGTATAGGGAATACAGGAACACTGCTGTCTGCACAGTCTTTCCCAGACCCATCTCATCAGCCAAGATTGTATCTGTGCCCTGGGCCCAAGAGAAGCGCAGCCAATTCAGCCCTTCCAGTTGGTAGGGATGCAAGGTCCCCCCTGTTACATCGAGGTACTCTGGCTGCCGGTCATATTTCACTGTCGGCTGTAGTGGAAAGAAGGAAGAGTTGGAATCCTTTCACTCACTTAGATAACTAACAAGAGTCCTTTCTTAGCCACCCTTATATTCACTAGTACAAATGAGGCTTCACAGATGACAACCAGAGTAGCATCAAAGCCAATTTTCAAATGGCCACAGGCATCCAAAAAGAAGCCATTTTTCTTTCACCAAGAGCTAGGGAGTCTGACCCAATGGACACAGTGGACCTTTGTCTGAAGGCTCCCAAATGCCACTTATTCTTTGGGCTATGAGAGAGCTCCAAACCATATGCTGTTCACCCTTCAGTTTCCTATTTATCTACAGGCACCCCAAAACAAACAGCTCTAGGAGATGGCTCCAAAGCAAAAAGCAGTAACTCACATCTACTGTGGGAGTCTCTGGGGGTCTCTCCAGTTTCCGCATCTTCACTTTCTTTAACTTCTTGCCAGGCCTGCCCTCTTCACCTCGCATCAGCTCCCTATGCAGACACAGTCCCAAGTACACGTAAGTTTAATGGCTTTTTATTAACAGATGGAACAAAAATTATTGCAGAGAACAGGAGGGCAATCACCCAATTCAAAAAGGCTCAAGAGAATAGGGCTGGAACCTTCATGAACTGGTAGGAGAGAAACAAGGTCCCTGACCAAAGGCATAAGGAGTCATCAAGAAGAAGATGCTTCTTGTCCATTTCCATCTATTAATCCAGCCAGTGCTGGAGGCTGACATACTGAAGTACTTTCTCTTGAAGGAAGGGAAAGGAAAACAACCTCTTGATACTTCTCCTACCTGTGATTCCAGTAGGCTTGCTTATAGAGGTCATAATCTTGAATATCCACATCTTCACTTTCCCAGGATGCCTGGTCATAGGGCAGGTCTCTCCATTTAATCAAATAGTGGACATTCCCCTTCTTATCCACACTGCAGAAGAAACCAGTAAGTCTCAAGCACAGTGAGATGGCAGTATTCCCCCAATCCATTCAAATGGAAGGGAAGAACTCTTAGTGAAGCAGCAGAAACAGAACAACGTCTGTCATACCAACAAAGAACTCCCACTGTTTCTCCCAGTCATACTGCAGTTTAGCTCATCCCCTCTCCCTTAGCCCCGCTTAAGGTCTTTGTTGAAAATCCTCTTTGTTACACCCCCTACCTATGATTAAGGATCCTGTGGATCATCATCCACTCTGGCTTGATCCCATATCGATAGAAACGCTCTTCCATCTCAGCGTATTTGGGGTCTTTGTTTTTTCTCTTTCGGCTTTTCTCTTCTTCCCCTCCAAAGTCTCCCGAGGGTGGCTCATCCATATCATTTTTGCGTTGGTAGTTACGAAACATGACCTGGCAGTGCAACTCCAGCTGCAGTCAGGACACAAGCAGTCAGTAGGTGTTTTAGCCTCAACTGTCCACCCTTATGCCATGGTTAGGTTCCTCCACTCACCTGCAACTCTGACACCCAGGAGCAGTGCCAGTAGGACATGCCCTGCCATTTGACAAAGAACTGCCTTTCAGGCCGACCCTCCAGAGGCTTCGGTGGTGGGGCATTAGGGTCTGCATCAGGTGGACGTGGTGGTGCAGGACCCACAGGGGGCTGACCCCATTTCCAGATCAAGATCTTCTGCACCTTTCCTTTCAAAGCTGGGCACTGGGAAATTAAACAAAGCTTGATGCATCACAGTGTATGCACTCTAATATGTAAGCACTGAAGAGCAGAAACAGTCGTTTTTATGGTTTCACTACACAGTTAGCTAGGTTTGTCGAGCCCAGCAGTCTGTCCAACTACAACTTCATTGAAAGTCCGTGCAAAAAAATTCTGCTGTAAAACTAAGGGCCCAACATAAGCAGGTTTTTTTTGTTCATCACCTTATGAAAGCAATTAGCATCATTTATACTACCTATTTCCAGAAATTTCTGGGAAAGCATAGTATTTCTCCTAACCAACTGCTAAGAAAGGTCTTAGCATTACAAAGCTTGCAACAGTGCAAAACCAGTTTGTCTCAGCATCAGTTTAAATTACTTCAAGCACTGAATTTGCTCGCACTTGATCTCCTGCCTCTACACACATACAGGAGCCCAAAAAAGTGATGCATGGCATGCTGAATCAAAAACTGCCCAAGTACCCTGCTTGTGGACAAATCTCTTGAGACCCAAAGGCTGTAGCCTGGTTCTTCCCACTGTCTGGAGAAAGCAATCAAGGCACTATACAGCTACAAAAAGTCAGGCCTTTAAGCTTTTGTCATAAAGTGTGCGAGGAGACAGTCTTCAAAGGACCATGTATTTCAACAGAAATATGATGATCCAAAGGGATTAGATCAATCACCTCTTGTAGCAATAGGACAATGGTACTAGCAGAAACTCACAGTGCAGCGAGGACACAGCCATTCTCCATTGGGAATCTCAGGCAGTGGGGGATTCAGACAGTGGATGTGATAGGATGAAGGACAGGCATCACAGCACAGCAGCTCTCCTCCATCCTTGCAGACTCTACAGAACTCCATATGGTGGTCATCCTCTTCCTCAGCATCCCCTACTACATCCTCCAGGATTTCCTCACCTTCAGAGTTATCCTCCTTTGCTTCCCACTGAATGCCTTCTTTTTCCTATGGGAGAGGGAAATCAGAAAAACAAAGTGATTATTTCATTACCACAGAAACAGCCCCAAGCCACATGACATGCCCCTCATACATGATCTCTTGCACCATTTGGGGAATCCAATACTCACACAGTGTGGGCAGCTCCATTTGCCCTCTGGAGCTTTCTCCATGTCTGGGTCCAGGCAAACCATGTGGTAGGCACGAGGGCAGGTATCACACAATATAATTTCTCCTCCCTGCTGGCACACCTCACAGTAGTCCTGGTGATCAGTCTCATAGCCATCCACAGCCACTGTGGAGTCCTCCTCACCTGCAGAGGGTGATGAGGAGTTACTGCAGTACAATCCACAGGTAGACGTTTCCTACAGCCAGGGAAGATATTCTCCCAAAAGCCAACATAGCCATCTAGAGATCCAGAATACAAAACTCTTACTCCATATAAGTAAACAGGGCGAGAAGGAAGACCTGGAAACAGGAGCAAAACAAGTCCCTTTGTGCCCCCTTCCACCCATGAAATAAAAGGTACAGTTAAGGCCAGGAAAACTCAGTACTGCATCTCTTTTCCTAACAAAGAACTCCTGAAAACCTTTTCCTTATTCAAAATAATATCAGGTTGTTCCTTCACAATCAATTCTCCCTCAAGTATGCTAATAAATATCAAAACTCCACACAGACTTCCCTCTTATCTTTTTACACACTTAGCTGTGCTTGTCTCCAACTGGTGGCAAGCATCTTTACCTTTCTTTTTCTTCTTCCCAGCCTTGAGTTTTTTGCGACTGCGGCTACTACGGCTTGTAGATCCATCTGACACAGAGTAGCTGTTGATGCTGGCATCATCAAAGTCTGACTCCACATCCAGATCATCATCTTCACTCTGAGGCACGCAAGAGAAAAGCTTTGCTACTCAGACACACATGCTGGGGAACAGCAATCAGACACAGCCCCAGGATCACTATCACATTATGACCTCATCCTCACAAGGTCAAGAAAGGAGCATCACTTACTGATGATCTTTTACGCTTGGAACCAAATCCTCCCAGTTTGATTTTCAGTGGTGCCACCTTCTTTGTTTTAGGTTTCTTGATATCAGGAATACGAGGACTGGCCTTTGGCTTACGCCGGGCATTGGGTCCTGGGAACACAGGAGGTGAGTCAGAAGGGCTATGGCCTTGACACCAGTCACACTTTATCCTCCTGCCAGACTCTTCACCTCACCTTTGCCCTCCTTTGTCTTGGCTTTCCTCAGTGGCACATCTACAGGGGGCTGCGGCAGGACAGCATCCACATTTGTCACCATACTCTCGACTACTGCAACAGCTGCAGCTGCAGCAGCTGCCACAGATGCACCTGAACTTCCCTTGAAGGGGTTGTTGGTGCTAAACTCCCTCCATTTGGCTCCCAGTACCATCATCATCTTCGACACTGCTATTTTAGGGTTCTTGGCTGCGATAAGTGGCCTGTGTACAGTTAAGGAATGAAGGAAAGGTTACTGAACCACCCTGAAATCTAGATTATTCCTCCCCACTGCCATCCCCATCAGCACCTTTATCTCAACTACACTCCTTTCTAATCTCTGATCCCAAGAGCCAATAAATCTCCCCACTCTCACCCTTCACTATGTGAAAGATGGAAATGTTTGGGTGCAAAAAAATGGAATTTAGCATAGTAGGGAAGAAAGAGGACTTGCACCATCTCGATGAATAAAAGCAAAAAAGTTAGCAATCGATTATTTTACTGTTGCTTCAGTTTTCCCTCTCGGTACTACACTAGTGGGCACTGAGGTTCCAAAATCAAGGAATCTAGTATTTGCCCCATCTCTTTTTTTGTTCCCAAGTCATTTCAAGTGTAGGCTTGCAGCTCACCTGACAAACTGGCTGAAAGCTTTGTAGTTGGTGAGTGTACGGTAATCCTCCTCTGTGAAGATGTGATCAATATCCTCCATGCCCCAATCTTCCAGGAGCTGAGCAGATGACTTTGGCTCCTATGAAAAGAGAATCACGGCAACTCTGAGCAGAGCTTCCACACATCTTCCACATTCCACAGATGACCCAGGGAATTTTTTTCCCCCACATCCATTTATCATTACCATAGGACACAGCTGCAATAGCAGATCAGTAGAAATGGGAAAAGTATTTGGATTCAATATAAATTCCATGTGTGCTTAAAGTAGTAGAGAGGGAAGAATGCAAGGTGGGAAAAAGGCGAAGTCAAGAGGGTCTAGTGGAAGAAGAGACTACACAATGCCAACTCCCTGTCCAATCACTAAGGGAGAGCACAGTGATCCCCCAGATCAGATACAACATGGGAATGAGAAGCAAGCATGCAGCAGGATAGCTTGTTACCTTTGAGTCATCATCTTCTTCCTCCTCTTCCTCCTCCTCCTTGCGCTTGGCTTTGTTTTTCTTTTCCTTCTTGGGTCCTAATTTCTTCTTTTTCTTCTTCCCAGGGGTATAATCACTGCCTTCACTGTCAGAGCGCAGAACCTCTTCTTCTTCCTCCACAAACTCATTCCCTTCACCAGAGCTGTCCCCCAGCTGGAGAGGGAGGGAGACATTAGGCATGAGAGAATACCCTGGATAAACACTAAACACTGTTCTCTCCCCAAGCTCTACAGGATTCATTCAAAAGATTGCTGCTATCAGCCAACAACAAAAATAAGCACCCTCACCCTATACATCCATATGTTAGAGTGTGACCTTAGGCATCCTTTTTCTTACCTCCTTCTTCTGACGCTTGCTGAGCTTGGGAACTTTGGGTTCCTTCAGTTTCTTGGGCTTCTTCTTCTTCTTGATTTTGGGAGTATCAGCCTCTGACAGAAGCTCTTCTTCTGGCTCTTCTTCAGGTTCTGGATGCGAAAAGGTGACAGCCTCATTCAACCCCCTCCTGCGCAGTACAGTACAGCCCCCCTTCACCGAGATCAACTTGTCTGCTTCTTGCTACGTACTTACAAACAGAGGTGGTTACAACTCTTACTGTTCACAACAGATACTCAAAAACTGTATCCTAAGGTACCACCAACATGGTTTATCCCCCTCCCAACACCACCTATTTCCACAGTCTTGCTTCTCCAAGCAGAACCACACTCAGAACTTGGGGACAAGAAGTTTGCCATAACCCAGCAAGAAGAGGAAAGCGCATAAAACAGATGGCCATATCTATAAGGGGCAAAACAGTGAATTCATTTGAGAACCTGAGTAGGATACTGTTTCAGTCCATGGCTCTCCAGGAAAAAAACATCTAGCCTCTTCAGCAGTACAGAACATCCTACAGCTGCATGCAAAATACGGGCCAGTAAGCCACTACTTTTCCTTCTCCATAGGAAAGTTGTTACTCAGCAACTCTATTCTGATCCAGATTAGACAGAACCTTCCCCCAGCCCCAGCAGCTAGCAAGCTGCCTGCCTGGCCAGATTACAAGCCAGTTCCCCAGCACCAGTGCACACTTCCATCTGTGTGCCCTCGTTCCTGGCTGCCCTTGGCCCGAGGGGGCAGAGGCAGCTAGACAGCCCTTCCTTCTCTTTGTGGCAGCCTGCGGGAGCAGCGCGGCCACCCGCCCTCCCCTGCCGCCCCGCCCACTGCACACAGCCAGAGTCACTCCTTCTCCCTCCAAGGGAAAATGGCCTCCTGACCACCCGAGCTGGGCAGGATGGAGGAAGCCACAGGTCAGAGGGCCTACTGCAGCCGGGGTTGAAACACCACAGATAGAGGTCTCAGAACCTGGAGTCCCATGCCTGGCTCCTGCCACATTCCCAGCCAATGAATGTCTCTTTGCTCCCATGGTGCTGCAATACCAAGTCCTTCAAGGATCATGCATCTTCTCCCCCAAGTTCTGATTCAGAGCCTCTAATGACCTACCTTTTCCAAGGTATCACTTAAACCTCTCCATTTTGCAGTGATTTTACCAGGCTTTTTGCAAATAGATTTTCATTAATGATAGTCCCATACTGCCCAAGATCTCAGAGGTGCCAGAAAACTCCAGAGACAAGGCTTAAGAAAAAAATGCCAAACAAACAAAAATCCAAAACTTCACAACATCATCTTCCCTCCTCCAGTTATGTTTCTCATATACGACACAACACTCCAGCATGAGTTAGTAAGAAATCCCACACTTGTCCTACAGTTGACTATATGCATCATTCCTTTTTCACAAGGAATTGAAGAATCCAGATGCATGTCCACAGAGCAGGTCGTCAACAGCAGCAGCAGCAACAACAAAAAAAAGGCAAACCAGAAGAAATCCCAGGGCTCTAACTCAAGCCTCATATTGATGATGAGGATGCAAATACAAGGGAAAAAGCAAGATACAAAGACTAAAAAAAAAGCAAAGGTGAGCGAGCAGCACAGAGTAAGAATCCTCAATAAATTGGGTGTGGTGATGAAGGAAAGTGGGTCACGCAACAGCCCAGGGCAGTTTTCTCTGGACGTCAGCCGGTCTTAGCTCCCAGATGAAAGCAAGCCAGGCAACCTGCCCTTTCACATACTACCTCCTCTTCCCCCTCCCCATTCATGAAAATTGAAATTAACAAACATTTTGGTCAGAATTGGACGCTCTGCCTCCACCCCTCTACACCTCCTCCAAGCACAGGCCCTGACAACCTGCAATGGCTTGGAACAAAGTCAGCTCCACCTGACACAAAGCCTCCAGCCTCTCACTTCAAAGTAACCCTGGGACTTGGATATCAAAAACATACAAGTGACGTGCAGCAAAAAAAACCCAAAACAAAACAAAAAACAAACCGAAAAACCAAAACCAAAAACATTCCCCAACACATCATGCACTTCACATATTCAGCTTGAAACCAATATTATCCCCACTCCACATGCATGCCCTGCAGGCTCCCCATACCTGGATGCTGGGGGATAGCATTGTTCAACAGGATCTCCATGTCATCATCATCACTGCCCCCTGAGCACGGTGATGGAGATCCAATGCCCGAAGCCATGTCCTCCACACCGGGGGAGGCCTGGGCTTACACAGGCTGTCTGTCGTCTCCTTGCCAGTCTGGCCAGTACTTCATTGAAAAGAAAAAGAGAAAGTTACAGCAAACCTGAACTCCGTTCTCCCAAGCAATAGTGCTGCTAATAGGATCTGCGAGAAAGCTTAGACTGCAACTTTACTGGCTTTGGAGCCTACGGATAATAGAACCACTGGCAGCAAGTATCAGTTTAGAGTTGTGATAAAGGAGGCTTTGGAGACACTAGATATTAAACTGAGTCAGCAACTCATCGCTGGCGAGGAAGCCAAAACAGCTGTCCTAAAGGAAAACTCTCCCGTCCTCTGCAGCCGGGTGCCCTCGGTTATTTCTGCCTTGGGCCGGGAGAAGGCAGCGGGGCAAGCAAGGCAGCCGGGCTTCCAAGGGAGCCCCGGGGCCAGCGGGGCGGCTGTCAGCGCGGCGCCCTGGCCAGCAGCCCCAGCCCGCCCCGGGCTGGCACTGCAGCGCTGGCCCAGCCCCTGCCCGGCCGCCGGCCGCACACAAAAGGCCGGGCGGGCTCAGCGGCCCCGCTCCGCCGCCCCCGCCCGGAGCGGAGCTGCGCGGCGCAGGGCGGGGGCGGGGGGCACCGTCTCCCGGGCGGGGGCGCGGGGCGGGGCCGGGGAAGTCCGGCGGGCGTGCGGCGAGGGGCCGCCGTTCCCCGGGGGCCGGCGCAGGCCTGGGCTGCGGGCACCGGCGAGGCGGTTGCGGGGCGGGGGAAGAGGGGCCGGACCCGTCCTGCGGCCGCCCGGGCAGAGGGACGGCGCGTCCCCGGAGGAGCTGCGGCCGGGGCCGACGGGGCGTCCGGCGGCGAGACGCGTCTGCTGGCCCGGACACCCCAGGAGGCGGCAGATGATGGCCTTGCCCGCCCTCGTTCCCTCCCAGCTCCTCACCCGGCTCCGGACCCCGGCTCCTCTCTCGCCGCTGCCGCCGCGGAAGGGAAAATGGCTCCGGCCGCGGCACCGCCTCTTAAAGGGGAAAAAAACCCGGCTAGGCCCCGCCCTCTCCCGCCTACATCCCATAATATGCCCCCGGACCCCGGCAACAGGCCCCGCCCCCGTCTCCCCGGCAAACACACACCCCCTTCCCCCCCCCGACATCCCATAATACTCACCCTCCCCTCAGAACTTCCCACTCACTGCCCGGCCCGGCATCCCATAATAATAACCACCCCTCCCGCCGGTAACATCCCATAATACTGCCCCCCCCCCCTCCGCCCGCACCTTCACCCCGAGAAACATCCCATAATACTCCCCCACGCTCGCACCCCTTCGCTCCGGCATCCCATAATACTGACCCCCACCAAGAAACATCCCATAATACTGCCCCCCCCACCCCGCGCGGGACCCCGCGCGCCGGGGCAGGGCGCCCCCCCGCGCCTCCCGGGGCTGCCATCCCATAATAGGCACGTCCCCCTCCCGCGGGGAGAGCGCGGTGGGGGGGGAAGGGCGCACTGTGAGGACCCCCCCCCAACATCCCATAATAGTCACACCCCGAGCGCGCACATCCCATAATAGTCACACCTCCCCCCCCCGCCTCGCGCCCAGGCAGGCATCCCATAATAGTCGCCGGGAGCCACCGTCCAGCCCGGCATCCCATAATACTCGCGGCCGCCCGCCCCGCACCCGCACCCGCGGGGCTCCGCCGCCGCCCCCCCGCCCGTCCTGCCCGAAGGCGCGGGGTCCGCACCGGCCCAGCCCCCCCTCCGGCACGGGGCAGGGGGCCGACCCCTGGCACCGCGCGGCCTCCGCGCACCTCCCGCCCTCCTGCGCGCTGGCACCGGCCCCGGGCACAGGCTCCGGGCACCGCCCTCCCACCGCCGACCGCCCCCGACCTCGGGGCTGAGCGCCCCGCTCGCTTCCCTGCCCCGTCCTGCCGTGCCCATCCCGCACGCTCCGCCCGCGGGGCCGCAGGACCCCTCCAAGGCTGTCCATGCCCGGCGCGCTCACTGCCACCGCCAGCCTGTGTGCGGGGAGCCCGCAGCGACTTTGGTGTCTCCCCTGCACCTCGAGGCTTCCTGGCTGCCGGTACCTGCAGATGTACCTACCCCACAGATACGCATTCTCCCAGGCAACTAGAGACAGGACCAGAGCATGTAGTCTCAAGCAGTGCCAGGAGAGGCTTAGGCTGGGCATCAGGAGGAATTTCTTCATGGAAAGGGGGATCAGGCATTGGAATGAACTGCCAGGGAAATGGTGGAGTCACCATCCCCAGAGCTGTTTAAGGAAAGGCTGGATGTGGCACTTAGTGCCATGGTGGTGTGCGGTCAAAGGTTGGACTTGATGATCTCAGAGGTCTTTTCCAACCTAACTGATTCTGTGATACACGGTGTGTCCACGTACTCCATTCCTCCCTGTCACCCAGCACCCTGCTCCCTGCTGCAGCCTCCACCAGGAAACTCATCATCGATTTACACAGACGGGAACGGTCTGCAGGTATAAGTATACTCCAATTATGCACGTGCAACTGTATCATTAATTTCCCATTAAACAAAATCACATCCCATAATGCCACCTTATCCTCTGTTGAGCATTTTCATAACGCCATTAATCTCAACAAAGAGGCGCAGTCCTGTCCGTCTCTCCCAGTGAATGTGTGGGTGTCAACAAACTGCGCTCCTCGCCTCCGCTGTCCCACGCCTGGTGGTGCGTGTGCACGTTTCGTCCCGCCACAGTGAAACACGCCGCAACACATGTGGAGGATTGGCTGTTTACAGACTGCAACAGGTCTCTTACAGATCCTGTAACACAAGCCCGGCTTTGTCTCCTAAAGCTCACTGAAAATACATCCACGGACACAGTGGGCACGCAGGTGTTCCATAACACCATCCCATCACCTCGCCCGTACGCCAAAGTGGCTCTGGCTACTGGCAAGCTCTCCCTTACCTGTGGATGCAGGCTGCCACCACCGCCTCACACCGACAACTCTGCTGAGATACCAGCAGGCTGCACCACCACATCCGCATGCCCATCTCCACTGCGTGCTCCCACAGAGTTCCACAATGCACAACACGCATGAGTGCAGCCACTCCGCAGCACGAGTTGCACCTTCCGCGACCTCGTTCCCACCTTGCCAGCAAAGACTAGACCAATACATCCCAACAGGCTGCTGTGCAATCCATGTTCCCGAACATATAAAAATCCCACCTACTTCTCCAGCCATCAGCAGCATGCACCCTGTACTGTCCCTGTACATACCTTTGCCTACGTGACAATTATGCTCTCATTTATCTCAGCTTCATGGAGGAAAAGTGGTAGGAAAGAGCACACTGCTCTTCCACAGATGTTATCCATCCTTCGCAAGGATCAAGCAGACCATCCAGCGCTACAGAAATGTGGTGGATGACACCACCACCACCAAACTCACATGGACCTCTGCAGGACTTCTCATTCCTTCTTGTGTGTGTCGACAGCCGCAATCCCCTCTTAACAGGAGCCTGGTGTGCAGCCACACCAAATCCTCGAGCTGAGCAGCCCAGCACCCACCAGTGCCCACCAACTCTACCATAGCTGCCTCTTTCCCCCAGTGGCTTGGCTACAAGGGGAGAGGCGTGATGCAGATGAAGATCCCGCAAAGGAAGTTAGGTGCTGGGGCTCTCTCTGTAGGTGATTCCCAATGCTCCTGCCAGCACGGTTATGGTCTGAAGAAGGCTGCTTGCTACTGGTTAGGCGATGTGTGCCCCGGTGCCTCTGATGCTAAGGCATGAAGCTTCCCAATGAGCCACCACGTCCCTGAAATCTTTCTCTGCATGACAAATGAACACATTTTTATCATGAATGTGCCCAAGGTTCCCTACCTCAGCTCCAAGTCCCTTTTTCCTTTGTAACTTGAAGTTTCTTAGTCAGCAGAAATCTTAATTTTCCCTCAAGACAATGAACTCCATATGGGATATACATTATTATGATGATTAAGGTGTTTTTACTCCTTGTGAGGGACAAGTAGATTAAATGGATTAAAAAATATATATATTTCTAAATATTTTCCTTTGATGAGGAAAGGATAGATTTCTATGAGATAGATTTCCAGTTATTTGGCTGCTTTAAACTTGGAAGCTTCCGTACTGTGGTTCAATTACTTACCCAGTTTAATTGAATCTTTTGAGTTTATAGCGCTGGGCTTGGAAACAATTACAGCAAGATCCTTATAATAGAATCTTCCCTACCTGTGCTGATGGGTGTCAACACCCTGAACAAGCCCACAGCACACTTTCCATGGGGAAAATGCCTGCAATATCTTGCTTTGGTGCTGCACCCGTGTTGGGAAATCCAAACTGGCCAGAGGACCTTCAACACACCCTCGCCCAGCTCTGCTTCCAAGAACAACTGGGTGAAGTGGACTCTGTACTCCCACAGCAACAAACTGGGGTGACCTCTAAATAATTTCTGCAGTTTTGTGCATGGTCTAAGTTAGTCAGGGTTGAGGTCCCTGCGTGGGACCCAGGAGAGTCCTGCCCCATCTTCCTCCACCTCATGGGCAGCTGCCCCTGTCCAGGCTTTTATCAGGCCCACTTTTAATTTATGTTCACTTTTAAACGTATTTCCCCAAGGTAACAAGAAGAACAAAGCTTTTGACATTGTTTCACCCTGGAACTCAGGGTTGCAGGCTGGAAACCTCTGTCCTGTGTGTTTCAGTGCTGCCCAGTGTGGAACGTGAGGGTGGGAGGAAGGAACTCCAGAGCCTTTTGGAAAGAGGGGAGACTCTCCAGCCTAGCATGGACCGTTCGTATGTGGGACACAGATAACAGACTACAAGCCTGACATGCTGGTGCTGCAGACAATGTGATCTGAAAGATCGGTTTATGGTCTTTCAGGCTATTTTTTGTCAGCTCCTCTAGCGTTCTGTAACAATACAGAGGGGCCGATGGGTTTGGACACTGGGCACTGCAATGCTGCCACTGTATTGCTTCATTTGTGGGCTGGGACACAGCCATACTTCTGTTCTCCTCATTTTTGCTGTTTCCCAGACTGAGCGTTGCTCCAGCCAGTCTGTAATATCTGTTCTGTCAGGTTACGTACAACCAGTAACATGAAAAATATCTTTCAGTGTCTGCGTAAAACTGGCAGCCGGCGATGTACCTGTGAATGTGATGCTGTCCGTCAAGGGCTACATTTCACCTCTTCCTTTAACCTAGTTTTGACTGTTTGTAACTAATGTGGATGGACTTACTCCTGGTGTTTGCCATTCAGCAGCCCTGTAGGCTCTCCAGATCGTACTGAGGCTTGCCATGACTGAGCTAAGGTTTTGCCACTTCTGCGAAGGAACCCTGAAGATGCCAGGATTTCTGAGAAGCCTTGCCCTTTTGTTTTTTCTTTGGTAAAGCAGAGAATTTTGCCCTAGATCATTTTTTGAGCAGAGAGGGGGTATCAGACTCTGAGATAGGTAATTTTTACTGTGGAATTAGCAAGAAAATGGTTCAAACTTTCACTCGATATCTGGTTATTGTCCCAGAGACTGTGTCTCTTCAACACCCAAGGCCCCCTGCCCCCATTTTAAACTATCTTGTGAGAATTCTGCATCCCCAGCCCTAGCCAAAGTAACTGTTCTGGATTCCGCAAGTCTCCCCCACCACTACAAAAGTTTTTTCCTCTGCCCAGGATACACTTCTCCACCTCCAGCTGTCTACAAAGTCTCCATAGCAAGCTAAGGAAATCTAAATGACCAATTTTTATTGTTGTTTTCTTCATCATGCACCCCGCTTCTATTTTTTTTTTCTTATTTAGTTTTTGAGTGGGTTTTTTTTCAAAGAAAAGCGCCAGCTTACTTGTTTAGCCCACCGGAAGTATCTTTACTTTGGCGTCAGACATGGCAGAAAATGACACAGGAAAGTCTCCTCGTTTTGTGGAGAAAAGACAGCCCTTCCTGTCATGTCCAAGCAGCTGCTCCTGCAGCAGACAAATGCCACTGGAACAAGAGGCAGAAAGAGACTTGCACAGGGACGATTTTGGAGCGTACAACCAGAATAAGGTCAAGAACATGTGCTCCTTTTTTGAGAACATCCTACTGTCAGTGGAGGATCGAGTCACTCTCTAACGGCCACCTAGGTGAGGGCTGCCCATATGCCAGCGTGACTCTGCATCTACTTCCCGTTAGGGGAAGAGCATTTCAGACTTCGCTCAGCGCTCGTCATGAGCTTCGTCTCCTGTTTTTGCCAGGAGAAGGAGGGGGCAGGGAGAGCGGCGTGGCCGCGCAGCCGGAGCCGCACCGTGTCAGCCAGACGTGCGCGGTGCAGCAGGCAGTGCCGGCTGCACAGAGCTAGGCGGGGGAGAGACAGAGAAGATTGGGGGGTGCTCAGCCCCCTGGAAATCAGAACGGCTGATCTCTATCTCTGTGTGCTTCGCTGGTTTGTTTGCTTTAAAAAACATCACATACTTGGTACTGACACCTATAGCTAAGGTTACTCGATATTTTCCATCACAAGTCTGTTTTCAGTTACTTAGAACTTTGCCAGACATCAGATACTCAGATTCGAATTTTCCATGTTTATTTTCACTTTCTTTTTTCCTGAAGATGGAGGCACTTAGTAAGGCGCAAAAAACAAATGCTATTTTGCAATTATAAAAATTTGACTTTGACACCAGTCTTTTAACATAGAATTATGTATATAATGAATAACAAAAGCTGCAAGCAACGCACGAAAGTTAAGAATGCTTATTAGTTACCATTTTTAGGTTCTCATTTCCCTAAACTGCCTTAGAGATGCCCTGATCCCTTCCCCTCTTCATGAAACAAATAGTTGGATCTAGCCAGGGAAGGAGCCAGCAGTCTCAAAGGGGCTGCAACAACAACCCACTGGTTTGAGCTGCCTGGACTGCAGTTCTGCCATACCTATTTTTGCCTCCTGTATCAAAGCTGGTGCATGCTGGCAAAAAATCACTAACACCGACTCACATCTCTTGAGCTCATTTAGCAGAAATACTGAAAAAACAGGCTGGGACAGAACTCTCCTTCATCTCCTCCCTCCAGCTGGATCTGGGAGAGGTGTTTCCAGCGCTGCACCCAGCAACAACTGTGCTCCAGGGAACACTGCTAATTAGCCTGGAGGTTGCGTTCCCCATTTGGCTGGGTGAGAACACCACTGCTGCTGAGCAGAGCTGATGGACTCGGGCTGGCTGGAGAGGAGGGGAGTCAAATCTCAGTGGTGATACCTAAGTCACCATGGGCTCCAAACCGGGCAGGGGATTGCAGAGCTGCCACAGGCACACGTCTGGAGGAGGTTTTCCCTCATCTCGGGCAAGAACCAGACCAGGTATTCTGGGGCTGTGCCCCCGGTGCAGAAAGCAAGGATCACATGTGCTCTGGGATGGACTGTGCAGGGACCTGTCTTGCTTTGTGCCATCCTTGTGCTCGTTTCTCGAACTTAGAAGTCAGAGCTTTGTGACACTTGGACTTAGACGGCAAATTTCTTCCTAAAAACGATACACTTGGGACTAATGTACAAATGAGACGCTGACATGCTCCACAGCCCCAGTTTGAATGGCTGTGGGTTTTTTCCCTCCCTCAGCTAGGCTGGGGTGAGAATTTGCTTGCGAGGGCAAGCAGGAGCCCGCAGCCTGGCCATGCTGGGGACCCGGCCGAGGGTTCCTACGGAGCCCACGTGCAGCTGGCAGCCACGAGCCCGCCCCGGCTTGTGCCCCGTGCCCGGCGCATCCCGGCGCTCCCATCCTCCCGCCGCGCTGCCCCGGGGGGCGGCGGGGCCCGCGCGGCCCCACCCCGCATCCCATAATAGTTCACAAAGGCGACTCCATCCCATAATAGCCACCCACGGGAAACACACCATGGCAACCACCCCCCCCACCCCACCCCCGCGCCATCCCATAATACCCTGCCGGCTTTATTGGTCCCGACTGAGGAGGGCAGGGGGGGCTGGGGCCGGGGCCGGACGGGGGCACCGCGGGGAGGTCCCGGCGGGCACCGCCAGGAAGCCTGGTTGGGGCTGCAGCCTCCCCCCGGCATCCCGCAGCACCCCCTCCTCCTTCCTGCTGCATCCCATAATACTGCCCAGGGAGGCAGCCCCGCTCTAAGGTAGAGCCATCCCATAATAGTGGCCCGGTCACACCGCGCTGGGAATGGTGCCATCCCATAATACTCTCGCCCCACGCCGGCTGCGGCGGGCCCTGCCATCCCATAATAGCCGCCCGCTTCCCCCCCCCCCTCGCTCCTTGTGGGGCATCCTCCCCATCCCATAATACTCCCCCCTGGCGGCACGAGCGCCCGCCATCCCATAATATGCCCTGCCACCCACCTGCCCCCCTCCGGTCGCGGGAGGCCTCGCCATCCCATAATAGTCGCGGCTCGCCCTTCCCCCCCCCTTCCCGCAGAAGGGCTCGCCATCCCATAATACTCGCCGCCCGCCATCCCATAAAGCCGCGGCTGAGGCCTGACCCCGTGGGCCAGAGCTCGCCTGCCCGGCCCGGCCCCCCCTGCCCCCCGCACCTCCCCTCTCCTGTCTGCCCCCGCTGCCGCCACCGGCTCAGCTGCTTCACCCCAGCCTCGCCGCTGTGCTCCTCTTTGGCTTCCCCCTCACCTGGCAGCCCAGCAGCCGCTGCTGCCCCAGCTGCCGCCTTGGCCACGCACCTTCCCAGAGCCTTATCCCGGTGCTCCCAGCCCGCGCTGGGCCCCTCGCCGCGGTGCCTTCTCTCAGCCCTCGGTGTCCACCCCCAGCCCAGGCACTGCCCGCCGGCCCGGCCACCATCGAGTCAGCAGAAAAGCACAAAGCTGGAGCAAGTGCCGTGCTGTGCGGTGCTGTGCCGTGCCATGACGCCCGTGACATAGCGGGTGTGTGTCTGGTTCGGACAGAGCCCCTGCTGCTGGGGGGCCCGGGGCCGCGCTGGCATGGCCTGTGTGACCACTGAGCCCTGACCTAGTTTGCCGGGTGCTGTGCTGCCGTTGGAAAGGCCTCCCGCTCCTTGCCCGTGGCCACCGTGTGCTGCGTTGGGGTCAGCTTGCTATCCACTCACATCCGCATTATCACGCGCCTGGTACGGAAGATAACTCCACATCTTGCCATCCGCTCATATTGAGTGTATTTGTTTTACTTCTGAAGGCAGTTTTTACCTCTGTCTTTGGGTTTTGCTTTCAGCCCCATCCCTGCTTTTGTGCCCCAGCTGGATTTAGGGTTATGGGCTGCAGGGAGTGTTTCGGAGCTGCTCCATTCAGAAGAATGGGTTCTTTCACTACCTGCCGTTACAAGTACAGCTCAGCACTTGCAACGTTTACTTCTTGTTAAAGCCAGCATATGTGTCCTGATAGCTAAGAGAAGAAAAGGAAGTGTAAGCCCCAGAAGCTGAAATAATGGCATGTAAAAGGCTGATACACAGAAAAGAACCAAAAAACTGTCATTGCCCATACTCTGAACAGAAGCCACAAATTATAGACTTCGTGGATTAAAAGGTGGGCTGGGAAATAGTAATGCACAGTGACAAGAGAGTGAGGTGTTTCCTTGTTGGATGAGATGCAGTAAAGATGCCTGCATCCCTTCAGTCAGATCCTGGCAGAATATTCAAAGGGATGAGGTCGCAGAGCAGCAGTAGCAAGTTCAGATGCCGCTGCACAGAAAGGCAGGAAGCCTTCTCTTTTCCCTGTGAGAAACCCACGGCTGCTGCTACTCTATTGGGGAAGCTGCTGCTTCCATTGGGGAAGGTGCTCCATCGGGCCTCACCCCTTGAAGCCAGAGAAGGGGTCTGCCAGGAGCGTGCCTGTGGCTGTGTGCCCACCGGCGGCCCCAGCGGTGGCCACCAGCACCGGCAGTACTGCTGAGGTGTGGTCCCTTTGTCTGTTGGCTTTCCGGCAGCAAATGCAGGAGCCCCCTCTGCAAACTCTGTGTTTTACAGGCAGTCCCCCTGTGGCAGATCTGTTTTACAGGGAAAGCGTCTGCAGGGGAGCATGAGGCGGTTGAGGATGGAGTCTGCAAATTGCTGCCTGTTTTAGTCTGCCTGTCATACATTTTGTTTGCAGATGATCCTCTGGCATCTGTGAGAAACAAGCGAGCAAACACACGCAGCCTTGGAGAGGGAGCTCTGGACTCAGAGAATGGAAGCTGAGTCCTTCTGACAATTCTTCCCACTCGCTGTTTTTAAGGTTTCTGTGCACTTGGGCACCTACTAAGCCGGTCTCCAGCCTGCCTCTTTGGGAAGATACCTGTTTTTTCCTTCTTTTACCTAGAGAGTAGCTGAAGGGCCAAGTGAGGTTGTGACAGTTTGAGCTTTAGTTTGCAGTGTATGGTCCGTACCACACCATTTGCATGTGATGTATTTAAAGCAACTTCACATCTGTTTAGTAAAACATCAGGAATGCCTAATGCAGAAGACAAACTGCTCCAAGCCTAGCTTTTAATTGGATAAATCTGTCGTTGGGGCACACACTTGCTTAGTAGAAATCCGTCACACTTTGGGTGCTCCTGTCCCCTGGCTGTTCACTACTGACCTCCTGCAGTAGATGTTGCTCCTCTCTTGGCTCTGGCAACAGAGCAGATGTGCCTGCTGCAGTGGGAAGTCCAGCTTTTCATGGCACAACAGCTGCAGGAGGAGGGCTGTTCTGACTGCAGCGGCCGTGTACAGACCCTGCTGGAACATCCCACTTGTCAGGGCCTGCCTGTCCTGCCAGCAGCCATTTCCTCCTCTCCTCCTGTTCTTCTCAGCCACCATGTCAGGTCCTGTACCGTGCAGCCTTTCCCGTCTTGCACCTCTCACAGGCAGCCAGGGTGAGTGCTGCAGCCCGGCTGTTGCCCCGGGGAGCAGGAGCCGCATTACTGCAGGAGCCAGAGTTGCCACCCAGCGTCTGTGAGCTGCAGGCGGGCACAGGAACGGCATCGGCGTCCCGGGCAGCGAGCCATGCCAGCCTGCAGGCTCTCAGTTTGATTGCACTCAGGGAACAGGTGCCTCATCCTTTAAGAATACACCAGATTTAATTATACCACTTCAAAATGTTCTGTCTTAGGTGAGGCTTTGAACATGTCCACATTAGCTGTTTATGGAGGTGTGACAAGATTGTTTTTAAATGGATTGATTTGCACTGGTGACATTGCTAACAGATCAACCACGTTAGGAAAAGCTCCAGCTTTTGCCTTTGACCTTCTCTCTTTCCACGGAAATATTTTAGGCTTTGTGTGTGAATTTGTTTCCAGCTATCAGGCCTCATTTCCCCATCTGCCTCACAATTCAGACAAAGCTTCTGAGAAGCCCTGATCTATGGCAAAGCAAGTCCTGTATTCCTGCCTTATTCTGAAGCAGCTAGGGACAGCAATGTGATTGATCCCTGAGTGGCAAGTTCAAAGTGCAGGTTTTAGCAAGGAGAAATTTACCAGCAGAATGGAATTAGACAGACTGGGCATTCCCACTGTAAACCATTCAGTTGCTTGTAATTTTTATGATTGGAGCTGAAATGTTCCATTCTGGCTGTCTGCCTACATCTGATTTTTTTACAATTTTTGTTTTCTTTTCAAATATGGCTTCAGCCTGTACATTAAATCTACTCAGGGAGAAATAAAAAAAGGCAGAGCAAAACATTTTGGATTTGAGTGTTAAAGTGTACATTAAAAAGAGCAGTCTTTTGCCCAACTGCTTTGGAGGAGGAGGCTGAAACCTATGAAGGAGAGCTGTCCTTACGTCAGAGCTACACTACTCACTATCCCCATAAAAATCCATGCCAAATTTTGATCAATGATAAGCTTAAAAAAAAAAAATCCATTTCACACAAGATCTGTAGGGACATTTGAGATTTTCCCTGTGTAGTTTTTCCAAGATCTGCTGTCAACACTGTGTCACAAAGGTGGGATAGGGTTGTGTGAGTGCCAGCCATCTTGTGTAGGGACCCAGGCACTGGTGACTGCTCTGGGCCAGGCAGGGGGAAGGAGGAGCAGCTGAGTGAAAGGAGAACAGCAAGTCCCTTGGGGAAGGGAAACATGGAGAATAGATGAGGGCCAGGAGGCTTATGATACTGTCTGTTGTGAGGATAAAGACAGAAGGAGTTACTAGAAAACAAAGGAATGGAAGTGGGAGAAAAGAACCTTGACTGGCTGAATAATGTGACTAGATGGAAAATTAGAGTACATGGGATTATAAAAGTCAAGAATGATTGGTGTAGTGGAGGCAGGGCCTAGAGAGAGGGAAGACTATTTGAAAAAGCAAGCAGCTAGTCTTGGGAGATGTGGAGAGAGCAGCAGTATGGAGCCAGTGAAACGAGGAGAAAAAGAGGAGCTAAAAATGGTAGGAGGGGTGTAACAACAGTGGATGTGGAGATAGGAAAGAACAAGCTGTGCCAGACTCATTAAGGAACCAAAGAGCAGGAAGAGCATTCAGATAACCGAAAAAGGAGACTTGAGGCAGGGGGGTGGGCAAGGAGCTGGCCAAACAAGCACTATTGTCCATCTTGTTCTGGGGGCACAAGCAAACCTTTAGGTTCCTTCGTCTCCTCATTGTTGAGTCATGATTCAGGAATCCTGGGGCTGGCAGCACTTCTATCCTGAAATCTTAAAGGAGAGAAAGAAAAGGAATAAAAAGACAGAGAGGATTCTACAACAGTTTTCAAGCTGTCATTCTCCACATGACAAAACACAAATCAGTTAGCCCTAAAAAAGATCTGATTCCTTCACCAGCCCATACATGCTATCCTGAGACTATCTTAGGGCCAAAAGAGCATCCTTCCTGGTCCCCACATCCTCATTTGCTCCCTTTCCAGCCTCCTTGGTAATGTCACAGGGACTGGACCAAATGAATGAGGACTGTCTGTGCCTCTAACAAATCCTGGCTTTTCTTTTTTTGGGGGGGGGATGGGAGGCATTGAGTTAGTAGACCTGATAGAAAGCTCTTTATATGTAAAAATGTAAAATGGATAAGGTACTCCCAGCATCTGTGCTCTACCTTTTCCTAATTCCTATGTGCTCTGCTCCCTTCCACTTAAAGTTTCCATACCTGCCCTTCACATTTGCTTGCTGCCCAGGCTGTTGGGGGTTTCACCAAGGTTGCTGATGGGCAGGAGACAGGGATGCCAGATCTGGATGTGGTCCATCCAAAATTTGTTGAAGGCTGAGTGATTCTTCTCCTTTACCCATCTTTTTCAAAATCTGTGAAGCCACAGAGGGTGAAGTGGGACAGGCTGAGAGTGACTGAGCCCTATGAGTGTGCCATTCCCAGAGGTTTGTCTGTCTCTACAACACCTGGTATGTTTGCTGACAGATGCAGTCACCTAGATTTGAAGCAGAAACAAAAAAGACATTAAGAAACTTCCCAGAGCAGCACATAGGGACAATGTTGGATATTAAATTTGGTCTTCAAGTCTTGTGCTACTTTATTTTTAAAAACAATTCTTTAGTCAACAGCCAAATATACTCCATCAGATACCCAAAACACGGACATTGCACCTCACCAACAAAGTTTCCAGTTTACCCTGCCCTAGTTGCATGTGCAGGCAAGTGGAATCTCTCTTTTTGTAATTTGACCCCTTTTATGGATGCTCAAGCTTTTTTCTTTCCCTTTCCCTGTCCCTCCCCTCCCCCTCCCCCCCCCACCTTCTCTCCCTCAGAGAAGCTGTGGGAGCAACAAAATATAAGAAAGAGATGACTGACTTTCCTTGACTAGCTCTCTCTTCAAAATTATACCCTGGAAATAATTCCCTAATCTGTCTGGGAAAAGAATTTGAGATGGATTTGATGTAGCCTTGGTGCAGGACAAGGAGTATCTGCTGCACCCAGGAGCTACACAAGATCAGCAGGCTGTAAGCTCCAAATGGCTGCAGGTTCAGACACAAGCAAGGCCCATCAGCTTCCAAAAGCATCCATCACTGTGGCATGAATCCAAGGAGATGAGACAAAAGGCCATTCTGGACCTTTGCCGTGGCATCCAAGCACAGAGCCCGTGCTGTGAAGATCCTGTGTTCTTGGTAGGGTCACTGTGCTGTTGATTTCTCAAAATACTCCTCTGGTAAAGAGCACAAGCGTCTTCTCAGAGCCTTTCCCATTTCTTTTAGGCTTTGTTGCAGCCTGATGTCTCATAGACAGCCTTGGCAATTTGAAACATAAAGCAGGACAACTACCCTCTGCAGCGCTCTGCTGCTTCCAGGAGCTTGGCATGGAGAAGAGCTGTCTGTCAGACGCTGAGATCCACACCCACCACCCTGCTCACCCTGACAGGCAGGAAAAGCAGTACAAAACTCAGACAGATCAAACCATCAGCGCTGAGGAAGTTGTTTCTCAGGATCACTACTACCACCCCTGTGCTAAACACAAGCCGGTAGGAAACACATTTCTTTATTAAATTATTTTTTTATTTCCTTAAGTTGGTGAAGGCTACCCCCTATAGAGGGCTACGGAAGTCAACCCAAGGACAGAAATAAGGCAGGCACAATCAGCTTCATCCCGTGTTTTGGTGTCCTTGGGAAATTGCTCTCCCAGCTGAATGACATTTTTGGTGGAGAGTCCCTCAGGTTTTTGCAAGAGTAGTTTTTCTTAGTACTTTCAGACTGCATGTCCAGAAAATGGCACGAGGAAGGACAGCATGGAGGGAACAGAGAGCACAGGGTCAGGTTGGAAGAAAGTGAAACAGAGAATTGTATCTATGACAGGGCCCTCCAAAGCTTCAAAAATAGCTCGAGTGATGAGCCTGACCATTTCCCTTTGAAGCACTGATGTCACCCTGCCTGTGGCAATGATCCACTTACCAGACTGACGATATATTGCTACTGGCAGTTACTCTGAAACTAAAGTCAATAAATACCATTTCTAAATTAAGTAGCCAGAGAATTTTCCTATTGCTTCTCCTATATTTAATTCTTCCTTGTCCAGTAAGTCACGGTGTCTCACCCATTGCCATAACTTTCTCTCACCATTTAGAAAACCATATGAATACCAGTGATAGGACTGCAGCATCACCCAGTGACAATCTAAATGAGGCATTCTTATAGGAAAGCAGACATTATCCTGCCCTGGTACATAACTACAACCATTAGAAAGTACAAAGTGCAGAATGACAGAATGGCCTACGCTACTTTTTGCCCGCCTTACCCCTTTACTTTCTAAATTTTTCAATCACATTACCTCTGATTAAGATGGCATTTTCCCTTTGATTACAGCTGTGGGCTCTTTCACTAGGTAATAAACTTCATGTAACCAGCCACCAGATCCACTGATGTTTTTCTCTCACTATGTTTCTTCCTGAATGATTCCCCACATGATTTCCCTCCTCTGGAGGCAGGTCCTTTTGGAGCACCAAGTGTGCTCCTTGGTGGTTCAGGTTACATTCCAGATGTGCAAATAAGGTGACCCGGTGTAGAAGACAACCTCCACTTCCCAGGCCAACAACAAACGCCTTGCCACCTTTTGCAACATGACCCCAAGCAAGCTGGCTTGTGGCAGCGCAGGTCCTTTTCCTGCCTACAAATTGTCACCAATAATTTTGGCAAGTGCTAATGAAGCATTGTTACTGCAAAATATCTCCCACATGTTTTCCAGTTGCAGGTCTCCCATAGCATGTGTGTCACCCCCTAGCCCTGTATCCTGGCTGCACAGTGCTGCTTTCACCAGCTGTACTGCAGGGACTGCTGTCCCTCAGCTGTAGCAGCATGTTTCCCCAACACTTCTCTCTCTCTCTTTTTTTTTTTTTTTAACCTCCCTGTTGCCTCTGAACAGCTGTAACTGGGGACTCAAGCACGCTGAAATTATGCAAATCGTCCCACCGGGTTTTTTGTAATGCTAATTATATCAAATGCATGCTCATCAATGAGAATGTCTAATTCCCCTTGCTCATTATCTAGATGTCGCACCCTGATATAGAAGCATCTGAAAAAATTAATCTCCTCATAACAGAGTATTTGTGAACCCCTTGCCACCACCTTCACAGCTCCTGCCTTTGCCCCAGGACCCCCAGGTGATACTGGGCACGAGCACATGCACCAAATTGTCCCCAAAATCACCACTCCTTTACTCCTTCCTATAGAGGAAAGAAGCCTTATCATGAGGCCTTGGTGTTTGATTCACAGAATCGCTTAGGTCTTGTATTTGTGACTTAAATCAACAGGAGTGACACGATGGATATGTGTTATATAGCCCTCCAGAAAGCGGCAGCTGAAGTAGTTCAGAACATACATTTTAGCTCCTAAGTTTCCTGCCTATAAAATTGTAATAATACCTTATCAGCTAATGGGCCTCCTGAGAACGACGTTGATTCAAATTTATAAAGCCATTGGAAGCGGGGATGGTAAACACTACAGAAAAGCAGAAGATCAGGAGCTCTGTTTGCAGAATGGAGTTCACATATGTGTGGTAGACAGCTGATGGGTTTGTATACAGCATAGAAAAAACCAAAAAACAGGAAAAATGTAAAACGCCACTTTTTTTTCTCTCTGTGACTTTCTTTCCTCTCTTTTTTTTTTCATCTGTCTTGATGTTCTTCCTACATGGTAACTGAAGAAGGGACTTTGAGAGGAAAACGATCTGTCATTGTGTAACAAAGGACAACTGTGGCACCTATGCACAAAGAGTCCGGGAGGGGAAAAGTCAGTCTGGCATTTCTTGACTCAAAGCGCAGGGCTGCGTCACCTTCTGTGGAGCTGTGCTTTCATTCATCAAAGTGCTCCTTAAAAGTGTGAGTTCAACATTTGCCAGGTTCTGATCAGGTAAAAACCTTCAGGAAGACACTCATCCGTGCCACGGGCTAGTTTACTTCCAGAAGTTTTTTTTCATTGTGTTCTTAACACCTTACGGAGATGTTATTATCGTGACAACAAAATTAAGTCCTTTTCTCCCCTTGCTCCCAGCGAAGAAGCACTCACACACTTACTTCAGTTTTACAGCTTCTTGCCTTTATTAATTTTTTTTTCTTTACAAATTGCTTTGCTTCCAAAAGCTGAGAGGAGCTGCTTTGCCCCGGTGCATCTCGGAGGGGGCCGGTGCTGAGGGAGCGGGCGCCCCGGCCCGTCCCGGAGGCGCCAGGGGCCGTGTGCCCGGAGCCCTTCGGGGGTCCCGCCGCTCCGGCCCGAGGCACCGCCGGGGGCCGCTGTTGGCCGCGGAGAGCGCGGGGCGGGCGGGCAGCGGGGCGGGAGCGGAGCCTCCTCCGGCCGGCTCAGCACCGCCTACCGTCCCCTCCCCCCCGCCCTCCCCCTTTCTCTTTCTTCTTTTTTTTTTTTCCCTCCCCCCCCCCCCTTTTTTTTTTTCTCTTTCCTCCCATTTTTTCTTTTTTCTTTTTTTCACATGGTGTTAGAAAACCTCTTTTATCAGCACCTGGAGGTGAAAAGTTTGATCCTCTACCTCCACCCCTTGCCCTCCTTGGGAGAAAAGTTCTTCCTTGTTCCTTTGTGTTTCAGGGGCTCAAGTGGAGGGTTGACTGCCCGTGCTTCAGGGAACAGCGTATGCAGTGCAGGGAGGTTTTACAGCTACCGTGGGAGCCTTGTCACTGCCACTGTCTGAAACAGGTAAAAGCAGTGACAGCTATGCCTGACTTTAGTACTTGCAGACTCCTAGATAACCTCAAACAAAATCACCAGCATAGCAGGTACTTTGGTGATATTACATTATTTCTTCTTATTTTGCTTGGGAGCACTCACTGATCGTGATCTCGCCGCTCAAGATGCTGTGCAAACCAACCAAACAAAAAAAACCCAATCCATGCCTAAAGATCTCTCCGAGTGTAAGAGCAGAGAGAGTGGAAATGTGGGAAACAATAAGGAAACCCTGAGCCGGTTTTGGTCAGCAGGATGTACAGCAGCATCGGCGCAGCGGCAGCCTGGCCTCTGCCGAGATGCTGTTAGCGCTGCAGAACACACGAGTTTTCAATAAAGGCTTCAAAAGCAACGCACAAAATGTGAAGCTTTCACTGCACTCAGCCACAGGATCAAGGACTCTGCAGCTGAAAGGCAAGCAGGGTATGCAAAGTGTAATCCGAGCAAGAACTCCGGGAGGGAAAGGTAATGAAAAAATGCCTGGGATGACAGATCAGCATCTAAAACACAAGGTCAGGGAACCATACAATTATTTAGGTTGGAAGGACCTCTGGAGGACATCCGTTTCAACTCCCAGCAATAGCGGGGGGAGTGGAAGGCAGGGGGTACCTCCCAAGCTCAAAGCAGGCACAGCTGAATTTGCTCAGGGCATTTGTTATACAAAATACATGTTTTGTTGTGGGGATACATCTAGTGGTGGAAGGCACACAGCCAGTACACAGTGGAAGGAATAAAAACAGTAATAAAAGCAATTTGAAGATAAGGTCTGGCTTGTTCTGGGACTTCTGAAACATCTTTTCAAGTTGACTCACAGAACTCAGAGTATCAGAAGGTTTCTAGAAAGTATAAAATGCATTTTAATATTAATAATAATGATTAATAGTCATAACAATTCTTTTATATATCATCCAAGTAGGGAACCATTTCCAGAAGCATAGGACATATCCATTCTGGAAGTCAAAGGAGTTTAAATCCTAATGTATTTGTCCATTTTTGCAGATACTGTCTGATCCATTCAGAATAAGTGTTCTGTGTGCCTTTGCCATCTCTCTGACCTTTCACTTGTTTAGTCTTACTTGATCAGGAGACATTTGTTTAATGTTCACATCTGCCAATGGCATGAAGTACAGGGAAGTAGTGAATGGCACCTTTTACCTCTGACATACTTAACAAGAATTCAAGAACTATCACAGTAGGATGTAGAGGGTCACCTGTACAGGTTGAAAAGACTTTGCCAAGCTTATATTCCCGTTTAACTCTCCCTTCTTGAATATCATTGCTTCATGTAGCTCCTGTTGTTCTAAACACAAGCTTTCAAGTGGTTCTGTTTTGTATTGTTGGACACCGTCATCCCCTAGAACTTTCAGATTTGTTTGTCTGTGTTCTTTTATACACTGACTAAAAAAGAAGCCATAAAGCAAGATAAGAGTGAATGACTCATTTCACTAAAAGACAGCACATACATGTGCTATTCCTTATCACCATGTGAGGGAACAAAAAACTCCTGAAGCTTACAAAGCAAAAATGCGGAAGCAGAAACTTAGCTAACACCAATTCTCTCTGTCAAACATGAAAAATATCCCAAATCCCCTCTAAAATCCAAAACAATTACATTTGACTAGAATCCTCAAAACCAAAATAAAACTAATGCAAGCTGAAAAAGACTGAATACCCGAAGGACAAAACACAACAGCCCACACTGGGCCCACAACTATCTATATGTAACAAGCAAAGCCTTCTGAACCCCAAAGTCAGAAACTTTTCTGCTGCGTGTAACATGACCAGCAGCCCTCTTTATTGTTAAACTGGTTGATGAGATTCATTAGGAGATCAGCTTTGCAGTTATTTATAATTTAGTCAAAATATTTGAGCTAAAATTTCCTCTGCTGGAGGTGGAATATTTATGAAATGTTCCAGGTAAAAATAGTTCCACTATTTTCAGGAATGAAGCTACAAGAAAAGATCATGTTTTCTGATATGCTTTTTGAGAAGTTGTGTGCTGTGGAGGATACTGTAACTTCAGCAGAGGAGCGGCCTCTTCCGAAGGAGTGGCATCTGCCAGCTGACATTTCATTCATACTTGGCAAGCTTGCCAAGAGAGGCAGAGCCAGACTCTGCTTGTGGTGGCCTTGAGAAAGCACAACAGCCATGACTTGCAACAATCCTGGTGAGCATTAGGAAAAGCCTCTCCCCAGGGCATGTTTCAGCACTGGTTTGGGTACCTCAGCCAGCTGAGGAATCGCCATCCTTGGAGGTGCTCAGAAGACACCTGGACAAGGCTCTGAGAAACATGAACTGCCTTGGGGTCCCACATTCTCTCTGCTCCTGGGTTTGGCTGTATGACCTTGGGGACAGGTCAGAGGCAGTGGAGCTGAGGGCAGCCTCTTCCCTCTGAGGACTGGGGAGAGTTTCCAGAAAGCTCTGCTGGAGCCTCAGCCAGGACTCACCCCCTGCCCCAGGAGATGCTGTTAGGCTGGTGCACTTGCCCTTGGCTCCTGTCTAAGGAGTCTGGCCTGTGCCTGACCGTGCAATCTGTGGATCTAGACCTGTGGATAGGCTTCCTGGCCTGACCCAAGACCTGCCCTGTCATGATGGACTTGTCAGACAATCTCTGGACTGTGGCTCACCTTGGTTCCTGCCTCCAGACCTGATCCTGATGCTGACTTGACTTCTTACTTTGACCTTGGACCTGCCTCATCACCACAAGCTTGTGTGATGATCTGATTCTCAGCTGAACCCGGCTATCTGCCTATTCCTGACTTTGTCCCCTTGCTCAGATACTTTCCATTGCTGGCTAAGCCTCTTCCTCTGCCTGCCTTGTTACATGCCTGGATTTCAGCTCTTATATTCCTTTAGGGAGCTGCCAACCCTCACAGCCCACAGCAACATGCTGTGAACAGGCAGTCTTGGTAGAGACCTCCAGAGGTCCCTTCCCACCCAAATCTTTCTGTGAACTTATAACAGCACTCTAGCCAAGTTAAAACAAAGGAAAAAAGTAACTTCTCTGGGCAGGGAAGAAAAGATAACGATGAAGGCATTGTGTTGATGCTTAGGTGCATGATGCATTAGACTATTGAAAGCAGAAAGGACCAGAGAGACAGGGACAAGGAAAGGGGTCTAGAAAGGATGAAGGTGGTAGAAGGTTTGAAAATGGGCAGCAGTGCATCTGCTGTAATACCACTCCATTATCCCATAAATCCCAGGACAAAAGGGTAGCAGAAGAGATGCACACAGCTCTGTTTCCTCTCCAGCTACACTGTGTCACTGTGTCATATTCATGGCAGTCCTGAGTCTTTAAAATAGGAATACCTACTGCACTACAAGCCCTCTTCCACCTTATTTCTCTGCATCTCTTGGGCACCATTAAATGTTCTTCATCTGCAAATGGATTTCAAGGCTGCTCTCCTGGTGATGCATGGCCTGAGCAAGGGGACAGAGCTGGCTCATGCAAGGCATATGTCTCACAGGCAGGTGGGGGCACAAGGGTGTCTGTGGAGAGGCTCATCATCTTCTACAGGTCTTCTTGAAGACCTGCTTCTGCAGTCATCTCTCATAAAAGAGAGAGTCTTCAGGGGAGACTGCAAAAATGGATTTAAAACATTGTATCTCCTAACACCAACCCGTGATGTATTACAATACATTTATTCCCACAGCAGTCATGAGGTAGGAACTTAAAACCAGATTTATTGCTTATTGAGAAGTCTAAAAACTGAAAACCCTAGCACTCTGGACTACATTTCTTGTCACTTTGCCTGACCTTTCCTTTAACATTAAGAAAAACAAAACCAAACTGCTGTAATGGATCCACTCCAGAATAGCCTGAGACCTGCTGGAAGCCACAGAGAGGCTGTTTTGCAGTGCAATTGGAAAGGCAACCCTTGGCCATCAGCAGGAGTGAAAAACTGGGGCTTCTGGCACTGCCTGTGTACAGCTGGACCTCGCTTCTGGGGAGATTTATAGGGCTTTCACATACAGTGCAGCCTGCAAAAGCATGTACAAACAGTGCAAGCAAATACATTTCACCGCAGCCTCATTCTGTGACATCATTCCTTTTCAACAGTGAAAATCACTCAGCCCCAAAATCAACCATCCTATATAGGGGCCAGCAACAAGAGAGTGTAAAGCACTAACATCAGCATGAGCTTCTGATATGATGACAATATTGGTATCCTCTCTTTTTTTCTGAGGCCATTGGGAATGTAGTTTTTAAAAGTATGCTAGTGTTTCCCAAGCCATTTTGCTTTAGGTAAATGTGTAGGCATTGTGCCACATGTGTGTGTGTACAGCTGCAGATTTGACATACCTCCTGAAGATTATTTTGCTAAGGTCTGTGATTTTCTATATAATTAGGAACCTATTTTCTGCAAGATTACTGAAAACTCAGCTATTCTCCTTGACCTCAACAAAGCTTGCTAAACGCCTCAGTTCTTTTGGAAAATTAAGATACTCATCTAGGTGTCCTGTGCTGGACCTATGACTCAGTTTGAAACATCTGGTCAAAGGTTTTCCTCAGCGACTGCTAGTAAATTCACTTTGTCAGCAGTGAGTTCCGTATCTGTGTTCTGTCGCTCCCCAGAACTGCCTTGGGCTACAGTGCAGTCAGGAGCTACTCAGTCAGGATGGACTTGCTACAGGAATTCATGCTGGCCAGACCTAGACACACTAAGTTGGTTTCAAATCCTTGTTCCCCACTGTGTTTCCTGTACCAAAAGAGTCAGGTATGACCATGTCACGAGGGCACCTCTGTTTATTCAAAACAACCTTTCATCCTTCAGCTTTGCATCATCACGTTCACCCACAGACAGTCTGCTGTGCTCCCTCAAACAGTTTGCTGTATCCCACAGGCTTGCTGTCATTATTTCATGTGTGACTCTGCAATGGTATGGCTTTCCCAGGCTTAAATTTCCGAGTCCTCAATAGGGCCATTCAGGAATACTGCAGTAGGAAGTGATGGTGAGGATTCATTGGGACGGCTAAAGTTTTCAGATGGGATCAGTTTTACTTTAGACACAGCGTGGTCCCGGGTTGACTTATTCTCCACAATCTGATGCTTAAGCGTTCCTATCTCTGAGTCCCAGGCTTGTCCCCGCCGCAGTTTCTTGAAGGTGTTACGGAAACCCTCAGTGCTGAAGTAGTAGATCAGTGGGTCCAGCATGCAGTTCATGCTGGCAAACATCATTGTTATAATTAACGCTTGACGCACCGAGGCCTGGGTTTGTGCCTCAACCTTCATCACCCGGGCCTTTATCATCCCATAAACGGCCAGGGTAGTGTTGTAGGGCACGAAGCAGATGATGAAGATGACCAGATTGACCAAGAGGAGACGGACGGTCTTCCGCTGTCGCAGGGTCTTTGTCTGGCTGGGCTGGCAGAGCTCCTGAAAGATGCGAATTGAGCAGTACACCACAGAGCTGAGAGGCAGGAGAAACCCCAAGATTTCAGCCAGGATTACCAGGGGGAAGAGGTTATTCTGCCACATGTTGTCGCTAAAGCTTTCAAAGCACAGATAAATGGTCTGGTTTTTTACTTTACAGTGGTTTTGCTTGTGGACTATGGCTGTGGGGATGGAGCCCATGAAGATCACAACCCAGACGATGAAGCAGAGGAGCTTGGCCACCTTGGGGCGCCGCAGATGCCGCCAGCGAAGTGGGTGAACAATGGCAACGTAGCGATCCAGGTTGACGCACATGAGGAAGAGGCAGCTGCCGTACATGTTGATCTGGAAGACTGAGCCAGAGACCTGGCACAGGAAGCTACCAAAGGGCCAGTGGTGGTTGGAATAGTAGTAGAGTCGCATGGGCAGAGAAAGTGTGAAGCTGAGGTCACTTATGGCCAGGTTCAACATGTAGATCATCACTACAGACTTCAGGCGCAGGTATCGGACAAATATCCACAGGGCTACCACATTGAGTATCAAACCTGTGATGAATATCAGGGTGTAGCCAGGCAGGAGGAGGTGGTGGTTGAAGGTGTAATCCTTGCATGTCTGAGATGTATTGGATGTATTGGACGCTGACATGCCCAGCATGGGTCAGGGAATGCTCTCACTGAGATGGCTGAGCCTGGTGATGGGCTAAGGAGGCACAAAGAAGAGCACTGAGGGAAGTCGTTCCCCTTTGAGGAGCCACAGGCAGGTCATTCCTGTCATCTGCTGCTGGGAGGTAGATGGGCAATATCTCTCTTGGCTGGCACTGCTTTGGATTGCTGGTCTGTGGTCATCTGGCACGGATGGTAATGTGGAGTCTGCTTCTGCCCCCAGTTCACAATTCTTTCCAGTGGTTATGAGTTGACAAGGCGATGGAGGATCATTGCTAGCTGTCAGTACAATTCCTGGTTAGTGTGGAAGACCAAAACGAAAGAGTTTCAGTTAGAGGAGGAAATCTCTTGAAATGTTAAAATCCCACCATGGCGGCTTCTGCAGCAAGAACTCACAAAGAAACCAAAAGACAAGGGAAAATGGACACCAGAAAAGTGAGTAATTACATGGCAGAAGAAGACAGAGTACAGAGAAAGTGGTTGTTGTACAGAATCATTTATCACTCAGCCCCAGAGAATGCATTTTGCTTTGATCTGCTGAGAGCACATGAATACAAGAAAGGGATACCACAAACACACACGGAAAGTAGTTGAGGCAGCTCCAGAGAAAGAGAAAGAAGAAGAGAGCAGCATTTTGAAGGAAAAATGCTGACTGGGAGGAACTTAAAATAAAAATGGCACAGTACTGTTTTATATCAGAGAAAAAGGACTTTGTACATCCACTTCAGATAAAAAAAATTACAGTACAGTTAGACCTGACTCCACCCAAGCTCCTTTACTTACGTAAAACAACACGCACAGACCTCAGTTCCAGTGACTGAGTTCCTTATGTTTCTTACATTCATATACTTCCTTTTGGTGTCCTTACTTGCATGGGACCAGTGGTGCTTATTTGGATTGTATGTCCTCATTCTGCTGCTTGAAGCAGCCCACATCCCAGAAACACTGAGCAGCACAGCTATGGAGGGGAACACAAAAAAGGAAGTGCCATGGGATTCATATGGACAAACATGACTTCAAAGCAGTGTGAGGCTAGTGACCACTCTAGGTACTAACTAGCAGCATGGTCCAAACACTGATCAGCTGGAGTGAGCCCAGTGGAAGGCCACCAAAATGGTCTGGGAGCTGGAGCACTTGTGCCAGGAGGGGTTGCTGAGGGAACTGGTCTTGTTCAGCTGGACAAGAGAAGGCTCCAGGTGATATAACAGCAGCACTGGGGTTTGCATGGCAAGGTTTTGGCAGCTGGGAGGGCTATAGGTGTGGTTCTGTGAGAGTGTGCCAGGAAATTTCCTCTGTGTCTGATATAGCTAGTGCCAGGAGGGACCTGCCACTGGCCAAGGCTGAGCCCGTCAGTGATGGTGGTAGCACCTCTGGGATAATTAAAGGGAAAAAGTTACTGTGAGACCGCAATTGCAGTCAGGGAAGGGAAGGGAAGTGATGAGGTGCTCCAGGCACTGGAGCAAAGATTCCCTTGTTGCCCCTGGAGAAGGCCATGGTGAACCCATGTTGGAGCGCTCTGTTCCTGAAGGACTGCACTCTGTGGAAGGGACTCACACTGGAGCAGGGATTGGGTTACACAGTCCCCCACAGTTGTTTGCAGGGATCAAGCAGGGACTCCCTCATAAGAGTCCATGTAGATTGTGATTTACTTCAGAAGGAAAGTAGAATTTTCTGTCTAGAGAATATCTTTACATGAGGTTGATATTACTCAGCAACTTGACAGGCATGTCAAGCATGTCAGACCTTCTGGACGGCATTGTGTGGCAAAGCACAGATCAAGAGAGAATTTGCTGCAGACAGAAGCATGTGCTGATCTCACAGAGAGGAAGAGAATCATTCTGGTGACAACATGTTAAACAATGGAAGTGGAAACCTAATACAAGAGTGTAGACAGCTACCAACTTGCCCATCCTTTTGTGTTGTTGTGCAGGTCCATCACCAAAACGGGTTTCTTAGAGTAACTTCTACTGGTTTATCAAACTATATCTGAGTGGATTCTACCCTTCCTGGTGGATGAATACTTTGCATGAATTCTCGTGCAAGTTTGGAGTATAAGTTGACAAGGCAAAAGTGCAAGAATGTTGTTGGTTTCAAGAGAAATGTTTCATGCTTCAAAAAATCTCAAGGAGAAGCATCGCCAGTGCTCAAAGGAGGTGACTGTCCTGCTCTGCTTTGCAGTGCTGCAGCCTCACCTTGAGTCCTGTGTGCAGTTTTGGGCACTATAAAAAAGACATTGAGCTATTAGAGAGTGTGCAGAGGGCCATGAGGATGGTGAAGGGCCTTGAGGGGAAACATTGTGAGGAGCGGCTGAGGTCACTTGGTCTGTTCAGCCTGGAGAGGAGGAGACTGAGGAGAGAGCTCATTGCCAGCTGCGACTTCCTCATAAGGGGAAGAGGAGGGGCAGGCACTGATCTCTTCTCTGTGGTGACCACGGACAGGACCTGAGGGAATGACCTGAAGTTGTGTCAGGGGAGGTTTGGGTTGGATATTAGAAAAGGTTTTTCATCCAGAGGGTGGCTGGGCACCGGAACAGCTCCCCAGGGCCGTGGTCACAGCACCAAGCCTGACAGAGTTCAAGAAGTGTTTGGAGAACACTCTCAGGCACAGGGTATGATTCTTGGGATGTCCTGTGCAGGGCCAGGAGTTGGACTTGATGATCCTGATGGACCCCTTCCAACTCAGTATATTCTGTGAATCTATAATTCTAGGAGAATATGTCACCTTTTGCTAGAGCCAATCGCCTGAAATGAATTGCAGACTGAACAGACTGGTCAGACCTTTATCTCGATGGAAACAAAGTTACTGAGACTGTGACTTAGTGAGTGACCATGACCTGCTGTAACACATGTACTCAGACCAGCCAGATGCCAGGTGAAAAGAACTTATCTCTACAGACAATGTGTTTTTTCAAGCTTTCCTGAGGTATTCAATTAGAAGATCTAGAGATTATAATATGTAAGCACAGTCTGTGCTGTGTCAGGCTTTCTACCACTAATATTCCATCTCAAATGGTGGATGGTGAAGGGATTATGTTAAGAACAGAACAATCATGTAGTTACACTGCCTTAAGTCATCTTCCTGTTTCCAGCACAAATTGTAGCCCAGGAATTTCTTGAGCCACAGGTAACCCAGTTGTACTCAGTAGTCCTCGGGGAATTTCTATTTCATTGTGGTTTTTCAGTCCTTTTCTGAGTTGATGTAAAATTTACCATCTACATTATCCAGTGCCAGGAGTGCCAAGGAGTTCCACAGCTTACTTGTGCCTCAGGTGAAGAATCACTTCCATATACCCATCTTTGAGTCATCATCTGCTAGATTCAATTCTTAGCTTTAGTGCTGGAACAGACAGGGCAAAACCCATCCCTATCCATGTTCACTTTGTGGCTGATAATATTATAAACATCTACCATATTCCCACTCAGCAACTTTTTTTGTTTTGTTTTGTTTTTAGGCTAAAGGGTGATTGTCTTCATAGTTTTTCCTTGCAGAGAAGCTGTTTTGTACTTTTGAACATACTTGTTGCCCTTCTCAGCACTTTTCCACTTCTGCTACAGCCTTTGTGAGCCCTGTGCTGGGGTGCTGAAAACACACAGTGCTGATAATGTGGATGCACTGAGCTGCGTAGGTGTAGATCTCATTTGCAAGTGGTAATGGCCAGTTCAGTTTGCTTTTTCCCATCACTTCACTAGATAAAATTTCAGCTGTTAGTTTAAGTCCAGCCACTCACACTTCTCTTAAGCTCTGCAGTTCTTCGCAGCCAAACCTCATCTTTTTAAACTTGAATAATTTTATGTCTCCAACAGATTTGTTATTTTATTATTCATCCCTCATGAATAAGTCAAACAGTCCAAGCCCCAGCACAGGTGTCTGACAACTCCACTGAGAAAAACAACCATCTACCTTTCATTCTCTGTCCCTTCTTTTAGGCACTTTTTATCCAGGTAGGAACATTTTCTTTAAATTTTTTTTAAGTGCCATTGGTGAGACCGCCTTTGAAAGTCCTCTGGAAATCCACATGGATCACTGTTCACATGCTTATTGAGCCCTTTAAGGAAGAACTGTGGGAACAGCATCTCTTTATAAAAGCCATCATGACTTTTCCCCAGTAATTAGATGTGACCGCATGCCAATTGATTTTTTCTTTATTATAGCTTCTACTAATTTGTTCAGCAAAACTATCAAGCTCCCTGGTCTGAAACCCCCCAAGAGCCTTTTCTTAAATTGAGTCTGCCTTTAAGAGCTGTTTTAAGCAAAGGTTTCTATGGCACAATTAGTCAGGTCTTCCACCCTTCAGTTATTTTCCAACCTCTGGGGTAGGAGCTGTGTGGTTTTAGACACTGTTTAGTTCATCTTGCTGCTCCGTGGTTGATCCTGCTACTGTTTTGACCAGAGACAGTCCTTTTATGAACTTCCCAAAAAGAAAGTTTCTGCTGTGGAAACCTCCCAAGTTTCATGACATAAATACCAATGAAAGAAACCTCTTCGCCCACCATCAGGTTTTCTTTCTTCTCTGAATACTCTTTCCTTACATATTCTAGCCTTTCAGCTTTCAGCCTTCAAGATGCTGCACAGCACAGTTCTGAACTGGCAGCAAAGATTGCTGAGAGCAGAAAATAGATTGGGGTTTTTGAGGGGATTTTTTTTTGTGGGTAGATGGAAACACAGAAGAAAGAGTCTGCTATGGTGTTGGTATGGAAGCTAAGCTGGTAGTCTCAGACTTGCCATAACAGATACAGAGGCCAAGACACGTGAGAAACGAGATGTATGCAGACACAGTCATTGCAAAGATAAAGTTGTGGGTGCGGAGAGTTTCTCCAGCTTTGGAGGTCCTGCTTTGACTGTCCCTCTCTAAAAGGGAAGGCTTTGGGCAGGTAAAGCAGGCTGGCAGCAGGGAGACCAATTATCCATTCTGGTTAATGTCAGAGAGTCAAAAGGCATGTTCCTCATGGCTGCCTCTAAAAGAAGCCCAAGTACTCATTGCTCTGCACAAAAGCTGCCAAGAGATCTCAAGCCACCAGCTGTGTAAGGAGGCAGTGGTACCACAGCTGAATAATCCCCCTCCTCACAACAAAATGCTCTCTTTAAATCCTGAAGAAACTTTCTCTTTGGTCACTGACCTTATGTGTCCCAGGAGATGGAGGAAGCATTTTTTTCCTCTACAATTTGAGCCCCTGAAAACCATCAACTTCTGAGTCTGTGACTTGCAAAATCCGCAGGATTTTGATTTTTTTCTTTCAGTGGGTGAGAAGCCCTAAATGTACTTTAGGTCCAGAACAGGCAGGCATGCCCTGAGATGGGATGTGTGCCTGGCATCTTGCTGCCTGGTCCTGGGAATCCTCTCTCTCCTGTCTCACTGTCTTACTAGGAGTCACTGCCTCCAAGCACCACAAAAATGATGAAGAATCTGAGTATGCGGCTGAGAAATGAGGTGGAAAAATACTGATGAGGATGCTGCAGGGTCAGTGTTTCTGTTAGTGGCTTGTCACTAAAACCATGGGGAGTTTTGGGGCTCCTGTGAGAATGGAGAGCAAATGCGGCATTGGGGTGCAGAACTTAAAACACAAACTGTATGAGCTAGCTTACTTATTCTGAAACCAAAGAGGAAACAACCAAAATGTGGCAAACCTCAGAAAACATACCTGATTTTACTCTAGAAATTGGAGATATATTTTTAAAATAAATCTGGGTGCTTTTCACCTGCTGTAGGTGATATTTAAGCCCCAGTTTTTATCTTTTTGTCTACTCAAGAAATTAGATTTTTGTGATGGTTGGAACCTTGAAGACATTCAAGTCTTAGGATGGCTTGCTTTTAAAGAGAGGTACATGATATAAAAGCTGAGATCTCTGTATTTAACTCATGAGGTTTGATCACGCTGCTATTGCCTCCTCCTCAGAGATGCTACCCCTCTTCATCTCCTGAGAGTCCCGTGGAAGAGGGCTCCCATGCTGGGCACCTTGGCAAGTAAGCTCTGCAGGCTGCCTGTGCTTTTAGTATCACAGGATCCCAAGGAAAGCCTCAGTTTGAATAAATATAGAGATGTGCCTTGCACCTCTAGATCCACGGGGCCACTGATGAGGGGCAGATGTCCCCCAGTGCCCCACGGCCAGCCTGGCAGCACGAGCACAGCAGCTCACGGGGACCCGTGCCCAAGGTGCCAGCCCAGCCGGCTCTCCAGATGTTCCCCTGCCTTACCTCACTGCTGGAGAAGAGCCAAGTGTGGATGCGGGCTGGCTCGGAGCTTGGTGATTGCTGCCTCTGCAGAGGTCTCGATCCGGGCCCCAAACCCACAAAGCAGCTTGGATCAAAACAGAACCGGGCAGGCTCTTCATCCAAATCACAGCTGGCCCCTACCGCGCTGCGGCTGATTCTGCATCTGGCATGCTGCAGTTTGTCTCTTCTCCTTTCTCACTTCCTGATGCACTTCTGCCTGGCTACAAAGCATGAACTTTGTTATCAAGGGCTGATAAGCTAAACCACATCCTACAACAGCAAATGCAATCATGAAAGAAGCAGTACCCAGGTGTCCTTGCAACTGAGGAGACCTGCCCTGGGTCATAGTGCCAAATATTTGCTTGTCTTGCTAACTCAGCCACCCCCAGGACTGACAGTGGGGAAATAAAACATCCCTCTCCCCAAAATATTACAAAACAGGAGGTAGAAGTGAAATATGGGAAGTGAGAGACAAGTTGATTTAATTGCTAGCCTGCACAAAGACTTGGAGTCCTGTCACTCCCATGATCTAGGGGGCTTTGGGATTGAACTCCTGCCCAGGGGCATCCAGCTGTGCACCGCTGGCATGTGGCAGGATCCCAGAAAGAACCAGGCTCCGGAGAGGTGTCATTATCTGTGGCAAGCAAAGGCATGTTTGCCACGAACCTCAGTCCCTGGCGTTCAAGGCTACAGGAGGCACAGTGCTATGAAAGTACAAGGGCTGATTTACCAGCACATCTGTGACCTGGCACTGCCACGTGTAGCTGGGAAGGGAGCTGCCCTTGTGCAGAGCCCATCTGGCACTCTGTTGCTTCGAGTCCTATTTCTGCTTTGCCAGTCTCAGCACACCTGGAAGAAGACACAAGTCATGGCAACATTCCTAATCCCACTGTCGTCCTGCCCCAAGAACAGCTGCCCAGGGAAGTTGCTGTGGGCTCCCTTTCTCTGCAGCCCTTGCCTGCTGGTGTTTGATTTTCTCACTCCCTGCCTCCCTTGTTCTGCTGTTACTGACTCCTCATTCAGGGAATGACACACCAAGGGATATATATGCTCCTGCTGCTCATAAATCCTTGGAGGGCACAATAGCACCCGAACCACTGAGCTGCTTCTTTTCAGTGCCTCTCTTTTTTAAGCAGACCCCTTTTCTCACTTGCTAGTCGCTGGGATCTTTGTTCTCATGGCTTTTTGTGTCTCTTCAGTTCCCATCAAGGTGTTGCTACTGATAAAAGCTTGCAGATATGCCACGGGGGGTGTCCTTTGCCTAAGGAGTGTCTGACACGTTCTGTGGGAATTCCCCCCCTCCCCTGCAGCCCTCACCCCTCACACACATGAGCACAGACCTGGCTGAGCCTGGAAGTCCTGGCTCTTCCATGTGTGAGAAGACAAGGACACAATGGCACCCAGCCCAGCCCATGAGCCCCACAGCATCCTCACCCATCCAGTTTCACTCACCTCCCCGGATCTCGGTGCCTCAGCCCACGAACTCTGTGTCCCCTCAGCCGGGTAGGCTCACACATCTGCCCCTCGCTGTCTCCTGGAGCCTCAGCTCGTGGGGAAGAGCAGCTCAACCCCCGGCGTTTCCTCACCGCTGTCTGAGCGAGCAGCAGGTAAGACCAGATTACTGGGGTGTGTGTTGGAGGCTACACCCTGATGCTGCAAATCCCAACATGCCTGCCACCCCGCAGTGCTAGCTCCAGAAAGTAGGAGCAAGGACCCAGCAGGAGGAAGGATTCAGGGAGCTGAGAAGGCAAGGAAAGAGGTGAAATGCACGCTACAAGAGAGAGGCTGCTCAGGTCTGAAAGGATGACTGATAAACCACAGTGCTCTTCAGACTTCTTTGTGCAGCAAAATGTGGGACAGCAGAGCAAAGGGGTGAATCTCTTTATGGAAAAAGCACAGCACAGTCAGAACAGCTCTGCTTCACTTTCTGAATGATTCAGACAGGAAAACCTGCAGAGAAGTTTTACCTTCCAAGGCAGTGGGAACAGCTGGCACTTCCCAGGTTGGCTAGGGGAATGGCAGTCTTCTGTCCCCAGACATTTCAGCTCCCTGGTCACACAGCTCACATTTTCCTGGGCTTCCAGGGACTCTTAGGGAAGGGGTACTCAATAAGAAGGGGGGCAGCCACCCTGTTGTGTCTCCTAGGAGAAGGGCGAGGGCTGATCTTGGGGAAGGACAGACCATGGGAAAGAAAATGAGGAAGGTGAAGGGAGGGAGACCTGCCAGGGAAAGAGTTAAGAGAGGCAGGGAGCAGCTGGGCTGTGTCTGTGTGCTGTAGCTGTGTGGGCTGCAGGGTAGAAAAGAACAATCTCCAGCCTGGAGGAGGCAGATGAGGGAGTGTCTTCAAGAACAGTGGATGTGGATGAGGGAGGCAGCAGGTCTTCCCCTCTCTGCTCCCATGAGCTGTCACTGCAGGGAAACTCTCTGTGTCCCCAAAAAGTTTCTTGTGACACAGCAGTGATGAGCTAGTGGGTCTGGCAACAGCTGCTTGGTGCTTCTGGCTCTTCTTGTGCGGAAGGCTCAGTCTGCTGCTGAGCAGGTCTTGGGCTGCCTCCTGCTGAAGAAGTGACTGGACTGTGGAGGAAGACAACCACCTCATCTCCGGACAGGATGGCACAGGCCACGGGTGTGACACAGATGCTGTCCCCACGCATGTGAGCTCCCTGTGACGGATGCCCACCGCAGAGCCCTAGCTCAGAGCTCTCCCACCATACTGCCCAAGCTGTAGCACTGGTGTGGATCAACCCAGCAGGGTTCTTCAGGCCACAGGGTCTCCGATGCTGGCAGGCACACCTGGACAGCCCATGGTCACTGCCCATGCCCATGCTGGGGCTACCCCTGCTTTGCAGTGCTGGGCTGGAGCTGCTGTGAAAGCCGCTGTTGGGCAGAGGCTGTGGAAAACCACAGGAGGGGATTCAGGCAGCTGCAGTGCTGGAGTTGAAGGTGGTGAAGTTTTGGCAGGGACAGGATGGAGCTGGTGTGGCTGTATCTGATGATGATCCACATGCAGCACATTGCTGCTGTGACCTGGCTGTAAATATGCTTTGGGCTTGTATTGTCTGGGTTGGAAAGCCACCAAGGGAGGTGCTGTCTCCAAAGAAAATAGGGTGAGAACAGGATGGAAGAAGGAACCTGGGCAACCAAAAAGCAGAAGGGGTATCTCCGGGAGCATGGAGGGAGAGGGATGAAGAGGTGCAGACCAGAATGGGCTGCAAGAATGCCCAACTCACAGACAACATGGCCACAGCCCCCTTCCCTGCCCCATTTCTGCTCTAAGATATGGCTAGAGAGGGTTAGCCCTGCAGACATGAGGCCCGGGCTCTAGCCCATCTGCAACTGAACCTCTGCCCTGCACCACAGGTCCCTGGCCAAGCAGACTTCCCTGCAGGCAGTCCTCTGGGATGCCAGGGGCTGTGATGGCCTGATGGGGCTGGAGGAAGAGCAGGTCCCTGTTTGCCAGCAGCAGGTGGAAGCCATGAAGACAGTGAAGCAAGGCACGGAGCTGGCTGTCCTCGAGTGCCAGCACCTGTTTCACTCTCGCTGCTGGAACTGCTCCACCCTGCAGGAGCTGCAGGTCTTCGGCAAGGCCACCATCCAAGGTCAGCGAGGGCAGGCTTGGCATAGTGTCCCTCCAGTATGCCCACTGTCCCCTTGACACATCAGCCTTTCCTGGGCTAGTGTTGCACCAGACCCATCCCCAGAGTGGCCAGTGCCTTCTTCCTCATGCTAACATGTCTGTCAGCACAGACCAAACTGATCTGAATGCTCTCACACACATTAGCATTCTGGAGAAACTTCTTCCCATTTGGCCAGATTTGGCTTTTTGGTCCCATGGGACCATCCTGCGTACCAGCTCTGCAGACTGGTAAATTTCTCCCTGACCCTGCCACCCACCCTGCCACAGAGCCATGTCACTTACTGACTCCCAGCCTTGGGAGCAGCTGCACTGGGTGAACTTCCTGACATATATTTCTCCCGAGCAGTCTCCATCTGAAGGCATTCTTCCTGCATGCAGTGACAGCCTCTTTTCCCACACTCCACCCCATAAGTGCCTTTGCCCTCCGCAGACTGGTGCCATTGCTTGTCCCGCTGCAGGCACACACATCCACGGCTGCCGGCACTGCTTTGCTGTGAGCCGCACCTGCAGCCGGGGGGAGCTGCACAGGGATATCATCCTTCATGATGGTGTGGCTGCGACCGCAAGGTCCGAGGAGTCAGCTCTGAAGGTGAAGGAAGAAGAGGGTGGCAGGGAGCAGGTGGCAGAGGGGAAGGTCCATGGAGGAGACAGGCCAGAAAAGAGACACCTTCATTCTCCACAGGTCTTTGGGAGATCTTCTCAGGGCTTCTCTTTCCTCGTCACAAGGCTGCTTTCCCTCTGCAGGTTTCCAGCTGTGATAACCTGTCTTGCGGGACTGCCTTCTCTCAGGCCTTCGTGGGCAGCCCTGAGAGGAGCCGCGGTGTCTCCTCCAGCAGGGCACTCATGAACCTGCACAACAATGAGGCTGGGAGGGAGGTAAGGGCAGGAGCAAGGGCTGGGAGCGAGCCTGGCTGCAGGGGCTTCTCCCTGGCTCGGCAGAGCTCAGTCCAGCCCCCACACCCCAACAGGCACCTCAGAGCAGCCAGGGGCTCCCAGAGGAGTCTGCATCCTCCTGCCTTTCCTAGCCCAGCACTGCGCTGATTACCCTGAGCCAGCTCCTGCCTGTGTGGAGGGGGGGGGGGGTCCCAGACTCCCCTACTCAATTCTGTGCAATCTCCTTTTCCACACAGACCCCAGCTATGATTTAGGAAATAATTCACTCTGTTCTGTTCTCTGTTCAGGGCTTCCCTGCCACTCCAGCCTCTCTTCAGCAAAGACTACAGGGATTAAGGTCTACAGGGGCCGCAGTCACATCTGGTCCTTTAGACATCCTCCACCTCTGGCCAGATCTGTTCCCCTCCCCACAGCCCCGCAGGTCAGAACAGCTCCCCATCCCTCTTTTTACCTCAAGGATTTATCTTACAGACCCAAACCATCTTGTTTCCCACAGAGTGGATCTCCTTCTGTTTATATTGGCCTATATTAAAAAGACCCTTTTGCCCTTCCCCTTCCCGCCCCTGATCTTCAGCCCCATGGGCGGAGTGTTGGGGGAACAGCAGCACATGGGAGGTGTTGGGAAGGATGTCCCGGGTCAGGCTGGCAGCCGCCTCCTGCTCCACAGGCTCTCCCGGCCCACACGAAGGTGGAGGGCGGGTTCCATGGCGTGCTGTACTCCGGCGAGGTGCGCACTGCTGGAAGCTCCTGCCTCCCTTCCGCCACGTGGGCAGCGTCCTCAAGGAAGAGTTTGAGGGGGAACAGAGGTTTTCCCGAAGCGGGTCGGCTCCTGCCAGCTGCTGGTGCCCAAGGGCTCTCGCTCCAAGCCCTACACGGCTCACGGCCCGCTCTACCCGCGGCCCACCGGGACTTGTGCGGGCAGGCCCCTCGGCAGGGCCCCTCCGGCACCTCGGGCCGCCTTGCCCGGCCAGGGCCGGCTGCGAGCTCCTGTGCTGCGGCAGGGCCGAGGGGCGGGAGCGCTGCAATTCCGCCGGTGCTGCTCCGTCAAGTGCGAGCAGGGCCGGCACGCCGTGAGGGCACTGCAGAGGGACGGCAGAGCCGCAGGGCCGATGGCCGTGGTGCCATCAGCTGCCGGGTGCTCCCCCGGAGCAGCCTCCCGCCAGCCGCCGTGGGCTGTGGTGGTTTGAATTATTTTTCCCGGTGGAGGGTTGGAGGACACAGGCCAAATAAACCGCTAAACTTGAGGAAAAAGCCCAGTGGAAAGCAAAGCGCACGCAAAAGCTTCTTACTCTCACGCTGCGTTTGGGATCTGGAGAGTCCCTGTCTCTGGTCCCTCCACAGTCTCTGGACATGCAAGAAATGCCTTTTCCTTTGGCTGGAGAAATGCTTCCAGGAGGAGTTCCAGCAGCTGCCACAGTGAGGCTCCCCTCATTCAGTCTGATCTCGGTGCCAGGGAATGCTATGGAACAAGTTATCCTAAGTGCAATCCCGGAGCACAACCAGGGAATCGGCCCTAGCCTGGATGGGTTCATAAAAGGCAGGTCCTGATCTCCTGGCAGGCAGGCCTGCTCTCCTTTTATGACCAGGTGACCTGCCTAGGGATGAGGGAAAGGCTGTGCATGTTATCCTCTAGTGGGACTTCAGTAAAGCCTTTGACACCACTTCCCACAGCATTCTCCTGGAGAAGCTGGCAGCCCACAGCCTGAGCAGGTGCATTCTTTGCTGGGCTAAAAACTGGCTGTGTGGCCGGGCCCAGAGCGTGGTGCTGGGTGGATTTACATCCAGCTGGTCACCAGTGGGGTTCCCCAGGGCTCAGTACTGGGCCAGTCCTGTGTAAAAACTTTATCAGTGGTCTGGATGAGGGGATCGAGGCTCAGTTCCTGGATGACACCAGGGTGGGAGTGTTGGTGTGCTGGAGGGCAGGAAGGCTCTGCAGAGGGTCTGGACAGGCTGGATTGATGGGCTGAGCCAACAGTGTGAGGTTCAATAAGGCCAAGTGCCAGGTCCTGCTTGTCAGTCAGAACAACCCCAGGCAGCAGCACAGGCTGGGGCAGAGTGTCTGGGAAGCTGCCCAGAGGAAAAAGACCTGGGGGTGCTGGTGACAGCAGCTGAACATGAGCCAGCTGTGCCCAGGTGGCTGAGAAGGCCAATGGCACCTGGCCTGCATCAGCAATAGCGTGGCCAGCAGGAGCAGGGCAGTGATTGTCCTCTTGTATTCTGCACTGGTGAGGCCACACCTCGAGCGCCGTGTCCAGTTCTGGGCTCTTCACTGCCAGAAAGACACTAAGGTGCTGGACTGTGTCCAGAGAAGGCCAACAAAGCCTGTGAAGGGTCTGGAGTGGCAAAAGGAGCTGAGGTTGTTTAGCCTGGAGAAAAGGAGGCTCAGGGGAGCCCTGATCACCCTCTACAACACCCTGAAATGAGGCTGCAGCCAAATGGGAGTTGGTCTCTTCTCCTAGGCAACCAGCGACAGGACAAGAGGAAATGGCTCCAAGCTGTGCCAGAGGAGGTTCAGGCAGATATTAGGAAAAAAATTTCTTCACTGAAAAGGTGATCAGGCATTGGAACAGGCTCCCCAGGGAAGTGGTGGAATCACCACCCCTGGCAGTGTTCAAAAAACAAGTGGTTGTGGCGCTTTGTGATATGGTTTAGAGGGCATGGTGGTATTTGGTCAAAGGCCTTGACTACCTTGAAGGTCTTTACAAACTTTAATCATTTTTCTGATTGCTTCCTGGAGAGGATCTGGAACCTGTCTTGCCACAGCTGCACCTCCTTGTCTCCCTCCCTCGCACTCAGCACCCGGTAGGCCATGTTACGGCTGCATTTCACACGAACCACCTGCAAGGAGAGCCTGGGTTCACAGGGGTGCTGCCACTGCCTATCCTTCCCCAAGGAAAGAGACCTCCACGGTGGATGGCACCTGGAGGCTGGGATGAGGTGCCTAGGTTCACAGGGGTGCTGCCACTGCTCATCCTTCCCCAAGGAAAGAGACCTCCACGGTGGATGGCACCAGGAGGCTGGGATGATGGGGGCACCAGGGGGAAGAGGGGTGGACCAGCTGAACTGACAGCTGAACTGTGTGTTTGCTGGGATACAGGCCAGTCCTCTGTCTTGCTCTGCTGATTTGGGGTTTTGCTACTGCTTAGCAGATGGGGGAGATCCTGCCCTTCAGGGATATACAGGGATATCATCCTTCACATCGTGCATGCAATTCCCACCCAGCAATGACACCCCAGTTGTGCTGGGGCCACTGTTTGTCTCACCACCTCCTCCAAATACACCCAATTCTGTCCTCCTAGAAGGAAAAGCGGTGGGCCAGTGAGTCCAGCAGGGGCTTGGGGCAGGCTGTGGAGGGGCCAGCCATGGAAGAGCAGGCTGTGCAAAAGGCAGCATAGCTGCATCTCACCCTCTCGTTGTAGATGCTCTTCAGGAGGCACTGGTAGCTCTTGAACATGCAGTAGTTGGGATGCTGAACCCCGCTGGAGTCACAGATCTGGTGACAAGGGAATGAAGGTCAGAAAAAGAAGAGGAGAAGGAGGGATGGGAACATCTACTGATGGTCACCCACCTTTCCTGAGCTATCCACATCTGGGAAGGTTTCATATTCTGCCTTCAGCCAGAGGGTCACAGCAGGGTCCTTACAGCCATAGATGGCCATCCGGCTGCACCAGTACTCCATCCTCATCCCTCTCAAAAAGTTCGTATTGTAGTCATCCAGGGTCTGTGAGGACATGGTCTGCAAAGGAGGGGGATAAAGTGAGCCGTGCTCCTTCCTCCCCTTCCCCAGCTCCCAGTCCAGGCTCCTCCTGAGAGAGCAGCAGGATGCAGAGCTTGCTCGGTACCTTGTCCTCTATGTGCCCGTGCTGGGCGGAGATCTCGGGGTTGATGTAGGTGGAGAAGCTGCCCGAGTCGCAGTGAACGCGGTTCAGGGTCTCGATGTTCTGGCACTGCTCCCTCTTCAGCGAGCAGAAAGCGCAGTCGGGGCACAGGTCCACGTGGCGCCGCCCAAGGTTGTCACACACCTGGGGTGGATCCAGCGGGGAGTCAGGGGGAAAAAGGAGACTGAGAACCTCCCCAAAGAGGAGGCTGAGGAGTTCCTGTATTCCTGGCTTGGAGCCTGCCTCCCTGGTCAGCCAGGTCAGCTTCTCTCAGGAGGTTGCCTGTACAGAGTGGGGCCAGAGGTGGACACTGGTGTCTTTACCGAGTCTCCGAACCCAAGGACTCTTTTTTCCATCTCCTTCCAGGCCATGGTGAGCATCGATGAGAGGCAATTTCCCTCCAGCACTGCGTAGCACAGGACCAGCACTGCCTCATCGTTCTGCAGGGCGAGAAGGCTGACAGAGAAAGGGAAGGAGGGAGTCATTCCTTGCCACAAACTGAAGACATGCATCTTTAGTTAGAAACGGAAAACAACCCCCAAACAAAGTAAAAAATCCCTTCCCAGAGAAACCTTGGGCTCTTGGCTTAGCTGCACAGAGGAATGGGGCTCTCTGCAGGGTCTGCACATGCCTGTGTGACACAGAGGCTGCAGGGGGATTGCTGTGCATTTGGGGGCATGTGAGAGGGACTGGATGAGGAGCACAGCTCAAAGACCTTTCCCAGGGCCCCTGCAGCAGCTGCTGCCTAATTTCATCCATCTGAGTGCACAGTGAGGAGATGTTTGTTAGATGTCTGCTGAGTGCTGAATGTTGGGCAGCCCCGTTTGGGTCTGGAGGATGTCACATATTAAGCCTCCCTCCCAAGTATTTGACAGAAACGGGGGAAAACTTGTTAACCATTAATTTACTGTTCATCCAAACTGACATGGGTTGCTAAAAGTAGAAAATTTAAGGACAATGGGATCAGAGCAATGAGAATATTTGGCATCTCTTAGGAACAATGGAATTTGTAAACATGATACAGAACTGTTAGCAGACAGGGATGGTTGGTTTCAATCATGATCAATGATGCAGAAGAGGTAAACATGCTCATTAGATATTTGCCTCTTGTGTCTGAAGACAAACCCAGTGATAAGTAAACAAACTTTGATCTGACAGAGAGTAAAGAAGAGCAGCAGCTGCTTATGTTAAAATGCTCTTAAAATGCATGCACGGGCTAACATGTATGGACAAGTTTTCCTGAGAATATTTGAAACTTCTTGGAGATTAGCATTAAAAAAAATATTAAGAAGAGGTAGAGAACGTGAAGGAAGGTCATGAAGATGAGATTTCCTAAGGCCTGGAAAACTTTCACCTAGAGGTAGAAGGTAGGAAAGCATCCCTCAGCTGAGCAAAGACACCAGTGGGTTCCCACTCAGTAAGTCAGTCAGCCTTTCTACCAAGTGGGGCTTCAGCTGGAAAGCTCTCCTTGTCAGCAGGTGGAAGAGTAATGACTTCTGGTGACTGGAATTTGGGGCATGATCCATTCAAACCAGAAGCAAACTATATCTTCCTGACACAAGGGTGTTTAGCATGGGAGCAGCTGATGGAGGCTTCCTCCACAGCTCAGAGACTTCAAAAAGATATCCCAAACTTCTATTAGGAGAGGAGCCTGTGGCTCAACCACACAGCACTGTTGTTTTCTTTGGGGCTCACCGAACATGACTTCATGTCCTGTGCTGAGCAGGGAGGTCAGGGCAATTCCTAGACCTGAATGCTAAAAGTGATGAGCTTCACAGAAAACTGAGTTGTGCCACATTGCCTAAGTTTACCAAGAAATTCTGCTGTGCTCTCTGTCACATCCTTTTCCGTCTCTATCTCTGATCTCCATCTCTGCTGTGAGGTTTTCTGGCCTCACAGTTGCAAATTTATGAGCCGATTTACCACCTCTGCGTGAGTATAACAGCACTGCTGCTGGTTCTCTCCACTCGCTGACACGTTGCTGAGCTGCTTGTGGATGCACAGAGGTTTCACCATGCTTCAGGGAAAGGGATGGCTCTATCTAAAGAGAGATCCTAATGCAAATCCCTCCCCAGATTAGCACCTCTGCATGTTATTGTCCTAAGCACTGCCCTGGAAAAAGCCTAACAGGTACTGTGAGGCAAAGATCCAAAGGGAATGTGGAAAAAAACCAAACCAGGATTAAAAAGAATCTATGGGCCGAGATCAGTAGCTGATACAAGGCAAAAGAGAAAACTTCAGGTAACAGCTTATCATACTTCAGCATCTCAGGATGTGGAAGGACACACAGAGCCTGCTTCAGTGGTATCTCTGAAGAGTGCTGGTGAGCAGCATCCGCCTCTCTCGCCGCGTAATGACAAGGATTTGGGCCATTAGCTTTTGGCTGCTGAGCCTTCCTGATACTGGCTGGCTGAGGTGCAGGAAGCACCTGAGGCGAGCAGAAAAGAAGATAAGGAGCAAACAGCAGCTTTCCAGCACCTGGTAAATTCTGATTTAGGGGGGTTGCTGCAGGAAACTAAAACCGGTTATGAAAAAGCCACTCTTAACAGCTTCAGAAAGAGAAAAAAGATCTTTGACTGCATGCCAGGGCTGGTTATGGGTGATGATAATTCAAAGAGAGTTTTTTTTCCTGGGGATGGTATTTTTAATGAAGGGTCTGGCCTTAAAATGAAAGCCTCTGGGGTTGAAGTAGATAAGCACCACAAGGACTGTTTGGAGGGGTAAAGCAGGAGGAGGAGGAGGGGGAGTCACCAGGAGTGTGTGTATCTCTCACTGCACATAAGTATCTCAAGTGTGGATGTCAAGAGGATGGTGCCAGACTCTCTTCAGTGGTTCCTGGTCCCAGGATGAGAAGCAGTGGCCGTAAACTAAAACACAAAGAGTTCCACCTCAACATCGGGAAGAACTTTACATTGAGGGTCGCAGAGCACTGGGACAGGCTGTCCAGGGAGGTGATGGAGTCTCCCTCTCCAGACAATCAAAACCCACCTAGACATGTTCCTCTGTCACCTGCTCCAGGTGACCCTTCCTTGGCAGGGGATTGGACAGAATGATCTCCAACCCTAAGAGTTCTGTGATTCTGAGAGGGATTGGAGCAGCCTTGCTGGGGAGGCTGGGCTGATGTGAACCACAGGTGAGCATCCACCTGTGAATACCAACAGAATAAGATCTGGGTCCAGGACAGCTGTGGTGCTGAAAGGGGTGCAGGGGTTGTAGCTGACAAATGACAACACTGGGAAGCTCTGGGAAAAAGGGCAAGTGCAATTCTTCCTGCAAACAGAAAAGCAGGGAAGGGAGGCTGATGTCTCTCCATGTATCCAAATGCTGAATCCCATCATTGGGTAGTGCATCCAGAGCTGGAACATGGGCGGGTATCGAAGGACACTGAAAGTTGCTGCAGAAAATGAGAGTTGCATGGGCTTTACAAGGTAAGGGCTGCAGAGCTCTCTTTAGCTTATTGCAAGACTGAATCATGGTTTAGAGGTAACTCTGAGGAGAGGACATACTAGGAAATAAAGCAGAAAGCACTATAAGGATTAAAAATAGTGAATAGGTGCAATAATTTTCATTTCCCCTTCCTGCCCAATGAATGATTCACCGCTACCAGAAAGACCACAGGAAAGTGCTGCAGATTCTTCTTGTGTACTACCCCTGCCCTGTCTCCCTCTAGAGATCACAGCTGGCCTCATCAGGCGCTATGAAAACTGCAATAGCCGCCAGAGCAGCTGCCACAAGCCACGGGGGATGAATAAGAAGGATGGATGTCCTGCTGGGCATAAGACCCTAGGGAAGACACGCAGCTCTGGGATCTGTGGGATCTGTGCCCATCACAGCCTGCCCACCTTGTGTTAAACCAGACGCTTAATGGCACCTGTGCACAACGGACCAGTCCCACCCCGCACTGCTCCTCTTGCTGGAATGGAAGTGCCTCCAGGCATTCTGCCCCTTTTTTAGGTCATGCTTTGAAGTCCCTGCGAGAGGAGGCGGGCTGTGGCGAGCTGCAAAGCCGACAGGCGCAGTCTATCTCGCCTTTTTATCCTTCAGTGGGGGTTTAAGCCTTGCTTAGCATGATTGATGGGGCTCGGCTGCCAGTCACAGACACACAGTCAGCATTAGTGGCTTTGAGAAACTCTGCAGCAGAACAGCAAGTGTCATCTGCCATCACAGCAGTCCCCCAGTAATCCCAACAGAGCTCAATCACAGCAAGGCTCAGTTTCAGAGGCAGGGAGAACGAAATCCTCAATGAAACACCATTTTGCCTGAGAGCACATACACCAGGAAAACTTTCTCCAGGCTGTGAAAGCCTCCTATCATATTAGGAAGGAGGATGACACATGTTAGAGGCTTGCAAGAAGACAGTTATGGCTTTAACAACACGATGCAGTTCATCTTTACATGCAGAAGTAAATCTCTGGCTGGGCTGAGGCAGGGGCGTGCAGCGTGCTCAAGAGAAACCACAGATGTGCAACAAGGCACGAAATCTGTGCGCTTACAGGAACATCACTGGCCTGCAAGAGCATGAAACCAAAATGACTCCTCCATGAAAACCACATCTAGACACTTTTTTTTTTTCCCCTCTTGGTAAGCAAAATAATATTTGCATGCCAGTCAAAGCAAATGGTCCTCAGCCACAAGGTACCAACGGATACAAAAGCGAATTTGAGTGAAAGCATAGTATCCTTTTGCAGGTCTTTGTCACCAGCCCCAGGTACCTGAGGACAGAGGCAAACAGATCCTGGCAGACCAGCTGAGAAGAGCTCAATGTGCTCCATGAGCTCCTCACGCATCCATAGGCCAGAGGAGCTGAGAAGGGTCTGTGAAAGGGCTGCACCTGTGACAAGCTGGCCTGGTGCAGGGCCCCGTGCTGAACTGCTGTGGTGCTGCCTCCAAACCAGAATGGGGAACCAGAAGCACCAGGAAGAGCTGTGCACACATCCAGAGTGCACAGAGGTGCATGTGCTCCAGGAGAAGTCGTGGCCCTGCACAGCTTTGTGCTCCCGGCTGTTTCCTAGCCCAGGGCTGCTGTAGCCCCCTTGGGTGAGGACAGGGCACTCCTGGGAGGGCTCCTCAGGTCAGGCTGCTTTAAGAAACATCTGCTCATTTTGCACACCAAGAGGCGAGGAGCACAGCGAGAGGCATCCCAAGGACCTGTGTTTGCAAGGACACTGTTTCCGCACATCACCCAGACTCCTGGGACACGTGTTTGGGGGAGGGCGAGTGCAGAGGTGATTGCATAGTGCAGATGGTCAGCGTGGGGAAACAAGGCACAGCACAAAGCCCTGCCTGCAGCTCAGGCCCAGACTAAACTCACTTTGCTCAGGATGCAAGGACAGTGCCATTTTCAGGCACTAGCACTGCTGGATCACCCTCTCCCTGCTCACTTTGTGCTGGAGCAGGTGCCTGGGGGCTCCCCAGGAACATTCCTGCTCTGGATGGGACAGCTTGCTCCAGAACACTTGCCCACACTCACCAGCTGCTCCGAGCAGGGACATGGATGCCCTGGGGCCGCTGTCTGGTGTGCACAGCCCTGCACGGGGGGTGTGTGGTACCCAGAAAGGGCAGACTGCCCCTCACCTGCCTCGGGGGGGAGTTTGCTGCTCTGATGTGCGTCCTGCGCCCAAGCTGGTGGAGTTCTGAGAGGAGGCTTTGGTGTCCAAGGTTGCATCCAAGGAGAGGGCAGAATGGATCAGCTGCCAGATGCTTTTTCTCAGGTTTTGTTCGTCAGGGGATTCCGTCCTGGAAGGTGAGGTGGCAGCCCAGAGATTTGTTGGGTGCGTAGTCCCGTTCTTCTGCCAGGGCGTGGGCACCTTTGGCGTGGCTGTGGGGGACGTCGTCGGCCACGGTTCCTGAGCTAACAGTGCAGGAGAGAACCTGAGAAGGTCTGCCACTCTGTCTTGCAGCAGGGCATCAGCAGGGGACAGAACAGCCTGCTCCTGAGCGGTGACACAGAAGGATGGAGCGGCCCAGGGCGGCTTTTGGAGGCCAGACAGAAAGCTGCAGGGGTGCCGAGCAGCTACAGGAGCCCAGCAGGTGAGCAGGGGTGCCCAGCACAGCTCGGGGCAGCCATACCTTGTGTGACAGGGGAGGTTCTGCCCTCTACCGAGGGGTTCGTGGTGCTGGATGGCTTCATCGGGGAGGGGCTTGCTAGAGATTTGCTCGCACATGGGATTCGCTGCGTGGAGGGGAGAGGGAGAAACACGACTCTTGCCCTGTTATCTTCCCTTCTTCCTCACCCTTCCATTTCCCAGGAGATACTCCCCCCACCCGGCCCACAGCCTGCTCCTTACCTTGATGAAGAACTTCTGTTTGAGGCAGCGGTACTGGGCGAACTGGCAGAAGGTCTGGAACTCCACCACCTCTGGAAATTGAGAGCAGACTGGCCCTAGAGACAGAGATGTGGGATGGAGGCAGGCCTGGGCACACCAAGAGATGGGGACCCTCTCACGTGGCAGCTCGTGGATGCAGGGAAAGTCCAAGCTGTATGGCCCGAGGTGGAGATCACAGCCCTGGGCTGTTAGAGCTCCCATTCCAGGCACCACATCCCTTCTCCCTCCAGCCCCCTGAGGGTTTCCCCTTTCTCCATCTGCCCTTTTTCACACAGTTATCTTTCCTATGACAGAGACACAAACTTCCTGTTTCCATCATCTGATGCTTCTGTTATTAATCCTTGCTGGGTTTTAAAAAGAGAAAAAAGGCAAGTAGTGATATAACGGGTTAAAAAGATGACCAGACTGGGCCTGGGAGCACCAGAGAATCAGAGAATGGTTTGGTTTGGAAGAGTCCCTTTCAACCATCAAGTTCCAAGTCCTCTGCCATGGGCAGGGACCCCTTCCACAGGACCAGGTTGTTCAAAGACCCATCCAGCCTGGTCTTGTTGGGCCAGGGATGGGGCTGTGACAGCTTCTCCAGGCAGATGGCTCCAGAGGAGATAAATTCTTCAGGGCAATATAATTTGACATTGATTCCAGCCTTGCAGGGGATGGAGGAGAGTCCACAGGGCCAGGATGTTACTGGCAAAGCCTGTGCCTGTACACACATAAACTGCAGTCTTGACCAGCACTGCCAGCACACTGACTCCAGAACTGCAGCTCTTGCAGTGATTGCAGGAAAGCCAAAGGTGTGCAGGAGAGCAGGAAACCCTGAAGAATTGGGTACTTTTGTGCTCCCTCTGCTCTAGAGTGCATGGCCTGGCTGGCAAAGGGGTAGTGCTGGCTGAGAGGGAGGGCATTAGCAGTGAAATTGCCCTGTGACTCTGCTCGTGCACCATCCTTTACCCTGTGCTCCCTTCTTGTGCTGAGCAAACAGCTGCACCATCAAAAGCAGAATTTCAGATACACACCAGGATCCCAGCCCAGAAAAACGCCCAGCTTGCAGGGGAAACTCCAGAACCTTGTTTAGGTTGACCCCATGCCTTGTTTAAAGCACAAGGTGTTGTAGGGAGCAGATCCTCCCGCTGTGCTTTGTTTAAAGCACAAGGTGACTGCCTCCCTCAGCAGCACACCTGAATGGGCACAGTTAATGCTCGTGGATATCTGGGTGTAGACAGCACTGCCACAGCTCTGTGAGGACAGCAGAGGCTAAACATGAGAGGGCACACACTCTGCCACATCTCTCCCACCTCTCAGCCTGGCTGAAGCGTGCCAAAATAGCCCTCAAACTGGGAAAAAAGGTAACACAAAAGGGAATAAATGCTGCTGGATAGGTGTGTGAGGCTGAGGGACGGGAGAAAAGAAGGTAAAGAGGGCAACCTGCAAAACTGTCCCATCTTCTGGCATTTCCAGATGCTTCTGTTCTTGAAAACTGAGTCTCTGAAGGTAGCAGCAGTGGGAGTGTGGCTGGACATGACAAAGAGCAGTGCTGGGGAACTGGGCACCACGAGGAGAGGAACCAGGGACAGACCCTGGGTGCACAAAGCACCAGGGCATAGTGGATTGCAGGTGCCCAAAAGTGAGCGAGGAGCACAGGACCCATCCCTGGGTCTGGTGGTGTGGGGTGGGACTCATTCCCCCAACACAGCTGCAGAAACCAGCAAGAAATAGTTGCCCTCGAGCTGCAGTCCAAATAAGCACAGTTGGCTGATCATTCAGCTCATTGACGTTCATATCTAAATATAAAGACATATTTTTTTATGAGAAAATTGCTCCTATTTTTTTTTCCACTGAAGAAAAATACAACAGAAGTAGTCCCAAGTTTTTCAGCTGCACAGATATAATTATACCACTTAAAGTCTCTGATGCAGGGGTGCAGGGAAAATATGACTGCAGAGATCTGAAGGGTGCTGTTGCTATGGTGCTTTCTGAACTGGGATGTTTCTTGGCTCCTGAAATGTTAAACACTTAAAAAGGCAGCTTATCATCTCAAGTTTTCTTAAAGACTACGAGAGCCCATGAGCCAAGATTCTGCATTAACCCTCTGATGAAGTTAGAAAGAGCTGGTAGGAGATGAGGAGCTGCACTGAGCTTGAGAAAACTGTGGCCACTTTTTCCTCCTGCCACCCTACCAACAGAGATGGGCAGAGAGGAAGGGCCACCGAAGTGCCTGTGGCTCCTTTGGCTTTACATGACCTGTAAAGAGAGGCTGGGACAGCTGTGCTTGCTCAGCTGGGTGAAGAGGAGGAGTCACAGCAGCCCACAAGTGCTTGAAGGAAACCTAGGAGAGGACAAACCCTTTTTGGTGCTGCCAGACAATACACGGAGCAGGGGGAAAAAAACCCATGCAATTTCCTGCCTAGGAGGTTAGGGCTGGCCTTTGGGAAAAGGTTTTTTTTTTCCTCCAGGAAAGTGGTGCAGCAGTGAAAGGGACGCTCAAGAGCGGCCACAAAGGCCGGCGTGCTCTAGTTCTGCCAGTGTCTGCTCCAAGCTGTCCTTTGGGCCATAGAGCCCAAACCAGCCCATCCCATTCCCACAGCCTTGTGGCATTTTTTTGGGGGGCCGAGAAACAGCCACGCTGCTCCGGCTAGGTCCGTGTGCTCCCGGGGGCGGGCGGTGCCCTTACCTTCGGGGATTTCTCCGTGGTTCTCGGCCCGGTCCAGGCGCAGGACGCTGGGGCTGAGGCAGCCGTACGCCTGGCGCAGCAGGCAGAACATGTTGGCCTGCCAGGGCGGGTGCAGCCTGGCGAAGAACTGCTCGTACTCCCGGTCCGACAGCGGGCTGCCCGGCACCGCCGGCACCGGCGCCGCCTCCGCGCCCGCCAGCAGGGCCAGCACCGTGCCTGCGGGACAAACACACCGGGCTGGGCTGGGCTGGGCTGGGCTGGGCTGGGCTGGGATGGGATGGGATGGGATGGGCTGGGCTGGGATGGGATGGGATGGGATGGGATGGGATGGGATGGGATGGGATGGGATGGGATGGGATGGGATGGGATGGGATGGGCTGTCCTCGACCGGGACAAGCGGGTGGAGATGAATGAGCAGCTGGCAGGTTGGCCGGCTCTTGCCCGCTGGCACTGAGTGCTGGGACAAGCACTGCAGATGCTGGCCTGAAGTCTGCCTCCATCAGCCCGGCCTGCAGGGTGCTGGGGTAACCGGGAGCCTCAGGGAAACGGGGGTGAAAAGAATAAAAAGGAAACAAAAAACCCAGAAGACTTTAAAAGTCAGATTTTATTGTGAGCTTGGTTTGGACAGGGGAGGGGGGGGTAGGTGAGCGGGGGAGTGTTTTTTTTGTGTTTTTGTTGTTTCCTTTTTATGTGTGTGTTTGGGGTTTTTTTTGCGGGGGAGGGGGTTGTTGATGTGCTTTTTATTTTTCCCCTGAAAAGCCCCAGCCTGCAGAGGCACCCACAGTGGTGGTGGCTCCCCTGCCCCCTGTTGCACCATGCTAAGGGCACATCCCTGTGCAGGGGGACATCCCTCCATCTCCTCCCTCCCCTCCTTGCCTCCGGCTGGGCCCCCTCTCCTGCTGCCTCCGCGCCATCCTCTGTCCCCCACCCTAAGTCCCCTGGAAGAGCCTCCAGCTGCCCCGGGCGGGCAGAGCTGGGGGCTGGCATGGCCTGGGGGCCGGGTGGGTTGGTCTTGTGAGCCACGGGGACGGGGCAGCAGCAGAACGGGGGCTCCAGCCGCAGGCTCCGCGGTGGCCCGGCAAGGGCGGTCACTTACTCAGTAGCCAGAGGAGCCACTTTGTGTCTGCTACACGCTTCGGCATCATGGAGCTGCTCGGCGGCCAGGCGGGAGTCACTCACACACCGCGCAGGGCAGGTGCGGGAGGTCCGGGCGCTCGGGTTCTGCCCTTGGCAACGGTGGAACCATTCCCGGCCGCGGCACCGCAATCGGAACCGCACAGCGGCAGCCGGGGCTCGGGGGATGCGGCCGCTCGCAGAGAGGGGACGTGCCAGGCTCATGGGGACGAGGAGGAGCGGGAGCCAAGCTGGGAGCTTCTTCTGTTTGGGGACACGGTGGTGGCTGGGAACCACCCACAACAGAGTCTAAGGCCTGGCCGGGCTAACCTGAGGCTGAGGGTACCCCAAAAGTGGTACGTAAATGGTACCTAAAATGGTACCTGTGGGGTACCTTAAACCCCACATTGTTTTATGCGGGGGAAAGGAGGCAACATCTGTTCCATCTGGGCTTTGAGAATCACCCCATGTCTTCCCAGGAGCGTCCCGGCACCAGCTTGCTTCAGGGTGTGGTGGGAAGCGGGCCTGATCTCTCCCACTTTGTGAACTCCCGGGGAGTCAAGGGAGCCCCAGCTGGTCTTCCCCTGCTTCTGGCACTGGGGGCACCTCTCTGTGCGCAGTAAAGCCTTCCCAGGAAAAAGCAGGAAGACTGCTGCCGGCAGAAAGGGTTTAGGGACCACCAGAGTCCCAAGGCCTGGCTTTGAGGCAGACCCACACCCCTGCCCGTTTCCTGATGCTCAGACAGCCGGAGCAGGGCTCGGACCCCGCAGCCCGGGGTGCGCCCCGCGGCTCGCAGCCAGTGCGGTGTCCGCGCAGCCGGGCACCTTCTGGGCCACGGGGAGAGAGACAGAGACACGGCCGCAGCCGCACGGGCGAGCAGCTGGCAGGAAAACGCTTGGCACAGCAGCTCCGGGAAGTGCAGGCGTCAGCAGAAGTCAGGCTGGCACAGCCTGTCACTCCTGTCACCCCCGGCTCTGCGGAGCGGCGCCGGCGGGGCCGAGGAGGAGCTGCGGGCAAAGCGGGCGAAGTTTCGCAGCCGCGCTGCGGGATTCTGCTGCAGGAGCCGCTCCTGCCGCAGGTCCTGGGAGGCTCCAGCGGCTCTGCCGTGCTGCGGATGCTCCGGCTGCGCTGCCAGGCTGGCACACATCCTGCCACAGGAATGCCCTGTGGCCACTCGGACTAGCAAGGTGAAAGCTCAGATTGCTTCAGCCGCGCAGTCTGGTAAAGAGGCGTGTGCTATCAGCGGGACCTGGCAGGAGACGAGCTGGGGTTCGCTGTGAGATGTCTTGTTGGAAAGTAGCGTTTCTGAGGAGCTTGAAGCCCGACCATTTATAAACAGCACTCTGAATTTTGAAAGTTTTTGCAGCTCTTTAAAAAAACAATGATCAGGAGAGTTTTTCCAGCTAGCTCTTGCTACTCATATTAAAACAGGCAACACTGCTGGAGATTGCATATTTTTGGCAGTTCCTAGTCTTCCATTACTTAGCTTGAGACATATTCTTATTAGCTGATTCTAGACAATTGCAGGACCTTCAGCTCCCTAGCTCTCTTAATCACCGTCACTTCTCTGCAACGGAACAGCCAAGGCTGAGCTGAACATCCCAGAGATGTTCAGTGCTGACCTCGCTGGCTGATGGAAATGTGGGACTAAGGAAAGCACACTGATGTGTCATGTCACAGAATCATAGAATCATAGAATGGTTTGGGTTGGAAGGGACCTTAAAGATCATCCCATTCCAACCCCCTTGCCACAGGCAGGGACACCTCCCACAAGAACAGGTTGCTCAGGTCTCTATCCAACCTGGCCCTGAGCGCTGCCAGGGATGGGGCACCCAAAACTTGTCTGGGCAATGCCACACAGAGTTATTGATATCTGGCAGGTGCTGGTTACACTGCCTGTGTCTTCATGTGCCAGCAAGAGATTTATCTTCCTGAGAACAGGAAACAAGAATGAATGCAGAAGAAGGGGCACCTGCCAAAGGAGTGCCCCTTGGCTGGTGCTCCGGTGGCAATGCCTGTGGGGAGCTGCTGTTTACTTGGAAAGGTGGGTACGGATGTGAGGACACGTTGGCTACTCGGCACTTCTCATGCACTGTGGCACGTCCTGGACTTGGTTCAGGTTGTCAGAATCCTTCAGAAAACTCAAAGCCCACAAGTGGACTCTCTACAGAAGCCAGTGAGTCTCTGGCATGCCCCCAGCAGGGTTGGGAGGCTGCGGGAGCAGGAGGCACCGCTGTGCTGTTTGATGAGGTGTGTGCCAGCTGGCTGTGGGGCACCTGCACTTGAAGTCTTTGCAAAACCAAAGTCATCTCTGGGGGAGGGAAGAGGAGGGGAGGAGGAACAGCACCTTGTACATGATGCATCAATGCTGCAGGCTGGGGGAAGTCTACTCCCTACTGCTGCATCAAGCAATTACAGTTGTCAGCAATGCGGGGGTGATGCTAATTCCAGTATTTTCTGATTTCTGAGGGCTCACTTGGCACCTTCAGGGCTGTGCCCTCGATGATGCATTACAAGCCATGTAATTTTTGCAGTGAAGCAGATTTGCACCCTTGTTTTCAGGGCTGTCACACAGCAGAGTTTCCTGCAGCTGGTGTTCCTGTGCCAGCTGGGGACACAGCTGTCACCCCCAGACCCACGGAGTGCCTGAGCCAGCACGGGGAGCTGGAACAGCGGGACAAGAACTCGCTGGAGTGGTGTTTTCCACGTTGCTATCCAACTGCATGTCAACCCTGAGCTTCGTAAGAGCCTGTCTGGTTTGTGAGGGACCACCCTTCAGCAGATGAGCTCCTCTTCCTCGTTGTTGTCTCAAATACTTTGGCTATTCCTCAACATTTTCCGTCCTGCATGTTCCACCACAAGCACCACCAGCAGCAGCAATGTCTGAAAACCTCCTGGAAACTCCAGGACCATGGCTTACAGACCCTGTGTGTTAAACTGGGGGGTTTGGGGCAGGGAGAGGATGTCTGGCCAGCTGAAAACCCCATAAAGATGGAGGCCGCAAAGATCAGGTGTGAGTTCCAGTGGCTTGCCAAGCAGCATCCCCGGAAAGCACGTGCCGTAAATAATTTGAAATGTGAGCAGAGATGATAGAAAAATGCTCCCAAAGCCAGCTGGATGTGTGCTGTTGGAAGTTAAAGAGCTGGCTGCTTGGGGAGGAGGCCATGAGCAGCTCTGTTGTGTCGGTTTTGGGGTGGTCTCAGGACAGACCCCCGAGACACGCCAGGTTGTGCATTCCGTGCAGCGCACCAAGGGAAGGCAGGTGTGATACCTCCATTCCCTAAAACACACACCCAAAGGAGCGGGTGGAGAAGGGGGACACTCACTCTGTTCACAGGAGGAGCTGGACAGTCCTGAGGAGCCTCTCAGCAGAGGGATCAGCCCTGCCAAGAGGCCCCGGAGCTGTCACAGAGCAGACAAGCAAAGAGCCCCTTCCTGTTCAGCACTAACTCTTCCAAACACTTCTCCAAGATCCCAGTGCTGGACACTTTCACCCTGTGGGAAGGGCTGTAGGTAGCAGCCATGCAGAGCAGGGCTCAGATGCCCATCTGCACTGACAAAGGCACCTGGAAGTGGTCTGATTCAAACCAAAATTCTCTAAATTGCTGACTTTGTTCACAGGTTAAATCATCTTCATTCTGCATTTGTACTTTATTTCGGTGGGTTTACTGTCAGTGGCTGAGACCTGTGTGAATATGCTGATAAATATAGACTTTGCATTAAAATTGGCACTCCTTTTAACCTGGTAGATATGTTAATCTATTCACATTTGTACAAGCACCGCACAGTTATAACGTGCATTAATTCAAATACTTAATTTACATTTTATTTTGTTAGGAAATAGTGAATGAAGCATTTTTTACTTGACATTTAGAAAATGGAATATTTAATTGATTGCAAAAACAGCATTTAAAAATGGTTTCTTGAATTATTAATACAAACTAAAATGGAGTGGATACATAAAAGCCTGCTTGAACAAACTGCTGTAGCCTTTTTAGGCAGGTTTGTTTCATGCAAGAACAACCTGATCCAACCACAATTTTGTCCCTAATGTGAGCAGGGGCTTGGAATACAAAGCTCCAGAGAGGCTTCTTCCCGCCTCAGTCTTTCTGCGGTGAGTAAATGGGTTCTTCCAATGACTGCATCATTCAGGCTTTCGGAACGAGGAAATGCCAAGGTCTCACACTTCTTTCCCTTGCTTGTTGTCAATGTGTAAAAAATAATTCCTTTGCTACTCCCAGATGGGGTTTCAGTTTTGAATGAGTTGTTTCTTCAGTGGCAGCAACCCAGCCCACTGAAATTAAATGGCACACCTGCAGAAACAGACTGAAGGGGACACCTTGCTGAACATTTCTGTCACACCAAGATGTAGGAGCTTAGTGTTTGTCACAGCTTTGCCTGTCCTTAAGCCTTGGGCACAAATGTGTTTTTCTAAAACTAACACTCCTAGTTTCTTTTATGCATTCAGGAAAATAAACATAAATTAGCATAAATTAATCAAGATGTTTGACTATTTTTATAAATGAAATTCATTTTATTAGATAAAAACAGCTTTATTTCTTCTGATACTGTAACTAATAGGAAGCAGAGTTGGAGAAACTTCCTTCAGTTGTCTTTGGAAAGAAAGGTAGGACATTTCGTTTCCTTCTTTTAGTCTTTAACTCTTTCAGTGCTGCAGTCTCCCTTGCCTACAGCCAGATCTTTAGAGCAGATGTTGCCACTCAGGCTCTCAATGTCTTCACACTGGCAGGGAGAAAGCAGAACTGTGGCTGATTATAGAAAGCAGAACGGCTCAGAAATTTTCAAACCAGGCAGGTCTGGGAGGAGATGGGCTTATCTTCAGTCTGTATGAGCAAGCTCTCTCTTGGGAATGTCTTCCACTGCCAGCTTGAGACCTCCGGGCTGATTTGGGCAACATTTGAATTGAATATATGTGATGGTGAGAGAGCGCCCAGCACACAGCTCTGGGTGGTGGTTAGGCAAGTAATGTCTGAAGAGTGCCTAACCAAAGGCTGGGCGTTGCTGAGCTGTGGGCTGAGTTTATTCACAAGCAGGAGAGGAAGGTGGCCCCACTGCTGGGAGGTGACAGCCGTGGCTGGGATGGCTCCCATGCCATGGACATGGTGGTGGCAGAGCCTGAGGGATGGGAGCCTGAGGAGCACGTCTGCTCCTTGGAAAGGGAAATACTTTGCTGAACATCCTCGTCAGCACATTTGCCCAGCTACTGAGGAAAGATGCCCACAGATGGGGCAATCAAACTGGGCAAGATAAATTGGTCCTTTGTGTGCAGGACCAATTATTATTAATAAATGGGCTTAACAAGGCTGCAAAATTCTTCCCTCCTGTCACGCTCTATGGCTCCAGCCTCCTGAAACTCAGACTTGACTCCACTCATCAACTAGGATATTTCCAATCACTCTAAAAGGGCAATTTCTCCAGCACCATTTTAGAAAGTGTTTATGTTGCACTGACAGCTGTTCCAGGAAATCTGCAAGCTAGCCAGTTCTGTAACAGAGTTCATGATTACTTTAACTGAGTATATCCCTGCTTTAAGCACTTCAATTCTAGGAGAAGTAAACTTCTCAGATCCCATTACCACTACAGTGATCCAGGTAACTATTAACAAGGATCTCAAAAAAAAAAAAAACATTCAAGTAATTTTTGACAGATTTTTTGGCTACTTCTTGTCAAACTGATTTTATTTTGTTGACCTGGATTTCTTGCTTGTTTTAGAGAGAAGCAATTTACTTCCCTGCTGTTCCAGTATTTCACATCTGGACTGTTGTGGCAGCCTTCTTGACATCATTAAGGACCAAAAAAGAGCTGGCTCTTTTCCAGCCTCATAGGTTTTCCTAAGCAGTCCAGAGTCTGACAGAGATCAACCCATAGATGCCTCCAGGTGGCTTTCACAGGATGACAAACACCATTTATTGAGGACTGATGATCAAAAAAGTCTTTGCCCCAAGAGGTGCCATTTAAAACCCTTCTTTACTGTTTGCCTAGGAAGTACACCATCCCCATATGACACCAGCACCAGCACAGAATAAATATTTACAGAACACTTCCCCTCCTCTCATTACAAACAATTCTGCTATCTCCAGTCAGTAATGGACAAGTGCCATGTTCAATTATATAAAAAACAAAAGGCATTCTAAAAAAAGCTGCTCATGTTTCCAGCCTTGTCACTTACAGGCTTTGTTCCCACTGGCTTAATTTTTGTACTTTGTATTTTCTAGCTTCTGCTGGTTCTTTTCCTCCTCTGGTGATTAAATATTGCACAGCTATTGCCCTTATTCCCTCTCTTCCAAGGTTAGCTTTTAAGTGCTTTCATGTGCATTTACACTTGCAACCCACTGAAAAATGCCCAGGTTTTATCCAAATTTTGGTCAAAGTTGTCTCATTGCACAAGTCAGAGCATTCCCTCTGTAGCAGCAGAAGTCTCTGGAATGCTCCTTGCTGCTGGCTTGTGCTTCAAACACCTCTCTGGCCCATAGTTCCTAGAGAGCTTGCTGCTACTGCTGGCCATTAAATCCCGTGTCCTATCCATCCAAACCAAGCTGCTTGGAGCAGTTTCCATCCTTCATCACCCCTGTCCCCTGCCCAAAGCCCATTTTCCAGTTCAGGCCACATCCACCATTTCTTCTGTCAGTTGAGCACCAGTAGATGTCCGAGTAACCCCCAGCTGAAGAGATGAGTTCTCCTGCCACAGCCTGCTCACCCACTGGATCATGGCAGAGTCTCCCTGTCACTAAAACCATACCAGAGATGGCCAACATCTTCCAGAATTTGCTTCTCCTCTCTTTAAGAAAGTAAACCTCAGGAAGTGGTGTAATACAATCTGGGGATCGAGATTCAGACTGTGGCAGGGGTACCACAAACCATATAAGCCACAGCCTGGGGAAGAACTCATCCTTTTTTCTGTGCAGAATGAACAGAAAAACAGAATGAACGTCCCTTCTCGAGGCAAAGGCAAAGACCGACTCAGTGCTAACTCACTTGAACAGAAAACAACACCAGCTTCTGAGCTGAGGGCTGCCAGGGTCCCCATGCAATGACAAGGTGGGAGTAGCATTGATCTTAACCCACACTGTCCTCTGAACCCAAGCAGAGCTTTGGCTTCATAACTAAACCAGCAAAATACTCCATGGATCCTCATATGAGTAATTTGGGTGAGCAAAACGTTCCATGTTTCAGGTAGAAGGCTTAAACCTGCCTGGTGAGCAGACCACAAGGAGGAAGAAGACTTGGTTTGTCAGTCTCCAGGCTGTGCCAATAAAGAGGAGCTTCGGTATGGGCCATCTCCTCACAGCTATCTGCAGACACTACAGACCTTCAGACTGCAGATCTTCAGGAATTGGTTTGGAGCCTAATGTTATGTTAGTAAGAGCAGCCAGAGTTTCTGGCAAGGTGACTGTGACCTACTGGAAGCAAGCTATCAGTGTGTCTGGAAAACCCATCCACCTTCTTGGAGGCATGTGGTTTGTCCTGATGGCTTATCTTCTCAGCTGTGCTGCCCAACAGACAGAGGGTTGCCCTTTGCCACCTCCACTCCTCCTCATTTAAGAGAAGGCAACTAATGAAGTAAATGATCAAACAATAGTGGGAATAAATGTTCACCTTCTTGTGAGGGCATGACTGCAGGGGCAGGTATTTTTCACAGCCACGAGAAAGCTCAGTAGCTTTCTGCAAGTACATGAGGTACATTTTCAAGCCTGACCTATGCAGAATGTCACCTTTTAGTGACAGCATTGCTACATGAAAAAGCTGCACCACGTTCACCATTTACAATAAATGCGGAGCTAAGAAAGAAAAACTAGAGACCGATTGCTGCAGTTTATTTTGGAGGTGACATCAAGGTGACAAACAGAGCATTGGTTTCAATGAATTTTATTTTATTCTGTATTATACAAGTGGGATCTAAATCCCCAAACTTCCCACCATCAGCGTCATGGAGAAGCACCACTACACAAGAGGAAGGCAGAATTTTGAAGCCGGAAGACAGACTGGACCAAGCCATTTCTCCCCACGTGGTCAGAAATTCTTCCTCCTTCACACAGAGTGCTTCCCAGACCAGCAGGTTTACCCCAGGAATAAGAGAGACAAAGCTAGCTCTAAACATCCCTCTGCCTCCTCCTCTCCCCTACAAAAGAGGCTGCTCAATGCCAGCAGTGGAATGGTTAAAGACAGGGAGAACATCAGGTTTTCAGTCTCTCAACCAGCCCACTAGATTAAGAAGTAGCCTGGTTACTCCCTCTCTCCTGAAAAAGATCCAGGAAAATGAAATGACCTAAAATGCTGAAGACTTACCTCCTTTCCTTCCCCCATCCCATAGCCTTGTTCTCTAAGCAGAGAACAGGCAATGAACTCTGAGGAGGCTGAAGGAAAGCCAAGGAAAATCAGGGGCTACCTGAATCCCTGGGAATCTGGTGGCTACCCTGGTGCCCTCATTCATTCCCTTTGAGGTTCAGAGACCTGTTTGGAATAGTACACAGAGAGGGCCTCCCTTAAGGACTCAGAAGCAACCAGGGATACAGAACACACAGGAACCACCGTGAGGGTACACACCATTCCAGGGATGGCCCAAACCACAAACAGGGCAAGACTTCCCTTCAGCCAAGGCCCCAAGGGCTGGAGGAACTGGGACGAGGCCCTGGCAGGGGGAAGAGAGCTCCTGCAGCAGTACTGAGGTCTCCTGTGAATTTACTTCTTCTTCCTCTCCTGGGAACAGCGAGGGCAGAACCTGTTAGAAAGGGAAGTACAAAGCCAACATTTAGGGCATGACATGAGCCTCAAGTGCATGGTCCCAAAAGACCTTTTCCAAGGTCCCTGACAAAGCCTTAATTCAAATTTTCCTTTTAATGGCATCTTCTAAGTGTGTATATATAGTACTTTTTCCCCTGCTACCAAGGACCTCCCCTTTGCAAAGGTCAAATGGGCCCCCCAGGCTGCTTCACTCACCATTTTCCTCTTGGTTTTGTTGTCAGACCCACACAGGCAAAATGAAACCATTCAATGGAACACTGTTGGGATGAAGAGCAGCCAGTTAAAGAGCAGTTTCCTTTTGAAATTGTTGCTTTTGGGCTACCAGAGTTTCCCAGCATTTAATCACAAACTCCAAAATCCCTGGCAGTGATCAAGGATTGAATATTCACACCCAACCTACACACTGTTAGCAAGGAGAACTCCCCTTCTCTCCCTTGCTAAGTTTAGGGACACAAAAACATTTTAAGGAAAACCCTGAAGAGAGAAGCACTTCAGAGGTCCTTGCCAGCCACATCTCTGCCCATCCCAACTACCTGAGGTAAGCCCTCTCCTTGTCACTGCTTGCTGTCTCAGGGCCCACCCAAGCAGGACAAGACTTTCCATGCAAGACTCATCTCCACTCCATTCCCCCCATTCCCACCATGTGCAGGCTCTTACATCTGGGTTGTCACAGCCAATCATCTCCCCATAGGAGACCTGGTGGCAGAGGCAGTAAGTGGGCTCATTGGGGTCCACTGGCATATCCAGTACATCCGAGGGGTGCACATTTCCAAAGGTGACAGAAGGCATCCCATACTCTGTGCTACTGCAGGACAGGAATAACAGAAGTCAGCAAAATAACTGGCTTTGAGTACCTTTGTGTGTCCCAAGACAGTGCCCTTGCTTGCCAGAGACAGAGACTTCTCTTTTTTAAGTACATACACCCAAGGGGACCTGCTCTCCCCTTCAACCCACACTCCCTGAAAGAATAAAAAAGTTTCCTTCCTCTTGCTTCCCAAGAAGGGACAGAGGACACACAGTTCCAGTCTGGGGATCTCAGGGAAGCCTGGCTAGACCTGCCTTGGTCTGATTTCCAGTGCTGCTTCTCATTCCCTCAAGTCCCTTAAACACTTACGTGCGGACGAGCTTCAGTTTCTTTTGGGCAGTTTTTGGTGCTTCCTCGTCAGAGTTTTTCCCTTTGGAGCGAGCACGGGCAGCTTTTTTCTCTTTCTGGGCTCGGCCCTCTGGTAAGAAGAGAAAAAGGTGTTGCATCTGTCACCCCACCAAAACAGACCCCTGACAGTGACAACCTCTGCAGCACTAAAACGCGCTCCTGCTTTGGAGTGCATACTGGCTGTGGGCCGTGCACCCCATCTGAATTGATCTAGCAGCCTTGAATACGCTCCCACGAGAAGAGCCCAGTCACCATCTTTTACCTGTCCTTCAGACTCCAGCGCAACAGTCTTTGATCTGCACCACTCCAGTGCCTGCCTTCATCCCCACCACTTCCATAGTCACTTGGCTGCCTCCTGAATCAATCTGCAGCCCAGTGGTGGTACTCACTCTTCTTGCCCTTGCTGGAAGAACTGTCATAGTCACTCGACTCTATCTGCTTCTCCTTCAGGTCTGCTTCAAAGCGAGCGAGGTCTGTGTCCAGCCGCCGGATGTGCTTATCGACCTGCAAGGACAGCAGTGGGAGGGGTTACCACAGGACAGAGCCCAGGAAGGCAGAGAGAGGACAAAGAGGGGACAAAGGGGCAGGGGGCTTGCACTAAAGAGCCGAGGAGCAAGAGTGGGCATGGTCTAAAAATGAGAGATCAGGGCCTTGCGAGATGGGCAGCTTTAGTTTGGGCGTTCACATGATAAGCACGAGACACTTCCCTTCATACCATCTCGTAGGTCTGCATAGCCAGCTGAACCTTGTCGTCCCCAAATTCCTTGCACTTCCCATAGGCCTCCTGGATTTGCTTGAGAAGCCCCAGTTTTTCCTCCGAAGACAAAGTCCGTGCATTGCTGATATACTCCGTGGCCAACTTATCAATCTCTGACTTGAGGTCTGAAAGAAGTGAGACATTAAATACACGAACACCACACACACCACGGTGCCCTCCATCAGGAGAGACTGAGTGACTGGAGCCGCTCCAGGCCTCCTCCCCTGCCTGGAGATCCCCATGACAAAGGCAAAGCAAAGAAAAGCTGGTCAAGCTACATACTCCTTGTCTTGGCAACAAAACCATCCCTGATCCTCACCTTCTGTCCTCTGATCCAGATCTCGCATGAGCTGGAAGTTTCTCTGTAATTCAAATGGCAGGTTCTCAATACCTGCAGAGAAAGGAGAATACATGGAGAAATCAGGCTCTTGTCCACGATGCCAAGGCAGGAACAAAGCTAACCAAACACACACACATACACACCCCTGGTGCACATCAGCCTGCTTCCATTTGTTGCCGGCCCCAAAGGAGACAGACTATAAAAATGTGATATATTTAATGCAGAAGCATAGTTCTAGAATACATATTAGTTAGCAGAAAACTGCTGCCATGCAGAAAGGTCCACACTAAGAAAGCAGAAACCCAAAATCTGTAATGAGCGTCAGTCACTATAATACAACATCTCCATCCAAAAACTCCACTCAGTAATGAAAAAAACACCACAACAGCTGGTGAATAAAGCCATTTCTTTCTACACAAGGATGTAAAAATTAAGTTGATCAAACGCTAATTCACTGAAAAGTGAGTCTGTTTAATGCATTCATTTAACATATAGCGGTCAGTAGACACTTTGGGCAGAGCAAAGATCAAGTCTGAGATGGCATGGGGAACAGAGAGCAGTCTTAACCCCTTGTGACTTGTAACTTGTTGTGCCTTCTGCACTGTCATCTCAGTGTGGTGTGTCCAACACCTGGAAGGATGCCACACATCGTGAATAATAAACGTTTGTAGGGCTCTGAATGAGCAATGTGAAGTTGATAGTCAATTAATTTTCAATGCACTATGCTACTCACCCCCCAGGCATCACCAGATGCTCAACTGGCAAAGCTGGTAAAAACAATTCTCATTTTTCCATGCCTGTCTAATCAAAACAAGATCTAGTGTCACTGCATTGACCTGAAGTCTAAGCCTGATTACTGTCACCTTTATACCTAATGAAAAGAATAAATCTCTCTTGAAGGTTTAAAAAATAAGATGTTGGGGAAAGCTCTTCACACACACAACAGAAGCATGTCTGAGCTTCCTGAACTCGCTCTGCAGCTCACATGGAGTGCAACTGGAGGTGTGTCTGGCCTTCACCAAACCTGTCCAACACATCAGTTCAGGCAGCAATCTCTATTTTCTCTGCACATATTTCTATAGCAATCAATGCCTTTCCACATCCCTGAAGAGCAACCAGTTGACAGGGAAGGTTCTGTATGCAAGGGGAAGGTTTTAACAAGTTTTAACAAGTACTACATAACAGGACGTGAAATTAATTCCTAAAAGAGGTAAAACCAACTGTGGGCCTTGCTGAGCACTAAAGTTGTTCCTTTTACTTAGACTTTTGCCCAAACAGAACAATAAGAAGTTACATACAGAATACTTAGGAGCAATCAAGCTGCTGATTTAACAGATTTCTATGGCCATTTCTGATTTAGTTACCTGAGAAATGCTCAGGTAGTAGGTGTCCTTAGTACCCAGATCCATAATCCACAGCACATACACTTCACCCCTCTGCATTCAAGGACAGTTAGCAGTGCAAATTCAAATTCTGAAAAATTACTAAGCAGCAAAATTAAGTCTGTAGGCACATCCTGAATTTGATACCTCCATGTTTGTTCAGCATGACAGACTTCACACAAGGTTTAAGCAGCTGACTACTGGATTACATCCCTACGGTTCGAAAAAGCATCTCAGAACACGAGGGGGACACAATGCTGAAAATTATTATTGCTTATAGAGGGAGCTTGTGGCAGGGATGAAATTCAGCTTGGGAATCTAGAGACCATGCCTTTTTTCCTCCTGCAATCCCCAGCCTCATCAACTCTAAACCTTTCAATTTATACAGCAAATGAAACATGGGTCATACTGCAGCACGCTGCTTTTCATTCCTCTCCAAGCACTAGCTGCAGAAGACAAGACAGGTATCCTCTAGAGGAAAACAGAAGCTCTTCCTGCACTGCACACAATATGTCAAATTTATATTGAGTTTATTAATCCTGGAAGATCACAGCTTCTAAATTCTGAACTTTGTGGTTTTTAGAAAAGATTAATGTAATTTCTTTTTCTCTTCTGAAAAGGACAGATGGTAAAAGCACAAATTCCACCAGGTACTGTCAGCTTTCCTCAGCAGGGCTAGAAGCCTTTAGATAGAGCATGCTCCTGAGCCAGCACAAAAACCAGTAGGATGCTACTGTGTGGGCAGAACAACCCCACATGAGGTTAGGGTCACATTTCACAGTGATATTCTTGCACCAGGAGAAACTCAAACAGGAGTTTGATTCGGCTACACAACCTGAAAGGAACTGTGCTCTAGTTTTTACAGACATCACTGTAAAAATATGCCACCACCACTGATGCCAGCAGATGCCCTTGTCTGGACAACATCTGTCTGTCTTTCTTTTGCCTCTACGTGCCCGGCCTTGGCTGTTCAGCCTGTGCCCCCCACCCCTGAGAGCCCCTCTCTCCCCAGAGCCTGCTCCTCTCAGTGCCAGCCCCTCAGCCAGGCCAGTGGCTCCCCTGCCTCCTTTCCTGCCTCCAGCCCCCTGCTCCTGGGGGCTCTGGCAGTGTGGGGAGGGCTGTCACCTGGCTCTGGCTGAGCAAACCTGAGCCATGATCTTCCAGAGGCTCATTAGCTGGGCAGGCTTCCACTGGGGCTGACGAGACAAACCCCTGCCAGTTGAATTCCTTCCCTGCTAAAACCAGCAAAATGATTTCCTAAAACCACAGCAAAACATTCCACTCTGCAAATCTATTATTGGACAAATGTTCTGCCACTGCTTCGTCAATAAATGGAGAAAATGAAACAAGTGACAGTACAGTGACTTTATAATCAGAACTGCTACAAAGATACTTTATCTGTTCAACTGAACGTGGAAGGAAGCTGAGCAGACCATTACAAATTATGATCCAGAGAGAGTCTGGCAATCACAAAAAGCATAACAAGATAAAGCTGCAGATAAGCAAGTTATAACTGAGCAACAAACTATTTGTATGGTACATAACTTAATCTAGCTGTGGGGATGTTTTCTACTATCTGCAGCTTAACTCCAAAGCTCTTGCATAGCCTTAAACAGAAGTGATTCTCTGCATCACAGAATTTATCACAGGGGACAGAACACTTGCTGAAATTGCTTGACCTGTGCTGTGCTGGCTACCAGACATTATCACTCTCTAAGTGCCATTAAAAAAAAAATTAGATTTGAGTCTCCATTTCCTACCACCACACTTTCCCTCACTATTTCTAAAAAAATATTCACTCTATTTATGTAATTTCATTTCCTCCTGCTTTTCTCCTTTTTTTCCTCTCAATTAATTTTCCTCTTTCATCTTAGTAAGATTCACCTAAAATCATCATGACTAAATACTATCTATCATAAAATACCCACGTAATTCTCAGATTATGAAACTGATAATTGTAAAGAAAGAACACCCTAGAGACATATTTGATCACTAGAGAAGAGTGATGATACGCAACAATAGAGAGAAAAATAAAAAAAAGCGAGGCCCTCTTTCCACACAAATGGCACAGCAGCAGGAGAGGAACAGGAGGATGGTGAAAATGTACAGGGAAGAAAGTGCTAGCAAGACCAGCAGCTTGGCCCAAAGCATGGGCTGGCAGTAATGCAACTGTGTCACAGAATCACAGAATGGAATGGGTGAGCCTGGAAGGGATCACAGTGATCATCTGGTCCCACCCCAGAGCACACGGCACAGGATTGCCTCCAGCCGGTTCTGCAATATGTCCGGAGAGGGAGCCACCACAGCCTTAGTGGGGGAATCTCTTCTAGCGCTTGGTCACCCACATAGTAAAGAAGTTCTTCCTCATGTTCAGTTGGAGATTCCTGTTCATCAGTTTCTGCCCATTGCCCTGTGGCAATGGCACCAGTGTTTGGCACCACTGAGAAGAGCCTGGATCCACCCTCAACACCCTCCCTGCAGGTGTTTGTAGACATTGACCCTCTCTCAGACATCTCTTCCAAAGGCTAACAGGCCCAGCTCCCTCAGCCTTTCCACACAAGAGAGATGCTCCAGTCTCCAAATCATCCTCATTCCCCTCTGCCGGACAGGCTCCAGGAGCTCCATGTCTCTCTTTAATGAGGAGACCAGAAGTGGACACTGCACTCCACAGGAGCCTCACGGGGGCTGAGTAGATGGGCAGGATTCCTGCCTCAACCTGCTGGCAAGGCTTTTCCTAATGGACTCATTGCACAGATCCATACAGAAGCCTACTGCAGCCCTACTCATTCCTCTCATGGTCTGATTATCCTGAAAATCACTGATGCAGCTCTCTGCGTGCATCTTTTTCATTCCTTCCTTTTCTTACCTTGTTTCCATTTCTGATCACAAGCTAAAGTCTCTCTACCTACCCTCGTCTTTTCTCTCCTCACATGTTATCCCTTCACTAAGCCCATTCTTTTTTCATCTCTTTTACTCTCCTCTTTTCCTGTCATTCTTTCCCCTGTTCATTCTTCCACAGGCATCCATGACCATGCTGTCTTCTCCCTTCAGAACCACACACTCTCTCTCCAAAAGTCAGAATCCAACACCACTTTTTTCCCTCTCCTATAATTATTATTTTATTTACTTCTTTTTAGAAATGCACGTGGGCTGTCAGGTGCAGGCAACTGATATTTAAACTTCAGCTCCTTAATTCAGATGTTAACTGTGACACACAAACGCAGAGAGCAAGCCTACACAGCCTGATAACTTCAATTGTGCTTCAATCCTCTGCAGCACGTCTGTGCTGTGCCAAACAATGGATTTGTGCTGCCCAAAGTCCTAAAAACAGATCAATAGCACCAAGGACCATCCAAACACACAGTACCTTTCCCAAGACATCTGTTCGCCCACCATGTTTAGATGTATGTGTAAATTTTATTAAAAAATGGGAAAAGACATTTTGAAACATAACCACAGTTGCTTTATTGAACAGCTTAGATTTCAGCAAACACTTTAGACACCACATGGCTGAAGGCAATTTAAAAAATTCCTGCTTGTCCCAGGGACTACCCCAATGAGAGGGTAAGTTCTTTGCCCCCAAGACTGCAAACTGGCTGGGATCTTGCCGGGGAAGCACATTGGACTTTTTGGTACTCCATGATTCTCATAATTTTGCAGCACTTGAAGTACACTGCAGGACAACTGGCTTGCAGCAATCTTCAGGAGCTTCCTTGCTCCCTCATTAGGGGGGGCAGGGTGCCTTTTATACCCCTGCTTTTAGAATGTATCACCCATTTAAACTATTGCTTCTACTCTGTCCTGTGCTCTCAAGTAATCTATTACCTTCCTACACAGGTATTTACTGAAACTTTTACACAAGCATCTTTATTGAAATTGGTGCCTGAGCACAGTACATCCCTCTCCCTCTATTCAGAGATGGTCAGCCCTGCTGCAATAAAAAATCCTAACCTGTACCATTATCCTCACAACACCTTGGTAAGGGTTAACCCTACCTACAGTTTTACAAAGAGGGTGCTTAGGTGCATGGCAGACTGATTTAGCCACAGCCACCCAGGAATTCTGTGGCCATACCGCATATCCCAAGCTTTGGGCCAATGCACTGCGCACCAGTCCACCCAAGCACATCTGCTTCAGACACTGTCCAAAGAAATGGGCACCAGTCAGCAGAGACAGTCAGCCATGGAAACCCAATACTCCCCCAAAGTGTGGGGCCATTTCTTAGGAAGGGAGGGCTCTTTTTGTTGTCTTATTACAGTAGCTCAATGCTACAGCATCTACAGACAAGATAGCAGGGAATGTTGTTAAGGGTCAGAAAAAGGATCTTTCTTATCAAAGATCAACCTTGAATTTGAAAAGCTTGGAAGGCTTGAAAGACTGACACAATGAATGAGACTCGCAACACTCCTGGCATTTCCAGCCTGCCACAGACCTCCAAAGGCAGGGACAACCACCAAAGAGACCACAGGGCTGTTTGCCAAAACAATGACATCAGATTTGCAGTTGGTAAGTGAAGAACTACAGAGAAAACACAGCAGGCTTTGCCATGTAAAGCTATCTTGTATCAGCTCCAATAAAAATATCAGCCAACAACAAAACCAATTCTAAATGAATTGGTCATTAAATGTATCAGCTCAGTGTGGGCTGTGCCAGTAGCTTTCACACAGAAACAAATGATGCCTATGAATCACCAAATTCTCTCCCCTGCATGAAATCTTTTGTATTTTTCCATAGATCATGTGTGGTGCATCACAGGTGTAACTAATCCAAAGTCTCTGTAAGATGAAAGGCATCTTTCACTACACTAGAACAGTGACAAGTAGAGAAATGATTTATTAAGAGACTTGCATTTCTGAAGAATGATGTGTGAAACTGTAGAGGCAGGGACAGGGGTATGGCTGCATGCTACACTGGGGAGGGGATAAGAGTAATGAAGGTAGAGAATGCAAGAGAAAATAACTGCTGGGGAAATTGGAATACAGCCAGGTCTGGGAAGGAAACAAGGGCTTGCCTACAGCAATTTCCAACAGCACACCCATGTCCTCTAAGATCTTTAAGATGATGACACTCATCACACCCTCATTTGATGAATCTGTACAGAAGAAAATCCAGACAGATGTGGCCATTCCAAAAGAAAAGAAAAATCCTCTTTTACTAGGTTAGCTAGTTATCAAGGAACAAAAGGACATTCCCATGCCAGTTGTAGGAGAAAGATGACTTCCATGAGGACATATCCTTCTAGTGCTCTGTGCTTATGCTGGCATAAGTTTTCTAGCAGTGACAGGCCCTGAACGGGTGCATCTCTATGTGCCTACTGACAAATGCAAATAGAAGGAGCAAAGGAAATTCAATGCCTCCCTAACCAGTGTAAAATAGGGGGAAAACCCAAGGTGTATTGACTACATAGTACCATGTTAACTCACCAGCTGAGTCCGTCTCCTCATCTCAGCCTGTCATCTCCATCACCTCCACAACAGTATTTCTAACCTTGCTTGAGGGCCAACACTGAGCCAAACACAGTAACTCAAGCTTGAGCAAGCACAAACTCTTCTCATGAGTCTTTATGCACATTCCACCTTTTAATCACAAAACACTGTTTTCTTTCTTCTTCTTCCATCCTTTTCTACACCTCTAACGCCTTTGCACCCATAGGTTTTCCCTTACTAAAGCTGCACTGTGTTACTGCTTGAGGGAAAGCACTTTTTAATCTTGCTTTCTCCCCTCAAAACAGGGCATAAAATGGTTTAAAAACCAGGAGGAGGACAATATTTGAAGACACGGAAATCTTTTTATGTTTAAATTCAGCCACTGGAGAAAAACACTCAGGAAGAAAAGTGGAATAAGACACATTCCTCTTCTACCATTCCCTGAATCCTTTGGCTCAGTAAGTAGGACGAAGGAATGAAGGTGATCAGAGCAGACAAGATATGGAGTTTCTCTGTCAGGATGCTCAGCACAGAAGGAATGTGTGTATTTTTCTGCTGCAAAAGCATCTGCCAAGAGCATAACACATTTCAGATTTGCTTTGTAATTAACAGCTTAAATCCAAGGAAAGGGCATGCCTAATCCTAGGTCTAAACCCAGTTTCAAATTACAGGAAGACTTAAAAGCTGCTGAAATACCTGACCTAAGAAGCTTCTAGACACCTTTTACTAAGAGAACTTTTCTTAACTTCCACAAAGAAATCAACTTTAGATGTCTAAAGTAGAGGGCTCAAAATATATGAAGTGAAACAACTGAGGCTGTATGCCTAACTTTGTCACACTGCTCATGCATTTTAACATACAGGTTTTAATTACCTACTCACATGATGTTTCATACAAGGTGTTTCTCACTCCCAGTGACTGAGCACTGATTCAAAGTTTTATTTTATTCTCTTTGCTCAACACAGAGTCACATGCTCAGACCCAGAGCTCAACCTGAAAACTGACTTTGTAGCCAGCTTTTCAAGATGTTTACTATTGTGACAATAAAGTGTTTTTACAATGCTGCAGTGGAGTGGCCCATTTCCCTCACCAACAGAATGAAGGCTACAAGATTTACTGAGGCCAAGAGATTAAAGCCAAAGGGCCAGCTAATTACAAACTCTGCTCTTGAAGTGTGCAAAAATGCTTCAGAGCATGACTTTTCAGAATTATCTGTTCAAGGCAGACTCCAGCTGCAGCTATGAGCATTCTGCACATCTGCTCCTCTGACTAAAAATTTCCACTCATAATCTGAGGGAAGCACAATGCAAGCAAGGAAAACTTGTACAAAGTGGGACTCACAACATAAAAACACCCCACCAAACTCACTGTCAGAGTGATATGTTGCTTTAAACAGGAAGCCACCTTTTTTCTTCCTGGGATTTTCACTTAACTCCTTACACACCTTCCTTTATTCAAAGATATGAAGAGATCCTATAAATAACTGCACTCTTTCATCACACATTCCTCATTCACTCCCTGAGCAGATCCAGATAGAAAACCACAGGAAAGAGAATACCTGTGGGAAGAAAAAAGACATTCAACTGAAAACTGTGTCTGCAAGAGCACTATACTAAGTAAAAGAATCCCGTTCCAAGACACAGATGTAAGTTAAGAATTAGACACTTTTTATAAGAGATGACCAAAAGTTCTGGACTGTTTATTTCTATCAAATTTCAGCAAGTTTTAGGATATTAGTGAACTACTTTAAAACAGAACTGAGTGTTTTTAAAACACTGAAATAATGTGGGAAAAAAAGTGGAGCAGCAAGTAGGAAACTGAATGCTGTCAATCAGATAGCATCAAGAAGACGACTCGTGTCTAAAACACTGTATGCATTTCCACAGAGTCAGGAGTTCAGGCAGAAGGCCAGGAGAGGAGAGCAGGCTTAGAGAAGAGCAATATGGGTAATCAGAAATATTTGCTATTACCTATCAGCAGCCTAACTTACTGAAGACTGTGTTGGGTGCTCTTTGATGCCAAGTATCACAATACATACATACATGCTTTCCTGAAAGAAATCTAGAATAAGCACAGCAAGTGTTTTATGAGTGGCTAATAACAGCAAGTAATGTGGCAAAACTGAAAAAGGCCTTAGAGATTTAAGGGTAAGCAAAAAAGGCTAAACCATCACAGGAATGAATGTTTTGTTCTTCCTAAAATCTTTGTAAGCAGATGGTTTTTAAGGACTTTTAGACTGTGCATATCACTTTCATTATTTTTTTAAGCAAGTCACCTCAACAATAACAGTGACTCTCCTGTGTCAATATCCACCTTCAACAGGATGAGAATTTCTAATCCAATCTCAGGACCACAAACCTCAGCTGAGAGAGAAGACTTTGGCATTTCCTCTTCATGCCTGTACAAGAGAGGAAGAAGAGTTCCCAGGCTGGCTGATTTTAATTGACTGTGATGACATGATTCCAAGGTGTTTGACTCCGGCAGGAGCATTCTCCTGCCACCAACCTTCCCTTCTCTCCAGCTGTGTACCTACAGTACCTCTCCCCACTCAGGGCTGCATCCTGCCCACCAACTGCAGATCCCAGGCTTTTGCTCCTTTATCTCTGCTCTGCAGCTCTTACCCAAAATACACCTCTGTCCTCCCAGCAGGAAAACTCTGCATTCCCCCTATGCACTTATTCCTTGTCCATCTGCTTCTTTCTCATCCTTCCCAGCCCTTCTCCTCCCAGCTGAGGAGCCTCAGTCAACTGCAGCCTTCTGCAGCGGAGTGATCGCTCCTCTCCAACCTGCCTCCTCATTCAACTCTTCTTCCTGGCTTTTGCCTTCTTCCTTGCACCTCCTAGATCCTTGCCTGTTCAACTGCAGCTTCTTTTCAGCTTTCACTGAAATTTATTATAGTTCTTGAACATTCTTAGAGAGACATTTCCTTTCCTAAAGACAAAAGGAGCACTGAAGATGCAAAGAACGAGACACCCTGTGTCCATATCAGCACCTCATCATTTCTGTGCTGGAAGAAAGCCGGTGTAACACGACATCTGAAGAACCAAACTCCATTTTTTTTCCATGCATATGCAAGCAGACAGTGAGAGATGTAACTGGCTGGGTGCACTGAAGCAGAAGACACTTAACCACAACCACCCAGCTTTAAAGATACCATCCCGTGAACATTCTCCCCTGTCTCTAGTGCCAGCACTATACAAGCAGGAAAACGTGAGAATGGCATTCCCCAAAAAACAGGTTATTCAATCTTAACTCATTAGCCCACTCATTGAAAAACAACTCCTCCGATGGATCTGCTCGGCTATTTTAAGAACGCGTGGGTAAAACATGCACTGAAAGTCTCATCCCCAAAGGACAGAGTTTGACGAGGTTTTAAGCACCTTAAGGCAGGATGGTAAAATAGGAGGTACCATAGGAGGGCTCTGATAACGTTGCCAACTCCATTAGCATTTACAGAGCTCCTCTTCGGCCAGAAAAACGGGGCTGCATTTGTAAACTGAACAGCGTAGAAAACTACCATAACTACCGCCCCACAGATCCAAAAGTTATCTGCGGCTCGATGTCTACCCCGGGAAACCACTGACAGCCAAGCTCCCGCTCCCGAGAGGCGGCTGGAGCTGCACCGGGCTCCTTTCTCATGGGATAAACCAGCCGCGGGGCCGCGGTGTCAGGGCTCCCGCACCAGCAGCAGCCGAGCCATGCCCCACGGACGGGGCCTCTCCGCACGGCCCGGGGACCGAGCGCCCGACGGCCGGGCCGGGCTGCGCCCGAGGGGCGGGGAAGACCGCGGGCGCCCTGGGCAGCGCTTGGCCCCCGCGGGGCCCCGCCCCTCGGCCCGTCCGTGCCCCCCGGGCCGGCTCAGCCGCGGCCTCGGCCCCGCCCCGGCGGCTCTTACTGTCCAGGTAGTGCTCCAGGTACATCCCCGCCGCCATCTTGGACCCCACACACCGGCGCTTCCGGCGGGAAGCGGACGCGCGCGGCCCCCGGAAGCGGCGCTGCCCGGCTGCGAAGCCGCTTCCGCCCGCCTGCCCCGGCACTTCCGCCCCGCTCCCGCCGCCATTTCGGGCTCTGCGGGGCTGCCCCGGGCGGTCTCCTCGGAGGGCAGTGAGGGTGACCGGGGCACTGGGGCATCGCTCCTACGGGAAAAGGCTGAGGGAGCTGGGCCTCTCCAGCCCGAGAGGCTCAGACGACTGAGAGGGGACCCCATCCACGTCTATAAGTACCTGAAAGGAGAATGTGAGACTCTCCTCGGTGGTGCCAAGCACTAGGACAGAAACTGATGCACAGCAAGTTCCACCTGAACGTGAGGAACTTCTTCACTGTGCGAGTGGCTGAGCACTGGGACAGGTTGCCCAGAGAGCTTGTGGAGTCTCCCTCATTGGAGAACCCTCTGGAGGCAATCCTGCCATGTGCTGTGGGGGCAATGACCCTGTTAGAGCAGGGAGGTTGGAGCACTGACACACTGGGGTCCCTTCCAGCCTGGCCCGTCCTGTGGTCTGGGCGAGGAAGTGCTGTTGACTCGTTACCGTGGTTTTCCATTCACCTCGAAATCCGGCAGTGCGCAGCAGCTGCTGCTGTGTCGTGAGCGGAGATGGATGGTCTGCTGTACGGGACTGGTACAACCCAACACTTGTAACAGACTAACAAAGGCAATTAGGCTAAACACGTGACGTGCTCTCTTTCTCTTCATCCTGCCACAACCACTTTTGTGACCATACACCGGGAGCCTCTTGAAGGTTTAGAGCCCCTTGCACTGCAGAGCGAGGAGCCCCTCCCCAGCCGTCCTTTGATACACACACGGTCTGGTGTTGTGAAGTCACGTGTGATTATGGAGGAACTGAGACAAAATTATCTTACTTATGTTGATCCTTAGGTTCCAAGATATGCAGGATTGTTTTTTCAAGAGGTCAGCACGTATTTAGCATCCTATACAGTTTAGGAGGCACTTGGTTTGGTAAATACTACATTTCATCAACCTTTCTTCTGCCATCCTGAATTTTCTTGACAGACTGTGTAACGACAGCCATCGCTCAGGACTGAATGCTCCCAGATTCTGGACGTGAGGAAAAGTGATTAAATTTATTTTTCTCTCTTTTCCCCCCAAAGATCTTCCAAGACACCATGCCTTTATCTACATGGATATACTAGGATTAAGTCTTTGAGCAGCCTGCACTGCAAGACTGAGGAGCTGTTACATAAAGGAACTGCAGCTGTTTGAACTATGAACCATCTTGCTGTTAAACTACTGGGTTAATTCAGAGAGCCTCAGCGTTCTGATGATGGAGTTTTCCATTCCTCTTCCTACAGTCATTTAAGTTATTTATGACATATTTTTAATTATTCAAAACACATTTCTTAGTCTTTTCAGTTCCCATGTGGAGCAGCTGGCTTCAGTTAGCTGAACATTATTGTTAAGCCTCTTTAAAGTACTTCAAAATTCTCATATAAATTGCCTTATACTCTTAATTAAGGGGAAGGATGTGGCTGTTACATAAAAACCAAAAAAAAACCTGCTCCCTATACTATGTCCCAGTCCTCCCAAACCAGAATCTCCCAAACACATCCTGCCTGGGGGCTACCAAGTTGAATGGAGCTGGTATTAAAAATCAGACATTCTTAGACATCACTAATTTGTTTAGGAGACCACCTGGGAACCCCATCTTATCCTCCAAGCCAAGGCTAGGAAGATGCCAGAAAGACAATCTCCCTCTGGACCTGGATAGGGCAAAGAGGCACTTGCCTAAAATCTAAATGGCAAATCTCAGTAAAATATACAAATGTTTCTCTAACTGCATGAACTGCCACTGTGAATTTGCAAAATAAAGAGGAGATGCAGTTTTGTGTGCCTGTGTGGTCTCACAGCAGTAGAAACTCTACCATGCCAGCAAAAACTAGCTCCTGAGCTCTGAGTCCCGGAAAGCTTGTTATTTTGCTTTCTTTACAAAGTCAAAGAAAGGGTTTGCATTGCTCAGGGCTCCAGAAGCATCCTCACCCACAGAGGAAGTGTCAGCATGGCAGTTATTTGTCGGGAGGAGGAATATTTTTTAACATTTCTGCACGTTGCAGTCCGAGCATGGGGGCAGATGGCTGTGCAGGAAGGTGCTTTCCCAGCTGAAACAAGCTCTGGAGACCCACTGATGTCTAACCCTCACCCAGCCTCACACGCTGATCCTTTGGACAGTGCCGCAGGAACAAAGCCTCACACGCTAACCCCCGTGGTTGTGGTTATCACACTCCTCCCCCTCACCCCAGGGTGCTGCTACAGCTCCATCCTGCAGTTAATCCTGTAGGTAGCTCCTGGTCCCACAGACGACCTGCAGGATGAGCGGTGCTGCCCAGGCCTTGGCACCTCCCACAGGGAAGCTGCACGGCCTATGGAAGCAGTCTGCAGGAGTGGTTCTCAACCTTTATTGATCTACAGATGCCTGTGCGTTTTCCCTTGGAAATGTAAACATCTGCACACCAAATCCAAGCCTCCAGATTTTAGTTACCTTATAGACTTCTTAAATGTTGTCCAAGGACTGTGAGGAGAAGGCCAGTGCTTGGGAGGGATCCTCGTGCAGAACCCAGCAGGACAGCTTCTGACCCGTCTTCAGTTACCTTTTTGCTGTTGAGGTACTTTCAGCTCTTCTCACTCTTTAACATTCTTAGTTCAGAGGTCCCTGAACTTTTAATTTCCTGTCTTCAGGAAACACGAGAGGTACCCACGCTTTGTTCTCACAAACGGCAAATGATTGATCTGCAGCACTTGGCCCCAAGGGGGTTAATTAGCTTTACAAATGAAAGAGGATGCCAAAGGCCACAAATTATAACTGTGTCCATGTTTCAGAAACATACCCTACTTCGGTAGCAAAACTAGGCGTAGACTCTAGTTCTTTGGTGTCACGATTTCTTTTCTTGCAGTTTTTTTCCATTCATTACACAGACACTACATGAAATCGAAATGTTTGTCGGACCAAGTTACTACATCTCTCTAGTACTTTGGTGTTCTACTATACAGAAACAAGAAACCATGCACACAAATTTAATCTGTTGTACCTGAAAGGACGATTGAACAGGTACCTATCTTGTAGTTAAGGAAGTGTACAGAGCAATTTCATTCTATGTTCTGAAACTGCACTAGTAAACTTGGGCAGCTTTCAGGTACATTACCTGCAAAATATCAGAAGAAAATCCTAAACATGATATATATCCTTTAGTTGATATAAAGATGATAAAATAATCAATAAAAATATAGAAGACAGACAGAATCTCATAATTATATTCTATATTAGGAAGAAAGTTGGATGATGTAGACACATCCTGAGGTAATGAAATATTACCTATTGCCAATGAGATTTAGGAAGATGTTTAGTTCTACCCATTAAATAAAACATCCTAGAAGTTGCATAGCTAGAAACTGACAATCAGTAATTTGAAAAGAATTATCTGGTAAGCAGATGGAAGCAATGGGCTTTCTTTTTCAAACAACTTTGAAGTTCTGAATGTGTTCCAGACCAGCCAATACTTTTACTTAAAAAGTATTTGAAAAGCAAGTGGGCTCATCCAGGTTGCTGTAAGGCAGTTAACCTAACACTGATGTGGCAAAATCACAGTGGCATTGACAGGGCTTGCATTCAGCTAAGGTAAGAAACATACTGCTGTTAGTTTTAATTTGAAGGAAAAGACCTCATTAAAAGAACTGGATATCCCTGTATGGCAGTCTAAGTTTGGTGGCTGAAGATAGCCATCTAGGCCTAATGTAGCAAGACTTTAACTGAACACTACACAGCTGGGTCACTGAAAGGGAAAAGAAAGGCAACAGATAAGAACTACATGATGGAGCCAAGCCTTATCGTGAGACACCTCAACCAGCTCAATTTAATTCAGCTGTTTGGAAAGATGAATACAGTGACTTGATCATGGTCTGTAATTCATTACACAAGAAGAAAGACTTCTTATAGCAGAAGACTTTAATGTACTCAACAAAGGCATAGCAAGAGCCTATGGATTAAAATTTAAAAAAGTAGTAATATAGAGTGGCAGTTTCAATGGTAGTGATAACTAACATAAAAACTGTAATAAGGGACGTGGTTGATTAACCATAAGGCTTTAAATTATAAAAGTCTTAAATCTTTCTTGAAGATTTAACTGAATTATAGACCAGCAATACTATCATTAGTCATGGCTGAGATTCTGTTACTGTTTGTGGGTGAGTTTTCTAAATGATTCCAGCCTACATGATGTTTCCTTTTAAAGCAATGATAATTTGTAAAATCCAACTAAGAAGAGAAAATCAGCTTGGAAAAGGACAAGAAGAAAAAGTGCTATTGCCTTTCAGCAAAGATACAAGATGCAACCTAATACAGAACTCCAGAGTCATTGTCAAGTCTTCTTGGGTACAAACATATAGAAATAAATGGATTGGCAGCACAATGAAAATGCAAAGTCAAAGAATGCATGGAGCTGAAGAAGGACCGTGGGATCTTGTTAAGAGAATATTCCACTCTTGTGAGTGGGAGGTAAATAATTGAACTGTTGTTGGCTTGAGTGCACAAAGCTGCAGACTGCAGAACCTCAGGCTTCATCTAAAGAAGGAAGAATTTTGTACAAGTTGATACATTTTGTGTCTCACAGGTAGCTACTGCACTTTTTAAACCACCTGGAGCACTTTGAATATGTTAAACCATGGGAATCCAAAGAGGAAGACCTAATCCAAACTCAAATAAGGAGATAATGATGGTAAGGTATCTTCAATTATTTCCACATCAGCAACAGGACTGGGTAAACAGAGAAATTCTCATTGATAAGAAAAATAAGGAGGCCCAGAATAAAGTGGCATTTCTGAAGCTCAATGGAAAAGTCCCTTAGTAAGAAATTTCTTCCTGGGCAACAGTAAAAGCTATAGGCCCAGCAGCAAACTGCACAAACACGAACAGCAACACCTTTGAAATGACTGATAACAGGAATTGTACAGCCTCAAATACATATGGATGCCCATGCTAGGTATCAAATTCCAAAAAGGGAAAGGGTAGCAGACATCAGAAAAAAACACCTCAAACCAGGGACCAGGAAAGGTGATTTCAAGCACCTTTAACATATAAAATGAAAAATCATTGCAAAGAATTTTAACTTGTGAGCCATTCCCTGGGGAATTCAATCAGTCAGCATGGTATTACTCTGACTTTTAAAGCCTTCCCAGCTTAATTCAAGGCAGTGCACCCAAATCAAGTAATTTTTCAGACTTCAAGATGATGCATTCAAAATGAGAGAACAGCTTGAGTGAAGCTGGCAGTTTTGTCCTGTCCATGTGGAACACGGACATGCAGAGGAGAGGCACAAGTAGTAATAAACCTGTGCTGAGTCTGCTAACTTCCAAGGGGAGCAAAACAATCAACAGAGCTGTCCATGGGAAAAAAGAAAGAAGGCAGAGGAATATGAATTAAACTCTCCTGTAAGAAGAAACATAACAGATGGAAAAGGTTAAGGCCAGACAGCAACCAACATAAATTAGACACAATAAAAATAGAGAAAATTCTTAAGAAAAGCTTTGTGACTAGAAAAACTAGTGGTAAAATGAAAGGAATATTTTGCTCTTTTATGCCTTTCAATCACAAAATACAGAAAGAAATCTTATTAATAGTACTGACCTATGCTAGATAAAAATGGTGAAAATGGTAGTGACATGGAACAGGAGAAACCAGTCAAGAAATATTTCCAATTCCATCTAAAGAAAGGAACAGAATGTAGCAGTCATATGAAAATAGCAACTTCTATCTAGTACCATAGTATCAAAGTAGATAAGACAACACCTACAAGGGATGTATATTTTGAAATCATCAAAGAAACAGGAGGCCTGAAAGAGTTTAGTAACTAGCTCTCTAGCCCAGTGATTCTGATCTTTAATTTAAACTTGGAGTATTAGACAAATACCTTAAGACACTCATGACAGTACTCCCAAAAGGCAAATGAAATGACTCAATGACAAATTAATGGAAAAACTATAGAGATGAAGAATTAGTGGATGAAAAAATAAAACCTGTAACACAAAGGTTTTACAAAATACAGATTCTCTAGTTAAAAAAAAAAAAAAAGAAAAGAAAAAAAGAAAAGAAAAAACCCAAACCCTAATTTCATTCTTAGATGACATCATTATACATTTGTTTTAACAAAGGGGACTGCATAGGTGCAACATACTTAAATTTTTATAAGGCATTGACCTAGCACCATAAGTCAGAAAGATAAACTGTACATAATCAAATACTAAGAGGATTAAGAAATGATCAGCCTGCAGGTCTCAAAAAAAAGCTAATGAGAAGTTGCACTCAATGCTTTTCAAGTTAGCAAGATGCAATATTGCATTTCAACCTGGATCTGGAAGTAAAAATAACAACTGATACAGTTCAGGGGTGACAGAGCAATGAAAGCTGTGAGTAACCTGGTCCATCAGCCAGCCAGGTCCATTCACACAGACTGGACTTGGACACAGCCACACGTGAAGCACCCAGGAAACAAGAACCCAGAGCATTCCTATAGAGAAGGGAAAACAGTATCATGGGAAGCCGAGACTTTGGATGATCAGACTTGACCAGATCAGCAGCCACTGTGAGCTCCTCTATGATGCTGTGAGAAGAGGGAAAACGCAGTCCTCTGCAGACTAAAGGCAAAGAGCCAGGGGGACCTCACCCGTGGCACTGGGGCTTCAACACTCAATTCCAAAATGAATTTGTTCATAAGATAATGAAAAATTTGACAAGATGTACAAAGAAAAGACAAGAATAATTCATGGACCGAAAGATATCCCTTACAGTGGAAGATTTATAGAGTTCTGTCTGTTTACCTTGTCAAAAAGTGGATTGAGAAGAGACATTAGAGTGTTTAAATGCAAGTCTGGAGGGGAAAAGTCCCATTCAGGCTCTCTGAATCAGAGAGATGAATGTTTCCAGAACTAGGAACCAGAAGTCAAAGCAAGAAGAAATCTGGCTTAAATATTTAAACAGTGAAAACACGAAGCCCTTGCAGCAGGCTACCAATGGATTTTGTGTCCCAGTGCCTCAAAATCAAGCCAATGCATTTTGTTAACATAGTTCTTGGGGCTCAGTACAGGCTAAATGGACTGAAATGTCACCTGTGAAATGCAGGAGTCAAACCAGACAGCTCCTTCTAGCCTAGACTATGCACCTACCAAGCACTCCACCTGTTTGCAGCCAACCCTGGTGACTAAACGCAGAGAAAAAGGTTTCTGCCACAGGCTCCCCAGGTGCAGAGCTCCTCGCTTTCCTTGTGCAAACCGCAAAGTGCCAAAGGCAGGGAAGTGCCGCCCTCACGCTGCGCCTGCCCGCACGGCCCCTCCACACTCAGGGCAGCCAGAGGCTCTTGCAGGGCTCAGCTGCAGGGGGAAGGAACACACGTCACAGGGGCAGGGTGCTCGCAGCAGCACCTTCAAGGAGCCTTTTACACCAATTTATTTCTATACAGGGTGGTTAAAAAAAATAAAATAGAAGCCCCTATTGGTTGTTCATACAGAAGTCTGGGATTCTATAGGCTTTGGGTGGGTGACTGATTTTAAAACCCAACAACACATGCTTTTTCCCTTGCCTTCTCATTCTCTTCCAAGTCAGCCTCCATGATCCAATGAAACTAATAAGTAACACACAAGACTAGCAGTCATGTGGACCAATTAAAAAAAAACCAAAAAGAGGAAGGAGAATTGAAGACGAAGAGAAAGGGAAAAACAAACAAAGATTGAAAATAAAAATTCGCCAGGATAATGCGTTTTATAAACACAGAGATAGAAACAGTTACAGCAAGGACAGAGCGGGCCAGGGGTGGGGAATAGATATTTATATATATATATATATATAAATTCAAGGGGCCTTCAGTTTATTCTTGTTGGCTCCCCCTTCTCATTAGATTGGTCTCTCTGTGGGGATCTTCATCCCCTTCTCTCTACTGTCCATCTTTTGGGGATTCTGTCCCATGACCAGGGTCCAGAAGAGGCCACCACTGCCATGTGAGTCCAGCCCGTCTTGGCAAGAGGGAGCCTGGGAGAGCACTCTGGCAAGAGATGAGCAGGAGAAGCTAGCCGTTCTCTGCTTCCTGCCAGCCCCTTGAAAAGACTATTCCTCCTCCTCCTCCTCCTCTTTCCCTTTGGGAAACTGGGGGCAGGACAGGTATGTGAGTGTCAGAACTGCTGTCATTCCACCTTTCAGGAAAGGGAGTAGAGAGAAGGGTGATGATTATTTTGGCAGTCTCTTACCCTCCCTCCAGTTGCTTTTTGGTTTGTTGTTGATGCCTGCAGGCTTTTCTGAGGAGGGGAAAAGCAGGAGGGAGAGGAGGAGGAGGAGTACAAGCTGCTAGGATATCATCCACAACAGGCAGGAAGGGCAATGAGCAGGAACCCACATTCCTACGGGGCCATTGTGCTGCTCAGACAGCTGTGAGAGAGAGGCAGCAGCCAGTTCAGACAGACTCCTCTCTACTGCTCTCCACTAGGGGAGGAAAAAGAATGCAATACTCCACAGCCCTTAGGCAGTGTAGGCACCTGTCCATCCCAGAGAACATGCCTCACCTCTCCCCCCTCCACTGGTCTCACCTTCCACTGGGGAGAAGGTTTCTCCCATCCAGTCCTTGGGGCAGGACGAGCGACCCCTCCTCCCTTTCACAAGCAGGAGGGACAGGAATGGATATTTCTCTCTTACACACTCAAGGCAATCCTCAAAGAACCCCATCCAGCTGTGAACCCTGCCACATTCTTTTGTGGCCTACTAAAAACACGTGTCCAAGCCCCTGTATATACAAGGGCCGTCTCTCCATCCCATCCACCACGCGTGTCACAACACGCAACCCCGCTTCGTACACATCCTACAGTGAGAGAGAAGGCAAAACAGGGGCCTTTCTTTGGGTTTCAAAGGAGGGGCTCTTGCATGAGGAAGTGATCCCAGCACAGGAAAGGGGCTCTTGCACAAGGAAGCATCCTCCTACCAGGCAGGCTGTTGCACAGAAGGAGCACCCCCTTGAGACAGGCTGTTGTGCAAGGGGCTGCCATGAACAGGGTTACACAGCCAAAAGAGGCTGCTGCAGGAGGAGAGGCCGGAAACTGTTGCACGAGGAGGGCCGCTGCACAAGCGGTGCCCCTGGCACAGGCTATGCACAAGAGGCGTTCTGCTCCCTGGGTTGAGGTCTCTCTAGGAGCTGGAGAGGTGCTCCACTTGGATGGCGCTGGTGCTGACAGTGAGGCAGATGTCCTTGTGATGCTCTGAAGTCTTGTAAGGAGTCAGGTCAAAGGAGCACTGGGGGGGAGGGTTGGGTTGGTTAGTGTCTCCAGAAGGGCCCCCTGCTGCCCCCCCGCCCTGTGGCTGGAAGTGCTGCTGCTGCTGCGAGGCCTGGGCTTGTGCCTGAACCACCTGCTGCTGTGGGTCAGGGATGTTGTGTTTCCGCATGTGCTTCATCAGGTATGTCTCCTGCAACGGGAAGGACCGCGTGAGAGGAGGGAACGACACTTGTAAGCGCCAAAGCCAATAGGGAGGGACACGGCAACTCAGGGGATTGCTCCCATTGGATCTACAGAAGCTGCTCCCTGGGAAGTTGACCATTCCTGCTAGCCCCAGGGCAGCAAACACTCACCGAGGTGTAGGCCCGGCTGCAGATGGAGCAGGTGTAGACCTTGGCGTGTTTCACCGTGTGCGTAGCCAGGTGTACCTCCAATGAGGCAGCATCCGTGTACGCACGGTGACAGTTGTGGCACTTGAAAGGTTTGTCTTTGTTGTGCTGCCGTCTGTGGGACTGGGGGGTGGCAGCAGCAAGGAAGAAAGAGAAAGCAAGTGTGAGGAAGGAAGCAAGTACTGGAGATGGCTTTACCTCAAACGCCCCATTACAGCCAGGCCCCAAGCTCCTGGCTGCTCAAGAAGGTACACCTGACTCCTAGCATAGGGACAGAACTTGTCCCTCCAGCCCACCACACCCTCCCCACACATGCCCTTCCCTCTCATGCATACTAGGCATTTGAAGAGCAGAGACTCTAAATGCTCTACAACCCCCATCTTCTCAGTTTCCATGCAACTCTCAGTCTTTGCTTGGTCTCTCCTTTTCTGCTCCTCTATACATCTGCTCCCTGCATCTAATACCTTCAGGGCAGGATTTGCTTTAACTGCTTGCAGGTGTTTACAGCTCTCTGCTCTTTGGCACATTCTACAGTCCCCCTCCTCCAGGGTACTGCAACAGGACACACCACCTCTGCTTCCTTTATCCCACCCTTACACCCTCCATTTCATTGTAAAATAAACAAAAAACCCACCCAGATACCCATGCTTTATTCAGTGTAACATTTCACAAAAGTCTCGCCCCAGCTAAGTTAGAAAACTGCAAAACAGATGGGGGGAACTTCACTAAGGTCTCACCGCTTTCAAGTTAAGTTAATTTTACATTTATGTGACTTCTTTGGGCCACTAGTGCCACAAGTCAGGAATCTATTCCCTGCCCAGGGCTTCAATAGCTTTCTCCACTCTTTTACTCTCCTCCCAGATGCCCCACTTCCTCCACCTCCTCTACCACAGGCACCCTTGCCAACCCCTGCCAGCGAGCCGGACACACCCAGCCCCTTACCTGCAAGTTGGAAAGCTGGGTGAAAGCCTTTTCACACCCAGGGTGAGCACATTTGTAGGGTCGGTCCCCGGTGTGGATACTGTTGAGGAGGAAGAGCACAAATGGGAGGCAGTGAGCAGGCAGACAGGGCAGACTGCCAGGGCCTGCTGCCGTGTGAAGGGGATGATGTTGCCTCCAGATGCTGTTCTAGCAGGACAAAGAGAGCTCTGCCCAGCTCTCGCATCCAGTTAGAAGTTGAAGACAGGCAGTCAAGCAGATTTCAGAGTGACTAGGATTGGGGAGCAAGAGCTTAGGAACGCCAGGACAGCTCAGCATGTGAGCTACCTAAAAATGTATTAGGAAGCGGTCTGGAGGTCCAGGCTCCCTGCTCCAAGCTCAAGAGTCCCAAATGACCAAGAGGAATCTGTTCTCTTGCTTCCACAGTACCAAGAAAGCAGCTTTGCTCCCTCCAGGATAGACACACCAACACTTTTCCTTTTAAGTAACAGGCTGAGTTTACCTACAGTGTTAATCTTTCCCTGTCCCCCTGCAATGCCAGGAGCAGCTTCCACACACTCAGTCCAACCCCCGTGGTGCCAGGCTGGGATCCCCTACAGCCAATGCCTCTCTCTCTATCGCTCTCTCTCTGTGCCGCCCGCGGTGCAAGACCAAGGATCCCCAGGGACAGCATGTGCCCACCTCAGCCCTGACGTGGTCAGTGTCTCCTGCGCAGCCTCCACTCCGTCCACTCAGGTGGGTCACCTCCTTCTGGGGGTGCAGCCGGCCGCATTCCCCGCCCGCCCCCCGCATGCTTGGCGCGCGTGCTCCAGAGGTGCATGCCGGCAGCGCGGGGGGACCAGGGCCAGGCCCCCAGCCTCCTCTGGCCCTTACCGTGTGTGCTGCTGCAGGTGGGAGAGCTGGCGGAAGGCCTTCTGGCAGTAGCGGCAGGTGTAGGGCTTGGCCCCCGAGTGGATGCGGAGGTGCTGGGCCAGGTAGGATGTGTTGGCGAAGCTCTTGGAGCAGTGAGGACACTTGTGCGGCTTGACAATCGCCGTGTGGAGCTTGGAGTGGATCCTGCCGAAGAGGAGGAGGAGCAGCAGCAGTTGGACATGACCGCCATCTGGCTAGTGCTGATGGAATGAGGGCACAAAGGGGGTGGGACAGCACCACGCTATCTGCTACATGAAGGAACTCCAAACACAGCATGAGCTCTCTTGGTCTCAAACTGTGCTCCCCTTGGATTCAAGAGACCATGGTCTGTCTGCACCGGGGGAGGATCCAGAGAGAGGAACTATAGAGCTTGGACTGAGGGGCATTGGCAGAGCTGTGTGTGGGAAGCCTGTGGCTGAAATAGCAGGGGGGGCTGCAAGCCTGGACTTGAGGTGTTTGGCAGAACTACGCTGGGGCGACAGGGAACAGTCCTCCTATGCCCGCTCTACTCTCACACTGACACAACCAGCCCTAGCTCCTGTCAGAAAGCGTCACTCCGCTGCCAACGCCTCTCCGGCGGAGCAGCGCTAACCTGAGCACGCCCAGCCTCTCACAGCCGGGGACCAGGCTCACGTGTCCGATACCGCTACTGCCGCTCTGACGCGCGTACGACCTGACCAGCCTGGGACACCCAGCCGGGTCTGCCCAGGCAGTCGCCCACTGAGGTGCTCACAGCATGCTGGGATGACGGCAGCATGCAGTGCAGAGGGCCCCAGCCTCCTCTGGCCCTTACCGTGTGTGCTGCTGCAGGTGGGAGAGCTGGCGGAAGGCCTTCTGGCAGTAGCTGCACGTGTAGGGCTTGGCCCCTGAGTGGATACGAATGTGCTGGGCCAGGTAGGAGCTGTTGGCGAAGCTCTTGGAGCAGTGAGGACACTTGTGTGGCTTTGTCTCCGTATGGGACTTGGAGTGGATCTGCATCTCCGACTTGGAGTAGAAGGTCAGCGAACACATCCGGCACCTGGGACCGGGGTGAGGGGAAGAGACAGTGTCACATGGGGGTAAGCCCCAATATGGATCAACTCTAACCGGACAGGATCTTCCACACTGAGTGAAGAAGGGGTGTTTTCCCACCATGTGGTACTGGGGAGGTTTCACCTGGGACACTGCTTGGCTGTGAGTGGTTCAGTCCCAGGGGAACAAATTTAAGCTGGGAACTGATGTAACAGAACAAACAATACTTCACAGCCAGACAAGTGAAGATGTTGGAAGGAACCAACTGGATTGTGAGAGGCAGAGAAGCACTCCGAAAATTTTCCAACAGCAATCCGAAGGGGATAGGAATAATTCCCAGACAAAACCCCATAGGGTTAATCTATGATTTATTTCAGTAAAAAAAAAAAAAAAAACTTGGAAAACCTGGAAATCCCAGGTTATAGTTTGTATTAGAAGTTAATTCCACGTACTGTGAGGTCTATGGGAGCAGAAATGGCCAAATCCACTTAACTCTGCTCCCATTTCTGGAGAAGACACTCAAATATTTAGGATATAAAATGCTGAGAATAAAAGCAGTGCTGCCTTCCTAGTGGGCCTCACAAAGATACTCTGGATATCAAATGTGGTATTTCATTGGTCTAGTGGGCTTTCATCATTTCAGCCTTACTGATGTGATGCAAAATGTTTTGTCTGGGCGCTTGGATCCATCTGTTCCCATAATGATCAGAAATGTATTTGTTAACACACAGACTCTCTGAGCAAGAAGAAGCAGTTGGCATCGCTCTGCTACGGATGCTGCTGTTAAAAACTGTTCCTCCACTACGACACCAGGCTGTTAAGAGAAGCTCATACTGTTTTACAGTTCAAGATGGTAAAAGCTTTTGTGGTTGTTAATTTGACAGAGAGATAGAAGCTCCATCCAAGTTCTTTCTTCCATTTCCTCCCCATCCCCCATGTGTGTCAAACAAGGAGCAGAGTAAAGGTTTATCTGAATTTAGGTTTTTCATTTACATTAAAGACAAAACAGAATCTCCACATGTAACTTCCAGGGTCACATTTGAGAGAAGAGATGCCAGCCAGAGGAAGGCTGGTTAACATGAATTCAAAGTTCACAGTAGTTTTGTCTGGGAATTTCTTGATTTTTATAGTGTTTACAAAACTGCTCAGGAACAAAAGTCTCTGCAGGTATTACAAGCCACAGAGCTGATCCTGCTCTTCCCCACATCCATCTCCCCTCAGGAGGATACTTCATTACATCTACTGTTGTGACTGTTGGAGCCAGAAGTTTTATGATGTGTGCAGTCTGATTAGCGTTATGTCATGTAAGCAGTATTTATCCAGCACCTACCTTAACTTCCACGGGCCCTTCCGAGCCACAGCTTGATTCCAAGCCATTTAGCTGGAAGCCATGCCTCCCTAGCAAGCACTCTAACACACACCTGTCATAACATTTCCCTCCTCTCCACCTTTGCTCTTTTACATTCATTATCATCTCTAACAGTTGTTCCCACGTGTCCTACCTTCATCTTTCCCTTAATCCATTTTAATTGCAAGCCCTAACAGAACATGCAAGCTAAGTACATCCTTACATAAATCCCTCCTCAATACACATACACACACACCAAACCCTGCTGGAATCAACAAACAGAAGCAATTTGACTGTTTATCCCTACATCAATTAAAGATATAAGGAGTAAAAAGGTACATCAGCATCATCTTTTTTTAAAAAAAGTAGCTCTTGGTTTATAAACCAAACTATCTCAAGTCACACAGTTTGTTCCAGACTTCCTAAAATGCTAGACTTGAACAGAGCATATGTATTCTGCAGTAATCAAGTCATACTTACATGATGAGGACTGTGTATCCTTGAAAGCACCAATGTTAGAAATAACTCTGAGGTGAACACTGAACTGAAAAATACCTTTGAGTCGCCAAGTCCAGCTCCCTGCTACCACAAGCAGCATAATTACAGCATAATCCCATGCTTGACTTTTAGCAAGTTCCTTCTCAGCAGATGCTGACTTCCATTACTCTCAATTGAACCCCGTTCCACAGCACTGGCCCTCTGATAAGGAACCATTCAATTGAGAACAAGCTCCCAGTGTGATGCTGTGCTAATATGGCTCACCAAAACAAAGGGGAATAGCAGGTATCCTTTTTATATACAGGAGGGGAATGACTGTTCTTGCCAACAGCATGTCTAATTCTGAAGCCAATGTCCTCAATAATTACTGAAAAACTCACACAGGCTCAGCAAACTTAAAGAATGATGGCATGTGGAAAATTGGCTTTGCAGGAAAGATTCACTGACTCCCGTTGATCTAGGTTTGGAGTAAAGCTTAAAAGATAACTTGGTTAATAGCCAAATAAATCTACAAAGGGAGAAAAATATCAATTACTAGGGGCTTATTTTATGAACAAGTCAGATATAACGAGGAACAACAACTGACACCAAAAGTGGAAAAAAGAGGAAACAGGCCTTTTCCAATCATGAGAATAATGCATCTTTGGAACAAGGCTGGGAGGCTACAATATGGTCTCAGTCACTATGGCCCCTACAATCAGCATTCAGGGAATCCGGGTACCTTTCTGAGAGAAATACCCTTCTAAGGGTTTTGCTCTAGTTTAAAGAGAATGCTGGGCACTAATCTCTTCTGTGTTGTACAGGACTCTATATTTTAAATTGTCTATTCTGATCTGAAAAATTAATGAACTTTACCGTGCTATCAAGTCCAAGTAGTCCCATGCATTAAATCTATAGTGCCATAAAGCCATCAAGTTTATCTTCCATAACTCCTGTGTACCCTTTCCTTTACTTATTTGCTTTGCCTTTACTTATTTGCTTTGTATCTGCCTTCAGGTCAGAAATTCTCTAGAATAAACTTTAATGAAGAGAAACAGACTGCATGTCCTTTTCTGTTTTCAAAATAAAATTATGAAGAAATTTTCAAAACATCACTGGCACTTGCATGACAATGATAAACCTGATTATTAGCCAAAACAGGCCTCAACAACAATAACAGAACCCCCCAAAACCCTAACCTCCCCAAAAACCCCAAAATCAAAACAAAACCCTCAAACGAACAAACCAACCAACTCCTGTTGTCTGAATTTAGCAGCTACAGACATTCTGATATTGTTTTTCAAACAACATTTAGAATTAAAATCTTGCAAGAACTCATTTTCTAATCATCTAATTAGCATCAACCCTGAGAGAGCAAGAATGTTATGCAGCATTAACAAATTCATGAGCCTTATGAGTTAAAAAAAGCCCTGGAATATAACAGAAAGCTGCATTTCAGAATTTTATATTGTGTGGTATCAGGCTTTTTCACGGGAACAAATGATCCATTTAATTAAGGGCTTTGCATTCTGCTTCAGACAACATCAAATATTAAAGGGGAAGATGCAATCAGCCCTCTAGTGGGCAAATATGGATTCAAAAAAATGTTAAATCTATATGGATAATGAGACTATCCCATCTGACACTAGCAGCATTTCACTGTTCTACTTCAGTGAAATTCTGGCTGGGGAGAGGAAAATAGGGAGTGCTCCTTACTAAGCATGAATGAAACACTATATGAAATAATTGATTTCTACCCCCCCTCTGTTTAATATCCATTTTTAATAGTCTCCCCACTGCGCTTCTAAACTACCCCTCCTTTGGCTGCATTCTTTCTGACAGCAAGGAACAGAAATGACTGCAGCATTCCCATTGATGGTGTGACACAACATCCCCTGCAGATGCTTGTTATGGCTCTGCAAATTCAGACAGCCTTGGAGAAAATATCCTTAATAAAACAGAGGTTGATATCAACAGTTAAATTAGCACTCAGCCATATGCCAGAGATCAAAAGTAACCCCTTCCAATGCTTTCTTTTTTGTAGGAAATTAAGACATTCAAAAAATGTTCATGTTAGAGACATTCTCAAAAAATCATGAAATGCCAGCAAAAGGTGGATGTACAATTCTAATTCCACTCCCATATGAAAGTCATCACAATGAGTCATAAAGAAAATGATGCCTATAGCAACTAGACTACAACTCTGTGGCACACAGTGCTGTATTTTTTTCCACTTTTCATGGAATGTTCCGCCTCATTCATCAGATGCTGTTAGGAGATAAAATGCCATCTGAAATACCAGCTCATAGTAAAATTTGCCCAACATGGATTAACAGCCTTTTTCAATCAATCAAGTGCTTAATTAATCAGTATCACAGTTGTGAGAACTATGTAAGCTTTTATATGGCTCTGAGAATTCGAATTCCTAGTATCTACTCAGAGTAGTCTAACAAGTTAATTGAGTCCTTGCTCCTTGTGTTAGGCTACATATACAAGTTAGACCATCAGTAAAACTAAAAATCAAACCAGGAAAGTCTGAAGTTAGACTAGATGATAAGTTTAGGCTGTCAGAGTCAGCAGTTCATTTAAAAAGGAAGAAAATGTCCTGCCTTTGCAGAGCAGAGTTAATGAAGTAACTAATTCAAGCATAGCATAATAATGGATGCACAGTTCATGATAAATGCTTGACCCTCACATTCCCCCATTTTGAAAGCTGAAGTTAAATACTTGTTAATATTTTGTAAGAGGAGGTGAAAGGAGACAAAGCTAACATCCAAGATACACAGGTACACTTGGGCAACAACCAAATAAAGCTAGTGAGTACAAAGATGCCAAATGAAGGCACAGGAATTGTACCTCTGCTTCCACAATGCAGTCAGCATCAGCTCCTATTCCAAAGCCAAGGCTATGCTTCCACTGAACAGTTTACACTACTGGAGTGTGTAACAAAGCTATCACCTATGCTCAGAGATATTGGTCAACTTACTTCCACAGTCCTTCAGTCACCTGGTGGCTTGGTAAGGCTGCAGAAAAACATACTCTCATATACTGGCAAGGCAAAGAGCAGTTCAAAATGCTCTCATCATATGGCACTTTCCCAGTTCCCAGATTTGAGGGCATTCCTGCATTTTGTCCATTTTTCCAAATGGCCCTAAAAATCCCTGACCCAGAATTTTGTGTTATTTCAGCATACTTCACAAATTCCCTGTCTTCTTTTAATGACTCAATCATATATGCTTTCAACAGTTGCACCTTAAACCTCTTCTGTCCAAGTCTTGCACTGGGAGCTTTCATGATGTCACTTAATTCCTGAAAAGTCTTTGTCATAATCATTACTTTCCAGAATACTGTTCCTCCATATTCTTTATCTTTAGACCAGACACATTCAATAGTCCAACAAAACACTTCTGTCTGATAACGTTTGCCATTGCGTCCAAACATCTGGACTTCAGTCCCTGGCTGCTGGAGACATCATGCTGTCCCCAAAAGGCTAAGTCTTCCACGGGACTGTATTAAAATATATTTCGTCTGAACAATTAACAACCACATAAAGATCCCATTTCTTGACAGTTACCCACCAGCATTGCTTTTATCTTTAGGTTATCAGCCATGACTTTCTGTTGACCTCCAAGGACACTGTTCACCAATTTTTGAAATCAGTCACCACAGACCAACAAAACAATAAAACACAATAATGTGCTTCCTACTATAGTGATAACATGCAAGAGCTAAAATTAAAGGAATACAAAAGGCCCATTAGAAAGCACTAGGAAATTTGGAAACACCAGGATTAAGGTAATCCATGTCACCATAATTTGGCTCTGCAATGCAGGTGCGTTCTGATACAGCTGTACTGACTGTTTCCACAGAACTGCACTCTTATTATGTTGCACAGACAGATACTTAACAAGCAAGCATTCAGCTTTTTATATCACCACTCTGGACAGCCTTAAGCCTCGTCCAATTCCAACATGCAATTCCAACCTCATGAAGCAGATCACTCATCTCCTGTACCCACCACAGAAATATCAGTGCTCCATAAGCACTCATCTATCTCCACAATGCCCCCATTTTATGTTTTGTAAGGGAAGGGAATCATAAAAGACACAGTGAAACACAGTAAGAGAGTTGTACCCACTAATTTCAAGTGGCCAAGCTGATATCTGTGACCTTTTTTCCTTTAAAGGAAAATTCCTATTACATGCATTCATATCACTGCTCCTCTAGATGTCTGTGCTACTCCTATGAGCTCCAACACTTCTGCAAAGCAGAACAGAGTCTGACCTGTAATGTAGAAGTGTTCAATGATACTTGAGATTATGGTTTTAGGAACACTAAATGTTAATTATTTATGTATATTATAGAATAACTCTCTATGGTCATTCGTAGCCTGAGAAAAATGTAAATCCACTGAAGATTCAACCCAACTCATACTTGCATACACTTCAAGGCAAGATTATCTGTAGGGCTGCAGGATACCACAGCAATCTGTGGCAGAGGCAAATGTAATCAACAGTTCTTCATACTAGGAAATGCCTTCCCCAGATCATCCTCCTCAATTCCACAATTCCATGTCAATGCATTTTATTTTCTTTTCACAGAATATTCCTTTCAGGTTGAGCAAACATGCAGGCCTCTGACAGGCTATCATGCACCAATAACTAATCGAGGATGGTATCAAAGTGCATTGACTCAATAGGGCCAAATTAAGGTGTAATCACGTAAGAGGCACAAAATACAGTTTTAAAGTTCCCTCTCTCCCAAGCTGAAACTGTGACTATCCTTCTCATTCCCTTGCACACACTCATTCCATTGACAAGTAACATGCCAAAATTAGAATTTGTGACTGCATAACTTCTCCTGTCAATTCCTTCTGTTTGGCACTATGAGAAACTGCCAAGGGAAAGCACACACTCACAGTTACATCTCAGCAGAAGGGAGAGAACTTACCATAACACAAAGTTTTACCTCATTATACTCTCAGGCATGTGGCCAGTCAAATTGTCATTTTCTAAGCTCCAAGCACTGCATTTATATATAAAGCAAAGATTATGTGTACAAACTGCATGTATATATGTAAATGTGCATGTGCAACAGTATTCCTTAGAGCTCTGAGATCATAAGACAATGCCAGCCACTCTGGAAAAGGGGTAAGGATCTTAAAAATCAAGACAAATCTCAAAAATACGCAGCTGAGGAAAGAAGAGAGACTCTCTTGGAGTCCTCTGCTGAGGGAAAGGCTAATAAGCTCACCCTTGATTAGACATCAGAGAATCCACACAGGAGAGAGTCGCTGGAAACCAGGCATCATTAGTTCCGCTGCTCACGGAACCACTTGTTAAAAAAAGCAAACAGAAATTCCAACGTGTGGCATCATACTGACACCCACGCTGGTCATCAGCAATCTTAAAATCCATTGCATAGACCTCTGCCACTGCAGCTACGATGATAAATGACAGCAACAATACTTTCTCACCTTTTTCCAGCCTAAGAGGGAGATGAGGTTCTTTGCCAGAGGAGGTCACATTCTTATGCTGACATCAAAGCCATGGCAAAATTTAGCAACACTGGGTTTAATATTTCTAGGCTTTGGAGGGAATGTGGTCAAACTTTCTGCCTGACACTTCAAACTTAATTCCCCTTTTGCCCTTAGCCTTCTAGCGCAGAGCAGTCTCCTCTCCTGCACCAAGGCCCAGACCCAATTTCTTTACCCACACACCCTAGCCTCTTGATCCTATACTGCAGGGGCATTTTGCTACTTTATTCCTTCAGTTACATAACACTTATCTCCTCTCCCTCATGCTTCTATTTGTCCACATCCCATACTCTTGTCCCTCTCTGTTCTGCCAGTTCTAGGTACTTCATTTTCCAGCACCTAGCAGGTCTGGTTCTTTCCTCCACCCCTAGGTCTTTGCTGTTTATAGCTTATTCTTGTGCTAGCTCTCCCCTCTCTCCCTTGCAAAGAGGCTCCCCCTCACATCCTCTGCTACATTCCCTAGTTTGTAGGCTCTTGTCTTTTCTCTCCTCCTTTCTGATTCCCATCTCTACTAAGTTTCCAGATTTCCTCAGCACGAACAACTCCAGTCCCTACCTCATTCTCATCCCTACCACATTTGAACTAAGCAGTGTTGTCTCATGCCTTGCTGTTGTGTTCATCAGAGAGGGATGTTACTGTTCACACTGGGCACTAGAGACCCCTTCTGAAGCAGAAGGAGGAGCAGCTGTGCCTGAAGGAAAAGCATGTTTGGCCCTTCAGTGCAACTCTAGAAGATGCTTAGAGCTGTAGAAAGAGTAGATATATAGTCCAGCCTCACACAGAAACTGAGAGGTGGTATTTGTCTCCTCTGTGGAGATGGACTGTCAGCTGAGTGCCTGGAGTGGTGCAAGCCTCAAGAAGCCTCAAAGAGAATATTACCTTCACATATTTCTACCTGCAAACTATAAATCATCTCAGAGCATGCTTAACAGATTTTTTCCAAGCTTAAAATTGGCCAAATTCAACAATATTGTCACAGACACGTGTGGCGTACTAAACTCATAGCCACCGCATTACAAACTGATTCAAAACTTTAGAAAGTTCACTAAACAGTAATCCTAAATCCAGTACAGGGGAGAAAAAACTGGCTTAAAACAAGACATGTCTGTGAATACACCACCTGCTGTATTCAAACCACCAGCTCCCTTTGTGTACATAATCTGCTCTCTAATGAGGGTCTCCATCCAGCTTCCTCATCCTCTACAGCTCAGTTTACTCAGGCTTCTGTACACTTTTGCACCTTGGACTCATCTCTGAAGTCCCTCAGCTGCTTATTGTTTCCCAACTTTCCTGCTGTTCCCCAGTGAAAGCAAGGACAACCCAAAACTAGAAGTGGAGAAGACAGAGCTTGTTGATTACACTATGACAGTGAGGCCCTTCTCAAGCCAACAACCTTTCTACTGGTATCCGAGGCTCCAGAGCACAGCCTGCAAAACATTCCAGACTATAAACTGGTATTCATCCTGGATTTTACTTAGTATCAGAGCCTAGCAATGCCTATACAGAACTCTCTTCCTCTTACAAAGAAACTGCTTAGAGGAATGTCAAGAGAAAGAGAATTGATGATCTGGCCCAGAGCGGCTGAACCAACTTATCAGTCTTGTCCACTGATCACATCACACCACAGACTTCTAAAAGTGCACAGGTACAGCCACCACACCAGGACCAAAAAAAACAATCCTACTGTATTCCAGGACCTGTTTGCTACCTTTTCCTCAGCACCTTTTAAAGCATTGGGAAGAAACCATGTGCTCCACAGTGCCAGCATCCTTCTAGAAAGACTCTTGATGCTGATCTCATTTTCCCAAGAAAAAGGGAATTCTACAAAGATGTCAGGGAAGATTAACAAAATGCTGACGGTGAATCCAGACAAGAGTGAAGTGACATTACTCATGAAAGAAAATGCTTCACAGGACTGGGTTAGATGCTGTCCCCTGCAGGTGCAAGCATTCTTCCAGCAGCACAGTGCAAAGCACCAAGGACTCTGCCAGACGAATCCTAAGGACAGACGTCAAAGATCTGCAAGTATTGCCATCATTAGCAAAAGCCTTACACCTTTTCTTACAAAAAAAAAAACCCTAGTCATAAAGATTCTTCCACCACTTTCACAGCAGCCTACTAATTCACTTCTAGAGATGATACAGCAGTAAAAACAGTTGCTATTTGCTGGAGCAGGCATCTCTACATTTAGTAGAGAATGGGATGAGCTGCAGTACATGTATCAAGGTTTATGCTCCAACACCTCCCACATCTGCCTGGCTGTGCTCCTCATTCAAGGCCTTACTCTGTCTTTATCACCACACTAGCAGACAGGAATTACAAATATTAGCCACCTGCCCAGACACTCTTGACAAAAGAGCTCACAGAGCTCAAAACCAAAACTTAAAAAAATAATTAAATTTGACAAAATCATCCCAAGCTTTAGGAATTGTGTATTTAAAAACAAAAAATCACAAAAAAAAAAAAAAAAATCACACTGATCAATGTAGTACAACCCCTTCCAGGAATCTGAGTACATTATTCTTAGTGTCTCATCATGGGAATCAGTGAAATCATACAAATGTAGTCATATGAATGCCAAAACCAACTCCTCCTCCAGCCTGAGAAAGAAGCAGGAGTAGAGGAACCTCACCCACAGTCTTAATTTAGCTAGCATATGTCTGCATAGTGTCTGTAGTGACGGGAACTACTGAAATCATCCTCTAGAATACAGAAGGATCCCAGTATTCCTCAAAGTTTTAACTTGTGAGTCTATTCATATGTATATTATAGAGAAACGATTTTACTATGTTGCACAAAGGTCTTCTCTCCCACAGCTCCAAGAGAAGATAGAGCTTTCCTTTATTTTTCCAACAATCACTTTTAGTTCCAGAGGGTGGGTGCATCATCCAAGAGCAGATCTCAAGGAGGGCAGAAGCAGATCTCAAGGAGGGAAGAAGTACTTCCTCCTGAAGTACTACTATTGGGGGTCTTCAATAAATCTCAGTTTAGCTTTCTCACACCTAAGCACTGCTCAGAGGAAGGCCTACTTAGGGTGGGAGCCAGTGAAAGAGGTACCACACTCAGATTAAACATAAAGAAATTACATGTTCCCACATATATACTCATCTGTTTTTTCCCTTTTTCATGAGCTGTTACACAGACTATGCGTGTTCATAAAGTTTCTGCTGAGTCACTCCACCTGGTCTTGGGCATTTTTTTTTCCAAACTTACAAGTAAACAAGGAGCTATAATTAAAGCCCTGGTTCAGCTCTAATTCTAGTGTTCACTGCCAATTGTGTCCCCTGTAAATACATATTTAACAACCTAATTAGCAACCCAGACTGTAAGCAGCTTGAGTAGTGTGGATCTGTGGCTATGGCCCAAAATAAATGGTGGGATTACAAATAGCAAGCTACCTAACACTCCCACCCTTCCTCACCATACGCTGATTATATTTTCAAAGTGGAAGAACTGGGACATTGGCTAAGATAAAAAGGCTGATCCAAGCTCTGCTTTTGTACCCATTTAACTGTGTTGATTAAAAAAAATGTAAACATTAAAAAAACGCTATAGTTAAAAGTGAAAAAATGCCTGGGGTGGGCGCACAGATTCTATGTAGATGCCTTCATATTCCTAAGGTGCAATTCCAGAAAGGTAACTAAATCTGTACCAAAACAAAGAACATCTAGGATGATAAAAGGAAAACTGTTTGATATGGGATCCTGGGCACATTATAGGCAAGTGAGAAGACCTAGGGACCATCTCCTGTTTCTGTTTCAATTTGGCTACTACTTCGCCTCTTACCTATCTTAATCATCCACCAGAAACATTATCATTGAATCACCCAAAAGTGCTCCTGCTTCCTGCCTAAGACAGACCACCACATTTACTGCCTACCACTTTCTGCTCTGTCTGGTTCCCACCTTTTCTAAAACACCCACACTGCTTATCCTCTGGTTCAAGTATTCCCTCCTACCTTATCTCTCCCCTCCCCATCACTCACAAACTCAAGCCACATCCCTCCAAGCTCAGAAACCCAACCTCAGGGCTCAGAACTCTCCTCCCTCTTATCTGACACACTTAGGGCTCAAAAATACCCTTACTATTTAATTCAGAAATACATTTTTTTTTCCTTGTTTTGTTTGGAGTGCTGAGATAGAAGGAGATCACATGGGGCAATACACACAGGAGCAGACATTACCACCACAGTTCACTTCCTGCTCTGTGTGTCTCCAGTTTGTAGTCTTTACACTGGACAGACTGGAGTCCTAACTGAGGAGCACCCAGGTATAGCAGGGCTCTCAGCTACACCAGAAGTGCTCCACCTGCACCAGCCAGCACTGCACTCTGCAGTACACCAGCCATACTACCTGGCTGTGCCATCAAGGATGTAGTTAAGCCTCCATAACATCCTGATCATTAACTAATCTAGTAACATTAACTACCATATATTCAGGAAATCAAAACTGTCCACTAGAAGGAAATCCTTAGTTTTGGGTCAACCCACCAGCTTGTACATTCCTGACCAGAAAGAAAACTTAACTCTTTCTGCAGCTCAAAGAGTCTCTACTCAGGGACTCTCTAGGTACAAGGCAGAGATCTCTCCTTCCCCATGTAACCCTCTGAAGGGTTACACCCCCATCCCCATGCAATGTCACAGTCAAGGTTGAACCCCACTCCCCACCTGTATGTCTTGCCATCCTTGTGCTGGTCCTCATCATCCTCGTTTGTCAGGACAAAGGGGTCGCTCATCTCTGGCAGCCCCGACTCCTGCAATCGTTTCTTCTTGCGGCCCCGGGGTGGTTTGGGGGCAACTCCCCCACCCCCGCCACCTTCAGCGAGGGCGGTTGTCCCTTTCTTGGACAGGTCTGGAACCACCTGCAGGGCTGCCTGGGAGCCAGGGGGTAGCGCAGAGACAATCATGGGAGCTGAGATGGGAAAGGTCTGGGCAGAGGCGGCTGTGGTCACCAGAGAACCTGACGGGGAAGTTATCACCAGACCAGGACCTGCAGACAAAGGAAGGTGGAGGACGTCAGTTATTACATCTCCAATTATGCCAACCTCCTTATCCCACAGAAGCACCTACTTTTGACTGCAACACAAACAGAAGGGTAGCTTCCCCTCCCAAAGCATTCCCAGTCTCCACTGCTTGAAGTCAAACTTCCATAAAGAGGGTGGATGTATGGAGTGTGTAGAGATTCACAGTGAAACCACACCAAGGCAGTCCACACCATCAGTAAGGCTAGGAATAACCTACAGGCCAGTAAGGATTCTCCAGGACCTCCTGTTTCCCCATCCCACGGTCCCCTTTGTAGCTGCCGAAGCCTCTGGAGTGCCCTACCTGCTGTCATGAGCCCAGCAGACTGCACTGGTACCACGGTGATGTTCTGAGTCACGGGGGCTTGGCTGTGTGGTGTCAGCTGCTCCGGCTTGGTGTCCGAGTCCATGGAGATACCAGTGGGCAGCGCCACAGAGGTGGGGACTGTCAGCAAGGCAGGGTAGTGGGGGGGAGCCAGGCTGCAGCCCTTCTCTGTGGGCAACAGCTGCTCCTTCATCTTGTTAATGAACATGGTGTTCTCAATCTAAACGGGGGAAGGACAGGTCTTAGCATACCCTGGCACAGCTTTGCCCAGCATCTGGCTGAGCAAGAAATGCAACAGAAATACTCATCACGCAACACGCAATGTAAACTTCTGAATATAACACGCTGGGAGATCTTACCTGTCCCGAGACGGTGGGCACTGCTGGCCAGAAGTACGGGGAGGAGTTGAAATGAGATTCTTCCATCCTAGCTGGGCACAGGGGGCAAGAAGAAGGGGGAAGGGAAGAGGAATGGAGGATAAGGAAGACAAACACAAACACACACAAAAAACCCATTAAACTCAAAGAGACTCCAACATGGAACTGACTCAGTCTAATGCTGTGACAGTTCCTTAATCTCCCCTGTCTTTCTTGAGCAACTTCTCCCCCCTTTTGAGCTATCTGACCAAATTAAAAAAATATTTTCAGGGGAAAAAGGTGCCTGTTATTCCCATGGGCTTGGGTCCATCTGAAATGCCCCTTGCCCAGTAGTCCTTCATGCAAAAAACAGGACTGATGAGAAACCCACAACACATCCAAATTTTCCCAATTATCATCCACCCAAGTACATGGCATAAATGAAGTCTGTGCATCTGCAAGCAGGCAAATACAGATGCAAACTGTTTTTCACCATCACAGACAGTCTGACCCCACAGGCAGTGAAAATGTTGGACCTTGCCTGTCCCTCCACCCCAGCTCAACACTAAGGACCCAGATGCAGCAAAGGGACATTAGCATTATGTTACACAGGAAGAAAGACAGGCAGAGAGAGGGAAACAGACTTGCCCAAGATAACAGACAGCCACAGCAGACCAAGAAGTCAAACTCAGGGCTCCTAACTTCCTGCTGCCACCCCAGCCCCACTCTTGAAAAAAACACAGAAATATCATTCAATAATCCTGCTCTCCTGCAATGAGACTAAGCAGTAGGAAAACAACCTGATTCCCCTGCCCCTGAGATACCCTATTTCCAAGCAAGATCATGTCATGGCTCTTCATTGTCCATTTTCTTCCCATCTTTGGACAAAATTCTGTAGGAATCTGTCCCCAGCCAAGTGCCCAATGCTCCATCTCAACTTTCCCTGCATTCAGAGGACGAGTTAGACACCAAAAGAGAGTCTCATGAGCACAGAGGTATAATCTCTTTGGTAACACCTGACTGAAGACACACTTTCCTTTCTAATCCTTACATTCCTTTGTGTAATACCATTAGTGGACAAAGTTTGTTACACTTGCAAGAACACTACCCAAAACCTAAAGAAATTAACAAAACGGTATTTTCTGAAAATAGATACATCTATTCCTAAACAAATGGCAAAAATGGTAGGTAAAATCTATGCTCAGAATACATTTGGCAGAGAGCACAACCACTGTAGGTTTTTCATGCAGCTACCTGCAAGCTGTCCTACTCATATTTCTGTTATGGTCTGTCAGTGGTCTAATAATTGAACAATATTGCTTCTGAAGGGTCTATCTCAATCCTCAGGGGAGTTCAGAGGGATGCCCCCAGTAGCATGAAACACATTACAGAAGTATATCAAGACAGAATAAATACATGTGGAATTGCTGTGTGTGAGCCAAAATGCAAAGATAATTTTCCTCTATGTGGAGAAGCAGTATTTAAATGAACCAAATTACCCGATAATTTTGTTTTTATGAATTGCTCATGCAACAGCAAGGCCAAGTACTCCTGCCTCACTCACTCACTGCAAATCAACCAATAAACACACTTAAGGATAAATTATTTACCTTACGTTGGTGGCATGCAGTCAGACTGCTCGCTGCCTGACTGAATTACTCTGGATTTGCACCGCTGTGATTCAATCAGAGGCTGATGGGGCAAGACTCTTACCTTCCTTCCTCTGCTTTCTTTTCTGAGCCAAATTAATTATTAAGTACACTGCCCACAGCACAGCCCTTTGCATGTAACGCTTAATTACATGACTTTTTTCTTCCACAGGATGGGCACACACGAGGAGATAACACATCCTTGGCAAGTGAGTACCACCTGAATCAAGAGTGGTATTTTGTTTGGAATTTCCAAGTTTGAAGTTTTTAGCTTGGTTTCTGTTTTGTTTTTAAAATAAATAAGCAGTTATTTGCTTAGCTTCCACATCAAAAACACCAAAGTGAACCTGACTGTCCAAAACCACAAAGTCTCATATAATAATAATCAGATGCATTTTCCAGAGAAATTTTGTAGTTGTCCAAGACTCCCTTGGATGCAATTGCAAACTTCAGGAGTTAAACAGAAAGATGCCAATTTAAGCAGAAAAACTCACAACAGCTTTCTTATTTAAAGAGAACAAGTAATAAAAGGCAAGTCCATTTCCAGATTCCAAAATCCAGACTAGCAGAGGCCAGGGCACTCAGTGGCTGCTTGTCTCCATCTTGCCTTCCACCAGCACTTCACAGAGAATCTAACTTTTGTTTGCTCAGCTTACAAAGTGTGCAAGTCAAACACGGCTCGTACTGATTCTTCAAAGGACGGCTACACTGATTTCATTAGACTCCCTCAGAATCCACCTCCCCATCCAAAAATCTCAATGCTTGACCATATAATCTGTCAGGCCTCAAACTTCTGGCTTGAAAGGCTGAAGTGTGATGGAGTTATAAGAATGTGGAGGAAAAGGAGAAATGGTGTAAAAGTTGAAGCTTTCATGCAATTCCACTAGCAAGCCAGTCTTCCAAAGGCAGAAAACAAAGGTAAGATTCCTCCACCAACCGACTGGCCTAGTACCCAGAGCTGTCCCTCCCCTACCCCATTTTTAGGCTAAAAGGGTATTTTGAAAACATGCACCCCTATTGGCAGCCCCCACTCAGACGCTGCTCACACTTACTTTACCAGAACTCTGCTCGTAACCCTTCCAATTGCTCTATAACTACCAGACATGGGCTGGAGCTTCAACCCTGTACCACAGCACGTTCCCACTGCAGGGCCTTCATCATCCCAGCTTCCACAAACAGGCCAGAGATGGGACCTTCTTCCTATTCACCAGTCTAGTATCAGACAGATGTCAACGTACCCTCCTGATATAAACCAAAAACACTTTCTGTGTACACACCACAAATGTACATACACCAAATAAACAACCGAGTGAACCAGAGAACTCACAAGGGACAAGGGATCTGGAGTTTAGATCTCACAGAATCACGTACTTAACATGCTGCATTTATACTTCTTGGCAGGTCATCACTTTTATCATAAACAGACAGACAAAAGCACGTGCAAGTATACAGTGAGATACAGGCTGTGTTTCTGGAAGGCACAATCAAGGACGTGCAAGTATTTGTTCAGAGGTTGACTTTTAACACGGGTTTCTTTATTTTCCAGGTGCCTGGTTTTTATTTCCCATTCGGCACTGAGTTTTCAGTCAACAAAAGGCCCTGAGAGTAATGCTCAGGAACAATTTAGACTGTTGTTTTATGTCTGCCCAAGATCTTTGTTCAATGACAAGGAGCTTTTAGGCTTAATTGCTGCAAAATACTAAGGATGCTGAAAGCCACACAGGCTGTTACAACAGAAGCCAAAATGCTTCCCCGGTAATCATAAGCAGCAGAAAGTTCAAACGCTGTTACACCTTTAGAACAAGCGCATTCGAACACACATCAGGAATATCCCAAATGGACGGGACGGAGTCCTGGATCCCAAACCTGCAGGCTAGAGACAGAACTTTGCTGCCGTTCCCCGACACTTGTGTAGCCTCCACCCCGACCGGGCGAGCCTCTGTTGGAACAGGTGCCTGGCAGCGGGCATGCCCTGCGCCTCAGCTCCTTCCAGGCGGTCAATCCCTGCTCCCGCACCCTGCAGCTCAAACGCCCTCACGCCCCCAACTCCGGGACCCGCGGCCCATCCCATCTCCTCCCAGCCCGCGGGGGGCGGGGGTCACTCACGCAGCTCCGGGAGCTCCTTACCCCTCTCACTCTCCCTCCTCTTGCATTTCTCCTCCTTCCAGGGCCGGCTCTGCAAATAAACCGCCTCGGTTACCGGGGCGCCCGGGGGCCCGCATGGCAGCGGGCGGCGCTCCGCGGGGCCCGCGGGCCGGGGCACCCCGGCCATATGCGGGGCAGGCGCTCCCTGTGGGGCCCGGACGCGCCTCCCTGCGCGGCGGCCGAGGGCGGGGCCGGCCCGGAGCGCGGCTCCCCCGTGGCGGAGCCCCCGACACCGGGACAGACGGGCGGGCGGACGGGCAGACAGACAGCCCGCCCTCCTCCATTTCCGCTTCCAGATCGCCCCGACCCCGGAAGTCCCGTTGCCCGGCCCCCCGCCTGCGGTCCCGCCGCCCTGCACTTTACCGGGCTCCCCCCCAGCAGCGGCCCCGGCCCGGCTCCGGCGGCGGCGGCCTCCTCACCGGAAAGACAGCGGGGAGAAGCTTCCGGGTCAGGGGGCGGGCCGCGCCTCGGCGCTTCCGGGTCGTCGTGAGAAGCGGAACGGCGTCATCAGCGGTTTCGCTTGGAAACGGGGCGGCGGAGCGGCGGCTGCGGCCCGGGGGGAGGCTGCCCGGGGCGGGGGCACCGGCGAGGCGGCCGCGGCCGGAGGTCGGGGCGGGGGTCGGCCGCGCGCGCGCGCGCTTACCGGAAGCGCGGAGGGCGCCGGCGCGCGGGGCAGCCCGGGCTGGCGGAAGGGCGGAAGTGCCTGTGGCGGGCGGGGGGCGGGCGGGCGCGCGGCGTCCCCGAGCCCGGCCGGCAGGGCCGCTTCCGGCCTCGCGGTGTCACGTGACGCGGGCGGGCGGGGGCGAGGCCGTCGCCCTCATGAATATTCATGAGCCACCGTGAATAGTAATTCGGTCGCCGCCGCCTCTGGGTCGGCGCGGAATGGGGATGGTCCAGAGGAGTTCTCCCGAGCGCTGTGCCTGCCAGCGCCTGGGACGGTCCCGGCCCGCCGCGATGATCCAGGGGAGTTGTCCCAAAGTTTGGCTGCCAGCGCCTGGGATGGTCCCAGCCCGCGCTGGCTCGAGCTTTTCCTGGCACGCTGCTAAACGTGTTTGTCCTGCTGAGCCAACAGAAAGGACTTCCCGCCAGCTGGCCTTGTGCCAGAATGGGCAAACCGGACCATCCCATTCCCTGCCGGGAACAGGAGGGCAAGGCCGGCCGTGGAGGGCAGCAGGGTAACCCTGTCCCGGCAGCTCCGTGTAACCTCCCCCGAACACCAATTGTCCTTGCGCTTGTAACCGTGCGCACTTGACCCCAGCGGGGGCTGCAGCGCATCCTCCTTCCAGTCTCCGAGATCTCCCTTTCACAGCCTCAGCCCACCCAAGTTCCGTCTGGCAGTCTCCCGCTGCCTCCCGTGCGCTGGCGCTGCCGCGGGAGGAGCAGCAGGCGCTGGGTGCCCCGCGCCGCGGGCACGGCCCGGCTGCTCCTCCGGAAGGCGGCTCGGAGCCGCTCCAGCACACCGCTGAGCCCGGCCGGCTGCGCGGCCACACAGCGGGCTGCAGACACCCCGCCAAATCACCGAGCCGCGCCGCCGCTGCTGCTCGGCTCCGCTTCGGACACTCGAGGATAAGATAGGCTTCGTTCCGCTACTCGTAGCAGGGTTAACTCTGGCGCCGGGCCCACCTCCAGGTCAGGCTGGGTTACCCTCCTCACCTGTGGAGCTGCGCGCCGCGCCTTTGGCTAAGCTGTTTCCAGTGCTCTGACTTGACAGAAACCTCCTTTTTTAATTGTTGCGTGAGTTTTCTGCCAGCTTGGCATGCTGGAACAGCTTTTCCGAGCCAGCATGAGTAAGAGGGTGGGACCAGGCAGAGCACAAGCACAGCAGCCAGCGGTTAGATCGGCTCGGGCGATCGTGAAACCGCAGCATCCGGAGCAGCGGGCAGAGGGAAACCTGCCGGCGGCTCCGGCCACAGCCTGCCCGTCCACAGAACTTGCTGGGCTACTGGTCATCGCAGCCTGCACCAACGTCCCCCTGGGAGGAGTCAGGCTTAGCTCCGCGTTCTTCAGCAGGAGTCACATGAAGGCAATTGTTGATTTATTTAAATAAAAGGAGTTGGCAGCCTAATCAGTTTGGAAATTAATTTCCTTGTTAATTTGGGGGTTTTGACTTGCTCATGAATATTCACAAATGCTCATCTTGTTGTGGTTTGTTTTTTTTTTCCTCTCCTCTATGTAATTTATTTTTGTGATTGTCAGATCACCTCTGAAGGTGACATTTCTCTCCTCGTTCTGCAACGCAGCAAATGTATTCAATCTTATGCCTTGGAAGAGGAGTTCCATCCTGGCACTGACATCTCTTTTACTTCTCTCTTCTTTGCCAGGGCGTCCTTTATAGCCTCCTTCCTCCCTGCATGCTGCCTAGGAAGAAACCAGGAGTGAGTCTCCTCGAAATGGGCTGGCCTGGACTTGATAACCGGGAGTGCTTGTCAGAATGCCCTATACCTGGCAAGGGAAAGTGTCACCTGAGGATTGGAAAAAGTGGTTCATTTTTCTTAGGGTGCCGGGAGTTTTCTTCTCCCCCTCCCACCCCGCACTGCCGAGCACCCTTCAGCAGCACGTGAGGCAGCGTGACTAACATCTGCCACAGACACTTGATTTGTCTTATCTCCTTTCCTTCGGAGGAGGCAAAGTCAGAGAAACACGGGTGTGTGTCTCTGGAGAGTACAGCTGATCTCTTTACCTTCTTTCCCAGCTCTCTGTTCCCTTCCTTTACTTATGCTGGCATCTCTTGCTCCTTTCCACACAAGGGAAGAGCATCCTGGTTGCCACCACGAGTTTCTCCTGGTGAGACATGCCCATGTCCCACATGTGCGTGTGTTTTGGGCTTCTAGGATTTCATAACTCTGGCAGGCTGGGCTCAGCTGAGGAGCCTGGTGAATAAAAACCTGTGTAAAACCGCTGGTGCTGGGGGCAGGAGGAGCAGTGTGGGGTGAAGAGGTGCTCTCCTTGCGCTGTGCTCATGCACAGAGACAGGCTTGGCTGAGAGCTGGCCCCACAGCAAGTAACATGATGTGTAAAGTGGAGACCCCCAGGCCCAGGGCAGCCTCTAGACCAGCTCATTTCTTTAGAAAGGCCAGCTTTGGAGCAGCCTCCCTCTATCCATCTTGCCTGGAGCTGTGTGAGGAAGGCTGGCCAGGCTGCACCAGCCATGGGGCTCACCCAGCAGCACCGCCGCCCAGGCTGGGAGCTGGGCAGGGTGTGACAGAGAGGTTCACAATTCTGCAGCAAGGAAATAAGCCAGCAGCAATGCCAAATGACTGCAGGAGGTAACAGAGCCTGGAGCAGGCGGTAGGTGGAGGTTAGTGGGGCCTCCCTCCTGGGAGCAGAGTCATGTGAATAACACAGCCGGGTTCCCACCTCCTGCTGAGGGCACCAGCTCCTGACAAGCTCAGAAAAGAAAATGTGTGGAGAAAGCCAGCCGGTTACCACGACAATTGCTCTCTCACAACCTTTGTAACAACTTCTGCTGTGCAGCTTTGGCCCGGGAGGGTGGCAAACACACACCTCCACGCTGGCTGCCTGTTCCATCTCCCATCCTTGTTGCCTCCTCCACAATCACATCTGACTGTCACGTTCCCACCTCAGCACTTTCCTTCTTTATCTACTCTCCTGATTTCTCCAGTTCTCTCTTTTTTCACCACCCCAGCACAAAGCACACACCACTGGTCCTTCAGTTGTGATTACAGACCCTCCTCCCGTGGTGCCACTGTACTCTCTTGTGCTGGAACACCTTTTGTTTGCTGTCTGTGTGTAAACTGCACTGCTCACGGTGGCTGTCCCGGTAACATAGGTGGTATTCTGTGTCAGAGGATCCTGCTGGGCTGGCTCCTAGGGCTGGTAAACCTGGCCTAATGAGGCCTCGTGGCATCATTAAGCTGCCTCAAGTGGTACCTGAATTTGTTGGGGGTATTGACCAGTAGGCAGAGATGGACAGATAGACTTGGAAGGTGTGATGATAGTGACACACATTTTAAGGACGGCGGCTGCTTGTTCTCACCCAAATTTTTAGCTGATTGTAGGACAATATTTGGTTTATTCTGCAGCTGGTATTTTAATCTTGAGAGTACATTTCTCAGCAAGGCGTGTTGTCCTCACTCTTTTCAGGGAACTGACATCTCTTTGGCAATCGGCTGATTAAATCCCCTGGCAGCACACAGCAGAGAGCATTTCAGCACGTCATTCTTGGTCGGGCTTTTTTTTTTTTTTTTTTTTTTTTTTTTTTTTTTTTTTTTTTTTTGGTTGGGTTGTTTTGTTGTTTTTTTTTTTCTCCTGCTGCATGGAAATAGATTCCATTTTCCCCTGCTTGGTAACTTTTCTGCTTAGTGTTGTTTAAGCTTTTAGTAAGCTTTTAGAAATACACGGTAATGGAGAGTTATAGATGCGTGTTATCCTGCACATGCTTGGTCGCCTGAATCATTTCATTATAGTGGCATCTTGCTCTGTTAAGGGCAAGGAGCAGAAACCCCACACCTGGGATACACTCTGGAATTTGAAGCACGCACAGCAACAATGCAATCCTTTTTCAGTGAAAGAGGTAAATTTCTGTGGAACTGGGAGAAACTGGGAGGACTGGGAACTTGGAGGTGGGTCCCTGTTGGGCAGGAATGTAACAGCCTGTGATTGGATCAGCCTTGGCTCCAGGCTGAGTTCATTTGGCCGCTGTAGTGTAGTAAGGGCAGCTAGTTACTGAAATTTCTGGCCAATGTGCTATGAATACAAATCCCATAATTTCGAAGGCAGAAAAAGTATCACTCATTAGATGTGTCAGGACAGCAAGAGTGGCTGAGGACCTTCAGCTGAGGGCCAAAAATCACAGTTACATCAGAACTGAGAGGGTCTTTCTTGAGTGGGCACAGCCAAAGCACAGCACATGGGCACAGGCAAAGCCCTGTGGCAATAACCCTTGTTTTATTAGATCCCCACAAAAGTTATCAAGAAGCCTTTTAAACATAATTCATCAGTGAGCCCTTCAAGCAATGAAGGGCTGCATTAGCAAAGGTGTAGTCAGCAGATCAAGGGAAATTATTATTCCCATCCAGCTGAGCAGTGTGAGGCCCCACCTGGAAGATTACACCCCAGCTGCAGCATGGCCAGAAAAAGGTCCCCACGGTGGAGGGTAGAGCACACAATGCACAAGGAGAAGGCTGGGGGAGCTGGGTTTGTTAACCAGGGAAGAACGAGGGGGTGTCTAGTTGCTGTCTGCTCCTACCGAAAGGAACGCTGTAGAGAAGGGGAAGCCAGACTCTGAGAAGGCAGCAAACAAGGATCAAGAAACATGGGACAAATGTTGAAACAAAGAAATTTTAAACATGTGTAAGGTGTATAAGAAAAAATTTCTTCCCCTTGAGAGCAACTCAGTAGGGGAAGATGTGCCTTAAAAGACTGGGATAGCTCCATCCTTGGAGATGTTCAGAAGCTGTGTGAGCAAGGCCCTAAGCAAGCTGATCTAGCTTTGGAGTTATCCTGCTATAAGCAGGGAATTGGACTAGAGACTTCTACAAATCCCTTCCTACCTGACTTTTTGTGTGGGTCAGTGTTTTTATGCTGCTGATCTGCCATGAGCCAATGTTCAGTGTCTTCGCAACGCTGGGAGCCAGAAGGTCAGTGTGCTTGTTTGGCCCCGTGGAAATGCATCTGTGCTGACAGCAGCATTAGCATCTGTAAAGCCTTTCTGCACGAATGTCTCTTCTCCAGCTGGCTCACCACCTTCTCTAGCACAACTTGTCCCATTTTATACTACAGATGAATCTCCTAACAGCAAGATCTGGTTGGTTTGGGGGGTGACCCCTTCAGCTGTGACATCCATGTTTCTCTGAACAGCCGCAATCACTGAAATGTCATTTAAAACTATATTGCGGCATGTAAGAGTTCCCTCCCTACACAAAACCCTCACCCCTTCAGAACCAGAGAGGCTTTAATAACTGCTTTAAATGTTTGGTTTAGGTGTCTGCATGTTGCTTTGCAGTCAGAGAATCTGTGATGAGTTTCAGGGGATTTCTGATCCCTTTCAGAAGTTAAACAGTCACTTCTCAGCCCCCCTCTTTTTGAGAAACATGCCTCTGTGATATCCTAAACTGTGGCTTTCAGCTCACCAGGAGAGCAGAGGGTGTGTCTGAGGTCCCACCCTCAGAGGGTGGGTGCTCGGCTGATGCACTCCTCACACCACCTTCAGTGCTCACCACAGTGCTGCTAAAACACCTCTGGGTCTTTAGAGCTGCCTCCAGTCATTTCTCAATAAGAAGGATGATGCTGAAAAAGGTGGGAGAAGAGGATAGAAGAAAGGGTGGAGAACAGTAACTTGATGAATTAAAGCAAAAGCAAACCTCGAGAAGCTCTGTAAAAGCAAGACTTGAGCTCACCACCTTACCTTGATATTTGTGGGTTTGTTTGTATTTCAAAGCTGTCTGAGGAAGCAGCAGTTTTGGGAGCAAAGATTTGCAGCATATCCATCAACTTCAGAGTAAGCATGTCAGGCCTGAGAAAAAGGAGCTATATTTCAGGAAGAGAGAAAACAAAGTACTCTGGGCAGCTGCAAACCCATTAGTCTAGTCTCAACAGAGTATAAGGTTAAGAACAAATTACAGAAGGAAAACAGAATTAAAGCTACAGCAGTAAGTGGAAAATGGAATCAAATACAAAATGGGTTTATCAACAAAAGCACAGTGTGCCCTTAACTTGATCCTTTTCTTTACCTCCTTTCCCTTACCTGGGTGAAAAAAGAAATTGGTAAATCTAATCTAGTTGGATTTCAGTAGGGCATTTGTTGCAGTAAGGGCTGGAAGGCAGCTAGATAAGCTGAAGTGAAAGGAATTAGTAGGAGAATTTTAGGTGGGTAAAATGCCAGGGAGAGGCAGATGATGTGTGGAGTCAAAAGGGAACTGCCACCATGGAGGAATGTCACTGGCCTTGGGAATAATTCTCCTTGCAGTAATGGCTCTAGCTCAGCAAAAAGCAGCATGAAAAGGAAGTTTGCTGATTAAATGCATTTAGGAGAATTACTCACAGTCTGAAGCAGAGAAGTGCGAGGTCCTGTTCTTTGCTCCTGCTAACAGGAATGTCTTTTACACACAGAGATTCGCTGGTTAGAAATGACAGAGGTAGAGACAGATCTGGGTGCATTCATCATTCACGAGGTGATTATGAAGCCCCGATGTGACGTGATCACAAAGACAACAGCCTTAAAGAGATCATTACGTTAATCTTATTTAGGATGCTGTATACAATTTGTCACTCATATTCAGAAGTGGGCTCGGGGCTGGCAGCAGTGTGGGAGAGCTGGAATAACAGAGTCTGTCTCTGTGCCTACCCTTGCTCTCCATATGAGCGGACATGGAGCCTTCCTTAGCTTAGCAAAAGGCTGGAATGGATGAACTTCTCTCTGAAAACCCATTTTATACACAGGGATGTGGGCAGCGAAATGAGCCATTATAGAAGGGAAGGTGCTCAGCCATGATTTAGTTGGGCAGTCCTTTTCTCTTCTGAGTTTGGCTCTTTTTAAGGCTGCACAGATTTACCTCTCCCTGCAATTTGCTGTGCTTCCTTGGCAGGCAGAGCAGGTTAGCACGACAAGCACAGCATTATAAGAAAAGATGTGCTGAACACAGGCACACAAACCCACATTTTTCTGCTCCATCCCACAAAGAGTTTTTCCTTCAAGGGTAAGAGATCAGTCCAAAGTCTTGTGCTCTTTATGCAGGTGACTTCTTGGTGCTTCTCCCACACAATGCCTGCTCCCATAAGCTCTCTCAGAAAGGAAGTTTAAAACCCAGCATCTCAGAAAAGGCTCGGTTCTTTGGAGAAATACACAAAAGCCAGTCTGAACTAAATTTACTACATGCCCCTGCAGCAGAACTGAAAGGGTTTCATTGTCCTGGTTTTCATGTTGGAGAAAGAGTGGTAGGTCTTGAACCTGGTTTACACCTGGATGGGATTAGTGCTGAACTAACACTTGACTGAGGGTGGGGGGTTGCAGTAAGTATAGCTTGCTGCAGCTTGCTTCTGACAATGATTTCTGAGGTTTATTTAATTTAATTGGGGGAAATGAAATTGGGACGAGACCTCAGGCAATCATGTAATTCAGCCTCCTGACCCGACGACAAGATTAAGTAAGCACAACTCATTCCTGACAGATATTTGTTGAACCTGTTCTCAACAGCCTACAATGACAAGGCTGCCTGGCCAATCTAGTCCAGCTTTTTATTGCTCGATAAAAAGCTTTTTCTACCACACAGCTTAAGCTCTCAGTGATGAAAATGAATCTACCGATTTCCACATCCCTGTTGAAAAATGCCTTTCCACCCTGACACTGCAATCTCCCCAAACCAGCTGTATATACTTTTTGGCAATTGTGTGCATCTTTTTGGAAATTCCAACTGTGGTTTTTTCCCCCACTGTTTGCGCCTTTCACTCTATCAAAAGCTTTGGAGTCAAGACGTATCACATCTACTACACCCCCCCAGTCCGCCAGTGCAGTTACCCTGTCAGACAGCGAGATTAGATGGGCTTAATGTGATCTTCCTGATGAATTGAAGTTGGAGGGTTTTTTCAGGTTTGGAGAGCCCATTGGAGGGGAAACTAATTCATATGTGCAGCTGCTGCCTGACAGGGATGAGAAAGAGGCTGGGGGAGAGAGGCTTGGGGCTGTGGCCAGCTGAAGGGGAAGGAGGCAATTCCAGCCAGGACAAGTAGTCTGCTGTTTGGTTTCTGGGGATAACAGAGTCTGCCAGGAGCCCCCTGGGGTAAGCACTGCAAAGTGTGGAAGGACGGTCTGCTACAAGTGTTTTCACAGTGTGTAACATCAGAGATGCACCAAGTCTGTGCACCGTGAACCCCTCTGGAATTCATTATGGACTAAAACATGCTGAGAGGTTCTCAGAGTTAACAGGCTTGGGCTGCATCACTCTGGGTGGCTTTTCAGATTTCAGCAGCGCTTGCGCCTTTATTGTATCCCAGAGTTTTCACAGCATCTGGAGCAGATCCCTCCGGGCAAGGCTCCCAAGCTTCAGGTAAACATCATGTTCAGGGAAGTACTTTTTTAGATGTGTTTACAACATCAGCAGGGAGAACTCACCAGCTGCCTTGCTTCCTCTCACTGTACTGCAGACAGCTTATCTCCCAGGGTTACTTCATCGTCCTCCTTGTGCTGTAGTTCCCAAAGAGCTAAGCTCAGCAGCAGGAGTGTTAGCTAGTCACAGCACATCTTGCAAGCTTGCCACTGTTTCTCCCCCGTATCACACACCTGGACACTCCTTTTTCCCCACCAGGCAAGGCACACAGCCATATGGCAGGAGGGAACAGCTCCTGATGAGAAGCAGAGCTAGTTGCTGAGAGTTCCCTGTTCATTGTGTCCTTTTCTCCCATACCAGCTTCATCCTTACCTCATTCCACCTCTTCCTGGGATGGGGAAGTCATTCTGTCCTTGTTAGAGGCTAAGCCTGCCACCTGCTGAAGCCATGACTGTATTTGTGCCAGAGTTCTCAGCCATGGGACACAGGGCAGGCTGGGGACCTGCAGTCACCCGTTTTGTCACAGAGCTGCTGCAGTTTTAGCCAGACTCAGCTACTGCTGCCTGAGGCAAAGCCCAGGCACAGCTTGGGGGTGGCATTCATCAGAGACCATTCCCAGTAAGTGGTTTCACAGAATCACAGAGTGGCTGAGGTTGAAAGGGAGCTCTGGAGGTCATCTGGTTCAGCCTGCCCCTGCTGAGGAATCACCCAGAGGGTCTCCATGAGCCAGCAGTCAATGCTGGCCTCCTGCTAGACTTTGTGCCCCTGCTCACCCTCTGTGCCCGGCCATTCAGCCAGGTTTCAGCCACCTCACTGTTTGTTCATCCAGCCCATACATCAGCAAGCTGTCTGTGAGCATTTTGTGGGAGACAGTGTCAAAGGCCCTGTTGAAGGTGAGGCATTTTATCATAGAAAGTTATCAAGTTGGTCAAGCATGACTTCCCCTGGATGAATCCATGCTGACTATTCCTGATGATTTTCTTGTCACTCACATGCCTGGAAACGATTTCCAGGATTACCTGTTCCATCATCTTCTCAGGGATCAAGGTGAAGCTGACTGACCCTGGATCCTCCTTCTTGCCCTTCTTGAAGACAGGAGAGATGTTTGCTTTCCCCAGGTGTTCAGGTACTTCTCCCAGGTGCTATGACAAATCAAGAGTTATCAAGAGTGTCCTCACAATGACTTCTGCTGGCTCACTCAGCACTTGTGGGTGCACCCCCTCAGGATTTGATGCAGTTCTTCTGTTTTAGAGGCAAGCAGATCCAACTGCCTGTATCCATAAGCGTGTTCTGCCTGTTTGACAGAGCACTGTCCTTTTCTCATTTTGCACTCTCCATCCTTATGTTCCTCACACTCCACAGTGCTGTCTGCTTTCTGGGTACTTTTCCACTATTCAAGCAGAGTGCACAAGAGTTGCAAACTTGTTCCTGGGCCCTCTTACTAGACCCAAAAGCTCCTGGGTTATTTATTGATTCTCCACAAGCAACCTTCTCTAGACAGGGTTTTAGGGAGCCCAGCTGTGGCCAAGTGTTCTGCCTGGAGGAATGTGGGACCCAGGGGCACATGTTTCCTGCCCAGTGACTCACTGGAAGCAGCAAGTCCTTGGATCAGGACAGGTGAGTCCAGAGATGCAGCAAGTAGTGTTCTGCAAGTTCACGTGCTTCCTTCCCACTCAGCTGGCTGAGCTCCTCCTCCCAGACAGGCTGGCATAATGATCTCCACATCCTCAGGGCAGTTTTCAGTCTCACCTAGATACTCAAGAGTTCCTAGAAAATCTTTTGCATCATTGGCGGGCCTCGTTTTAGCAAGGATGCTTGTGTTTTCCAGGAACTCTCTCAGCACCACGGTCACCTGGGGCTTCGTTTCCTCCAGCCTTGCAGGCAGAGTGAGCATCTGTCGCAGAAGCCTTGGCTCTGTCTGAGGAGCAGCTGCCACCTGAGAAATCAGTCTTTACTCCTTCTCTGTCTCCTTTTTCTGGAGTGGAGCCCTCCAGGCCTGCCAGCCGACAGCCCTTCGCTTCCCCCAGATCAGCTCCCATCAGCTGCACATCCTTGCTATGGCAAATGTGGCCAGCTGCCCTTTTGGGTCTGCAAGAAGGCAGGTACTGCACACACTACACATATAAAACTTCAGAAAGTAGAGAATAAATTTGAGAAATGCTACTTGCTCCCCCAAAACTTCTGGAGATCAGGAGCCCAGCCCAATGCCTGGCTGCACAGAAGGATGCTGAACAGCCTGTCTAGGGCAGGATTTGTGGCTGTCCTTCATATTGAACTTCCTATAAGTCACTCTTTAGAAAATTCATACCCAGCAGCAAACGCTGCAAGAAAATTTCTTTTAAACATTAGCAGTTTCTAAAGCACTAATGTTTTTATGCAGAGAGAAAGGTGAGCTGGAAATGACGTGGGCAACAGGGCAGCGAAGTACAGAGGGAGTCCCTCTGGCCATTCTTTGCTTCTGTGCTTGAAACTTATGCAATCACCGTGTATTAAAATTTCCAAAGTTTTCAGCCCTGGCCTTGGTGCACTGTACATCTCTGTAGCCGTGCTGGTGATCCTGGTCTGAATTCCCTTAAAATGGAGCTTGGGATGGGGCTGAAGCTCGTGGCAGCCTCCTAGCATCCTTCACCTTAGACACAGCAGCCTCTGTGGTAGGAACAGCATGACTGCAGCTGCACAAAAGGGCAAACAGCCCAATGCTGCCAAAAATCGCGGGAGCCCTCCCCAGCTGTGGTTGTGCCAAACCTGCTGGGCTAGCTCAGCTTGCTGCTGGAGATGGCTTTCCCCCACCGCAGGGACTCTGCAGTGCAGTGGGTCAGGACCCGCTCTCTTGGTGAGCCCTGCTGTGCTCTTTCCAAAGCACTGATGCCACATGGCTGCATTTTTATGAGGTGACACTTGCCAGAAAGTTGCTGCCTTCGGTGTTGATGCAGAGTGGAGTGCCTGGTGAAATCTTTACCCCAGGACGTCCTAATCACATGTAATCTCCTTCTGTCCTTGAAAGCGGTGCGCTGAAAGAACCCGGTATCCCATGGGCAGAAGCACTTTGCCTTTCATCCCAGAGCTGGCAGCCAAAATCCCCACCCTGCCTGCCCCCAAAGGACTGGCTCTCCCCTCCTTGCTCACCCCCTCTGGCCCAGGTAATGCTCCCAGTGATCATCACAGAACGCTTTCTACTTGACGCAGTGAATGCAGACAGAGAGCTCACAGTCCCTCTGGCAGCTGCCAGCTCAGAAGGTGCACAAGTAAGGTTGCCTGGGCATGTATTTCAGCTCTAAATGCCCTGTTTTTCCACAAGTTTGCGTTTTGATGAACATAATGTTCTGGGAATGAATGAGCTATCACCAAGCAACATTAACTCTGTGTTAACAAAGGGTTTTGACATTGAATTTGAGCCTGAGGACAGTGCTGGCACAAGAATGAGTTATCACAGGCTGGGCCATGGGTACACTGAGGATGGAAATTAGAAGGAGCTTCCCACCTGCCAGTGCAAGGATCTGGAACTGCCTTTCAACAGCAGCAGTGAGGCCAGGAGATGACTTGTTGTGGTACTGGAAGTCTCTGAGCAAGAGGATGCAATGGGGCTGCCTGCTGGAGGCCGGGAGATCTGTGCCAGTCCTCTCTTCTTACGCAATTGCAGGACATTTTCATAACGACTTTGCCCTCAAAGCAGCTCAAGCAAGCTGGTGCCTGGGGCTCTCCTGGAAGTGGGGCTGTGGGATGGTGTCCTGGGGATACTGCAGAGTGCTGTAGGGCTGTAGTTACCCAGGGAGTGAGGATGTGCATCCTCCTGCCTCCAGCGTGCAGAGAGCTAAGCACAGAAATTGGAGGGGACAGTATGTGACAGGCAGGCCCAAGACCAATTGCTTCAGGTGATGGCTGGATGTCTTGCAAATCTGAGGGGATTTCTGATGAGCAGAAGAGGGCTCCTCCACACTGCAGCACAGGGGAGAATGAGCTGGGCACTCAGGGGCTTTGAGGCCAGCTCCCCCACTGGCTCAGTGCCCAGGCAGGGTACTGATTACTGGCCAGGGTCCATCCATCACCCCTTTCAGAGTGTGCAGTCACTTGAATGAGACCACCTCGGCACAGGATGGGAAAAGGGGATGAGAGAAGGGAGCTCCCCAGGAGCATCTGTCAAGGGGAAAGCTGACAGCAGCTCTCCCAGGGCAGCTGCAGGCTGGGCGCTACAGTGAACCAGCTGCACCTGCCTGGGAGCACCGCCTGCCTCGCTCCTCTCTGTGCCAGCCCTGGACACCAGCAGCCCTGGGATGTGGCCCAGAGCTCCAGCCACCCCTGCCTCCCAGCACCCACCTGCACTCAACTGCCCAGCGCTGAAATCCTTGCATGAAACACTTCACTGCCAGATTACAGTGGATTATATGAGCCGGGGATAAAATGAGAGTTACGGGAAACTCAGTGGTTGACTGTCTCTTTTTTGTTCTTTAACAGATGATTAAGGCCTTGCCAGAGTGAGGTCTGCATCATTCCTCAGCAGTGAAGGTTAGGGGTTTCAAGCCTGGCTGCTGACTCATAACCAAGAAGAGGAGAAAAGGGAAAATTAGCATGAAGAATGTTGCTGAAATGGCTTCAACGTTGTTCAGAGATTAGCGTAGGAAATATATTGCTGCCTGTGTTATGGCTGGTGTGTTCAGTAGATGTTCTTAATGGAATCTGATCTTTTTAAAAACATGGAACACCTGTGTGTAGAGCATTTGCCTTGTATCTGCAGATCCACTGCCAGAAAGGGCAGATTGTTAGCAAGCTTCTCCAGAAAGCATCTTTAATTCCTGACGTTGTAGCACCAGTGCTTTGTTCTAAGTCTAGATGCCTTTGGATATCTTGGTGAGCTGTTGAACCACTGGATGGCATGTCCTTGTCCAGAGTCTAGCCTGGCTCTGCAGGGATTAAGATTTGCTCCCCGTGAGTGCATGTCTGCCGACCCTTCTGGGCCATGAGTTTGGTGCTCCAGCTTCCCCATTAAATACTCACTTTCTGGCTGCACTAAGTGGCAAACTCAGCAGAGGCCTGGAACATGACCTTCATCTAAGCTGTGTCACCTCCAGTGCACGTTGCATCTGGATCAAGGCTGAGGCAGGCGGGGGAGGCTCAGGCTGCTGCTCCTGAGATAACTGGAAGGATCAGGAGAGCTGGGTGAGTGCTCAGTCTAAACAATGGCTTCAGAGTCAGGGCTGTGATCATACTCAAATTAATTTCAAATATGCACAGTAACACAAGAAGCAATTTGCATAAGACGTCACATGGAGTTGCACGCAATTTTGCATATTTAAACAAAGTACAATAAAGCACAGCTCGGGCGGGTGTGTGAAATCATTTGTGCAGTGAACCGTGCACAGAAACGACGTACAATTATCACCAAGAACGAAAACAAATGGCAGCAACCACCCAGGATGCAAAGTGAGCTCAGAAGTTGTGAAACACCAGCTTCTTCCTTCATTCACCATCCTGATAGAAGCTTGGAGTCAGGCTATCATGCATTTCTTTTCCAGCAGGCCCTTCTGGTGCAGAGGATGGTACTCGCTGTTTCATACCACTACTCACTCCTTCCTTCACATTTGCATCCTTGGCTTCAGCTTTGCTGAGCACTTTCTACATGCATCATTCTTTCTGGGCTTTCCAGTGCATAGATTTCCAGGTGTGAGGGACTCCTCCCTCACCAGGCACTGCTCCAGTACCTGCTCCAGGTGGTACTGTCATTGCCCTTTAGTGCTAAAGGCCAGAGGCCAAAAGATTGACTCTGGGAGCATAAGGGCAGACTCTGGTAGCCTCGTTTTTGGTGGTCTCAGTGCTGTGGCTGTTCAGAGCACGATCCCTATGGCTTAGTTCTTGGTACCTCTGTAGGTCACATGAAGTGGACTCCATCTCAGCTCCTGGAAAATGATGGCCAGACAACTAAAATAGATAAAGAAGCAAGAAAAGGGAACAGCATTCCTTGAGTGGGAATATATCATCCTTTGGAGCAAACATCAGAGGGCTGGGACCTTTAAACCTGCAAAAGACTTTTCAGGGACTTTCAGCCCCTGACCTACATTTTGTGACAGTCCTGCATCTCTCACACATGGGTTGGGTCAGCACTGTAGCAGTGAGGCTGAGCTCTGAGGGCTGACCCATGAGCATGTGCTTTCCCTTCCCTCCCCAGGAGGCGGGCAGGCAGGGGAGGATTCAACTGCTGCTCCTGAAACAGCTGGAAGGATCAGGAGAGCAGGGTAAGTGCTCAGGCTAAATTGGGGCTTCAGTGTTGGCAGCACCCTGGTCCCCGTGAGCTCCCAGAGCCCTGCTTCACCCACCTTGTCTTCATTTACCCAGTGCTTTCAGTGCCCCCTAGCTCTAAATTTCTCTTCTGATCCCTGCCTTTGACCCTACTTCTCCTTCCAGCCCCATCATTTCATCCTAGCCACAATTTCTGCTTCTGCCCACTCTCTCCTCACCCTGCCTTTTCCTGTCCTCCTTCATATTCCTGCTCACTCATACCTCTCTTTAGACCTTTGCTTGCCAGCCTCAGCTCCCTATATTTTAGTTAGGCAATTTGTTCCTCTCTGCAGGACTGCTTGAGCATGAACAAAGAACTGTCACCAAAACCCTGGAAGAGGCAGTGTTATGCTTAGTCACCCTTTTGTCCCAGCTCTCCTCTAACTTGCAGGTACAAGGTGAAAATCTGTCTCTTCCCCATATCCTGCACTCAGAATTACTGCACTGCATAGGGAGCTACAAGTAAGCTGGCCAGTGTGAGTAGATACAAGAAACCCACATTTATCCAGGACAGTATTTTTGGTCTTCAGTTTTGTCATGGAGGCCCTGATGCTTGATATAAGAGAAATCTCATTATAAAGGAACCTCTTAGGGTTCCTGCTGTGTATCCAGCCAACGCAGGGTGCACAGAGCGTTGGATCTCATTTGTGTGATGTTTGTGTGATTTGTGTAATATGTCACATAAGAAATGAATTGGCAAAACAGAAAAAAAGGCACGGGAGAGAAACCACTTCAGGCTTAGATAACTCATCCTGGTATTGCCAAATGTGTCTGAATCCACATAATAAGACCAACACAAACATCCACTGTAGGTGTATTTAACGACTGCATTCATGTTTTGGTTAATGAACTCATTCAGGCAAAATTGTGTCCTAACCTGGCTAGATTGACTGCCCTGACACTAGCAGAGGACACCCAGCACTGAGTGCCCCTTGTTTTGGGAAGAGCTCTGAAAGCTTCTGCAGTCTGTGTCACTTTACCAAGGCTTAGAGAGCACCTGAGAGAATCACGATGCCTGTGATTCTGGTGCGTCCTTTCATAGTTAAACTAACAAGGAAACCAACTGGCTCCTTAGCCAGGCCAGGCTGTAACTCAGATTTGACCAGTGCATGCTGTAGGCATCACACCATGTTCCTCTGATAGAAAACAAGTCACCCCAGGCTTGTTTACTTGCTTGTTTGTTGAACCCTTGTGGTATGTCCAGCTGTCGACAAAGTCTGAGCTTCAAACTAGACTGGCTGCCCTGGAGCATCTGCTCTCCTGCCACTGGAGCGCTAACTAGGAGCCACAGAGAGGCAGGACAGGGCCCTGGAGCAGGAACTGGCATTTGCTTCCCTGCCAGATCCCTTGTGAGGATTGATCTGAGGCCGAAGATGGTTTTGCTTGCATTCTGGTCACTCCCAGAGAAAGCTGGGCTTTGGATCAATGTGGAATGCGTCACTGAATGGCCTATTATTCACTGAGTGCAATGTGCACTCGGAGACACAGCAGCCCTCAATAAAGATTCAATTCTGCCTCTAAGGATCAAAGCAGAAATGAACCAAGGGAACTACTCAACTCTTTTACATGATGCTGAAATGAGAGGTTGCTTGTTTCAGGGCGACTCTTTATGGCAGTTTCAAGTTGTGCATTTCTCCTAATTAAATGGCCATCCACACAGCCAGGTCCCTTTAGTAGAGTGCAGAGCTACCTGTGACTGAAGCTCTCCATTTCCCCTGCACAAAGGCTCAAACTTGAGTTAGCACAGCTTGTCCACGCTGCCTTGCCTGCTCCACACCCTCCTTGAGGAGCACAGGGACGCCCACAGCTCCACAGGTGTTTTCCCACCACTCCCCTCATGCCCACGCAGTGTTGGGATGGCTCTCTCACAAGGTGGGCTGCAAAGGAGCACTAAGGAATGACATCCAGCAGCACAGGCCTGGAGAGGAGGGCAGAGCCAGAGCACATGGGGTCCTAACTTCCAGCCACAACTCTGGAGAAGGTCCTTGAGCAGGGGAAGTAAGCAAGTGTTGTTGGTTGGTGCCACATCCCTGCAATACAGACTCTTCCAGCTGACAGATGCCTGATTTCCCCCCCCCCCCCCCCCCCCCCCCCCCATAATGGGATAATTTATAGCAGGTTATAGAAGGCATTCAGCTGGAGGGAATCCCAGATTTTGGAGACGGTTTCAAAATGCTTTTCTGAACTACTCTCTTTCCCAAGAAATCACAGCAGTCAGCAACACCTCATGCTTGGTTTTTGGCCACCCATTAGGGTGATTTTTATGTGTCTTGAAGTCATTGTACAGGTTTTGTATGTTCTTCTTTGATTTAAATGATGGCATTCATTCCTCCCATCTCTGCTGTCCTCGTTCAGAATGAAACTCCCAGTGCTAGCTCCCTGCTGGAGAACAGGATGTGAGGCAGATGCTAGGGAAGGAGGCAAGGCTGCAGACAGGAAAGGAATGGAGAAGCTGGAAAAGGAGTCAGAGCTGGGACCAGACTGGAAGGGTGGGAAGTCAACATGGAAAGGAATGGAGATGCTGGAAAAGGAGTCAGAGCTGGGACCAGACTGGAAGGGTGGGAAGTCAACATGGACAGGTGGATAGGAGTGATCTAGTGGGGAGTGGTGATGGGAGGAGAGGAGGGGACTAGACCAGGGAGTCAGTGTTTCAGGAAGCCAGAAGAATAAGGGGCAGCTTGTGGAGCTTCTCCTGTGAGTCAGAGAGTGAGTCCTGGTGAAAAATGGTATGTTTGGCTGAGTGCCTGCAGCCCCAGCCTGTGCAGAGAGGGCACCAGAGGAAAAGCATCTGATGACAGCGAGAAGTCAGCAGGAAGGGCTGAAGCTCTGGCTGGAAGCAGATGAGGTTTGTGCAAAACATCTCACTGCACCGATGAGTACATGAGGGCAATTTCAGCACAATGAGGACCTATCGCCACCTCTGTCAAGTCTCTCCTGCTTGCATAGCCCCAAAGCTGTTGACTGGAGAGGATCTTCCACCTCAAGCGACAGGGGTGAAAGTCTCTGCCCTCCCACACTCAGCCCAGGGGCAGAAGAGGGGCTGTTCAGCCTCTTGCGTGCCTGTACCCCGGGACAGCCGCTGCAGGAGTGTGTCTGCTCTCTGATGGGCCTGGGGCCACCACCAACCCACAGAGATCCTGTCCAGGGTGCAGGGTGCCATGTGGAGGAGCCTGGCCCTGCAGCAGGAAGGGTCCTTCCAGTGGGCAGAAACCCCAGTGTCCCAGGCTAGGTCTGGGCTGCGAAGCCTGCTCCTTCTTCCAACAGTAAAGCAGAGGATCAGGGACACCTCCAGTGCCCAAAGGACTCAGACAGGACAGAGGGAGCAGGGGACCATCCCCATCCCCATCCCCAGCAGTCTTCCAGCCATTGCCAGGGAGCAGCTGCCTTTTGGAGCGGCCATCAAGGCTGGCGTGCCCCAGCGCCGATTGCCGCTGGGCTTGCAAAGTGGAGGAGTTGCAGGAGACAAGGATGCTTAATTACAGAGCAGCCCTGGAAACCAGCAACAGCAGCAGCAGCACTGTGGCCAGGAGGGGAGGCAGCAGGGCTGTAAATAGAAATTGCGGAGGCAGCCGCGGGGAACAGAGTGAGGGAGGCTTGTGCGCCTGCAGGGCTGCATGTCCCTCCCTTCCCCTCGGCTGCTGTCACCTCTCCCGGACACCCTGGCCCCCAGCGGGACACCAGCCCCAGGGCGTGCCTGGGAGGCAGCAGCTCCACAGGCAGGACAGCTGCTTTGGGTGGGGAAGTGCGTGAAGAAGGGCTCCTCCTCCACCAGGCGCCAGCTCCTATGGAAATGCATGACATTGGTCAAAGGGCCCCTTCAGTCGGCAAAGAGACGAGGCAAGATGGACACGGGGCCAAATTGCCCCCTCTACTCCCAAGAAGAGGATGTGGGATGCCAGCAGTCTGTGCCCCCATCCCAATGGGGTCTGCCCAGGGTGCGTCCCTCATCCCGCCCTGGCTTTCCAGTGTGGCACCTTCCACGGACACAAGAGGTCTGCTTTCAATATTTTGCAAAGTTTTATTTAAAAATGTTGAAACTAACATCTCACAAGATTTGAATATTTCACCACAAGGAGAAGAGAAATCCTACAAAAATATATATCACAGCGCACAAGGGCAGGGGAAGAGCGAGACTGAGCAGAGGAGCAGGTGGGAGGCTGGAGGGGAGGATGGAAGCTGGGGCAGAACGAGACCGAGTGGCAAAGGAAGAACAAGAGAGGAGTAGGGAAAGCGAAACAGTAGGAAGGGAGAGAGAACAAGGAGGGAGACCATGGTACAGGACAAGAGTGGGAAAAGGGAAAACAGTGGGAGAGGGAAAACAACAGGAAAAGAGGAGTAGAGAGCCAGCAGTTGGTGAAGGAAGGGGACCTCTCTCTATGGTCCTGCCAGGATAGGGCCAGGACTACAGCTGGACGTTAGCAGGGATGCAGCTGGGGAGCTGGAGTTTGACCCAGGACTTTTGTGCTGCAGGTCTCAGCTCTAAGGCTGTGCCACGGATGTGGTTAGTCAGAGTGAAAAACAAAACAGTTTAATTCAGAACAGTCTCAAGGTGGTCCTGTTTGAGAACTTGCAAGGAATAAACAAACCACTCCTTTCCAAGCATTTTTCTTCATTGGGAAGTGGAGTGGGAAATGAAGGGACCAGATTTGCAAGGGCACTTGGGTGCCATTGAGGAAGAGGTAGATAGCCCTCTCTGAATTTTGGGAAACTGGACTGGAGGAGAGGTGTGGAAACACACACCAGAGGTCTGCTCCCCTGCCTACAATTGCAACCAAGCAGATGGGAAAGCCCAAGCAGGATTTGGCCTTGTGGTCATACCAATCTCTTGGGTAAAGAGAAGGAGACTCCAGTTCCTGCTTCAAGTCAGGAACTTCCCTCCCTTCCACTGTGCTCACAGAGAGACCACCCTTGTGTTCAAAAAGCCAGGGCTCTGCAGGAGCTCAGCAGACAACAGTCACTTCATCTCACTTGGCCCACCTGGATGTCCCCTTTTAAGAGCATAGAAATGTTGGGCAGAATTAGCCCAAGATTATGAACACTTCTAGTTGGTTTCCCTGCACACTTTTCTCTCTAATGGAAAGAAAAAACTTTCTGTTTCTAATGGAAAGAAAAAAAATCTTTCTCTTCCATTCATGTAGAAGACAGGGAAACCTGATGGGCTGTGACTAAGAAGGTGCTGTCCTCTGCCCTGACTTGGTACTGTCAACCCATCCATGTGCACATCCTACAAAATATTACCCTGGGCCAGGGTAAAGACCTCAGGCATGCTCTGGCTCCAGTCTCTGTAGGGGAAGATGGTTTATAAGGCTCCAGTCATGGGGAAAACAGATCCAGTGAGATTATTTATTAACTGGAAGAAGCTTGTGTGTCCACATGTGTTCTGAGTGTTTTGTTCCAGGGACAAAGCATAGCAATGAATGTTTGGGCAGAACAATGAAGTTGTTTCCCTGTATGTAACCTGTTTTGTGTGAGAAATTGAATGATTATCATAAAAATGTATTTGGCTAGGAAAATTGTTCTTAGAAAAGATGTTTGTTATACCCAAGCCTCTGTTGTTGTAAGAGTTTTCTCTACACAGCTTCACCAGCTTTCCCCTTACCATGGTATCCATGAAAGGTTTCTCTCCCTGGAGACACTTTTACCAAAACCAGAGACATGTAAAAGGAGGAGGAAAAAACCCCAAGCCACCAAAATCTGATTTGTTTGCAGAATTTAGAAAAACCTTCCCAGGAGAGTGCAAGGCTTCCCCACATCAAGTGTTGGAAAATGTTTTCACTATGCCTCCTGTGGTCCCCTGCCACTTTCTTACAAACCTTCTCTCCATGCAGCATGTGGAAAGTCCAAGGACAGCCATTGAAGTGGAAGAGTCTAAACTCTGGCCTTGTTTCAACAAATGCTGTTGATCAGAGAACAATCTAATTAATCTGGTCTGGAAAATTACTTCAGCCAGTTCAAGGTATTGCAAATTGCCAGCAATCAGCAGCGCAGCCTCCTGCAGATGTCCTTCCCCAGCAGGGACATGCCAGGGAGAGGGGGAGCAGGGGCAGCAATGAATGGGGCAGCGAGCAGGAACTGCCACCTGGTCCTTCCATGTCCATCTGCAGCTTAAGTGTCCACCAAAGCCTTGCATGGATCCTGAATAAGAACAGGCTCAGTATCAGATCGATCTATGGTAAAGCACTAATATCCCCTGCTGTAAGCCCAGAATCAACCTGTGCTTAGACTAGAGATCTCCAGAGTCCTTTTCCACCTACATCTTTCAGCCACTCTGTGCTTTTAATAAGCCGGTAATTTTATTTGACCTGTCATTTTCTCCAAATCTCTACTGTTTTTGGGAAGCTTATTGTAATTTACACTCTGATTTAAATGCCCTTCACGGTGAGTCAGACGGGACCCGAGAACACCTAATGGTTCAGCTGGGTAAACGGGCAGAACCAGGCCTCTTATGAAAGTCCCTGTGCTTTGTCCTATAAAGAACAGGCTTTTTATGCAGAGATAAAGGATGAAAGGCCGCTTCCCTCTCTCCAAGATCACTTTTGTCAGAGACCTTGTTCAGTGCATTAGGGCCTTCAAATTGTGGGTGATTTTCCTGCCTCTTGCCACATCACTCCAGCAGCTAAAGGTGTTTGTACACTGTAGGGGCAGCCTTATCTAAATGTGCATCTTTTCACCTCAGTGGTTGTCAGTGTGAGGTTTTGATTGATTTGAAGTTGTCCATAAAAGCTAAGAGGAACCATTGTCATTAAGCTGAAATGTGCCATCTCGCACGTCCTCAAAGTGACACCCATGGGTCCATGCCTGGAAGAGGTGGAGATGCATGGATCTTGCTCACACAGGTAAGTGACAGTGTGGCTGCCAGCCCCACAGACCACCCCAGCCCTGAAGGACATGTGCAGGCAACCAATTTGGACAGATGACTTGTGCCATTGCTTGTGGTTTCTAACCAGCTGGGGAACTGAATGAAGCTTCATCTGGGAGCCCAGATACCCCTCTCTCATGCCCTTGGTGAGCACTGCCTCGCGGGTTTCCAGTCACCTTGGACTCCAGGAGAGACCTAGCAGCAGTACATGGCAACCCTTCCAATGTTCCCAAGATCAACTCTAAACTGCTCTTGGTCATCCCAGGTGCAGCGTCCTGTCTGCTGCCTTGTTGCCTGTGCCAGGAGTATCTGAAAGCAAATCTCTTCCTGAGCCCAGCAAAACTCAAGTTCCTCATGCCCAGCAATGTCTGCATTCCATGCTTTAGCTGTGTGCAGGACACTTGCTAAGAAACACGGTGAGCAGAGGGCTCCACCTCAGATTTTCTGGAAAGCATCATCACAGACCGGTGTTATTCAGAAAAACCTTGCTGAAGGAGGCTGAAGGGGTGGAGAGGGACAACAAGGAGGTTTTCAAAGATCAAAACATTTGGAAAGCTAAAGGAATCATTTCCAACTTTAACTGGCAAGAGAAGTGGCATGGGGGTGGGAATTGATGGGAAAAAACTGTGGACGGAGAGAGGAAGAAAGATACAAGCTGAAGAGAAAAAAACCCAAAGGAGTGTTACGCAGAAAGAAACTGGAAAGATGTGAATATCTTCCATCTAGGGGGAAGATAATGTTTCCTTCAAGGAAATGGGTTGTTGAGAGGGCCCAGGTGCTCTGTGAGCCTCTTCTGCCCAAGCTTCACCCACCCTTGGGACTCTCAGGAGGGCCAAGGTCTCAGGAACAGACAAAGTTTCCACCATCCGAGTCACCTGGCGGGCAATCCTGCAGCCACTGAACTCCAGACATTGACTGCAAAGCACACGACACGGGAAGGGACACACGGAGGGTGAGGGCCCACGGGGACAGGGGTACGCCTTTCCACCTTGCCTACCCCCGATGTCAGGCATGCACTGGTGAGAGAGTCATGGAGATCCAAGTGTGTCTGCGCACATATGCTAGAAGAGGGGCTGGGGAGGTCAGGGTTTCACACCACCATCAGCTGTCTTCCCTCCCACCATTCTGCTCTCTCGTCACCCTGTCCTGCGTGGGCAGGGCGGGTCCCCAACCTTCCCCCAGCAGGAGGCTAAGGAGGTCCAGCTCGTCCGTTTGCCCAGGCACATCCCGGTGGGGTTAGTTAATAAAGGTGGTGGTGGTGGGCCGTGGCACAAGGAGGTTGCTTTTTTTCCCGGGGCAGCAGAGGCGGGGAGAGTCCGCGCTCGCCAGCGGTGACAGAGGGTGGGGGAGCCAGCTCAGCCTCTCCCGGGAACGTCACAGGTTCACCAGTGGGATTCTGGGGGAAAGAGGGAATTGGAAATTAATGAGCATTTAAACTGCCCCAACCTCCTCCCTCCCGCTAGCCAACATCACCTTTGCCCTGCCTCAGTGTGCCTGTGCCCCGTCCCCTGCCAGCCCCTGCTGCCCCAGCTCCTTGCCACTCACCGGTTGAGCTGGAATGCTGCATTCTTCCCGTGGCCACTCAGTTTCTCTGCACCCTCCTGGCCCTGCCTGGACTCCTCTGCCTCAGGTGTGGGGGTCAGAGGGTCGCCATAGGGCCCCAGGATGCTGACGGTGGTGGGGGAGAGGTCTGTGAGGGGCTGCTGGCTCTCTTGCTGCCTCCCACTGCTCTGCTGCCCCGAGTGACGCCGGCGTTTCTGATTTCGGTCCCAGCTTTGGAGAGAACAAGGGGTGAGGTAAAGAGACAAGCCCCAGCCCTTGATGACAGAGAGGTTTGTGGGATGGATCCCCCTTCACTCAGCATTAGAGCCCAGCGTGGCCGAGTGCCAAACCTTGCAAGGGATTGCAGCACCAGATCTGCACCCCTGGGACAAATGGGTCCCAAGCCCACAGTCTCCTGTAGGCACCGGCCCAGTGAGAGCCCCCACTGGCCCAAACCCCACTCACCAGAATTTGAATATGATTCCAGTGGCAACCAGGACGATGATGATGGAGATGGTGATGGTGACGTACAGCTGGGGGTCCACACCTGCGAGACAGAGGAGTGGGGCTTGTGATGGCCGCTCCCTCCGGTCCCCAGGGAGCAGCAGGGCAAGGGGAGGTCCCCCATGAGTTTTGCAGAAGGAGCCGTTCCTGCAGGGGACCGGGGGTGAAAGAAGCAGAGCGCAGATTTACCTTCCCCCCGGGGCCCGAACAAGAAGGGCCGCAGGGTGGCCGGGGTCTCGCGCAGGTTGAGGCCCGCGTTGTGCAGCAGCGAGTGGGAGTTGGGCTGCGCCGTCGCCATCCCGTGCGGCGAGACGAAGGTGTATCCCAGCGGCGGGAAGCCCGGGTTGGCCGAGTTTGTGTCCCCTCCGTCCTCATCCGACACCGTGGGACCCCACACGATGGCCCAGGGGTACTGGGAGGAGGGCATGCCGTCCTCGAAGCCCGAGGGCGTGGCGGGCCGGGCCCCCGCGGCCTGGCGCCTCAGCCGCACCACGTGCCGCAGCTCCGCTCCCCGCGCGGGCAGGGCGCGCTGGCGAGGCACGGCCGGCCGGGAATCCGAGCGGGAATCCGAGCGGGAATCCGAGCGGGAATCCCGCTCCGGCTGTGAGGTCCTTTCCCAGATGCAAATGGACCGTGGGGCCGAGGGGCTGCGGCGGGTGCAAAGAGGCCGAGGGGCTGCCGGGCCCCGAGAGCGAAGGGACCATGTGCCAGGAGGAGGGACGGCCAAGACGACGAGGAGGAGATGCCACAGCTGCAGGGAGTGGATGCGGGAGAGGAGTGGCGGCATCCTGCTGCGGGGTGGGGGGAAGAAGAAGAGAGCCTGATCTAAACGTTCCTCCTTTGAAAGGCCAAGCAGCCGGGAGCAGCCCACCACCCACACTCCTGTTTTCTTGCCGCCTCACCTGCCAGTGTGGGAAGCTGTGAACCTACCAGGCACTGGGCTCCATCTCAGATGCAACAGTGTCTTTGCTCAGTCAGGATCTTGTCTCATCTTCTTCACTGGGAACCAAAAGGGAGGGGTGTCAGTGTCCCCCCACGCAGTGGTGACCGCTCTCTCCTTGCAGGCAGCGTGTGCCACCCCAGCTGAGCTCCCGGCTGGCAGGATCAGGGGAGTCCGTGCACACACACGTACACCCTCTCCTGCTCCCATGCCCCCCATGCACGGAGGTGCATGGTCCCCATCCCCACGCCAAGTCCCCCCAGAAACACATGCCTTAGCATACGCTCACAAAAGCAGGGAGCGATCTCTGGAGCACACGTGCCCAGGCACATGCGCAGCTTCCCCGGGGACTCTCCTGTCTTAGGGCCGAGAGGGGGATTCAGCATCTTTGTTTGCTTATCGCTGGAACAAGTTGGAATCTTAATTCCTGTGTTTATTTATAGTGTGGAGTGTGTAATCCATTTATTAAAAAAGAGCCTCTTCATTGTGTGCCAGAGCGAGGGAGCGAGAGGGGAAGCATGAGAGTGGTAAACCAAGACGACTGAGAAAGAGTGAATCAGCGAGAAAAAGTCCAGCCTCACTAAAGAATTTAAGAGAAAAAATATGCCCATCAAATATTTAGTATTTACTTTCCTCTTAGCTAACATGAAATCACCTTCCCACACTCGTTGTCTTGATGTCCTCTGCGCTGTCCCATCCTTCCCTTTCTGCCCTATTCCTCCCTTTTCTCTCCCGCCTCCCACGGCTGAGCAGCAAAAGCAGGAGTGAGGTCAGGTCCTCTCATCCGGATTTCTGCCCTGGACGCTCAGCACCCTCCGGCATCAGCCCGGTGGCAGCAGGGCTGCCCTCGCTGCTCCCGCCCCTTCCCTTGGCCGGCCGCAGCGCCGTGCCGGCCCTTCCCCGGCGAGCTCTTGTGTGCCTGACCCCGCATCCGCCCGCAACCGCACGCACGCACAGGACGAAAAAAAAAATCATGCGAGATGTTCAGCCTGCTCCTTCATCGTGAAGAGGAAAGCATGAATGCCGACAGCCCGCGGTCATGCCCTCCTGTGGCTGCCGGGATGGAGAAACAGCCATGCTTGGCTGAGGGAGTCAATGCAGAGACCAAGCCTGCCCCTCCAGCCCTGAGCCAGCTGTGCTGCACCTCCCGGCTTCCAAGGGATTACTGCCATCCGCCCCTGCTCACCCCATGCCCTGGACAAAAACTGCAGCCCCTGCTGCGTGGGAGGCTTCCTCTTCCTAAGAGAAGAACCCAGGGCTTGCTGTGATGTACACCTGAGAAGAAGGGCCAGGAGGAAGGGCACCCAAGACTAAGTAGCTGTCTAGCTCCTGCTGCATTAACCGGGGATATTTTTAGTTTCCTTCTGTTAAATATTTAAACAAAGTTCACAGAAAAAAAAAGAATTGTTGGCTAATGTGCCCTGCCCCTCCCTCCGGGGCAAGATCAGTCTCTGGAGGGATCCTGAGATGAAGATGAGGAGAAAAGAGCAGCTATTCTCAGCATTTCTTTGTTCTTTGCTCCTGAACCTCTAAGCCTTGGAGGGGACTCAGTATTAAAATGCAGCTCTGCAGAGAGGCAGCAGAATGGAGCAAGTTTCTTCTGAACCCAGATACTGGCGAGATCGTGGCCATCTGGATTATGATCACGATGCCGTGGAAGATCATGTCTGGCAACGGAAATCCATGACAGAATTTATTTTGGACTTTGAAAGGGAAGGAATTCCAAGCATGGAGGACCTCCTTGTGTGAATCCCCAGGCTAGAGGGCACACAAGTTGCTGGAGAGGTTTGAAGATGGCTTGGAGTGCCTGGGGCCATGCCTGGGACTCACCATGGGACAGCAGTTCCCTGGGATGAAAAGCCTGCTCTGCTTGTGGTACAGCTCAAGTCTTCAGGGGGCAGGGGGCTGTTTTGCATTGGGAAGAAGGAGATGTGGGGCTGGACAGTGCCATCCCAGCAGGGGCGACCTTCTCCAGGTGCAGACAGACCTCAGTGCCTGTCCCGCAGGGAAGTGTGGCACAGTAGTGGTGCACGTGTAAGCTCTAGGACTCCTCCTAACAGATGGCTCTACCCTCAGAAATGTGCCTGGGGGTAGGAATGCTGGGGTGGCTGCACCCTCCTCGCTTGTTGGGAGATCTCAATAATGGAGACGTCACTGTTCTTCTAAGCTGAGATTGTGAGCTCCAGCAATGACACCCTGTCTGTGGACTTCCAGGGTTGAAAACTTGGGAATAAGATACCCTACAGAGCCAAATCCTGGATGGCTTTCACACACGGTTGTCTCAGTTTCAGGCCTATGGAGCAGATAACGTATGGAATGAGCTGAGGAGGGGTGAGCCCCAGCACTGACCACCTCATGTGCACGTGATGCCAAGGAGGGGACAGCCCATCCATGGGGGTGCAAGCCTCAGACTTGAGACACTGCTGTGCATGGGTTCTGCTGCCTAGAGTGAAGAGCTGGTGATTCCCGATGTCCCCACCCCAAAGGTGGCTTAGCATGAGTGCAGGAAAGATGCAAAGTTGGTTGGTCTCCGTCCACACGTTCTGGGTTCTTAATGAGATCGTGGCCAAAGACTAAGAGTGTGTCCTGCACTGGCACACCCAGGACTGAATTGTGGAGGAGCTGGGAGCAGGACAGAGGTGTCTCCCATAGCATGGAGGGTGTGGGAGCAAAGGAATGTTTCAGGTGAAAATACCAGGCAGTGCAGGCTAGATTCCAGCATGCTTGGAGCGCTTATGTTTGAAACAGAGCATGGATGTCCCTGTGGATTATTGACTAAACAGCAGACAAAGCATGTCTGGGGCACTCTGTGGTCAGCCACCGGCAGCAGGATTGTGTCCTGGGCACCGACTCTGCTGTGTTGGAGGGCAAGAATAACACATGCCCTTTGTTCAGCTCTGGATGCAGCTCCCAGTGTGGATCCTGAATAAAGTGGTAGACCTTCAGAGCAGAGGAGGGGATGCCAATGCTCTCACTACCTGCGAGTATAAATCCCACCTTATACATTCAAGAAGCCTTTGTGTGCCAGAGCAGAGAGATTGAATTTCTGCACCAGTACCTCATGGCCAGGCTCTTGCTTTCATATGTGCTTCCCAGGTCTAATGTCAATAAAACTGGACAGGGCTACTCCCAGAGTCTGAACAGGAAACCTGTATACTTTCACTCTAGGTACAGAGGCTCCATCTCAGCGTTCCGGTCCTGTGATGCACAGATGACAGAGTGTGAATGACAAAGCTATTTCCCCGGGGCACTTCATTGAGCTCAGTTTGTGAATCTTGGTGCTTGAAAGCAGTGAGTAAGAATTACACTGTTCTTTGCTGCTGCATATGGACCCCACCATCACTCCAGACTGGGGCTAATCTGTTAGGAGCTGCTCTCATGCATTTGCAGGATGGAAGCATGAATCCTGCTGCTGTTCCCCACACCCATCTGTGCTTCCTCCCTCTTTGTAAGTCTTCTGCAGCATGGACCCGCCGCTGCTGGGACATGAGAGAGCAGATCTCAGTAGCCATGCCCCAAAACATACATAGCAGTTCACCAAGGAGGGGCTGGGAATTTACATCCTACCTAATGGCTAGGAGCAGAGCCTGCTGCACTCCTGCTCAGAGCAGGGAGCTCTGAATAAACCCTGAATGTGACACCCTGAGCTCTGGAGTTCAGATACTACTGTGCCCCAGGAAAGCCCAAGGATTCGCTTACTCTTTCTCTGTATTCAGGATTCTCATATACCTTAATGCCATAGATAAATCCTATCCAAATAAAAAGGCATCACAGGAATAAAAGAACCGAGGTGCCAGCCGTGTGCTGTAGCTCCCTCGCATCAAGTGCAATCTGTAACCTTCTGTTACAAAATGCTGAAGTTTGACAAATTCAAATGAGGAACAATACTATTAATAAAGAGGGTCACACACCAGCACAATTCACCTAGGCAGGTGGCGTGTTCCCTACTGCCTGCAGCCTTTGCCTGGCTGTATTCCTAAAAGAGATGCTACAGTTCAATCAGAAGTTATAGGCTTGGCGCAGGAAATTAAATTGGTGAAATTCTCTGGCCTGTGCTCTGCTGTAGGTCAGTCTCGATGATCAAAATGGTCCCTCTGGCCTTAAAATCTGAGAATCTCACAGCTTTCTCAATGCCTGGCCGAGATCAGCTCTGACTGGAGAGCAGTTGGATGAAGCCAAGCGCACACAAGGCGCGTTAGTGAGGAGCGGGTAGAGGCTCTTTCCATCCGGGGATGGGAAAAGAGTTGCACCCGATCCTGTCTGGCTCAGCCGGCAGATGATGATCTATCTGTATTTTTGTAACATCTAGAGCTTGACTGCTGTGATACTGTGCCTCTAGGAATGAAGCTGTCTGCTCTCAGAGTGCTCCAGCTAGTTCAGAATGCAGCAGTCTGTTTGCTCGGCGACTCAAGCTGCCGGGAATGCATCACCGTGCCCCTCTGCACCCCACATTGCCTCGCCTTTGAGCATAGAGTCCGGTTCAAGGTCTCCAAACCAGCATTCAAAGCCCAGCATGGGACAGGCCCCAGTGACCTAAGCAATCAATCACCTCTCCTTATGCAGCGATGACCTCACATGACGGATATATTCCACTGGAACAATGAAATTGCCAACCAGTTTGGGGAGAGGGGGAAGGGATGGAAGAAGGGTAAAGAGGCTCATGACCCTGAAAAATGGAACATTCACAAGAGCTGGGCCAAGATTATGAAACTTACTGCTGGCTGAAATAACGCTCACCATTAGCAACCCCGCAGCACCGAGAGCTTCATGCAAATCCTCGCTTCGCCCGGCTCCCCCACTGCAACGATTCCACTCGAAATAGTGATGAAAAAATCAAAACAAACCTGAGGAGGACCCAGCTCTCCTTACAGAGAAGGAATGCTTGGTTGGCTGTCATTTTTTAATCTCCCAGCCAGCACTAAGGGCTGTGGTGACAGCTACTGATACGAGACTGTGATCTGGGACCACAGAACGTAGCAGCTCTCTCCAAGCACTGAGCAGAGCAAGTTCAGGCACTGGCAGCGAGACCCCCGCACACTGCATGGTGCCCTGGGCACACCACACCTGTATTTTTCTCAGTGGCCATGAACACCCCAGAGTTCATGGTCCAAGAGGCAGAGATGCAGTCATTACTGGTCTGGCAGCAGGAAGCAGGAACCCCGGTGTTGGTGAAAAGGGGTTATGTATATGCCCTGCTGCATTTGGCTGGGTGGGGACAGGGAAAGGGAGCGGAGCAGAGGACCCAGGGAAACAATTCTGCTGCACTCGAAGGAGTTTTGGCAGCTGGGACTGTGAATCTGAATGCTGGTGGTGGAGATGCCAAGCCCATCCAGGGAAAGAGTTCCTGCTATGCATGGGGTTGGGGGCAGCACCTCCCAGAGCTGGCTGAATTTTGGGGTTGGCAGCTGGAATGCAGTGGCTCATGCCAGGCTGATGTCTGAAGCTGAGAGGGTTGGTGGCAGCACCCAGGAGGATCCAGCAGGATCCCGGAGGGGCTGATACTGCTTGCCCTGAGTCAGTGCAGGTCCTGCAGTGTTCAGTGACTCGCCGATAGGAATTCCCGTGCCAGGCTCCCAGGGTGAGCGCTTATGTGCTGGGTATAGCGATCCTAGGCTGGGGCAGAATGCAGGGCTGGAAGGGTGATGCTGCATTTGGGTATTTTCGTAGCAAGGGAATGGGCGTGTGAAGCCCGTCAGTGGTCCTCTGAGCTTAAGTCTCCCTGCATTTGGGAACTGTGAGTGTGGCCCCATTCCAAGCAGCACTCTAGGATGCCGGTCCCCTGCCATCTAGTGCCTGCCTGCAATACATGTCATGAGTCTGACAATCTTCTGCCTCCCAGTTTCCTACTGTTCCCGGGCATCCAAGTGCTCCAAGTGCTGAGTCTCCACATCTGAATTGCTCTCTCTTGCATGGTGCACCCTTGGCCAGGCAGGAGGTAGGATTGACCCCTCTGTTTCCTTTCTCCAGCTGCGCCAATTTGGCTGAAGTCGCCTTCCTCAGCGCAGGCTCCAGTGCTCCAGCACAACAGGTCTGTGATGGAGCCCGGAGCTGGAGGGTAAGAGGCAGCGATCCCTCGGCTGTGCCCCCTCCCTCCCGGCACCTCAGGCATCCCCTGCCCCCGACTAAAAGAGGAGGAAAAGGAGCGGGGAGGAAGGAGACAGCCGGCTGGAAGGAGACAGAGCACCTAGATCGGGAAAGGGGAAAGAAAAAGGGGGAGAAAGGACACAGGGAAGGAGACGGGGAGAGATGACTTGGAGACGGGCATGCACCCCCCCTACCCCCCGCCCCTGCAGCCCCGTCCCCACTCTGTCCCCCAAGCCCGGGCCAAGAGGATGAACTTACCTTGCGGGGAGACGAGTGGGGCGCAGCCGGGGCGGCGGAGCACAGGGCTGGGGGAGCACAGCTGCTGCTGCCCGTGCTTCTCATGGCCAGGACGAAGGAAGGAGAGGAGGAGGAGGAGGAAGAGGAGGAGGAGGAAGGTTTGCTGAGGCTGAGCCTTGGCTGAGGGAGAGGGAGCGAGAGATGCCTTGAAATAAACAGCTGCCGAGGACTGGTCCAGCCCCTCTTTCTCTCTCTCTCCGTCTCTGTCTCTCTCGCTCGCTGCCTCCCGTTAACCCCATGGCTGCTGGCACGGGCGCGCCCGGCACCGTGGCCCCCGCTGCAGCCCGCGGGGGGCGCCGGGGCGGGCGGACGAGGGCAGCGGCCGGGCGGGGGCAGCGCGTCCCCCCGGCCCGGAGCCCCCTGCCCCGGCGGCCGGGCGCGAAGGCTCCTCCCGCTCCCTGCCCGCCCCGCCGCGCTCCCGCAGCCCCGCGCCCGCCGGACCTGCCCCCCGCCGCCTCCCCGCCGCTGCCCGCTCGGCTCGGCTCCGCTCGGCTCCGCTCCGCTCGGCTCCGCTCCCCCGTCTCGTCGGTTATTTCGGGATCTTCACAGGAAGCGATTAGGTTGCCATGGAGAGAGGTGTCTCCAAGGGACCCGTCGCTCCAGCTCGCTCGGGCGAATGCCACCCCCGGACCGGTCCGTCCTTGGGGGCGGAGGCCCCCCGGGATCCCCCTCCTCCGGGCCGCCCTCCGGGGCTCATCCCCGCCGCCCCTCGCCTTTCCGCCCCGCAGCAGTGCCCTCGGGGAGATGCCACCCCTCGGTCCCGCCCCCCCGTCCCCCGTCCCCGCATCCATCATCCCCGGGCTTCGGGCCCCCGGGCCCCCGTGGCCGCCGCGGTACCGGGCGGGGAGGGGGGGGGGGGGCGGCAGACGGACGGGTGGCCCCGGCGAGGAGCACCCCCGGCGGGGCAGGCGGCGGGGTTCGGTCGAGCCTCACGGGCAGAGCCCCTGGGACACATGGGTGAGGTAGGAGCGATGGGGAAGGGGGGGAGGAGGGGGATCCTTCCAAGGTGGGTTTTACCCGCTGAGGGATCACCCGGGTCTTTTGAGCGCGTCCCCAAGCGCGTTTCTGCCAGGGATCGATGGGATGCGTCTGGAAATGGTAGGGATGTGACAGCAAAATTAAAGAAAGAAGCTGATGTGCCTTTGAGGGGCCGAGCGTTTCACAGGGAACATCTCCCTCCACCATCAAGAACCAAACAGAAAGCACAGACCAAATCAGAAGGGAGCAGCTGAGCAACCAACGGGCGAGAGAAGAAAGTCAATGACAGAGAGACAGTTTCCACTCCAGGGCCTGAAATATGAGGAAGCAAGACAGTAATTTCCTCAGATCCTCAAAAACAATCAAACTTTTCATCATAAAGCGATGAGGAAAGACTGTGACTGACCCTGGGAAAAAAAAATACGAGAAAGAAATAATAGAGACAGCACTGAGCTGTAAAGCAACGTGCCACTGCATGAGGGATGGAAGCAGGTGATAAATGAACACAAAGTACCAAGCCTGAGCACGGCAGGATGGCCAGAACAGGTTGTGCCAACTTTGGACAGATATCTGAAGGATCTGAGTCGGTTCTTCACTAGGCTTCCTGCAAGCTCCTGTGCCAATGAACCGGGATGCTCCAAGCTTTCCCATGCCAGGATATTTGAGTCTTGTGTATGAATTTGTGAGCATGTTTAGGAGAGTCAACAGGTTTTTCACATGTTTGGGAGTGATGTTGGTGTGTGTTTGGAGGATCAGCACGGAGATGTGTTAAGGCTTATTGTCACCAGGAGGCCGTGGTGTGGGAGGAGGGCACTGCGGGCAGCGGTGTCACAGCCGAGGTTTGTGTCAGATGCTGCAGCCCTGTGTGTCACCAGGCATGCACACGCCATGTGTGCCCCTGCCTTTTGTCCCTTTCATGTACATGGGGCTTTCTGTCAGAGATTATCCAGGCTCCTGTCACACTCCAGCCTTCTCATCTCTAGCTCTCACAGGACTTGTACAAATCATCTGCACAAACCTTGCTCAATGATCCCTCGCTGTCTCATCCCAAGGAACCCCCTGTGCAGACATGGTGGAGCAGCACAAGTCAGCGTTCAGCTTGTCTCACTCTCTGTGCTTCTCTCCCTGCTTTCTCACCTGGAAGTAGCAGAAGGTAGAAAGCTCTGGAAGGGGCTACATCAGGCACACAGGCTCTCTCTGACCTTTTCAAATCCTGACGAATGTGTTTAGTATAATTGGGAAGCACAAAACAGAAGAGAAATTTCAACCAGGGAAAGGTCAGCTAAAGGGTGAAAATCCAAATGACGCAAACACTGAAAATCCCCCTGAAGAGTAAAACTACAGAAGGCAGCAAAAGGAGTCAGAAATATGAGAGAGGACAAAGAGCAGGATTTTTTAGGGACCAAGGAAACCTTGGTAGATGTGGTGGGGGGGAGTCAGGAAAGCTGTCAAGATGATGGGAACAGAGAGCTCAAGGGCTGATGTCACTTGTACCTCACTCTTACGTGATATAAATGGAATGGCTTGTTTGGTTTCCTTTTCAAAGGAAAGCTAATGTAAAATTACATGGAAATTTGAGGGGAGAGATGGAATCAGGTGTTACTGGCTGTTATTTCTGTCTGGCAGTGATCACGTACAGATCATTTACACCCAGGAGTCCTGAGCCCAGGCAGGCCACTGCTGCTGGCTTTACTGTTGTTTCCTAAGGGAAGAGAGACCCATGTCGTTGCCTTGCTATCTGCAGAATCGTGTCTGTCTATCTGTCTGTTAGTTGCCATGGATTTGACAAAATGACCAGATTCTAAAAGGAAAATAAGCTCCAACAAATTGTACGAAAACCAGCAGCCTGACAGAGGAAGGAGATGCTTCCAATGCCTGTGCTGGAACAGAGCCTGTAGCCATGCTGCTGGGCAAAGCCCCACAGGTCAGAGCAGTCCATCCAGCAGGCCAAAAGAATTAAGCAGGAAATGTTGGAAAAGCTGTGTCATTTTAGAAATGTAACAAAGAGATCTGAGCTATGTAAAAAAGCTATGTAAAGTTAGAGAGTGGTGAGGGAGCCAAGTGATGTAGAAGACTGTAGAAGAAATTGCCCCTCACAGATGTGGCAAGCCGTGAAGGGGTGCCATCAAGAGACCCAGGCTGAAGGTATGGTAGTGGAAAGAACAGAACATACAGGAAAAAAGTCCACAGAGAACCCAGTTTCCTCTGCCCTACTGCTCACCAAACAAGGGGTTAATAAGCTTTGGAATATCAGAGACATCCCAGAAGACTGGAAGAGAACTGTGCCCTGTGAATATTTGTAAAGAGCAAACAGAAGACCTGAAAAATTCTCGGCAAAGCAACAAAGAGCTGATATGAGATTCTCCAGTTAATGCCAATCAGCCTGGTTTGGAGGAAACTAATCTTGCTGCATAAACTTGTTTTGTTCTTGTCAGTCTTTGATGTGACTACAGGTTTGTTTGGGAAAGGTGATGGCTTAGATCTATCCAGGCTTCTGGAAGTGTTAATTTCCCAAAGCATGCTGATAAGAAAAAAAAGTGTTATGCAACATTAACAGAGCAGGAGGTTAAGTGAGCTGGTTAACTCCATTTAACGCCCTGTAAACACAAAGGAGGTCATCCCTGGAAGCCCACCGTTGAGTGGCAGTGTTTCTCATGTGGATGCCCAGGAATGAGTCCCGGGTCAGGTATGACTCACCATTTTATTCAGTGCTTGGTGAGCAGATATAGTTCATTCTGACACAATTTACTGAGGGCACAAATATTGTTAGAGTGTTAAAAATAATGAGGATAGGACCAGGACAGAGTGACCTGCCCCTTTCAGTAAGGTGGCCATTCTCATAAAACTTCTTATAAGACTGTTGAGAGCAAATTGTACAGCCACGAAAAAAAAAATGCCCACGTCTACAGAGAACAACATCCAGTCCTGAAAAGAGGTGCTCTGAAAAAGATGTGGGGATTGTAACAGGCAGAAAACTGAGCACAGAATCAGTGGTCCAGGCTGCAGCAATGAGTCTGAAGTGATTCCTGTCTGTGTAAGGACAGAAGTAAGGATGGCAAACGAGGAGACGATTAAACCTCTCTCTGTCTCTGAGTAAGTCTCATGCTGGAAAACTGTTCAGTGCTTTATGCTCCATATTTTAAAAATAACTTTGAATCAAAGGTGATCTGAAGGCTGGAGATCTCAGTAATTTAAAGAGGTCAACCTGTTTAATATATCAAAAAGCAGAATGAGACATGACTTGCTTGCAGTATCACTCCTTTCCTGGAGAAAAGTCTACCAGATATTCTGGCAGAGAATAACAAGAGCCAGTCACTGGAGAGTGATTAATCACAGAAACAAACTACCTAGTGAAGTGCAAGATCCTCTCTCTTCTGGAGTCTTTGAATCACAACCGGAGGCCTGTCTGGAAGACAGTTCCTGCTCTGGAAGACAGAATCCTGAGGGCTGCGAGGGCAGATCAGAGGGAGAATTATCATGCAGTTACCCTCAAGCAGCTGATACTGGGCTGATTTTAAATGCAACCCCTGTGTGGATTAGCCCAGTACAAACTAAAGGGTTAAAAGCCTTCTGTATCATGCTGGAATCCAAGAGAGTCATGCCAGCCTCCCTTGTCCTTACAGTGTTTTTGTCTCAGGGTCCATGTTACACACAGTTGTGAAAAATTGTCTCATGAGATGTGACTCTGCTATGTTTGGAGAGGGACTGGTGAAAAAAAATGTCTTCAGCGTTTTGACAAGTTATTTGGATTCCGTGGTGGTGAAGAAGGGAACAACCCAGAATGAGCCCGTACAGCTCCACAGCTTTAAAGTGGGACAGTGAGCAGAGAGGAAAGAAAGTGGATCTTTAGCACAAAGAGAATGGAGGTTTCTTTCTGTAAAGATCAGAGCGAGATCAGAAGAGAGGGATGATGCTAGGGGGTGGTTACAGCTAGGATCAGAAATCCCAAACATTCAGAAATAACAACACAGAACGTCTCCATGTCACAAGATTTATCTCAAAATTATGAAATGTCGTACAGACTTGCTTTCATCTGCACTCTTCGCCTCCTACTTTCGGCTCTTTTGGTTACATGAAAATCACATTTCACAGTTTCCCTGTGACCATAAAGATAGGTGTTTGCTTTGTGAGGAAAGCAAAAGCACAGAGTTACTGCCTCCAGGAGGCTGGGATTTAATTTCAACACCCAGCGCTCCAATCTAGGGATGAGGCCAAAGTTTTGCTAAGTTGTGGAGATGTTACCCGTGATTTTTGCACGCGTGAAGATGATGACCTTCTCCTTTGGAGAGCGCAGGATCTGAGTCACTGAAAGGACCTTCTGGTCTTTGCCCTTGATGCAGGATAGAAAAGGAGCAGACAAAAACATGGGGACCCAGCACACAGGACATAGGAACTGGGGCCAAAGTGGAGAAGGAGACAGAGAGAGAGCATGATGTAGCTAGGATGCTCAGGCTGCCAGGCTTTATCTAACTAATAATGAAAGGCAGCAAGCGTGTCAGAGAGTGTGAGAGAAACAGATCGATAGAGAGATAAAACTGAGATGGAAGGAGCCGGCAAGGGGGTGGGGAAGAGAGTAATAAAACACTACAAATCAGCAGGGTTACGTTTGAACCTGATTTGAATGCACCCTGCACTAGTGTAAGTGAAGACAGCAGGTGTGAGGCTACGGTGAATCAGGCCTAAATACAGAAGCAGGGAGGTAAAAGCAGGGAGGAGATGGTGCCCTTGTCAATATTGCCCTGTAACCTGCCTTCACAGCTCTCAGCCAACATTACTTGCCCTGCCTCTCCTTTCATCCTGCTGCATGGAGAAGCCCAAATATTGCTGGCTCTGAGAATACAGAGTGATTGGCTTTCCTGCTTCCCTGGGTCATCATGATTTTCCTGAAGAAATGCCTGTTGGGTAAAATGTGTCTTGGTCTCATTTTACCTGGCTGGAGCATAGGAAATGCTCCTTACTGCTTCATTCACTGAGGACCCAGGGTATCTTCCAACAATGCCCTGAGCCACTGGGTGTGAGGCACTTTCCTAGGAGAGCTCATTGACTGTGCCCATGCTCAGTTACCAGTGGAAGATGATCAGAGGAGTTTCTTTGCTCAGCTTCAGATTTTTGAGGCAAAGGAGACTGCAACATCTCAAAGCTAAAATGGTCAGAGCCAGAGCGCATAAATGAAAATGTGCCCTGCAAGAGCAGGACTGAGGGTTTGGGGGCCCTCCCCTCTCAGGGCACATGTTTGCTTCTCTGGCCCAGCACTCAGACCTGTTTTGCTCCTTATGCCTGGAATTAGTTTTAAGGGATGTTCACCTAATCTTCATGGCACGATCATTAACGTTACAAGTTCAGTTTTTCACACTGACCATGGCTGTCCACACTGTTCCCTCCTTCTGTCAGTAGCCTCAGTGAGGAGACCAAACACTAAAGGAGCCTTAGGGACTGAAGAGGATGACCCTGAGCTGTACAAATGAGCTTGGGAGACAACAAGCCAACTCCCCAAGGCAGCCAGGGGTTATGTTTTCTCGCTCTGAAGTTGTGTTTGGAGCAGAACTCTACCCCAAAGGAGCCTTCTCCATGACTCAGCCACAGCAGCTGTGTGACAAGAACTAGAGTCAAAGCAAGAGAAGGGAGTTGTTGATACTGGCAAGTAAAACCTTAACAAACGTAGACTTTACCCAGATGAAGATTTCAAGATGTTACACTTATTTCAAGATGTTGCACTTACAGAAGTCTGGCAAAGCACAAGTCAACTGCCTTTAATATGTGCTAAACTGATCCAGCTGAAGCCCAAATCTCTTGCTGGCAAATCACGTGCTGGAGTGCAAACTTGCCCTGATGGCTCTATGATTTTAACATCCTAAAACCATGCTACCTGCATAGATTGTATCAGGCTCCCATCAATTTGTTGCCTCTTTTTCTTTCATGGAAAATCATGGTGGGTTTCTGAAGGAGCCAGCCATGAGGAAATTGGTGATGCACTGGAAACTCTTGGCCAAACAGCTTAATGCTGCTCATTGAAATGCACGCTGACTGCACTCCTCCCAGTCCCCTCACAACTCACCTCTGCCTACCATGTGATTTATACAAGATGAGAAGAGCTCTGAAGGTGTGGGTGTTTTTTTCCCCAAATGACCCCCAGTTTCTATTCTCTCTCACCTGGCACAGGGAACCGTGCCCTCAGCAATGACCGCATTGCTGTAACTCATACACCCACGAAGAGGTACTTAAGGTGCACTATAAACATTTCTATCCTTGTGGAGCGTTTAAACTATCTTTTTATGGCCATACCCTGCCTGCATCAGGGATGCATTTCTTGACAAGTGCGATGGTTAATGATTCAGCAGATAGTAAAGTCATTTTTTTGTAAAAATTAATGCAGTAGAGGAGGGGAGGCATGCAGGGATTTAAGAAATGTACAGCTTAAATACATAAGTACGGTGGTTTGCAACATAAGATTTTTTACATTTACATATCCCCAAAATAGTGAGATCTTAATGGTGTGAAAGCAAAAACGAGAGCAATGTGTGGGCACACACAAGGTATTCCATGCACCTCTTTTAATTCTGGTGTGGTGCTTATAGAATAGATCATTGAGATGTGAAAAACACCATGCCATGTAGTAGTGCATCTGTCTCCTCACCAGTTATTTCAACATTAATCATAGAATCACAGAATGGTTTGGGTTGGAAGGGACCTTAAAAATCATCTTGTTCCAACACCCCTGCTGGAGGCAGGGAGGTGTGCTATTAGACCACGCTGCTCAGAGCACCATCAATCCTGGCCTTGAACATTTCCAGGTGTGGGGTTGAAGAGCAGATATTCACCAGACTAGCAAGACCCATAAATACGTGGATGTTCATCTGGCATTGATTGCCTTGCTGGGACACATCTCACTGTGGCTGAACAGCTTGGGGGAGTTTTGACAGAGGATGGTTCATGAAAAATAAGAGAACAGTGAGCAGACGTTGCTGGTGAGCAGGGCAGGGCATGAGAACAGTGCAGAATGGAGTTGAGGGCTGGCTGTGACCGGCAGGGCCAAGGCGGGGGACCAGCCGGTGGCCGCGGAGGCTGCGCCCCAGGCAGACCGCATCCTGTGCTGGCCCGGGGACATGAACGCTGCTATGGCAGAGTGACAAGGGTGGCCGGGAGTGGCCGGGGCTGGCCGGAGGACGCGGCGGAGGGACAACGCGGCCGCGGGACGGACGAAGCGCCGCGCGGCCGGCAGCGCTCAGCCCCGCCAGCGGGGGGCGCCCTGGCGGCGGGACTGCGCCGCCGCGCGGCGCTCGGCTCGGCCAATGGGGAAGCGGCGGGGGCGGGACAAGCTGCCGGCTCCGCCAATGGGCGGCGGGTGCGCGTCACACGCGGAAGCGGTCGCTGTGCGCCGGCGGTGTCGGGCGGGTGCGCGGGGCCGGCCGGGAGCGGCCGGGCCGGGGCTGCGGGGGGCGAGCGAGCGGCCGGGCCGGGCGGGCCGGGCTGGGCCGGGCCGGGCCCCGCCATGGCGGCCGAGGGGAAGGTGACGGGGCAGAGCCAGGAGCAGTTCCTGCTGCTGGCCAAGGCGGCCCGCGGCGCCGCGCTCGCCAGCCTGATCCACCAGGTGCTAGAGGCCCCGGGCATCTACGTGTTCGGGGAGCTGCTGGACATGCCCGCCGTCCGCGAGGTGAGAGCCGCCCGGCCCCGCGGCCCCGCCGGGCCCTGCCCGCGGCCCGGCGGCGCCGCCTGACCCTGTGTCCCCGCAGCTGGCCGACAGCGAGTTCTCCCCCGTGTTCCGCCTCCTCACCATCTTCGCCTACGGCACCTACGCGGACTACCTGGGTGAGGCCGGCCCCGAGCCCCCCGGCCCGGTGGTGGGGATCCCGCGGGGCGGGAAACGCGGCGGAGACCCGGGGCGCAGGGGGTCTCAGCACCCCCGTGCAGCCAGGGCTGAGCCCCCGGCCCGACACACGCCCGGTTGTGCTGTGGGCCCCAGAGTAGCGGGGTACCTGGCAGAGATTAACGCTGCCATTTGCCACCTGCCAAAGAGCATCCTGACAGAGACAGTTTTGAGGGGCCGGGGAGAGACTAGGATAGCCATTGGGATGTGCAGACCCGCATAAATAACCATGGGACGGCTAGAAAGGCTGAGTTGAGGGTGGCAGGAAGAAAGGTTGCTCAGAAAAGGTCTTTTGAGCTGAGAATTGATGGGGATGGCTTGGCAAGACGAAGCACCACTTGGGGGATTGGTGTGCAGACGTCTTAAGAGACGGGTGTGGTACAGATGCTTCTGTGCAGAACTGGGAAACGAGGCATAAATTTTAATATCCCATTTTTTCCCCTGACAACAGCTGAAGCAGCAAACCTCCCTCCCTTGACAGAGGCCCAGAAGAACAAACTGAGGCACCTGTCAGTCGTCACTCTGGCTGCCAAGATCAAGGTAGTGGCCCTGTTTTTCCTGAGTTCTCCTCCCACTGGGGTTGTCTGGTGCTAGTTACCATCATGTTTCCACAGTGCATCCCCTACTCAGTGCTGCTGGAGCAGTTGCAGCTGAAGAATGTCCGGCAGCTGGAGGACCTGGTGATTGAGGCTGTGTATGCAGATGTGCTGCGAGGGAGCTTGGATCAACGGAACCAGCGCCTGGAGGTGGATTACAGCATTGGGAGGGACATCCGGAGGGAGGAGCTTAGCACCATCACCCGCACATTGCAGGAGTGGTGAGGAGGCAGCCCCCAGTACTAACACCCAAAAAAGATTACAGGAGTGGCCAGTGGCTGCCCTGGATCCTTTGTGTGTTGCTAAGGGTGGGTGGTGTTGGGAGGTGACCTACTCGATCCCCTTTCCCATACTCCAGTGGAAAGTAGTTTTCCAAAAATAATTCCCCTGTTTGTGTCTAGAGGGGTGATGGGGACGCAGCAGCCTTTGCTCAGTGCTGGCTGCTGGCAGGAGGCTTCCTTTGTTACCTGTCCCCCTCCCAGATAATAACATAATTCCCTGCATTATAACATCAGACTCCTGCCCCTGTTTCTTCCCTGCCTGGCATAGCTGTCTCTTCCCAGTGTTTTTGGAGTTGAAATCACATTTGTCTCTGTGCTGTGCCAATTCCCTGGCCTGTTCAGTTGTGGGTCTCCTCTCCAGGTGCCAGGGCTGTGAGGTTGTGCTGTCGGGCATTGAGGAGCAGGTCAGCCGGGCCAACCAGCACAAAGAGCAGCAGCTGGCCCTGAAGCAGCAGATCGAGAGCGAGGTGAGTGGGTGCAGCAGGGAGCAGCCAAAGGCCCTCGCCTTAAAACAACTAGAGCCACTATGCTGTGCTTGTTACAGTCTTTGTTGAAGTGAGGCATTGCCTTTTCCCTAGGCCAGACCCCCCAGGGACTTGTGCCCAAAGAAGAGTCCTAAATCAGCTTAATACTCCTCTGCAGTGCAGGGGCCTGGACAGATGTTGGCCCTTTTGCTTGATGTGAGCTTGCAGCTCTTAGCTCCAGGGCTTCCTTTAGAAACAAATTTTTATAAAAACTCAAAGTGCAACTAAAAAAATGCATTGCTAAAAAATCTCCAGCTTTGGGAATACCATTAGCTCTTGCTTTGCTGCTGCTGCAGGTGGCAAACCTGAAGAAGACCATTAAAGTGACAACAGCAGCCGCTGCAGCAGCCACGTCCCAGGACCCAGAGCAGCACCTCACGGAGCTCAGGGAGCCGGCCCCTGGCACCAACCAGCGCCAGGCGAGCAAGAAAACCTCCAAAGCCAAAGGGTGAGCAGTGCAGGCAGACAGAGCGTGTGTGTGTGGAATATCAGTGCACTTTTCTCTGTGCACTTAGGAAGGGAGTGAGATATGAACCACTTTGAACTTTTATTTTTCTTTTTTTTTCCCTGTGCCCGCAGGCTCCGGGGTAGCACGAAGATTTGGTCTAAGTCAAACTAGTTGGATCTCCCTTCACAACTGGGAGGGTGAGAGGAAGAGATCTGGGGGATGGAGGGGTAGCAGGGGTCCCAAGTGTGATGCTTCTGAGCTCTTCTCCAAGATCCATCTTGCCAACTAACTCTCCTGCATGTTTGTTCTCTTTTCTTTCTCCTTTACCGACCTTCAGGCAGCGTCTCCCTCCTTTTCATCGCAGCATTTCACACTCTGAGCTTCAGGTTGTACGCGTTGCTGTTTCCCCAACCGCTCAAGCCCCCGTCACCACGGCCACGTTTTTCTCTCTTTCTCTCTCCCTGTCTTTTGACAGGTCATTTTCAGGAGCCATAAAGGTGTGACAGTCACCTTGGCACCCCCAGGGCATCACAAAAGCTTGGAAAGAGGGTGCTGGTGTGCAGCAGTTGTTCTGGCTCTATGAGACCCCCTGGGATACTTTGCTCCAGGACACCGTCTTTGATTGTTTAATCTTTGTTTTGCTAGGTGGGAGGGTAGTTTTTGAAGGGATTCTTTTAAAAAATATATAAATATATTATAAATATATATAAAACAATAAAAATATAGATCTATGGACATATCTCTTCTAACCTGCGCTCCTGTGGGTGACATGTCTTTGCATTGTACGCCAATTCTGGAGGTTCCAAAATAAGCTGTGATATTAAGACCCTTTGTCCCATTTGGGGGTGGAATATCCTCTCAAAGGTTCCCTTCTCAAAGGTAGTGCCACAGTATCTCTATTGGGATGAGAGTCCATAAAACAGAAATTAATCATATATCTTATTCAAAGTGTTTCTTGTGTGGTTGATTTTCCTCTAGACTCTTCAAAAGGTGATTTTCAGGTAGTCTCAGAGGAGGGTGCAGAGACTGAAGAAAAAGACCTTATTTGTGTCATTACTGTGTGTCTTGTGATCCTGGACAGAATGGAAAGTGATGTGGGGACTTGCCTGACAGGTGGAGGTAACAGAGTCAATGCCCACATGTGTGAGTTCTCACAGGATAGATGCTGCACAAGCTGTTCTCGGGTGGTGGTGATATCTGGTTGGAAAAAAAGATTCAAATCAGTGAGAGTGACTCCTGTGAGATGCCCAGGAAAAAACTAACTCGGATTCTTCAAAGGATGCCTCCTCGAGGCTGGCTTGGAGCCGAGTCAGACGGGTGTCAGTGTCACACTGCCTCTCCATGACATGTAGCTGATGTAAATGTAAATTGACACCATGACTCCCACCCCCGCTTGGTTCTGCACCTTGTGCCAAGACTAAAATTTGATTCCCTGAACCTGTGTTTCTGTGTGCGAGCAAACCACAGGAAAAAATAATCCAGTGAAGGAAAGCTGGGAGCTTTGTCTCTATGGGGCCTTGTTGGGTTCACTGGCTGGGGTGGGTTCTCTCCTGGGTCAGCCCCTGTGCAGACAGGTGAGAGTTGGAGCCGAGGCCATGTAGGTGCGAGCAAGTCTTGTGAAGGGGAGGGGGGTGAGTCTGTGCCTGTTTTGGTGGTAACAAGGTGCCATCTCAGATCTCAAACCCCACAAAATGCAGCTTCAATGCAATATCCCTGCTTTGCTAATTCCAGGCTGCTGTAATACAGCACTGACTGTCAGCAGGAAAGCCCTGTCACCCGAACCCATAAACTCCTGGAACTTCCCAGCAGCTTTGTTTGTTCCTCTGTGTGTGGTCACAGGGCTGGTCGTACCAGCTGGCTCTGCTGGGGACAGGGATATGCCAGCTCTCCTGGGATGATGGCTCTCACTGGCTGGTGTCTCCCAAGAGATCAGGCAGCCCCACAGCTTCCTCCCTTCTGTTGCACGAGGCATCGAGCACCTTGGCTGTAGTTGCCTGGCCCAGAAGTGCCAAGTGGGAGAGTTTTGGTATGAAGTTGTCCAGATGTGAGACAAATCTGACTGCTGGAGCACGTGAGGGGATAGCTGGGCCTGGGTTGTGTATGCCCACCTAGAGAGGCCTAACTAATTTGGGAGTCTCCCTGATGAATCCTGTTCTCCATAAATTGTTGGGAGGGATTGTGACAAAGCTTCCAGCTTTTGTTTAAATCACCTGAGCCTTCTTCCTCCTGCGTCACATCACCTTCATCTGTCCCTGTCAGGGAGCAGAAGCACTGCGCTCGCTGTGTTTGTGATTGTCTGCAGGAACAACAATGCCCATATGTATCAGATCTTCAGCTCCCTGGGAAGGGCTGGTCTGGAGCCGAGGTGCCAACAGGGGAGGAGATACCTGTCAAGCACCTGCCAGATGTCTGGCACCTCACACCCTTTGAAAGATTTGCTGCTTGCAAAGCCATTGGGGTGTGATGAGAAAGACTGGGGAGAATGGGCTTGGGATGGAGCTGAGCAGCTCGACACAGCACGTGTCCTAACAGCCACTGGCTGATGTCCAGCAGGAGCTGGGCTGGAGCAGTGTCACCTCCAGGGACAGCTGAAGTTACCAGTACTGCAGGAGGATATTTGTGTCCCACAAGAACCTGCTGCTTAGGAGGAGCGGCTGTAACAGCTCCTTGCCCCGAGTGTCTCATCTCCTCTCTGGTCTGTTGGGCTTTGCTATCTTTAACCAAACTGTGGCTTTTAGACACAAAGGGTCTGTTTTAATGCCCTGAATCCACAGTTTAAGTGCAGGCTGCAGATCCCAGGAGTGGGGTTGGAAGCCAGCACTGTGAGCTGCAGGCCGGCTGTGTGTGATAGTGCTCGTGTGACACCCTGTGCAGTAAAGGCTGGGCAGAGCAGTGCCTGAGCTCTGTGCCACGCACTGCCACCAGCCTTGGGAGCACCAATCCCCCACGTGGGTGACAGCAGCCAGCCTGTGGACCAGCATGGGACCGGTGGGGCTTGCCACTCCAGCCCCAGGCTGTGCTGAAGCCCTATGCTTGCATCCTTACAGCTCAGTCCCAGCTGGCACAAGTGCGGCCGTGTCCTTGTGCCGTAACTTTGGTACATGACAGCCGTGTCATGTAACATGTCCCAGGGTCAGCTCATCCCTCTGGGAGCAGCATTTGCCATAGATTGGCTTTGCTCCCCCTTCCCGTTTGCCCATGTCCCCCTCTCAAGGCTGGCTGTGTTATGGATTTTAGGAGAGTTTGGAATTAAACACAGCTCTGAAAGTCTTCCATTTTGTTTACTTTTCAAAGGGAGCACCTTTTAAGACCTCCATTAAGAAAAGGAAAGCTGGAGGTAGCACATAAAATTACTTCAGACCTTTGGTAGGACTGAAAAATAAATGAGAGGGTTGCAGTGCAGAATGAAAGTATTGCTGCAAATTGCCTTGCTGGATGGCAAACAGAGGGCAGGAGCAGAGGTTTGCCTTTGCCCTTCACCTGAAAACCACGGTTTTTATTTTTCTGCTTGCTTCAGCCGTGACTTTGAATTTCAGTTGGAGAAGATGTGAAGATTAATTAATTAGTTAACATTTATAAATCACTTTGAAGATGGCAAGAGTGAGTAATAAGTACTGAGCATTATAAGTTTTCATTTTAAAATGTCTTTATGTTTTAACCCATTTTTTTCCAAAGAAAAGACCTGAGTAGAGAAGAACAGAAATACCTGGACACTTTAAGCCCTGCAAAGGAATCAGGTTTAGGGGGCTGTAGAAGAGGGTACAGGGAAATGTCCATCCCAAAATGAGGAGCAGAAGATCTGCCATCCCCAGCACAGAAAGTCTAACAGCTCTTGCACAGTGATTCATTGCATACCCCTTTTTGGGTACCTGCATGGGGCTTTCACATGGGTTCAGAAAAGGGAGAAGGCAGGAGAGGACCTGGACTGCTCTATCACTGATGTCCAACTTTTGCCAGCCACCTCCAGCTGCCTCATGGCAAGAGATAACCAGGGATTGGGGTTTATGTTGGTAATTATTGCACTCTTGGGACACAATTTCCTCTGGGGAGGTTGCTGCTCGCCTTCTTGAAGGTTGTGAAGGTGCTGGGCAGCTGCTGCCAGCAGCTTGGCTTCTGCAGCAGTGCCCATCCATACCTGGAGGGTGGGGAGAAGTGTCACAGCCGGGCAGACACCCTGCAGGACTTCTCTAAGGTACTGCCCATCCTGCACTGCTCTGTGCTGAGGTGCCTCTGGAGTCAGAGATGGTCTTTGTGTGCTCAAAAGGAGTCAATATTTTATTTACTGGGTTTGCTGAGGCTGCCCTTGCCTCTGTTCTCCAGAGGAGACCTTTGGCAGGGTGGTTTGTTTCCTGAAGAATGATGGGCTGGGGTGTACCCAAGTGCTGTTACACATTACCAAGCCTCCTTTGCACCACTGACACTGGCTGGGGGGCACATCTCTGGACAGCAGGTTTCCTCAGGCCTGTCTGGGGCAGCAGGGAGGATGGTGTGCAGCAGGATGGATGCCCAGCAGCAGGACATGTGCCCACCACCTGCATCCTCCTGGGAGCGCCCGGTGCCAGCTGAGGAGTGGTGCTGCAGGGCCCGTGGCCATGCCAGCCAGATTGCATCTGCTGGTCTGCAGGGTGATGATGCATCTGGGTGGTCCCCAGAGCTCCATGCAGGGATGCCTTGCCTCTCCCCCACCAGGGTGGTGGCTGAGTGTTCCTCTGAAGGCCTTTTGTGCCAGGTGGGTGCCCGCAGTCTGCGCTGCTGGCAGAGCTGGCACAGATGATGTGTGTCCCCCTCTGTGCCCGTGGGGCTGCAAAGACCCCTAACAGCAGCCACTGAGGGCTGTGCCTGCTGCTTGCCACAGCTGAGCCATCCTTCCTGGGATGAGGCCCTGCCTCTGCAGGATTCTGATGCAGAGCAAGGTAGAGTAGTCAGAAGAATCTCACAGTTCATGTCAGCTGCTGCAAATGTGTCTCTCAGATCTCTGACATCCTTCTTGTCTCCTTTGTATGCCCTGGAATAGCTGCTCATTTTCCTTCTGTGACCCCTTTCCCTTTTCGCCATCCTCTCCATGGGAGTCTGTCTGTGTTCCCACCTGCAGGGCTCTTCTTTCCTCATCCCTTTTCCTAGTACTAGTCACTGCTGAGCTGAAATACTCTTATAAAAACCACCTGTTTTCACTACTGGTTCCACAGGCACCCCATCTTTTGGGCGCTTTTCTCTCATCTTCTGCAGTTTTCCAGGAGCATCCCTCTTGATCCAGTGTGGAACTAGGCTGGACTATTGTCTGCCTCCTCTGCTGGTGGCAGGCTCTTCTCCTGCCAAGGAAAGGAGTTCATTTGCAAAAATTCTTTGTGCAGTGTGCAATTATATTCCTGTTGTGATGAATTCAATAGGCAGCAAAATGTCAGCTGGATTTGAGAGCTGTGACCCTTTTACAGTAGCAAGAATGTTCAGAATTCCTGTAGCACTTGTGCACATGTTAAAAACTGCCCTGCACCCTCCTGTTCTGAGGACAAGTAAAGACCCACCCCCTTCAGATCAGGAGAAAATGTTTCTGGGGAGGCCTTGCCTGTATCTGCCTCTGAGGCATTTAGCACTGGTTTCAAGATGTGGGAAGATGGAAGATCTCTTTGGTGGGAGCAAATGCAATGAGGCTCCTGGTGACCGAGTGTGATCTCTCACCACTATGGTCTCACAATCCCTTGCAAAAGCTTCTCGGGTGCCCACCCCAAACTGGTAAATTTGATAGTCCCCACTAGTGCCCTTGGCAGGCTGCTCCAGAACCCAACTGCTGTAGTGGTTAAAGTTTTTTAATTTCCAGCTTAAGTGAATTCTCAGCTAGTTGATATTCTCTTGTGCCTGTGCCAGCCTGGCTCTAGCTGAAGCTGTTCTTTCTCCCTGGTGTTTATTTCCCTTGAGTACAGACTTCACTTTGCTTAACTAACCAAATCAGCCCCCTTGTGCACTGTGAGCTCTCCTTACTCTCTCACTTGCTCTTCAAATAGAGTGCAAAAGTGCTCTCTTACCTGCACTTCAAATTAGGCTTTCTTGGCTAGAAATGAGCACAGTTCTCTTCCACAGGTGAAGTCTGATCAGCATCTCTCACAGGCACAGTAACATACACCTATAGCTACCAGCAATGCCTCCCAGATTGCATGTCTTCTCCTCTGGTGATCCAGAGTATTTCTTCTTTTCTGATAGTTATCATCAGAAAAGCTCCAGTTTATAGCCAAAATTTTGATTTTAGGCCCTAGGCTCCTTTTCCCTTTCACTTTGTGCTACAAACTTTAGCCCTTTTGCTGTTTTACTGACACCTTCAAGGCCACCTGTGTCCTCCTGTGTGACCCCCTCATCCAATCTGGCAATGTTGCTGGGGTTTATTTATTTACTCAAGCATTTATTCTTTTGCAATCTTTGTTCTCCTTTTCTGTCATTAGTAAGGGATGGAAATGGTGAGGCTAGTGTCTAATCTTCGAGCTTACTTCTGGACATTACATCACCAGCAGTTGGAGATAGGTAGTGTCTGTTCTATTTCCCTTCCTTTTATTACCTTTTCCCCCCATGCTAAGTTTGCATTAAGTGCCCTCAGGATTTAAAAAGCCATCCAGATGTGAGGAGATGGTGGAAGTAATAATAACCAAAGTGAAGTTTCCCCATGGAAACAGTTTTTGAAGTGTTGTCTTCAAAAAGGAAAATTCCCAGGAGGGGAAAAAATCCCAGTTACATTTAAGACAGGGCTGAAATATAAAATCAAGTCCATTTTTCAAAGTGTTATGGAAAGTAAAAAAATACTGCAAATCAAACAAATCAGTTTTAAGTTATACACTGGATTGAGGTCTATTTTAAATTCTTTTGTTCTTTAGCACTGGAGCCTGTAGGATTTTACATTCCAGCCCCATGGCAGTGCCTGTTTGTGTCCTGAGCAAACCACTGTGCCCAGAGAGAGCTCTGTTTCCTGCAGTTCTTTGTGGTCCCACCTGCTTTGAAGCCCTTGTCAAGTCAAAAGGTCTCTTTTTGCCCTTCCCACCTTTCCCTTCAGTCTAGCCCTGTGCCAGTCTGTTTCCCTCTCCTACTCACAGATTTTTGAAGCCCAAAGAGACTGGTATAATCACAAGCCAGTCACACTTGGCTTCTCAAGTGGCCAACAACTCCCTCACCCCATTCCTGTGCCCACTCCCCAAATTCTTTTTAGGCCACCCCATGGGGTTTGGAGTAGGGGGAGCTGGGAAACGGAGGTGTGCTCTACTGCTCAGACAAGGTCTGCATTCATTCCCAGTTCCATGGAGAGGTCGCTGCAGGTTTTCTGCTGGGCTGAAGAGCCCTCTGCTGTCAGAAACCTCGTTCCCATTTAGGTAACGCCAGCCTGTGCTCCAGTGGAGTGAACTCAGACACAGGAGTTCAGTTCATGCTAACCTGTAGTGCTGGGCAGTATTTCCAGGCTTCAAGTCATCCTCGTTTCACCCTTCTTGAGTCTTCTTTGGTTTCCTTTTTAGTGTCCAATACCCAGATTTCTCACAACTGGTTCACCACTCTGATGTACCAAATTGATCAGAGGGATGGAGCACCTCTCCTACAAAGAAAGGCTGAGAAAATGAAAGAGAATTTGGATTGTTCAGTCTGGAGAAGAGACAGTTTTGGGGTGACCTAATTGCAGCCTTCCAGTACCTGAAGGGAGCCTACAAGAAAGATGGAGAAAGACTATTTACAAGACCATGTAGTGACAGGAGAAGGGGAATGGTTTCAAACTGAAAGAGGGCATGTTTGTGTTGGATATGGGGATGAAATCCTTTCCTGTGAGGGTGGTGAGGCACTGGCACAGGTTGCCCAGAGAAGCTGTGGCTGCCCCATCCCTGGCAGTGTTCAAGGCCAGGTTGGATCGAGCTCTGAGCCACCTGGTCTAGAGGAAGGTTTCCTGCCCATGGCAGGGGGGATGGGACTGGATGATCTTTAAGGTCCCCTCCAACCCAAACCATTCTGTGATTCTTCAAAGGGGAGAATTTTTACCTCTGTGCTTGGTGAACACAGGCTAATGCGTCCCAGTGCAAACCATCTGCACAGAGGAAGAATTATGCAAGTACCATTCATTTCCTTGGTTGTCTTCCAATCCCAATTCCTTTTGGAGTTCTCCATCTTGAAAGAGCACAGACTATGTTTATGTCCCTGGGTGAATGTCTTTTCTGCATTCATTGCAGCCAAAAATACCTACTGTTTATAAATAAACACACCAATAGTTACTGACTGTTCAGTACATCTCATCTTTTTCCAACATTTATTACTTTCATTGTTCTTTGGATCCTCTGAAAGCTTCATCAGCACTGGTTTAATACCTTCTTTCAGATCATTAATCAAGTTACTAATGAGCATTAGTTTCAGAACAACATCCTACTGGAAATAATTTCATATTGTACACTTTCTTTTCCCCCTCATTACTTGAAATCTATCAGTGAACTAAAATTTATAATATTGGCCTTTTTGTTGTTTTAATAATTACTAACTTGTTTTACTTCAGAACACAGTCTTGTGTGGCCAGATAAAATGCCTCGAGCTGTTGCAACCTCTGACTCTGGGTTGCTGTAGTGCCTTTGTTAACCCAACCCATAATTTAATCAGAAATTATCACAGTTGTTGGACAGGAACAATTTTGAGAAGTAAGATCACATATTATAAACAGTGAGACATAAATGATTATTTTTAAATTTAATGCATTTTGCATCTCTTATCTTGATTTATCTTGGTTTACAGGAGTGGATTTCATCTGATTTTTTATTTACAAGTATTGACACCAGGTTAACTTTCCCAGACTTCTTTCTCCCTAGTATTCTACAATTCCCCCAGTATTTTACAATACCTCGAAAAGTACAGTGAAAGAGGCACAGACCTTCAGGGCTACCCACAAAAACATGTAAGGACAAAGTTCCTCCTAGCCCTAATGGGTTTTATATTCAAGATATATTTTCAATTATGGAAAACTGAATATACAACAAACAAAACCACCTAAGTTTCTGGTTTATTTGTGTGTAGCCAGTGCATTCTCATCCAAGGTTATACTATCCATCTTCCTACTAGTGTTTCCAGCCTATCTTCACCTCATTCTATCTCCCCTCCCCTTCCCTCTGTCTCTTTAAAGCATGTCAGGCCCCTCTGTCTCACTTCAGGTGTCCTACTTGCTCCTTAGAAGATGCAGTAGTACCACTGAACTGCCCTGATTTGGTGCTTCAATTCATCCAATTTGAAGGTGACAGCTATGGGAGAAGGAGCAAGAAGGGACTTTGTCTCCCTTGGATGGATAAGGATGACTTGGAACCACGTCCTGCCCATCTGAAATAAATACTGTTTGATTTTCATGTTGAGAACATCCAGCCTTTTCTTTCTCCATCTTGCTGGCACAGCTGTCAGAGACATTTCAGAAATGGAAGAGTCTCATCCCAGCCTTTCCTGTGCCCTGAATACAGGAGGTAGATTGCTTTTAAGGGCAAAACATTTCACTAGAAACTGTAACTCATAGGAAAAAAGTAACTCCAAGTAGGTGTGCTCCCTTCTTTGGAGAAAACCCTCCTGCTTCCTGAAGCCAGAAGCGCATGTACCATGTCAGCCTGGGACAGGCAAAGGGCTCACCCTCTCAATATACTTCCCCTCCTTCTGGTTTGGGATCTCTAAAACTCTCCCCTGGGCTCCTGCCTTAACACAAAGTTCTCCTCTCACTGAAGCCTCTTCCAAATTCCTAGACCACCAGTGCCCTGCTGGCCCTGGAGGAGGCTGAGGCCTTGGGAATGACTGTGCAGCAGTTAGCAAGGCTCAGGCAGCCAGGTAAATCACCCTCCCACTGCCGAGGGGAAGAGCACAATAGGGTCCTACCTAAATCTGTAATCAGGACAGCACCCAACAGGGAGCAAAGGCTGAATCCAGATAAAGGGATTTGGGATTAGATCAAGGTTAGGAAATCCATGCCCAAAGAGGAATGGATCCTCACGATCAAAGGTCAATGTTAATCCCCACCACCACCACAGCCACCTTCTGTTTGCTGCAGACAGGTAGAAGAATTATAAAAGAAAGGACTCATAAAATCAGGCCTGCTCTCTTAAATTAATAGCTAGCCTTCCATTTCTTCTAAGTGCAGCTAAGTAATTTACAAGTTCCCATGTGAAAACAATCTTGGTATGAGAGCTCGTTAACACAACAACTTATTCTTGAGTGAAAAACAACTAGCACCTGCATAAACAATAAGATCTGTCTCATGAGAATCAGTAGAAAAAATATGTAAACTAACTATAAAGTTTGACAGACATGCAAAATACCATGTACTGACCAATGAACTAAGTGTGAATGTATTGTCCACCACTAAGATCTGACACACTGCCTTCTGATAATCCTATAAAATATGACCTATACAATAAATCCATACAAAATATGACCTATACAATAAAGATTTGGCTATTCTGCATGAAGAAACTGAGTCCTCTCTGCTTATTAATGCAACATCTGTTCTCCATCTCAAGCATCACCTCAAAATCTGGCCAGGACCTGGCAGCTGGTTACTGCCACCATCTCCGTGCTGTGACACCTTTGTGAGCTCAGCTGGTTCTTCACTGGATCAAAGCACCAGGTGCCACATCTTGCACTGGCTCAAGACTGCCATGGATGAGGGCTGCTGTTGTTGCAGTCCCTTCTTGCACAGTCTGGCAACCCCAAGATGATTTCCACAAAACCTCTCCCAAGCCTTGCTTTTTTCTGTGTAGCTCCTCCTTCAGCCTTGCTCTCTTCAGGGCTTGCTGATGACACCTCCAGAAAGTCACTGCACTGCCAGGGACAGCAGGCTGCTGTCTTTGAAGTCCCTTCCAAACCAAACTATTCAATGACTCCTACTGGGATTTGCCATGGGACAAAACAGCATAGGGAAGTGGGCTCCAGCCACGGCTCTGTTCTGCACTTCCTTGAAGGGTGGAACACACACAAACTCTGCCCTGAGCTTCCAGAGGATGCTTCATCCTTTTCTCAGGGCAGGGCAGGGCAGTCAGTGCCCAGCCAGTGTCTCTGTTAGTGCCCACATGTACAACAGAGGGATACACTGCAAGATCCCAGCACACCACTTCCAAGTGTAAGTCATTAACTGATTTCCTGCTTTCTGTTCCAAGTAAACTGATGAATAGGTTTGTGTAAGGGTGTGTGCCAGAGCACAAAACTGGCCAAGAACCCAGGAGATCTTCCCTGGTCCTACATTCCTAATGCCTCTCAATTTTCACCTAATACTGAAGAAGTTAAGGAAAGGTCATTCATACCATCAGCCACGGTTGCAGTGATATAATAAGAAAATAATGGAAATATTCCCTGTCTGTGCAGGAACCCCAGAGGCCCAATTCAGGGCTGCACAGCTGACCAGGCAGCAAGAAAGACCAACCAATTTCCCTTGAGTGCACAGCAAAACTACAGCAATTAGAGGGCATTTTTTTGCAAATGGTGAGCTCTTGGGTCTTCTTTCACAATTTCCATGTTGAGCATCATCTCACTCTGTGACTACATGGGAAGGCTGTTAGGCTATTTTCTATAAGAAAACAAAGCCTGAGAATTTCACACCAAGTTCCTCCTCAGCAATTTTCCAAGGATGTGAAAGAGGTTACTTAATTCCGCAGCAAGCACAATTAGGACAGCTGAAGGTAGAGACTGATCCACCAATTCTTTACAGTTTGTTTCTTTATTCAGTAAACATCTAGTTACAAGTTTCACAAATTAAAAAAGTGGGGGAGCTGACTGAAGAGGGGTCGGGGGGCCCACAGGCTGATCCAGCTTTTGTTCTGCTCCTCCCTTCTCCAACGCACACATCCTTCTGCTTCTCTACAGATGCACCAAGGAGCAGCAGGGGAATCGAAGCCTCTGTCCCGGTGAGGGGACTGACAGGGGGTTCTAGCAGAATTCCCTCATATTCCTTTCACAGGGGACTAAACACAAACTTCAGAACCAGCCCAACCCAGCACAGAAAGAGTGGAAAGGATGGAAGAGGCAAGGTGGCAGCTCCTCATGCCCAGCACTACTGGCAGAAAGAACAGAGCCAAGGGACAGCAGAGAGGGAATGGGCAATTCATGTGTTCCTTGCACATCAGTGAGATTCCCCATGCCCCACTGCAGCACCCAAATGGGGTGAAATAGAGCAATGCAGAAGATTAGTTGCTTTGTTTCAATTCTTAAGTGGGAGGAAGGTTAATACTAAATTTGAGGAGGGTCCAAGTGGTGCTTTGAAGGGACTTCAGAGTTTCACTGTCTGTACCTGGGAGGAAAGGAAACAGAAGACATAAACATAGTAAGTGGTGCCTAGAAAGCAGAAGACAGATAAAGACATGTTTAAACCTGATGTCTAGACATCAAAAAAGCGGAAAATGTCCCTTTTCAAGCACTAGATCACATCCTAGTGAGCCCTATTGAAAGCACAGGAGAGCAGACACCAGCATTTACTTATATTTCAAACTGGATGGACAGCAAATGGTCTCTAAGTTCTACACACTGACAATATAAACACTCCACAGATTGCAATCCTACATCACATCATACTATTCCAGCCATCAGTTAAGGATGACACCACAGGTCTTTTGTTCATGACAAAGCTAACTTAAACAGCTTCCATCTTCCCGTTCAGCACAGCATCTTCTCCAAACTCACACCTTCCCCTGCTCTCTCAAAGCGGGAAAACTCCTTTGCAACCGAGACTTCAAAATAACCTAAGATTAGTGCAAAGAAAAAAATAACCCCATGGCTAAAGAGGAAATCACACAGCAGAAGACAAGGAAGGAAAACTCGCAAGAGACTCGTGAAGACTTACAAGAGCGCGTAGGCAGGTTTGGGGGTGGCCACGCCGCACCCCCCACAAGGTCTGCTCCGAGTTCACCAGTCATACCGGCGGGACTGTCTGGAGGGAGAATCCTCAGGGCCCTGGATGGCGAGACGAGTCCCTTCGGCCCGCCGGCCGCCGCTGCCGTCGTGGCGCCGGTAATCCAGGCCCCGCTGCGGCCGGAACCGCGACGTCTCTCGCCGCCACTCGTCGTCAAACGCGGCCGCGTCGCCTGCGCAGGGAGACAGCCGGCTCAGCTGGGGGAGCAGCGCCTGGCTTTGCTGGGAGGAGGAGGAGGACACGGGCACTACTCACTTTCGTCCATGTTGATGTAGTCCTGCCTCTCCTCCTGGTCGCCTGTGCGATGGTTCCGGGAGCGCTGCATGATGTGGGCCCTCTCCCTGATGTGGTGTCCGATCGACATCTGTTCCAAGCCACTGTCCGAGTCCCTTACGGTTCGTCTTGTCTCACGGATCTGGGGACAGGTTCCCAAGTGGAATCAACAATTTCATTCCTTCTCCCAGCCCCCTATGGCACCCTGATCCCTGCCTCCAGTACTTCAGCCAATTAGCACTGCCATCACTCCCAGGATGTCAGACGCAAGGTTACAAAGAGGGAAGAATGGATTCCCCACTGCCAGCTCTTCCCATTTCCTCCCAGGGGCCCTTGGCACGGTTCAGTGAGTCACAAGAGCACAATGTGCTCCTCAAACTGCAGCTGACTGCGAAGCCACAGTGCTGTAGGTGGCCACCCACAAAGCCACCAAACGAAGCCTCCCCTCTCACAGCAAAGCCTGCAGCCTCCTCCTTACCCCGCCAGGTGCTGAACGCATCTCTGAGGTCTCCTGATAGACTTTGGGCCCGTCACCCAGGTTGGAATAAGAGATGACAGTTGAGGAGGTAAATGTCTGGCAGTTAGCACCACTTGTCATATGCTCCTGCAAGAAGGAATGGGGAATGGTGGAAAGAAGGGATGGGAGGGAGGAAGAGATAGCATTTAATTCCTTCTCTACAATGAAGTAAGAAGTTACAAAAGGATGAACATAATCCCCATGGGTCCCTTTTTCTGGAGAATACACCTTCCTGTTAAATTAATACTTATTTCTTGCTAAACATGTCCACCCACACACTTCCTCACCCCTCTCCTCTCCCTACACTCAGGAACAAGCTCTGTCACTGACTCCCAGTGATGAAGCAAAGCTTACAGCCTCTGCCACCTTGGCAGGTGTGGCTCAGTCCATCCCAAGCAGCACAGTACAGCAAGAGACATTAGAGGGATGGCAGAAGCACCCTCAGCACTCCCCTCAGTACAGAATGGTTCATGGAGGGTTCTTACCATGTTTCCAATCATGTCATTCATCATCCCAAACATATCTATAAAGCCACCTGCCTGAAAAAAAGGAAAAGAGAACACAAGAGTAGTCAGTCTGGGAAGAGACATGAGGAAAGAACCACAAACTGTCTGCTGCAAAAAAACCTGCTCCCTAAGAAGAAAAACCTTGGGGTTTTTTTTTCACGTTCTTTCAGTAGCACAGAAAACAAAACCAAAACAGAATTTGGGGTTGCTGCTCTCTCCATTCTCTCAGGTTGCATTGCCCAATGTTCTGGCAAAGGCTGTTCTCTGAATTTGGATCCAACTGCCAATGCACTGGGGTTGAGAGCTTGGGGAGTCACTAAAGTTAGAAGAAATCTCAGCACGTGCACTAACAGTGATCTTACAAAAAATTCCACTGATTGTTTTCTTTCTACCCTAACAACAAATTTGCTTACTTTCCCCTACAAACACCTGCCTTTTCCATCCTGTAAACCTGAATGCTGCAGTAACACCCTGGGCCAGCAGGTCTCGCAGGTTAATTGTGCAATATGTAAACAAAATTACAATGTCAGTTCAAACTTGCTGATTTCTTTTTTTTTTTGTTTCCTCGAGTAGCCTCTTGTTCTCGTTTCCAGCAGAGCAGTACTCACACACAACGTTATTATGCTTTGAAGTCTATGTGTTTGTAGTCTTATTAATCCTCCTCTGAGCTACAAAAATTCCGGGACGCTGGAGTCTCTTTCATTGAGGCAATTCTGCAGAGCAAGACAGCTAAAGTTGCTGGATCTGGAATAACCTATTTCCACTGTATTATTCTGGTGGAAGACGGAGATCAGCACGCTCCGAGCGCGGTGTTCTCACGTACACACAGCCATTCTCATTCCAGCCCTGTTTACCTGAAGTATTCTGCTGGCTTCTCCAGCTGCCACCACAGGCAAAGGAGGTGCAATAATCCCTCTGCCTACTGATGGCCAAGTCCTTTCCTTGCATCCTCACTGCTCCTCCATTAGCTCCAGATCTGCAGTTTCTTTTCAGACATATGAGGTTATTAAGGGACTACCTGCTCTTCCCAGATATTAACTGTCCCAATTCCCATGAAATATTGTGCTATAACAGCTTTATGACTTTTCTCTGGTCAAGGTGCAAATACAACTTCCCCATACACACAGAGTTAGACCCTCTCTTCAAAAACAGCTCGCAGACAGGATTAAAACATTAGAGGGGAAACAAGGTAAAGGCCTGCAGTCATAAAACAACTCAAGGAGAGGTCCAGGAGAAACCAGATGCTTCCAGTTCCAGTTCAATACCTTCTTCCCTATTCCACTTACTATAAATCTAAAGCTCATCCTGGTCTCCTCAGACATTCCCATCCTCCCTACCTGGTAGGATAGCTGGTCACGCTCACAGATGGCTACATTTTAGCACTGGTTGAACACAGTGCTGATGAATCTCAGTATGGAGCCACTACTTGGAAAGCCTCTAATCTGACCCAGAAAAACAGAAAACTTACCATGCCGAGCATCCCAAAGGGTGAAACAGCTCCTGCCTGCCAGGAGAACAGAAAAACAGAACAGAGAATGACTTTGCAGCAGCCAAACACTAGATCCTCATCAGAACACACTAATCCTTCTCAGAAACAGAACTGGGAACACTCAGGCTCTACAAACAGATCAAGACAGCGCCCCACGGATTCCTGGGGGTTCAAGCCATGTCACCCCTAACAAACCAGACATGAGGTGATGCTCCTACATTTTTCCCCATTATACAAATTCACATCCTTGATAAACAACACATATTTATTCCCTTCCTCCCGTCCAACCTAGAACACAGCTGCATTCAACACCTTAATAAAGGTGGAACAAAGAGAAGGACCAGAACACCACTGCCTAAGAGATTCAGGCAGTGATAAAACCACCTGTGTGGAGGAGAGGGGGGTGCCCAGCCCAGGAAGGGTGGGAGACAGAAACTGGCAGTCCAGTGGCAGAAATCCTGGGCTGTACTCAGCCCCTGTGTTACCTGCATCCTGCGGCCAGCCTGGCGAGCCCCAGGGGTGGTGCCATCGGTGATGCCGAGGAGCGGCCCGAACCCGAAACTCCCAGAGAGCATGCGGTTCATGTGCTGCCGGTGGATGGCAAAAGGATCCCTTTGGGAGAGGTGCAGAGAACAAGGGTGAGGACAAAGCCCCGTCTAATCCGCTCCTCCCAGCTTTGTGTTATTCTTACACAACTCTGCGTCCCTTCCCAAGCTGAAAATTCAGAATCCTGAGAGGCCTGTGTTGTCTATGGTGATTACTGGGGCTGGAAGGGATCTCTGGATCCCATCACGTTTCTTGTGAGAGAAGGTTTCATACCACAGAAGTTCTCTCAGGTACTTAGTTCTGTCTGCTCAGAAGCAGATTGGTGTTCTGCTTCAGTACTGCTCTGGAGCAGTACTGGCCAAGGCCAAGGCCACTCCAGAACCTCACTGCTCTAACATCTTTTGTAGGGAGGTGCACAAAGACTTCCCTGGCACCAGTGAGCAGGAGATCCTACATATCATCCTCCCACCCCTCCATGTACACGGACACAAACAGTAGACTGCATGGCCTGACATCCCTCTGCCCACCAGGGGTTGAGACCATATACAGATTTTCCAGATTTGAGGGAGAAAGGGGACAATAACCGGGATCCCTAACTGGTTTTCCCTTCTTTTGCAGCCTCCACTTTGAGAGCTGCACGCACTCACACAGGTTGGTGAAGCAAGAGGAGGAAAAGGAGGGTAAGGAAAAAGAGCCACAAAATAGGGTGGCCACAATAAGAAACTTCTGGGAAATACCATAGCTTTTTTCCTGCACATCTTGTAGCCTGCAATTATCCCTCTTCAGCATTAATAGCACAGGCTATTCCTGAGATGACAGAAGTACCCACTACTTAAAACCAATACTTTTCTGTCTCTACTGGAAATGCTTCCCATAATAAAAGCTAGACTCATACCTGCCATGTTAATGAGAACACGCTGTCATTCGGTGACTAACTGGGACATCAAGGTCTCCTCTCCTGCTAATTTGCTCACAGCTGATAAAATTCTGCCTTACTATTGATTTCATAAGCAAAAATTTGACTATTCTTCTACATACATAAATTTCACCAAATTTCTACTAGTGTCTTGTTTAACATAATCAAATTCTTCCTGTATTACAGTCTATTCCTCATCCACTTTGGCAAGGGCTGCCAACTTGGTGTCACTGCCAAAATTTATCAATAGCATCCAATTTCTGTACTGAGGACGGAAACAAAAACATTCAGTGAAAGGAATCCCAGGAAGAGTTCTTGGGACCTTTGTTTGATTTCAATACTCGTGTTTCAAAACTACTCGTTGTTTTCTCTTTACTTTGTTCCTCACAACTTGACAACTGCTTCAGCAGCCTTCTCCAGCTCCATTAATGACTTCCTGTGCAGAACAGCAACAAACACTGGACAGAGCAGCAGATTTTATCTATCTCAACTGCAACCCTACTTTGCATAATGAGAAAAAAAAAATCCTTGCGCAAAAAAAAAAAGATTAGTTATCATTCCAGCCCTCTCTTCCTCTCAGACAGCTGCGATGCCTTTTGGCCTACTTTATTACGCTTTCCTCCAGGACCAAGCTCCAATATCGCAGGAACGAGACCGACGCGACCCCTGATACTCGCCGCGCTGCCCCTCCGGAGGATGTCCGTGTTTGTCCCCAGCCAGCTGCGCTGCCGCGGCGCTCCCCGGGCCCGCCCGGCCTCTGCCCGCCCGGTGGGACGCGGGGGCAGCGCACACTTCCCCGGGGACGATCCGTGCCGCAGCCCTCCCTCCTCCGCCCGCCGATCCCCCCGCAGGGTGCCCACCCCGACTCACATGGCAAACATGGGGTCCTCCGGCTCGCCATCCCTCATCAGCCGGAACATGCTTCCCTCGCTCGGGGGCGGCCTCTGCGGAGGGGACAGGGCGGTGAGCGCAGCCGGGGCTGAGGGCGGGGAGGGGCGGAGCGGCGGAACCGGCCCCCCCATCCCATCCCGCCCCGCCCCGCCCCGCCGCCAGCCCGGGCAGGTGATGGCAGCGCTCCCGCCCGCCCCCGCTCCCGGCCCGCCCGCCGCGCCCCTGCCCCGCCGTGCCTGCCGGTGTCGGCGGTCCCGGTTCGGCGCAGCCCGAGCCCCCGGGCCGCTCACGCCTCCGCGCCCATCGCGCCCCGGACCGCGCTGCCTCCGCCCCGCCCGCGCCGCGCATGCGCGCCCGCCCCGGGGGAGGGCGCGGGCGAGGCGGGGCCGCGCGGCACAGCGCCCCCTGGCGCCCCCCGCGGGCGGCGCCCCCGGGCCGCAGCTCCCGCCGGGCAGCCCAGGAATGGGAATGGGAACGGGAACGAGAATAGGAACGGGAAGATGCGGAGGTAACAGAGGCAGGCCCCATCGCTCCGCACAGCTTCCCCAGCAGGGGCAGCGCCGGGGCAGGCACTGATCTCTTCTCTCTGCGGACCAGTGATAGGACCCATGGGAATGGCCTGAAGATGTGTAAGAGGAGGTCTAGGCTGGATATCAGGCAAAGGTTTTTCACCCAGGCTCCCCAGGAAAGTAGCCAGAGCACCAAGACTGACAGAGTTCAAGATGTTTTTGGACAACACCCTCAGGCACATGGTGTGACCCTTGGTAATGGTCCTGTGCAGGGCCAGGAGCTGGGCTCCAGGATCCTGATGGGTCTCTTCCAACTCAGAATATTCTGTGATTCTGTAGTAACCCCTGTGGCTCTTGGCCAGCTGGTTCCCAGCCAGAGTCCACAGCGTTGCCTGGCTGCTGCAGAGGCAGCACTTATCCCAGGCTTCCTGCACGGCACGGGCACGTAGGAGGCACCCACAGAGCTGCTGGGCTGTGCTGAGCACATGGACAGCGAGTGCACGCAGTGCTCTGCTGGCGGAAGCAGGGAGGATACTTTGTAAGCCAGCTGTGGGTCATCACGGATCCTGGAAAACCACTGGGAATCACAGGCAAAGAGTAGGTACTTGTGTGCACCCACAGCAGTGGTGGGGTGTTGCAGCCTGTGGGAATCTCCAAAAAGCAGGGGGATGACACCTCTGTCACCATCTCTGGGGAATGCTGGCCGCCTTCAGCTCCCGCCAGCCCCACTGGATTACAGGGAAGAGAGCTGAGTGACTCATCCCAGCTCCAGCCCAGGGCACGCTTCCTCAGTGCTGCTTCTGTTGACTGTTGCATCCGGCCCACCATGTGCGGGAGCCAGGCTGGACCCGTGCCAGAGGACTGGAAATAGCAGGTTGCAAGAAGTGGTTGAGAAATGGAGCTCCTGAGTTGTGGCAGGAGCCATGTCCTTGGATTTCGGAGTCTAACAGAGGAAAATGACCCAGTAGCACGGTTCATGTGTGGAATGCATAGAGGACTTGGCAACACTTCTTGCTCCAGCAAGTCTCAAAACTGCTTGGTACTGAGAAAAAACCTCTCACAGGAGGCCCCTGCCTGTGTGCATGCAGAAGGCTCTTCAGAAGTCCCTTCTGTGCACAGTAATTGCATTCTGCAGAGGCTGAAACCAAAACATCCACAATAGGGGAACTGTTGACGGCGCAATGGTGCAGGATCATGAGGTGGACACAAGTCCTGTGGGCAGGGCACGGGTTAAGCAAGGCCAAACCTCTTGGAGGGAGGTTGTTCACAAGTGAGCTGCTGAAACAGCTCCTGTCACCGGCTCAGAGCTCAATCCCGAGTGCTGAAGTTCACACAAAGCCCTTGTTGGAGCTGCCTCAACCTCTCTGATGCTGTTTCTGCAAACCTGAATCATCCTTCAGAGACCTCCAGTCTGGAAAGCCTTTCCTGTCTGTTGTGTTTTCTTTTTGCTCTGAGGCGCTCTTGGTGTTTGATTGGAGTGTGGAGTTGACCTCAAGTGTCAGGATGCAAAGGGAGGTAAAGATCTTCTAGGGCAGAAATGTAAACATCTCTTTCAATTTTCTTTTTTTTTCTTTCTTTCTTCTTTTCCTGAGATCTGGGATAAAATAAATTGCTGTCCCCTGGATACTGATGATCCTCCCACTCCTGCAATGTCCCAGAGATTGTAGGGCTCTCTCAGTTTTTCCAAATTATAAGTCAGGCATTGCTGCCTTCAAACGCAGAGGGGAAAGGAACAGAAGAGAGTCTGGAACAAACACCGCTCTGCAGATCCCTCTTCTGTCCCTAATGCTGCTCCTCTGCAAGTGCAACCCAAGGGCTGAGTTTGTGAGAGTGGGGGCTGAGGCTGTGCCTCTCCCTGGGTACTTCTGCAGCCTTACAGGCGGTCCTTACCCCTGAGGTACACCTTACCAAAGGCTGCATTTCGGGGGCCATTGCCAGTTCAGCAAACCTCGAGGGAGCCTTGCTTGCAGAGAGTCATGCTGGTGGCAAACGCCGCGTGAAACCCTGGAAGGAGGAATTAGAACGGCAACCTTTTCGTGGAAGGTGGGCAAGGCCACAGGTCTGAGGAATGCAGGATCTGTCGCTGCAGTGTTCCTAGGAGAGGTTTCTGCCCAGCACTCACCGCGTTATGCCCGATGTGCTCCAAGGGGATGGCCACTGAATAAGGAGCGACGCGGGGGTGTGAATGAGAAGCAAGGCTCCCATCTTGCTCCTCTCACACCCTCTATTCAGCCCGCTTCTCTTTTCACCGTGAATAAAAACCATTATGTCTCTCCGTTTCCCTTCTTTCCCTTTTATCCCTTGGAGCTGCCCAGGTTGTGCAGGGGACGGCGGGGAGCGGGGGAAGGGCCGGAGGTGAGCGAAGGGCAGAGCGGGCAGCGATGAATGGCGCCGCTGCCCTCGACTCCGCCTCGCCGCCGCCCGCCGCCCCCCCGGCGGCACGGCCGGCCCGGGAGAGCCAACGGAGCATCACGTGGGGAAGGCAAATAAAGGCAGGGTGAGACAGCGTGCCTTGTTACCTGCTGCCGGCACGGACCGAGCATTCGGGCCGGGGAGGCAGAAACAGCTGCGGGGGCCCCGTGGCCGCCTGGCAGACAAAGAAATGCTCGTTCGCAGAAGTCGGAGCTAGCCACAGCCATCTCCTCATTGGTTCCCTTCATCTGTGCCTCTTACGTAATCCTCCCCCAACAACTAACTCTGACCTCAGATGAAGGGCACCCCGAGTGAAGGACAGCTCTGATTTGATCCTCAAATGTGAAAATTCATATTTGGGATGCTACAGCCGGCTTGTGGTGGCTGCAGCTTGCGTTGTGTGGCAGCGATTACTTTCAGAATATTTTGCTCGTGTTAAGAGTGTGTCTGTCACACTGTGAGTGAGAACCACGACCTCCATCTGTGCTGCGTTAGCAAAGAGAGGCTCACAAAAAATCACGATTGAAAACATCCCTCCTCTTTCCAGTCTTCTGACAGGCTGTGTCACCCCTCGTCATTCCCTTCTCCTCCTCTTGCTTCTTTTCCTTGTGTTACCTACCCTGCTTCCCAGCCCTCCTGCAGGGCTTATTTAAATATGCTGCCTCTCAGGAAGCCATTTCCCAATGCAAAGTTGGCCGGTGGTTGAATTCTTGGGTATTTCCTCTTAAATTCGGTATATGGCATCGTGAAAGAAGAACAAAGCAGATTATCTGCCGGGATTTTTAATGGCCACAGTACAGAAAGATGAACAGCGTGGGTTAAATACATAAATGCATTCAAACACATTCCCTCTGCACACTGAGATTTTGCTACTTTTGCTGTAAGTGGAAGGACAGATATTTTGTATTTATGTAAATCTAAGAAAATTTAATGCAAATACACATCCTCCCGCTCTTTTGTTATTCAGCAAACAGTTTGGTAGAGGTTTGGAACCACTTAAGAGTTAGCTCAGTAAATATAATTCTTAAAATACCCAGTTATTGTGTTTTGCTTTTGCTCAGAAAATGGCTCACAGTTAGTTAGTTCAGCCTTCAAAATAAACACAAAAGTCACCGTCCCCTCTGCCCCCCATCAGAACACAGTGCCATGACTAGCAAGGTAATAGACCAAAATGCATAAATAATTGCTTCTAGGTGCATTCACCCCGCATTTGCTGGGAGCAGAAAAATAGACACCACGCATGAAAGCCCAAACACATCTCAACCACGTGCTCACCTATGATGGCACACGCCGGCGAGCTCAACGCACGCCTCAGTAGAAAAGTACCACGCTTTCTACACTCACAGGAGTAAGAGAATGTAACAGAGGGAAAATATCCCCTCCGCACACAAACAGGTATGAGCTGCACCTAAACACATGCACACACCTACGTAAACACCAAGCACAAACAGGGCACAGCACCAAAATTGTGACACTGGACGGAGAAAATGACGTTCCCATTGTTGTCTGGGCTGCAGAGAGTGTCTGTTGCACACAATGATCTGTCACGTAACTTCTGCACCTCCCTTGTTCTGTCTAAGGATGTAAGTCCCCAAAAAGGATGGAATATATTCTGCTGAGTTGGCAAAGCAACTGCAGACAAAGACTAGAGAACACACTGAGCAGGAACTGGCATCTGCAGAGCGCACAATGAGCGTACTTGCGTTTGCAACAAAGGGGAAAGCACAGATGGGAGAGAGGAGCGGAGAAAAGCTGCAGATCGATCTGGCAGGCGAAATGCAGAGCGGCACAGATCAGGTGGAGGAGCAGGAGTCACAGGGAAGAGCTAGGTGAGACAGTCAATGGATACCCTCAGGGCTTGAGGGAAGCAGCTGCACACTAGAAGCCCAGGGAATCTCACCACCGGGATCCAAAGGGCAGGAAGAGTCAGAATGCAGAAACAGGCAGGTCACAAGGAATGAAGAAGAATTTCACGTTGGATTTAAGGGGGAAAGCATAGTTGATACAATCATGCAGGGCAAAATGGGACATGAGAAAAACGAAGGAGGGGATGTGAGATTAATTTTGTACATAAGATACAGGATGTCAGAAAGAGAAGCCAGGGAGAGGGCCATGGGAAGAGTGCTGCCAAGAACACAGGTAGGAGACAGATGCCAAGAAGCAGCAGATGAGGGAAAAATTGCAAAGGGGATGGGGTGGGGAACATGGAAGGGACAACGTGAGGTTGCAGACTGCAGGTGCTGGGGAGGAAAGGAGAGCTTGCTGCTGCCGTGCCTGCTTGTAGTGCTGACCCCACAGCTCCATCCCACAGCTTGCTGGAAACAAGCTCCCCTTGCACAAACAGGTGTTTGTCTGTTTGCATCCGTGGGTGCGCAGTCTGTGTCAACACGGAGCTTTGGGCACGGGAACATCTCTGAACATAATCCTTTGCTTTCTCCCCTCTAGGATGTTGTGTCAAGGCCTGTTTGTGCATTAATGTGAAGATGTCTTTGCCAAGGGATATGTGTCAATGTAATTTTGTGTTTTCAGTGGTTGAGGGTGTAAAGGAAAAGGATCCTGGAAAAAAAATCCTGGATCGGTGAGGAGAACAGCACAGCAATGAGCCACGCACCTTCTGACAAGCAGAAGCAGAGAGGAACAATATCTGGCCACTCTCATGGATTATTTTGGGTCCTATTTTTAGGTGTATATTAGAAATTAAGATTTTCTTCATGCAAAAGAGAAGGATAAAAGAGGGGTACTTGAGCCAAACCAGGGCTGGAATGCTGATAGCAGCTAGACCTGAGAAATTGGCCAGATGGGGTTTGTGAAACAGTAGGAAAAAAAAAATTAGTGCATGCATTTTCATAATTTGGTTTATTTTGGTACTAGTCTAGATGTGTGTGTCTAGAGTTACAGGACTGTTTTTTGAGGCAGGCACTGTCTGTAGCTGGAAAGAACGTCAATTAGATCATGAGAGAAGCAGCTGTAGCTGTGGAGGAGACAAGATGGCAAGGTGGGGACCTTCTACCTCCCTGTCACAGAAATCATAATTTATCCAATGTCTTTTATATTTTCCTTCAGGACATATGTACTCAGTGCCCCATGTTCCATGAATACCAATGGCTTTTGCCGTTAAACGCTCAAACTGAGACACATTTGATTAAACTCAAGATCACCAGCTCTAAATCCTGACTTTGCACAGAGGCTGAGTTTGTATCTGGAGGACAAGAAGGGCTTGTGTACCTCAATACATTTTCCAACCAGATGGACTAATAACCTTGCCGGGCACCTGCAAGAATGACTGCATGCACTCATGTGCACGCTCAGTTCTGTATGTAGGTAGGCCTGCAAATGCATGCAGATTAATTTTCTTTTCTTTTGTACGAGCCTGTGACTAATAGCAGGACAATATAAACCTTCTGGAAAAGGTAAAGGGAATTTAGTCATCCCAGTCTGCTCAAGTTGGTAACCAAGGGCTGAAAAGTGGCTACAGGAACATCTGTTTCATTAGCAACAAATCCCTGCAGTTTCAAGTCACCACCTGCGGTTCCGCAGGAAGGACCCTTGGCTAAAGGGAGACCCGGAGTGGGCGATGATCCTTCCCAGCCCGGAGAGGGGCGCCGACAGAATGTCTGCCAGAGTCCGGGTCCGAGGCGGGCGGGCGGGCGGCAGGGGTCAGTGCTGCACGCCGTGCGCTGCCCGGCCGGTGGCCGGGAGTGGGACGTCGGTACCGGGCGAGCCGGAGCCGAGCCCAGCGGGACAATGCCCGCGCCCTCGCGCGCCTTCCCGCCGCCCCACGTGCCAGCGGCCCCTCCCGCCTCGCACTGCACCAAAGGGCCCCGCGCCCCCGCCCCACCGGCGCGCCGCCCGCCGCCAGCCAATGGGAAACCTGTTGCCAGGCAGAGAGCTCATTTGAATGGCCCAATCAGGCGTCCCAGCCCCAGTCCCTCCTTATATGGGGACCGGGGGATGCGATCGCTAATCCGCCCCCCCGCCACGGACGGCTGCCCCGCCCACTCTCTCAGCGAAGCACCGCCCACCCCCTCCGCGAGGCCCCGCCCACTCCCTCAGCCGCGCGCAGAGCGCGGGAAAAGCGCCCGGCGCTGGGCGGGCGGGGGGAGAAGGGGAGGGGCGGGATGAGCCCCGCCGCCGGGAGCGCTTCCAGCGGAGGAAGGGCGGGCAGCTGGAGTGGAAAATTCCAGGCAGGAGGCCGCGTGTCGCCAGCGCTGCCCTCCCACACGGCCCCGCAGCGCCGCTTCTCGCCTCCCCCGGATTCCTCCTGGAGAGCCAGCCCGCCTGTACGGGCGGCTCCCCGGGCGTGCTGCGGGCAGAGGGCTCGGCTTTCCTCCCCTCCCCAGACACTCGCCGTCGGAGCCGCAGCACCGCGGAGCGGGGCTTTCGACTGGCCTCGACGGGGCCGTGCGGCGCCTTGCGGGGACCCGCGGTGCGCCCCCGCTGCCGGGCGGCCGCGGCTGAGCGCACATTGTTCTAGCGGCCCGTCCCTCTCCCCTCCCTCCTCCGCCTCCCGTCCCTCTCTCCTCCCTCCCCAGGTCCCTCCTTCCCTCGTCACCGGCGCTGTATAAATCCCCTGCCCCGGCGGATCCCCCCACCGCGGGAGACCCTGGTACTTTGGCCCCCGGGGCGGGATCCTGCCGCCGCCTGCGAACCGCTGGGACTTTGCGCTCCCGCCGCTGACCCCTTCTCGCTCTCGCTCTCCCTCCCTCGCACGGTTCCCACCGGCCTCTTCCCTTCGCAACCGGGGGGCCAGGATGTCGGAAAAACGCGTTGAGGAGGCACCGGCGGAGCTGAGCGCTAAGGTGAGACACCTCCCTCCCCTCCCGCTCCCCTCTTCCCACCCTCGCAACCGGCCGCGCTCCCGGCGGGAGGGGAGGGAACGGGCTCGGCGGGGGAAGGGGGCGGGGGGGGGGGGGGGGGCGGCGAGGGTTCCGTGAGGTGCCCTGGCGGCGGGGGGCGCGCGCGGCCCCTCGCGCGCCGCCCGGCCAATGGGGGGGCGGGGGCGGGGCAGGAGGGGGGGGGGGGCCCCGAGGGCCCTCGCGCCCCCCGCCCCGCCCCCGCCCCCCATTGGCCGGGCGGCGCGAGCGCGCGCTGGGTTCGGCTCCGCTCGGCTCCGTTCGGAGCCGGGTCGGCGGGAGGTTGGGGGGGGTGGGGGATGCCGGGAAGCGGTGTCACGGCGGAGCAGGGGGAAAGTTGTGTGGACACAAAGCAAAGCGCGGGCCCTCGGCTGGCGGGGGAAGGAGGAGGGAGGGGTGGAATGGAGAGAGAGAGAGAGAGAGGTCCGGAAACGCCTCGATCCTACGGACAAGGTTGCCTTTTTTTTTTTTTTTTTTTAATAAATCGTTGAAACTCTTCCGTGCCGCTTCTGGTTTCCACACGCGTGTGCGGGCTAAAAGTAGCTGTGACGCGCGTTCGCTGCTGTTTTCCTTTGTCAGGCGGGCGGATTTAACGCCTAATATGTCTCCTCGCCCGCTATGCCGCCTCTCCTCCGAGCATTCTTTGTTTAGGCATCCCCGTCTTTTATTGCCGCTGACCGCCGGAATGTTGTTGGTTCCCCCCCCCCCCCCTCCCCCCCGCACCTCGTTTCATATCTAGGAAAGGAAAGAAAAGAAGGAAAAACTGGAGGAGAAAGCGGTCCACAAAGAAAAGAAGAAGGAGATAGTAGAGGTGAGGCTCTTCTGAGGGACAGGTTTGGTGACGTCGGGGAGGTTTTTGTGCCCGCTGTGGGTAGCAAATACGAAGGGAATATGGGAGATGAAGAAAGAGGGCAGGCCATGGGAGCTCCACACAGAGGTAGAGTAGTGAGCTCTTGGGTAATTGTGGAGAATGATCCTTGAAGGACTCAGTGTAGTCAGCACTGCCCATCAGGGAGGAAAAAGGTCAGAGAAGGGAGTGGAGCCGAGAACAAGTGGGAGAATGTGGCACGGGAGATGTGGTCCTGCGCTCACTGGGGTATCCTGAGGCGCACAGGGAGCATGTGTTGGAGAAGGTGGGGGGAGGAGCAGCGAGGAAATGCACAGATTGATGGAGGTCGGGAGGGATCTGGAAACAGATGTAGCGTGAGCCTCGGCTAAGTCATTAGCCTGTAATCAGAGAGATGCTGTGGTTGTTGGGAGGGATGGCAGCAGCTCATCAGGACGTAAGCTCGTGGGAGATGAGGAGCTTCGTGTTGTTGGGGATGGACTGGAAGGATGGGCTTTGTGAAGGAGGGCTGGTTGGGAGGAGTGTGCAGCAGGGGCGGTGGGAATAACGGTGTCGGAGTAACAATACACTCAAATGCATACCTGGAGTGGCTGGAGCTCTGGAACTTGTGCTTGTAGCAAAGAGCACGTGGAAATGACATCCTGGCACCAATTTCTGCTCTGACTGGTTTGTTTCATTCAGGATGAGGAGAATGGAGCTGACGAGGATGATGAAGAGAATCCTGATGATGTGGATGAAGAAGAAGGTGGTGATGAGGATGAAGGTAGGGAAAATTAAAGGAATAGGAAGCTGCAGAGGAATAGAGGATTGTGGAGGGAAGCTCTTTGATCCCTCTTGACTGAGATTACATTCCCTTAAACGTGGCTTCAGTTTAACCTGTGATTTTCCCTTCTTGCTTGTGCTTAGAAGCAGATGAGAACGGGCAGGAGCAGGATGGCCACGCAGAGAAACGATCTGCAGAGGAGGAGGAGGTGAGTAGTAGTGTGAGAATAATGGAGGGGAGAGGGAATGGGGGCTGCTTGCTGTTTGTTGATCAAATCCATGTGGATACTGCTGCTGAGAATCTCCAGTAGGCCTCGCGTCTCACTGCTTCAGGAGCAGACAGATAGATAAATCTGATGTGGTGAGGGGATTGTAAATCACTGGATGCTCCTTGTGGGATCCAGGTCCTTCGACCAGCAGTTGTGGTGCTAGGTGAGAGAGAGTCGAGGTGGCAATCACCTCTGAACTACCTGTGTCTTCTGGGCTTCAGGCCAGGAGGTGGACTTGTAATGGTGTGGTGATTGAAGGGTCTGATATTTGACATTAAGGGCAGACCCTGATGTCTGTCTGGAGTGGTGTGAGGCTTGGCTTCTTATATGTCCTGGAAGTAACAGCATGGGTGTGGTGTCCCTCTGGATGGAACTGTCTGCATCTTGTGTCAGGCACTCCAGGGTGCTTTAGAGGGGAGTGGATTTGGGGTGGGCCTAACAGAGATTTCCATATGGAGGAAAGAGCAGCAGTTAAGAATTTTGTGGAGAAATTATGTACCTCAGGGTGGTGACTGTTTGATGGCAACTCCTTCTTTTTCCTCCCCATGGCTGATGCAGGATGAAGTGGATCCAAAGAGACAGAAGACAGAAAACGGCTCTTCAGCTTGAGTCCTCCCCTCCCATCTCCCCTGTTCCGTCCATCTCTCCTCCTCCATTCCAGCCTGTGCTTGCACTGCCCGTTAGCCTCTGGCTTCACACAATCTCAGATGAGGAAACATTAGAAATGCTCTCAAACAGGGAAGACAGCAGTTCCCTTCTCACCCAAAGACCTAGCCCTTCCATGACATCATGCCCCAGCTGAAATTTTCCCTGTCCCTGCATCCCTTCACTGCGCCCCACTTCCCAGTGCTCCTCTTCCCTCAAGAATCTCATGGTTTCCTCGGCACACAACCTGGCCAGGCGCTTCACGTGGCAAAGCACCTCCCGTCCCCTTGTCACCTGCCCGCCTGTTTTTGTCACTGGTGTGAGATTCTTGAGAGTTCCCGCTCCCCAGCCCTGCTGCCAGAGCTCCTCCCTGAGCCAGGAGGTGCGGGCACAGATCTCATGGTGCGTTCCCCAGTCCCAGGCCTCTTCTCATCCTGCAGCTTTCCCGCTGAACCCTGAGAGACAAAGAATATTACAAGCAAATAATGGTTCTATTAAGCGACACACGGAGACAGGATTTATTTTAAGCTTTTCATTTTTTTTTTTCCAAGTTTACATGACAGCAAGCTGGCCCTCGTGAATTTTTCGGAAGATAAGGGTTGCTTTTATATATGAATTTCATCTGAGCTGTGTATTTTTTTAATTTGGAGGCTTTTTTAAAACAAATCAAGAGAGACACAATTGGGGACCAAACTTTGATTTCCATTTTTTCCCTTCAGATTTTCTTGTGACCATTTTTTGTAAATTAAAGGCAATATAGCCACAGCGTTTTCTATGGCACAGACATCACGAGGATGATAGATATAAATATATATATTGTTTTCAACAAGCACTGTAAATAAAAGCGTTTAAAAATGTTTCAAACCGCCGGTGTGGATGGCTGTGTCTTGACATCCTGCAGGGGTCGGTAGGAGTTGTGGGCAGAGGGGGTGGCCTGCCCGGCAGTGGGTGGAGAGGGGAGCCGGAGGTTGATCAAAGGGCACGGGTTGGGTATTTAGGGGCCTCTTGCGGCCGCGTGTTCGGCTCCTGCTCGCCCTGTCACGCTGCGGTGACGGCGAGGGCACGGCACAAACGCAGGACGAAGCTCCAGGGCTGTCCTGAGTCTCTTGAAACTGCTGTTGGGCAGAAGGGGTTTGGGAAGGGAAAGCAAGCTGTAGCTGCTGGCTGCAGCCCGGCGTTGCTGCCCCGTGGCCCCTGCCCTGGCCGCCTTCAGGCGTGACTCACACGGCTCCAGTGGCAGCGACCGGCGAGCGCTCGGAGAGGCAGGAGCTTCGGTTCTTTGTCCCACCAGCTGCCTTGGGGAGAGCTGTCAAGCGTTTGTCTTTTTATCTGAGCAGACCTTTAAAGCTGCCGTTCGTGTTTCTTCTTTTTGAACTCGTGCTTTGGCAGCCGCGCAAGGAGCCACCGGGAGCTGTAAATAATACCAACTTTTGTGTGAGCGTCAGCGGCTTTGTGCTGCTCCGGCTGCAGCGGCGTATCGGCCTCTGGAAGCGCCAACAATTACTCGTCTCCAGAGGGGCAAAGCATCCGCTGGCATTCTCTGCCGGTGCCGGTGTCGCGCTGCGGGGCTGCGCACAGGGACAAAGCTGCTGCCAAGCCCCCGCTGCCCGCGGTGCCTCCCGGGCGGGGTCACGCCGCACCTCGCCCCGTTCCTGGCGGAGCTGCCGGCAGCTGGAGCCGCAGCCAGCGGGGGATCCTTGCCCCGGGAGCCGCGGTCCGAGAGCCGGTCCTGCTGCCTGCAGTGACCCGCACCGCCCCTGCCTGCTCCTGCCGGGATCAGTGGGCTTCTCCAGCCCAGGAATGACCCGCACCGCCCCTGCCTGCTCCCCCCGGGATCAGTGGGCTGCTCCAGCCCAGGAATGACCCGCACCGCCCCTGCCTGCTCCTGCCGGGATCAGTGGGCTGCTCCAGCCCAGGAGCGACCCGCACCGCCCCTGCCTGCTCCTGCCGGGATCAGTGGGCTGCTCCAGCCCAGGAGCGACCCGCACCGCCCCTGCCTGCTCCTGCCGGGATCAGTGGGCTGCTCCAGCCCAGGAGCGACCCGCACCGCCCCCGCCTGCTCCCGCCTGGGATCGATGGCTGCTCCAGCCCACTCGTACCTCGGAGCCGCGCTGGTGCCATTTGGTATGCCCAGCGTTCCTCCATTAAAAAAAAAAAAAAAAAAAAATTACAGATTGTAGTCTCTGCTCCTGATTTGGGCAAGTCCTCAGGATTTCCCCAAACTTTCTGCTTGGCAGCCAGCTTTTACTGCTCGGTACTGAAGACGAATTATCAGCAGATGATACCATCTCTGCACAGGCAGATTAGAGTTTTCATACTTCCTCCCCACCCGTGCAGTGCCTGGCTGGGGGTAGTGAGAAGTGTGTTTGCTAATGAGAAGTTATAGAAGCATAATTCCATCTCTGCTTCTTATGTGGATGCAGCAGCAGTACCACTGGCTCTATGCAGGCAGTCATCCAGAAGGAAGTGGGGCAGCAGCTGATTGTTAGGCCAGCACTAGAAATGTGAGCAGCCACCCTTCCTTTCCTCTGAGGGAAATAATGCAGGACAGAGGGAAGTGACAAAGGGCTGCCAGACAGTTTCTCCATGTCTCTATGGGCCCCTTGATCCCCCAGTTTCTACTATTTCTTCTGCCTAACTCATTTTTATTGAACACCTTTGTCATTGTCTGTGGATAGTTAGAAGATACAGCTAGAGATACAGAAATAGAAAAATATCTGCTTTGGGTTTTTTTCCACGTTGGTGACCTGCAGGGCATCATCTCTGACTTGAGGTGAGGGCTACAGATGACACAATAGAAAATCACACCGTTTCTTCCTTTCCTGTAGATCTATGAAGCTCCATGCTGAATCCAGTGGTATTTTGACTGACAGGGTGAGCTCAGCAAGTAGTGGCATAGGTTTCCAGAAAAAGTTGAGGATGCAAGGCTTTGCACTGCGCCTCATTTTGAGCCTGCCTGTGTGCTAGGTTTGTGTCCGAGCCTGCAGGTTTATCCATCTTCCAGCCTAAGTCTTCTCCCACAATGAGATCAGTCGTGTCGTGCTGGTGTCATTAGGGTAAGAACAAAGCCTGTGTTCACCAGTGATTCCTCAGAAATGAGGATGCCTTTTCGAGGCCTTATTCGCCTTCCTCGTCTCTGTGCTAATTCTCTGCTCATTTCATTTAATTCCTGTGGCCATCTGTTAACCTCATCAGCTGGGGGCAGAACTCCCTCAGCTGTCCCTCCTTGCTTCCCATGGAACCTGCTGCGAGCTCACAGCAGATCTGCTCCTGCCAGCCAAGCAGCGCTGGAGATTTCCTTCTTTCTCCTCCTCCTCCAGGTCTGCTTGCTTTGAGGGAATTGTGGAGGTGTTGCAGTCGTGCTCTTGCAGGCTCTGCTAAACTTCCCTCCAGACTGACAATTTCTGCTTTTGTGTGGTCTGGAAAAGCGAATGCTGACCGCAGTGCAGAGAGCAGGTAGAGCCACCTGTGAGGTCTGAGCTGGGTCCCTGTCCTAGCTTGGATGAGCCTTGCTCCTTGGCAGGGGTCACTGGACAGGTGGGACCTGGGCCCACCAGGGTGATGAGCAAACCTCCTCAGGGCTGTGGCTGTGAAAGGGGTGCCAGACCTCTGGGGACAGCTCTGGCTGCTGCAGGTGACCAACAACTCTGCCTTGTTGGGTGAATAAAACCAGATGTAGCTCTGAAATCAGCTCTGATGTGACCAAGAGAGTTGGGTAGGGATCTTGAGATGTCCCTTTCCACCTACCAATTTCTGCAATATATGAAGAAATAGAGGCTTGCCATTGAAAATGTGAGCTGAGTCCGAAGATATTTTGATGTGCCGAGCCCAGAAATGAATGCTCTTTGTATCTTATAGCTGCCACTTTCTCATTTCCCCTTAGGCAAATGATCCCCTCTGCCCAGCTTCTTGTCTTTCACAACAGTTTTATCTCAATAGATGATACAAGACTGGAATAATCAAAACCACCACATGGGTTTGAATCCTCCTTCAGACCTGGAAAAAGTGAGCTCTCCAGCCACTGCTGGTCTGGGAGGAAACCCCTTCTTGCTTCAGGAAAGTCCATAATCACCTTGTTGCACTAGCTTTAAAAAAAAACAGTGGAGACCGATTATTCCTCCTCTCCCCCTGGGATCAGGGCTTCTTTAGTGCCTCTGGCTAGGAGACACATTGCTCTGCCAGGTCCCTTATGCCATATGGGAAACTGAAAGCACTCGCCTTCCCAGATCCTTAGGAAGCCCGTGTACTTTTCCCTCCCACCTCTCTCCCTTATTTCAGACACGGAGTCAAAGACAGCCGTGCTCGTGGCTGCTCCAGTCTGCTGTCTCAGGGAAGGAGTCTGTGCTTACATGTGTGGGCTCAGGCTCAGGACAGATTGCAGATGGACGGGACGCCTCATCAGGGGTTTCCTTCTGTGCTCAGCTGACCCCAGCTGGGCCCCAGAATTCCACCAAAGCTGCTCTAATTATCCCCTTCTCAGCAGGGTGGGGGAGAGAAAATACAGTAAAGGCTCATGTCAAGAAAGGTTCATGGGTCAAGATAACAATAGGGAGAGATCATTCACCAATTACTGTCACAGGCAAACCAGACCTGACTTAGGGAAAATTTAATTTAATTTATTAATAATCAGATCAGAACAAGATAATGAGAAAATAAAGCCAAATCTTAAAAGACCTTCCTCTCACCCCTCCTTTCTTCCTGGGCTCGCTTTAACTCCCAATTTTCTGTCTCCTCCCCTCCAGCAGTGCAGGGATTTACAGCCAGTTCATCACACACAATTTCTCACAGAAACCACCCCTGAAGCCCCTCTGTGACTAAAACCTCACCATGCAAACCCAGTACTATTTCCTGGTGAGCTTTTATGGTTTTAGCAAAGCCTGGACAGTCACAGGGGTGAGGAGAGACCTGAGGTCTCTTAAATGTTCAAGGGTCTCAGCCACAGAGCGTGGCTCACGGGCCAGCGTGGTGCCACCAAGCACAGCTTTGCTCTCAGGGGAGGCAGATCCTGTTAGACACAGGAGAAGGGGCTTCACTCTCTCAGAAGGGCACACAACTCCTGTCTGTGCTGTGGGTGACATCTGACTGATGCTGCTTGTCACCAGGGGGCTGTAAGAGCTGCACATTCTGCAGACCTCTGGTGGTTTTTGAAATGATGTTTATTGCTCCCTTTCTCTACCAGGTATCTTAAACTCTGCACCTCAAAGCATCCAGGTCAGCTTTTCCAGTGTCCTGTCTGGGTACAAGGTGCTTCATTCTCAGTTCAGTCCCTCCAGCCACGCAGTGGTGTCATGTCAGCAGGGTGTTTGGCTACATGCCCTGCAGTGAAGGATCCTGTCCCTAAGTACAAAATGTTACCAGGGCTCCCTGCATCCAAGACAGAAGATCCTGCAGCCGGTAAAAGGTGTAGGATGAATCAAAAATAGCCGGTTTCCAGAGCCCTGTGACTACCTGTGTCTGCCAATACCTCGCTGGCAGCTCAGGTAGAGTCATGGCTTAGACTTTCCCTGGTCTTACAACAATTCATGCATCATTTTAGGATGCATTTACTAGGCTGCACGGTTTGTAATGAAAACTTTCAAAGCCCCTTGCCTGAAGCATCCTTCGGCAGCACAAAAGGTCTTTGCTGGACAGCACTTCCCAGCATAAGCCCAGCACGACCCCAGGTAGGCTTGTCCATAAGCACACCAGAAAACTTATAGCTGGTTGCTGTTCTCTTTTGGGAGGTTTCTTGGTACTTATAAATATTTTCCTGTGTCAGATCCAGTTTTGAAAAGAGCTGAAGCTGTTGAATATGGCTCCAACAAACCTCCTGAGCTTCCAGGACAGCAGCATGGTAAATATGGACCCAGCTTTGAGCTGGGAATTTGATGTTTCTTCACAAGGTAAATTTCACAGAAGATTCAGTGGGGATGTTTGGAAAAGCCAGCCTTGTAATTCAAATGAGTCAGGAGGTTTTTCTCATAACTAAAGAAATACAGACTGCTTCAGGGTCTGTGAATCCCTTTCCATAGCTGTGGAAATAAGCATTCCGGTATGGCATTGCTAATGGTGTGCCTTGCTGGCTCTAGTTCCTCGCTGGGAGAGGATCCTGTTCTGCCTCAGTTTCTCTATGCTTTAAAAGACTTTCAGATCAAATCCTGACTCCAGATGAAATCTCCCATCTGTGGCAGGATCCCTATAGGTGTCCTCAGTATCCCCCAGGGCTGTTTATGCTTTTACTTCCAAGTGTGAAAAGCCTGCAGATGGGATTGCAGACTGCGGACAGGAAGGAGGATGGGGTGTCACGGAGTTGGGACGGAGTGGTGACACCTGTGGGGACACCTGTGGGGACACCTGTGGTGTCCCAGCTGCTGCACAGCCCGACACTCAGTGCTGCCCATGTGCTTGTCCCTGAGGACTCCGGGGTGACCTCCAGCAGGACCAAGTCCTCCTGCCTCAACTCAGGGCACAAAGGCTGAGCCCCAGTCTCTTTTCCCAAGCCCTCTGTGTGTGCTTGTGAAATACAGAGCTGTGTTTCATGTCAGGTACATACAGGCAAGGTGTGTATTTGTGATTGTGATATGTGTGGAGACCGACCATGGGACAGTTATAAAGATGAATTCTAATAATAACTGAGGAAAGTAAAGCATGGAAGAAGGCCTTTGAACCTATCCTTTGTTTGCAATTAACCTTTATAAGCCTTAAGTTGATTTAGGAGCATTTGAATGAAAGCTTTAAGGATGTTGCTTTTTGACAGGAACTTTCTGCTTGTAGCTAAGCCTTAAAGAGTTTTGCAATAATAACCTTTTGAAGCATAATTTTAGAATATTGCTTGTAGTAAGGATCTTTGAAACTATAGCTTTAGATTATATAAAAAGGAAACATGCAGCTTGAGAAAGGAAGATGGACATCAACTCAAGGACTAATAGGTTCGACCAAGGGAAGCTGGACATCACTGTTATGAGATTTATAGTCCTTGCAATTAAAAGGTGGACCCACATCTGGAATCTGGACTTCACCAGCTGGGAGACTTCTTCCTTCTTTCAGAAGCTAGACCCCCACCATCTGGGATACTCCTTTTCTGGGATACATCCTGATAAAAACTAAATCACAAGAGTGTATAGAATTGTGACGTAAAAGTTGGGAATAGAAACTGCTGATGAGTAAAAATTGGGAATAGAAACTGCTGAGAAAGCTTATGAGTACCCCTAGAAATACCTGTAAGCCCCAACCATCGGTGTGCAGTTGAAGGGAAAACTTCCCCCACTGCACCCAGCGCTGTGTTGCTCACACTTTACCATATTAATTAATAAATTGATTACTGTTGGAATATTGGCCCAGTCAAGCTTCTCATTTATACCACGCTGAAACAGAGCAGCACCCTGGTAGAGCAGGCAGCACAACCAGACGTGCCTCAGAGCGGCACCTCTCAGCGCGGAGGGCGCACCTTATGTTGCTTTTCTTGATCCTCTGGGACAGATTTATCCCAGGGAGAGGCACGGCTGGAGCCCTGGGAGCGCAGCTTTCCCGCCTGCCAAGGGCCCCCTGGCGGCACCCAGCCCGACGTGTCCCTGAGCACACCCCTGGAGCAGGCTTCCTCCCAGTGTCCCTGTGCCCAAAATGCGGGGCACAGGGCAGGCTGGAGCTGGGAATGGCTCTGCTCGCTCACCAGCGGTGATGCCGGAGAGCTGAGAGGTCAGATTGGTCTTGGCTGCTGTGCACAGGATGGTTTGAATGCACACAGGTGTCTCTCTGGCTTCGGGAGGCACAGTCCTTTGCCTAGACAGTCCGAGGCAAGCCCAAGGGACCTCCACTAGAAAGACACATGTGGATTTTGGACCCTTTCCCAGAAGTGTTCCTTCCCTTACTGGATCCCCTGGCTAGAGCACTGGAGTCTGACTGTCCCACCCTTAGGAGGTAGGGCTCGTTTTTCTCACTGTCCACAGCTTCAGTTCTACATGGCAGCAATAACATTTTTAAATTTTTCTGTCCTTTCCATTCTCAGCACAGTTTATCATCCACTCAGCTGTGTCCAGTCTGTAGGAACATGCCATGGAAGTCTTTTTAGTTATTCCCTATTCTAGTTACACATTCACATTTTTTCCTTCTCCTCCTCCTTTTAAACCAAAATTTTACATTGGTCTCTCTAAGAAGCCCATGAAGGACCAAATGATCAGAAATCGTGCCAGTGGCAGTGAGTATGTAGCCAGGGGCTGTCACTCCCTGTGGCATTGAGACAGGAAGGCAAGCTTGAAAGAGCATCTCTTGGATCTGTTTCCTCATGAAAACAGCTGTAAGGTGGAATCCCACCCTCAAGAACCTGGGAAGGTTTCCAGATCATCTTCTGACCATTGAACGAGCATGCCACTTCACTCTGAGAACTTCTGGTTTTTTATATTGACCCCAAACCTTTGTTTTTCACAGACGAGGAAATGCTGTTGCTCTTGGCTTGGTTTAATTTTTTTTCCCCTATTTTGAATAAATACTCTTGTGCCACTATGACTGTAGCCTCCTTTTCCATTATTAAGGCTTCTGAGCTTTACCTTGGCTCATGGCTGGACCGTTTTGCCTGTATTTCCTCCTCTGCACAAGCTGATCTGGTTTTACAGTTCAGACAGGGGACACCCAGAGCCCTTGGGGTTAGCAGTCCTTCAGAGTGACTTTTATTTTGACTTAATAAGCAACACACTGAAGAAAATTATAGCAATTGAAAAAAAAAAAAAAAAAAAAAACATAGAAACCCCTGTATCTCCTTCAGGGCTGGAACAAATGAGCCCTCTGAGCACCTGTAGGTAGGGAAAAAACAGGCAGGCCCTGCCAAACTCAGGGGAAAGTCCCCACACCCACATGCCACCAGCACCTCACTTCATTTGAGTCCAGGAGCTTTTTCCTTCCTTTTCCCTGTGGCCTGTGTGCCTCAGCTCAGCAGTCGTGCTCATCCATGGCTTCCCTCCACTGGGGTTTTCTTGCAGAGCAAGACAAGCTGGCTTTTACTTCTGAGTCTTGAAAAGGGCACACACCAACTCTCTGGGAGCCCTTCCAGTCAGGGCTGTGAGTAAGGGAAAATCCTGGAGAAATCTGAGTAGATGCTGTTTTGTTCTTGTGGTGGTGATTGTCTGGCTCAATTTCCTTAATCCTGCAGAGTCCCACATCCTGGGGCTGAGCAAGGGGATGCCATCGACCACGTTTCATGTGAGCAGTCTGCAGGTGGTGACAGGAGTTCTTCCCATGTTAGTCCTTTTCTGTGAGAAGCGTGCACCTCCTTTCCAGACAGATTGTGGGTTTAATTTAGAGTCCCTGGTCATCTGTGTGCTCCTCTGTTGGAGTGGAGGGCCTGCCTCTAGCTCACATCTTCTGCTCATGGGAAAAAAATATCAAAGATGGATTGTGCAAGAGTCAGGGACATCCTAAGCTGCCACTCATACCAGGTCAGCACATTTGAAAGCCAGAGAGGAACTGATCCTCCCCAAAAACCCAATCTGGATTTGAACTCATTTGTACTCCTGGCCTCCACATCATCCTCTAACAAGAATTATACAGTCTTTGTGACACATAAAATGAATTTTCTTTTGCTTGCAGTAAAGCTGCTGCCTGAGTTCACCACGGTTTTCTTCAGATTAGCTGGAAGAAATCAAACACCTCAAGTTCATTCATTTCAAAGCAAGATCCCCAGGCTCTCAAGTGAGATTTTTTTTCCCTACCAATCTTCTAAATCCTATTCCATTTTTCCACATCCTTTTTCGATATATGGACACATTCCAGTAACTTGTGCTGTAAACAGAGGTAACACAATCTGTTCACTCTTTGAGATCCCATTTTATACGGCATGTATCATCCATCTCCCTCCCCGGAGTCTTGTCTTCCCAGGATACTGTATTCTGTTCTGGAAGTGTGATCCACATACTTTGTTCCCCAACACAGAACCTTATGTTTGAATTCCAAGTGTGACTTTTCCAGGGGTCTTGGGAGGCAGTGGCTTCACATGAACCTTGCCAAATAGATGCACCCTGCCAGGAGAGACAGTCACACCTGCAGAGCTCTGGAGCCTCCCAACCATCTCTTGGCAGTATAAGACATCCATGGGCGTTTGGATGTTGAACAAATCCTGTGGCAGCCTAGCACTGGAAGCTCACATAGTCTGAATTTCCAGGACACTTTCATCTCCTCAGCAAAGGGTCTGAAGTATTTACACAGGCCACAAAAGCATTAGCTGTTTTATCTTCTCCTCTCTCACACGCTGTGCAGCTAAAGAGAGTCCTCGGGTCTTTTGTGGCTTTCAGAGGAAAATCTGGCAAAGAAACCTGTCACAGGGGAGAGAGCTGCTGCTCAGAGCGTGCTCCTCCTGGAGAATGGCATCTGATGTTTGCAAACAGAAACTTCTTAGAACCAGGAAAATTATAAATGGCACCAAAAAAAAAAAAAAAAGAAATCAAGCTTAAACCCATGTTTAGTCCCTGTCGCCCCAGTTACACCCCAGTGACCAACTTTCTAATATTTAGTTTGCTCTCCATTTTGGCAGCCCAGCCCCCAAAGTGACACAGGAGTCCCCACTCCTCCCTGGGAATTCTGAAGTCCATTCATAGTTCCCCCTCTTTGGTCCCAGCCTCCTCTGAGGGTGAGTAAGGGCCAGCCCCTGCACCAGGAAAGCCTGTTGTAGGTGCCAGTCCTCTCCCAGCGTGATGACAGCAGGGTACTCAGAGCCAGCCAGGTCTCTTTGCAGTGCTAAGGGCAAGAGCTCAGCAAGCAGTGATTATCCACAATTGGAGTGCTCAGGATTCACCTGGGCCAGGCCCTGAGCAACCCAGTCTGGTCTGAGAATCCCCTGCTGGAGCAGAGGGGTGGAGCAGAGACCCAGAGGTGCCTTCCCACCTGAACCTTCCTGGGATGCTGAGACTAACAAGCAAGAGGGTTTGTTTGGTTTTGTGGGCCTTTTTCTTAGTGGGGCAGTAGGAGACCTCTTACAGAAGTCTGCAGGGTGCTACCTGCCATGAGGTGCCGAGTGGAGAGGAAACTGAAAGAACAGCTCAGCTGCCAGCACCCTCTGAATTGCAGTCTGGCACACAATCCTGTTAACCCAGCACAAACGTGTAGTGTTGCAGAGAGGGGCAATCCCATCCTCCCTTTCATCTCTCCTGCTGCCTCTCTTTTGTCAACACTGATGAGCAGCGGAGAATTGATCCAGCTGAAAACTAAACTATAAAGGAATAAATCCATTTTGATTTACAATGAACCCTTTGAGTTTAAAAATGCACCATCTCCTTCCCTAGCAATTTTTTGTTCAGAGCCAAATGGCTGGGGATCACCAAATCAGAGACTTTGTTCTCTTCAGGACTATTCTGGAGCACCGCTGCGCTCTTCCTTGCTGTGCCATCACCCACAGCAACCTTCCCTGTGGCTGTGCTCTTCTGCAAATGATTTCTCATAGCATCACATGCTCCTTTAGTTACCCTACATTTTCCATATCTAGCTTTCCCACTAAGAAAGAAACAACCCATGCACTATTTACAAAGTGCTTGCCTGCAGCTTCCAGAGATGCAGTGCACCGTGAGACATGGGCTCCCGTTCTCCTGCCACCATGCACCATGAAAACACAGCAAATGGATCACAGCTGCTTTTCACAGCTCCTCTGGACACATGCAACTAAGCCTAGAGCCAGACCCCTCTGTGCCCTGACGTGACCAAGGTGCCTCTTCTCTGTTGGAGAGACCCATGGTACTGCCCAGAGTAGGGCACAGAAAGGATTTGGGCCCCAGGAGCAGAAGGCACATCCTTTTGTGGTGATTTTTCTCTGAGGGAAGTCTATACTCTCAGTTGAGAGAAACAGCAGCAGTGGCGATATGAGCCGGAAATATGTGGATCAAACCTTCTCTCTTGGCATCACGAGAAATATTATCGGTCCCCCAGATCTGCTGCTGGGTCTTAAGACCAGCAGACACAACCCACATCTGTTCTGGAGGTCCCACAGGCCAAAAAATCTCCAGGAAAAGCAGTCGTGCAGTCTCCCTGCAAAACTGTGAAGAGACTGAAAACCAAAGGAGCCACACCTAAGAAGGGACTTTTTTGCAGTCTGCTGGGGGAACCTGGGTGCCCTGGTTTCCCTGCATGTCCAGCATCATCCTCAGAGCCTGTCCTGACACCACCTTGCCACCACGTGCTGAGCTCCTGGGTACCTCTTTGCCCTTGAGAAAACCCACTGCAGCCCTGGGGTGTTTGGGAGGCTATTGCATGTTTTTCCATTGCATTAAAAGCATGAATGCTGCAATGACAGATGAGTCAAAATGTAACCCAGCCTGCTGCATGGATTTTTGTAGTTAATCCACCTCACCCTCTGTGTTGCAAAACACAGGGGCTGTGGCATCAAAGACATCACTTAACTAGATACTGGCCAAGGTACTGATGAGCCATTGCCATCTCCACAGGTAATTTTGGACAGCTGGAGGGATCCTGCAGCACCCCATCTTTCCTGCAGGAAGGGTCTTTTGGAAGAGAATAGTTTCACACTTCTCCACAGCGAATGCTGCCCAGATACAAGTTGCCAGCTGCCAAACATGCCCATGAATGCTGCAGATTCTCTTTAGTTATTAAATCACCAGGTTTGGTTTTTTTTTTAGCAGAAATGCAGCCCACGGCTTCAGCCAGCACCTCCCAGTGCTGTTCCTGACTTTCTAATTCAGGTTTCTCTGGGATATTCTGCTGAGGATTGTCATGCAAAGGGTGTTTGCCTTATAGCACTGTAGAAGGAGGCTGCAGATTTGCCCCAAAGCCCCATAAAGCTATGCTTTCCTAAAGGTGTTCCTATGGGATTCTGGGAAGCAGGCCACTGCTAGACTCTCTGCAGCACCATATCAGAGAGCTGTGTTGACTCAGGCACTGCCCATCCAGCAAACCCTCTAAAAACCCCTAAAAACCTGGGGGAAAAACCCTTTTCAGAAAAGCCTCCCAGTCAGGCATCCAGTCACTCTTCCTACTCCAAGAACTTTTGCAGGGGCACATTTTGGTTTCACCCAGATCTGCTGAGTGATGTGAACTTTCTCCTTTCCAATCCTTTTTGGGCCCCTCACCTCGGGTGAATGGGTCCCTCTGACATGCGGTATATCCCGCCCCTAGGGGGATAATTTGCTGCTTCCAGCCATCACGGAGGGACAGAAAGAAGACAGGAGCAGCCACTTCCTCCCTCAAAAAAGGAAGTCTGTGCCCACCCTCAGCTTAATTTCATACACAGAATGCATCTTGGCTTGGTGCCTTGGCAGAAACCACCGTGGCTCTCTGTGTGGATAGAGGGCTTGCATCCCTCTACCCAGGGCTGCTATTTCGATGCTCCTCTACCCCAGGGCTGCTGTCTTGAGGTGTTTCCCCGCTCTGCATTTCACACAAAGACGTGGCCACTGCAAAGTCTCTTTCTCCTCTTTCTCCTTCAGTGTTCTGCTGTCTGGCCCTGCTGCACTGTGGCTTGGGGACCACTGCCTCTGTCCCACGTGCCCAGAGAGGGGCAGCCCCACTCCTTCCTCTCTGCAGCTGGCCTTAGGTGTCTTTTAGCTCCCTAAACTTCCAGCTGGTGCCAGAAGTCTTGCAGTTAATCCCAGCCTGATCCAGGCGCCTGTTGAGTACCAACCTGCCCAGCAGCTCTTGCTCACCCCACATCCCTGCCAGACTTTCCCTTCTGTTTCCCCAGGTGTGGCTGCTTTTTGTTTACAGTCCCTTGCCATGGAGTTATTAGTTATCTCTTATTAGTGAGTAACTTGTTTTTGCTCGCTGTGTTTGCTTTTGTGCTGGGCAAACAGCAGTCAGGATGTTTTACATGAGGTCCTTCTGTGGAGCTCTCTATCTCAGGAACACCCAGACCAGCTGATAAGCCAGGCTACGAGCCACGGCGTGGTTCCTTAGATCAGCTATAGTCTGCAAATAAATTCTGCAGCGCCTCAGAAAGTCAGCATAAAGCAGAATATTGTGACCAGCTTCACACTTGATGCTGCAAGGACCAAAATGAGAAAGTGGAATGTCTCAGAGGAAAATATGGTATCACAGCAATCTGGAAACACAACCAAAAGTCCCTTCAGCGACACTAACTCTATGGTACTGCAGAACAGTGTTTTCTGCTCCTATTTTTCTTGGTCAGGGTGGTTTGCATCTGTAAGACATGCCAAGACAGACAAGAAAAGCCATGTATTAAGGTTGTGCACAAGGTGTCTGCTTGTCAGAATTCAGGACATCCCTCTGGCTGTCCTGGACTGCCAAGACCCCTGCCAGGGGGCTCAGAGACCCTGGCACAGAGCCCAGGATGCCTTTGTGACTCTGATTATGACCCATGGAGCAAATTACCAACCTTATATGAAGATCTGCAAGCCACAAAAGTCTATGTAGAATAATAATTAGTTTGTCATGGGGTGAAAAATAGATTTTTGGGGTTTTTAGAATGGGGGTTCAGGGGACAAGATGGAGGAATCTCGCTGTGTCCAGCCTTTCTCCTTCTTCTTCTTGGCCTCCATCTTCTGCTGTGATGGTGGCACTTTTAGATGGTTTAAAGTAGAAGCTCACTGTCTAACACAGGTGATAGGTATTGGAAAGTTATGGTAAATATTGTACTCGTAGTTTTTAGTGTGTAAAGATAACATTGCCCCGGGGGCGGCCAGAGTGCCTCTGACTGTCTTGCTCAGCAGACCTCAGCTGGACAGGAGAAAGAATTTTATAGATAAAACACAATCAACAACCTTGAGACCGAGAACTGAAGAGTTCTGACTCCTTCTTCCACCGCTGGGCAGGGAAAAGAGATTTTCTAACTCATCTCGAGGTCACTCTGACCAGCTAGAGTCGGGAGAGGTGCTGTGGCTGCGTCTGGAACCCGGCTGGAGCTCCTAAGGCCTGGCACAGACCAAGGAGCATTTGGTGAGCTGGGCTCCTGTCCCCTGCCCCGGCCACTCCCGTGTGGCCTGCCTGTCATTTCCCACGGCTCTGCCGCAGTCCCACAGGTGCCTGGCAGCCTCTCCGCCCAGGGGACGCACACGGGCGCTTCTGGGAAGAGGTTCCCATGCTGATCTCCCTCCGGTCACTGTTATCTCTGCGCCGGGGTCCTGTTCTGGGAGATGACGACAATGCCGCCCGAGGAGTCAGCATTTAAAGTGGGTCGTCGGGCAGAAACGTCACCGTGTCTTTGCTAAAGATAGCCCGGTGCTGAGTAAAACGGCGCCTCCAAACCTTCATTTCACAAGGTGCTCGCTCAGCACAATGAGCCCCAGATGTCCCCCCGGTGCCAGGCAGTGCCCGTCACTTCCCAGGGCTGTCCGTCAGTCCCTCGGGACTGCCGCTTCCCCCAGAGGATGGAAGCGCATCCTGTCCTTTGCCGCTCCTTACGAGAGACGAGCTTTTCCCAGGGTACAGATCCCACTAGGGATGGTCTGGGGGGCGAGAGGGGGACAGGGCCAGGGCGCCGAGGCTAGGAGTGAAGGGAGGGTGGAAATGAAGGGGGAGAGCAGCCAGCTCGGTGTGTCCCCTGAGAAAAGCCAGGAGAAGGGGAGCAGGGGGTGCTGGACTGTGGAGCCCTGCATGTCTCCCCACCACAGTTCCCTCCCTTCTCTCTCTCTCTCTCTCTCTCTCTTTCTCGTCTGCACCCACACACTCACACCATTCTTGCGCTGCTGATTCAAGGGAAAGAGAGCTTGATGTTTTCTGCTTGAACTGGTCACCACAAACTGTTTTTCTTGAACAGGAGGAAAAAAACACCTCCTGACAACTGTCACAAGTTCTCCCCCATCTTCACTTGTCTCCTCTCGTGCAGTCCCCTGGGCTGTGTCACACCAGAGGGCACGAAGGGCCACTGCAGAGCAGCCCCTCAGGGACATGGAGGCACACAAGGCTACACCTGAACACCAGTCCCACTTCTCAGGAGGCTGAGGAGCCACGTGGGATGAAAGACCTGAGAGCTGTCCCTACAACAGAGCTCTGCTGAGGAGAAGCAAAGCACTGGCTCTCTTTTATCCTCCACCTCCACCACACAGCTGAGGAAAACTAGAGAGCAAATAAGAATTCCTTCTACAGTCAAGAAGCAGCCACTATGAGTCACCTCCCTTCCCTCAGCCTCAGAAAAAGCCCAAGTCCTTGGTGGATGAGCCACCGAGGGGCTTGGGTGTCTGACACTCATCACAAAGGGCTGATAATCTGAAAGAGTCAGTGGGTAGCTGGAAACTGTGAACCACAACAGTGGGGGTTCTCTGAGACAAAAAGTGGGCCCAGGATGAGGCAGGTGGATGGAAATGTATCAGCAGCTGCACGGGGGCTAGAATGAGCCCCCTCAGCACATGAGCTCGAGTGGGTTTCCCCCAGAGCTGCTGGAGCAGAAGGCTTCCTTCCTCACACTCCTCAGAGTGCCACAGCACGCAGATCATCTTTTCAGTGCTCATTTTTTCCCTCTGGATGCTCCCCTCTGTCTCCTTGGATCACCTCAGGTGTGTCCCATACTATCGCTGGACTCTAGATTGATGAGTCACATGTGTCCTGGCTGGAGCTTAGCATGGGGCATTAGCCTTTCCTCATGGTGCCTGTGAACTGACCAATGAGAAAAAGCCAAGGAGTCAGCACATTTGAAAGATTAAAGAAGGGGAAAAAAAATTATAATAATAAGAAAACCAACAAAAGAAAGAACCGCAGAAAAAAAAGACCAACATGTTCTCAAAAGCCCTGAAAGAATTAGAGAGAATCTGTAAGAGACGGGAAGATCAAACCAAAAAAGGCAAGAGATGAAAGAAAAACATGAAGGGTACTTGCTGGGAAGTGTCTTCTACACTTTTTCCACTGGCTGTATAGAAGCGAAACGTGTAAGAAAAACAACAGCGACCCAAAGAATTTCCACTAAAAGATGCTTAGAGCAGTGTCTCTGGTCCCTCCCTCCTCTGCCCTCACGTGCCTCGGGCTCCTGCTGGTTTCTTGGTCGTGACGCATCCTCTTAGTGATATGAGGAAACTGGCTGCCCACCTGCACTATAAAGGCATTGAGGGAAATGCTTTGATCGGAGGCAGAGAGGAGAGCATGACAGCAAGCACGTGCCACTGACCCCTCTGCGCTCACCCACCCCTTCTGACAGCCTTCTTTGCCCATGCCTCATTTTTGCTGATCTCTTCAAGCTTTGGAACTCCTTGAGCACAGAGCTGAGTGAGGAGCAGCCCCTCTCCTGGATGCCACCATGAGGCCAGTGTCCCTGGTGCTGTTCCTCGTCTTCACTCTGCTGCCTTTCACTGGTAAGAGGGGCTGAACACACTGGGGAGGGCAGAGCAGATCAGAAATCTGAGTCTGGGTGTTCCTTGATCCTTGGGAAGGCTGGAAGGGAGAATTTCTGCCCTTCCAGCTCCACAGAAGGTGGCCAGATATCCTGCTGTATCCTAACCCAGCCTGGCAAAGATGGCATCCCCACCCCAGAGTGGGATAATACTGCATCCCACTCTCTGCTCAACTCTCCATCTTCTTACAGCTGGACACATCCTATCAAGATTATTGGAGAGGAGAAGCAGGGAGAAGAAAGTGTGGGTCAGAGAGGGGAGTTCAGCCGTGCTGCCCTGCCACTTGAGCCCCAGAAAGACAAGGGAGAGCTCAAAGCAGCTGCCTGACAAGATATCTGTGCTGTGGAAGAGGCATGGGGGAAGGTATGCCAGGGCCACAAGAGATACGAGTCCTTCTGGGGGAATGGGGGGGTTGGAGCCCCTTTGAGCCCCTTTTCTCCTTCCCCATGTTCCCTCCTTCCCCATATTACTTCCTTCCCCATATTCCCTTCTTCCTGCCCCCCTCCCTTGATCTCATGTTTGCCTCTGGCACGAGCTGCTCACTTGTCCTGCTTCCAGCTTGCACCAGGAGCCCCACGTGGTGCTGGAAGTGGGGTACTCGGGCCTGCAGAAGACAGCACAGCTGATGAAGCCCCGGGTGTCGCTGCAGGACTCCGCCTTACGCAACGGCAACTTCTCCCTGCGGATCGCCCCCGTCCGGAGCGAGGACGCTGGGCTGTACGAGGCTCAGGTGGAATACAAGACAGAGGTGCACAGCTGCCACCTGGAGCTGGGGGTGATCACAGGTAGGAGAGGATGGAAAACCTGGGGAATGGTGGTTTTAGGGCTGGGGAGGTTGTGAAGGTGGCATAGGGTGGGGATGCCGTGTTTGGCAGGGCAGGTGAGAGCACGGGCAGCACCCTCTGGAAATGCAGTTTCCTGCTGTCTGCCCTCAGCTCTGAAGGGAGAGCTGCCTGGGAGATAAAGTTAGGGCAGTGCAGACACAAAGGGCTGCTTTGGTAGCTCCCCTATGACTTTAGCTCTCCCCCAACCCAAACCCTTCTTTTTGCAGTCACCCTCAGTCCACCCAATCCTGTGATAGAAAGTGAGCTGCTCTTGATGAGCTGCAACTCCAGCCACCGGGCCAGCCTTGTGGAGACATGCTGGTTCCACCACGAGCACCTGGGCCCCACCTCCAGGACCTTCTGCTCCTCGTCTGGGACTCTCTCCATCCTCCATCCAGCCATGAGGGACACGGGCTCCTGGCGCTGCCAGCTTCGGTACTCTGATAAGGAGATCATCTCTGCCACGTTCAACCTGAAAATTCTAGGTGAGCTCCAGCATCTCCAGGCTGATCCCTTGATGTGACTGACTACCCCCACGGCCCCAGCTCCCACCTTGTCCTCACTTCCCAGGTCAGTCACGTCCCTGCAGAGCTCTTTCCAGGCACCACCCCACATTGCCTTCTTTCCCCGGCTCAGGTTTTGATGGCCCAACCAGCCCTGTGGTCTATGCGGCAGCGGGCTCTGCAGCCGATCTACCGTGCAGTCTGAGCTACCTTCCCAGAGCCTTTGGGATGAGGGTGGTGGCAGCCCACTGGAGCCGTCTTGCAGGAGGACATTTGGAAGAGAGGCGCATCTCCCAGAGCCTGAGCAGCAGAAGCTTCCCCCTGCATCTCCCCGTGGTGGGGCCGGGTGATGCAGGGCAGTACCGCTGCGCTGTCTCGGTGGGACACAGGACAATCAGCAGGGACGTGACCTTGGCCGTGGTCACAGGTGAGAGGAGAGCCTGGGGTGCCTCGCTGCAGATAAACATCCCCATGTGTCTGTGCCATGGGCACGGGTAGCTCCTGGTCATGGGTTTCCACCCCGGGGCAGGAAGCAAGATCTCTGTTCAGGGCATTGTACAGCATTAGACTCTGCTGGAATCAGGGGTGCTCCTGGGTGACTTGATTATTCCTCTTAATAATGAGAAAGACAAAGAAAACAATGTAGAGGAAGTAATAAAGAAAAGATGTAATAGCAGAAGGGTGGACGAGGAAGAGGTGTGGGCACGCCTGGAGGCTTTCCTGAGGTTACTTTTCTCCCTTTGCCGCAGTGACTCCGAGCATCCAAGGACCAGTTTCTGAGGGGACTCGTTTGCTGCTCATCTGCAGCCTCACTCACTCCCAGGGCCATGAGCGTTTCCAGTGGACACACCTGGACTCAGCCCCCACTAAGAGCAAGCTGGCTGTGGCTGCTCCCCGTGGCTTGGAGGGCCACAGCTCCCGAATGGGACAGACCTTGGAAATACCCCAGGTGTCACAAAAGGACACGGGCACCTGGGAATGCAGCGTGCATGGCCCAGAAGGCAGACTGGGAGCAGTGGAGTATCACCTGCAGATCGTAGGTACTGTCCCCCATGGCTCTGCAAGCAATCTCTTCTTCTCCTCCTCCTACTTAGCACTCTGGTGCCCTTTCCTCTCTCAACCTCATCCTGTCCTTCTCCCCTTGGACCACTTGGATCCCATCTTCTTAGCTATCACCAGTTCCTCATGCTGCTCCTTCCATGCCTACCTCTTTCCAGCTTTGCCTGTTGCTGTGCAGTCCCACCCTTTCCTCGGTGCAGAATCAGCCATCCCTTCCTTCCTAACTGTGGTTCCTCCTCACAGGTGCCCAGGTCTCCAGCGCTCCCTCTATCTTAAGTGGGCAGGTTACATTTGGGCTCACACTCACCCTCTTCTTCCTGCTTGCCATTTGTGCTGTGGCTCTGGCCCTACAAAAAAGGGTAAGTGTCCATCACCCCACTTCTGTTATTTCTCCTGTACATCCACCCTGATTTGACCTTCCCCAGATTACTCCAGAGACAGCGGTGAGAGGTCCTGGGGACACAGCGGCCAGAGGAGGTTTGAGGCTGGAGCAGCCTGCTGGCGGTGTCACAGACACACAGGGAAAGCTGTGGCATTGGCACATGGGACCTGGGCACTGGCAGGTCTGGCTAACCATGGCATTCCTCAGGGGCAGGTCAGACACCTCAGAGAAGGAAGAAAACCTCCAAAGGCACAATCACAGCCTTGAAAATCTTCGTGTTTATCCCCCCAGAGATGAAGCCATGCTGCAGTAGAGGAGAGCTAGCTGCCAGGCTTTTGTAGATGTGCTCTCTCTCATTCCTTAGCTGGATGTTTTCATGTAACCATCTCCTGTCCTGTACCAATGCCTGCTGGTGCCCAGACACCGATATTGACGCAGGGCTGCTGTTTCTGGCTCAGCCCTCACACCTCAGCTCTCAGCTTCCTGCAACTTAATGCCCTTATTTGCTCAGCTTCCTCCAGTATCTTGTCCTCTGAAAACTATGCCTTGTACCTCGCCTTTATCATCCCCCAAGACCAGACCAGGACTAATGCTTCCCCAGCACGTCAGTGGAAAAAACTGTGCAAACAAGTCAGACCGTTTCTCTGAAGTTTTCATATTATTACTCTGCAAATTAATAACGTGGCAAAATCATCTTTCAGGGTTTCCTTTTGCAGACAAGGGCCACCTTTTGGGAGTAGCTGTGATGCAGCTGCCTCCTACTTAGCCTCATGGAAAGGGCCCATGATGACAATTCTAGTGGGGAAGGGGCTGAGCGATCAGAGCGAGATAAGTTTGGAAGAGCTTACCCTGGTGAAAGAGCTGGGAGCCTTGAAACTGCCTCGAGCTGAGGATGAGGGATGTGACAAAATTGATGAAAAGTCTTAGCTAGTCCCAGTGGCTGGAGACTGAAGGCAGACAGCATCATAAAAGAAGCAAGGTGGAAATTTTAAAGAAACCACTGTGGGTAGTGCAAGAGCAGCTCGTGAAAGGTTCTTCGTCATCCGTCCTTAATCAGCACTGATGGTAAAGGATAATATGAGGCAGAAATTTACGCTTTCTGTGAGACTCTCTAAAGTGTGCAAGGTGATCAGAACCAACCTCTCTGGCCCAAATCCTTGCACTGGAACCCCTTGACAGTGTACCTGTAAAGCCTCAGCTAGCAGGAAATGCCTGTCCAGCTGTTTGCTTAAACAGCTCTCATCCCACCAGGATATTCAGCGCCCCAAAGCATTTGCATATGCCCCCAAGGCCCTGCTGTACTGAGCAAGCCACGGCTCCTCTATCCATGGGTATTCCTCGACCGGCTCTGGATGGCCCTGATTTAGCAGGACTGGATCATCTCCAGAGGTCCTTCCAACCCCACCCACCCTCTGGTTCTGTGATTCACACCCGTCTCTGCACAGGCTCCCGCTGGGCTCGCCCTCCCTGGGAGCGCAGATGAGGTGGTGCCTGGAGCGGAGATATCAGCTCTTCTCTGGTTCTCTCTCTCTCTCTGCTGGCATCCTCTGAGACTGCATTTGCTGTTCCTGCGCCCATTGGAAACTGGATGCTCCCCGTGGTGTATCGTACACACCCGAGGGGCTGTTGCCCACACATTAGGAATTCCCATTCCAATCCCCTGATCCTATCAATGTCTGATCGGTACTGTTGCATTTCATTGATCCTGTCACTCAGGTTAGTGCTGCCTTCCCCTAAAATATCTGTGTCTTGCATGATATTTTCATCCTCTTTCTTCCAAATGAGGCTCCTCAACTTTATCAGCTGCCTAACTCATTAGCACTTTCACACTCTCTGCGCCAATAATGACTGGTCTTTGAAGACTTGTGCTTTTCATTTCCCTTCAGCCTGGCAGAAACCTGTCAGCAAACCCCAGTCCCTTCCTCTTAGCTGAGATCACACCTACCATGCCATTCTCTAACTAATCTCATCCTTCTTGCTGTACTGCCTGTGTGTAACCCTATACTGCTATCAGGAGCCCTGAGATCCACCTCTTTTTCACTGCCTAGAAAATCACTTGTGGTAGTGGTTCTGTCTTTAATTTGTTCTTATCTCAGTTTGCAAGCCTTCATGCCTTTAGTATCTCTCCAAAAAGGTGTTGTACCATCTGACACACATCAAACCTGACAGTGGCCTGACCATTGCCCAGATCGGTGATTGCTCTCCCTTAGCCAGGTCCTGTCTTTGTCATTCCTTATGTCCATCACACCACAGAGGATTGTGCTGAGCCAGCCTTCCCCAGAAGAAATTGCATGTCGCAGAGAGTGTCTTCTTCCCTGGCTCTGGCAGGGAACGGGAGCCTTGTGGTTGCAAGCAGGAGGACTGTCTTCCATGGCAGGGAGAAGCCCAGACTCGTGCCCTTCAGTCTCTCTCCCGTGTCTGATGTAGCCTCTTGCTTCCCTTTCAGGCACGGGCTCCTGCCTTCCCAGCACTGGAAGGGATGTTTGCAGCCACTGTGCCGTGGAAGTCCATGGAGGAGAAGCAGAAAGGGAAGATCCAGCAAATGGAGTGCTGATGGAAGCAGGGGCATGGGGCTGGTCTGCATGGCAGGATGAAACTCTGTGTGCCACAGAGAGAGAGATGGGCGCCGTGCAGACCTCTCTCTGCAGGAGGGGCCAGGCATGGCACGAGCAGTGCAGGGGACCTCGGGAGCTCTGTACCTGCAGAGGGGCTGGAAGCTTCAGCCAGGGCAAGGCGGACTCACCACTGCAGTCAGGTGGCCAGCAGCAGAGATGCTTTGGAGCTGTTGGGAGTATTTGAGCCAGGAGCCACTGCCTGCTTCAGTGCCACATCCCTGTGCCACTCTTTGCCCCTCCTTCACGGCCTCTCTCTCAGGCTTTCCCTGGCGGGACACTTGGATGCAGGACATGGCTGGAATCCATCTCCCCTGCAGTCTGACAATGTTTCCCCCCCATGCTCACCCTCCTCTCCTCTCCCTCTCCCTGCACTGCCCTGCTCACTGCCCTGTTGCACATTTTGAGCATTTTAACTTATTAGAAACTCATTTTAGAACTTAAAATAAACACACGTGATGAAAAAGCCCACTGACCCCTGTGTGTGCTTGTGGAGGAGTGTGCCTATTTGACAGAGCTGGGTCTCTGCACCTCTGCCTGTGTGAAGCCATTTCTAAGGCTCTTGCTGCCTTCTCTTTCTCTTTCAGTTCTGTTTTACTGAAGTTGCCTGTTCATTTCTGACATTTTCACAGTGAGGAAGGGGAAATTAAATGCCACTAGAGAAGGAAGAATCACAGATTCGGTCTTTCTTTTTGATGCATTTCAGAGCCTTATTTTTTTTTTTTTTTCCTCCCATCTGACTGTCCTTGTTCATTCATTCATTTATTCCTTTAGTCCTCACATTTTCCTGAAAGATCCACAAGATGCATTATGGCTCTTTTAAGGATGTACTTAGCAATGTAAGCACGAGCCTGCCAGGCCCCACCTCTCAAGACCTTCAGTGTGTTTAGGTTTCATGCAGTCAGAGAATGCTCTTCACGTCCCCTCTGAACAGCCATGGAGGACTGTGGTGCTGCTCTTGAGCAGGCACTGAATGCAGCCCCAGAAGAAACACTTGGTAATGAGAGTCACACATGGGATTTCTCCCAGATGGGTCCCCACGCTGAGGCTGCTCCCTGTTCAGGATGGAAGATTCTCTTGACTTGAGAGAAGGTCACCACGGCCAGAACAGCTTTTTATTATTTCAGCAGGCACATGAACAGACCTTCTGACTGTGCAGCTCCCACCTTCCCTCCCCAAAAGGTTCAGCAATTAAGTAGTGAGTGCACTCAGGTATCCTTAGACTGCAGGTAGCACAGCAACACCCAAAAGTCACAACTAGCCCACTCCAGGGAGCACATCTGGGCTCCACAGCTCTTTAGCCACTCAGCTGTCCGTGTATTTTACTGAAAATGACACCTCTTTCTCCACTGAATCCTAGAGAAGTGCAGCAGAGCTGGGAGGTAGACTGGTCTGCTTCAAGCACCCTGTGCAATTTCAGGCAGAGCCTAGAGCAGAACTAAGGCCAGACAGTCCAGCATGGTACCAGCATCTTCCTAGGCAAATGATAATGCTGCCATTTTTTTTCAGGTGGGAGTGATCCATCTAGCTCAATGACCTCTCTCTGCCAGATGCTTTGGAGGTAGAGAAAAGGCTGGTTAACCCCCATGGGGCTGAGGGGCAATCCAATATCCACCAGGATCACATAATATTCCCTTAGTGCCTGACAGTGGTTTGCTCTCTCTTCTCACACACAGTGGGATGCTCTCTCCTCCGGTGGGTAACACTTGCAGCACTGCCTGTTGCCAGCCTGGATGTTCTCATTGCTCAGATGTGTGCCTGGTCTGTCTTTAAACCTCCCTGTTTCCTTGTACTCTCCGACTTCCTCTAGCAATCCGTCCTCGGATCTGCTTATTCGCTGTTTGAAAATGGTTCCTCTCTCAGTTTTGAACTAAAAGCTTTCCACTTTCACTGTTTTCTTTTCTCCCATCACAAAGGCTGGGAAAAGAGGGACTCCCAAATCTATCATACCTTGGATGACCATTATTTTACCAGGTTTTATCACATCCCCTTTTTTGTTATTTCCCCATCCCCTCCTGACCCACTGCCTTTCAGGTACAAATCCCAGATTTTGGGACATTCTCTCTGGCAGTTTGGACAGGCTCATCTCTGTGCATGGTCAGCTCTGCTCAGGCCCTTTGCTCTGGAAGAGGAGGCAGCAGCCCAGCAGGGGAGCAGTGCTGGTTTACATGGAGACACAGAGCCTTTCTCTGCACCATTTCCATCCAGGCTTTCCGTGTTTTGTCTGCCTCTCTGAAAGAAGTTCAACAACACCGAGCTGGTACCCAGCTGTTCACTGTGCCTGTCGTGACAGGCAGATGCCTGACATGGTGCAGTTACAGTGAGCAAAAGCCTGGAAGTGTTTATGCACTTTAGATTTTCCTTCCTAGAAACTATTTCTGCATGTAGGAAAATATTTCCAAATCAAGATGGCACAAGGCAAGTTGGTGGAGTTGAGGTGGAAGGACCAAGAGTCTGCACAGTAAAGCAAACAAATCTGGGAACCTGTTTCAAGTGGAGTCAATAAACAGAAAGAGGAAATAAAGCAAATGACATATGAAGGAGAGAGACCTGATGCTTTTCCATAAGGATACAGCTACAGGTGCAAAACTCAAATATTTTCAATATACCAGAATGTGGTGGTTTGACCCTGGCTGGGTCCATCACTCCTTTCTCTAACTGGATGGGAGACAGAAAGTATAACAAGAGGCTCATTGGTCCAGATAAGGGCAGGGAGAGATCTCTTACTGATTATCATCATATCAAAACAGACTCACCATGGGGAAATTATCTGAATTTATTACCAATCAAATCAAATCAAATCAAATCAAAGCAGGATATTGAGAAAATAAACTCAAATCTTAAAAGACCTCCATCCCACCACTCCATTCTTCCAAGGCTTAACTTCACTCCCAATTTTCTGTACCTTCTTCCCCACAGCAGCACAGGGGGACAGAGAATGGGGGTTGCAGTCAGTTCATCATGGGTTATCTCTGCCACTCCTTCCTCCTCAGAGGAAGGACTTCTCACACTCTCCCCTGCTCCAGTGTGGGGGTCCTCCCACAGGAGAGAGCCCTCCACGAACTTCTCAAATTTGAGTCCATCCCATAGGCTGCAGTTTTTCACAAACTGCTCCAGCATGGGTACCCTCTGGGGTCACCAGTCCCACCAGCAAACCTGCTCCAGTGTGGACTTCTCTCTCCAAGGGGCCACAGGTCCTTCCAGGACTCTGCTCCAGCATGGGCTTCCCATGGGGTCACAGACTCCATCAGGCATCCACCTGCTTCAGCGTGAGATTCTCCATGGGCTGCAGGGGCATCTCTGCTACACCATGGACCTCATGGGCTGCAGGAGAGTGTCCTGCCTCAGCATGGTCTGCAGCACGGGGCTGCAGGGCAGTCTGTGCTCTGGCACCTGGAGCACCTCCTGCCCTTCCTTCTGCACTGACCTTGGTGTCTGCAGGGCTGTTCCTACCACAGATCCTCACTCCTCTCTCTGGCTGCAGTTGTTCATATTCTTTTCATCCCACTTAACAGTGTCCCGGAGGCTCTACCACCATCACTGGTGGCTCAGCCTCGGCCATCAGTGTCTTGGAGCCAGCTGGCTTTGGCTGTATCAGATATGGGGGAAGCTTCTGGCAGCTTCTCTCAGAAGCCAACTCTGTAGCTTCCCAGCTATCTAAACCTTGCCATGAAAACTCATTGCACAGTGGATGGAAACTTTTAAAAAACCCAAGGAAATCCAGTGGATTCCCTTTCAGCAGAGAGGAGGGCTTAAGGAATGCAAAGAAAATGTTATGCATGCAAATTCCTTTGCGTAGGACTCCTCCAAAAGGAATAGGAAGACAACCTTTAATCCCAAACTAATCTTTTTCAGTAAGAAAGATCAGCATCATTAGAAAAAATCATAACTAGGTCCAGATGTTCTGCAACTCAGACTTCTGAGGGATTTACAGTGAGAGGCTAAATTCTAGCAAATAGCATAATCTGACAAAAGAGCAACAATAAAAATAGATCTATTGTGGTCTTTGTGCATTCTGCACAGCCTTTTAAAAACAATAAAATGTTTTAAAAAAGATATCAAATTATGGAAGCTACTCAGGCACACTGAGTTTTAGATTTGCTTGGCAAATTTATGGGAACAATATCAGCACCAATCCTGCAAAAAATCCCACCACTTAGTACTCTGCTTCTGTTGTTTGAACACTTTGGTGAATAAACTCAAAATATGCAGGGTTTTACTTTTGCCTTCTAAAGGCAAAAGTGTCCAACCAAGCTCCTTACGGGAATGCTGTTGTTGTGGGTAGCGCATCTTGTGCCTCCCACTAAGCTCCAAAGCATCTGGGACAGTCTTTTCATAGTTCTGGGTTCCATCATGCCCAAGAGTTTCTCTCCTGGGTTTCCATCCCTCTGGCCTGCCGGTTCAATGCCACTCCCTCATATGACGTGCTCTGAAAAGGGTGTCACTCCCACCTGAACGGAGGGGTCTCAGAGGGTCCCTGGCAGGAGGACATGGGACTCTCCTGGAGCCCAGAAACACAGGAAGTCACACACGAGGGCAGATTTTGCAAGGATTTGGTAATTCTCATTCTTACTGAGGTTCCTCTTCTTTTACAAGCACTGTGTGTCTTCTTTCTTGTCACCAGGTCAGCATTCCCCCTTTTGTATGTAAAATGACACAGGTTTTGGACCAAGGAGGACACACCAGCAAACTCCCTAACAGGCTTTGGCGGCTATCAGGAGCTCAGTTAGGACCCTCTGCTCAGGCACTCCCCAGCCCTCCAAAATCCCAAACGAGATATTAGGAAGAAATTCTGTACTGTGAGGATGGTGAGGCACTGGCACGGGTTACCCAGAGAAGCCCTGGATGCCCCATCCCCGGCATTGTTCAAGGCCGGGTTGGATCCTGGTCTGTTGGAAGCTGATGCTGCCCACGGCAGGATGTCGGAGTGGATGATCTTCCTCCCGACACAAACCCCTCTGTGATGCCCCGGGCTCGCACGGCCGGCAGAGCTCTGCTCCGCGGTCCCTCCCAGCTCCTTGTGCCGAGCCGATGCCGCCATCTAGCGCACGGTGCGGCGGCACTCTGAGCTGCTGACACGCCTCCAGCTGCGCGTCAAAACCAGCCCTGTCGCCAGCTTCTCCCCCTAGCTTTTGCCGAGGCCAGCAGTAGTGAGATAGTAAAGCAATATGCATCCTATATAGGTTCCTGAAAACTCCTCCAGCCACTTCCCTCCTGCCTCTTGCATTTCTCACACGTCCTTAACATGGGCTTGCTTTTGGTGAGGCTCGCTTTACCCCCTGTCACTTTGGTGACACGCTTCTGCAGGTAGTGGTTCTTGACTCCTCTGTCCAGCGCCCTCCAAGCAGTCCCTGATTTCCCAGCACACCCGGCATGTCTTGCTCCATCAGGCTCCACCCCTCCTGACTAAAGACAGGGGACCCCTTGCTCAGGAAGGACCTCTCTGGAGGGTTCCTGTTTTTCCACTGTGATCGGCGAATGAACCTTTATGATATCTGCTTAGAGAGCCTTTTCTTCCCAGTTCGGCTTCCAAGTTCCTGCAGAGAGGTATCTCTCCCCAGTTCTCCCCATTTCTGAGGAACACAGCTGTGCTGGGGCGAATCACTGGGCCCCCTCAGCAGCCAGCTTGTTGTTTCTAGCTCCCACATCAGGCACCATAAATGCCCCTCGAGAGGCTCACCAGGTGTCAGCTGTTCTGTTGCAAAGAGAACGCTCCTGGCCTTTGAAGCTGCTGACAGTCAGGTGCCTGAAGATCTGTTTTTTATGCTGCATCAAACACTTGTCCTTCCTTCTCTCCAATGCCACTTGGCAATCGCTAATTTTCCAACACATCTGGGTATCTTTCATCTTTCAGTCTACAGAGGCGCCCTGAGAGCCCCCACTGGTGTGCAGGGAACTTGGTTTTAAGGAGATGATCTCTGGAGGCATCTTGGCTTTCCAGTGAAGCCAGTTAAAAGGTCTTTCTCAACATCTGATTTCTGAGGCCCTTTTCTCCCTTTATCTCTCACTTGCTTGGGGACACTCAGTGCAGTGCAGACTGTGACCATCATCCAGCACAGCCTGGAAGCTTCTTCTCTCCTCTGAGAGGATTCTGTTTTTCTCAAACACGCAAAAATATTGCTGGTGATGGGATTAGAGCAAAGAGAGACAGCGCAGAGTGTCTCTGCAGGGGATAAAGCAGGGAAACATGACAGCCACTGATTTCTGGGGGCAGAGCTGTGTGCAGTGCTCAGGCTGTTCTCTCTGTGCCGTGGGGTCACTGTGTGATGCTGGATGAGCCCCCGTTCCCCAGAGGTGCAACTGTACAGCAACTGCCCCAGTGAGGTGAGAACCAGACTTGCCAGGAACCTAAAAACCAGTTAAATATTTATGAGGAATATTACATTCAGAAGAGAGACTGACTGGCTAATATTATTCATCCCTTCTGGATTCTGATGTTTAATTAATGCTTGCAAAGTGCTTTGAGATGCTTGGATGAAAGAGATACAAACACGTCACTGCACGCTGTGACCCTTGGTCCCAGAGGCACCTGTTCCCCGCACAACTGCAGCAGCTCCAAGAGATGGATCCCCACCCTAGGGTGACAGTGGATCCACAACAGGCATTCTCACAACGTGACAAGCCTGAGGCTCTGTCACCTCAGACCACAGTCCTGTTTCTCCTTGCAACTCTGCAGCAAGTTCAAGTGCATTTTGCAAGCTTTACCCCTTCAGGGAATGCTATTTCTGGTAGATATTTGCAGTGACATAAACCAACTGTTTAAAAACAAGCCAGTGTTTCTGCATTACAGCGTGCTGGGGAGACAAAACGCGAGCCAGAATCTGTACAAACTGAAGCATCAGCTCAGTGCCTCGGATCCCCAAGCACTGAAATGCCAAAGCCTTACAATCCCAACCTGAGTTTTCTTAATGCTGTTTTTTTTCCCCCAGGACATCCCCTCTCTGGCAGCTGGGGACCAAAAGGACATTTCTATTTGACACGTGCGAGAGAGTTTGGAAGATGCTGATGGCATATGTCAGGTTCTTGCCAGAGAGCTGTGTCTCAGAAAAGAGCTTTCCCAAATTCTGGACACTGGCAGAATGCCCGTCCCATCCCATCCCATCCCATCCCATCCCATCCCATCCCATCCCATCCCATCCCAGTTTGTGTCCCACACTGGGAAGCTCCTGTCTCGTGCTGGTGGCTTCCTCTCTGGAGCAGGACATCATCTTTCTCCCAAGTCCCAATCAATGGAGAAGCCCTTGTGCTGCAGGCCCGATCACGGCTGCTCCTGTCACAGCTGGTGGCACGTTGTGAGCCTCGCTGCTGTGGCTGTCTGTCCCTGCTGCCCCCAAAGCCTGGTTGCACCTCACAGCCCCATCCTCACACAAAGGGGCAAGGCACTGCCAAAAGGAGGAGAGTGGGTGGCGCAGAGATGAAATCTCAGCCATGTCTGGGGCTCAGTGGGTTTCCGCCACCTTGGCTGAGGCTGGGATTCAGAGAGAGAGAGAGAGAGACCAAATGTGGGTGGGAAACCACAAAAGCCCCCTCCTCCACCCTACAGAGAAGGGAAACAGCTGAGATTCAGTAGTGGTGCAGGTTGTACATGGTACTGAAGAGTAACCTTAGACTGGCTTTACAGGGCAAGGTTTTGGTACTGGAGGGGCTGCATCCATGGCTTCTGTGAGGTGTGACAAGGAGCTGTCCCCATGTCAGTCAGAGCCACCTCCAGACAGCCCCAGAGCAGACCCACTGCAGACCAAGGCCGAGCTCAAGGCTGGTGGCACCTTTGTGACAGTGTGTTTAACAAAGGGTAAAAAGCTGTGCACAGCAGCTGTGGGAGACAGGAAGGACAATACGTGGGAGAAACAGCCCTGCAGACACCAAGATGACGGGAGAAGGAGGGGCATGAGGTACTCCAGGTGCCAAGCCGAGATTCCCCTGCAGCCCAGGGAGAGTCTGCACTGGAGTGGGTTTGCTGGCAGGAGCTGTGGCCTATGGGGGACCCACACTGGGGTCCTGGATGAGATTATCTAGCACCCTGCCCAATCACACCTTGAAAGCCTTCAGCAATGGCAACTCTGCCACATCCCTGGGGAGGTTGTTCTGGTGACTGATTGTTTTCACTGTAAAAAAGGTCTTTCTAATGTCAAGGTCAACATGAAGAACTGCAGTCCATGGGAGGAATCCACATCAGAGCATTTCTTGAAGGACCCCACAGTGCAGCAGAGGAACAGCATAATCAGGAAGAAGCAGCAGAGATGAAGTGCTATGGACCGACCACGACTCCTATGACCTGTCCCCTGTGACACTTTGTGGGAGGAAGGGGGGGTTGAAGAGTCAGGGTGAAGTTCAGCCTGAGGAGAAAAGAGAGGTGGGAGAAGCTTTTTAAAGTTGTTGGGTTTTTTTAAAATTTATCACTATGTTATCTATTTGTTTGTTTTTAATTTGCCATAAATTAAATTAACCTTTCCCCAAGTTAAGTCAGTTTTGCCCATGACAGTAGCTGGGGGGAGATCTCCTTGTCCTTATCCTGACCTGAGAGGGTTTTTCACATCTTCTCCCCCTGCCCTGCTGAGGAGGGGGAATGAAAGAGCAGCTGGGTGGGTGCTGGCCGACAGCCATGGAAAAGCCACCACTGCTATAAAGAAAATATTCTCTCATCTCACCCTAAATCTCAGACAAACTGCACAGACAGCTGGGGCTGGGGTCAGCGCTCAGAGGTGCCTGCTCTTAGTGGAGGTGCGGGAGACAGGCCGGGAAATGGAGCTCAGATTGCTCTTACGGAGTGCGAGAGGCATGGGCTGGGTGTGGATCTGCTCAGCTAACCTGTTGTTCGTCAGCTCTCCTCCTCAGCGGAGCAGAACCAGCTCCCAGCCGTCCATGAGGAAGTTCTAGCCCCGTCAGGGCCTCCATCAGGTGCCCTGTGGCCAACAGGCTCTCTCTGTTCCGCATACTCATTCTCCCCGCCGCTGCCATCGCTCGCCTTCCGCTCAGGTCCATTTCTGCCCACACCCAGAGTGGAAATCACGTGCCTTTGGAAAACCACCTTCTGCCCAGAGAAGTCAGCGGATGTCAGCAGAGCCTGGACAGGCAGCAAGTCCTTCCTGCTGTCGCTCCGGCTGGAGAGGAGGAGACATCAAGGCCAGCCCTACATCTGCTCGCTGAACATCAACTTCGCTCCTCTTTTGTTTCAGCTGTAGTTGGGTGAGATCAACTACGGCAGGTGACAAACACAAGGAGACAGAAACACAGAGGCTGAGAGAAAAGAGGTAAGGAAACTCTTTCTTCTGCTAAGAGGCCAGCCTGTTTTCGGGTTTTTTAATGCCATGAACTTTATTACTCTGCTCAAGTCACTGTTTCGGCACGGATGGATTGGTTTTGCCCCACTTAAAGGTCTGTTGTAAAACCATCTTAAACCTTTGACTTGGTAATACTTCTGGCTGTGCAATTCTCCAAGGCCTTTTAATTTTAACTAAAAACTGTTTGACTCCCTGGAATTTTCGCTGAAAGGGGCATAAAAAAAGGGAGTTACGAAAAGCTCGGAGCCTGGGGATCTCATGGATCTTTTAAACCCATATATAGGGAAATGTGTCCCATATGAGGACCTGTCACTGGTGACTGCATATCCCCAAGGGCTGCAAATGCATTGGGAAGCAGCCCTCTACCAGCTGCCACTTGCTATCACCTTCTCCACGTACCCTGCAGGAAGGGGAACTTTATTCTAAAAAAAGCCTGCAAAAATAAGAAGATGCCAGTCTCTAGCTAAGTAAGGATGTCTACTTACATCTGTACGTGCTGAGACTGGAGGGGTCTGTTCTGCTAATCCAGGCTGACTGGCTCAGTGCCTGACACTAGCTGCCAATGCAGCCTGATCCATTAGCTCAGGGCTGAGTGAGCAGGATTTCTTGGAAAAAGAGGGATTCTTGCAATTTCAGGACAACAGAAAAGGGATTTGTTTTCCTCTTACACGGGCTGCTGTGCTGTTGAAAGCAGGAGTTTCATTTCTGGTTGAATTTTTCAACTTTCAGGTGGCATATCCTGCTCAGCCTCCATCAGCTCATTCCTCCACATGAGGGTTGAGCTCAGGTTACTGCTCAGTGAACTCAACACTCCCTGGTGCAGGTTAGAATCACAGGATCACAGGATGGCTTGTGTTGGAAGGGACCTTTAGAAAACATGTCATTCCAACACCCCTGCCGCAGGCCTTCCACTAGACCAGGTCACTCTAAGCCCCTTCCAGCCTGGCCTTGAACACTTCCAGGGATGGAGCAGCCACAGCTTCTCTGGGCAACCTGCTCCAGTGCCTCATCAGTCTCTGAGTAAGAGATTTCTTCCTAACATATTTGACCATTTGATCTAAACTAACCCCCTTTCAGTTTAAAACCGTTCCTCCTTCTCTTATCACTATCTGACCATCTACAACGTCGCTCTTCCTCTTTTTTCTAAGATCCCTTTAAGTACTGAAAGGCTGTGATGAGGTCTCCCTGGCTTTTCCTTTGTCCTCCCCAGTGTCTCACAAACATGTCTGCCTGCAGCACAGCAGGGCTTGGCTCATCCAAACTGAGCATCCACCTCATCCCCACTAGAGGTTCTTGAGCACCCGGGGACGGTGCCCGCCTGATCTGCCACAGCCTCTCGTGGGGACCCTCTATTCACCAGAGCAAAATTAAGGAGGGATGATACCCAAATGTCATCCCAAGCACATAGAGTGCTTGGAAGGCTGATGAAGGAGCTGATTTCAGAGTGTATCACGGTGCCTTGATTAGTCACAGCCTCTGGTGGCTTTAGAAAGGCAGGTCTCAGCTTCCCTCTGGCCAGAAGGGAGCAGCCTGGGCTGCAGAGATGGAGCCACTTCTTGTGTCCTCTACGTGGTTCCAGGCATGTCACTGGCATTGGGGTACTTCATGGCTGAGGGCAGTAAGCTGGTGCTGACACAGTGACACCCTCCTTGTCCTGCTGGTGGGACCTCTCCCGGGGAGGATCAGCTGGTTTCACCCGTGTGACCCTATGGATCCTGCTCCAGTTCCACCCCCTCCCAGGCGCTCCAGTGGGACGGTGGCGTCTGCTCTTGGATGAGCAGAGATGCTCAGGAGGAAATGGAGGGAGGGTCAAACAGTCCAGGGGGACAGTAGGGACCATGAAATGACCTTCACTGCTGTCATAACTTTGCTCTCTGCTGGCTATTTTCATTGCACTTCGTCTCTTACCCTGCCCGCTGCTCGCCTGACATTTGCTTTAACATTAAGGAGTGAATTCAAAGAAACCACTATTTGGTAAAAGAGCCAAGTCAGCTTTGTTTCAGATTTTTAAACCGAGAAGAAGAGAGGTGAAGCCCTTTAGCCCAGAGCCCCACAGCTGAGCCCAACTCTCGAGCTGGGCAAGATGCAGCTGCGTCCCTGAGCCCCGGCCCGGCAGGCAGCGCAAGGGGAAATGCCGCAGCGGAAGCTGAGGTGTGGAGCCCCAGTGGGGAGGAAGGGCTGGGGGGCCCCCCACCCTGACGGAACGAGCTGCTGGCAGATCAAAAGCACAGCCACAAACAAGAGCGAGAGGAGAAACCAAAACCACACTGCAAGAAAGAGGCTCAGGAAAACACTGAGAAAAGGAGATGGCCTGCTCTGCATCAGGAGCGGTTGCTCAGTTTTTATTTGTTGGGGTTTTTTTAATTCAAGTTTCCTCCTGTGTCATGCCAGTGGCAGCCTGTGGAGAGGTCTCTGTAGCCATCAGCCACTGGGGTTCCGTACTGGAGGGACCGAGGGGCTGCCGGCCCTGCTCTCTAGCAGATGTTCTCCAGGCGTGACTTGGTCCTGCAGGCATCATTCTCTGAAGCAAGCCCACTCACTACCTCAGCTCTCCTTTTCCTATCCCTCAGAGAGGCAAGGATCATTAAAATAAGTCAAGAAGGAAATTAAACCAGTTTAATAAGAGGGGGAAGTTAAAATGAAAAGGAAATCAATGTTCACTTGGGAGGGAGCCCTGCTCCTCCGTTGCTAGATGTGCTAATAAATCAAGTATGCCTGGACTGTTTCTGGCACAGAGGCCAGCTGGCATGAGATGGTCTGGGCTATTAAACTCACTTAACCTCCAAAATGAACTGGCCACATGCCAGCCACCTAATGGGAGAGGTCCCTGGCCCATGCTAACACCTAAATGCATCCCAAGAGTTGCTCGGGAGAGGGAGAGTTGTCCCCGGCCAAAAATGTGTCAGGAAATGTACTAGCAATTTAACAGGACTGATGAGTATGTTCCAGTGCCTGGGGACATTCTGTGACACCGCTTAATTTATGAGTACCACCGTAAGATGCAGCTGGGCTGCCTGTAAGGAGGCTGTGGGTCTGCTACAAGCATCCGCTAATGAGAGCAGCTTGCTCGGCTAACACAGCGGAGCCTTGGCTCTCTGAGATCTGTAAACTCCGGAGCAGCCTTGCCTGGGATCTGGCCTGGAGGGATGCAGAAGGAGATCGAAAGGCAGGGGGGAATAGGAAGTGGCATGCATGAGAAGCAGAAATAAGCGGGGAGAGAAGGAAAGTGTGTAAAAGAAATCCTAGCTGAAGGCAACCCATTTTCCCCACTGATTAGTAGCATGTGGGTGGTAACATCACACTGTGGAGATCTGCCACAGAAATACAAAGATTAGTGTGAACAAAGTGGGAATGCAGAAGAGGTGAAACCAAGAGAAGAAACAGAAGAACAAAGATGCATCAATCTGCATCTACCAAGATGCACAAGGTCAGCAGTTCACCAGTCCCACAGTGCTCTGGTTGTGTGGTTTTGCTCAATAACCAGGAAGCAAGAAGACAATGAATAAACTGAAGCCATATGACAGGAGAATAGAGATTCCCAGTCAAAACAAAATTATGAGGTGTGACTCAGCGATTTCATTAATTTTTACTTGTTCCATTACCTTCAAGTTTTATATGAAGTTTAATGACTTAAAAAATTTGAAAGCCATCACTGAACTGTTAATTCACAGATATTACTTTAGAGTGGGGGCTGACTTTTTCATCCCACAGGAACAGGTGATGTGAGATTTCACAGCAGGGATGAGGTTTCTCCTGCCACCTCAGGAATGGATCTTACTCAGGGCCCTGTGCCAGTTCTCAGTTATCGATGTTCCTTTGGAGTGAGATGCATACAGATGCCTTGTTAGTGCCCCTTTCTTTATTCTGTAGCTTCACCCAGCAAAATGCTTCATCACTGCCTCTGCATCTTGTTAGGAGTGATCTCCAATCATCCACACTTGCTCCTTTGTTTTACAATTTTCACAGAAAACAGCTCATGCAAATGTTTCCTGGCCTGGGGTGGGTTTTTTGTTTTGCACGAGGCAAGCCACAAGTCTCCTCTGACTGTGTCTTTGCCACCTGTTTCTCTTCTGATGGTGCATATGGGTGCTGTCTTGTTCTTGCACACATATTTTTCATCTGTGCATGTCTGTACATCAGTCTGGATGTCAGATGTTGTGCTGACCTGATCTCCATTTAAATGTAGTGCTGATGTTTTCATCTACTCTTCACTAACTTCACATGCTCTGATCATTAAATTAATTTCAGTATTAAATTATCCTCTAATAGAATATATTACACTGAATATTGCACATCATACATATAAATACTGTGGAAAATTATTCATGCATTTCTTTTGAGTTTAATCCCATTAAGGCTCCAGCCTTCAGTCTGTCACACACCTGACATGGGGACTGCCTGCTTTCAGAGAAGTGAGGTCACCTCACTGGCTTGCTCACTCCCCAGGGCATTTAAGCTGCTTGGCTTCCCTTCTGTGGTACATGCCTTGGTTTAGGGATGGAGAGCTCAGTAGTGTCCTTGCACCAGCAGCCATGGTCCCTTTCACCTTGTCCCCCAACCCAGCTGCAGCTGTCAGCAGCACTTGGTCTTTGCTACACTCAGAAACTGCATCTGATTTGGTAACTCACCTTAGCATGACCATTAGCTTCCAGTTCCCACTTAAGGTTTTGCTACCATTAACACGACTTCTTCTTTTGGACCTCATTCCTCCCTTCTCCCCATACTTTTCATTGAATAGTCCTAAGAATTCAGGCAGGTCTTTCCAACATCAGACTTACTGGTTATTGAGATTTTTAAGGTAAGAAGTTAAAAAAAAAAAACAAACCCAAACCTGAAGAAAAATATTAATGACATATGGCTGTAATTGTAGAATCACAAAATTACATGAAAATATTTAGATGGCAAGGGACATTGGGAGGTCTCCAGTTAGTTCTCCTACTCAGAGCTGAGTTGACTCTAAAACTACATCATGTTGCTCAGGGCTTGACAAGGCAACTTCTGAGCATCTCCAATGGTGGAGATTGCCTGGCATCTCTTGGCATCTATTCAGTTGCTGAACCACCTTCAGTGGGAAGAAAGTTTTCCTTCTATCTAGTCAACACTTCCCTGCTCAACATATGGCTGCTCCCTCCCCTGTGCACATCTGAGAAGAATGTGGCTTATTCTTCTAGGTAATATCCATTAGATAATGGGAAACTGAATTAGATCCCACTTTGGCTCCCTTCTCCCTCTCCTGTCAAGCCCAGTTTTCTGCCTCTCCTGTATGTCAGGTGCTCCAACTTCCTCACCATGTCACTAGCCCTCCACTGAACTCTGTACAGTTTGTTGGCACCCTTCTTGTACCAGGGGCCCAAAACTGTACCCTATATCCTAGATGAGACCTCAGGTGTGCCAAATAGAGAGAAATAATTACTTCACTCTACTTCCAGCAGAGCTGGATGTGCTCTTGCTAATGCAGCCCTGTATGTGTTTAGCTTTAATCTCTGCAAGAGTGATGATAACCCACCATAGAGAAGTAAAAAAGCACAGAACTCTTGGCAGTATAAACAGCTGCTGCCTGATGAATGCCAGAAACCTAGGGATGAGTAAAATGAAATGTTTATTACCAAACTCCAGGGGCACGCTGCAGATGGATTCTTTGCTGAAACAAAGGGCTCTGGTGACTTTCCCAACAAGCTTCCATTTTCCTGTGCTGAAGGATGGTGGGAGCTGACTGGGAACACAAGTCCCATCCATCGAGGTCTGAATAATCAAACATTCTTAACAGAGCATTTGTATCTTCCAGGATAAGATCCCTTGGCAGTGGCAGCATTTCCAGCGCTGCTCTCCGGGGAGGGGAGGAGCATTCCCAGGATGGAGCCGAGTGGCACAGCCCTGAGCTGCATGCCCGCTGCCTTCCTGCTTCTGCATCTGGGTGAGTCCTGGGCCCAGCAAACCCTCATGGTTCTCGCAGCCTTTTCACAAGCCTCACAACCCTCGGTGTGTTTCTAGGCTCTTTCTGGTGTGTTGTATAAGTTTCCTCACATGGTTCAGCTTTGGGACTCAGATTGTTCCCAGCCACCTGCTGAGCCTGCCAGCCAAAAACAGGGTTTGGGGAGCTGCCCCACAGAGATGCAGGAGTGGGGATCCTGTGAGAACCAGGATACACTCCAAGCAGAGTGGAAAATATGCCCTCCCCATTGCCTCCAGCTGTCTGGGCCAAAACATATCTGTGATGCGTAACCACATCTGGGATGTGATCTTCAGAATCTCATCACAGATTTGCCCTTGCAAACGGAATGCTACTGGCTTGCTTAGCTTGACTGCTAATGTTTTAAGCTTTGGTGGATTTTTTAGTGGTCATTTTCCAAGAAAGGAAAGACAGTGAATAAGGCCAAGTCTGCATTTCTCAGATACTCAGCTTTGATTCCTCTGGTCACAGAGAAAAGATTGGAAATCTTTTGTGCAAAAAGATTTTCTAAAAGCAAAAGATACCAACTCTTATTAATAACATTTATAATTTCACAATTAAAGACAAAATCATAAACTTCTGTAGTCCAATGTGCAATAATCGAAAACCTGTATGGGTACTGCTGCAGGTGACCTCTTGGAGGGATGTAACTTCTGACAAACCCTACATTAAACTCATGTAAACTTTAATTTTACACTTCTGTAGCTCTTCAGTACTCAGGTCACCTCGGAGATTTGCAGGTTAAGCATCTCTAAGAGCTTACCAGCAGCAAGGCAGGAGATCACAATCCTGTTATTCCAATCTTACCTCTGGCAACTCCATCTCTTTATTAAGGTCTCCTGCAGAAACCTTCTTTATATTGAAGGAAAGGAAATTACTTTCCCAAGAAACAACTCCTAATGTCTCTTCAACCTTATACAACCTATTTCTTTTACTGTCACATAGTCCTCCTCTAAAGAACAGGAACCTGACATTAGATCAGCCTTCTTTCTTTTTTATTTTATTTCTTCATTTTTTTGTGTTTTCAGTCTTCATCCATGCAAAAACTGGAAGAAGGTGTGAGCAAATTTGTCAGTGGTTGACATCAAGTGTTGACTGGGGAGTGAAGGAGGGCTGACATATGCTGTCCTTCATTTGCTACCTGTAGAATAACTAAGTCTTATCTAGTAGAAAAGGGTTGCTTCAGTAAAATTGTCAGCATTTCAAAATTATGAATGATGGTCAGTCCACCATAACTACTGGTATTTTCTTTTTTTTCTGAATGTATGTGAAAGAGGATAACCACATAATAAAAGAGATTGATTGATTGATTGATTGATTGATTGATTGATGATATAAAGGAGTGACAAATTCAGAAATTAAGGATAATTTCAGTATCTGGGAAAGGGAGCAGAAATATCAACATATTTTTGGAGGGCTGGGAAGTGTTTACTGAGCCACCCTTCAGAGAGTGAACTTACGCCTTTTTTTGGGTGGGTATTGACTTTTAGGTCTCATCTCCAGTATGGCTCAACAAAATGAATTCCAGACTGGGCTTGCAGGAGGGGAGGTGACCCTGAACTGCACAGGCATACTTCCTGACTCACAATTATCTCGGGACTCAGTTGTGAGCTGGAAGTACTATGATACTGTACTATGGCGGAAAGAAAAGGATCGTAGATATTGGAAAAGTAAGGCTTCCAATTCATTACCCCTTCTCCCTTCACACAGCTGAGAAACCTCTTCCCTCCTAACCAAGCCTATTTTTTCAAAAGAGCCAACTCTTATTACTGGCCGGTCCGACATCAAGGCGCAATACAAGCTGCGGGTGTGGAATTTGAAGCTCTCCGACGCCGGCATCTACACCTGTGAATACGGCACTCACAAAGTCCACACCTCGCTGCACATCATTAACTGTGAGTGAGTGAGTGAGTGAGTGAGTGAGTGAGTGAGTGAGTGAGTGAGTGGAGGGCTTTCAGTCATCAGCAGGGGAGGGGACCATGGAGCTTGGGGAGACCTCTCTGCTGGGATTCTTTATCCAGCTGCATTTCTTCTGTCCCGGGCTATCACGGTTCATTTCTCCTCCATCTCCAGAGCACAATGTCTTCATGTTCTCTTTGCTGGAACACTTGTCTCTCTCTTGCAGGAAGAGGAACTGACTTACTGGCTGTGCATTTTCTTTTCACAGTGACAATCTCTTCGGATGGGCATTTTCTGCAAAATGAAGTCCCTGAGCTGATTTTAATTCAGAATTCATCCAGTTCTCTACCCGATCTCAGCATCACATTGTTCGACAGTAACAATAACAGAGTAACGCCAGAATTACAAAACAAGAGCCGTCAAAAATACATAGTGAATTTAAAGAAGCTGGAGACTATGGACAGTGGGACTTGGGTGTGTCAGGTCCATTCAGACCCTGCATTGATAAATCAGAACATCCCCTTTGTTGTGAAGGTATTAGGTATGTGACAACAAAAATGGAACTCACACTGGCTTAGGAACCAGTGCTCCCTTCAGCTCATGAGTTTAACTTTTAATCTCCACATCCCAAGCTCTGGTGCTTGAGGGTTGACTTCCCAAGGCTTCCAGCAATGCAGCTTGGTGATTATTCTGCTGCCTGAGCTCTGTTCCACACTTGTACTCATTTTTCTCTCCAGGCTTGGTGAGGAGAAGAGTCTCCTTTCCTCGGGATCTGTTCTTCTCAGCTCTGCTGTGCTTGGGAGCTTTGGATCTTTCTGCTGTCTTATTCTTTCTCTGTTTAACCTTCCTGGAGGATGTCGTGGCTTTTCTCCAAGTCCTTTTTAAACTGAGTGCAGCGTGCCTTACTCTGGATCAACGGCAGACATGGGGAAGTGTAACCATGGCTTTTCCTGCCTCTGTATTCCTTGTCTCTTCTAAATTCAGGTTTTCAGAATCCAGATTTGGAAAGAAAGTATGCAACTGTTGATAGTACTGTCATCTTGTCATGGCATCTTAACTCCCAGAAGATAAAATGGAGAGAAAGTTTCACAGGACAGCTGAATTGGAAACAACAGGAAAGTGCAAAATCTCATGAGCTGCTTGATTTCAACGTCACAGCAGAAGGGCAGCTGCATGAGACTAAAAAAAGCAACAACTTGTTGTTTGAGATACCTGAAAGAAAACCTGAAAGTACTATAGAAGTGAAGCTCCCCAAAGTCCATTTCAACCATTCTGGCCAGTACCAGTGCCAGCTGGAGTACCAAGGAAGACATGCACAGAGCAAGATAGAGCTGGTGGTGATGAAAGGTGAGAGGAAGGAAGAGAAGTGGGTCATGAGGAGGAGGATCTACAGAAACCTGCGAGCCACAGAAGCATGGGGATGGACCCATCTTCGCATCCCCTCACTCACATGTCCTTGTCTTGCCTTTACAGTCTCAGCTAACCCTGCTGGGCCACTGTCCAGAGGGGCCAATGTGACCCTGACCTGCCAGGTCTCTGGACCGCTCGCACCCAATGCCTACTTGCGCTGGGAACGTGTGAATGGCACCAAGATGGACTTTAGGAACTCAGAGCAGCGTGAAGTAAAGTTGGAGGTGAACATCAGCGCTGCAGGGCTGTGGAGCTGTCACCTCATAGAAGACAATGACAAGAAGATCAGCTTTCACTACCACGTGGGTATGGAAATCAGCATCAGGTCTCTGCCCCAACCCTAAAGCTATAAAATTCTATTTGTTTCTGTGTCTAAATATTTGTATCCTCCCACAGAGGAAGCTTCTGTTTGGATTAACTCTGTGATAATTGGAGCAAGCATTGGAGGCAGTTTATTGGCGTTTGCCCTTGGGTGCCTGTGCATCGTCAGTGGTGTAAGCTGGCAGCGGAGAAGGGTGAGTGCCACGGTCCCTGTGAAAGGTGCAGAGATTACTGGCTCTCCAAACCACAGGAGGAGTCAGATTTCCTGTCTGGGTGCAGGGCAGGACAGACAAAGGGTCAATCCTTAGACTGAAGGCAAGTTTTTGAAATGAGCAGTGTGCAGATGTCAGACAGCACTTAACTACCACTTCAGAGGAAAGCATTTGAAGCATAAAAAATATTCAATTGTTCTTTGTCCCTTCTCTCCTGGCAGCAACGGGCAAAAAGGATGGCACAAGCAAGACAACACTTACTGGAGAACAAGACATGTCAGTGTCAACAGTAAGTGGCAATGAGGGCACCCAGAATGGGCAAAGACTGTTTTCAAGAGAGAGGAGCTGGATGACTGAGCAGTGAGAAATTGAACTTGAGCCTCTTTGGTGAAACAGTACAGCAGCATATTAGCATTTTCAGCTCTTGCTCATGTTAAATCCTGCTTAAGAGTTATGAGCTATGCTAAATCCCACACCCATGGCAGCACTGTGCTGGGAAACTTTTGAGGAAAGTTCTTTCATTCAAATTACCTTAGTGTTGAGAGATGTTAGCTGAACCCAAGCAGGAGTTCCAAAGTCCTTCGGTAGGGTCCACAGTGAACCTGAGATCTGGATACCAAGGTTTTGGAGGTGGAAGGCACACAACCAAGCACAAGGATGAAACATAAATTTTAAAAATCCATGATGTCCATAATTTAATTCCAGCTCTGCTAGAGCATTGCTGGACTGCATTTGGTGAAAACTGCCAATAACCTCCCAGGAGTAACAAAAGAGGAGGGGAAAAAAAATCACAGAACAGTCTGATTTGTACCCTTTCCTAAAGGCCTTGGGTGATGTGAAATACACAATTGTGTCATGACCCTTTTCATGGGAGCAAGGATTTCTCAGCAGAGAAGCTGCCCTTTTCCATGTCTTTAAGCTTATATGGTATCAGGGATCAGAAGCAGCTGTTGGAAACACTGACAGCCATTCTGTCACTGGAAGTGGAGCATGAAGGGAAGTATAAATGGCTGCATGAACAAGTTCAATGAATGTTGGGGTACAGAACTGGACTTCTGCTTCATTTTCACCAGTGACATTGGCAAGTTGTGATAGTTTCACCTAATTTTTTTTCACTGTCACCAAGAATTCAGTGAGAATGTTTATTGGCAAATACTGCATCACAGCTGGAATGTTTATGTGGTGAAGAGAATAACGTGTCAAAAAATTCACCTTGTTTTCACCTACATTTTATCAAGGTTAAAAAAGAATCCCCATAGAGAGAGGACAAATTCTGTACAGATACATCAAAATCTAGATAAATCTGTGCTGTACAAGTGCTGATACAGTTGTTCTCTAACTCTCTTTGCCACGTAAGCAGCTCAGTGTAACTGAAACCTAAACTGCAGCCGTGTGGATGCTCAAGTAACTGTTTGCATCCTCAGCTACAGAGGCAGGCAGTCATTCTCTATGCAAAAAACCAAGTGGGGGGTGGTACTCATGTAGTACTTTTCTCTTGCAGCCGGCTGAAAAAGTAATACTGCAGCACTGACGTCACAAAGACTGATGAAGTCTCTGCCTGCACCTAACCACCTGGCAGCCCATAGTGCTCTGTGAATCCATCTCCCATTCTCCTGTTCTAATGAAATTCTTTATTCCTTCATCATTCCCCCAGTCTAATGCCATGGAGGGAGGCTGGCTGGCTAGGAGCCAATGGACCAGACAAGAAACCCCGAGGGGTTATGATTGATCCTCAGTCCTATAATGAGAGATGCTGAACAGAAGATATGTGTATATACACACACACACATATATATAATATGCTTGTATTTTGTTCATGTACTTAATTTGACCTTCTTGTGGAACCAATTTTATGCGCTTCTTTTATCTGCCTGAGCGACAATAAATTACTTTGGGGTTGGGAGTTATTTTTTGCAAGCTGGACTACATTTTTTCTGAGGCACTCTTGTCTGGTTCAAATTCACATTTCTCTCTTTCCTGCTAGGATTTGAAATGCTGATTTTCACTATCTTCGACCTCCTTGGCTGCCATGAGCCTTCCTTAATGCACCAGGTCTTTGCTCTCTGTGAAACCTCTCTGTCCATGCTCATGTGCCTTTCCTGGGCACTCTGTGCTCTGCATATCTACCCCTAGGCCTACATATCTGATCCCCTATATCTATCTGTCAGCCTGTGGCTTCACCTCCCCCATAACAAGCTAAAAAACAAGTAAAAACAGCACAATCAGTGGGATAATTCAGAACTAACTTTATCAGGAGGGCAGCCCAGGATACCAATAGATTCTGGAAGTCAGAGCCCGAAGGAGTTCCGAATGTTGATTTAGAAGGTAAGTTTGGGAATGATGTGAGAAAGTAATTGCCTAGGAGAACAAACCAGCCTTGAACTGCCTAGTCCCACAGAGTGCAGACAGCAGATGCTTCTGAGAAAGCCATTGAAATTGTTTCTCACCGAATGACCCCCTTTTTTTTGGCTCAAGGAGATGAGAAGAGGGAGTGAAAAGCCCATGAAATTTCAGATGGAACTAAAAGCATGTTGCAGAGATGACAGAATGTCCTGAAAGAAAAATGCTGCTAAAATATGTACACAGAAGTCTTGTGTTTATAGAAGTTACTCCACTGTCTGTCTGCTAGCAGCAGGTCAAAAAGGCCTTGAGGTCCTACAGCTGTCACTGGCTGCAGTTCTGCTTTGATGGTGTGTGCTGGCCTTGCTGGGGACAGGCACAGAGGGGCACTGGGCTCTGGGAAGGGCTCCCTGTGGTGCAGACCCTCGGAGGGATGCCTGCTGCTGCTGGAGGAGGCGTTTTCTGTGTGTCAGTCACACACCACGCTGTTACTGACAGACAACAGACAGGCCCAGGGAGCACTTGTGAGCCCAGGGAACCCTCCAGCCCATGAGCCCTGGAGTGGGGACACAGCCCCAGGCAGCTGTGGCAGCAGGTGTGGGCCCCACTGCTGTCAGGTCTGCTCCTCCACCATCATCCTCACTCAAACAGGAGGGGCAAAGGCCCACACTAACATCACTTTCCTTCCAGAGCTCGTGCTTGCATGCACACGACGACATTAATTTGGAAAAGCCTGCACATCCTGGTGCATGCAGCTCCTCCTCCTGCTCCTGTCCTGTCCCTGAACTGCCAGCATACCTTGGGAGCCAGTTGTGGCCCATCAATCTGCTAAACAAGGCATCATCATGGCTTAAGGACACGTCCATTTTAGGAGCTGTATGAGGGAAAATGAGCACAAACTCAGTGGTGGTCTGTGTAATGGTCATGCCAAACTGCTTGGCACAATCCCCTCAACAAAAAACTACCCCTGATTCTGCAGTCCAGACTCCTCACCTTAAATAACTTCTTGAGTACCCAAACTCACACGGGTATCTGGAGCAGAGGGATTGTCCTGTACCACCTGATATCTGGATGGGACAAAAAAAATCAGTCTGGGTGAACATCTTTTGGGAGCTCCTTTAGCACTGCAGCCATCTCCAGCAGTTCAGACGCTCACCTGAGGTTCTGACAGCTGAACCAACCACCTCTTCACCTAAAAACACCAGCCTTGACTTTTTCAGCAAGAAAATCAGCCTGACGATAAAAGACTAAGCTAATAGGGCTTATTAAAAACCTTGTGTCCCAATTTCAGCCAGCGTAGAGTTAATTTCTTCTCAGCACAGGGTCCATCAAACCTGACCCATGCAGGATAAAATGCATGGGCATCAGACAATGCTGGCAGCGGTGCTCGGAGAACACGGGGGTGCCTGAGCTGCCTGACAGCTGTCAAAGCCAGGATGCAGCTCTCCTCTCTTGCAGAGGCTGGCAGAGGCACACTGAGTGCTCACAAGTGACCAAAGGTTCTGTCCCCAAGCACAGCTGGGACCCACCTGCAGAGAGCACTCAGGCTCACAGCCCGCCGTGGATGCGGAAGGTCCCTCTGCCTGCTCCCAGGTGGCCTGGCCAGCGGGGCAGCAGATGTGCTGGTGCCACTGGGGTGTCTCTAAGTGCACAGCTGCATCCACAGATGCACAGCTTCCAGTTCTCCCATCTGCACGAGTGTAACAAAAATGATAGGCCTTCCTCAACACTGCACAATTCCTCAGTGGCTCTCCTGATCTCAAAAGTTGTGACCCTGCCCTACTCTACTTGAAGGTCACCTGCAAGCACAAACCCCTGTCGGCTCTAATCTTATAAATCTCTCTTTTTTGGCAGCTCTCCTGTCTGTGTCTTTTCATTTTCCTCGTTTGTTCCCTAGATGCACAGACTACCCTGATTGAGAGAAAAGTCATCCACAGAGCGAGTCCTGGTTGGGCTTTGCTTTCCATCTGAGTGCAATACTGAAAGCTTCAGTGTGGGCTTCAAGGCAGCACCGAGGTAGAGATTCAAACCAGAGAAGAACAAGCTTGCACAAAACATGTCAAAGCAGATGAGTCCCCAGCTGGAATGGAGTGCAGCTACATCTTGCCCAAGCCAGGACTTTACAGGCTGTCTTCCACATATCCTGGTTCTCCTTCTCAGGAAGTGTTGGGGGCTTCTCCCTTTGCTAGGTGTGACAAGGGTGTATCTATCTATGCAATGGGATTAATGCCTCTGCATGACACAAACCACAGCAATAAACAACTCTGCAAAGCAGCAAACACAATGACAGACTCATTTTCTCTGGTGGTGACAGCTCATCAGAGTAGCCCTGAGACAATGGCATACATGGCAATACTTACAAAATGACAATGTCAGCAAGAGCTCTGTGTAGTGATGTGGAAATACCACAGAAAGCATGATTTTGGAAAAATATGTGAAGTGCTGACTTTTCCTATTACATCAGTCTTTCTGGTACTACGGTTCCCCATGTTTCTGGGCTGCAGAAAGGAGAAGCACAAGCTTCAGTCCTTTGGACCCAGCTCCAATGCGTGGTCCTCAGTCAGGATCCACAGACCTCCTTGCTCCAGTGGAGGGAGGAGGTTGGACACAGCTGAGGATACACTGCCCTGTCCAGTTCTGCTGAGCTAGAAACACTCGGGCTGAAATAACCCCGTCCCACAGCGCTACCTCCCCAAGCCCCTCCTGCTTCCCAGTTTATTTCTGCCCTCTGAGTGCAGCATGAGGCGGTGATTTGGTGAATGCTGTCAGCCCGGATCTGCCGAGCCGATCCATGTGACTCATGCTCCCCGCAGGCTCTGCAGCAGAGCACTCGCATCCCTCAGCCTTCAGAGCCAAATGACCCTGTGTGTTTCTTTCCATGTTCCCAAGGTCTAGAAGGGAAAAAGCTGTGCACTTCAGCCTCTTCTAATTTCTTTTTATCTTGGGGATGGGAAGGGGGGAGGGGGATGGGAGAGGAAGGACAGTATTCAGCGTCCATTTGAATGGCTCATTAGCCTAACGAGGCTGCAGAAAAAGAGTTGCTTCCATCCACCCTTCTCAAAGGTGAGGGCAGAGCTGGAGTACCAGACTCTTCCAAGATGTTCAGCTTTGGACTGGTTCCTTTCTGAGAGTATTTCCAAGTGTGTGTTTCCTAGGAGGAAGCCCAGGGGTCTGTAAGTGCGCTCACCTCTGAGCAACACATCCAAACCACAGCCTTTGCCTCATGCATGTCAGCATCCTTCCTTGGCATCCCCACTGAAGAAGCCTTTGGCTCTCCTTCAGTTCACTTTCCAGCCAGCTTGGCCAAGTCTTAGAGGTACTTCCAGATTTGGAGAATGAAGGAACAGCAGAATAAGAGGTGGTGGCAGAAATTGCCTCACTGGCAAGGCATCAAAAAGGAAGAAAAGAGAAATCCCAGCTCCTCAATGCTTCAGCACCAGCTGGCTCGTGTCAAGGTGCCTGTTTCAGGCTCCAGTGCTGGGAAGTCCCTCCTCCGAGCTTGTGCTGCATGGAGATGAGGCTCTGGGCACGGACAGCAGGGACAGTGATGCTGGCTGCGTGAGGACTGTGGCTCCTGAGAGGCCAGCGCTCCACCTGAAACAACGAGGGGAGCCAGAGAGCTTCCCTGGCAGGGGCCAGCTGCATCCAGCACGTCAGCAGTGCTCCTGAAAGCCCAGGCTATGTTTGAATGAAATGATTGTTCTGGCCTTGGGAAACCTCAAACATACCTAGAGAAGCCAGAGGTAAAATGAAAATTGCAATTCAGTGCTACAAATTTAAAGCAAAGAAGTAATTTTAGCTCCTTCCAGATATTGTGGGTTCCCAGACTAATGATTCAAGAGCTCCTAATTATCTTTTCTGTGTATGAGAACAAACAAGTAAGTGTTCGGTAATTTTGGAAAGCAGCGTAATTAAATTCTGAAATGACAGTTTTACATCTTTTACAGACTGGAATGCACTGAGCTGGGATACCAGTGATGCCACAAGAGCAAGAGGGATGAAAAAGGGGTCCCTAACACTCAGAAGAGAAGAACACACAAAGCATTACACTGGATGGGAAGGGGGATGGGGGGAGAAAGAGGACATACCCACCTCTGCAAAATAGCATGCAGCATCACAACATCATATATTTGACAAGGCTACCCTGGCAATTCCTTTTCTCATGGGAAATATCACATACAAATATTTATGTACATGACAGAAAAAAAAATATTTTGAGGGTGCCTGGCTGTGTAAAAACATTCAGTAGTAAATAGGCATCCCCAAGTCCAAATCCTAGTTTATACACTGTGAACCCTAAGTATTTCTGCGAAGCTCATAACCAGCACTAGTCCCCTGTCCCCTGATGAGAGCAATTATCAATTGCCCATTTTGCAGATGAAATATCCGAGAAATCTCACTAAATCTTGCTGTACAGTGCTAGAAATAGAACCTAAGGTTTGGATATGACAAATCTACATTGCAGTCGCTGTCATTGGAGGGAGATGCTTGGCTGGATTCTTGTTAGCCATTAACCACACCCTGCTCAGAGAGCCAGGAAGGATGCCAGGAAACCTGCTTGCGAGCACACCAATGTAGCCTCACAGGAGGCTGTATAAGTCGTGTTGGGGCTCTGAGGGTGGATTTAATTGCATCCATGATCTGTGAGAACATATGAAACCTCCCATGGTCCCTATCAAAGTCCTGAGTAAGAGCTGCAAACCATCAAAACCCTGTGAAGCACATTTGGCTGTCGTGTAAATGCCTCTGCTTTTAGGATTCTGCTGTTTGTTCCCTGGTTAATGAGCTCTGTTCCTTTAAGGATCCAAGGTACCTCTGGGAAGTGCATTTCCCTGGACCTGCAGAGCTGCTGTCCAGAAATAACTGATCTTTATGCAGTGAACTTTTCCAGAAGCCATTTCATACCCCGACATTGTAACAACACTGTTTCTTCAGGCCTGGATGCCTTAGACTATTTTAGTGAGCTGAGACTTTAGACAGCAGGCTGCTGGTCAGAGTACAGCCTGACTGTAGGAATTAAAAATTGCTCCCAGCTGTGTCAGTCCTCTTAAGAGATGAGTCTTGGGGAGGGGGGGGGTCACATTCCTAGCCTGGACTTCTTAGATACACAGGGAACCCTGCACTGTGAGGCTTCAGGATTTCCAGGTCTGAATATTGGTGCTCCTTTGCATGTGCATTGTCAATATGCAGCATATACACACTTACAACGCACCTCTTCTAGAAACCAGTGAAACCAGATGTCTGGAAATCTTTAAAATACATTTAGATGAGATGGATGGACAAGCATCTGCTTGGGAGTGTGACAGCCCTAGGGTAAGAAGCTCTTCTTCCGACAGAGCTTGTTCTGCTTCACAGTAAATCTTCAAATTTTTGCTTTCATTCAAAGTAATAACCCAGGCTAATTTGCAAACACAAGAAGCTTCCTTGCGACTGGAGGACTGCTCCCATCCAGCTCTGCCCACCAATTTCTGTCAGGTGTAGCCTAAGCCATGAAGAGATGCTGGGCTGCAGCTTGGTCCTTCCTGTGTGGAGAGGAGGCAGGCAGACAGCACAGAAAGTGCTGGAAGCTTGGTTTGTTGTTTCCTGAGAGAACACGAGGATTTATTCACCCACACAAGCAGGCTAACAACTCATGCTAAGGAGACTCAACTCCTGAATCAGAGGAGGACAGTGATGTGGAAGTTATCACATTAAGCAATTCATCCAAATGACAAAATTGAAGCTGCACAAATGTTTACATTTGTGGATACAGACCTTCTCACTTCAAGGCATAAACCTCCTGCAAATGCTACAGGTTGAAAAGTGACAGAGGGGGGACACTACTGTCCCTTCTCACTTCTTTGGCTCCTGCTGTTGCTGGACTGGCAACAGAGCTGAACCACCTCAAGACTGCTCCTCTGTGGGAGTTCCTCACGCCAAAGAAAAGCCAGATCAGGGCAGCATTGTCACCACCTATCTTCCTCAAAAATATCTCTTACCACCTACCTGATACCAAGCTGGATCTATTCTAGTGGCTCCTCCTTCTACCCACTGTCTTCAAAAGAGACCTTACTCACAACAGCTACTGCAATATAAATCTCTTTTTCACCTCTGGAACTGCCTTTGCTGCTGCCCCTGTGCCCGAGAACCAGCAGTACCTCCAGCTTTCTTCCTCAGGAGCCTCTCCCTCTGCTGATCCTACCAATCTTAGATGAAATTCCCTGCTATCTAAGACACTTGGGGTCACCTCAGCCAATACTGAGAATGATAAATGAAATCTGCCCTGTCAGCAGGGTGATAAAACAGAGCAGATCCTGGATCTGTAGGTCCACTTTAGCGAACAGGGTGGTGAAGCAGGAGCAGATCTGCAGAGGGAAACAGCTCCTGATGATGGAGACTTTTTGGCCACACTATGAACGTCTGGGGACTTATTTCAGGCTAGCCCTAGCCAAAGCAAAGCTGAATACTCACAGTGGTCAGAGCACATTTGCTGCACATCTTGCACGTCTTTTCACCTAAATTTTTCAGGTTCTCCTGATCCAAACTGAGATGCTAATGCAGGTGCTAATGCACCCTAACTGTCCACCAACACGGATTCCTACCCCAGTTCTGAGGAAGGAAAGGAGGACAGAGATATTGGCAGACAACAGGCCCTAAAACGAATGAAGACAAGGAAGGTATTGGTGCCTTCACTCCAGCAGCAAGATGGGTAACAGGAAAATGAGATCTCTTTTGTCTTGTGAAGACTTTCTAGCCAGGATTGCCTTGGCTGAGGTGACACAGCTGGAGGGGGAGTTTTACCCATTGGACATGACCCAGCCATTGCTCTGAGCACTACTCCCACTCTATCTCCTGTCCTCTCTTCCCCCTTTCCCCTGTCTGTAGGACCACGCTGTTGGTTGGTGATGGAAGAGGCCACCACAGCAGCCGTGCAAACCTAGGTACCCGGGCATCCGATGCTCTGGGCACCTTGCCCTCCAAGCACCCTTTGCAGCACCAGCTCTTTGCCTTTCCCTCACTTCGCAACAGCCGCCCCACATCTCGCACGGCCTAGGCGCCTCCTCATATCCCTCTTCGGGAAAGGGAGCCGGTGCCTTCTTGTCCTGCGAGCGGCCCTGTGCAGGCGGCCGCCCTGGCCCGTGGGGCAGGAGGGCTGCACACGACGGGGAGCCGCTGTGTCCGGGCCATGTCCAAACCAGGCTCCGGGAGCAGAGCCGGCCGCAGCCCGCCCCGTCGCTGCGGCCCGTCGGGAGTAGCGGAGGGGCCGGTGCCGGGGCGGGGGCCGGTGCCGGGGCGGCGGCTCCCGCGCCCGTCCGCCCGTCCCGCCCCCTGGCTGCTCGGCCCGGCGGTGCTCCCGCCGCCGTCCCCCGCCGGCGCTCCCCGCCCCTCGCCCCTCGCCGAGCCCCGCCCGGCGGTGGCCGGAGCGCGGGGCCGGGGCGGCTGCCTGCGGCGGCCGGAGCTGCGGCGGCGGCCGGGCCGGGGGCCGGCACAGCCGGGCAGAGGCGCGCACAGCCGCGCGGGGCGCCCGTCGCCATGGCAGCGCTTGCTCCGGCGAGAGGTAAGATGGGTCCCCCGGCCCCCGCCGCCGCCGCCGCGATCGGCCCCCGCTCCGCCGCCGGCGGCCCCCGCTCCGCCGGGCGCAGGGCGGCGCCGCCGCCGCCGGGCACGGCCGCGCCCCGGGGCGCCCCGCGGGCTCCGCGGCCCCCGCCCAGTCCAGCCCAGCCCAGCCCCGGCCGAGCCGCTGCGCTCCGCCGCCGCCGGGCGAGGCTCGGGGCGGCCGGAGCCCCGCCGTGGCCGGGCTGCCGAGCGGGGGGCGAGGGGAGGGGGCGGCGGGGCAGCGGCGCGCCTCGGCCCGGCCGGCCGCGTCTCCCGGCGCCCCGGCTCTCTCCGCGCTTCTTTGCAATCATTCTGGGTCACCTTCCCCTGCGAGCCCCCTCCCTCGCCTCCCCCTGCATCAGCGGCCCCGCCAGCGTCTCCGGTGCTCTCTCCCGCTGGTGGGATGGGCGGTGGGGTGCGCCCAGGGAGCGCGGCCAGGTGAGGACGGGTTTCCCCGACCTGGGCATCCTGCGTTAGCTCGGGGGCACTCCGCTCTCTGCGAGCGGGAGGACCGCAGCTTGAAGCAGAATTGGGCCCCAGAGCCAGCAGAAGCAGGAGGATTCCAGCCTCATCGAGGGACCGGTGTGGGCCAGCAGAACAAGCTGGGGTGGGAAGGGCGGCAGAAGGAGAAGCTGCGAGGAAATTCATTCCCTTGGGATTATCAGAGACGGGTAGTTCTGTAAGTGTCTCCAGACGCCACAGGCCTAACTGCAAGAGTGGTGATACTGGGGGGAAAAAGATGAAACAGAGCCGAATGGGGGCATCGCCAGTCCAGCCATGGCAAACTGCTCCAAGCAGGGAAGAAAGGAGGCAAAGCCTCAGGTGGTCACAGAGAAGGTGAGAAAATACAGAGAAGCAGAAGGAAAGGGGGGCTGGGAACTGAGCCATTAGCTCAGGCTTGGGTACTGAGCCATCAACATAGAGATTAAGTTTACATCTGCACTGGTCAAGGCACAGAGCAGGCCTGTACCTTCCTGGAATGTACTGCTTGGGTGTCCCCTGTGGATGAAGACACAGAAGGGAGTCTGAGCTGGTAGGACCAGGGAAGGCAAAGGTAAGTAGTCTCAGGAATAGGTTAGTAGTCTTGTTCCCTGGGTTTATGACTGTGGGGGGGTCTCTAGAGACCAGAACTGCTCCAGCAGAAACATGTGGCTGAAAGACTTGTGTGTTAAGAATGTGGAATGGTAGGGTACTATTGGAATGGTGGAATGCACCCGTGGATGGGAGCAGCAGGTTAAAAACCAGATCATTGGCAGAGAGACTGAGGTCCAAAGACTGTTGGAGCTGTACAGCTGAAACAAGGGGTGTAGCAGCACATGCATGGGGATGGCAGGGCTGGAATTGCAAGGGATGATGCAGATCAGACCTTCCATGCCAGGAATGGCATTAGCAACACTTTGGGTAGGGAGCCTGGGACTGGAAGGGCAGGGAGCATGGTGTGTCTCAGCAGCACTGGATTGAGTTGGTGGGGACCAGAGTCCAGCCTGAGCTGTGCAGGGACTGGTGCAAATTTGGCTCTTCTGTTCCCTGAAAGACACAGGGAATGCTCCACACTGTCTAAATCATGACAAGGTGTTAGTGTGGGCAAGGAGAGAGAGAGAGAGAGAGAGAGGGAGAGATCTGGGAAGATAGAATGATCTTAAATTACTTTTTCTCTTTTCTCTCTTCTACAGTGAAACTCATGCCCTGAATCTCCAAGGGAACCTTTGAAAAGGATCTTCCCCTCCCTGCCATCTCCTTATTGTTTGCCAGCTGTGCCCTGCGCAGGAAAGCTTTAAAGACCAGCGAAAAGAGAACAGTGAAAAGGACAATGTAGTGAGAGTGCAGTGAGGTCTTGGGTAGGGAGCCCTTTGAATCTTGTTTCTCACCCTTCCCTCTTCGTTGATAGCTCTCTGACAGCCTTGGCAGGAGCTTCTACCTGGCCACGAGCGCAGTGGCATTTGGTGAGAGGGGAATTACACTCAGTGTATGCACCACCCTCACTTTTTCTTCGGGACCTCTGCTCTTTTTCCTGTCATCTCTGAAACTCTTGCCTAGATCCTCATTCCCTAGGACACTGGGAAGCAGGTACTTGCTTCTGCCAAACTGTTTGGAGTCCCTAGAAGTCCCTGTTTGTGTGTGGCCTTCACCAGTCCCAGCAGAAGGTGGCCTCTGAGTCAGAAGGTGTCTGGTGGGCACATGAAGTAAGGAGAGCTTTTTATCTGGGAGAAGAGTGGAAGAGAGTGATGTAATAGATGGGGAGGAAAAAAAAAAAGTGAGTCCAAGTGAGTGAGGGAAGAAGCACTGGCAAGTGTTCATGAGAGAGAAACAGGTGGAAGAAAGAAAAAGAAAGAGAACAAGGGAAAAAAACAGATGAAAAAGTTAGAACAAGGGGAAGAAATATAATCAAATAGGAGGGAAAGGGAACACTGGAAGCGAGACAGAGTTGACGGCTGTTCTGCCTGGCACCTGGTGGCAATGCCTTGAGAAACCCTTCCAGCGTGTAAACAACTCACATTGCAGCAGCAGATGAGGAGAGACGTGGCTCCCCCAGTGCCGAGTCCCACTCACCCTCTTACAATATACCAGCAGCAGAGGCAGGGTGCAGTCTAGCAGGGTTGGCAGCATGGGGGACTCTGAATCAGAGTCCACCTTGCACAACAACTCACTGTGGTGGCTGGCATGTGGGATGTTAGCTCTGTTGGCCAACTCTTGGATTATCCTCAGCATCACGGCCAAACAACAGAAACACAAGCCTCTGGAGCTGCTGCTATGCTTCCTTGCTGGCACACACATCCTTATGGCAGCAGTACCCCTCACCACCTATGCCGTGGTGCAGCTGCGGCGCGAGTCCTCCGACTACGACTGGAACGAAAGCATCTGCAAGGTGTTTGTCTCCACCTACTACACCCTGGCGCTGGCCACCTGCTTCACAGTGGCCTCCCTCTCCTACCACCGCATGTGGATGGTGAGGTGGCCGGTCAACTACCGCCTGAGCAATGCCAAGAAGCAGGCTCTGCACGCAGTCATGGGCATCTGGATGGTGTCGTTCATCCTCTCCACCCTGCCCTCCATCGGCTGGCACAACAACGGCGAGCGCTACTACGCCCGTGGCTGCCAGTTCATTGTCAGCAAAATAGGGCTGGGCTTCGGTGTCTGCTTTAGCCTCCTGCTGCTCGGAGGAATCGTCATGGGCTTGGTGTGCGTGGGTATCACCTTCTACCAAACCCTGTGGGCACACAGGAGACGCCGGCGGTGCCACCATCAGAGGGCAGAAGAAGCGTCATCCTGCTCTTCATCAGCACACGCCACTTTCAATGTGCCAGCCATTGTGGTGGAGGATGTACGAGGCAAAAGGAGGTCTTCCCTGGATGGCTCCGAGTCAGCCAAGACCTCCTTGCAGATGACCAACCTCATAAGCGCCATTGTCTTCCTGTATGACACGCTCACTGGGGTGCCTATCTTGGTAAGCGTCCAGTTCTCCCTTTGCCTTCAGAGTCTGCAGTTAAAGCAGATTTGCTTTTCTCTCAAGTTTTAGAGAAGGATCTCTCCTGTCCCACCAGCCGCAGAACTGCCGCATCTGAATCTGTGTTATTCTGAGCGGTGGTTTTAAAAAGATTGCAGTAATTCTCTCATCCTTCTGCAGCAGCATTTTCTTAAATCTAAGCCTGGGGAATACACACCACACAGCTAAAACCACTGTGCAAGTTTTAAGTGGCTAAGCGGAGAGGAAATTATTCTGCAAACTTACTTGTAAAAACAATGAGTTTTCTATTTCTCCTGTTTGCTTCTAGAGAACTGAAACACCAGCTTTAACAGCTGATGCATCCAGTTGTCTTTTTCCTTCTGGTTGTGTGGCTGTAGGCAGCATTCAGGTTTTGGCTAGCTGGTCGATTCTGTGCAAAATTGGAGAGCTGTAGAAGTTCTCAAAAAGAACCCTTAAAAAGGGAGAGGCTGAGTCACAGATTATTTTTTTCCCCAGCGGCTGTGTCCTTTGTTAGCACCTATTTAGCTCCAGCTGGTAATGAGCACAGGAAGAAGGGATGCTAGCACCAGGTCTCATGTTAGAGATATGACAGCTTGGAATATGGTCCAGCAAACCTGGGGCAAGACCCCAGGAGCAGGTTTTCAAAGGGACACAGGATAATTACTTGGTAAATCCTTTAGAGACAGATTATGTTCCACTACAGAATTGATTCGTGTTACCTTTCTCCCTTGATCCCTACTTCTGTCTCCTTGGCCTTGTTGCTTTTTCTTACCTTAAAGGTCGTGAGCTTTTTCAGCCTGCGCTATGATACGGCCCCCACCTGGATGGTTCTGGCTGTGCTCTGGTGTTCCATGGTGCAGACCTTGCTGCTGCCCTCTTTCATCTGGTCCTGCGAGCGCTACCGAGCAGATCTCCGCACGGTGTGGGAGCAGTGTGTGGCTATCATGTCTGAGGAAGACACGGAGGATGGTAAGCTCCTCACCAACCCACAGTCACCTCTCTTCACTAACCAACCTCCCCAAAAGACTACAGAGGAAGGAGGGGGAGTCTTTGGGAAAAGGATCTTGTGGTGTTGCGGGTGGCTCAGTGACATTCATGTTACAGCTTGAAGTCAGCAACCACAAGAAAATTTATTCTGTGGAGGGCTCTGCCTGCTCGCAGCCTTAGGACTAGCATCCAGGAAGCATTAGTGCAACATCCTCCTCACTAGTTGCAAGCATAGATACACTGTGTGTGGCTGCCAAACCACAACCAAAGTGACATGCTGGGCCTCAGCCCAACTCTCTCATTCAAGGGTCCAGGACCTGGCAGTGAGCGATTCAAAAGTAAGACAGAAGAAATAGGGCACTGTCTGGGTGCTTTAGTGCTGCTGCAAGCAGAAAGACAAGGTCCTTGTTCAGAGGTGAGCCCTGAGGGCTGCAAGTAGGGCAGCACAAGTCAGATAAGCATTAGGATGGTGTCCAGGTGCCCTGATAATGCTCCTCTTCTGACTGAAAAGTGTTGACTGCCGTTCTTGTCTTTGCCAACAGATGGTGTGTGTGATGATTATGGAGATGGCAGGATCTGCAAAGTGAGATTCGATGCGAACGGTGCCGCAGCTGCGAAGCGGGACTCTCGGGACATCAAGCTGCTGCCCATGCACCACATGTTGTTGCCCCAGGACAAGGTGCATTACCTGCAGGTGAGCCAAGAGCTAGCGGGGCAGCCCCACAACCCACTTCCTTCTCTGTCAGGTTCCCACGCCTTTGTGTCCTCTCGACTCTTCTCTGAGAACCTCAGCTACTCCCTTCCTGTTCTGACTCTTCAAGTCTTCCATCACCTGCCCCCTTCTCTGTTTTCCAGGTCCCTATCTCACGGAGAATGTCACATGATGAGACTAACATCTTCTCCGCCCACCGCTCTGCTCCATCCTTCCTACACAAGTGGTCTTCATCTGACGACATCCGCATCTCCACCCCCCGCAAGCCTGGGGGCCCTGGTTTCTTGCCTCCCCAGCTGCATGACTACCAGCACCGCCGGCGGCCCCCAGAAGATGAGCTGACGACCCTACGGCAGTTTTTGGAGGGGGGGCTGTTGCCCCGGGGCTCCAGCTCCAGCGCCTGCTTCTTCCGAGATGAGATCACCACGTTCATCGACGAGACGCCACAGCCCACCCCAGCCTGCAGCCCACGGCACTCCCGTCTCCTGCTCGCATCACGCCGCGACCGCCGCCTCTCCCTCGGCAGCAGGGAGGAGGAGAATTCCGACCGGCCACGGCGCTGCTCCGTGCTTGGCAATGAAGTCTGGCATCTGCAGGACGGAGAGCAGGTGCCATGTGAAAGGACCCCAGAGGCCTGCGAGCCACAGACCTTCCAGGACCCCAAACTATGAGAGACAGCATCAAAAACATTCAGTGCCATCACAGTTTTTAAATAAAACTTCAAGCGTTCCCTTTGTCCCGGGACCCAGTCACTAATTTGCATTCTCATCTTTCTCGCCAGCAGGCAGAAAACATGGCACCCCATGCTGGTGGGGGAAAGAGAAGTGGGACAGATCCGCAGAAGGGAGCACAACGGACGGACAGACAGCCTGTGCCTGCTCTCAGGTTACAAACACATCCACCGCTGCCACCGCCACTGGGCACCCTTGCCAGTCCCGTCCCTTTGTGAACTCCACCCTCGCATCCGCTCTGCCCTAAGAGACAAGGCAGACGCAGAATGGTATTAAAATTCTATATTTGGAGTGTCAATCGTGTGTCTGTTTTTAAAATACTATATTAGTAATAATTTTGTTTCCATAGAAACAAAATGATTGGCCCGGTGTTTAATGAAGCTTCACAGGCTTCTGGAAGGGAAATGCAGAATGTGCGAGGCTCCTTTCCTCCCTCTTCATCCTTTCTTGTCAGTTTCTCTGAAAGGCAGCAGATGCTTAGCAGCCCAGGAAAGTGAATGATGCCCTTAGAGGAGTTGTCATGGGAGACTTGGTGGAAGGTCTTCTGTCCATTTCAGATGCGGAGCTAAGCAGGAGAAGCCTCGGGTTTATAACATTGCTCAGCAAAAGGTTTTGCTTTGAGGCAACTCCAGGCTTGGAAAGAATTAAATTCTCTCCAAGAAGATCCTGACCTTTGACATCTTATTTCACTAATGCAAACTGTCGATTCCAGTGCAAACTTTGTGTGAAACTTCAGATGGCCCAGACTTCTCATCCAAACAGGAAAGCTGACAGAGGCTTCTAGGGAAAGTCCTCCTCAACTGCCCTCACCAGCAAAGCTGGGAGTGGTGAGGTCTGGAGCAGGTTCCTGCCCCGGACACAATTCTTGGCAGGGAGATGCAAGAGTAGTGTGTGGGAGATGGACCTCCTGGCTGGTGCTGGCTGTAGTTACAGCCAAGGGCAAAGGTTTGGCACTGTCAGAGGGGAGGCAGTGTCAGAGGGAGATAGGTAGCCCGTCATGCCCAAGGCAGTTCTCCGTGTGAAGGGAGTATGAAGTGTCCAAGCGGGACTCCAAGGAGAGGCGTTGGGTGACCCACCCCAAAGGGAGGGTTCTCGCTGGGGCGGCCGCTCGCACCAGGAGCCCGTCAGACACAGCGGCGGCAGCACGGGGAGCCCCCGAGGCAGCGGCGGCCCTCGGCCGGCGCAGCGGGACCTGGGCCGAGCCTTCCCGCCCACCGCGGCCCCGGACCGGCGCCGCCCCCGGGGTGGGCCGAGCCCGGGGCCCGCCAGGACCCCTTCTCCTCTTCCTCCGCCTTCTCCTCCCGGAGCCATGGCCTCGCTGCTGTGCCTCAGCCTCCTCGCCGCCGCCGCGGCCGCCACGTCGCCGGGCCGGCTGGCGCCGTTCGACCTGCTGTACGCGGACGGCGTGCGGGCGTACCTGGCGCGGGACTGGGCGCGGGCGGCCGAGCTGCTGCAGCGCGCCCTGCACAGCTACGCGGGGCTGCGGGCCGCCCGCCGCGCCTGCCGCGCCGCCTGCGCCCGCCAGGAGCCCTTCGGCGGCGGGCCCGGGCGCTGGGAGGCCGCGCTGCTCGGGCCGGTGCTGCAGCGCGCCGGGTGCCTGCAGCGCTGCCTGGGCCGGCGGCTGCGCCCCGCGCCCTCCGCGTACCGCGCCAGCCGCGCCGTGCGCCGCGACTTCGAGCGCAGGGAGCCCTACAACTACCTGCAGGTGGCCTTCTTCCAGGTGGGCACCGGCCCCGGGCGCGGGCCCGCCCCAGCGGGTGGGAGTTGCCACCTCCCGGGGTGCTGTCATGTGCGGCGAGGGACGGGGGTGGCACGGCCCTCCTGGAGGGTCGCCGGGCAGCCGTGGGGGTGAACGCCTTTCCCTCAGCCTCGAGAAGAGACAACCGAGAGGGAACCTTGTTGATGCGCAGAAATATCTGCAAGGGGGTTGCCAAGGGAATGGAGCCAGGTTCTTCTCGCTGGTGCCAGCCGCTACAAGAGGCAACAGGCAGAATGTGATGCACAATAAGTTCCTCCTTTAGATGCAATATTAGGAAGAACTTTGCTATGCGGGTGACCATGCACTGGAACAGATTGCTCAGAGCAGTTGTGGAATCTCCCTCACCAGAGACATTCCAAAACCATCTGGATGCAATCTGGTGCCATGTGCTATAGGATGACCCTGCTTGTGCAGCGAGGTTGGAGCAGATGACCCACTGTGGCCTCTTCCAATCTGACTGATTCTGTAATTCTGTGAACCCGGGAAGCAGCGGGTGTGAGAGGTGGGTGTGAATAGCAGGGACCTGCAGGAGCATGACAGGCACTGCTGCCTTTTCTCCACAGCTGAAGAAGCTGGATCAGGCCGTGTCTGCCGCTCACACCTTCTTCGTGGCTAATCCCCAGCACCTCCAAATGCGGGAGGACATCGAGAAGTACCGGCGTATGTCAGGGGTGAAGTCAGACAGCTTCCAGGACCTGGAGGCCACGCCACACTGGGTGAGGGTTCAGTGCAGAGCCATGCATGAGCAGCCCTTACTCCACCCTAGGGACCGGTCTGGGATTCTGATCTGTTCCCACACAAAGGCCATGGCTTGAGACAGGCCCCCATACACAGAATCATAGAAAGATTTAGCCTGGAAGGAACCTTTAATGATCACCTAATCCAAGTCCCCTGCCATAGGCAGGGACACTTCCACTAGATCAGGTTGCTCAAAGCGCCATCCAACCTTGGAGCACTTTGAGGGATGGGACATCCACAGCTTCTCCGGGCAACCTGCTTCAGTGTCTCCTAATCATCAAAGTATCTTATCTCCAGTCCAAAAAATATTTTATCTTCCATCTAAACACTTTTTCAGTTTAATACCATTGCCCCTTGTTCTGTCACTACAGGCCTTGGTCTAAAGTCTCGCTCAGACCCCTTTGTGTCTGAAAGGCTGCAGGGAGATCTCCCTGAAGCCTTCTCTTCCAGGTGAGGACAAACTCCACTGCAAGTGTGACAGAGAGACTTTTTGATGACAGGTTTTTGGCTTCAGTCTGGGATTTGCTGTCACTGTGTGGTTGACTATGCATGAGCAGGCGTGCCCCTTTATGTCAGCACCATCCTATGAGCAACTGAGAAGTCTCGGGGCATCGTTTGGTGTCACCCACACTGATGAGGGGACCTGGATCTGTCCTTCACAGGAAGCATATGAGACTGGTGTGCAGCACTATGATGCAGATGAGTACCTGCAGGCTGTGGCCAGGCTGGAGGAGTCACTCTCAGAGGCCCTGTCAGCACTGGAAGAGTGTCGTGCCCTGTGTGAAGGGCCTCGGGAGGATGAGGATGAGGAGGAGGAAATGCAGCCTGGCCTGTATGAAGCCATTGCAGGTAGTGTTAGAGGCACGGAGGGTTGGGTAGGAAGGCTGTGCTCCCCACACTGGGCACATCCATGACCCAGCACTCCTCTCTGGAAGAAGTGTGGGCTACTGCCTTTCTTGCTCCTCTCTCTTGCAGCCCATTATATTCAGGTTTTGAAGTGCAGGCAGCAGTGCGTCCTGGAAATTGCCACAAAGCCGGGGAGAATTTCTGCCACAGAAGATTTCATACCCTCTCATCTCGATTTGCTGCAGTTTGCCTACAGCCAGGGTGAGCAGAGCCACAAACCAGCAGGTTATGCTGTGGCGCCCCGACACTTGTCCTTTGCCTCTGATCCTGGAGGGCAGCTTGTTGTGGGGAAAAATGGCACACTGACCTGAGCTCTACTTCTATCTGCCCCCTGACTCTTCCCAAAACCTCTGTTCAGGACTGTGGACACCTTGGGAGGTGTCCCTGGTGGTCTCCTTCAGTCTCATTGCCCAGGTTCTGTGGTGTGAGGCTGTTCCCACGTCTTCCCTCCTCATGTTTTCAGGACCTTGTTTCAGCTATTTGCTGAGTGTTTTATTCCCTCCTTTTCAGTACATGGCTCTAGACCAGGCTCCCACTTCCTGCCCAGAGGCTACACATGCATTTCACTTCAACAGGGGTGTTCCTTCTGAGGCAGCCCTACCTGCTGAACTGATGGCCTGGCGTGACACTGGTCATCCTGTCACCCTGTCACTTCACACATCCCTCAGCCTTCTTTTCCATACCCCTGCTCCTCCCCACACTGACCCAACTGTTTCTTATTTCCTCTGTCAGACCACTGGTAAAACTTGTATCCCAAAGACGCTGCTAGACCCTTCTTCTTGTCTGTTGCATGAGGGAGTGGGACCATCTCTCTTTCAAAATACACTTACTTTTAATCTGTTTCTTCTAAACCAGCTCCCAATAAGTGTTAAAGGCATGCCTGTTCTGTACCAGGTTCATTCCCATCGTTGGGTGGAGGCCCTGCCAGGCAGGGGCTGGTGTGTACTTGCTGTAAGGCCAGCTGCCAGGTCCCGACAGGGACACTGGGTGCTGCTGGCCTGTACACATCCTCTGCTCAAGTCTTTCAGGGACATCTGTGTTTGTTCTCTTCTCTCCCTGCACAAGTTGGGAACCAGACACTGGCTGCTGAATGTGCTGCTTCCTACTTGCTCTTCTATCCCACGGATGAGCCCATGCTGGAGAAAATGAAGCAGTATCGCACAGAGCTGGGAGAGGACACAGCTGTCACGGCCAGACAGGTAGGTACAACTCCAGGCCTGTCCTTGTTGGTCCTCCCCTGTCCCACAGGACAGGATCACAGTCCAAGAGACAGATAGGGGAAGGTGTTCCACTGCAGACACGTGCCAAAGCCAGGACTGGAGAAACTGGAGTTTAGTCTGTCACAGTCAGTGTCCCTTCAGGACAAAAACAGGCTTTAATTGTGCACAGCAGTGGGAGGGGGCAGGCTTCTGCCCTGGACAGGGATGGGATTGTCTTTTGTGAGGTGGTTGTTTGACAGTCTCTTTGCTTCCTTAGAGTATTCAGCATTATGTGCAGAGATCTTTGATGGAGAAGAAGTTAATTTATTATGCAGTGGAGCATCTGGGAGAAAGTTTTAATGACCCTGTAAGTAACAGTATCATTTTAGTCTTCCTGCCATAGTTTCACCAACTGTTCACAATCACAGTTGTCAGAATTCACTTTAGTAGGCTGTGATCCAGAAAGGATCAGATGCTGATGAGGAGGACCCCCAAGTCCTTATGAAGTGTATCTTTAAGGCCTTTCTTCTTCTCCAGGATTGAAGTTAATTTGAAATTGCTGCTGTAACTATATGTGTTGACTCAATTTGTCTGTCCTGAGAAGTGGGCCACAGTGGTTCGTCTGATACTCACTGGAGGAGCAGTGCAAGGTTTGTTGTGTACTGAACCACCTGTGGTTTTTTCTTTACAGGATCTTTGGACTCCAGATGAGCTGATTCCTGACAACCTAAGGGAGAAACACAGGTAAGATTTGGCATGTCAGCTAGGACTGCAGTATAAGTAGGTGTGGTACAAGGAACAGTAATATGTAGAGAAATGGGCACAAAAGGAACGGGAAGGATGTGAAATGCTGCTGCAGAGGAGGGCTGGGCATAGCTCTGTGTACTGACAGCCCTGGTCTCTGTTTTTTCCCTCGCTCCCGAGAGAGGATCAGGAGAAGCACAAGCAGGAAACTCTGGATGTGGAAGAGAGGGAGAAGAGGGGTGAGTAAAAGAGCTTGAAGGAGGTCTTGGATGCAGTCAGCCAGACTTACTCAGGCTAAGTGTTGTCTTCCACCCTCAGACATTTGAATGCTACTGTAGATGCAGACTGACTTGAATGGCTCAGCAAGTCATCTCGCTGTTCTTTTCTTCCTCTTTGATGCATGTGTAATCTTGCAAAATCTCACTGTGTACATCTCTGGCATGCAAACTCAAAGGGCACTGTGGCTGGAGAAGCTGAGGACAGCCTGAATGTGTGACAAGCCTGTGGACATGCAGATCCCTGTTCAGTGTGCCAGCAGTGTCTACACCAAACCTGGTTCAGCTCCACCAGCCCAACGTCACTCAACACTTTTCTGAAAGGGACATGAAGGGAGGGGCTGGGAAATGGAAACTGGAAGCAGATAATGTAGCTTGGGCAAGTCTTTCCCTGTAAAGCGGAAGTCCAAGGGGTTTGTGGCTGAATGATACAGGCTGCAGTGCAGAATCTCGTGCTCTTGCTGGTCCCCTATTCTTTTGTGTGGATACAGAGCCTCTTGAAGGGCTTGGTCGTGGAGTTCTTTGCTTAAAATGACCCCGAGTGGTTCTCTGCTGTGGCACATGTGAGAGCAGAGCCTTCTAAGGGCCCGAGGACCTCGGCATTCCTCATTGTCCAGAGGTCAGAGGGGTGGGAAAAAAGGCTAAAGATCAAAAATTAAATCATCAGCTAATATCCAGTGCTTCTCTTTGGGGATGAAGAAAGCAGAAAGATTCACCAGAGAAAATTCTTGGATAAGATGCTGATGAAAGATGATTGAAAGGAGGGTTGATGGAGGTGTTTACCTGCTTCTTTTCTCCAGAGCCTCACTCCAGTAGGCTGGACCTGCTCTGCTGCTGCAATCCACAGTGCACTCAACTTCCCCCAGCTCCCTGCTGCTCTCCCAGCAAGTCCCAAGTCTCTGCTGCCTCCTGAAGCACGCGCTGTAGGCCAGCTTCCCCAGCGGGTGCTCTGGTTCCCCTGAAGCATGTGAGGGGGCTGCGAGGAGCGGGCTCTTCTGGGGAACTGTCCTGTCTTCTCTGAGAATGTAGAGTGTCTCTCCACTTCCTTATCCAGGCTGGGGGTTGGTGTCTGAGGGATTCTTGTCCAAAGCCTGCTCGTGCCTACCTGTGCTTGCTTCTCAACAGGTGCTTTGCCTTTTGAGGGTATTGCTGTCACGATGGATTCCCAGCAGATGAATGGAACCCAGAGGGTTGTGTTCGACAGAGTGCTGACGGAGTCTGAGTGTAAGGACCTTCTCCGACTGACCAAGGTGAGGCCAGGGTCCTGTGAGAACTCCTCTGTGTGTACTTTCCTCCTCAGCAGGCAGGGCAGTAGGGTTTGCATGGAGGAGAGCTGGCAGCCTAATGCATGTCATCTGTATCCTTCTATTCCAGGCGGCAGGGGAAGCAGGAGATGGATACCGGGCAAGGCGGTCGCCTCACACCCCGCATGAGAGATTTGAAGGGTTAACTGTTTTGAAGGCTGTGCAGGTAAAATGCATCTGTGAGTCTACTGTCTTCTTAATTATCCAGAAAGAAAGTTTGCCACCTGAGTGTTTTGTTCTGTGGATTGCACTCTGGGTGGTGTTGTCTCCCTCACAACACTTGTGGTCTCCTCTGACCTGCTCCCTCCTCAGTCACATTCAGGGATGTTGTACGTGGAAGGCTTGACAAGTGCTTTCTCTTCTGTGAGGAAGGGTATGGGGACTGCTTGTCCCTGTGAGGTAGCCTTACAGACGTGCTTAGTTTAGAGTTGGAGAATAAATTAAGGTAAAAGGAGCCTCTTGAGATCTCTAATCTGACCTCCAGCTTGCAGCGTGTCTAATTCCAAAGCTAGATGAAATCCCTCGATTCTTTGCCTAGGCAAGTTCTGAACATTTTCAAGGATGGAGATTCTCCAGCCTCTCTGGGCACCTTTTTTGGTGCTGTACCAGTCTTGTGAGGGTGAAATTTTTCTTCATATCTAGCCAAAATTTCCCTTGCTGCAGCTTTTGTCTGCTGCCTCTTTTCAGTGAGTCTCTCTGAGGAGACACTGTCTCCATCTCCTCTGTTACCCTCTTTTAGGTGACAGGAGGCTGTACTTAGGTGTTCCTTTGGCCTTCTCTACTCTAGACTGGAAAAAGCCAAATCTTTGAGCCTGTTTTTCTAAGTCATGTGTTCCAACATTCCTGCCATCTTAGGACTCTTCATTCAAGACTCACTTCAGTCTCCCTAGTATCTCTTGTGTAGTGGGAGACCAAAAATGATGCAGCTTTCCAAGTGTGGCTTTGTGGGCCAAGGAGAAGGAAATAATTGCTGTTCCGTACAGTTGTACTCCTGAGTTATAATTGAATGAGAAAATGTGTTCTTTTCTTGCCTGAGTGACCACAGGACTTCACAAAGGTCTCTTCTCCTGTGCTGTGTACGTGTATCATTTCTTAGAGTGTCTTTGTAAGTATTGTAACAGACTTGTTTTTCATTTCTAGCTGGCCCAGAATGGGGACGTGGAGTGGAGAGATGCCAAATTGCTTCTGCAGGCTAGTGAGAAATCTCGGAAAATCATAGAGTCCTATTTCAGTCCTGGAAAGAAACTCCATTTTTCATTCACACACCTTGTGTGCCGCAGAGCTGTAGATGGTAAAGAACCTTTCATTCTGTTAGTCCCTGTCTCCCAGAGAGTCTCCTCGCTCCCAGCCATGTGCTCTCAGGAGGCTATCCTCCCTTTATTCTCACTGTATCCCTTTCTCCCTGCTTTATTCTTTCTTGAGGCTGAAAATGCCAATATTCCTTTTTGTATATTTCCAGGGGAGCAGGAAGGTCGTATGGATCTTAGTCATCCTGTCCACGCTGACAATTGTCTCTTGGATCCTGAGGGGCAAGAGTGCTGGAAAGAACCTCCTGCCTATGTGTACAGGGACTACAGGTAAGAGCACCTGCATTAGATCAGGTGAAGACATCCCTGGCCCCATCAGAGGATGAGCTTAGCTTATAGAAACCAGGTGATGGTTGGCTCTAAGCTATCGAGGACTGTAGCATCAGGCAGAAGGCTGCATCAGCAGCTTCAGAACGAGGTGTGAAACACCTTCCCTGGGCTGGGAAGACCTGCCCTTTTTCCCTCCTTGCTTGGCACAGCCAGCTTTAACCGAGAGCAGAATGAGGCTGGGAGGCTGCACAGATTAGAGCCGTGATACCAAACTGCTATCTTGTGGGTCTACCACAGTACTACAGCCAGCTGCCAGCCCTTTTGACAGGCTGTTTCTTGTAGTCGAGTTCCATCTTTCACAGAATTCTGTGAGTTACAGGAAAGGGATAGTCAAGCTCCTTGGATTCCTCTCGTTTGAGCAGTCAGTGTACTTCAGTGCCTGTTCTCTCAAGATTCACTGCAAATACTTTGTGTTGGGTTTTTCCATTCCACGTGAGAGTTTATGTTTTTTCCAGCCTGTGGCAGGTTTTGTTACTTCTCTGTGAAAGAACTTGAGATATAGTTTAATGGTGATGCCAGTTGTTGCACACAGCAGCCAGATGAGGTCAGTTCACTACAGCTGATTCCTCCTACTTGCCATCTCATCCCTGAGCATCCAGAAATTTTACTTGTCTTTTCTTTGAATGGTAGCTGTATCCAGAGCAGAAATCTCTAAGCAGCTACGATGAAGATAGGGGACTTAGGGGGAATTCCATTATCATTGAGTTGTTTCCCTCTGCATTCCAGTGTTTACTTGGTGTAACCAGATTGTAAAGTTACCAGACTTTGTCTGCAGCTAGTTAGATCTCTGCCCCTCTTGTGAGAAAGCTGTCCTGTTCCCTTCACTGCTCCCTGGGTTCTCTGACTTCCACTTGGATGGATAGTAAAATACCTTCTGGGGGTCTATGCCACTGAGCTATTTTTGGGAATATCCCTGTCCTATTGCAGCCCGGGTTGTGACTGCCCAGCCAGCTTAAGGGCTGAGCTGCTGCAGTGTCCTTTTGAATGAAGTGCCTGTGTTCCTGGATCTTTCCTGTGAATCTGTGCTATGGGCATTAGTGATGATTTTGAGCAGGATTGGACCCAGGGGCCCACGAGTTCCAGTGATGCTGCTCTGGGTGCACAGTGCTCCTTTGGGTGCCAGCGGTGCACTGGTCCCTTGTGCTGTTCGTGCTCATCTTCACCTTCTCTTTTCATTAGAAATTTCCCCCATGGCACCATTCTGAGTCCTTTTTCCACAGTCCAAACTGCTGAGATGGAGCACGTAGTGTCTCCTTGGAAAATGCACTGTTTTTTCAAACATTATGTGGGCAGCCCAATCTGCTTTTAGTACCCCAATGTTACATTCTAAGACTGTTTTCCATTTTCTTCTTGTCCTCCAATTACCCTTCTCAGAAATGGAGTCTAAAGCCCTGCAGACTATTGAGGTCAGGATAACACTGTTTATGCTTCAGCCATTATCCCTACCTTCCTGTCCCTTGGACGTGTGAGAGCTGTCCTTGCTTTTCTCCACTCATGTCACCCCTCTGCCTTCACAGCCTTATTAAAACCCTGTGGCAGAAGAGCTACAACTTCCTGGGTTCCAGGGCTGGTAATCCTCTCACTGCCCTTATGTCCTTAACATTGCTTCAGCAACCACAGTGTTCATTTGTATTTCTTCCTCTCAGTCCCATTAACTAAGAGCCTCTGCTGTTCCTCTGATGTTTTCTATCAGCTTAATTGAAGACCAAGAAGAGCCCGGGCAGTTTGTGGTCCATTCTTTCACCTGCTGGGCTGTGGGCTCACCTGTGCTGTACAGTGGCCTCATTGCTTCTCTTTTTGTATAACTTTACTAAAGTTTCTTGCTTTAATTTTCTTTCCTACATGCACCAGGCCCCTTTTGGATCATTCCAATTCTAATGTTACCCTGAAATTCCTTGGCTGTTAAGACATGGTTTTCTTTGCTGATCGGTCTCCTCTTCCAGGAGTTGGATTATTCCCAGCCTTGAAGCATAAACAACAGGTTAGAAACAAGGTCTGTCAAGCCCAGGGCATTGTCACAACAGTGCCACAGATGCATGCTGCTGGGGATTAAGAACAAACCAAAATAAAACGGGACAAGTGTGTAGAGCTAATTCCCTGGCATACTCTCCCAGCCTCCTGTGGCTTGCAGCTCAGGGACTCCCCTGAGCTAGGCACTGCTGTGTTTAACACCCTCAGATGGATTCTCCTGCTAACTGGTCTGCTTGCTTTTCAACCTGTGACAAGGGGTGTGGGGAAGCTCCTGGGAGGAATAAGCTTCACCGTGCACATGTACTCTTTCTTTTTGTCCACAGTGGCATTCTCTACCTCAATGATGACTTCCAAGGTGGAGGCCTTTTCTTCACTGAAATGGACACTGTGACTGTCACAGTAAGTCTGGGACTGGCCAAAAGAGGGAGAGAGGACTGAGGGCGAGGCTTAGTCTGGGCAGGAAGAAACTGGTTGTTATTGGATCCCACCACTCCAAAAACAATCCAGTGCTGGTACAGTGGCAGATTCAAATAGGGACAGCTAAAGGGAAATTGAGGCAAATCTCAGCCAGGGGAGAGTTTGACTCTTTCCTAGCTGAGATTTTCTAGGCTCTTCCAGTCTGTGGGTGTCTGTGACCTTTGTTGTCCCACTGATTCTCTCTGTCCCTCTCCAAGGCCTGCCTTGCTCATAGACTGGCTGTAGATGCCTAGCAGCTCTCTGCACTCCCACGTTCCCAGAGGCAGTGTCACCCCTGTAGAAGGACTGCCTACTCCAGAGCAGGGATCTGCTGCCTTCACAGTCTCTTGTCTCTCTCCTGGCAGGCCGAGGTGCATCCCAAGTGTGGGAGGCTGGTGGCCTTCAGCTCTGGCAAGGAGAACCCGCACGGCGTGTGGGCCGTGAGGCGCGGGAGGCGCTGCGCCATCGCCCTCTGGTACACGCACTCCCCGGAGCACGCGGAGCAGGTGAGGGGCCCTGCTGCTGGAGGGACAAATACAAGCACCTCCAAGGGAGATCAAATCCCACTGAGGAACAGCTTTTGGGCTTTCCCTGGGGCAGGGCACAGCGCAGCAGCTGGGGGTTGCCCTTGGGCAGGGTGTGTGGTGGAGGGCCAGCCTGGGATGGGTCCTGCAAAGGGGGATTGGGCTCTGGAGAGGTCGGGTGGATGTGTGTTGTCGAGACCCCAGCAGGGGGGATTCACGTAATTTCTGTCTCCATGGCTGCAGGAACGGGTGAAGGCAGAGGAGCTGGTGGAGCAGAGGACCACGGAGCAGGACCAGCCTGATGGAGACAAACATCAGGGAGCTGATGGCAGCAGCAGATCCTCCTCAGAGCCTGGTGCTCCCAGCCGTGCAGCCAAGCCTGCAGATCAGAGACAGAAGCCTGGCTTGGACAGGAAGCAGCACCCCAAGGTGCTACGGGCCAGAGATGAGTTCTGAGTGCTTGGGGCCCTCTGGACTGTCACACAGCCTGGCCTGGCAGGTCTCGGGAGCACCGGGACCACGGCGGCCTGGGGCAGTGTAGTAGTGTGGTAGAGCCGTAGTGATGGGGAGGGCTGCAGCTTTCTTCTCTGTGGTGTCCCAGCAGCTGAAAAATGGGAGAAGGACACAGTGTGGAAGTCAGTGACACCAAGAACTTTCTTCACTGCCTCACCGTGTTTGTCTCACTGAGAAGTAAGAAGACAGGGTCTTCTCACCCCACTCCTCCCAGTGCCAACTTCTTGGCTATCCAGGGCTAAATCTGACAGGGGGAGGAGGAGCCTGGAGTCTTTCAGTGAGGGCTGTCTCATTCAGGAACTCAAAACTAAAGCCTTTAAATTTCCTATGCACCTGCAAACTGCAGAGCCTTGCTAAGTTACCTGAGGCAGGAAAGGTGAGGGACTGTGAATGTATAGAATAAAAGCCAAATGCTGGACACAGATATTGATGGGAGCTTGAGTCTGTATTACCAGGGAGACGTGCACACTTGTTTCTGATTGAAATTTAATTAACAAATGATGGGAGGGGATTGAGCCCTCAGTGAAAGATAACAGAGTATTTACCCAGATGTCAGCTACTTCCAATAAGGGAGAGCAAGAGAGAAAGTCAGCTGTGACGTGGCTAATGTGGAAAGGGTGAGGAGTGCCTTCAAGAAAAAGCACTGTACACTCACGTTTCCCTGTAGCAAGACCTCTCCTTTTTTTTTTTGTTTTCATTTTTTTCCCCTCTCCATGCACTAAATTGTCCCTGAAAGCAGAAGAGAGATTTTGTTTATCATTTTCCACCCTGATAGAAAGACAATCTGCTGTCACTGCCCAGGGGATTAGTGTCCCGAGATGGGATTATATTGTAGCCAAATAGGAATTGAATGGGGTGGATGTGGAGTATCTAAAAGAGCAGTGACCCTTTTCCTGGGAAGCATTAGAGCAAGAGATCAATCTGTGGTCATGACATACTCCAGCCTTGGTGAGTTGTGCACAGAGGCCCCGAGTGCAGTTCAAGTGGAAGAAATCTTTAGAGCCAGGGCCAGTGGTGTAAGAAGTGTGTGAGTGATCCCCTTGTCACCGTTGGCACAGGGCCCCTGCTCCATGGGCAGGGAAGTCCTTCCTTAATCTGAATCCTGACGCTTCTTAACATGCAGGCCTGGGAAACCTGTGTTGGCAACCCTTTTTGCTTCCCATCCCCTCCCCAGGGTCACAGGGAAATGTTTGGTTGTGTGCATTTCAAATTCCCTCTCCCTGGCGAGGGGCCTGTCGCATCCCAGCACCCGCGTGTCCATCCCGATGATTCCGGGGAGTGCTGGGTGGTTCCTGGGTGATGGGGACATGCTGGGGGGTGAGGGGCCGGTGTCCACATCCCTGGCTCGCTTTGCCCAAAGGTGGCCTGGGTGATTAGACTGATGGCCTCCTGACGTCAGATGAGATCCGTTAAAAGGTATTTATCTCAGGCTTGGGCCAAAGCCGCGGGAGAGATTAAAAGAGATTGAGGCCAAGATAATCCCCTCGCAGCATCCCACCAAAGTGGCTGCCAAAAGGCATGCCACCAAATCTTTTGCCACCCCTGGCCCCTGTGCCCAGTTCTGTTTTCCCCATCCAGAGCCCTGTTTGCAGCCGAGAGAGGGTGTGGTGGCCCTGCCATTGGTTTTGCCTTTGCAGGCCCTCGCCGCTGGCATCATCCCTCTTTCCGCCCTGCCCGGGACACCAGTGGCATGCTGTCCCTGGGAAAACAGGAGTTCCTGTGACTGTGAGGTACACCAAGCTCTGCTCTGGTGGCTGATAATCCTAGGCTGTTCTGGCTAATCTTCACTTTATTAGTTTGTTGCTGATATAAACAGAGGGAGTCAAATCCGCCTGGGATTGTTTCTTTCCCTTCAGGAGCAGTGTGCTACTCTCTCTTTTCACCCCTCCCCATCCACCTGCTTTGCATTACGTCCCAATCCGATTTCCCCAAGTCTCTGGTGTCTGATTTAATTTGCCTGACGCTGCTCCTGGAATCAGCCCTCCCCCAACCCCTCCCGTCCACAGCCTTCCAGCTCCCCATGGGGAGATCAGTCCTGGGAGAGGCTGAGGAGCAGAGAGGGAGCGAGGGACTCGCTGGGTGGACAAACGGGACTGCCTGGAGACTGCAGAGGTACAAGGGACTTTTGGGCAGTGAGGAGCCATTCTCAGCAAGGGAGGCAGGCTGTGAGGGTCCCATCCAGAGGGGACTGCAACCCACCTTGCTCTACAAATCCCGGTAAGTTTGCCGCCTTGCAGTGCCTGAGGTCACCTTGGTGGACCTGGCATTGGGACCCCGAGTTTCTTGGAGTGATTATATGGGGAGCCTTTGAACAAGGGCTGATCCCATCAGAGGATGAGGGAGGGTAAGATCGTGGAAAGGAGTTGGGGTTAGCATTGAGGTGTCTTTACGTGGTGAGGAGGTTTTGCACTGGATGGGGTTGCTTGTTCTCCACTTGGCAGGTAAATCTCACCAGTTTCCAGGCTGGAGCGGGAGGGTAACACCTCCCCTGAGCGACCTGGCACTCGCTGCCTGTAAACAGCCCTGCACTCCCAGTGCACCCCGTGCACACCTCTCTGCAGCTGGCTGCTGTTCTGGCTGGAGAAGGAGCCCTCGGAAAGCAAGGAGCAGAGCAGGGTAATTTTACCCTGACCTTTGATCTCCATCACAGGAGAGAGGGATCATCTCTGTATCCGGCTCTGCAAGGAGCCTGGGGTCACCAGGGCGAGCCTGCAAAGCTAGTCAGGGATTACACAGAGACCCAGGGACACTGCCTGTTCCCACTGAGTCCTTCTTCTTGCCCCTTTCCCTTTTCCATTCACAGCCCCCTCCCAACATTTCACAGAGCAACCACTCCTTCCACAGCGTGGGGGGAGCTACCCAGGAGCAGATGATAAGAGGGCTCACCTTGCCTCTTTTTCCCACCAGAGAGTGATGCAGGTGACTCGGAGGGACAGCTCCCAGGGAGCAAGCTGGGCCACCTCCATGGCATCGTGCAAGAGATAGGGCCACTGCTCTGGAAAGTCAGGGTGTGGCAGCAAAAGGCAGGAGATGGATGATTCCAGGTCCCCCTCCATCTTGCACCACAGCAGAGGCATTTGATCTGCTATGAGCAGGCACCAAAGGAGTCAGGATGGGTTTGGTTGCCCACAGACAGGAGTGCTGCAGCAAGAAATTTGTTAGAAAAGGCAGGAGGGGAAAGAACGGTCATGTTGGAGAGCAGAAGAAACGAAATGTGATTTCCAAAGCCAAGAGCTGTGAACTGGATGAGCACAGCTAAGGCAGAGCTCAGAACAGGGCTGGCATGAGCCAGCCAAGCCCAGGCTCTGGCTGTGCCCTGTTTGCTCCTGCTGGTGCCTGCAGGAGGCAAAACTCTGGAAGAGTGCTGGTGCCAAGGTCCTCCTGTCAGTAGCTGTGCTGAGAGCGGTGAAGTGTTTCTTTCAAAGGTACCTAAGGACCTGGTTTCCTCTACTGCTTAGCATTCATCTGAAAGAGCCCTTACTTCCAGAAAGCACCAAGTGTGCACCATTTAGAAGCCTTTCCTATTAAAACTAGCCTGGGCAACCACCATGAGCAACAGTGAGCTGATCCTTAGATCCGCTAGAAATGTGTGTCCCTAAGGTCCTGCTGGTCAAGGCAGGAGCATGCTTTGGCCAAACTCATTTCCCTTTCCTTTGTTCTTCCCCCATTTTGTTCCTCCCATTTCCTGCCCTAAATTTACATGACCATAACGAGCTGCTCTTTTGCACACCTGCCCTGCTCCTCCTGGGAGGCAGCTGCACTAGGCTGGGGACAACTCACTCTCCACAAATTGCACTGGGACGTGACGGATGGAAGCGACAGGCGACATGGAGCTATTCTTATCACTCATCTGTGGCTCCTTGTCCTTCTGAGGCTGAGAACAATTCCCAACTTCATTTAGAGTGTTCCCTCAGAGGGATTTAAAGGTTCGGACACAGTCCTGAGCTGCACCTTCTCTATATTTAGCCCTTTTTATCCGTCCTCGACATCCTGCCCCTGCTGTTTGATCTGCCTATGGCTCTGAAAGCCCCTCATCTGGTCATGCAGCTTTACAGAGAAGTGAACTGGCATTCCCTTGCTAGTGCCAGAGTTGAGAAACAACCAGAGAAGGGAAGAGAGTAGTGAAAAAGCAGGAGTAATGAAAGGAAGACTGGGATCCGATGGGTAATGAGGAGGACTTGTACAGCCAGCTTCACCGGGAGCAGAAATTGGAAGGAAGGGAGAACAAGGTTCCCTCCTCTGTGCAGGTTGGGGTGGGCAAAACCAGAAGTCTGCAAATAAAAATTAGGGCAGGTGGGTGGACAGTGATCTCAGAGAGCCAAAGGTGTATGAAATAACAGCCTGAAGAACTTGGGAACCAAGCAAAACAGGCTGGAGGGAGAGTCAGAGGGAGGAGGTCGCCTAGCAGGAAAAGGCAATCCAATGCTTAGGATCGATGGGTCAGTCCTAAGGAACGCTGGAGAAGGGCAAAGTGTGGGCCACAGTGGTAGGGTTGGCTGCACAGGGTGGCTGGAAGTTCAGGTGTGCCGCTTGGTGTGCTGCAGGCTGTGACCAGAGCTGGATGGAGCCTTGCAGCCTGACTGTACGCTGAAAGCGAGGGGCAAACACCCCCGCATAAGGAGGATGTGCAGCCTCTGACTGAGAGCTGCAAGGCCTTCCCCAGCATCTCCCTGCTCTGTCAGTCAGCTGGGAGGTGGAGTGGAATGCCAGCCCTTTCCCAAAGGAGGGGAAGTGCATGGAGGTGGGCTTTCATGGCCAGGATCACTCAATGAGGTGCAGCTGTGCATCCTTGCTGGGAGGAGCCCCGTCATCTCTGCTCTGTTGGAATGAGAGAAGGAAAACCAGTGGAATGGGCCCAGCTCAGGTGCTGGTCTGTTCCTGTCTGAGGCTGGCAGCCCCAGGCCATGGCTGTGGCATGTTCCACCGGGCCCTGACAGTGCTGCCCTCCTGCTCCCTCACCATTTCCTGGGGCTGGCAGCCCCATCCCGTGCATGGGCAGCGAGCAGGGAGCCATCAGCAGCGCTGTGCCTCTATCCAGCCTTGCAGGCAGCAGGCACAAGTCTCTCTCTGCAAAGTATATCCTGAAATAGCTTCCTGCTGGGATAGCCTCCCAGGAGCTAGGGGAAACCTGTGTCTCCTTCTCTTTCCTGCACTCAAAGCCATGCCTCAGGAATCATTGAACAAGCAAATACCGTGCCTGGGGGATCAAAGGAAAGCCGTGGAGACATTCAAGGGAAGGAATTCTTAAAGGAAACTCAAAGTGCTCTACAAAGCAGCAAGCACAGGTGGGACTTGGCAGCTGCGTGGATGTGCTTGCCCACAGCAAGAGAGCAAGTCTGGCACGGAAGGACCCAAAGCCTCGCCAACCAGAGGAAATGAGGCCTTCAGGCAACAGGGATGGAAGTGATGTGACCCACAGGAACTGGGAGGAATTCTGCAGATGCTGCTGGAACATTTCTTGGGCAACACCTAGAGCACATCTGGACACTCACATCTGTCCAGGTGAAGTGTTGGAGGAATTAACGATTACGTTTGTCTACAAAAGTGGGAGATGCTAGAATCGCTGGTGAAGATTTAAGTGCACATAACAAGAAAGAGAGAACAAAACAGAGATGCTGTATAATGATACAGTGCACCTGCATCTTGAATATGGATTACAATTCTGGCTCCCTGCTCTCCCTGCAAACACATATCATCTCTGCTCTGTAAACAACTGAAAAAAAGCTCAAAGAACAGCAGAGATAATAGGATGTAACAGCTTACATGGGAGGAATGACTAAGTTTGCTCTGCAGTCTGGAAAAGGGATGGGTATGACAAAGATGTATGAAATACTGAGTGATGCAGTGGTGAATAGAGACCAGTTCTTTGCTGATTCTTCCAACTCAGCTACTGTCAAGTGGAACCAGTGCCACTGGGAAGTGATGGAAGCAGAAACTTTGCAGAGCCTGCCACCCAGCTGTGGAAGTCATCACCATGGGGTACTGAGGACGTTGAACTTGGCATGGGCACAAAAATGGTGTGGACAAATGCACAGAAGAAAAGAACATCACGGACTTGCATACAGTAATGCTGCTCTAGCTTTGGACGTCAGTGAAAAGCTGGGGCTGGGCAAGTAGGAGATGTACCCCTATCGGCTTATGCTATTCTTAGATCCTTCCCCAGGCATCAGCCTTTCTTTTTATTTTATTTTGGTTTGGTTTTTTGCTTGGTTGGTTTGTTTTGGTTTGGTTTGATTTGGTTTTTGATGTGAAACTGGAAGGGAACCCTGAGAGAGCACCTCAGCAGCCCCACAGATTTCACGGGTGGTCAGTGAGTTGGTCAGTCCTGCCTGGTGAGGCTTTGCTGAGGACAAACAGTAGGAAATAGCCAATGGGCTGCCCCCATCAAGTTTCTTCTCCTGGAACTGAGATGGACAGCTTGACCATGAACAGGGAGAAGCTGATGAAGAGACCCAGGGCTTGGAATGGAGAGGTTAAAAATGAGTGGACAAGTGTGGCCAGAACGTCAGCAAGAGGCTCTGGAGTTCTTTAGCTTCCGTATGGGTATGTGCAAGCAGGATCCAAGACAAAATGGACCTTTGATCAGGCCCAGCACATTCTTCCCAAATGCTAAGGGCTGTGGCCAGATACAGCATGACATTACTGAGTATTCATCCAAGAAATGGTCACCAATCCTTTGTCAGAATATCTACATTTCTGTAACTGAGCAGTCACATTGGTGTCCTATCTAACTCACACCTCTCTCCTTTGATGTCTCCCCAGAATCCAGGCTGCCCCACGTGGAGGAGCCACCCCTAGGTCAGAAAGATGGGGGAAATGGAACAGATGAAGCAGGAGGCTGAGCAGCTGAAGAAGCAGATTGCGGTAATGCTGGCAACAGTCATGAAGCTGCTGAGACCGTGTCTACCCACCCCACTGCATGCCCAAAATTTCCTCTTCAGCCACAAGCTAGAGTTGGGCTTTCTCCATCTACATTCTTGGAGCCCTCTGCAGCTCTCCACAGCCCTTTAAATGCTAATGGAGATCTTCCCACCATGGTGGGGGGAAGGGAGAGAAACGGGGACAGGGGTCCCAAGAGTGTAGTGAATCCCCAGGATCTCCTCTGTCTGTGAGACCACTGAAGTTCTGTCAGGTGGGAGGGTCTATGGAAAGGGAGTAGCGCAGCGAACAGGATGCTGAGCAAATTTTGGCTCACCTCCCTGACAACTGACTGGTGTCAAGGTGCCCTAGTCACAGACAAAGATCCCCCTGTGCTGGCCACAATCCAAACACAGCAAAGCCACAGTTCTTACTTCTAGTAGCCCTCAGACAATGACCCCAAATTTCACTTTGCCTTCCCCACATGTTTTCAGTCTGTCTCATCTGCTGTTGTCTCTTCTCCAGGATGCCCGGAAAGCCTGTGCAGACACAACGCTTGCTCAGGTAAGGGACAGGGCTGCCTGGGCAAGCTAGCACCACTCTAGGGGCTTTTGTCCAGTCAGGAAGGACTTAGGAGGCAGAGATGTGGGAAGCAGTAAAGCTCCTGGTAGTCCAAGATAAATTCTTTCTCCCCTGCCACTATTTCTTTAGATTGTGTCTGGAATGGAGGTCGTTGGACGCATCCAGATGCGGACCCGAAGGACCCTGCGGGGACACCTGGCCAAGATCTATGCCTTGCACTGGTCCACAGACTCCAAGTGAGAGCGCTGCTGCTGACCTGCTGGGTGCAGGACGGCACGTGGGTGTGAGGGGCAGGAAGGCTCTGACGGGAAGAAAGCCACTAACACGATCTTGTTCCTGTCTTACAGACTTATGGTCAGTGCCTCACAAGATGGGAAACTGATTGTGTGGGACACATACACAACTAACAAGGTAGGAGCCAGGTGGCTGCAAACCAGGATGCTGGAGTGCTGTCCTTAGCCTTTCTCCCTGCTGCCAAGAGCCCTGACATGGTTTCTGGTCCTCCCAGGTTCATGCCATCCCTTTGCGTTCTTCCTGGGTCATGACCTGTGCCTATGCCCCCTCCGGCAATTTTGTGGCCTGCGGAGGCCTTGACAACATGTGCTCCATCTACAGCCTCAAGTCTCGGGAGGGCAACGTCAAAGTGAGCAGGGAGCTCTCAGCCCATACAGGTGTGTGCAACTGGGTGCCCCCTGCTTCCAAACTTCACCCTTCTATCCCTGCCCCTTTTCTCATATCTGCTTGTTCCCGCTTCCCAGGATACCTCTCCTGCTGCCGATTTCTTGATGACAACAATATTGTGACTAGCTCTGGAGATACCACGTGGTGAGTGCTCCCTCCTGCATCCTAGTGACATGATCTCTGCTCTTAGCACAGCAGCAAGTGCAGTCCTTGTACTCTTCAGCCCTCCACTATCTAAGGAGGAACTGCTCCGACACAGGGAGACCACATGGAGCACCTGAGGAAGCCTGATCTATTCTTCCTCCCTTGGCAGAACAGAGGCTTCTTTTCTCAGCTGAGGCCAGGTCAAGCAGTAGAGACCATGTCAACAGTTCTCACAGAGAACAGTGTCATTTATACCTGGACAGAAGGAGTTTTAATTTTATGTGGAGCACGCACACGTTCTCCACTTCTCAAGTCCTGCCCTCTGTGCAAGGGACACTGCAGAGGCAGTGCCTTGATCCTTTGGTTCCTGGTCCTCAGGGCTCACTGTGCTGTGACTCTGAACAGTCCTGAGTCTTTATTCACCCCACCCCATCCCAAAACCTGCTTTGGAAGAACCTTTTGACCAAGGAAATGTGGCATTCCCATCAGAGATCAGGGTTACACGGGGTTTGTTTGCCGGGCTGTGTTGTGGGATCCCGCTGAACAAGAGGTTTGCATCTTACAAGCATGGACACGGAAGACCTTTTTCAGCTGTTTGCTATTTTTTTGCTGTTTGTGTCCCTCTTACTGTCTCTCAGTATTCCCTTCAGCTGTTACACTTATATGCCAAACTTCACACACCCCCAGCCTTAGTCTAACTCTGTTTTGGCAAAGGTATTGCCAACAACAGCTGTGAAGATATCTCCTGTTGTATACAGCTGACTCCAGGGATTCTCTCACCCATTTTACTATGCCACGGCTTCCCTCCTTTTGTTTGTGAGTGGCACAGCTCTTCAGCCTGCCTGTGGGTCTGCTCTGCCTGGGCTGGCTCCGAGACCTCCTCTCCTCTTCCTCCCTCTCTCCCCCCCAGCGCGCTCTGGGACATCGAGACGGGGCAGCAGAAGACCGTGTTCATTGGCCACACTGGAGACTGCATGAGCTTGGCCGTCTCCCCTGACTTCAAACTCTTCATCTCCGGGGCTTGTGATGCTACTGCCAAACTGTGGGACGTGCGGGAGGGCTCCTGCCGCCAGACCTTCTCCGGGCACGAGTCCGACATCAACGCCATCTCCGTACGTATGCGCTCCGCGCGGGGCTGGGGAGGAGAATGCGGGGTGGAACAGCTCCACAACAGCCCTGGGACAAGGTTGAAAGAAGCTGTCACAGTCAGCAGGGTAACAGGGCTCTTAGACCTTGGCCCCGTGATCCAGCCTGAAGCAGGGAGTGCCCAAGTTCACTGAAGTTTGGAGGAGGGTTCTCCCCAGGCACCAAAGCACCCGAGTCTTGGACAGGCAGTACGCCGTGGTCTGTGGAGCTGAGCACCCTGACACAGGTGCTGGTCCAGCTTTGCTCACAACAGCTGTTGGGGGCTGTGGTTCAGGCATGCTCCAGCAGCCCTGGCACAAGACTCAAGTGAGGCAGCAGGAACACCTAACTCAGCTGAGGTCAGCTCCAGATGAAGAGGTGGGGACTTGGGATCACAGGGAAATCTTCTGAAGATTAAATTTTCATGGGAGGCAGCTCAGACATTTGGGAGGAAGCACCTCCCTCAGAGCTGCAGAGATGGCAGGACAAGATGCATGGCAGACTATTCCTTGTAGCTAACCAAATGCCAGCTTCCTGCAGCCTGCTGCTCAAACCACCCTCCGCTGACATCAATTAGTGAAACCTTTCTCAGTTGCCCCATAGCTTCCTTGCCAGCCCCAGGTTTTCTGCCATGCCTGCTCCTGAGGAGCCCTTTATTTACTCCTGAGAGCAAGACCACAGAAAATGAGCATGCATGAGAAAGCTGGGATCTGAGGATCAGACAGAGGAAGGCTCTGGTAGCCAAAATCATGGAAGTCAGACCTCAGCTGGGGGATAATGGGTGGACACTTGTCAAGGCCCAACCTAACAGCTGGAGTTAAAATAATCCTTCCTCAAGCACTGAGATATCTTGCAACAGCTTAGGCCATTTGTTTTCTTGGAGTGGAAGGGGTTTATTAAGCCTTAAGAGAAGTATCAGCCTTCCCCCTTCAGCAGACTCAAATTTTATGATCCAGTGTCTGGTCCCACCAGGTTTTCCTGCCTCTGTGTCTTCCTGGTGGTTAGCAGGGGGGGTGGGGGGTGACGAGTTGAGGAATTCCAGCGGGATCTGAGGAAAACCTCATTCAACCACGGTGTGCGCCCTCCCCAGTTCTTCCCTAACGGCGAGGCCATCTGCACGGGCTCCGACGACGCCACGTGCCGCCTCTTCGACCTGCGGGCGGACCAGGAGCTGATCATGTACTCCCACGAGACCATCATCTGCGGCATCACCTCCATCGCCCTCTCCCGCAGCGGCCGCCTCCTCTTTGCCGGCTACGACGACTTCAACTGCAACATCTGGGACTCCCTGAAAGCAGAGCGTGTGGGTGAGTGGCTCCTCGAGGCACCGCTGTCCCTCCCTGCAAGGCCTCCTGGCCCTGCCTCAGGGATAATGAGGCACTTATTTTTCCTAAACATAGGAAGACATCCTGTCCTGACTGAAACGCAGCAGAGCTCCCTCGTGCTTAGGGAGCACACCAGAACTAGGACAACCCTCACTGGCCTACAAGAGATAGTGTTTTTAATGTTAAGGAAGTCAAGCCTTTAAACAACATTGATCGAGGGGGACAAGAGGGTTCCCGTTAGCTGAAACTGCTCACAACCACCAATGGAATATCCTATTTCCTCATAGTCTGCCAGTTCCAGGTACTCACAGTGCCACTTGGTGGCCAGGCACCAAGCCAAGCCTGCACCTGGGCTTCCATCCAACAACTTTGGGTAGTCTGTGATGCTCTTACACAGAACAGACTTTTCTTTCAGATGCAGCCCTTACCTTCTGAAAAGTCATGAAACACAGCCTACCAACGGCACTGCTGTTTCTCAGCCTTACTAAGGACCCCATCCTATCTTAGTCTTACCGTCACTCCAGGGTGAGAGCAGTTGCATGAGGATTCAGCTGGCCGGGGTGGAAGCAGTTGTATGAGTTTCAGCTGACCAGGGTGGAAGCAGTTGTATGAGTTTCAGCTGGCCTTACCTTCCCAAGAACTCCTTGGCTGGCGGTTGTACGCTACACACAAAAGTTCCTTGGCACATTTGCCCCTATTCTCCACGTACCGACTGTCAGAGGTCTGCAGGAGCAGACAGGGCCACGCATGGTGCCACGTGTCCCCTCAGCAGGGCCACCCTGTCACCTCTCACAGGATCCCCTGCACTGCCTGACCCCTCTTCTTTCCTGCCACAGGAATCCTTTCTGGCCACGACAACAGAGTGAGCTGCCTGGGGGTGACGGCGGACGGCATGGCTGTTGCCACTGGCTCCTGGGACAGTTTCCTCAAGATTTGGAACTGAGGATGGCAGCAGAGAGGGGAAGAGCAGCGGAAGCACGGCCCACAGCCCGAGCCCATGCTAAACAGCACCATCAGCTGAGCACAACAGAAATGCCTACCTACCACTCCCACTTGTCTCTAGACACAGGTCACTTGTAGGAGTCTCCCAGAGTGAAAGGAGATCAGGGAGGAGAAGCAGGGGGAGCTGGGGAGCAGGAGCACAGGCACTGGCCCTTCTCTCCATCTCTAAACAGCCCCAGCGGTTTCCAGCCTTGTGCAGGCTTGAAGACCTGTTCTTTATGTCTCAGGACTTTGCAGTACAATTCAGACACCCTGCACCTTCCTTCAAACATCTCTACCCACACTGGTACCCCCCCTCCTCCTCCTTCAGAGGACCTCTCATGCAACACCCACCCCAGACTAAGCTCGCTCCCTGCTTTAACTCTACCTAACTTCTCTGTGCAGCTGTCCTGTATCCTTGCAGACAGCCTCAGAGACACACTGGATTTGAGATTTCTATGGCACCACCTCAAACATAAAGCTAGAGTAAATTTGGCTCATTTTCATGGGGGAACACTTAGCTCAAGTCCTATCTATGCATAAAGGGGGGAAAGGCAGCCTTCAGACCTGCCAGAATAACAGGGAATATATTTATTATTTTCTTAGTTCAAGTCTTATCTATGCATAAATGGCAGAAAGGTAGCCCTCAAGACCTGCCAGAATATCAGGGAATATTATATTTATTCTTATTTGTTGTCTGCTTCTTGCTGTTCCTTCCCTCTTTGCCTCACTCCTGCATTGTGTGGTGACCCTGTCTAACCAGTAGCCATCAGCCCATGTTTTCAAGTCTGTTTAGATCTTCATAGCCCAGGCAAATAAAGAAAGCTCACAGAAGCACTGCAGGCTGTGTTCTTTCCAGCATTGCAATGAGCTACTGCAAACAGAACTCTTTTCCTGTGAATATTGCCTGCTGGTCTCAACCAGTCAACACCTCATCCACAGCCCTTCCTTTAGCTCACATTCCCAGGGGAGGGTGTTCCTCACATGCTGTAGTTGAGAAGAGGCTGAAGTTGGAATAGTGAAAGTGCATCCTTTCAAAGCTTGGATATTTTAGCTCAGTTACACAACCAGTTTTTTCAGCCCCTATTCCACTTGTTGGCTCAGAGCAACATGCTGAGGGGCCCAAGGCTCTGCTGGGAGAGCTGGAGATCAACAAGGGTTAGTAACTTAACAACCAGAAAGTCAGTATCAATGGACAATACTATCTCACAATATCTTGGATCTCACCCTCACAACAGACCCTTGCCTAACTCAGTTTCAGGCCAGTGTAGGAGCAGCACAACTCCAGAGGTGACTCTGGATAGACATCGGTTTCCTGCAGGGAGCTGCAGCTTCCCAGCTCACGCCGTTGTACTTGGATTCAAGGCCATGCCCTTCAGCATGCTCCAGGCAGGGGACAAGGCAGTTTTAAGGCTGATAGAAGGCTGAACTATTTGCTCCTGAGCCCTTGTCCCAGAGAAAATATTGTGCTGAGCAAGCACAATATCAGTACATACAGTCAGCAAAGGTTGAACACAAATTTATTCACTACAGATAAAAACTCTATGGAAAAACCGATACAGCTGATATACAGTAAAAGAGACAAAGTCTGTGCTGTACATTAGACATGACAAGCTGGAAAGAGGAGGGAGAAATCTTTCCTCAACAGGGATAGGTGAGAAACGTGACCAACTGCTTTGGATTTCTTCCCTCTAGAAAATTCTCAAAACATAGGAGCAAACAACAGCAAGATCCTAAAAAAAGAAACGTCTAGTTCTCCACAAAAGGACACTGCTGGTTCTCCTTGTTCAAGTCACTCCAAGCACAGTTCCCAGATTTAAGGCTCCTGCTCAGATCCACTTCCTTCTTCTCCCCAAGGTTCTCTCCCAACACATGCCTCTTGCCCTAGAGAAATAAAAAACCCAAACACAGTGTAAAACACAAGTTGATCAAAGGTTAGTTAATTCTCAGCAGAATATGTAGCCTATTTTCAGGCCATTCAGCCTGGAATCTCTTGTGACAACGTACAAGAGTGACTTTTTTCTACAGCCCAGAGAGAAAGAATGCACTGAAATGGGCAATTTCATGGTAAGGCCAAAGACAGACACTGAACAAGACTCAGAGGCATTTATGGACAAGACTGACCCACAGAAAAACATTTGTGAAGTTACTCGTCTCTACAGGCCTAGGAGACCACAATTCTCAACTGGGACCCTAACAAGAAATTGAAGGATTTGGCTTTTTTTTCAGCTCAATCTCCCTCCCTCAGCACGACCCATTAAGCTTTACCTGGCGAGGGGCAGGAGCACTGGGTGAATTATCATCTCGTAGAATGCTGAGGGGAGAGCGGCCAGTTCCTCCAGACGTTGCCATGAATTTGTTGTTGGGCTTGTGTCTCATGGGCTTGCTCACTAGTTGACAAAAGGAAACACACCAGCACATCACGACAAGGCTCAGAGGTCCTGGATTTTAAATCCAGGATTTTAAATGCCTCCTGGTCTTTATCAAAAACTTACCCAAGGGCTTTAAGGTAAAGGGATCACAGAAAGGTTGATGTTGGAAGTGAGCTCTAGAGGACCTACTCCAGCAGGGTCACCCAGAGCCCACTGTCCAGGACCGTGTCTCTTGAATATCTCAAAGGACAGAGATTCTGCAACCTATCCGAGCAACCTGCTCCACTGCTTGGTCACCCTCACAGTGAAAAAAAGAGTTTCCTAATGTTCAGGAGCTTCCTGTGTACCACTCTGTCCCCGTGGCCTCTGGTCCCTTCACTGGGCACCACTGAAAAGAGCCTGGCTCTCCCTTCTTTTTACCCTTCCTTCAGGTATTTGTATCAATTAACAGGATACCCCCTGAGCGTTTTCCTTTCCAGGTTGAACAGCCCCAGCTCTCAGCCACTCCTCCAAGGAGCAGTGCTCAGCCCAGAGCTTTCTAAAACACACTCTGTATCAAAGCCTCTCAGCACTGCTCAGCCTTAGCACAGAGACCTGCTGCTCACCCTTGCTCCATAGCTTTTCCCAATGAAAAAACTGTAAGGTCCCTCTGGACAGGTCTCCACAGTCACACACCCATCTCAGAGAGGGGAAGAGTTGTTGTATACCTCTAGATTTTGAATACAGTTTAAAACCGCTTTCTCATCCCTGGACAGAAATCTGTTCGATGACATAGCAGTTCCCAGAGGGTGTCCCAGCCGCAGAGGCTCCAGGCGGTGGGACACAGCCGAACCGGGGGGTGAGGACAGGCTCCGGCGGGGAGCACGCCTGGAGAAGGCACTCCAACCAGACGGTGCCGAGAGCCCCGACTTGCTCACGGCCCATCGCGGGCAGCTCTCCGGGCACACGGAGCCCCGTCGCCCCCACACCGAGCACTCACCCGAGGAGAAGCCGTGCCCGGCAGGGCGGGCGGGCCGGGCCGGGCCGGGGGAGGGCGGCCTCTCCGCTTCTTCGCCCGCGGGCGGGGAGCTCCGCCGGGCCGGCTCCTCGGCGGGGCCCGTCGCTCCCGGAGGCGCCGGCTCGGGGGCCGCGGCCTCCGCCCCGAAGGCCTCGCTGAGCTGCTTCACCAGGCGGTCCACGCTGTCTGCCGGGGACGGAGGGGAGCCTCTGAGTCAGGCAGCCCCGCAACCCGCCCACCCACGGCCGCTTCACTCACCACTCGACACGGCTCTCATGGGCGTGCGGGAGATGCCGGGCGTGGGCGACCGTGGGTCTCGCTCCTGGCCGGTGCCCGCCGGCGGCTCGGCGGGGCTGGGCTGCGGGCTGCCCGCCGGGGAGCTCACCACCTGCGGAGAGGGCAGCCGTGGGGGCGGCGGGCCGGAGCCACGCAGGGGGAAGTGGCGGCGGAAGGGCGCCTACCTCAATGGGGGTGCGCAGGATGCCGGCGGTGGGGGAGCGGGGGTCGCTGACGTGAGCCAGGTGCTTGTTGCGGGGCGCGGCCGGGGTGGCGGGGGCGCTGCCGGAGGCCCCCATGGCGGCGGCGGCCGCACTGCGCCGCGGCCCCGCCGGACGCGCCGTTCGAATCTCCCGCGCGCCGGGCGGTGCCACCGCCCATTGGCCGCCGCGCAGGAGGCGGGGCTCACCGTGCCACGCCCACTTTCCCGCCCCGCCAGCCCGTCGGCTCCGCAGTCCCCGCCCGTCACGTCCCGCCTCGTCCCGCTGTCAATCTTCAGAGGCAGACCCGCCCCCTCGCCCCTCGGTACGCCGTTATTGGTGAAGGAGCCCGACACCGCCTCCCGCAATGGCCGGAGGGCGGTTGCGATTGGGCGAGCCGGCGGGTCGGCAGGGCGAGTCCGGCCTCCAGCCTCGCTTTCGATTGGTTGGGACCCGCCTGACCGCGCCGGACTGCGATTGGGTGGGGCGGGGCTGTAGGCGGTGCCGCGGTGAGCCGCTGTCATGGCGGAGCTGAGCGAGGCGCTGCTGTCGGTGTTGCCGTCCATCCGGGTGCCCAAGGCCGGCGACCGCGTCCACAAGGACGAGTGCGCCTTCTCCTTCGACACGCCGGTAAGCGCGCTCCGTCGCCGGCCCGCCCGCCCGCCCGGGCTGCTCCCGCCGCGGCCGGCTCCCACCCCGCCGCCAGCCGGGGCGCCGCCCGCGCGGGGCCTCACGGGATTTGTGGTTCCCCGGTGGCCGCGGCGGCCGTTCCCGAGCGGCGCGCAGGGCCCTCGCGGACTACTACGCCCGGCATGCCCCGCGGCGCGCCCCGCCCGCCCGCGGCACGCTGGGGGCTGTAGTTCTGGGGCCGGGGCGGGCGTGGGCAGGGCGCTCGCCCCGATCAGCGATGGCCCGGCCCGCCGGCAGCCCCTGGAGAGGGAGCGCCCCCGGCCCGAACCCTCTGTGCCGGGACTCGCCAGGACTTGTAGTCCAACGGGGGGCAGGGGCTCGGGCGCGTCCTGGGCCCGCCCTCGGCGGCGGGGGGCGGGCCGGGGGTCCCGCCCTGCCCGGGTCTGAGCCACCTCCCCGGCCTCGCCGCGCGGCGTGGCCCGGCGGGCGGGGGGCGAGGCGGTGCTGTGTCATTAAGATGGCAGTGGTCCCTTCTCCAGCCATCTCCACCCTGCTGACATCCCTGCGCTTCCTGCGCTTTCCCCGCTCGGCCTAAGGGGCGGCGAAGGCAGCGGGAGGGCGAGGTGCCCCTGGAGCTTCTTGGCGGGCGCCCGTCCGGGCTGCAGCTGGAAGATACGGGTCCTTCGGGGCAGCGGCACATGGCATCCTGGCCCTCGGTCCCTCCCCGAGCTCCACAGTGATGCCTGACCCTGCGCACTCCGTCTCAGTCCCAGCAGCTTCTGAAAGCTTCTGAGTGGTTTCCCTCTTTTCCAGCCCCTGCATTTGGGTCCCCTGCCCCTTCAGTTTGAAAAGGGTATCTGCTGAATGAGGGTGGTGTTTTCCAGCTGCTGATGGGGTGGTGGGGCACTTTCTGTATCTGTTTCCAGGCTGTTCACGGGCTTTTGAACACAACAGCAAAAGTAAACAGTGGTCTGTTAACCTTCCTCACACTGTAGCTTGGCAGCATTCCCTATGGCACTGGGAGTCATGTGTTTGGACAGGGTGCCACAGTTTTGCTGGTAATGATTGTACCATGCTCTGAACTTGTAAACTGTGTGTGCTAGGGGCCTTCTACGATATAAACTCTTGTGGAAAATCAGGCTTTCCTGATTTGGTAGCATCCTGCCATAAATGAACACACAAATAGTTTTTTAAATACATCATCATGACAGGAGTACCTGTTCTTCTGGGACAGCCAGGCTGGGGCTTGCCATCCTATTTCTTACTAGCTACTTGTGGCTGCTATGTAGGAATGAGCTGTTGCCATGACCTAATGAATAATGACTAGCCTGCCATGCCTATCCTAGCAGCTGGAATGCCATTCCTCACCACCTCCCTTCAGTTTTGTCCCTCCTTCCTTCCAGGAGTCAGATGGCGGCTTGTATATCTGCATGAACACGTTCCTGGGCTTTGGGAAGCAGTATGTGGAAAGGCACTATCAGAAAACAGGCCAGCGGGTCTACCTGCACCTCAAAAGAACACGTAAACCGGTAAAAAATAAAAGTACATGCACTCAGACTAGTTCTGAACTTGAGAGCCGGGCTGTGTCTGTGTATTCCATCAGGTACATGGAATCTCTGCTGAGATACAGCTGTTGTTTTTCCTGGTGAATTGAGGGACACCAGTGCTTCAGTTCTGCTTGCGCTGAGTTGTTGTATGGATTGCCCACGTTGTTTCTGCCTGGTTTCCTTCTGTTTCTGTTTTCAGAGCAGCTTGATTCCAGTCCCTAAGGCTTGCCACAGCATGCCTGTCCCCTTAACTCTTATTTCACTATTTTTTCTCCATGCCACAGAAGGAAGAAGATACCAGCTCCAGTGCTGGGGACCCCCCAAGGAAGAAACCAACTCGCTTGGCCATTGGTAAGGAAGCACCTATGTCCTGTAGGTATGGTCCCTGTGTTCAGCCAGGAGCTGCCTGGTTTGTCTCTTCTGCTTTACTTTTCTTGCCTAGTATCCATGGCCAAATTCAGACTTCATGTTTTTCAGTGTGTCTCGGGTGAGCAGTGTCTGTAGAACAGTCATTAAGGTGGTGGTTGTGTTCTGTGTCCAAAGTTGCACCTTGTTTTCCGTGTATAAATGTGTTTATTATCCTCTGCTGTGACCCCGCATGCCTGGCTCAGCTTGGTGTGGGGATCACCAGACTGGGACTGTTGCTTAAGCACAATGTCCTAGCATGAGGCTGAAGTAAGTTTGAGAAAATTTAGGTCTGAGAAAAGTAAGCTTGGAGGTCCTGGCAGACAAGCTATTTTTTAAACTCCTCTGATATTGAACTAGCATTATTGATAGAGATGGGGAAGAAATTAATGGGGAATGCTGCATTAGCATTTTTGGTTCATTAGGTCTTACAAGGTTAATACTGGAGGAAATACATATGAACATTAAAACACAAAAAATATTTTAAATATTCCTTCTTTTGGAAGAACAAGTGTTCCCATTACTGTCCTTCACTGACTGAGAGGGCTGTCGTGGCAATCAGTGGAGACACTGCTTATTTGGAGCAGTCTCAGCTGGTAATTTCTGAGCCATTATGGAGAAACATAAAGGAAGGAACAGGAACATTTGTAGCAGTACCAGGTTCTTGGCTTGCTGGGAGCTGGCCACTAGAGGGAAATCCAGAATCTGGACTGTGGATGTCTTGATTTTGGCTCACTTCTTCCCTGGTGTAGACGCCCAGTCTATTGCCAGAGCACAAACACCACTATTAAGACTGGCAGCTGCTCCCTGTTTTGTTGGTGAGCTGAATAGAGCCCCAAAGATCACTTCTAGCAAAATTGAGGCTGGAATCTCTTGTTTCTTCAGATAGCCAGTGCTTTTATGTATAAATATGATTATGCTGCTTTAGGAGAGATGAGGCCTGGTCTGCATTAGGAGTTATTTCTGCATCCTGAATTCTACAAAGGTCTTTCAACAAGTGTTGTCAGTGGATCGGCAAATACCTGCGTGTGATAACAGCTTGGTTGTGTAAATGGAGCAGGAGAGAATAAAAGAAAGTATTAGCCCTGTGAGACAGTGGTCTCAAGTTGAGGAGAAGTTTTTTTTATCTTTGTTTTAGCTGAACAGTGGTGATATAGCTAATCCTGACACGGGAGATATTTTAAAGTACTAGAAAGATTTGTGAACAAAATGTAGCCCTTGGTCTCCCTGTACCTCACTTCCTCCTCTCAGTGAAAGATCTACAGTGCTTGCCTCCTATGTCTGCATGTTGGTTGATGGGCTTTTGTGGTGTGTAGTGCTTAGGTACCACCATGGAAAGGGAGGCAGTGTACCTCAGGGCAAGCTGGTGCCTATAGACCCTCTTCCTTGTTTGGAGCCTCAGAAGGCTCACATCACCACCTGAGGGGACCTCACCAGTCTGGTTTAGTTTGTTTAGGGTTCAGGAATTGTGTAATGCCCTGGGGGGTTGTCTGTTGCTTTACTCTGTGAAGTGATGACAGGAAATCTCTGGGCTGTGCTGAAGAGGCACAGAAGAAGATTATCTAGGTATGTTGTTGCATGATGCTGGTGACTGTTTTCTAAAGTCATTGTGTTCGTATGTAGCAGTTTGTGCATAGTGTAAAAATTGTAGGTGTCTAAGGAGGGAGTTGCAGGAGATAGCATGGGACTGGATATTTCTGACAAGAATGTTTCAAGGAAATACAGTAGTGATTATCAGAACTGTGTTGCACACAGGATTCTTGAGGCAGAGACACTGAGCAGCAAAAGCTTTTCTTCCCATCAGAGATTTGTTGAAGCTGCAGATGTTCAGATATTTGTTGCAGAGATTATTGCAGTCACAGCATGCAATTTTTCCGGGAATAAATGAAATTCAGTTTTAAAACACAGGGGGTTTAGGCTGCTAATAAGACATGTGTCTTCTGCCTGTTTCCTTTTGGGATGTAGGATGTGAATATCTGCAGAACAGAGAAGGCCAGGCTTTTCCTCTGAGTACCTATATAATCCAAAAACTGTAGGTGAGGGAATCTGCAGAAACTGCAGATGTTTTGGTGGACATCCATGATGACTCTTAACCACTGGCAAATAACCTTTTATGTATGGATCTCCAGTTTCTGGTGCAACCTCTGGAGAGCACAGCTAGGTGGACATAGAAACCACTATCACTGTACCTTTGCTCAGACTTTTTCTGCAATTTTGGATGTTCTGGTTCCAGAGGAGCTCCTGGTTCTTCTTGCTTGAGTGCAGGACTCTGTAGACTGTCCTTTCTGGAAAAGGCAAGGAAGAGAGGCAGGCTTCTGAAAGATGCTTTGCCCTGGCTTACAAGATGATCTCTTCATGCACATCTCCATTCATTGTCTTGAGTATTCTGGTTAAGGTTGAGCACCCGTGCTTTATCTTGGCTCTCTTCTGGCCAATGCCTCTCTAGAGGAGGCTTGGTTTTCTTCCTGGTTGTAGCCAGAGTCTGGAGATTGTTTTTAAGCATCTGTAAAAAGAGCTGGGAAAAACAAAATCTATTGTCACTAGGCTTATAATTGTTCCTGTGAAGTCCACAGGACCAGCAGAAGCTCTGGGATCCAGAAGTGGGAGAAAGATTGTGGATCACTGATTTAGATTGTTGTCTTAGTCATGGTGCCTTATTTAATGTAAGCTGCAGGGAAAAAAGCTTTTCAAGCTCTTTGATTTCACTTATTGCCACAATATTTTTTCTTCTTGTAGGTGTAGAAGGTGGATTTGACATCACAGAAGAAAAGTTTGAATATGACGAAGATGTAAAAATAGTGATTTTGCCGGACCATTTGGATATTCCACGTGATGGGCTGGAGGGACTACCAGACATGGTCAAAGACAGGGTATGTTTGCGTGGAGGGCTGCGGTTACTGTTGATAAAAAAATGCACCATTGCAGAGAAGGAAACTGCCCTGTAAAAGGGATCCTGCAGAGCTGCTGTGAAGTCTCAGCTGGCAGTCTCCAGGATTGCTCTGAACTTACACAGTGCTGTATATTACAGAGTTCTGGCTTGTGTGTGACTGAGGCTCCCAGAAGTCACAACCAACTTGCCTAAATGTGGAGTGCTGTGGCACTGGAAGCTTCTTTGGCCTTTACCATGGTAGGCCAGCCCTTCATGTTTTCTCCTGCTGTCCTGATTCCAGATTGCCAGTGCAATTGAGGCCATCCTGACAGCAGATTCAGCCTCACGGAAGCAGGAGGTGCAGGCTTGGGATGGGGAGGTTCGACGTGTTTCCAAGCACGCTTTTTCCCTGCACCAGCTTCAGAACGATGTCCGCATCCCACCATGGTGAGCATAGTACTGGAACTTGCCGTGTCACTCGTGTCCCAGGCTCTTCTCCTGTGCTGGGCTGCAGCAGCAGATGAGACTTCTTTTGTGAGTCTGCAGGTGTGCCTTGTCACAGTAGATTCAGGGGAGGTGGCACACTAGGGGATATCAGGATTATCAGTGTCCTGTAGTAGAAGAGGAATGACATCACTTACACTACGGATATTGCAGTGGGCAGCAATGGTGAGGGCTTGGGAGGTAGAAACCAGAGGTTTTCCCTCTGATCTCTTTTTTTCTGGTCCTTGTCAATAGTGGCTGGAAGTGCAGCAAGTGTGACATGAAGGAGAACCTGTGGCTGAACATGACCGACGGAGCCATCCTCTGTGGTCGGCGCTACTTCGACGGCAGTGGTGGCAACAACCACGCAGTCGAGCACTACCGAGAAACCGGCTACCCGCTGGCTGTGAAACTGGGAACAATCACTCCTGATGGGGCTGGTGAGAGGGGGGATCCTCCCAGGCTTAGGGATGCCAGGTGCCTCTCAGGCTGACGCAGATCTCTTGCAGGTATCAGGGTGGTGTTGGCCATCTTGTGACCTGGAGCACGCGGTGTCATCCCATTGTGAACTTTGCCTCTCTGACCTGCTTCTTGTATGAGGCAAAGAATGAGCTGATAAAAAAGCCTTGCCTTCCTCTGCCCCTCCCTTGTAACTGGGAGCTTTTAGAATAGTTGTCCAGGTTGCCATCTGATTTTCTGTGTTGGGGTGTTTATCAAAGAATCGTGTGTTCAAATCCTGAGTGGAGAGTGTATGGCACAGTAACCCACTTTCATTACTCCTGGCATAAGTGTACCTCTGTACCCTGATCAGTGACAAAGTTGTCTTGTCACGTGTTTAGGAGGATTTAGAACACTATTCTGTCTGTTAATGTTATTCTGCTGAGAAAAGGCAGAAAGTCCAACGTCTCAGTTTGTCAAAACTCTCAGTTCTGAGCGCTTTCTTCATCCAGCTGGGAATTTGAGATCACAGGCCATTATAAGTTCCTTTTTTTTTCTGTTTTCCTGCATAGATGTCTACTCCTATGATGAGGATGACATGGTGTTGGATCCCAACCTGGCAGAACACCTGGCACATTTTGGGATTGACATGCTCAAGATGCAGAAGGTGAGGAGGAAGTGGTGTCCTCCATAGGCCCAGAGGGAGAGAGAAGCAGCTCTGAGGGGTCTTTGCTAGATTCCAACTTTCTGTGGCTATGCAGAACCATTCCTAGTCAAGAAACTCTGGGGTTTTTTGTCACACATAGAGTTGTCTCGTCTGCCTCTCTTCTTTGATTGCCTGTTTTGCTTTTCTTTCATGTCCATCAGGTCTATTTCCGTGGCAATATGTGTCAGTACCGTGGGCAGGGAGGCTCCCAAGTGCTGAACTTTTTTTGTTAGTGTGTGGTTTCCATGCCTCTTTCTAGGGAATGGTTCAGATATAGTCTCCCATATTTCTTTTCCCTCCTCTTTCTGTCCCAGGTATTCATATGTATGGAAACAGCTCTTGTTTCTTCCTCCTCTACTTACAGAATAAAACAGAATGGATTTGACTCTGTTTCTCTCCAGCATTGCACTTTTCACACCTCTGATGTTGCCTTGAATCTTCATTGAGGATTTTCCTGTTCTTTCCCTCTGCAGACAGACAAGACAATGACAGAACTGGAAATAGACATGAACCAGCGTATTGGCGAGTGGGAGCTCATCCAGGAGTCTGGTGTTCAACTCAAGCCCCTCTATGGGCCTGGTTACACTGGGATCCGTAACTTGGGCAACAGTTGCTACCTCAATTCTGTGATGCAGGTGCTGTTCAGTATCCCAGACTTCCAGAGAAAGTAAGTGAGCTTAATCACTCCTTTCCATTAGTCTGGGATCAGTACAAAGGTCCCCTCAGGCTGGGCGCTTCTGTGGCAGTAATCCTGCTCAGAACTGCATTTTTACCACATGAAGCTGCATATCCCTTAGATTGCTCTGTTTTGCTCTGCAGGTATGTGGACAAGCTGGAGAAGATATTCCAAAGTGCACCTTCGGACCCCACACAGGACTTCAGCACACAAGTGTACGTAGAACTTTGGTGAGAGAAGGAAGGCTGAGGCTGCCTGGATGCATCCCCTCTGTGCTGCTTTGCTCCAGGGTTCTCCCTCAAGCCTCACCTCTCTTTCCTTGCCTGTCACCAGAGACACTGATCCTCAGGGATCAATAAGGATCTGAGCCAAGGAAGTTCAGCTGAATGCCCTAGATGAAGAGGACAGAGTGCACCCTGTGCTCATGAGAGGCTCTGAAATGTATTATGTATCTTGTGGCTGTTAAACTGGGGGGATTTCTGGGAGGCAGCTTCTGTCTGCATAACAGTTAAAAGGGGCTTGCTGTCTGTAGTGGAGGGAGATGGGAAAGAGCAAGGGGATACATAGGTTTAGGCAGCTTTATTCTCAGTAGATAACTTATGTATGCCTAAAAAGGCTTCCCTCAAGAGGTACTGTGCAGGAGAATATGCAGAAGGAGGAACACAAGATTTGGGAGGGAGTTACATTTCAAGTACGTCAAGTCTGTGCTGCAGCTGCTCTCAACAAGCCTGTGGAAGTTTGGGGTGAAGGAATAGAAGGTGGCATTTGTGGACAGGGAGTTCAGTGGTACAGGAGGATTCTAAATTTGGGCAGCCTGGAGTGAGGTGTTCACTGAGAGGGAATTAAGGTGAGACAGCCAGAAAGGTGATTGCCTGGGCAAAGGGAGGAATTGGTAAGGTTTGGTTCCAGACAAATGGCAATAATGATGGGGAAGGACTGGAGTGAAATGGAATAGCAGGAGGGTCTGGGCATAGGAGTAAATCGCTGAACACATACTGTTGTCCATTAAGTGCCTGATGCAGTCAGTCTTTCCTCTGGGAGAACGTGATCAGTCTGCTCACAGCAGTGCTATTTCTGGCTCAGACAATTTCTCTGTGCCCTGTTGTCTCCTGCACAGTCAGACACTGCTCCGTTCCCCCGTCAGGCTGCAGCTCAGCTTGGCTGTTGCACAGCTGCTCTGTGGCTCAGCACCAGCTGTTCCTTCTTGTTCTACTCAGTGTGCAAGCAGTGGTTGAGATTGACACCCTAAAGCCCTGGTAACTTTGAAGTCAGTGATGTCTCCAGGGGCCAGAGAGGGAAGACCACAATAAGATAATCTTGCCTGGTGCAGCAGAGAAAGCTGTTATCTGTGAGACTGACAGCCCGTGGCAGTGTTAGAGCTGGATGGGTTGATGTGGCTCCTGGAGCATGTGAGATTGAAGAAACATTAATACTAACAGTGGTTTTGTCCTTCCAGAGCCAAACTGGGCCATGGACTGCTTTCTGGGGAGTATTCAAGGCCAGTTTCTGCAGATGGGGAGCAGCAGCCAGATCAGAAGGTGAGGAGGCTTGGACACGGCATCCCCTTGATGGGTGTGTTGCATGAGGTATTGTTGTGTGCTATGTGGCAAAGGAGGGAGAGCCCTTTCTGAAGACATGTGCTGGGGCTTGTTGCAAGGCCTGTCACCTGAAGAAAAGCATGGCTAAGAATAGAGTGCTACATGCCAGGACACATGCTTGGCAAATTATAACCACCTTCCTCTTCCACATTGTTCTTTGCAGGGTATGCAAAATGGCATTGCTCCACGCATGTTTAAGTCCCTCATTGGAAAGGGGCACCCAGAATTTTCCACTAACCGACAGCAGGATGCACAGGAATTCTTTCTGCACTTCATCAACATGGTGGAGGTAATGGTTGAGTCTATCTGGCAAATCATGGAAAAGTCCAGCTTGATTTTCTTCCCACGGCAAGGGGTGAGGAGTAGAGGTGAGAAGCTGGCAGTCAGAGCAGAGAGAGGGAGAGAACACAGGGAAATGGGCCTTCTAGCACCTGCCAGGGTGAGAAGGAGAGGTGCTTGGCCATGTGTTTCAGGGCTGATTCCATGGAGAAATCTTTTTTGGGAATGTCACAGCTTTACAGGAGATGTAAACTTTCTTCTGTAGGAGCCATGGCTTCCTGGAGTACAGAAGCTGGCTTTAAGTTTCCTCTTTGCTGTCTTTTCCAGGGTACTGGATACAGAAGTGACTACTCTTGAGCCATGTGCTGTGTGACATCACTGTTACTGCAGGTCATTTTTTGTGCCATTCTGATATTACATCTGTGCTTCTAATTTCTCCTTCTTCAGAGGAACTGCCGCAGCTCGGAGAACCCTAACGAGGTCTTCCGTTTTCTGGTGGAGGAGAAGCTGAAGTGCCTGGCCACAGAAAAGGTGAAATATACCCAGCGTGTGGACTATATTATGCAGCTGCCTGTGCCCATGGATGCTGCACTCAACAAAGGTCAGTACGTGCCAACACCAGAAGAGTAGCAAGCCCTATGTTTGTATATTGTACTATTCTTACAGAACTCCTTAAATAAAAGAGGGACTTCTTTGCCACTTCTGAGGCCAGGTCCTTCTCCTGCTTTTGTGGGATCAGGCTGATATCTTCAGAGGTGGTGTGACACGGTGATGTCCCTCTAGAGCCTTTCCCTCGGCCACCACAAGCTGGGCTGTGATTCAGCAGCACCACAGGAGTGACTGCAGTAGCAGAACTGCTCTAGAAGCTGTGCTCCATTCTCGATGGCCTGTTTCTATAGGCCTGCTCTGCCTCTGGGTGTAGCTTACACCAGTCGCTTTGTAGGCACCTAGAGGTGGTCCTTGACTCCTCTGCTTTATTCTCTAGATGAACTGCTGGAGTATGAGGAGAAGAAGAGGCAGGCAGAGGAGGAGAAGCAGCCACTGCCTGAGCTGGTGCGAGCCAAGGTGCCTTTCAGCTCCTGCCTAGAGGCCTATGGAGCTCCAGAGCAGGTGGATGATTTCTGGAGCACAGCCTTGCAGGCCAAGTCTGTGGCTCTCAAGTAAGTGTGTGTCAGCTAAGCTGGGATGAGCTGGCCATAGCTCCATCTCTGGGGACTTCTTGTAGTGGCTTGGGGGGAGAACCATTACTGAAGCTTCGTAGTCCTCCACAGCCTGGGTCCATTGAACATTGAAGCAGGGAGGGGATCAGTCCATCAGTGCTAGGTGTTGCCCTCAGTAGGCAGAAGTGCTAATGAAGTCCTGGCCATCAGATTTCAGTTGCTGAGAGGTACGAAAACACAGTAATCCTTCAGAAAACTAGTAGCTTTTACTGTAAATTTAAAATTTAGCTTTGAAATGTGTACTGACTGTATGATGACGCTGATCTTGCGCTATCTCTAAAATTTCTTCAAGTTTTTAACTGCGAAGATTTGGGCAGAACTCTGAGTGTAACAGATGCATGAGTTCTTTGAAAGAATGCTAGTTTAAATGGTAGTAGCAAGGTTTAAAAAACAGCTTTAATTTTTCTCACTGCTTGTAGCACATGCAACAGTGCAAAGTTGAAGTGACAAGACTAGAAATGTAAGCAGCTTTCTGCTGTGATGCTGAGTGTTCTTTTGCAATGAAAGTCATCAAAGAGTTGAAAGTGCTTTTCTGTACTCCATTATTCAAGGAGTAATTCATTAATTAATTTAATTATTAAACAAATACTCCATTATTAAGCAATAGTTACTATAAACAAACATCACACTGAAAAGTAACATTTTGTTTTCATTTTTACTGAGTTGTCTTCAAACACTTTACTGTCACTTAATTTAGTTCTACAGCATGTTGCAATTATCACCTGGTAATGAGTATCTGTCTCACTTACAGGTGCTTCTCCCTTCACAAACGTTCTCCTCTGTTTCATAGATTCCAGACATTTTCTCTCTCAAATTGTCTAACTAAATAATGTGTAATCAAATTCAGTTAACTTAAAATTCGCTGCTTCTGTTTCATATCCAAAAAAGTGCTCTTGACAGTTCCTGAAGGTGTATCAGTTGGTCTAATAAAAGATGTTATTTCCACTGCATTCCTTAAGGGTTAGAGTTGAATTAAACAAAATCTGACCAGGCTTGTAAAATACAAGATTGGAAGGTAGAGAATATGTACTTTTTTTTTCGCATCTCCAAGATTTGCATTCCATCTCATCTTGTCAGGGCTTCTGCCTTAGAAATGGTTCTGTGTTTGAGGAGCTTTAAGCTCAGCACAGAAGAGTTGCACAGACAGGTGTATCCCCCAATTTGCTCAAGACATGGCTCTGTCCTACTTGCTGATTTCTTGGATCAGCTAGATACCCTGAATCTCTGCTGACAAGGTATTTAAAAATGTTACATATCTCTTTCAGAACGACACGGTTCGCCTCTTTCCCAGATTATCTGGTCATCCAGATCAAGAAGTTCACTTTTGGTTTGGACTGGGTGCCCAAAAAGCTCGGTAAGGAGGATGAGAAGTACAGGGTATATAGGTACTGGCAGTCACATCTGGATATTGTGGTTACAGGAGGAAAGTAACTATCCCAAAAGTTGCTGCAGGCATCCCCAGGGACTTACCCTTCTCGATCTCCCAGCCAAGTCCTTTGTTTCTGCCCCTGCTTGGAGGCTGAGCAAGACCATATCTTGCAGATGTTTCCATTGAAATGCCAGAGGAGCTGGATATCTCTGCACTGCAGGGAACGGGGCTGCAGGAAGGAGAAGAGGAAATGCCAGACATCGCACCCCCACTGGTGACACCAGATGAGCCCAAAGGTAGCCTGGGGTTCTATGGCAACGAGGACGACGACTCCTTCTGCTCCCCTCACTTCTCCTCTCCGACATGTTAGTGATTCTCCTCCTCTCTTCCTGATGCCTGACTCATTTCCTTGCTCTCCTTGCCTTGTGTCCCATGCTAGCAGTTTCCCACTTGCTCAGACTTTCCCTGTCCTTTTGTCAGCGATTGCCAGCTGCCTCCCTTGCATGCCTGTTATGCAAGGGTGTTATGCAAGGGGGTTTGTTGATTCCTGTTCTGTGCAAGATGGGGTGACATGTCCGGTGCATTTAGAGGAGGCAGATCTGGGATTTATACAGGATTTAATTGGTAGGGGTATTTAATTTTCACAAACTACAGTGGGAGGTCGGGTTCAGAGCCTAGGGAAGAGCCAGAGTTCATGGGTTGAATCATTTTGCCTGTGTGTGAGACTGCTCTTCTGGAGAAGAAAGGTGGCTGAGAAAAGCCAAGAGCTGGAACTCGGTGTGAAGTAAAGCGGTGGCTTTGGAGGCTGTGTGACATGAAATGGAGCCAGCAGGGATGGGTGGGAGTGGGTGGCTCTAACTTCTGTCTCCCCACAGCACCCATGCTGGATGAGTCGGTGATTATCCAGCTAGTGGAAATGGGCTTTCCCATGGATGCCTGCCGCAAAGCCGTGTATTACACAGGGAATAGCGGGGTTGAGGCGGCCATGAACTGGGTCATGTCACATATGGACGATCCAGGTATGAGGCCACAGCCACGGTGAAGCTTACTGCTTCTGGGCTGTTCTTGTGTCCTACTACCACAGTGGGAAGCTGAAGTAGTTTGGACTTGGGCTGTACACTCTTGGAGAGATCTGATTACTCTGAGCTGTGTTGTGTTTCCTGCTGCAGACTTTGCTAACCCGTTAGTTCTCCCTGGATCCAGTGGGCCAGGGTCAACTATTGCCTGCCCAGACCCTCCTTCAGAAGACAGTGTGGCCACCATTGTCTCCATGGGCTTCTCCCGGGACCAGGCAATGAAAGCACTTAGAGCCACGGTGAGAGGCACGGGCGACATCAGAGTGCAAGGATTTTCCCAGGATCAGGAATTCTCAAGTTCACCATCTTCTTTTTCTTTCCAGAACAACAGTCTGGAGCGTGCTGTGGATTGGATCTTCAGTCACATTGATGACCTTGATGCAGAAGCTGCTATGGATATCTCAGAGGGGCGCTCGGCAGCCGAGTCCATCTCTGAATCCGTCCCCGTGGGTCCCAAAGTGCGCGATGGGCCTGGAAGTGAGTTCAGGCAATAGGAGTGTGGATTTTGGCCTGCAAACTCAACATTACTTTGTCGTTCCTGATCCATGCAGTACTGCAGGTTTTAGCAGCAGCAGCTATTGCAGAGCTGGTCTGGTTGGAGAGGTGGAAGCAGGGAGGAAGAGGGAAGGAATGGCAAAGTAGTCTGGACCCTTCAGGCTGGATGAGGATTACCTGGAAGCCAGTAAGAGAGAGGTTGGGGAAGTGCCATCAGGTGAAAGACAGGAAGGGCTATGCTGCTTTTATCCAGTGGTTCTGGGAGGCTTTTTTTGCCCTTTTGGTTCCCACTGAAAAAAACAGTTGCAGTCTGTGCACAGAATTTGTGCCAGTGGTGCTTAGCTGCTGGATGCCATAGGGATGGGAAATCCCTGCCTTACCCATCCAGCACCCGTGGCCCAAATAAAAAGTTGGAAGAGAAAAGGCTAAAAGGAAGTTAGCGTCTCCCATTTCCCTGTATGCTTGGCCTTAAGAACACTCACAGTAACACCTGATGGGGATCCAATTCTAAATTATTACCCAGCAAAGCTTCCTTCAGTGATCCTTCTCTAGAGAGGGCCTTGCACAGGGTGTTGGGGAGTAAGACATTTTTCTTCTTTCCCTGACAATCCTCTCTTCCCTCCTTCTTTCAAGAATATCAGCTGTTTGCCTTCATCAGCCACATGGGTACTTCAACTATGTGTGGACATTATGTTTGTCACATCAAGAAAGATGGCAGGTAAGGATTTCCACAGTGTAAGGTACTAGTTTAAATCCTCATACTGCCCCATTTTTCTAGAGGTCTTGGGAGGGGGGGGGTTGGGGCTGAGAGCTGGTGAGGGCAATTGAGTTGTCTTAACCGTGGAATGGCATTTCTGAGCTCCTCTTGTGCCTGTTGCAGGTGGGTGATCTACAACGACCAGAAAGTCTGTGCTTCTGAGAAGCCCCCCAAGGACCTGGGCTACATCTACTTCTACCAGCGGATTCCCAGCTAGAACATCCTCTTGCTGTGTGTGGTGGGGGGAGAGTGGGCTGAAGGTGTGGGGGGGAAAGGGGTGGGGACAGTGAGGGTGGGAGCAGGGTCCTTCTCATCCCTGCTCCTTTCCCCAGTCCCTTCACAGCCTCTCTGTGGAGACACGGGGAGACATGAGTTCACTGACTAATCGACTGGGGGCTGGAGCCCCCGTGGACATGAGTGAAGGGGGTTTGGGGGGTTGGGAATATCTGTTTCTATAGGAAATGTCCTCACTGTCCTCACCCCCGTGACACACAGCCCTAGTGCTTCGCTGCTTGGTGGGATGATGCCACCTTCTTGCTGTCCGGAAGGAGAGGAGGGGGCTTGTGTGTACGTGTGGCTTGTGAATGGGGGGGTTCCTCCTGCCCGCCCTGTCGGGCGAGGGCGTGGGGCGGGCAGCAAGGCGAGCCACGAGCAGCGCTTCCCCTTGTGTGCCCTTGATATGCCAAAATACACGAGGGACAAAATAAAAGTCGAAGTACCCCCCTGGCTCCTGTCTGACCCCCGCCGGCCGCGGGAGAGCGCGGGTGGGGCAAGGGGCGGGGCTCTGCCGCGGGGCGTGGTTTGGGGCGGGACATGCGGGGGTGTGGTCTAGGCCGCCGCCGGCCTATAAAAGAGGCGCCGGTCTCCGTTCGCGTTGCCGCCGCTGACCTTCGCGTCTCCTCCGGTGCCGGCCCCGCTCCCGTTCGTTCCAGCCATGGCGCACAGGAAGTTCTTCGTGGGGGGCAACTGGAAGATGAACGGCGACAAGAAGAGCCTGGGCGAGCTCATCCACACGCTGAATAGCGCCAAGCTCTCCGCCGACACCGGTGAGGGCGCGGCCCGCACGTAGCGCACGTCCCACACGGCCCTGCGGAGCCGGGGACCGGGTCCGGGCCCGGGCGGGGGAGCGGCAAATGTCAGAGGGCGGCGGGGGCCTAAATATAACCCCGCGGCAGCGGCGCTAAATATACCCGCGAAACCGGATCCGGGTTCCCGCAGGCCCGGCCGCCACGTGCGGCCGACCCCCGGGGCGCCCCCGGCCGATCCCCGGACACTCCGCGGGAGCGGGCGGCCCGCGGGCCCGGGACCCCGCGCCTCCCCTCGGCCTGGCCCCCACGCTCTGGGAGTGGGGCTCTCGGAGCGCCGCGCTGCAGCCGAGCTGCGCTGCCCCCGCCCCGCCGCCGTGCTCGGTTATAACCCCAGGCACAACCCGGCTCTTCTCGGTTCGGCCCGGCCCAGGCTGCAGGGTGGGATTCGCACCCGATCTTTTATCTGGGCACTTTCCAAGGGACCCCTGTGACCTGGCCGTCGGTCTGGTATCGCGTGTCCGGCCCCCTGGAAAGGGCTTTCCTCCCTGCTGTTGAGTTATCGGATAGCAGGGATTGTCCTGTGGCAGACGGCCCCCCAAATGTCAGTGAGGAGGGGCGGGCTGTGCCTTCCCAGGAGAGTGGGATGACCTCTTGGGGCTGGGATCAGTGGCCGGGTACAGTTTCTTCCCTTCTCCTGTCACAAGGGTAACAGGGTACTTTGCCTTGCAGAGGTGGTTTGTGGAGCCCCCGCCATCTACCTAGACTTTGCCCGCCAGAAGCTCGATGCAAAGATTGGAGTGGCAGCACAGAACTGTTACAAGGTACCAAAGGGAGCTTTCACAGGAGAGATCAGGTGAGCCCCAGAGAGTAAAGTCAGGGTGCCTCTGGGATGTGAATTTCCTTCAGTGAGTCATCTCCTTTCTCCTCAGCCCAGCAATGATCAAGGATATTGGAGCTGCATGGGTGATCCTAGGCCACTCAGAGCGAAGGCATGTTTTTGGAGAGTCTGATGAGGTGAGTGCCCTCATAGAATGGAGACATAGTCCAGCTAAGATGGATCTGCAAAGACTCCCACCTGTTTTATTGGCTGCTTTGTTTCTTTTCCATTCCCAGTTGATTGGGCAGAAGGTGTCTCATGCTCTGGCTGAGGGCCTTGGAGTCATTGCCTGTATTGGAGAGAAGCTGGATGAGAGAGAAGCTGGCATAACAGAGAAGGTGGTTTTTGAACAGACTAAGGCTATTGCTGGTAAGAGGAAAAAGAAATTGTTGGTTTGGGTTTTTCTAGCCATTTTCCAGCTCCCCTCTTCCCAGTATGGAGATACTGTGCTTACATCTACCTTCTCCCTCTTCCCTAGATAATGTGAAGGACTGGGGTAAAGTGGTTCTTGCCTATGAGCCAGTTTGGGCTATTGGAACTGGTAAAACTGCAACTCCCCAACAGGTATGAGTGGGTGAAGTGGCTGATAAAACGAGCAACTGACCCTTCCCCCTCAGGAAACCTTCCTGAAGATTCTTACTGAGAATCTCCTGGAGATTCTTAGTGACTTAGAGAATATCTGTGCCCTTGTCTTTGGAAGTGAACTGTGTGCAGAATGGCTCAGGCCTCAGTGTGACTTCTGCGTTGTATTGCAGGCTCAGGAAGTTCATGAGAAGCTGCGGGGGTGGCTAAAAAGCCACGTGTCTGATGCTGTTGCTCAGTCAACTAGGATTATCTATGGAGGTGAGTCTGGACCCACTTTCCAGGGCAGGAAGTGCTTAGTTTCTCTACCTGTTGCTGCAGTTGTACATCATTCTCTCCCTAGCAAGGAAACTCTTGACTTGGAGAGCATAAAGAATCACCTCCTAGCTTGTTTGGGTAGCTTGCTTGGATAAATAGGAGACAGTCTTGCTGTCTGCAAGAGGTGGCTGGTACCTTGCTAGTCCTGCCTTTGCCTTGGCTCCGTTTTCCTGGAGCTTGCACATCTGACTTTAAAACACTGCTCCCTCCTTAGGCTCTGTCACTGGCAGCAACTGTAAGGAGCTGGCCTCTCAGCATGATGTGGATGGCTTCCTTGTTGGTGGAGCTTCTCTCAAGCCAGAGTTCGTGGATATTATCAATGCCAAACACTGAAGCACCCCATGAGGAGCTGTCCCTTGTGGTTAAGAAATGGAAGCAAGAAGGGACCTTTTGTTGCACACATCTCAGTACGGAGGCCTCCCCGAGGCTTTCCCCCTCCACAGTCATTGTTGTAGATGTTCTGCTAACCACCCCCACCACGTCAGAGTCCTGGTAGCAGGAGCCTGTCTCGGCAGAGTCTTGACAGAGTCTCCTCTCCGAGCTGAATCCTCAGTTTCCCGTTGACCTGTTCAGAGCCCACAGCCCACCTGGCCAGTATCTCTCCCTTTCCCTTCAGCCCTGCAGGGAGAGGGGGCCGCTGGTGCTGTGGGGAGGGAAGAGGAACCACAGTCTTGCATCCCTCAGCTCCATAAGCAAGGAACCTGTCAGCTTAGATCCTTGTGAGATGTCTTACCTCACCTGTGTCCCGTACTGAACAATAAATGAAAAACAGAAAAAGCAAAGGTGTGTCCTGGATCTTATTTGGAAGCATCTTGGGGACAAGCAGCATAGAGAACTTACTGCTTTTGGAGGTGGCTGATCGCAGAGAGGGTTTTGTGGGCTTTTCCCTGAGAGCCCACAGTTACCCCAGTAAGTGCACAGTTTCTACCTACATCTTGCTTCTGTCATATAACAGCTCTTCTTTGGACCTGTGGTGATTCTGATATATCTGTGCCTCTGTTCCAGTAGCTGCTGGAGCACCTGGCTGTTCCACCAGTGAGCCAGTCTTCCCTGGCAGGCTCAGTAATGTGCTCATTCCTGCTCTTTGCCTGTACGGACTGTAATTGACTTTGCTCGTTAAATGTGGAGTGGAGCGGCTCAGTCTCTGCAGGGAAGGATTTTATTTAGGGCCTGTGTTGGGGCAGTGCTTGCTGCCTGCTTTCAGCAGTGTGCTGGTGGGTGAGGAAGCAAGACTTGATGATACTTCCCAGCTGCTGATTTTTTTTTTTTTGGTAGTACTGAGGATGATGAAAAAGAAGTGCCTCACAAGGAGGAGCTTATTTGTGAGGCGGTACATCCTTGGGAGCCTATGGGCAGTGTTCCAGCTGCTAGTGCCAGCATCACCTGAGGGATAAGGGGCTGGAGCTGAAGAGCAAGGAAGAAAAAGCCTGATGCTGTGGGGACTCCTGCCCTACTGCTGCTGGGTGAGCTTCCTGCTGCCCAGCTGGATGGGAGGGATCTCCTTCCTGGGATGTCAGGTGATTTGAGAAGGAAGAGCCTGACAGCAGCAAGGAGGTGGCAGCTCCCAGTTCTATATGTGTGTGGAGTGATGTAGAAAGGAGGAGGATAATTCAAAGGCAAAAAAAAAAAAAAAATCTGAAAACTACACAACCAGAGCACGTGTTTCTGAGAGGCTGCTGGGCCATGGCTGTACTTTGGGGCTGTTGGGTAATACAGAGCAGCAGTGATGCAGCAGGGGCACACAGTGGTCCTAAGGCTGCAGGGACTGGGTACAGTCACTCAGGGCTGGGCCACCGGCTGCAGCTCTCCTGTCAGCTCCTGCTCCTGCCCAGCCCTGCCCACAGCACAAGAGCCCAGGAGAGTGACCTACATAGAAGAAAACAGATGGGAGCTGGGCATTGATCTTGCTGCTTTGAGAGAATGCAGGGGCATGAAAACACTCATTTAATGAGGAATAAACTCATGGAAAATAATTTCTATATCAGCAGGAGTGCCAGATCTTGTTTCTCTTCTTTTTGTCTGCTTCCTGGCAGAACTGCAGCTTTCTGGAGTGGAAATACTGCCAGATCCTCACAGCAAATTGTAGTGGTTGGATGTTAAACAGGTTGCTGTTGGAGAAAAATGCACTGTGCCAGATGTGACAGCCTGAGAGAGGCTGCGATGGCTCCGCATCCTCAGCCCCAAACAATAGCCAGGCTCAGCTTGCATTCCCAATAGGCACCACACATACATGTTGGACTCAATGATCCTTTTGGGTATCCCTTTAAACTCAGAATATTCTGTGACTTTGAATATATTGCACTTAAACATAGCCATGGCTGGCCACACAGATCTGTCCACACAGAGCACTCCCACACAGCAGTGGCAGCCTCATCCCACTCTCTGCTCCAGCTGAGCAGGACGGAGGCGCACTAGTGAGCGTCTGTGTATTTACAGAAGTATTCACACACGTGTACAGTGTGTCTCCTTCCAGCAGCTGGGCTCAGGCAGTGCCCAGGAGCTGCCCCTCAATCCCAGCCTCTCCAGCCCCCCAGCAGCCAGCTCCCTGTGGCGCTCTGACCACGAGTTCCTCACGCAGGGCAAAGTGCAGAAGGAGTTTAATGAGAAGACCCGACAGGCTGCACTGATCAGGTGCAGGATGTGGACAGATCATCACAAGCCATTGACACACGACTGGCCCTTTTTATTCCTGTATGCTATATTTGTTTCTCTGTGTGACCTAGATCACCCCTGGTTCCTGCCCTAATCACTCCCTGATGAGTCCTGTGCAATCCCCAGATGCTCTTCCCCTGCATCTCGTCCTGTGTCCCACACCCCTGAAGACAGCTATACCCCTAATCCTAAAGGTGCTCTGAGGCTCCTGGGATGTGGCTGGACAGGGTGTTCCTTTCTCTGAGTCCTTAATTTGGGTTCCCACCTGCCACTGTGCTCCTGTGCCCCTCGAAGTGGGCCTTTATTTGGCTGATGGCTCCTGGGACGGGCCTGGAAGCAGCCTGGTGGGTGCTGCTTGGGCTCCCCCTCCTGCCATCGACACCCTGTGCTCCTCTGAGGGTGTGCGGGCCAGCTTTTAGCTAATTATCAGTGTAATTAGGTTTGGGATATATATAATCTAAATAAAATTTCTCTAGTTTAAAGATTTGTGTTTCCTTCCGTAATTATGGAATGTTTAGGGCAGAAAGCAAAGGCAGGAAAGGAAGTGTTCATATGTAGATTATTTCTTTGCTCTGAGGGTGGTGAGGCACTGGAACAGGCTGCCCCATCCTTGGAGGTGTTCAAGGCCGGGTTGGATGGAGCCCACAGCTACCTGGTATAGTGGGGGGCATCCCTGCTCATGGCAGGGGGATTGAGACAAGCTGATTTTTGAGGTTCCTTCCAATCCAAATCAATCTGTGGTTGCATGATAATGAGCAGGGAGTGAATTCAGATTCACATTCAGATGTGTAGCACAGGAGAAGGGCTCGGCACCGGGGAGCCTAGCAGGACAAGGCAGGGGGCAGCTTGCTGTGCAGCCTGAGCGCAGGGGCGCTGTGCAGGAAGGGGATGGCTGGTGGTTGTGTGAGCAGCTCTGCTTGGACCAGCTTACCCAGCACCAATGTTATCCAGGCACTGCAAAGGAGCAAAGTGCACTGAAGGGAAAGGGAGCAGAGCCTTGGACTTTGTATTAACTGCAAACCACCGCTGACCATCAGCTCTGACTAACATTCCTGGCTGGTAAACACCCAGTGCTGTTGGCATCGGCTGGGCACGGGAAACCTCAGCCCTTCCCAACTCCACTGCCTGGAGGCCAGGGCTGGAGCAGTGCACCCCAAAAACCCTTCCTGGCATTCACATGCTCATATTTAGGGAGGCTTTATGCAGAAGAATTAGCCCAAGGCTAATTCTGCTCAACATGTTAATTAAACATTTACTAGAGGGTAAATTAATTAGGCATTGACCGCCCCAGTGCCCACCGCCCTGTGCAGCCCTGCCTGACTTTGAACCCGCCCCGTTTTGAGCTGGGGTGCGCACAGAGGTCCCTTCCCACCGAAAAAAATCCTTCGGTTCTCTGCATACGCTAACAGCTGCAGACGTCACCCAGACGGGAAGGTGAGGCGGGATCGCGGAGCGCCTGTGGTGAGGGCGGGACACGCTCGGAGCTCTCCGAGGCCCGGGGGCGCGGTGCCGGGCACAGCGGCGGGCCCGCCCCCGTTCCCATGGCAGCGGCCGGGCCTCGGCGAGCGGCCGCCGCGGGAGGCGGCAAGAGCGGCCTGGCTCGGGAGGATGGAGGACGAGGAGGAGAAGGAAGAGGGGGAGGAGAAGGAGGAGGAGAAGGAGGAGGAGGAGGAGGAGGAAGATGAGGTGAGGAGGAAGCCCTCAGCACCGCCCGGCTGTGGCTGGGCCAGAGCTGGAGGTGTGCTCTCTCCTTCTCTCCCAGGAGCCGCCTCCCTGTCCCCTGACGGAGGAACACCTCAAGGAGGGCCTCTCTCTCCTCAGTAAGACCGGCAACGGGCTGGCCCACACCTATGTGAAGTTTGAAGCCAAAAACAAGTGAGTGTGCAATGCCTGACGCGGCAGAATCCCCTTATTCCATGGCCATGGAGCCGCTGTGCTGCAAGCTGGTGACCGGCCATGCAGGGAAGGAGCGTATCCAGGCCCTGCTCTCCAGCCACCTGGATTCCAGTCTGTGCCTCAGCACAGCCTGTCCATCCTCAGCCCTGGCTGGTCACTGCCAGACACACCGCTGGGAACATCAGTGTCCCCCATGGCTGAGGGCAGCCTGCCCATCCCTCTGGACTGTGTTCTCCTAGGGGCGCCTGAACAGAATGACCTCCCTACAGGCACTTTGAGAAATATCCATTGACATCTGTCCTCCTAACTGCTAACCTTTAAGGCAGGCAGCTGTAAGTACTGTGCCACAATGGCCTTGGGACAGTTTGGAGCCCCAGCTTCCCCAGCAGAGCCACCTAACTAAGGCCCCATTAAGACTGTTTCTTCCAGCAGCCTCATAGGGTATCTCAACCACTGCTTTTTCCACTAAAAAAGTCCTTCCACACAAAAGTCCTTTGTGTTGACACTATTGTCTAACAGACCTCTCCCCAAAACTTACCCTTTTCTCTGCTCCGGTTGTGCCCTGTCCTGACAGATAGAATTCAGTGGGAATAAGTACTCCCTCTGCCAGGAAAGCAGGTCCAATCTTACCATTCCTCTTTGCTTACAGGCCTGTCCCTATCACCTGCCTTTTTCTTCCTTTTCTCAGCAGGGCTTTCTAGGACAGCAGGGAAGCAGGAGAGGTGGTTGCCCTCCCACCAGTAGTGGCAAGGAGCAAGCCAAAAGATGGTAGTGGGGAAATATGAGAGATATTTTATTCACATTCACTCTCCCTCAGGGGCCTGACAGACATCAGCCTCCTTGAACGCTTCATTCACCTGCGGTATGTGGATTTGTCAAAGAACAAGCTGAAGGATTTGGCCCCCCTGAGCAGCCTAACCCAGCTGCTTTGGCTGAAGGTGGATAGGAATCTGCTCACCAGTGCCAGCATGCAGGAGATGCCCTACCTCCAAGTCATCAGCTTTGATCGCAACCACATCTTGGATTTTGAGGGCATTACTCACCCCCTCCTAACCAACCTCAGCCTGAAAGGTGATACAGGCTACCTGTCTTGTGGGGACACTCTCTTGGAAAGGTGGGATTAACTTTCTTGTTTCTTCTTCCTCTGGCACTCAGAAAATAAAATCAAGACAGTGCTGGGCCTGAGTCATGACCATTTGTTCAGCCTGCAAGTCCTGGAGCTGCGAGGAAACAAGCTGAACACCACAGCAGGGCTCGGCATTTCCAAGCTCAAGAAGCTCTATCTGGTAAGGGGTCAGCCAGCCCGGGGGGTGGGACAGAGCTGCTGCAGATCCCAGCACCTGCAGCCCAGATAGCACAAAGGGAGTGGCCATGAACCAGGAATCTCAGAGGAGTCCATGTTGAGTGCATCAGGCTCTTCCCTCACAGCCTCCTGCAGGAGGACAGCTTTCCCTTCAGGCAGTGTTGGGCAAGCTTTGTATTCCAGTGGCCCTGGGACCGCTGGAGATCACTGGGCAAAGCAACAGGTTTGCTCTTTGGGTGACGACGGGAGACAGTGCCTCTTCCTCCTCTCTGATGGGCCTAATCAAATACTGGTTTAAAGCCAGCACAATTATGTGATTCACACCTACAGCTGCCAAAAAAGAAATTGATTCAATATTGCAGTGAAACTAAGATAGGAGAAGCAGTGTCTTAATATCATAAACAATTACTTCAAGGAAGCATTTACTCCTAGACATGCAAGTGAAGAAAGTATGGCTTAGCCCCATGGATCACACTGTGCTACAGCTTGCAAAGACTAAACAGATGTCCTGAGTCACTACCTCTTGAAAAGCAATTAAATATGATAAAGGCTTTGAAAAACTATGTGGCTTCTTTTCATCAAGATTCCCTGGCAGAAAACACTGAGGAGATCGCTTGCTGAGATTGCCTGAAATTTTCTGATGGGAAACTGGGATTTTATGACTGGAGGTGCTCCAAGAATGGATGAAGTGGATCAGTCACTAGATACAATACAGAATTTCAAAGCATACCCAGTCACTTTAGTGAGTTATTGCAGGGAAGCAAACAGAGCATCTCTGCTGAGGGAAGGTTCCTGGCATGAGTGGGGGGTTTCTGAGCTGCCCATGTGAAACAGGAAAGTTGCAAGTGGTGATTATTAAAACTAGAACAACTGACCCACAAGAATCTGTGGGGCTTGAATTTGTCTCCCATGTCTACCTATCCATCAAATCATTTGCAGGGAAATCTCCCCCAGTAATGCTTTGGTTTCTGTGTAAAGACTTTGGTGTTATTTCAGCCTTGGGTAAGTGCAGCTGATTCCTCAAGGACAGGGTTCAAGACAAAGGGTTCAATTTAAGGAATTGAACCACATTTGGTTAATGTATGACATAGCCACAGATGAAATTTCATATGTAAAAAGTGGTATGTGCTAGGAAGACTACAAGCTGGCTGTGTGCCATGTGGCACTTGCATCATTTTTGAGGGTCACAGTAGGGCTGTGTTAGCTCCTGCTCATGGTGCAGCAGTGGTGGCAAAGGCTAACCTGAAAAAGGTGGAGTGTGCAGGAAGGGGAGAGGAAATCATGGGCAACATATGGTAACTTTCCATAAGAAACAGTGGCATCACATCTGGGTGAAGAACTGGTATCCAAGGGAAGGTGGTGGCATGTCAGACAGAATGTTGTTTGATTTAGGGGAGAAAAATGGAACAACTCTGAAAAATATTCATTCTGCATTGTCCTGCTAGTGCTTGCAAGGCTAGAGCTGGTAAAACAATTCACTGAAGTGATGAAGAAAGTGAGATTGTTGGGAGGTTACTATTCTTTTTGTAAACCAGCGAGCAGTGAGCTCCCCAGCCACACCAGCCCACACTTTTCTCTGAGGTACAATGTCCTAATCCTTCCTGACTGATAAATCTGCTCACGTGGCCTCCACTAAATATCCAACTTTCCTCTTTTTGTCCTGGTGTTACTCCTTTTACTTGGCCCAGCTGGTCCAGATTCTTCTTTGTCCAGTTTCTATGAAAATCCTCCTTTTCTACAAAATGTCCGCATCCTGAATGACTCAGCCCTAAAATGTTCTCCTATCCCACCAGTTCAGCCTTTTCAGTCTCAGGTATTGCCCAGGTCATTGCTTGGGTGCCTATGAGGAAGAGAGAGCACAACAGCACCTCTCACCCCGTTTTCCATTCAGGTCTCAGATCCTTAGCGACTGCAGCCCCGAGCCACGTCGGCAAGGAAAGCCCTGCTCAGCTCCAGGCTGGAGAACGTGGTGGGGAGACAGACGATAATTACCAGGGATGCTCCAAACTTGGCCCTTGGCCGTACGAGGCAGCGAGCAGCCTGACAGAGCAGAGCGTAGGTGCTGGCACTGCGGGGAGCCTCCGCTTGGGCAGGAGACCTCTAGTGGTCTTTTCCAGCCGAAATCCTACTGTGAAACCAGTACCTGAAATTCAGAGCTTCCGTATTTCCCTGCTTCATTAATCCACATCCCAGTGAAGTGAATGAAATTCAGTGATGAGGGATTTTTCCTGAAGTAAGACACAGCCCAGAAGAGTAGAAGTGCTGTGTCCAGTTGTGGGCCCGCAGTTTAGGAAGGACCTTGAGACGCTTGAGCACTTCCCAATGAGGGCAACAAGGCTGGTGAGGAGCTTGGAACACAAGCCCTGTGAGGAATGACTGAGGGAGCTGGGGCTGTTTAGCCTGGAGAAAAGGAGACTCAGGGGTGACCTTATCACTCTCTACAACTCCCTGAAAGGTGGCTGTAGTCAGGTGGGGGTCGGTCTCTTTCACCAGGCAGTGACTGACAGAACAAGAGGACACAGGCTTTAGCAGTGACAAGGGAAATATAGGTTGGATATTAGGAAGTAGTTTTTTACAGAAAGGGTGATAAAGTTCTGGAATGGTCTCCTGCCCAAGGAGGTGGTGGAGTCACCATCTCTGGATGTGTTTAAGATTGGATGTGGCACTCAGTGCCATGGTTTAGTTGAGGTGTTAGGGCATGGGTTGGACTCGATGATCTTTAAAGTCTCTTCCAACCTAGTCATTCTGTGAATTCTGTGAAGGGACTTCTTGGTCATAGATTTTCCTCACAAGAGAAGCAGCTGCTGGAAGGTGCCTGGACTACATGGGCTGTGTGACTGAGAGGGGCTGGTTACTCATCCTTTAAACACATTAATTTTAGATTCAGGTTTGCTTTCCCCTCCATGCTGTTGCTCTCTGAGGCTCAGATTTGGCACTGCCATGGGAAGGGGTGCTCTGCCCACAGTGGACTGTTCACATGGGGTAGTTTTGTCTCAGACACCAAGCAATGCTTCAGGAAACACTTTTTCAGCAAACATTTGATCCTTGAATCTGAATCCTGAGAACCCACTTGGCCAAGACCCTGAGTTGCCTGTTCAAGCTTCAGACAAGGCTGTGTTATGAGTGGTAGGGAATCTGAAGGATAGAAAGAGATTTAAAGGCCAGAAATAACTGCTGTTCCCTCTCTTGTGTGTCCCTATTTTCCTTCTCTTTTCCTGCCTCCCTGGTGCTCAGGCCAAGAACAACATTTGCAGCCTTGAAGGCCTTGAGGAGTTTGAGCAGCTGGAGATTCTGCACCTGCGTGACAACAAGCTTGAGGCCCTGGGTGGATTCTCTGCTAGCATGAGGTGCCTGCAGTACCTCAATCTACGGTGGGTCCTCCCTGCTCTGTGTTGGGACCAGAAATCCCTTCATCAGACTGCACTCCTATTTAGGTCTTTGGGATTTTCTGGGGATTTTTTGGGAAGCTGGAGACCTGTTAGGGGTGGGTTGATATTTACCATCCTTAACTTGTGTTCAGCAACTGTCTAGGCTGTAACAGCCAGGGCCTTTCCTGGGCTTCTTAGAAAATATCAGCCTCTCCAGTCATTCTCAGGCTTTTCATTCCTTGCCATAAGTCACTTGGGTCCCTCAAAACCTGTTCTCGTGTTCTGCCTGCAAATGCCCTTTAGTTATCAGTGTTTGCCATGCAGGGCCATGGTGATGTCACGCGGTTCAATGGCTGGCTGAGCACAGAGGAATCCAGAGGAGATGTCCTTTTTGTGACTCAGTCTGGGGAGCTGCAGACAGATCTGGATCTTAGGTGACAGATCTGTGGCCTAAGGCCTATGGTACCTCATGCTGCTAAGTTTTGCTTTTTCTGTCATGTCCACTTATTGTTCTAAAGGGATTAACTACTTGCAGAGGTCTCCTACCCCTGCTTTCTGTGCTTCCTTTTCTTCAGGAGCAATAGGATCAAAAGCTTTGAGGAGGTGGGAAAACTGCAGGTCCTGCCCATGCTGCAGGCCCTGGTGCTGATGGACAATCCGTGTGCCCAAGAACCCGATTACCGGCTGCAGGTCCTGTCCCACCTGCCACAGCTGCAACGCCTCGACAAGGATACTGTTGAGGAAGAGGAGCGGGAAGAGGCCGAGAAAATCCGTCATACAAGGAAGGAAAAAGAAACGGTGAGAACAACGTAGTGCAGGGATTAGAAGGAGGTGAAAAGAAAGAAAAAGGACCAAGCATGCTGATAAAGCCTCTCCTCCACTATAAGGAGAAGGGCGAGGGATGTCAATCTCAGGAGCACAAGAGCCTGAAAAAGAGGCCAGGCTTTACAACCTGGTTGTGGTGACCAGCATGCCCCCCTGCTGCCATTCCTGACCCCACTAGCAAAAGAGGGCAGTGAACGGGGAAGAGACATTGGGCATGGAGTCATTAATTTCTCCCTCCTCCCTTCTTCAGGAAATGCAAGAATCTCTTGAGGATACAGTGGCTGAGTGACCCGTTTTTAACACCTGTTCCCAGAGGCTGTCAAGATGTAGTGATGCCTTTCCTCATTTGTGAGGCTGAGAAAGTGAGAGCTGTAGGCAACAGCTTCACCTCATTTTACCTCTGGAGAAAAGAGAAGTGCTACCCACCCTGGTCCTGGAAGCTGCCCTGAGGCACTGCAATGTTTTTGCAGTCACTGCACTGTGTTTTATTCTCAGTAGGCCTGAGAGGGGAAAGGGGAGAGTTACAGGTCCTGTGTTTCAATTTGGTTCCCAAAAACCCTGCAAGATTTTCTGATTTGAGTAAAAATAATTAATGAGTCTGGAGTGACTGGGATTGTTTATCCTGCACACCCACTCCTATTCCCTGGCTCTCTCACCCTCATCTGTCTACGTCTATCCCTTGCTGCCTGCCTCTCTCTGTCTCTCCATCCCCTACGTGCTGTTTGCAAAGCTTTGCTAAATCCTGACTCATCGCAGCTCTGGGTCACATGCTGTTGTCCCGGCCCTATCAGGGGCGTCTCCATCCTGCTGCTGCCGCCACCGTTGGCTTAGAGGACACATCATCTCCCCTTGAGGTCCTGCATCCCTCCTCAGCTTCGTCCTCTCTCCTTTCTACCAGCACTTTCTCAATTTTTCGTCCACCCCTGCCCTAGGAAGGTAAGTGTCTCCCTACGGCCAGCACACCCCTCACTGCGTGCATGTTTCTGCTGCCCACCTTGTGCCCTCCAAACCCCGCAGGCACTTTGGGGTCCCTGCGGAGAAGGACCACGGTGAGCGGCATTAACAACTCAACTCCTCTCACTTCCTCCCCCTGCTCCTCCCACCTTGTCTCCTCACCCCCATCCTTCTGACTTTTCTTTCATATTTTAATTCCAGGTACTCCCTTCTTCCCAAGCCCCCCCCTTTCCCCTCCCGGCAATCATCATTTCAGACGTGAACCCAGGAATTGCAGGAGTGGGGGGGGGGGGAACCAACGAGGATAGGTGCTGCTCCCAAGGGCACTGTCGGGAGGTGCTGCGGGATGGAGCTTTCCCCGGGGGAGGGGTGGTAGTGGGGAGAAGGCAGCGCTCAGTCTGGGCACGGCTGGTGAAAGGATCCAGCCCCAGAGCGGACCAGCCGCCCCCCCAGTCTCCCGAGGTGTTGACATAAACACGGGCGCTCAGGGAGATGGGGGAGGGAGGGAGAAGAGGGGATGTTTTCCTGTTTGCACAGCCCCACACCACAGGGGAGGGGGAGAGCAGGGAGAGGAGGTGACAGTCAGGCGAGCAATAGCTGCATCAGTCACGACACTGCAGCAGTGCGGGCTTCCTGGGAGCAGTGCCCAGCCCGGGGGAATCGCAGTAGCACTCGGGACTGGTGGCCGTGCCTTGGGGGAAAGGTCTCCACCGTGCTGGTCCGGCAGGGACGGGGAATTGCTGCCAGAGGCAGCTCCACAGGAAGGCATTGCAGCAGCACCAGCCTCTCAGCGTACGCTGCCCAGCCCCTCTTCACGGGGGCTGCACAACCTCCTCTCTCTTCCTGGATGTGGTCAGTGGCTTCCCAGCTACGGCTCCATCCCAATCCCTTATCCCAGCTTATCCGCCTCTGACCTCCTTTCAGGCCAGTGCAGCTGATAGCAGGGATTTCAGGGTGGTTCTGTTCAAAAGAGAGCAAATGCAGGGGACATGGGGCAGCAACACAAGAGGAGAAAAGGCTTTAAAGGACTACAAGGGAGAGAAAATCATGTAGGTGATGGGGTGGGGCAGGCAAGGCTGGATTTGGGCTTGTCATTTGGCTTCCTTGGATCTGGCTCCAAGAGGGGCAGGTGGATGTGGCCACAGGGATGTGACCAGGGGCTACGTGACTGGATAAGCAGAGAGCTACAGCATCTGGCACGGGTGTGCTGTCAAAGATGACTTTAAGCGGGGTCCTGTCCCTCTGTACCCCATGGAGGCTGTTGAGGCACAGCCAGGACACTGCTACAAAGGAAGCTCACGGCTGGCTGCGCCGGCACGACTCTGGAGGAAGTTCCTGTGGCGTGTGCCAGATGGCGTGAGGAGCACTGCCAAAGCGGCTGATGGGGGATCCCAGCCCAGATGGACATGGTGGAGGGCCCTGTGCAAGTTCCAGAGAGGAGCCGCTGACTGTGACTCCCCACACGAGAAGCTCTGGCTGAAACTTCAGAGCAGCAGCACGATTTCCTCACACCCTTGTGATTTCCACCCACCCGGGGCGGTGGTGTCGGGCGCTGGCTCCGGCTTCCCCATCCTGCTTCTCAGCTCCTCTCAGTGCTGGGGTGTGCTGGTTCAAGCTCATTTTTCCCTGCCCTGGTGCTGAGGCCTTGTGCTGGCTGTACCCCTGCTCACACACACCATGGGGACGTCCTGGCTGGGGCTCTGTGGCTACTCTGGCCTCTGCCAGCCCTGCTCAGAGCTGAGGGAATCATCTGTGGGAGCCAGGGGAGGAAAACTTGGCAGCGCTGGGAGCCTGGGGGGACACAAGCCTCATTGCAGCACCCCAGCATAGCACAGCCCCACAGCCAGGGGAAAGAGAAAGTGGCGTGAGGAGCTGATTTGGAACCCCTGGAGAGCAAACTGCAGCAAGAGAAGCTCTTTCAAACAGCCATCATTACCCACCAGCATGTTTTCTACTTCAGGTTTAACCAGGTGCCCCAAAATGCTAAGCTTCCTCACTGCCCCCCTCACCCAACAGAGATCCAGCCCAGTCTCATCTGCTTCCCTACCTCAGGAGCAGAGCGAAGGGTTGGCAGCTGGGCCAGGTGCCCCCTCCCTTCAGAGCCCTCTTTGCCACGTCTGAGGTGCCATGGCCTTCAGCAAGATGGCTCCTCAGGCTGCCAGGCTCCATGCTCCTGCTGCCTTGGCACAGCCTGGCTCCGCAACTCACGGGGACACTGACACTGAGCAGGCACTCGGCAGGGGGAACATGGCTGGGGTCTGGGACAGCCAGGCTGGGACGGCTCCCCTGCCGTGGGCTGGGCAGGGGCTGGGGGTCCCCCCTGGCTGGCTGCCCCCTGCCCTGCCCATCACGCTCGGCTGGCTCCCATCCGCTGCACAGGGACACAGCAGCCGCTTGCTGTCTGGCCTGGCAGGCGCCGTCCTCGCCTCCCGGCAAGGGGACAGGAGATGCCAGGAGCTGCTGCTCCGTCCTTGACACTGGAGCCAGGGGCACCTCCCCACTGTGCCAGCTGATCCCTCCCTCTCTGCTGCCCGTGGCACCCTCCCCATCCCTCCCATCCAGGCTTGTGTCGGGCGCTGTGCTGTGATGCGGGGAGAGGCAGAGTGCTCCTAGCTTGTCAGCTGCAGCAGAGGGACAGGGCAAATTCAAACAGATAGCCAGTTCTTGGAAAAATGTTCATAGATTCCTGTAGTCTGGGTGAATGTGTACATTTCCTGGGGAAAATAGTTTTAGCCCAAATTTCTAAGGTCACTTTTCCTTGAATTCCCTTCTCTCTGTCAGTCTAGACATAGAAGGGGTGAGCACCACATCCTGGAGCCTCTCAGAGCTGAACGTATCCTGTTCTCTCCTCTCCACAGACTCACCATGGCAGTTGAGAGGATCCATGCCCGTGAGATCCTGGACTCCCGTGGGAACCCCACCGTTGAGGTGGACCTCTACACGCATAAAGGTATGTGGGTGAGATAAGAGATGGAGGGTAAGCCCTGCCCACCCCGGCAGAGCTGGTGCTGTGCAGCAACCTGGCACGCCAAGAGCATGGAGGGTCCTCACGGGTGAGCGCCAGCAGATAAGTCAGGGGAAGAGGCAGAGACCAAAACTCTGCTCATGGCTCTGCTTGTGCCTGTGCTCAGCAACTCTGCACATGTGCTGGGCAAACCATGACAAGACAGCTGGCTGTCCTGCATGTGACTTGAGCCACAAGCCTGCCCATAGCAAGGACAGAAGGTCTTTTTATCATAAATGTCTGCACCTTCTCATCGTACTCCTGCTGCAGCTGTGCTTTTAGTAGATGTTTGGTAGCACATCCATGGCCATGCTCATGGCAGGGGTAAAGCTTTGTTCCTGTGATCACTGTGCTGCTGTGTCCATGTGTGGGGCTCAGCTGGAGGAGCTGCATTTGCATGGAGCCCAAAACCACTTGGGCTGAGGGGTGAGGAACAGTGAGGAACATGCCAGAGCAGGCATGCAACCATCGTCTTCCTTCTTCGGTGAGGCAGAAACCTCAGTCTGAGGGGGAGGAAGCTGAGGGTGGCTGTGAGTCAGGCTGCTTCTCGAACTAGGAGGAGGGCTGAGGAACTTCCACCCATTACACACAGTTCTGGGATCAGTGTGAATCTCTGGGTGCTTGACATCCAAGTTCCTCAGCCTGGAAGCCCTGGTGCCATTTATTTCTGCCACTGAGGTGCTCCACCTCTAGGGAGACCAGCCACGAGCAGCCAGCCAGTGAGGCCATCCATTTGCACAAGCAGTTGCTGCATCCTTTCCTATGAAAGCAGGCAGAAGCAGGTGCATGAGGGTTTTTCCTCTTCGTCCTCTGCTTGTGTCACACCCCTCTTTTGCTGTTTCCTAGGCATGTTTCGAGCAGCCGTCCCCAGTGGAGCCTCCACTGGTATCTACGAAGCGCTGGAGCTGCGAGACAATGACAAGTCACGCTTCCTTGGAAAAGGTGGGGAGATGCCTGCTCCACAGCTCATCCTCGGGGCTGCCTGTGTGTGGGGCTCTGCTGGAGGGTACTGCCCACCCACTGGTGTGACACGGGTGTGTCCCACTGCCCTCAGGGGGACCACAGAGGCACAGACCTAGCGTAAAGTGAAAGATCAGGCCTCGATCTTCCTTTGCTGTCTCCCTCTCTCAGTCTCTCTATTGGTCCTCTCCCTCCCTCTTTCCACTCTTCTCTCTGCCTCACTCTCTCTCTCTCTCTCTCTCTCTCTTTCGTTCTCTGCCTCTTCCCTTCTTTAGGGGTCCTGCAGGCCGTGGATCATATCAACAGCACTGTCGCCCCAGCTCTCGTGGGCTCTGTAAGGATTTCTCTTTGTTCTCCCTTGTCCAACGCTTACTCTGGTCCGTCTCTGTCCCCTGATCTCTGTCTCTGCCTCTCTTCATCTCACTGGGTTAACAGACACAGCGATGCTCTCTGTGAACCTGGGCACACCCCTCCTGCCCTCCATGCCTGTGTGTGTCCACAGCAATCTTTTCTCTGGGAGGAAAGGATTTAACTCTTCCTGGTCCACCGCAGCACCTGTGCAGCCTAACTAGTCCCCTCGGTGCTCCCTGTAGAGCTCACCCCCTCTTTCAGCTGTGCTCCCCCTCAAGCACTGAATCACATCCACATGTCTGTGGCCTCATCCTGGTATGATGAGCAATGGTTGTACCGTGCAGGGTCTGGCACAGCTTGCAGAGCAGCGGTGTCACATCTGCAGCCTGTTTACACCTGAAGACCTGGAGCCTGCTTTGAGGAGAGCTGAGCCAAAGCCACATATTACACACCATGTAGCCCATGGCTGGCTCTGGCAGAGAGCCCAGTTCTCTCAGCCCCTGAAAAATACCCAGCGTGGTGGAGGGCTGCCTGTGTTGGGTCTAATCTTGCTCTCCACCACACTCCTGGGGATGGCTCCATCCAGTCTACATTCGCTTGCTTGAGGTTGAGCATGTTCTGTTGTTCTGCCTAGCTTCTGTGTGACCACAGCACCACAAAGCTCCCTGGAAGCTGCCAAAAGGCTGGGTAACCCCCCAGGGGCGTCCTGTGTCCCCAGCAATGCGTGGGCTTGCCTGGGCTGCTGCTGACCCCCTCTCCACCATGGGTACTTCCACACTGCACTGCAACAACACCATCCGGGTCACCTAACCTGACTAAATACCACAGCATCAGTTTCCAGAGCTTTGTGTGTATATGTTCCCCCACAAGCTGAAAAGGTCCTTTTACCCCCAGCTTCTCCATCAACGCCTCCTCTCCCGCACACCAGAGCCAGCAGCTCTTCCAATCATCCCCTTCTGAGGAGCTGTTTCTTTCTTGCAGGGCCTCTCTGTTGTGGATCAAGAGAAGATAGACAATCTGATGCTTGAGATGGATGGCACAGAGAACAAATGTAATTAATTCCTCTTTCTGGCTGGAAAATTACGAGCATGGGAGGCTGCGGGGCTGGAGTGGGGAGCACTGCCCAAGCTGTGATGGGCCCAAGGCTGGGCTGGCAAGGGCACCCACCCGCTGGGCAGGATGTTGCCACCTGAAAAATCAATCTCCTCCTTTGTCCACAGCCAAGTTTGGCGCCAACGCTATCCTGGGAGTTTCGCTGGCCGTGTGCAAGGCGGGAGCTGCAGAGAAGGATGTGCCCCTGTACCGGCACATCGCTGACCTGGCCGGCAACTCCGACCTCATCCTTCCTGTGCCAGTAAGACTCCTCCGTCCCTGACATCCACCTTCAGAAACTCCATAAGTGTTGTTTCCAAAAGAAACTTCAGAGGTATTGGGAGGTAGATAAGGAAGGGATATGGGATTGAAGCATCAGCTGAGTGCACTGCAGTTGTCAGGGAAGCAAACCAAGGTCAAGTTTCAATGGGAAAACAGGAGCCTGAGGAGGATACAGGAGAGGTTGTGGTGGGGGGCTGACTGAAGATCTCAGCACAAGAAGCAGAGGGCATCATGTGAACCCTCTGGGGCACAGTTCAAAACAGGGGTGTATGGGTCTCCACACCAGGGGGAACCTGCCTTGAGAAGCTCTTTCACAAAGGGAGTTGTGGATGCTAAAATTTTCTCAGGGTCAAGAAGAAAGGTGCAGAGAGACTGACAGCATCGTTGATAAACACGTACAGATAAACAGAGCATAGATAAACACACAGAACTCAGGAGATCTCTGAGAGGGAAACAGGTGGGAAAATCCTCCCTAACCATGTGGTTTGAGCCACTGCTGAAGGGAAGACTCCAGGCTTATGTGTCTTTGGTCTGATGGTTGAAGCTGATGTGCTTATGTTGCCCTGTGGGATGTGGCATGTACAGGCATGGTGACACATCTGAGAGCCACCTCTCAGGGGTGCCAAGACCGGTTCCTTCAGCTCTGACTCTCTTATGGACTCTTCCAGGCTTTCAATGTGATCAATGGAGGTTCCCACGCTGGCAACAAACTGGCCATGCAGGAGTTCATGATCCTGCCGGTGGGAGCCGAAAGCTTCCGCGATGCCATGCGCATCGGGGCTGAAGTCTATCACAACCTCAAGAGCGTCATCAAGGAGAAGTATGGCAAAGATGCTACCAATGTGGGTGATGAGGGAGGCTTTGCTCCCAACATCCTGGAAAATAGCGAAGGTGAGAGCCCTACAGAGATGGGGTACTCCTGCCTGCAATGCCATGGGTCCCTATGCCCAGCTCACAGCATTCCCCTGGACTGATTCAACAGATGATGCCTAAATGACATTGACCTCCTGTGTTAGGGAATGTTTCTAAGCTCTTTCTCCTTGGGGTGGCCTTGGTCTGTCACAGCCTCTCCATACAAACCTTTTATGCGTGCACACGCTTTTACAAGGCCTTCCACAAACTTTGAGCTGTGGAATCACATTTTAATTCCTCCTTGTCCCTTTGGACACAGCCCCTATAGCTCCTTGGCATGTTTCTGTTGTGTTCTGGGCTTCCTTCTACTTCTCCATCACACCACCAGACTCTCAGTGGCTCTAGGGTCCTTCCCAAGGGAGGCTCCCACCAAAAGGCAGAGCTCTCTGCATGGGCTGCTTCTCCTGACTGCGCTTCTCCCCTCAGCTCTGGAGCTGCTCAAGGAAGCCATTGACAAGGCGGGCTACACAGACAAGATCGTCATCGGCATGGATGTGGCAGCCTCCGAGTTCTACCGCGATGGCAAATATGACCTGGACTTCAAGTCCCCAGACGACCCAAGCCGCTACATTTCTGGAGATGAGCTGGGAGACCTCTACCAAAGCTTTGTGCGGGATTACCCAGGTGAGCTGCTGTGCAGGGTCGCAGGGAATCAGCGCTGGTGCTGCACACCGACCAGGCACAAACCCTCTGTGTTTTAGTGGTGGGAAGGGAGGCAGCTTTGACTCGTGCCTCTCCGGTTGTCCTTTCAGTGGTCTCCATTGAGGATCCCTTCGACCAGGATGACTGGGAGGCCTGGTCTAAGTTCACCGCCAATGTGGGGATTCAGATAGTGGGAGATGACCTGACAGTGACAAACCCCAAGCGCATCGAGCGGGCTGTTGAAGAGAAAGCCTGCAACTGCCTCCTGCTCAAAGTCAACCAGATTGGATCTGTCACAGAGGCCATCCAAGCGTGAGTCCAGCCTGCTGCCCTTGTTGTCCTGTGAATGGGTTGGTGATGAACCACAGCCAGCTGTCACACCATGCACTGGGTGAACAGACTTGTGTCTCTACCAAAGTGTAGGATGCTAAGAGTGGGAGCAGAGTGTGCCTGAATCTTACCCTATGCAGGTGGTAGTTGTAGGAACAGGAGCTACTGACTGCATTTGTCACTCCTTGCAGTTGCAAGTTGGCCCAGGAGAATGGATGGGGTGTGATGGTGAGCCACCGGTCTGGGGAGACCGAAGACACCTTCATTGCTGATCTGGTTGTAGGACTGTGCACCGGACAGGTAGGTGAAACCCAGGCTGTGCACAGGCCTGGAGGAAAGCAAAGGGGGTGTCAGAATCCCCTGCTCTGCCCTGAGAAACTGGTACGAGTCATAACAGTGTCTTACAGTGTTTGCTTTGGGGAATGCTTTACAGATAAAGACGGGTGCTCCCTGCAGGTCTGAACGCCTGGCTAAATACAACCAGCTCATGAGGTAAGGAGCTTCAGGGGTGGGAATGCAGAAGAGAGAATAGGGGAGTGACCAATTGGGTGGGAGAAGCTGAAAGCCCGAGGGTGGATGGGGCTTGTGGGTGAAATGTTACAAAGACAAGGCACAGAGATGACAGTAGGGTCCCGGGGAGGCCTCTGGGGCAGACTCCTTTCCTCCTCCTTGGCATGAGGGCGCAGCCCTGCAGTCACAGCAGCTGGCAGGAGCTGAGCTCCCAGGCACATGTCAGCTTCCTGCTAGTGAGCTGCCTCTCCAGTGCCCCAGTGCCTCCAATGCTCCCTCACTGCAAGGGCCTGATGTGTGCTGTGTCTCTCCCGCAGGATTGAGGAAGAGCTTGGTGACGAAGCACGCTTCGCCGGACACAACTTTCGCAACCCAAGTGTTCTTTGAACATTGTCCCCAGGGCACAGCCACCCTGCTGCTCTTTCCCACCTCACAGACTCTGAACCCCCCTTTCCCTCCACTGCTCCCTTTTTTGCTCTTTCTCCCCACTCTGTCACCTGGTTTCCTCTCACCTCGAAACCCCTCGAGTTCAGGTGTCCCCGGCTAGATGTACCCAGGTGAAGGATGAGAGAGCGGCCTACACCCTGTCCCTTGCTGTGGGGCCACAAGCATCCCTGGACCCAGGCATTGTGTGTCTCTGTTGTTTGTGCAGGGCCACGCCCGGGCCGCTCCGCTGGCGTGCCAGACCACGGGAGCGTGTGCCCGGCGTGTCCCCTGGTGCCGAAGCATGTGCGGTGACCATCCGTGCGCCGGCCGCCGCGCTCGGGCACGGCCGCGTCCGGCCGGGCGCCGCCCGCGCTCGCCCTCGTTGTGCATGTGTGTAGGTGTGCGTCCGTGTCCCGGCCTGCGGCGTCCCCGCGCCCCAGGCTCGGTGTGTCCGCACTGAGCCCCGGCAGTGTCGTGTTGGGCTGTGCTGTGTTGGGCTGTGCTTGCCGGCAGCTTGGTGTTGAAGTGCGCTGCTGTCCCAGCCTGGGTGTGCGTGTGCGTGCTGCCAGCCTGCGGCTCGGCACACGGTACTGCGGGGCAGTAGATTAAAGCACATCCGTGAACAAACCCACGCTCTCATCTGCTTCTTGTGACCTTTCTCTCTCTGTTCCCTTCCCTCTTGCACTCCTTCACCCTCGTCTCTGCCCATGATGTCTGCTTCACCTTCTGGACAGCCCCTGCTCAGCTGAGCAACAAACTACAGATCCCTAAACTCTATTAAAATGTGTTTCACACCTGAGTTGCCTGACTTGGCCTGATGTTTATCTCTAGTTGCCAGTGGTGGGGAAGTGGGGACGTTTTGCCACCAGAGCAGGAGATGCTCACACAGAAAGGTAACAAAAAAAAGGCAGAGGGGACTGGCAAGGGGAAGAAAAGGCCCAGCTACTCTCACCTGCTTTCACAGCTTTGTCCCACAGTCAGACTGCTCTGTTGGCCACCAGCTGGGAAGAACCAAAGGGAAGGCATGTGTGATGCCTTGCCCCTGTCATCTTCACCAAACCGTGTTGCATGAAGACCCGCTGTCCACTGATGTCAAAGCCTCAGGGTAGGCCCCTGGCCGTCTGTCTGCTGGACTCAGATGGTGGACAGAAATGGCAAGTCTTTGAGAGAGAAACCGCTGGTAGTCCTTCCCCAAAAGGGGTTTGTAGAGCAGTGACTGGAGGTGTAGGTGGGATGGGTAGTCTCTCTCAGCTCCATCTTTTTTCACAGGGGCAACTCAGCAGCACTTGGGGAGAGCTGTCCGTGCTCCAGCCAGTGCCCCAGCAGGCTGGGTGCCAGCAAATCCCAGCGCTTGCTCAACAAACAGCTTTGTTCTGGACTGACTCAGAGGAAGGTGGGGGGTTGGGGGTTGCTACTGTGAGAAATACAACTGGAGAATAAATGATAAAACCACCTTGCCCACCATTATATTCATGTCAGTAGCCCTACTGCGTTCTTGGGCACGCTCAGCTCCTGCCCCACCTCCCTACAGAAAGTTTCCAGACCCTTGCTTAACTCTTGTCTGAGTTTGTTTCTGAGGTTGCTCAGCAAGTCCCAATCCCCCTTGACTGTGTCCTAACGCAGACTTTAAAATCCAAAGACAAAACTTTAAAACACTGGCATTTCACTGCTGATCCTTTACTAAACAGCACAGATTAAGGACAAAGTCCAAGAAGGGAAGACAAAGACTTTGGCACACATGCCCAGAACAGAGCAGAGGGTGGGAGGGAGAATGTGAGGCTAGAGACAGGATTGGTTTCCAGGGCATCACCAGCGCACACCACGCACATCCCAGCGGCAGGGAAGAGCTTGCGGCCCGGCTGCAGCCCGGCTCTCTCGCCCGTGCTCTCTGGGAGCTGTAGTCCGGTGCCGCCGGAGAAGGCTCCGCTCCATCTTCCCCCGCCCCCGCGTCCCCCTCGGCGGCATCGGCGCCCCGCGGGTCCTGTGGGCCCCCCAGCGCCCGTCCCCGCGGTTCTGTCTCCCGCAAAAGCAGTTCTGTGCGTGACAGCGCCGTTTTCCTGAAGGAATGTGCATTTTGGGTACCGCCAGTGGGCTGTCTTTTCCCGTTGTACACCTCACTGCTCCTTTGTTTTAGATACTGGGGTTTTGTGAACAGTATGGCTACTGCTTAGCAATCAGGGCAGTTTTTTTGGGAAAAAAACCCAACAAAACAACTTTGTTACGTTTCATATTCCCAAGAGCATCACCCCTTCCCCCCCCGCCCCTCCCATTCGTCCTTTTCTGTGCAAGGAAGGCAATTAAGTGCCCAAGGTAGCTGGCGTTGCCCATTTAAATGCAGCCGGGCTGCAACAGCAGGGAAGTGGTGTGCATGTCCCCACAGTGCGGGAAGAATTTGTCAGGCAAGAGTTCCTGCCAGGGAGGCGTCACCAGGTCCCTGTGTCAGGGAAGGTGCATGGAAGCCCAGAGGGGATGGGAGCACATCCCGCCATGGCAGTACCTCACCTTGGTGCCTTTTCTAAATCAAAAGAGTTCGTCGCTGCTGGCACAATGTACAGAAGGAATACGTGATGCTGGCATCTTTGTTGGGGTCACTGCAAATATTCGTCCTCGTCCAGTGCATCCGAATATGCCTATGCTGCTTTCCCTTTGGCTCAGTGGCCGGGATTTGGATACAGTTTCTTTGTGGCAGGAATGTCCAAGCGCTCGGCTGATCCGGCACCTGAACACTCCTGTGTATGAGCTGATGTCTCCGTCAGATTGCTGTGCTGTAATGTGAATGCAGCCGGAGTGCGAGTAACAGCGCGGGGATGGGCTGGCAATGTGACGCTATCTGTGAATGGAAACATTTGTTGGATTTGCTTTCTTTTACCTCTCAAATCATACTCTGTTTAAATTACATTTGCAGAGCAATGTATAGCTGTTAAAGGGATAATTTAACATTAGCTGCTGCCTCTTCCCCCCTGCCCCCCCCTCCCCAAAGCCTGCAGAATTTTTCTTTTTTTTTCCTAAATACGTGCGTGCACCCATAAATGAGCTGGAAGGGGAGGTGTCGCTGAATTAGGCTTGTTGCAGAGTGCAGAGAAAAGCCTTAATGACGAAGAACAGTGGGATGTTGTCCAACCTTGAGAAACCAATATCTTTCATACAGGAGGCTGTCAGGGACACTGTTTGGATGAACATCTGACAAGAAGACAAAAAATTTGGGTGCTGGGTAATTCCCATGAGGTGCTCTGCAGCTTAATCGAAAGAAGAGTATTTGTCTCTGCTGCTGGAAGACTAAATACAGACAGCTTGGACAGGTTGGCAGGAGGACATTATGAAGCTCTCTCTCTAGGCAAAAATCAGCGTATTAGAGCATTGTGTATCTGGGTGTGGAAGCAGCTATAACTTGCTTCCTTATTCCTTCCGTCAAGGAGAGTACTATATGCTGTGTCAAAAGGGAAGTGGGGCTCCATGTGTTTTTACAGTAAGAGTTTCACAGGAAGATACAGATGAGATGTTTGGAGGTCTAGACTTCAAACCCCTGCTAACAGCAGGGCTAGCTCCTGACCTATATGAAGCTGCTTGGGGCCTTGGCCAGGCAGTTTCTAACCATCTCAAGGTGAGGAGATTCCCCAGCCCCTCCTGAAACCTGTGTCAGTGCTGAACTACCTTTAGGGAGGAGGTTTTCCCTTTATCTAGTCACAATTTCCCTTCTTGCAAATTTCATAGGCATTTCACTGTGTATCTGTCAGAAGAATCTGGCTCCCACTTCTCTGTAGCCCTCCACACCGAAGGGGAAAAGAAAAAGCCAAAGAGTAATTGGTTACCTCCTAACTTTTCTTTACTCCAGGCTGAAAGAAACAGCTCTTTCAGCCTCCCCTTGTGTGCCACGAGCTCCAGCACCTACCTTATCTCATTCCCTCCCCCGCAGGACTATCAGCACCTCTGTTGTGCTGTATTTCCCTAAGAAGGCTACATCCCAGCCAGGGCCTCTCCTTTTGCAGGCAGCTGTTTGTCCCTGGTAGAACTGGAAAGCAGTGGGATGGTGTGGCTGGAGAGGTGGTGTGTCCTATCTCCCTAATCCGAGGGAGGATCAGCTACACCGCAGGAAGTTTGGCTCCCGGCTGGCTCACAGACTCCCCAGGTCATATATCCATCCTGAAGAGACACAGCTATAATGCTCTTGGTTTGCCAAGACCTTCAAACTGTTGATTTCAAAGGTGAGATAATTTTATTTCCCACGTTCTGCAGACAGCCCACCTTGGTCTTGCTGCAGGAGCTCGCACAAACACTCATGGTTCTCTTGTTGATTTTCCACCTATGCTTACCACTCTGAAACAGAGCAGTGTGGCTTGACCTAGCAGCAATTTGGCTGTGAGCATTTATAAGTGGAGAAAAGGAATGGTTGCCCTGGTCCTGCTTCTCTTTTGAATCACCTCTGATGTCTCTTCATAAAGTAAGAGCATAGGCCATCTTTGGCTGGCTTCTTGGAATAAACCCAAGCCTAGTAAGATTTTCATAAGGTATTGGAGTCTCTGCCTCTTCACTTATTGAAATAACAAATGACACTAAAAATCTTGATAATAAATTTAATATTTAAGTCAAGCTTTTGAACTGAAGCAACTGACCTGGTTATGGAAGATGATGACATGAAAACTACTTGGGGCTTGACACTGTGGTTATATAAACTTGGTGTCACATGTTGCTCATCCAGATCTCAGCAATACCAACCTCTGTAGCTGCCACAGAGGCTTTTCCTCAAACCACAAACCTTGGGGATCTGGGTATTTTGTTTAGCATCCAGAGAACAAGGATCTTGACAAGATCTTCCTCCTTTATGAATCATCACTCTGGCCTCTAAGGGTCACACACACTGTGACTCGGGACGCAAGGCTGTCAGCTCCTAAAGGCGACAGTTTGAAGCAGCCGTGACAACTGCAAACGCCACCACCTCAACAGCAATAATAATGTTCTGTCTTCTTGTCTGGGGCTCAGCTTCGTGAGGCAGTTTGTGGAGCAGGTAATGCTTACCCCTGGGCTTGGGATCCACAGGGTGTTCTCTTCCACACAGCACTTCTCCAAAACAGGATGGTGAAATGTTTTGGACTGACCACACAAAACCCAGTGAGCATTTTTGCAAACATTAGCCATAGACTTTTCAATCCCCCATGGCAGGTATGGGAACCAGAGAGTCCTAGGGAACCACAGCACTTCAGGATTACGGCTGGCAGGGCAGAGGCTCCCTGTGAGGGGCAGGACAAAGAGGCAGGCTGGGGAGAAGGGTGGCTGTGAGAATGAATGAGAGCTAGAGACATGAAGCATGCTGATGTTGTGCAACAGGGTGCTGCATGCCAGTGGGGCTGGCTTGGGAATGAGAGGCACCAAGAGCAATTCTGTGTCCAGGATAAATAGCGAGGCCCCGAAATGGCAATGTACCCCTGGGAAGTGGGTGTGGGAGCCATCAGCTTTAGAAGGAACATTGCTCTTAATGATTTTTAAAGCCTTGGGGTGAATAGCACTGCTGGAACCCCCCACGAGGAGAGGACCACATCTGTATTCAGTGCCGAGTTTGGACGCCGTACAGTAAATAGTGCTCGGAGCCATGTAACGGACAATGAGAATTGCGGAATAAAAGCCCATGGAGAGCACGCCATCCAGCCTGCTCACTGAGAGGTCCTGCCGAGGAAATATTTTGGGATTATGCTTGAAGGCCAGCAGAGTGAAACTTGCCCATCTGCACACTAAGGCTCCCTTATTTAAACATACAGCCGTGTTCATGTCTGTGAGACACAGCTCCAGATTCGCCCCCACGATTGCCGTGCCTTCTGCAGCTAAAGGAGGCAGGAAGGGCAGCACTTGTGGCACCTCCTCGGCCCCCAGCCCGCGCTCCGCTGGCCGTGCTCCCGCAGCAGGCAGCGGCTGGAGCTGGATTAGCCCCTTGGCGGGCTGGCCGGGTGACAGAGCCGGCGGGCTCCCCCCTTCCTTCCCAAAGCCCTTCCTTCAACAGCAGCTTTTCCAAAATGGCCATCGACGCCATGAACTTGGCCGGCGAGGGGAGGCAGCCGCGTTTCTGAGCAGCCGTGGGGGAATGTTTCACGTTTCTACGGCTGAGCCCCGCCGCTCCCCCGCACCGCGCGGCCGCGGGAGGCGGCGGGGGGGGCGATGTGGCGCCGCTCGGGCGAGGCCCGCGCCAGCCGGATCCCGCATCCCGCCGCTGCCGCGGCCGCGCCGTGCGCGAGTGAGCCGGGGGGGCCCCGCACGCCGCCGCCGCCGCCGCGTGTGTGTGCGTGTGCCGGGGGGCCGCAGCCCGGTGCGGGCAGTGCGGAGCGGCCCCCGCACGAGGCTCGCGCTCCCTTTGTGCCGTTGCCTGGCAACCGGGCGGGGGATGGGAAGCGGGATCGGGGGGGATGGATGCGCGCGCGGCCGCACGCCGATGAGCGCCCGTCGGGCGGCCGCCGCCCCCGCCCCCCGGGAGGCCCCGCCGCAGCCCGGGCCGGCCGCCACCCCCCCGCAGCCCTCCGTCGCCCCGGGCCCGTCCTGCCAAAAACGCCCCTCCGGGCTCTCTCTCCCCCACTTTGCCCGGCCTTTGTGCCGGCGCCGGGGGCCCAGCGGTGCGGGGCGCGGCCGCGGCCGGGGCGGGGGCCGGGCCGGTTGCTCGCCCCGCGCCCGCTCCTCCTCCTCCCCCGTCCCGCGCTGCCCACGGGTGGGTTGGAGGGTGTGGGGCGTGTGGGGTGTTTCGCGGGGAGGGGCGGCGGCGAGCGCGGAGCAGAGGGGCGGGGGAGGGGGCTCGTTCTGGGCCCTTCGGAAATGGGAGGTGGCTAAGGCGGGCAGCGGTGGGAGCGATGGGAGGGCGGCGGGGCGCAGGCGGAGGCGCCTGAGCGCGGCGGGAGAGGGGGCGACACAGCCGCGGGGCGGGGGGGCCCCGCTCCCCGCCGCACCCCCCCCTCCCGGAGCCGCTGTCCCTGCCACCGACCGGTTATTCCGGAGCCGCGAGAGGAAACGAGGGAGCGCGGAAAAGGAGGAGGGAGGAAAGGGGAAAAAAAAAAAAAAAAAAAAAAAAGAAGGGGGGGCAGCGTTTAAATCCCTGCCCCCCGCTCCTCGCCGCCTCCATTCCTCCCTTCATTCGACCTCCCCTCAGGAGCCGCCGGTGAGTCCCTCGCCCGCTCCCAGCCGCTCCCGCCCCGCTTGTCATTGTCGCCCACTCTCTGCATTCTTTCGCGGCTGGATTTTAGCCCTCCGGTCCGTCTGTCGGGATGGGGAGCGAGGCGGCGCGGGGGGGGAAGCACCAAAGTTGGGGGGGGCAGGAGGGGTGAGAGTGCGATTAACCCCCGCGGCGCTGGGGAAGGGTCCCCGGCGATCCCTGCCCCGGCGTGGATGCGGTGAGGGGCCGGGAAGGAGCCGGGACAGCGCCGCGGGGCACGGGGGCTCGGCGGGGCGGGGGTCCCGAACGCGGCTGGGGGCTCTCCGGCATCGCCGGGGGGCGCTGCCCGCCCGGGGCTCGCCGCCCGCCCGGGCTGGGCTGCGCTGGACGGCGGCGCAGCGCCTTCCCTCCGGAGCGGGGGGCGGGGGTCGCGCGGGGCTCCGCGCCCGCCGCGGGGGTCCCGGGGCGGGGACACCCCCCGCCGCGCGCCCGGCGTGACGTCAGCGCCCGCGGAGCCCCCCCTTCCCTGCGGCGGGAAGTTCGGCGGGGGCAGGGGCGCGCGGGGCCCGGGGGGCGCGGGCGGGCGGGAGTTGCGAGTTTGCGGCCCGGCGCCGTGCGGGGAGGAGGGCGGCACAGCGCTGGAGGGGACCGACTCCCGCCCCGCCTGCCTTCGGGTGGGGGCCTCGCATTGTCCCCGCTTCCCCAGGTGCGGCCGGGGAGCGGGCAGGAGGAGCTGGGAATAACGTTTCCATCGGGGAACCGAGAAGAGTGTCGACTCCCCCCGCCGTGGCTGCAGCGGGCACGGGTGGGATTTACCCCTTGCCGCTTCCCCCTCCTCTGGCACGCCAGGGTGCCGCCTGGGGACCGGGGCGCTGGCGAGACCCCGTACGGCTGGGTGGCATCGGGGTGGCGGCTGCGCTCCTCTTGAACCGGACGAGATCGCTCGGTGTGTCCGGCCGGTTGTCCGTTTGTTCTTCAGGGTTCCTGAAGAAGTGGCATCTGGGTTTCCCACGTTGCCCTTTTGGCTATGCCATTGAGCCGGTGGCCGTTCTGTCTTGCTGGCTTGTGCTGGCCTGTGGCCGGCTCGGCTGCTGTTGCCCAGCGAATTGCCGGCTGTATTTTGCCGAGTGGCCGCTGTGCTGTTGAAGTGGCAGCCATTTGGTCACCGTGGCATTACTTTGCACGCCGCCTTTGCTCGCCGTGGAGTTGTGCCTCGATAGCTATTGTACGTTCCCGAAGTTGCTTTCCAGATGGGCAGTGTCTTTCCTTGCGTTTGCCTCAGTGCTGTGGTTGCCTTGAGTTCCGCAGCCGATTCCTCATTTGCCAGTATGGCTACTATAAGAATTTGTAGGGCTTTTGTCTGCAGGGTCTGTTTTTTGCTGGGCTGTGCCTTGAGAAGCAGCATGTCCTTACCGAGCTCGGCACCCGAATCTGTTGTCATTATTTCTGGTTGTACTGGGTGGATTGCATAGGAGCCCCTATGCTTTCCAGCCTTAAAAAAGTGAGGAGAAAGTAGTGGGCCATTATCCCAAGGTGTGTAGCAGGAGAGCGAAGGAGAAGTTGGAAATGCCATTCATTTTGTGTCCACCTGAGTGCTGGAGAATGGTTACACACCCTTCAGGTGTGTGCTGCCTAAAGCTGCAGAGTTCAGCCCTGACCTCCCCCTAGAGAATCCCACAGCTGTCTGAGTTGAAAGCTGGACTCTCTTTTCTTCTAAGCCCGAGGGTGTTGTGAATCACAGCTGTGCTGCACACACATTCCCGAGGGGCTGGAGCTCCACCGTCATTACCCATGGATGGGACACTTGCAAATGTGAATGATCAAATTGTTCATTTGGAATTATTCTCGTTCTCTCTTGTCCTGTTTCTTGGCCAAGTTGTGTCTGTCATCAGTGATGGCCCAACCAATCATTTGTGTGTTTCCCCAACTTCTTAGGAATGACCTGATCTTTGAAACCAGACTTTCCCAGTTATGATTCGTGATGGAGCTTTTCAAGTATGGCCAAAGAGTGAACTTGTAGCACCACGGTTCTTTTGGAAATTATAAAAAACCTCCAAACATTTGAAAATTAAATGTGCAGTGAATCTTAATGAACAAGATGAACAGGTTTAACTTGCTGCAGTGACCTGCCTTTACCTCTCTTCGTATGCATTTGCCTCCTCCCCTGGGTTTTGTACCCCTTGGATGCCTCTGAAAGGTTCCTGCATTCTCACCTTTAGGTTTGCCTGAAAAAGGAATTATGATGACGTTTCTTGTGTGTTACTTGTATTCCAAAATGATAATGGTCATGCAAGGAACTGTGATTCTATAGCATGGCGAGATTGCTGTACTAAAAGCAGCCTGATCTGTATTGTTCTTCAAGAGGAGGAGGAGCATCTAGTCCAGTCAGACTAGGTGATCATTGTAGGTCCCTTCCAATTGAAATATTCCGTCCTGATTTTATTTTGTGGGTGAAATGCATCAGGCAGGTTTTTGTCCTCCCAAAGTTCAGCCCCTGTCACTCCTTGTTCACCTTCCCAGTTTGTCCTGGAGCTCTCTCATGTTCATCAGTGTTTTTCTTGGGGATGGAGATGGAGTTGAGAGGAGCAGTCCATGTGGAATACAGAGCCGTGTAGGAGAGGTTTATTTATTTACCAGGTCTGGGGTGTCATAATGTTTGCAAATGCAATCTCTGGAATTGGTCTGTGCACATGTTCAGCTGTGCCCCTCCTTAAATAGCTACCTGAATGTTTGTCCATCTTATATTATTCCTCCTTGTGTAATGCCTTTTCTTCTGAGAACCCGGTTTTCTCTTCTGTCAGACTTTATCTTCCCCAGTTCATTTCTTTCTCCCAATCTCTTTTGGAGAAATAAACTATTTTCCTGCCTTCATTGGATTTTCTGGTCACATTCTTCCTCCATTAGGAGGTGCTTTGGAAGTATGACATATATTTCTTGTGTTTATCACTTTATCTCTTCCATCTGTACTTCTTGAAGACTATGTCTAGTGAAGTACAAAATAGCAGTGCTTTACAAACTTCTTAAAGGCTGAAGGAGAAGGCAACACAAGTTCTGACTGATCAAAAGTGAAGGCATCTCTGAAGAAGTTGTGCTCTTTAACCAAGTGAGCACACCTAGGGTAGGTATTCTCTGCAGAACTAATTCCTGAGGTCTCTGCTGGAGTCTGGTCACAGTGGATGGTTTAACATGAACATGGGATGCTCCCTCTCAGTGCCTTCCCTGACCTCCTGAGGCTCAGCAGTGCCAAGGCATGTGTTGCCAGGCTGGCCAGGCGCATGTCCCACTGCTCTTTGTCACGTTGAGATGAGCACTGGAGAATCTTTCTGTCCTTCCAGTCACGTGTTGGGCAGTGGTGGGCCCACAGCCCTTGTTGTCAGTGAGGTGTGTGTGGGGCATGGTGAAACAGGAGGGGATGTTTCCAGTTCAAGTGGCTTGAGTTTCAGCTCCCAACCAGTCTGGTTTGGGCTTCAGATGTTTGGGGATAAGGATTTGGCCATGTTTTAAGTTTAACAGAAGTCAACTTCATGAGGAAGCAATCCCTCCAGAAGCAGTGCCTAGCTTCCAGCTCTGATAATCCTCCTGCAGAAGTTTCTGACCGTCTGTTTTCTGTGTTTGTTGTGGCAGCAAACACTGATTTGTTGTTGCCTCCTCCTGTAAAAATATCAATGTTTGATTGATCGTTGTGGCAGTATTTTCACCTACAAACCAAAGGCTAACTGCAATATCTTCTCCAGGCAATTTCAGCCAATGTTGGTCTGTCTGGGCTTTGCTGAAGAAGGGGAGCTGGTTGCTCTCAATCTTACTTCATGTCTCTTGCCCTGGTGACATTCTTCATCACAGAGAGTTTAGCTGGAATATTTTAGTCTTGTAGTTCCCTGCTGTACAATGTACTTGGTGATAGCCTGTTTCTTCCACAAGGTCTCTCTGCACTATAGATCACTTAAGTGAAGGTTGCATTTGAGCAACCTTCTTCTGTTTGGACTGTGAATTGGATTTACTATATGTGTGTATATATATATTTATGTGTGTGTGTATATCATAATATATATGGTAGTTTGTATAATATAATATATCTTGTATGAACGATAGTGTTATATAGTTATTAAATTTTATATTGATATATATAGCAGAGTGTATTGGATATAAAGTGTATCTATAGCACAGTATTTTGGATATACTGCTGTTTTTTTTCTTTCAGGCAGTGCAACAGATGAAGTGATTTACCTCAGAATTATTCAGAGTTTGCCAGACACTTAAAGAGGGCCCACCCTCCATGAAGAATAGTTTATCCAGTCATGGTTATCCATCAGGCTTTCCTCAAACCTTGCTAGACCATTGCTTTCAAAGTCCATTTTCACCAGAGCTGGCTAGACCCCATCACCTTTTGGCCAAATTCTATGACTGCTAATGAGTTTAGTATTGAAAAACCTGTTCTCATCAGAACAGAAAATATTAAGAGCATTTATTTTACAATAAAATAAAAGAAAACCTTTGAAAAAGCTGTGATACACTAGATTCCTATGCAAGTTTTTCAAGTGATTGATTTATCCTGCTTTTCAAATTTTGCACCATTCTTCAAATTTTGCATCATTCTGTTTGATTTGTCTAGCTTTATCCATTGGATATGGGGGTCTTTGTTGTGTAGGTTAAAGAGCTGTCAGAAATCTTCGTTTGTAGTGCTCAAAGGCCATCTTCAAGTCTCCTTTTAACATTTTCTCAAGTAAGCTACATTTATGGAGCTTAAGGTTATAAGGGGAGGAGTTAATAACATTTCTCAATTTGTCATCATCCTTTTTGGAGTACACAGGTAAAAATGGCGTGCACTACTCCCATAATTGCCTTACCAATCCTGTGTATAATCAGGTGAAGATCGCCTCTCTTTTCCTGCTTCTGAAGAATATTCCTTTCTCTGTGCACTGGTGGATTTCACTTATTCAAGAAAAGCCTTCTTAGAAGTTTACCAGTGACTCATACCTGCTGTACTGCTGTTCCTCTGCCCATTTCCCTGTCCCTAGTTCTCTTCTTTCCTTCTGGATGTGTCTGTCCATCTTCATCTTGGTCACATGCTTGCCCTTGGCACACATGGCTCTCGTGTTGTCTTTGCTGTCAGTCATGAATCCCTGGAAACAGAGAATCTGAAGGGTGTCCTTTGGGTGCAAAGTCATGGAATCATTAAGGTTGGAAGAGACCTCCAGGATCATCGAGTCCAACCATTAATCTAATAATGTAATTTTCTAATCTTATCTGATCCAATCCAATCCAATCCAATCCAATCCTGTGCCATTTTCCTCTGATACTCCTACAGTTTCCAGCTGTTTTCAGTGGAGGACCTGCCATAGCCAGATATGGTTTCTAGCTATCCAGAAAGTGCCAGTGATTCTCTCTTGAATGAAACTCTCCAGTCTCTCATCAAACATATAGAACCTTCTAGCACCCATGGTGTCCTTTAATTGGAAGTTCTGCAGCTACCTGTTTCAAGAACTACTCTTTTTTTTTTTAGTTGGTTTTGAACTTGTTTCTTTGTAGTGTTGTTTGAGGGTCATCAAATTTGTACTGGAGAAGACAGTAAAAAAATTATTTCCTACTGAACCTCTAATTTTTGTATATGGCTTTATGGTTCCCAGTCACACCCTCACTTCAATAACCTTTTCTGTGGACAGAGATGTCTAACCCACTCATTCGTGCCTCTTCATTGCCCCTTCTGGTTCCTATGGAAGAAGCAGAATTGCACACACATTTCAAGATGTGGGAAAGCCATAGGTTTGTGTGGGGGCATAATGATGTTTTCCTCAGGAAATTCTAGCATGCAGTTTACTTTCTCAATGGCTGCTGGACGCCGAGGTGCCATTTTCATGGATCTGCCTCTTATATCCAAAGGGTATCACTTGTGAGTTGCACTGGTCAGCTCAAAGTCTGGATGCTGGATGTCCCTCTAGCATCCTCCTTTGAGTCTCTGGGCAATCATCCTGTGATGTCCCTGAGTAATTTGCTTTGCATTCTTAGCGAAGGGACGTCTGTGTATCAAAAGAGGGCTGTGACCCTTGGCCCCTAGCAGCTCCACAGGTGAGGTGTGCTCGGGTGTTGCAAATATAGAAGATGCTGCACTTCATACAATAGTGAGCACGGGGAATGTGATGTGTCCTTCCTCTGGATCATGCGTCTGTAGGCTCCATCCCACTTGCAGAAGGCAGAGGCCAGTGTGGTTTTTTTCCCTGATCCACCACTGGTCTCTGCCAGCCTGTATCTCCGAGAGATCTGGAAGCCCTCCTCTGGGGAGACAGAATGATTCTTCTGGGATTTTTAAGTAAATCTGTTACATACTTAACAGGCATTTTACTGTGCCCTCAGGAATTGTTTTACGATTAACATAACCTTCTTTAGTACATCTAACCTTCATTTAGTGAATCAAACTTTATTTTCAGTTGCTTTTGCAAGAATTAATATCTTCTTCTATGCTGTAAATTAAGCTATTGTTAAATGCATGAATATTTTTATTATTTATTACCTTGCTTTAGCTCTGTTATTTCACTCTGTTAATCATAATTTTTTTTTAACAGATACATTTTTATTTGGATGGAGGTTCCAGAATTAGAGCTTTCATACTGAAAATAACATTCTTGCTCCTCATGGTTGTGCAAAATTAAGAAAACAAAACATTAATATAGGCTTAATAAAATGTAAACTAGCTTTATCTCCTAAGACTGCCAGTGCTCTGCACAGTTATTTTTAGTATTCTTATTTGGCACCCTTTCCTGGAGTGTGAGTGTTTTAATTTTTATTTATTATTTTACTGCAGAGAAGGAACGCATAGGTAGCCGGACAAGTGAATTTGTCAACAAGTACATATAGGAAGGATTGAAGCTGTTGCCTCAAGATGAGTCTCTTTTTTGCATGGGAGGTGTTATTTTGGAATCATTTTAGGATATTTTATACAATGATGGACCAGTGTGGCTTGAAAGGGGCCTTAAACATCATCCGGTTCCATCCCTCCTGCCATGGGCAAGGACACCTTCCACTAGACCAGGTTGCTCCTGTTCCCTTGCATCTTGGCCTTAAACACTTCCAGGGTTGGGGCATTCACAGCTTCTCTGGGAAACCTGTTCCTGTGTCTCACTGCCCTCAGAGAAAAGAGTTTCTTCCTTATATTCAATTTAAACCTGCCCTCTTTCAGTTTAAAATCATTGCCCCTTGTCCTGCCACTGCAGGCCCTGGTAAAAATTGTCTCTCTACCTTTCTTATAAACCACCTTTACATGCTTAGAATCTCAGAATCACAGAATCATTAAGGTTGGAAAAGACTTCCAAGATCATCAAGTCCAACCGTTGACCAAACATCACCTCGTCAACTAAGCCGTAGCACTGAGTGCCACGTCCAGTCATTTCTTGAACACTTCCTGGGATGATGGTTCCACTGTTGCCCTGGGTGGCCCATTCCAAGGCTTCACCACCTTTTCACTGTAGAAATTCTTCCTGATGCCCAGCCTGAACCCCCCCTGGCACAGCTTGAGGCCATTTCCTCTCATCCCATTACTTGTTGCCTGGGAGAAGAGGCCGATCCCCACCTGGCTACACCCTCCTTTCAGGGAATTTTACCAGGTCCCTGTCCTTCCTTTGCTGGGACTCCAGAGCTGGATGCAGCACTCCAGCTGGGGTCTTGCCAGAGCAGAGCAAAGGGGCAGAGTTCCCTCCCTACCCTGCTGCCACTGCTATTTTTGATGCAGCTTAGGACATGTTTGGCCTTCTGGGCTGCAAGTGCACATTGTTAGCTCATGCCCAATTTTTTGTCCACCTGTATCGCAAGATTTTTGCCACAGAGCTGCTCCCAGCCTCTTTACTGTGCAGTCTGTAGTGATCCTGGTGATTGCCTTGACCCATGTGCAGGACCTGCACTTCACCTGGTTGAATTTCATGAGTGTCACATGGTTCCCCTCCTCAATCCTGTCAAGGTCCCTCCGGATGGCATCTCTTCCCTTCAGCCTGTCAACCACTTGACTTGGTGTCATCTGCAAGCTTGCAGAGAGTGCACTCAATCCCACCATCTGTGTCACTGATGAATGTATTAAACAGTATTGGTCCCAGATCCTTGGGGGCACCACTGGTTCAAGGTTTCTAGTTTGACATTGAACCGTTGACTGTAACTCTTTGGATGGAGCCATCCATCCAGTTATCAAATATCATGGAGACTGGCTTGGCGACTGTGTCAGCCCTCAGGACCCTGGGATGCATCTCCTTGGGTCCCATGGACTTGTTGATGTTCAGTTTCCTCAGGTGGGCTCAAACCTGGCTTCCAATGATGGGATTGGGAATGTAAATTGGGAGAGTCCATTCAGCTTGTGTACTAAAAGTGTGTGTGATTCACCCTCTGGCACAGTGGAATTTCTGAAAGCATACGTTTACATTTATTGTTAAAATTTATTTTAACACATCATATACTGACCCATTCTATGCTATTATGTTTTGAAGACAGAAGAATCCAGTGAAATTCCAGTATACTGCCAGTATGAAATCAGTGTCTTTATAGAAAATAACAAAAATTGACAGCTTTCATACTGGATTTATATTTTGACCTGTTGAGTAGTAGTCAGAGTTTGCACTTGTGTTGTAGGTGTTTCTGTCTGAGTTTGGCACATAACACTGTGCTGCCAAACCTCGCTGGCAGGGCAGGTCTCAGCCCTTCCTGCCTGTGTCTGATGGCTGCTGGTGGTTGGATGTGCCTGTCCCAGCCCTTGTGGAGGGGTTTGCTGAGGACTGGGAGGTGTGTGCTCTGATCCTAGGGTCTCTGTGTGCAGTGACCTGCATGAGAGTGACCTGCAGGAGTCCTGTTCCTTGATTAATTCACATCCCAGCCTGAGTTCACAGCCCCTGCATCCACCCAGTGTTGTAGTTACTTTGTAGGAGACAGAAAAATGCCTTTGTTTGGAAACTACCTTTCATTTGTGTACCTTCATGTATTTGTTCTTAACAAGATTTACTGAATATAGAAGATTTGCCAGTCGTGCCAATATTCACACCCAGGATAATATTAGCCACAAATGTTTACCATCTTGGTATTCAACCATTTTGGCATCCTAATCCCTTTGCTCACATTTTCCCTTTTACAGTAATGTCACGCTCCAGGTGTGTATCAAAAGACAGTGACATGCAGCCTCAACCCTGATCTGTTTTCTCATTGCTGTCCAACACTGAACATGGTGCCCTTCCTCTTCCTTCCCTCTTTTTCTCCATCATGCCCTATAGTGAAATGCCAGAGTTCAAGCATGAAATCAGGTAATTAGCCATTGGGAAATGGTGTACTTCAGGTTGTCTGATTATAGTATCTGGGACAAAACTTAATGTTTTCAAGATTGTACACAATCTTAAAAACTGATTACATTTCTGGAAAGTTTCCCTTCCTTTTACAAAACTTCCCTTCATTTTACAAAGATTGAGACAGGAGTTAAAAATATTTGGGACAATCATTCATTGGGCAGTCATATTTATATATACATACTGCTCTTCTTCTTAGTGATCCTTACTCATCAAGAGGGATCCACCAGTTAACATTCCAGCTTATTTTCAGGACACTTTTCAGCATCTGCAATGTGTTTAAAAGCAGCTGTGTTCATTTTGCCACCCTGGTTCCTGCCTCCAGTGCTCGTCCATCTCTTTGTAGAAGTGGGAAGAGAAAAAACAGGATGGGAACAGAGAGCTATTGAATATTAAACTGAGTCTGCAGAGAAGTAGACTCAGTTTAATTCTCACATCTGACTTCTGAATCCCTGCCTTTGCATACCAAATACTTTGGATTTCATGTAGGATTTTGGATGTGATTCCTACATTTTAGAAAGTGACCTAAAGAGTAGTCACTGTGTACTTTAAGCAGTTCCCAAATGAAGAAGACAAGAGATTTGCACTTCAGAGCATCTGTACTTAGGCTAAAGCAGGCATTCCAGTGACTCCTTACTCCAGACTTCCATGGACTAGCATCTACTTGCCTGGACTAGCATCTAGCGGAAGCTGACTTTGTCTATAGTAAATAAAACAAAAAGGGGATAATGTTAGCTCTTTTCCTTAAATGACACTGATGCTGGGACCCCTCATCTCTCCCTTCTGCTGCCACTGGCCTCAGAGAGGGCTAGCTGGACCTTAGCTGGCCTTTGATCTTGTCAAGCAGGCTGGAACCCTGGACTTGGGCTGTGCATCCTGGGGCTTGCTCTGCCATTGAGCGCCTGCTGAAGTGTCAAAACCTTGCATGGCTCTGGCAGCATCTCCCTGTCCTCCTGGTCTCGGTGGAAACGGGCTCCTGGCTGTTGGACACATGCTGGGTGCTGCAGAGAGTAGCCCTGCCTGCAGCCCCAGCGTGTGCAGTGCTTTGGTTTCTCATTTACACTTCTGGCCAAACCCTCAAACACCATCCCAGAAACTTGGTTCCCATTTCCTCTGCTTCTCTTGCCGTCTAGGAAAGTTTATTTCCTCAAGGCCACAGCCTGCCACAGTAAATGCTCTCCTGAGCCAAGGACAAACATTCAGCCTGCTTTCTAAGAGGGAAAACCTTGGTGCTTCTCATTTGAGATGGACCTGTTTCCAGTTTGGTAACCTGGGAGAATTCCTCCACATGACAGCCTGGGAAGGAGAGAATCTATCTGTGTCCTTCAATAAAAGAGGAGCTGGACCTCGTAAGCTTCTGGCTGGTGGTGCAGGACAGTCCAGGCTTTGGGAAGGAGAATTACTTGGAGCTGAGGAGGAGGAGGAGCAGGATCCATTTTGAATGGCACGTGGGGGATGCCTGTTGAGTGTGTGTTGCTCGCAGGAGACTTCACCAGGGCTTACAGGAGAATATGGAGGGGTTTGGGCAATAAGCCAAGCCAAGCTGGGTTGTATGAAACACAAACAGAAAATTGCAATTCGCAATGCCTCATAACTCAGTTGAACCTGTGAAGGGCTTCACAGGGCTAGGGAAAGGTTAACCCTTCCACAGCAGGCCTGTCACGTCTCACCTCCTAACCAAAACCATGGAGCCCTAAGAACCCTTCAGAGACATTTGCAGGGATCTTCAGTGATGGGAATGGTTAGGTGTAAAGGCTCACATTGCAAGCTTTTATTTCATAGATGTTAAAATTAGAAGGTGGATTTGTGATGCTCTCATCTGGCCGTAACAGTTGCTATACTGTATACTAATAATGTGTGCGTCAATTCTCTTACATATTTTAGTAAAGTCTTCACTGTCTAAGTGACAGAAACTTCTGCTTCTGTCAGTGGTTGATTATGTCTCTTGAAATACCACTGTTTGTTTCTGACTTTCTTTCTTACTGCGTATTCAGTGGTTGCAACAAGTACGGAGTGGGCATCCCTTTGAAAAAGGGAAGTTTCAGTGCGGTTGGCTGCATGTTATTTCCCTGCTGACTGACTTTTCTGGGAAGAGGATGGTAATTGTCATTCCACGGTTGCTGGAAAGCTGAAGCGAGACCTGTGTGCTGCATTATCACTCTGGCTTCTTTGGTGTGGGAGACGTGGGTGGTATCCCTGTGGAATGCAGGGAGAGCAGTGACATTGGTAGCCTGCTGTTGCTGTGCCTTCAGAGCTGAGCTAATGCTTGCAGGGTGCCACCATGGTGTGAGTCAAAGTTGAGTTAAATTAGGATCACCTTAGGTATGACAATCGTAGGTTTCGCATAAGAAATGTTGATTCTGGGTGCTTATCTAGAATAGCATCAGTGTAACTGGCTGAATTAGCATCCAAAGGCCAAGGCGTGACAGAAATATGAGCCTGTAAAACAAGTCAGCGGTGAGGATTGGGAGTGGGCTCTGCCTCCATCAGGTCAGTTACAAACCACCACCAGCTATTTTCCTGTTAAAGAAGAGGTCTCAGTTAATGAATTGATGTGTGTGGGAATTAATGGTGGATGAGTCCCCCTGGGGCTCTCATGATGAAGGTCAAATAAAATATTAATGGAATTAAAACAAACAATCCCCTGATTTTCCTAAGTACCTTCCGGATGGGTTTCTGTAAGCATTGGTCAGGGAAGATGTGGAGCCCCAGGAGAGACAGGCCAGTGTCATTACTCCCGTTTCATGGTCAGGCAGATGAAGACAGTGGAAAGCAGTGACCCTGGGGCCACACAGTCCAGCAACAGGGCTGCACTGGACGTCTCAGAGTTCTTCCTGTCAGGTGCTTATGCTCTGATCCCTGTTTTCAGATCCGTTCTCAGAGAAATGGAAGTCATCCAGATTGCTCCTGCACTGCTTGGCTGGAAGGTGATTTTTCCAGGTGTGGGATGGTCTTCAGGAGCCCCAAATCCATAGGCTTCTTAGTCACAAAATTCCTCTGTGCTTTCAGATGAGAGAATAAACCCCAGTAATTGTGGCTTTTTTCTGCTGGTGCCTCTTCCATGGGACACATTCCCTCGTCTTTCAGATTGTCCATTCCAGAGGCTGTGTATAGCAACTCAGATGACAGGCTTGGGAAGGATAAAGTCTTTGTGGTTATGTGTGTGCAGTGCAGAGCAGAGCAAAAGGTCTTTATCTTGCTGGATTCAAGCAAGCCAACTTCAGGAGCAGTATCCCTGAATAATTTCCTCCAGTTCCCAGGCTAACACAAACATGCAGAGTAAGGAACTGTGTGATACAACAGGGTGTTAACTATCTACAGTAAAATGCTTTTGGACATGGCACAAAGCTGTAAATTGTTCCAGAGGGATCTCAGAAATCTTCCCGCTGCTGCAAAGTGTAAGGTTGTACTCTGCATCCCTGGGTGTGACTCGGTCTGGTAGGCTGAGAAAAATCCGGTGTTGAGGAGGAGGAGACCCTGGCAGGCACGCCAGGCTAAACAGAGCTGGTGATGGTGTCGTGCAAAAGCAGAACTCAGTGTGTCTCCTCGCACCTATTTGTGTACCTCGGGCATGGAACAGCCCGAGCAAGACTTGTCACATTTTCTGCATTTTCTAACGTGGTACTGCATGAGTGCATGTGGATGTGCTCTGGAGAGGGCAGGGCTGTACAGTGCCCTTCAGCAAAGGCCAGTTTGCTGAATGACAAATGACACAGGGCTAGCAAATGGCAGCACATGGCCAGGTAAGGGTGGTGTAACTTTCTGCATTGACAACAAGTGCGAAGATGAACTAACAAAGTCAGAAAAATTGTAACTGGGAACATTTTAAAACACTTTCCTGTTATTTTTTTCCCAAGGGAAGGAAAATACTAAAATTATTCCAGAAAACAGATAACATCCTGATAACTGTTTCTTCTTGCATCCTCCAAAGCAGCGTTATTGGGCCCCGAATCATAAAATTAGATAGTCACAGAATGGCTTGCATTAAGAGGATGGCTTGCATTAAGAGGAGCCTTAAAGATCATATGCTTCCAACACCCCTGCCCTGCACAGGGACATCTTCCACAAGACCAGGTTATTCAAAACCCCATCCAGCCTGGCCTTGAACACTGCCAGGGTTGGGGGATCCATAAGGCAACCTGTTCCAGTACATCATCACCCTCAGAGTAAAAGAGTTTATTCCTAATATCTAATTTAAATCTGCTCTCTTTCAGTTTGAAGCCATTAAAAATGAATACCTCGCCTCGTGCACGTATCACTCCTAAAAACTGGAAATCAGATATGGCAGTGGGCAAATCTTTTCCCACACTGATGGGAGTTTATTGCATTCTTGATAAACAGACTTGAGTCTCTAAATAGGGCAACAATAATAATTTTGTCATATTTCTATAGCAAACCACGAAAGGGTGTTCTATAGTCCACTCAGTCTTTCTCCCCCCTCATCTGCTTGTCTGCCTTTCAGGATCCAGTGGGATCTCATTGCCTGGCTGGTGTAATCCCCTCTTCCAGAAGAGCTGCCCATCTCCATCTCCTCGGAAACAGCCGAAGGGGGTTGCAGAGTCATAAAAATTTATGTTTTCATCAAACCGGGCCAAGGAGAATGGGGGTCCCACACCCAAAAGAATGAAGACACGACAGAACAAGGACTCAGTACGTGGGGTGGGAAAAAGGGGTGGGACACGAGAGCCAGGCTGGAGGTGTGGGTTGGAACTGAGGCTCGCTGCAAAGCTGGTGGGCACAGGGGAGTACAAGGGGTTCAGGGGCTTTGGGAGGCTGGGCACCGAGCAGGGGCAGTGGGAGATGCAAAGCAGGACTGACACAGTGATCCCTCTCTTAGATGTCAATGCGGAGTGGACGGAAGAAAGAGACTCCGGGGCCCCGAGAGGAGCTCAGGTCACGGGGTCGAGCTTCCCCTGGTGGTGTCAGCACCTCCAGCAGTGATGGCAAGGCTGAGAAATCCCGACAAGCAACAAAGGTAATATCAGCTGGAACACAAGTGTGGGGTGGCCAAGGACTGCCCAGATTGGGTGGGATCTGTTTGAGGATCCAGGGACACAGACCAGAAGGGATCCACTAAGTAGCCCGTGCTGGGTTAGCTTTCTGAAATGAGTAGAATTCTCTTTGCTCTCATCCTCACCATCTTGCACTTTGCTAAGAACTTGTGTCCAGTCTCAGCAGACCCTTTTAGTGCTCATTTTTGGCCGTATGCTGGGTCCATGTTGGTCTGCTAGTGCCATTGACACACATGCCATGGTGGCTGTGTCTCACCTGCTGCAGTCTGTGAAGACCTGTCGGGTTGGAAGATTTCCCCATGACCCTCCACCTCTGTGTTCTCCTTGTCTCCTTGCAGAAAGGCCGGTTGGAGGAATCCTGCACCCCCAAGAGCAGCAAGCAGGGCCGAACAGAAGAGATCTCAGAGAGTGAAGGGGAGGACACCAATGCTCCTAAAAAAACCAAAACTGAGGTGAGCTCTTCCTGCTGTGATTGCTGGCATGTGCCCAGTCCAGAGCAAAGGAGTTTCCAGTTCCCTGTCTGTGCTGCTCGTGCCTGCCCAGCTCGAGGTTTTGGCTGCCTGGGAGCCCCGACGCCTCAGGTTTTGCACTGCAGCTCTACCAACCTACATGGCATCTACAAAACTGCCACCAGGAGTGATGACTGAGCAGATGGAGGCTCTCTGTCTCATTTGCCTTGTGTTCAGGGGGCTGCTATGCTGTTGGATCTGGGGATGTGCCCTGCCTTTTCCAGCTTAGTGCTAAGAGCCTGGCTCTGTGTGCAGCTGCAGGTTGGGCTGGAGTCAGTCCCTTCTGATCCCCAGCGCAGTGTCACATGGAGGTGCTTAATTCATGGTGGGTTCCAGTTGACAGTCATGCAACACCTGCTCATGCACACACAGAGCCGTGGCAGGGCTTTTCTGAAACACTTGACAGCACCAGACTGGATTGGTGATTGGGTGGTTGGAAGACTCAGCTCTTGTGCCTCTCCATTCCATGTTAGCCTGTTCAGGGAGCTGGCCTTAAAGGCCTGCAAACATGGGGATGCCTGCTTGTGTTAAAAGATCTTTATAATTCAACCACCTTGGTTCCACTTCTGTAATTTCTCCACATGGACAGTCTGTTGAGCTCAGCAGTGGTATTTTTTCAGCTTAGCCTCCCTTGCTTAGAGTGGCACTTGTTAGTCACCCTTACCCATGATGACTGCTAATCACCAGTGCACACTGTCTGAGGCAGCAGGTGGTGGGGACAAGCAGGGGTTGGGAAGCACAGGGGGAGCTCCTGGAAATAAGGAGTGGAACAGTGAGAGGGGTCTGGGTGGGAGCTGGTCTCCTTGAGCAGGGAGAGCTCTGCAGGGGCAAGAAGAGCAATTCTGGGTCTGGGGCCTGTGCTGGGACCACTGTGGCATGTGCTGCTCCATGCCACCGGTGATACCACATCTTGGCCAACAGCCCATCGCCCCTGTTGTATCTGTTCCCTCTCAGCTTTGTGTGTAACAGCTCCCTGCCCTCCCTCACTGCCTCTTTACACAACCCTTGTTACCTCCTTCCTGAACATGGAATGCTCATGAAGGACCTGAGAGCACTGGAGAGGAGGCAGGAGGACTGGTGTTATGTGTACCTTGCCAGACAACGTCTCCTTTCCTCTGTGAGGTTTTCTAGTGCTGGGGTTGGCCAAGAAAGGTCAGAAAACAAGGTCTCTGGGAACTTGAAATGTGTCAGGTGTGGTCTAGGAGGCCTCATAATGCCCCTTTCCTCCTCCTATCCTACTTCAACAGGAGTTGCCCTGTCCTCCATCCCCATCCGACGTTGACAGCCTTGATGGCCACAGCTTCAATGATGAGATGAGCAGCGACCCACGGGACATTGACCAGGATAACAGGAGCACCTCACCCAGTGTCTACAGCCCTGGGAGCGTGGAGAACGACTCCGACTCCTCTTCTGTGCTGTCCCAGGGGCCGTCTCACTCCTACCACCACCCCCCGCTCTTCCCCGAGAGCCCGCCGGTAGCTCCCCCTCCCGACAGCTTGGCCCGTCCCCCAGAGCCCAGCTTTGGGCTCCCGGGAGAGGTGCACCCCCAGGGACCCCCCGCAGGAAGTTACCATTCCCAGCTGGAGGGCCAGGCCTCGCGCATTTTCCAGGCTCAAGCCCCACAGACACCTGCCTCCTCCTCCTCCTCTTCCTCCTCCTCTGCTGTTGCTGCCCCTTCCGCTCCGCCTTCCTCCTCCTCCTCATCCTCTTCCTCCTCCTCTTCCTCCCACACTCCCCTTTATCCTGCGGCCAATGTGGTCCAGGTTGGGGCCAAAATTGCCAGTGGAGTGGGGGGGCTCCCAGCACCGGGGGCTCGTGAGCAGACCCTCAGCGCCAAGCACAATCCACCCCCTACCACCCCAATCTCACTGGCATCTGTCGGAGGAGGGCTCCCCCCTCAAAAGACACCCCCAGCCAATCCCCCGGCTGCGCCCCCGGCCTCTGCCCCTTCCTTCCCCCACGTCTCCTCCAACCTGCCTCCCCCGCCGGCCCTGCGCCCCCTCAACAACGCAGTGGCCGCCTCCAGCTCCCCAGGGATGGTGGGGCAGGCCCTGAGCGGCCACCTGCCCTCGCCCCACAACATGGGGCAGGACAAGGCACCGGCGCTGGCCCCCTCCCGCTACCCCTATGCGCCGCCGCCGCTGCCGCCCTCCAGCTCCTCTGCCCAGTACCCGCAGCCCTCGCCGGGCCAGCCCCTGCCCAGCTACAGTGCTTCCTACGGGCACTCCTTCCCGCCGCCCAGCGGCCTCTCTGTCTCCAGCCAGCCCCCCAAGTACACCCAGCCCTCCCTGCCCTCGCAGCCCGTCTGGAGCCAGGGGCCGCCCCCTTACAGCCGCCCCCTGGGCAATGCCGGCTCCCACCCCGCTGCCCCTTTCCCCGGCCAGTCCCCCCATCACCAGCAGCCTCCCCCGCAGCACCACCACGGTCACGGGAGCAGCGGGGGCGTCTCCCCAGCAGCCACAGCTCCTCCCCAGCCCCCCGGCGGCTACCCCCACGGCCTGGAGTCCGGCAGCCATCACCCTTCCCATCCCACCTACGGGCTGCGCCTCTACCCTCCCCACAGCCAGGCCGCCTACAGCCAGGCTCCCTCCGCCACCGCGGCCGCTGCCCCCTCCTCCTCCTCCTCGTCCTCCTCCTCTTCCTCTTCCTCGTCCTCCTCTGCTGCCTCTTCCCAGGGAAGCTACCCCAGCATGTGCACGCACCCACCGGGGCAGAGTCCTGCCACCTACACCTTCCCCCCGCCGCCACCCCCCTCCCCTGCTCATGGGGCTGGCCCTCCAGTCACCTCTGCTGCCACCACCCTCTCCACCGTCATCGCCACCATGGCCTCCCCCTCTGCGGCCCCCTACAAGACGGTCTCGCCCCCGGTACCCCCGTCAGCTGTGGCCCCCTATGGGAAGCGGGCGGCCTCCCCTGTCCCCACCTTCCAGCCCCCGGCCCCCTACAAGCCGGGCTCGCCCCCCACTTCCTCGGCTGCCCCTTTCCGTGCAGCCACCCCTCCTGGCTACCGGGTGGCCTCTTCCCCTGTGGCGGGGGGCTACAAAGCCCCCTCACCCGCCCCCTCTGCCGCACCACCCTTGCCAGGGAGCATGGCTGCCCCGGCCCCGCCGCCACCCCCGCTCCCCCTCAGCGCTGCTCAGATCAAGCAGGAGCCTTCGGAGGAGTACGAGCCCCCGGAGAGCCCCGTGCCACCTGCTCGCAGCCCCTCGCCGCCCCCCAAGGTGGTGGATGTGCCGAGCCATGCCAGCCAGTCAGCCAGGTGAGGGGAGACTGGTTTCTCCAAAGGATGGGGAGGGCCGTATGGGGCAGGGAAGAGGAAATCACCCCAAGCCTGAGGTGCAGCTGCGCCCTTTTGCCTTTTTCATGATGCTCTTCACATTCCCGCAGTGCCTTTCCCACAGTAGCTGTCCCTGTCCCCATCCCTGCTCACCAGCCCTTTCAGCACTGACAGGCTTCCACTCTCATCCCCAGATTCAACAAACACCTGGACCGTGGCTTCAACTCCTGCTCCCGCACAGACCTGTACTTTGTGCCCCTTGATGGCTCCAAGCTGGCCAAGAAAAGAGCAGACTTGGTGGAGAAAGTGCGTCGGGAGGCTGAGCAGAAGGCCCGCGAAGAGAAGGAGCGGGAACGGGAACGGGAGCGGGAGAAGGAGCGGGAGCGGGAGAAGGAGCGGGAGCTGGAGAGGAGTGTGGTAGGTCTGGGAGCCCCTCTGCCGCAGCGCAGCCGGGGCGGATGCTCAAGGGCCCCCTCGGCCGCTCCCCGCTGGGACCCTGAAGCCGGTCTCTCTGCTCTTTTGCAGAAGATGGCCCAGGAGGGCCGTCCGGTCGAGTGCTCGTCCCTCGGGCCTGTTCCCCACCGCCCCTCCTTCGAGCAGGGCAGTGCTGTAGCGACTGTTCCCCCATACCTGGGCCCTGACACCCCGGCTCTGCGCACCCTTAGCGAGTACGCCCGGCCCCACGTCATGTCCCCCAGCAACCGCAACCACCCTTTCTACGTGCCCCTGGGCGCCGTCGACCCGGGCCTGCTGGGCTACAACGTGCCAGCCATCTACAGCAGCGATCCGGCCACGCGGGAGCGGGAGCTGCGGGAGCGGGAGGCCCGCGAACGAGACCTGAGGGACCGGGACCTGCGTGAACGCCTCAAGCCTGGCTTTGAAGTCAAACCGGCCGAGTTGGAGCAGCTCCACGCCGTGCCCGCTGCCGCCATGGATCCGTTCCCACGCCACGGCGGGCTGAGTCTGCAGACGGCCCCCGGCCTTCATCCCGCTTTTCCCTTCCACCCAGGGCTGGGCCACTTGGAGCGGGAGAGGCTGGCGCTGGCAGCCGGCCCGACCCTTCGTCCCGACATGTCCTACGCCGAGCGCTTGGCGGCCGAACGCCAGCATGCCGAGCGGGTGGCCGCTCTCAGCAATGACCCTCTGGCCCGGCTGCAGATGCTCAATGTGACACCTCATCATCATCAGCATTCCCACATCCACTCCCACCTCCATCTCCACCAGCAGGATGCCATACATGCAGGTAAGGGCCGCGCGATGGTGGTGCCCTGCACAAAGCCTTGATTTCTGTCCTACTGTGTCTTCCTGGCGCTCCCTCCCTCTGGCCCTGGGGAATCCTAAAAGCCAACGAGACTAAACTTTGAGGCCATAGATCTTCAGCCAGAAGAGCCTATCATCATGGTCATTCTTCCTTCCCCCACTCCCATCCCACCAAAGGCACTGACACTGCTGATCAGTGGCCAGCAAAATTGTTTGCACTGTGTCCTTTCGTTATGGATCTGTGGGGCCACAGTACAAGTGCTGGAGTCCCACTGACTGCCTGGGCAGTGCTGCTGTGAACTGCATTCCTCATACTGGAGTCTGCAGAGGGAACAGGAGCCCTTCTAGAACAGTTTCAGCAGTGTCCTTAGGACTAATGAAATGCTGGTTCTCAGTGGCTGCAGATAGTGGGGTAGGATGGGATAGGAGGTGGGCTAATCATAAGGAACTGAAGGCTGCTGTTCCTCAGAATTGAATGGTGGTCCCTTCCATTTCCACATCCTGGAGGAAAGCAAAGTAAAACATTTAGGGATGAAAATCTCAGGGAAGCAAAGCCCAAGGTACAGTGCAATAGGAAAAAAGTGTTTTGCCTGCTCAGGTGCTGTGAGCGGTCAGTGGGGTCCAGTGTCAGTCACAGATGCTGGCTCTGAGCAACTGTTCAGAGATGGCACAAGGTACAAGTGAGTGTCCATTTTCCCTACCATCCATGGCTGGGCACCTTAGTCTGGCTGGGAGTCCAAACCACTAGAAAGAGAATCTGTCCTGAATAAGACCTGGAAAAGAAAGCACCCAGTACAAGTATGCACATGAATGGCTGTTGGAGTGACAGGTGGGCATTTTATGGGGTGCAGACCTGATTGCAAAGCAGGTCCTTGCAGAACCCTGCTGAACTTTTAAGGAGCTATACTTCTAAGGAACAGTATTTGTTCCTGAGGAGTGTAGGGACAGAGCTCTGCCAGACCAGTTCACATGAAGTTCGATGCAGGCAAAAAGAGTAACACTCAGAAGGTGATGACACTGTGTTGTTTAGCTGTGAAATCATCCCATCCCTAACACCCTTACCTTCTCTCTCCATATCTGTTTTGTGAGGCCTTGTGCCTCTCTGTTACCTGCTACAAAGCCTGGGACAATTATCTTGTGCTATCTTTTCTTCCCAGCTTCAGCCTCCGTTCACCCTCTAATCGACCCTCTCGCCTCGGGATCACACCTCACCCGGATACCATACCCAGCTGGAACCATCCCCAACCCTCTCCTGCCTCACCCTCTACATGAGAATGAAGTGCTGCGCCACCAGCTCTTTGGTAAGGAACTTCACAGGGACTGCTGTTCTCCTCCAGAGAGCATAAGCAGAGTTCCCAGGGGCAGGGGCATCCTGGGGCATCACGGGACTGGGCTGAGGTCTGTTAAACAGAGCATAGGACAGGCTCACGCTGCCAGGATGAGCAGGTCCTGCCTGTGGGAATGGGGGAATGGGAGTGCAGCGGGGTCTTGACTGAGCTTGGATGGAGCATTAACTGGGCTCTTCTCTGTGTCACCTTTGTGCGCAGCCGCGCCCTACAGGGACCTGCCGGGCTCGCTCTCGGCGCCCATGTCGGCGGCGCACCAGCTGCAGGCCATGCACGCGCAGTCGGCTGAGCTGCAGCGCCTGGCTCTGGAGCAGCAGCAGTGGCTCCACGCCCACCACCCCCTGCACGGCGTGCCGCTCCCCACGCAGGAGGACTACTACAGGTGCGTGGAGCTGCTCTCTCCTGACAAGAACACCTCCAGGCCCAGCCCTGGCATGGGGCTGGCGCAGGCGGTGGGAGCAGGGAAGCATTGCCCCTGGAGCGGGTGACTGTGGCCGAGCCCACACCGGGAACAGGGATGCTTTGCCACGGGGCGCAGCTGTGGCTGGCCACCAGGAAGGTTGTACTTGGCAAGTGTCTATTCAATCCCTTGTGAGATCTCAGCTCCTCCCCTCTAAGGGGGGAGATAACTTACGTGTTTCACACATGTTAATGCAGTTATGACTAACCAATACCCCTGCCAAAATACAAAATATTTATAAGTTTTAGATGGTTTTGCCAAGATAAGGAATTCAAGTGCATAGGGAGGCACACTGGGAAAGAGAGAGGTGGAATGTTGTACCTTTTCAGTAGTATCTCCTACTTCAAGGATCTACAAAACCTCCCAAGCCAGCAGTGTTGTATGGGTCCACAAATTAACAAAGACAGGGGAATGGTGTAAATTGCCTTTCTCCCTTTCACTATCACCTTGTTCCTCTTTTTTATCCTAGCCACCTGAAGAAGGAAAGTGACAAACCCCTTTAAATGGACTTCTACTGTCAGTGTGACATCATCATGTCTTTTTCTCAAGAGGAGCAATCAATCAACCAAATCCTGGGGGAGGGGAAGCTGCAAAGTGACACATCCTGATCCCACCATGCAGTAGAGTACAAGAGAAGATGACAAAAAGTATGGGATGGCATCCTGGGAAAAGTGGAGGAGAGAAAATGGGGAGGGACTGAAACACCACTAATGGACCTTGGTACGTGATTTCAGCTGAGCTCTGAAGAAAAGAGAATCAGCACTGCACAGAGCTCAGAAAGACGAAGACTGACATGAATTCAGGGTGGCAGGAGCTCCATCCTTTGTTTTGGGGGAACAGTTGCATTAAATAAAAAGCGCAGAGCATTGCAGGACTTCATGTACAGGATGCTCCTGCCTTTTCTGCTTGTGCAAGGAGGAGGTGCAGCCAAGAAGTAACTGCAGACACAAAAGAGCCTTTTTTCAAGATTCCTCCTCAACACCCCACCCCCCTTTAAGTGTAAGATACTGCTTAGTGATACAGAAAAGCAACGTGGAACTTTTTCAGATTAGCCAGAGCAGCTTCCCATTCTCCCAACATCCCTTCAGATGCAAACAAAGCGTTCCAGGTCCCTTGCTGAGCGGCCTCTCCTGCCTGCAGAGGGTCCGGTCCCAGCCATCGGGGTGCAAAGCACCGCAGGACTTATTCCCCAGCTGATGGTAACCGGCACGGTAGCCAGGTGCGAAGCACCTGCAGACTGTTTTGGAGACCGCCATCAGCACCGTGACCCCTCTGAGCCCCGTGGGGAGAGCTGGCGTGGCCAAGAGGTGACACTGCGTCCTGGGACTGTCTGTAAGATGGTGGCTACCCCTTTCCCCTTACCCCTCCTAATTGATGTACTTTAACTCATGCACATCCTATTAGACGTGGCAGTTTTATGTAGCAACTTGTGACTCCCTTGCCCCCGCGTGCGTGTTCTGATTTCACAGTTGTATCTCTCGATTGGTCCCCCATATATATATATATATATTTACTTAACCATTAAAGGAAAAAACAACCAACAACCCGGCTATGGAAAAGAAAAAAAAACAACCACCCAAACGATGTTCCCCACGCACTCCCGAGCCCTGACACACATTCTAATAATTTATATATATAAATATATATATGAAGCTCTTAAAAAAGGAAAAAAAAAGACAAAAAAACCCTTTCAGAAACGGGACTCTGGTGTGTTCATTTCTTTTCAGTGGGGCCGGGGGAGGGAAGGGTAGAAACACTCGCGGTGAGAAGTGGGAGAGGCTGGAAGTGGGCACCGCCTCGGGAAAGGCGTGCGGGAGCCGCTGGGCTGGAGCCCGGCCACGGCGGGGAGGGGCGGGGCGTGCGCACCGCGGACCAATGAGAAGCGAAAAATCTGCATACGGTCCGGGCGGCACGACGGGGCTCGTTCTGCGGCGCCGGAGACCGCCGGTATCGGCTTTGAGCGGGGCAGGCGGGCGGCACCGGGCCGGGGACCCGCGGGGAAGACGGCCCAGGAGAGGAGCGGCCCTCGCCCTCACCTAGGGGTGGGTCGGCCCGGAGCGGGTGCTCGCCCGTGCAAACGCCTAAGCAGTGATTTCAGCTCTTTTAGAATTTGTCCAGCAGGTTTCCCGCGCTCGCGGGAAGCCGCTCCCATAGAGCGGTGCAATGGCAGAACGGGGCGGGGAGGCGCAGGCGCGCTGGTGTCGGGCCGGGCTGCCGCCGCTGCCCGTTGCTGTGGGGCCGCCGCCGCGGCTGCCCCGCCGCGTCCCATGGCGGCCTCCGCGCAGCCCTCGGTGCCGCCGGCGCTGAGCGCGGAGCAGGCGAAGGGTGAGTGCGTGCGGTTCTGTGTGCCGGGCGGGCCGGCGGCGGAGTGCCCGTGTCGCGCGGCTGGATGCGGGAGGCTGGCGGGCGGCTGAGTGCCCGTGTCCCACAGCGGTGCTGGCGGAGGTGATCAAGGCGTTCGGGGCGCCAGAGAACGCGCAGCGCATGGAGGAGGCTCGGGACAACGCCTGCAACGACATGGGCAAGATGCTGCAATTCCTCCTGCCCGTGGCCACCCAGATCCAGCAGGACGTGATCAAGGCCTACGGGTTCAGCAGCGACGGCGAAGGTGGGTTGTTCCCCCGCCGGGCGGGATGCTCCGGGCCCGCCGGGGCAGCGGGGCGTCCCGCCCACCCCCTTCCCTTGCAGGCGTCCTGAAATTCGCCCGGCTGATCAAGTCCTACGAGTCGCAGGACCCGGAGATCGCCAGCATGTCCGGCAAGCTCAAGGCCATGTTCCTGCCGCCCATGACGCTGCCGCCGCACGGCGCCGGCACCGGCGGAGTTGCTGCCTCCTGAGCCCGCGGAGTTCTCCCGGTGCTCCGGCTGGTGCCCCGCTTCCAAGGTGCAAGTCCTGTCAGCCCCTGGGAATGGGGCACTGAACAAGGGAGACGCGGTCCTGGAAGGAACGGGATGCTTCGTGCCCGCTTGTGTGTCTGCTCGTGAATAAAACGTGTGTTGAAAATGCCCGTGTTTTATGAATGGCCGTGAGCTCAGCACTGCTGCTCCCTGGTGCAGAGGCAGGTACAGCGGTGCTCTCCACATGACACTTGTGACGCTCTTTTGGGACGCCCAGTATGTACCGTGTTCTGCAAAAAGGTTTGTGCAGAGCCTCAGTGTGAAGCCCGCGGATCTTATATCAGAGAGACAGGTATTAAGCACTTTACAAAGGCAAGCATTTTCAGACGTGCTGTTTGAAGCATACTAGGAAATGTGTCCCTCAACACGGTTAGTGCTGTTCAGCAAGTGTTGTAAATGGCATTGAGGCCCCTGTCCCAGCAGGGTCAGTGCTAATTTACTCCTGCCCCCAGAGTCTGTGGCTGCCTTGTTTTTTGGCTGAATGTGCAATCCAGCACATTATCCTTAGTGAAAAAGGCGGCGGAGAGATGAAGCAGGGAGCGGCTGAGCGTGGGAGGGCTGGGCTTGCCCCGTTTGGCTGCAGCCTGGATTAGAACAACATAAACAACATAAAATTTGTATCTCACCTTTTTTTTTGGACTGCAGACGGATCAGCCTAGTGGTGCAGCCTTACTCCTTTGCAATGTTTTCTTTCCAGTGTCATTCAGAGGGACATCTGGTATGTCTGCTTGTAGCCTCCTGCCCTTTGTCCCTGTTGTCCTTGGAAGAATTGAAGTCTTTGGCGACAGGAGTGGGGGGAAAAGGGCTGAGAGTGAAGGAGCCAGGCCTGGGAGAGCAGGGAGCTGCAAGCCAGGTGTGAGGGAGCTGCGTCGGGCGTTCTGTGCTCTCAGTTACAAAGCGGGCAGGAATGCAGCCAGCGAGGGCGTGAGCTCAGTGGATGGGAGGCAGGAAGAGCAGTCGGTCCCTTCCGTCTCCATCTACCTCTCCGAGCCTGGCCTTGGCCTTCCCCCACCCCTTTGATTATTCATTAACTGCAGTCCAGGAAGTGCTTTGCAAATGGTGAAAATTAAGCCCGCGGCTTGAGGCCTGAGGTTTGCCTGACCTGGAGCTACCTCCTTCTTATTCCGCCTGGGAGCAGGCGGAGTTCGGGGCTTCGCCTGTGCGGATCGGGCTCAGGTGAGTCACGGGAGGTGCTGCACCCGCAAGCGCTGCCAGCTGCTGCTCCAGCACCCCGGCACTCACCGCCATGAGCATCCAGCCCTGCCGCCAGGGTGCCAGGCCACCTCTCCTCTCTCCAGGTCTTTGATCTCTCTCCCAAATCCGTTTCAAGATCCTTTCTTGGTAATTCCAATATTGCTTTATTTTCTTTAGTAGGACCCCCTTGGTTGAGGGCTGTGGTACTTCCTCCACCAGCTCCTGTCAGTCCTCCATCAGTGGGGATCTGAGAGACAAGACCCCGATGCCATCCCGTGGGTGAGTGCTGTGAATGCTAGTTAGGGCAAGAAAACAAGAGTTGTTGGTGAGAAAAATAAAAATATCAGCAGTAGGAATCAGGCACAGAAGAGAAAAAAACCCAGTTTCTAATAGGAGCTGCCTATTAGAAGTAGCCAGAGGGCTGAACCTCTGGTAGGGGTAGCCAGAGGATTGGAGCTCGCTGTGCTTTACATTGTTGTTCCTTCTCACTTTGATAACAAGCAAGCAGGGTTTGTGATGCCCAGTCTGCTGCAGTTCCTCTCCACCCTGCAGATGCAGCATCTCTGAATGGTTTTGCAGAGAGAGATGTCAGCTGCCTGGCCTTTTAAATTCTGGTTGTTCCTTTATTTGCTGCAGTCTTTCTAGCCCTTTATGGAACAAAAAGCGGGACATACTATCCTCACAGTCAGTCCAAACAGGCACCCTGCTCTGGAAACTGCTCTGGAAGGGTGTCAGGATTCATCCTGGCATTACTCTCTGGTAAGAATTTGGGCAACCACAGTGGTCCAGCCCTGTGCTGGAGCCCTGAGGCCTGGTGGAGAGCATGTGGCTTTGGCAAGTCACAGGAAGATGGTCCATCTGCCCATCCCCAGGCAGCCTTTCCTCTGCACTAATGACTGAACTACAACAGACTTCTGTACAGAACAGCAAAACCTCCTGTCTGAAGTCATCTCAGTGCTGAGATGTACAAGAAGAAGATTAACAAATGCAATGCTCATTCTCAAAAAGGGCTCCAAATTAGCTCCCCCCAAATGTGAGAGAAGCATGGAACAATAAAGAAGTTATCTGAGCAAGAGGGTGCACAGTATAATGGGGAAAGCAATGAATGTGATACTAAAGGAAGCACCAGCATCTGCTTTTGTAAAGGCAAATGCGGTCCTGTAAAACTGGAGGGTTTTGAGGGACTTAGCAAGCTTGTGGATAAGGCAGGTCTGGCCAGTACAGTTTGCTTGGATTTAAAGAATTTGACAAGATTCTCTCATCAAAGTCTTTAAATAAGGCTGAAATCACAGCATTAAAAAAGGAAGATGAAGATTTTCTTGAGTAAAGAAATACTAGAGAATAGTAAATGGAAGGTGGGAATTAACATTCCATTTTTGACAGCAAAGGGAAGTCAATAGTGGTCAGATCACAGGGACCTTATCTGAAATACACACTGTTCAGTATATTCCCAAGTGACCTGGGGATACTAGTGAGGTGAGAAAATTGGATGATGGTAGAAAATTATTCAGGATAATAGGGTGGGAGTTGACTTGTGAATAATTTCAGAAAGACCTAATGGCAGTGAATGAGTGAGCAGCAGAACAGCAGATGAAAGGCTTATGTAAAACAATGTTCATGCAGAAAATAATACAAAAATTGCATATAAAACAATGACTGTGAACTAATGGTAACCTCTCTTTGAATATAGAAGTCCATGCAGTTGTTAGCTTAATGCTTGGTTGTAGTGAATATCAGAAATCACCACTGATTTCTGATATTCACTACATGACTCACCAGCATTTTGAGCACCATGATTTTGTGCCTACCTTCACTGTTATCTCCAAATTAAAATGCCAGAATTGGAAATATCTGTGAGAGGCACAGCAAAGGTGGTCAGAGGTGTAGAATAGTTCTGTACAAAAAGAAACCCTTAGTAAGGCTGGAGTCTTCAGCCTGGCAAAGAGTTGAGGATGGATATGGATGTTTCAGGTCTGTTACCACAAGTAGCTTGGAGCAGGGGGAGAGAAACAGGAACCACAGACTGATTTTCCTTTACAACAACCAGGTGTTAAGAAAGAGGCAGAGAGCAGGTTACAAGCAAGTCAAAGGAGGGGGTGTTTCTGTAACTGAGCAATGGAGCTCTTTGCCAAAGGGTGCAAAATTTGTTGTGCATTTGACAGTTGACTACAATAGCTGCTAATAGAGGCTTAGGAAAGCACAAGGGCAAAAGAAACTCAATACACAATCTCTGCTCTTGCTTTGACAACCATTTTGACGTCTGCACTGCTTAGTCCCACCCCTGCTGCCCCAAAACCAGCTCAGGTGGCTCAGGGCCTTGTTGGCTGAGTCCTGACACCTGCCAGGGTGGAGGTTCTTCCGCTGCTCTGGGGACCTGTGGCAAGCGCTGAACCCCCTTGGGGAGGAGCATGTGTGCAGTTTTTCCTGATTCTTAATCAGAATTTCCCTTGCTGCAAGTGATGCCTGTTACCTCTTGTCTTTTGATTGTGTCCCGCAAAAAAGAACCTGACTTATCAGCTCCAAACCCCCACGGCCCCTTTTAGGTAGTCTCAAAGTGTTAAATCCCTCCTTAAGCATCTTTTCTTCAAGTTGAATAAACCCAGCTTGCTCTCTGCTATGTTCCATGCTCTTCACTGCATTAGTGGCATTATGCTGGATCCTTTCCAGTTTCTCAGGGCCTTTTTTTCTTGCAGCAATCCAGATGTGTGTTTTTAATTAGCTATTTCATTTATCTCATGCTGTAGATTTGTTACTGTGCTAGCTGTGGCCTGGTTCCACAAGGGATTTACAAGATGAGGTTCTAACACCTGTGTTGTACTGAAAGCCAAACAGTGTAAGAGTAGTCTCTTTGCTGAAATCTCTTGACCTCTTAATTATATTAAAAAAGTGGTTTAGTGGCTCAATGATAGTCTTGTTGTATTCAGTGGCTCAGTTCCATGCTGCAGCCATTTGGGAGAGCAGCCTCGAAGATACCGACTGATGGCTTCTCTGTGGTGACATTTCCCTCCCTTACTGGTAGTTTTTGATTGGATGGCCCAGATCAAAGACACCAGGGTGGCTGCTTGCATCCACTCCTTTCCTAAAATGAAAGAAAGCAGAAGCATAAACTCATCCTGTAAATTATGTGTTACAGGATTTTTGTCCGCAGAGATTACACTGCACCCTGGCTTGTCCTTCTGGAGTATCTTGAGTTACATGGGATAAGTGCTCTCTCACCCTTTCTTATTGTGGTCTGGGCTCTTTGCTACCCTGTTCTTTCCCTGTTCCCCTGTGTCCAGCTAATGTTCAGTTCCTCAGACAGATTTTCTCCTTCAGTGTAGAGTGCAGGGATGCCTAAGTTTCGGTTTTCGTCTGCCTTGGCTTCATATTGACTCAGCATACTCTAATATGCTTTTGATATCAGGAATTACTTTTTGGGACTTCTCTCTGGAAGTTCCTGCCTTTTCTCCCTTGGCAATAAACAACACTTGTTTCCTGTTTCTGCTAGACTGATTTAGGTGCCGTCTTTCTGGTGCAACTTCTACAACTTTGTGCAGAAGTTGTTCCCTTGAGTTGCTCCCATGCATTTAAAATCTCCTTGGTTTTTAATATCAGTTCTAAGTCAGTACCTCTGGCTGCCTGCCTGCAGCTCAGCACACCCCAACTCACCGTGTGCATGAAACCAGAAGCATTTCTAAGGAAGCTGTTGTAGGTGCCTGGGTTGCCTTTCTAGCAATGAAGTTTGGCTTCCCACTCGTCTCTCCTGTACTTCCCTTTGTTGCTGGTTTCTGTCTTGGCCACGAGTTTTTGTCTAGGTCTTAGCTAGCAGCCTGTTCATCTTTTTGCAGGATTTCCCAGTCTGGTGGTACGTGGGGAAGTCTGCAGCTGCTGCTGCTTGAAATGAGCAAGGCTCTTGCTGTTGCTGTGCTGCCCACACCACACGGGGTAGCTGCGATGGCCCCCAGGAAAAGCCAGGCTCCTTTGCCAGCTGCATTGCACTCTTAGGCCACGGCTTAGCTCCCATTCTTTCACCAGACTTGCAGACCTTGAAGCCATTGTTGTGGGCAGGGCAGTCATGAGCCACAGCTGGAAGCAGCCAGGTGACTGGAATGATTTTCTTTCTTTCTATACCTGGTTGTCCAGGTTGTCAGCTTTGGCCTCAGTATGGGGTGCTGGCATTTTGAAGGTCCTCGGCTCAGCTCCCTCAGTGCCGTGTGGTCTCCCTGTAGGTAGCAGCTCTTTGTCCTGGTCTCTGCCTTGATCCTGAGCAGCTTCACTACCCTCTCCCAACCTCCCCATCCCTTTTGAGCTACCACTGCCCGTGTCAGTCCCATCCCGTGGCAGGCTGGTTTCAGGCAGGCACTGCTATGCTCAGAGCACTAGCCTGCAGCACTGGATTCACACGGATTCCCCCCTGTGCCTGTATAGAACATGTAGGACATTTGGGACCATTTGTGTTGCTCATTGGACTTTTGGAGGAAAAGGGGAACAGAGGATGAGCAGAACTGAGTTTTGTGAACACGGCCAGAACCCAAAATGCATGGGAAGGGTCAGCCCTTGTGTGCTAAAGACAGGGACCCAAAAATTATAGGGGCTATGGGGAGGAGAGACACAAAAGGAGAAGCAGAAGTGTATGCAAAGCAGCTCGGGGCTGCGGAGTGGATGGCTCAGAGCGCTTCCTGTTCCCGGAGCCGTGCTTGCCCTGCTGAGTGCAGGCTCGCACCTCCCCGTGCCCAGCAGCACTGCGCAGCGGGCCGGAGATCAAGGCCCCTGTCCAGGGAAAGGTGCATGGAGAGGGTCTGAATGGACTGACAGTCGGCTCCAGGAGAGATACATGGCCAGCTCCCAAGAGGCGCAGGAACAGTTTGGTGTTGGGTGCCCCAGCACAGACCTCCGACTTCTCTTTCCTTTCCAGCGCAAACTGATTTTTCCTCTGTGTTTTTTTGGGTTGCTTTGGTGGCAGCCACTTGGACGCCTCTTCTTTCTCCCTCCACAATGGTGAGGTAAGAGGGTCTGAGACATCTGTGTGTGTAAGGAATGGGACCGGGGAAGTAGGATGGATGAGGGCAAGGATGGCCCTGGAAGCCGTATCTCTTGTGAGGACCGTCCAAAGGCTGGGGGAGGCATCAGGCAGGAAGGGATGCTGCTGCTGCTGCTGGTTTTCACCTAGGGATGCTGACCCCGGGGACCATTCTTCACCCTACAGATCTTTACAACAGTGCCTGGCCTTTTTTATTCACTTGGTCTTGCTTCTGTTTTCTCTGCTAGGTGGTTTCACCGTGACCTGAGTGGGCTGGAAGCTGAAGCCTTACTGAAGGGACGAGGTGTCCATGGGAGCTTCCTGGCCAGACCCAGTCGGAGGAATCAGGGGGATTTTTCCCTTTCAGTCCGGTAAGTAACTTGGACCCCAGCTTCTGTCTTGGCAGTGTTACATACACTGGTTGCCTAGATCCTCACATGTCCTGTGGCATCTTCTTCATCATGTCTCTATTCCCTTGAGTTCTTCTCAAGCTGTAAAATGATCTCAGCTTCCCAGAGTCTTCTAGAGCCTCCCTCAAGCTGCCCAAGAAGCTTCTTTTTCCAGTCATCTCCATTCACAGAGATGGTTTGCTCTGGTTCCATGGTGGGAGGTAGCACAGGACACTTACTGCCCCTTTTCCAACCACCTCATTGGACTGCCTTGTGCTTTATTCCACAGGGTTGGTGATCAGGTAACCCACATCCGCATCCAGAATACTGGGGATTTCTATGACCTGTATGGAGGGGAGAAGTTTGCCACCTTGTCAGAACTGGTGGAGTACTACACACAGCAACAGGGCTCGCTGCAGGACAAAGATGGAACCATCATCGACTTGAGATACCCGCTCAACTGTTCTGACCCCACGACAGAGAGGTACAGGGACAGCAAGGGGCTGCTGTGTCTGTGATTAAATGTTTCATGGCCTCTTTCTGTCCTGCCTGCATCCCCAGAGCAAATCCTGCAAAAAAATGCCTCCTGCCTTTCTTAACCTCCTCTGTGTCCATGGGGGCAGCATCCCCAGGAATAGCTGTGTGTACCTTGATCTATCACAGCAGACCTAGTAGGGATCTATTTTTACTTCTGGTTTCCGCTTGCCTTTGCTATTTATATACTGTTTTTGAAAGAAAAGGTTGCGGTGTCCGGTGTGGGTCTGCAGTGGTCTGTGGAGGGACACGTTGTGTGGAAGCCCTCAGTTGTGCCCCAAACCTCCCTGGTTATTCTAGGCCTGGGTGACTCACGTAGCTGCGAGCAGGACCATGTTCCCCTGCTATTCCTGGCCTGCTTAGTCTCCTTCCTGTCCCCACTTTGCATGTGTCTCTGACACCAAGTTCCTAAATCAAATCAGGTGGCTTTGCCCTTGCGTTTTGCTTTCAGGCCCTTTGATGCAGCTCGGGGGAGCTGTCATGCCCTGCTCAGGGGTGACAAGTCCTTCTTGCACAGGTCCTCCTCGGACACCTGGAAGCAGGGAGCAGAGATGCCCTGGGCTAAAACATCAGGGTACACCCCAGCTTGCTCTGGGTCAGGCTGCAGCAGGGCAGGTCTGCTGCTGGCTGTCCTCTCCAGTCAAGGCCATTGCTTCGTGGCCCTGCAGTTTCCTCCCTTCCTCCTGCGGTTGGAAACTTACCCCCTCCCCCCCTCGGGGCTCTTACGAAAGCTCCTCTCACTCTCTCCCCAAGTGATTTTCCGTCACGTGGCTTTGAAGAGCTGGGCTTTGCCGGGGAGGGAGGAATGGGACCCATTAACCCCCTCCTCTCTGTGGGGAGGGGAGGCTGAGAGACCTCTTTGATGGGCAGGAGGGGCCAACCGATCCCAAGGTGGCATCTGAGCACATGGTGGCCGAACAATTCTCTGAGACGAGGTTCAGAAATTAATGACAGCCGTGCAGTGAGAGTCACCAGCTGCTTCTTGCAGTGCATGAGGTGAGGGTCAGCAAAAGTTACTTGCTGAGCCCAGTCATAACTGTGTGAACCTCTTGCTGTACATGGAGCAACCCCTTGCTCTGACCAGATGCAGGGTCAGAATAAATGCCGCGGCTGCCTCTGTGACTGGGCTGTGGCCTCCTGAACTCCATCTCAATTCATGGGAACAAAGTGAAGTTCACCAGTGCCACACCAGGCCTTCCCTGTCAGCTGCTCCATGGGAAGTAAATCCATTCCCACATTCCCATGGCAAGGCAGGGAACACCTTGGTCAAATGGGGATGCTCCTGACCTTGCGCTAGGAGGAGAGAAGGAGCTGCTGGGTGTTTGCATTAAGGACAGGAATGTGCCATGGATCAGCTGCTGGTGCTCACTCCCATGGCCAGGGTGATTGCTGCAGTGTGATGTGCTCAGAGGATGGGAATTATCCTTTGAGTGAAGAGGTGACTGAGTTTCAGAAAGAGGAGTTGCTGGAATGGTTCTTTGGTGGATCTGATCTCAGCACAACCATCTGCGTGCTGCTAATTCTGATGGGAGAGTTTCTGACTCAGTGGGGCCTTATTTTTCCCTGGTGTTTGAGTTTCTAGAGCACCTTGCAGCAGTAAGGCGACAATCCCAATAATACTGTGAGGTGCTGAAACACACAGACTATCCTCTCCCAACTTGTGTTCCAGGCAGAAAGTATCACTTAACTGTGCCTATGTATGTGTCATACAACGGGTCACACTTGGTGCTTTCTCACTGTGTCCTCCGGTACCGCCCTTCTGCTCCCTAGGTCCCTTCTGTCTCCGCTTCATCCCTTGCACTTTCATCTTCTGCCCAGCTCTACACCTTCTGTCTCATCTGCTTTTCCCTAGATTCTGCTCCTCTTTCCCTCTCTCATTCCTTTCTCCCTCCCTCACCCTTCCCCAGTCTTGCTGTTTTTCACTCAAGGGTATCCACTTCCTCCTGCACCTCCACCTATTTTTTAACCCTCTCTTGTTTTTCCTTAGGTGGTACCATGGGCATCTGTCAGGCCCTGCAGCCGAGTCCCTGCTCCAGGCCAAAGCTACCCCTTGGACCTTCTTGGTGCGGGAGAGCCTCAGCAAACCTGGGGACTTTGTCTTGTCTGTCCTCACTGACCAGCCTAAACCTGGCTCTGATGCTCCAGCCGGGGCAACCGGTGCCTCTGGGACCCGGCTCAAAGTCACACACATCAAGATCATGTGTGAGGTGAGCAGTGCGAGGGCAGGAGGAGAGGCAGTGGTCTGATGGATGCTACCAAAATAGCTGCGCAATTTCTCCTATTTCTTTCATGTGGGAGGAGGAGATTCCAAGGAGAGAATGCAACTGGCCTCAAATGGGTTTGGAGGGCAATGCACCTTCTCTGGGTTTTGATCCACTGAGAGCACAGTGCCATGACTCTGTGTGCTCAGGACAAACTCCTCTGACCTCCCTGCCAGAGGAAGTGCTTTCCTAGGTGGTGCAGACTGTTGCCTTTGGATCTGCACCCCAGCATTGCCTTTTTCCTGAGCGTCACCAGCTTTGTCTGTGGGACAGGTGGAAAGAGTCAGGGTTATGCAGCCTGGAGAAAGCTCTAGGGAGCTCTTACAGCACCTTCCAGTACCTAAAGGAGGCTCATGAGAAAGCTGGAGAGGGACTTTTTACAAGGGCATGGAGCGATAGAGCAAGGGGGAATGCCTTCAAACTGAAAGAGGGCAGCTTTAGATGGAATAATAGGAAAAAATACTGTGAGGTTGGGGAGGCACTGGCTCAGGTTTCCCAGAGAAACTGTCAATGCCCCATTCTTGGAAGTGTTTGAGGCGAGGCTGGAGGGGGCTCTGGGCAACCCAGTTTAGTGGAAAGTGTCCCTGCCCATGGCAGGGGGTTTGGAATTAGTTGCACTTTATGATGCCTTCCAACCCAAAGTATTCCAGGATTCTGTTATGAGTGTAATGAGTGAGACATTACACATCCTTCCTCTGTTTAGAGTGGACGCTACACAATTGGAGGGGCTGAGATGTTTGACAGCTTGACAGATCTGGTGGAGCACTTCAAGAAGATTGGAATTGAGGAGATGTCTGGTTCCTTTGTGTACCTGAAGCAGGTAAGTCCAGTTTCCTGTTTTTTAGGTGCCCTTTGGAGGGACTGATTTGTTGTTTTTTTCTGCTTTATGTCCCTTTCCTTCTTTTTTCCATGGTGCACAGAGGACACTTTGCTCTCCAGCAGCATCTCTCTCTCTCTCACCTATTGTGTTTTCCCTTCCCCAGCCCTACTATGCTACGAGGGTGAATGCTGCTGACATTGAGAACAGAGTCCAGGAACTGAACAAGAAGACGAGTCTGTCTGAGGAGACGTCCAAGGCTGGGTTCTGGGAGGAATTTGATGTAAGAAACTGTTGGGGGACATTATTTGGCTTTTTGGGAATTCTGCATGCACCACCTCTTTCTCCATCCTTGATTTTTTCCTGTACACAAATTTTTTGTGTCTTGTCAATTTGTTTCTGAAAGAAGTGTCTGTATGGAACCAGTTCTCCTGGGGAATGAGTCTCATCTTTAAGTGAACCCAGTGATGTAGAAATGTGCTTTTTTATGGTTGGGAGAGTGAGTCACCAAGACAGTAAGGGCACAAGCCTCAGACTTCTCAAGTCTAGGTTTGGTTTTCACTTCTCTGCTCCCCCACAGCATGCCCATGTGTCATCAGAGCCACCACCACTGTGCCTCCTAGTGCCCATCTCCCTTGTCATACATTGTGACCTTGCCATGACTGTTCTTTCTTCTGCTCTCAGAGCCTGCAAAAACAGGAAGCCAAGCACCTGTTTGACCGTCATGAGGGCCAGAGACCTGAAAATAAGAGCAAGAACCGATACAAGAACATATTGCCCTGTGAGTCTTGCTTCTCCACTATAAAAAAAAAAACCCAGATGGACAAACAGACAATGAAAAGCTGTCCAAGTCATCCCTCCCTCCAAGCCATCCCTGTCCTCCAGAGCAGGTTACAAGGTGTATGGCACTGAGGATTTCAGAGCTGATGAGGAAGGTCACAGCCTTTTCCTGTCCTTGACAGAAGGAGGGAGGGTTGCATCAGACTCATTAGCTTCTGTGGTCCATCACAGAGGCAGAGAGGTGGGAGGATGGAGTGAGATTGGTCTGAACCCAGAGAGGGAGAGCTGAGGATATGAGGCATCCCTGGGAATCATGACTGAGGTGGCACAGGGCAGTGAGGGAGCTCTGTGTGGCTGTGCATGGAGTATCTCATTGTACTGTTCATTCTTTCACTGCACCCCCAGTTGATCACTCCAGAGTCATCCTTCAGGGAAGGGACCCAAATATACCTGGATCTGACTACATCAATGCCAACTATGTCAAGGTGAGATTCTTGAAAGACAGCTGTGTGCCTGTCCAGAACAGTGCCAAAGCAGGGGAAGGTCTGCTGCTCCTGCAGCCCTCCTCACCCTCCCCTGTCTGTACTCAGAACACCCTGATCAGCCCAGATGAGTGTACCAAGACCTACATCGCCAGCCAGGGCTGCCTGGACGCCACAGTCAATGACTTGTGGCAAATGGTGTGGCAGGAGAACACACGCATTATTGTGATGACAACGCGGGAGGTGGAGAAAGGCCGGGTAAGTAGTCTGTGGGTGTCTCTCTTCCCTTTCAACCATTGCTCTTCTTTTTCTCTCTCCCCTGCCTTCTGCCCATCCTCACCCTGCCCTCTCTGCCCACACAGAACAAATGTGTGCCTTACTGGCCAGAGCTGGGCAGCACGAAGGAGTATGGTCCCTACCTCGTGCAGAACGCTGGGGAGCACGATGCACTCGAGTACAAAATGCGGCACCTCTGCGTGTGCCCGAAGGATAATGTGAGTGTGTCTGACCAAGGGCTGCCATCCAAGCCATCAAACACCTAAACCTGGGAACTGCTGGGTGCTGTGATGATGCTGCTGTATCAGCATTCTTGGGGCTGGTGTTCCCACCTGGTTTGGGCTGGAATCACACTGGTGGAATCACCAAGAAGTGTGCAGGAGCCAGAGATTCTCTCTGGCTCCAGACTCACCTCTCCCTGGGACAGAGGCCAGGGACAGGACTGGGTTGCAGTTTTACCATTGGGATGATTTGCTCTTCTCAGGGCAAGGCTGTGCGTGAGATTTGGCAATTCCAGTACCTGAGCTGGCCTGACCATGGTGTACCCAGTGAGCCGGGAGGAGTCCTCAGCTTCCTCGACCAGATAAACCAGAAGCAAGAGAGCATCCCCAACGCGGGGCCTATTCTGGTACACTGCAGGTTGGTACAGAGGCTGGAGTTTGAAGCAGCCTTCATCCCTTATCTGGGGGGAGATACAGAAAGTCTGTCCTGCTGCTTCCAGCTGTACCCCAGGACTTGTGAGTGAAGCATATGCCAGTCCCAATATTTGCTTTTTTCTTCTTCAGTGCCCCCACACCAAACTCTCTACCTGTTGAACCCGTGACTCTTTTGTGGTGTTGCTGAACAGCTGCTACAAGAGGCACATGCTTCCCCAGAAGCAGCTGCATTTTGTTTCAGGAGCTGTCTTGCTCTGACCTCTGCTTCTCCTCTCCTTGCAGTGCTGGGATTGGCCGCACTGGGACCATCATCGTCATTGATATGATAGTGGAAACAATCTCCACCAAGGGTAAGAGGACTCAAAATGAACGGGACTACCCAGTAGGGTTTTGCCTTTAAGTTCAGCTGCAGAGGGATGAAAACTATCAGCTGTCAGAGGGAAAAGATCCTGCCATAGCCCTAAGAAAGTTGTTCTGCTGGATCTCTGTACCATATCCACTTCTTATGGCTTCAGTCTTCCCTGAGCTTTGGCTTTTCCTCCAAGGCCAGACTGCAAAGATACTGAGCAGGGGGAAGAGATAGGAGGTCCATACAGGAATAAAGAGTATGGAAGGAGTGGAAACTTCTTGACTGTCCTCCACTGTGGCTGCTTTTGGTAGAGAACTGGGTGAGGGGGCAGTGAAGATGTCTGTAAGCTTTTCTGGTGCTCCTTGCTAGGGCTCGACTGTGACATTGACATCCAGAAGACCATCCAAATGGTGAGGGCCCAGCGATCTGGGATGGTGCAGACAGAGGCCCAGTACAAGTTCATCTACATGGCCATCTGCCAGTTCATAGAGGCAACCAAGAAAAAGCTGGAAGTTATCCAGGTGAGAGAAAAGGGGCTCTGCTGCCCTGCCCTGTGAGCCTAAGCCCTGCATGCTGCTGGCTCTGAGCCCAAGTGCTCTGTTTCAGAAGCTTTGAGCTAACTCTGAGACCTACACAGACTACAATGGTGCAGTAAGATCTGTGTCCCTGTTCTGCTCTTCTAAGACTTTTAAATTCAGGGGACAAGTTCGTTAGCAGTTCAAGTACCAATCCCTTCTGAGCTGCTAGACAGCAGTTAAATTTTAATCAGTTACTTTAACTATGTTCTGAATAATATCACAAAGTGCTGTTTTGTTACAAACTTAGTTTAGGACAAGCAAAGACTTTCCTTGCCTCTTCTTTCCTCTTTGTCTTTCACATCCTAGTTTTGCAGCTGCAAGATCTTTTCCTGCTATTTGATAAGTGGTGTCTTTTCTCTTTCCTTGTAGCTTGTGGCTGTTTTAATATTCTTTAGCAGAAATTTGGGACTTCTAGGTGTTCTAGAGATTTGTTGCCCCACTGTTGCCTGCTGTACAACGCTGCATTTGCACCTGCTGCTCACTTCTGGCAGTGTGCTGAGCCCAGGCACTTCAGCAATCCACCAACTTCCACTGAGATGCTGGCACAAAGTGGGGTTCAACAGCCAGAACTCTTCCACGGTGTCTCAAGTGCATCTCCCAGACCACACTCTTCTAAGCTTGTTTTCCTCTCCTGCAGTCTCAGAAAGGCAAGCCAAACGAGTGTGAGTATGGGAACATCGCCTACCCCCCTGCAGTGAGGAATGCGCACCCCAAGATTTCCCGAAAACCCTCCAAGTAAGAGCTCACCCAAAGCAGAGACCCAGCTCTGCCTGCCCCTGGCAAGTCTGCCTGCTGGCTTGGCTGGCTTTTTCCTCTTCCTCACTTTTTCCCTGGTTTTACAGGCAGAAAGAGGAGCCAACACTGTATGAGAACTTGGGGAAAAAGGAGGAGAAGGTGCGGAAACAACGCTCCTCAGAGAAGAAGCTGAAAGGCTCACTAAAGAAAAAATAATCATGCATTGCAGGTAGCCCCACAGGGGTTTGAACCTGTGCTGCAGGACTGGAGCTCACGTCCCAGCTGGCCTGTCTTGCATTCCACGCTCTTGGACTGGAACAAAGCCTTCCCCTTCTCTTCCGTGCCAGCTTTCAGTGCCGTGAAGCAGAGCGCTTCCCAGCTCAGCTGACCGACTCCATGGTCCCTTGCCTGTGCAGGCCAGCAGTCCCTTGCTGCCCCCTCATCATCCTTTAGCAGCAAAAGGTCACGCCCCTCCCTCCCTTGCTCCCTGAGCACTGGGGCCCAAACTCACCTCTGCTGTGTCAGCTTCAGAGGAATTCTCAGTGAAAAGCTAAGGAAGGTCCATCCAGGAGCTACATCTCAGCCCACTGCTGTGAGTTAGTTTATCCTGTTTGTGTTCCCTGAAGCCTCAGCTTTTCAAGTACTGAGGTTTTGGCCTGTTTCAGCTCAGCTCCTCTGCAATTCAACAGGAGACTTCCTCCTTCCTTAATACCAACCTTTTGCCCCCCTTATCCTTTTGCTATCTCATCCTTCACCTGGATGCTGTAAATATACCAGAATTTGAAGTGATGGCCATGTTTTCTTTTTTGTTTGTAAATAAACTTGTGTTTGTTTGGCTACCAGGTCCCAAAAGGTTTTCTTCTCTGAGTGTTAGCTGTACTCCTGATTTCACCTGCAGACCTGAAAAGACTCACAAGGATGGCTCCAGCTTTTGCCTTCAAGCTTCTGAACAAAAGCTTTGACCAATTATGGTGGCCTCTTGCTGTGAGGCTCAAGTGTTGGTGGTCAGCAGAAAAGTCTGAGCATGGAAAATTAGGTGTGACAAACTCTGACACAGCTTTTATATTTAAATTCTACTTGTGGGTTTTCAATATGTGAACGGACAAAGCCACAGCTGCTCTGAGCTCATGCTGGTAACACTGCCACTTCCAGCAGCAGCCTGGTCCAAAGGCCTCCAGTGCCCCTTTCCCACCATGATTTATACACACTGCATTGGGAGGAAGGACACTGCTGCTGTCATGTGATATGGCAAGAAAGTTGGTTGGAAGCATTTGGAAGGCAGAGGACACTTTGTGAGCAGACCCTCTTTCCATGTGCCAGCCTTTAGCTTGCCTTAGCCTCTGAGCCCATAGGCCTGTGTGTGCATTTCCCAGCTGCCTCTGCCATTCCATTGCCACTAGAGGAAGAAACAGGAAAGGGGCAGTGGGGAAATAAGGGGCAGAAGTAAAAATGGGTGGAGGGACACATACTGTATTTCACAATGCCAGATACTCTCTTTTAGCAATGGGAGGGGGCTAAAGTCCTAGCCTAAGGAAGCTCCTATCTTTGCCTGAGACCCCTGGGTAGCTTCAAAGGACAGGACCCAACTGTCTTCATTCTTAAACAGCTGCCACAGCCTAAAGCAAGGCATACCAAGGGTTACCCTAAACTCTACCTGAAGCTTGAAAATGAAGACATCTTGTGGAACAAGTTCAGGTTACTGAGAACCTTATTCGTGTTCAAATCCCTGAGCTTAATGTGCCCGTAATGTCCAGTCTACAAAAAACTTAGGCTGAACAAGAACTTTCCTGACTGCACATCAAGAAATACAGCACTGTCATAAGCAGTCTACTCTTCTTTACACAGGATCTGTTACACACAAATACTTTGGGGTGAATATTTGAGAATGTGTTTTCAAAGCTGGTTCAAAGAATTTGTGCTTCTTTGATGCTGCAAGTCAAAACATATGGGTATTAGTTATGGCTCTGATTGCCAGTAAGCTTTTAACTAGGAATCCATAGATTTTATCTGTTCCTTTAAAGATCTTGTGCTTTGCTTCACCAGAGGAAGAAGTCCCTAAAGGCCTCTTTTCTTCCCTAGAGAGCTCAAGTTGGAGTTGTTTGTAAAAAGAGATGGTTGGTTGTAAATAGACACGGTCTCTGGGGTGGCTGTCACGACCATCATAATCATGAAATAGCTGAGTTTGAAATCCTAGTGATAGGAGAAAAACTCTGAGTAAAGCTACTGCCCTGGACCTGGGGAGAGCAGACTTTAGGCTGGAGGGAAGCAGTTGGTAAGGTCCCCATGGAATCTGCTTTAGAGGATAGTGGGGTACATAAAAGCTACTCACTTTTTAAGGGGCCTTTTTTCAAGAGCACAGAAGCAGGCAATTACAATGTATCAGAAGTCTAGGCAGTGAGGCTGAGGGCTGGCTTGGCTGAGCAAGGATCTCCTTCTGCAACTTAGCAAAAAGTGTATGGACTTTGGAAAGGACAGATTATGCAGGGGGACAGACATGCTCCTTGCCCCTCTAGGGAAAAAAAAAGCCCAAGCTCAAGTTGAAGCTGGCTGGAACTATGATGGGCAAAAATAGGCATTTTTAAGTATGTTAACAGTAGAAGAAGACTAAAGGAAACACTGGTCTGTCACTTGATGAGGTGGGTCACCTCATCCCCAAACAGTGACAAAGCAGAGACATTTAATGCTGCCTTTGCTTCTTCTCTGACACTGGTAATGGGGGGTGTCTGGAGCCCTGGGCTGGATGGCCATGGCTGGGGGAATGATGAACTCCCTGCTGACTTTGAACTTGTATGGGATTTGCTGCTGCAACTGAATGCACCTAAGTGTATAGGGCCCAGTGGGATTCCTCCCAGGGTATTGAACAGACAATGTAACTGTGAGACCTCTCTCAGTTATTAATCAACAGCCTTAGGAATCTGTATAAGTTGACATGGAGGCTGGCAAATGTTGTCTCAGTTTTCAAGAAGGGTAAGAAAGAAGATCTTGGTAATTACAGGTCAATCAGTTTCACTTTGGTGCTTGGTAAAACTGTGGAGAAAATGAGTCTGGAAGCTATCAAGAAAAAGACTTGAAAGACAATGCAGTCCTTGGTCAAAGTGTGTGTGAGGTCTTGAAGGGAAAGTCATGCCTTACAAATTTAATAACCTTTCACAACAAGGCTACCCACCTAGTAGTCAAAGGGAAGGCGGATGTGGGGCTTTTATTGGTTTTGGCAAAGCTTTTGATAGTGTCACCATATCCCTCTGGACAGCGTTCAGCACACAGCCAGAGGTATACACAATTTCATCCACACAAAACTGAACAAGAACAAATGCCAGATTCTTCACCCAGAATACTGCAATCCTGGATGTGAATATAGACTGAGGGATGAGACTGGGGTGCAGCCCTGCAGAAAAGGCTCTGGGTATTTTGAGGGATGGCAGGCCCTGCCAGGTGTGTTATTCTGGGGTGTGCTAGGCACAGAATAGTTAACTGGCCAGAGAAGTGAGGGTCCCACTGCACTCAGGTCCAGCCTCACCATCACTGTGTGCAGTTTCATGCTCCACTACACAAGGAGGATATACAATTATTATAATGTGTCCAAAGGAGGGCAACAAAGACAGCAAGGAAATGTGTGACTTACAAGGAGCAGCTGAGGATACAAAGTTAATTCAGCTTGGAGAAGACCAAGGGCTGACCCAATACCTCCTCATCAGGGGCAGCAGCAGGGGGGTGCTGATCTCTTTTCTTCGGTGTCTAGCAACAGGACAGACACAGGGAATAGCTTAAAGCTGCACAGGGGGAAGTTCAGGTTGGATATCAGAAAAAAGGGTAATTTACAGGGTGGCCAAGCTCCCCAGGGGAGCAGTCATGACCCTGAGTCTGTCTCTGTTCAAGATGTGTTTAGACAATGCTCTCACCTAAAGTTTAACTTCTAGGTTGCCCCAGACTTGATCCTTGTGAGTTCCTTCCAATTCAGGACATTCTATGATGCTGTGATAACCTCAAAGCCCTAAATCTTAGTATAGGGCAGCCCAGAGAAACAACAAAGAAGCTCCCCCTAAAGAACACAAGATCTTGCAGTTGAAACACAAGCAAAGGAGAGTTTAGTCAGTGGAGGAAGATTTCTCCTCCTCTTTTCAGCCAGGAAAACAGAGAGGGAAAAAAGCCCAAGGTGTAACAACGGAGGCCAGGACACAGCATAGAGATGCTTCTGTGACCTGGAAAAGCAGGTACACCTACCCTCATCTGCAGCCCTCACAGGCAGCTAAGGAACCAGCCTGGTCACCCACACAGCTGGATGAGGATCCAAACATCTCTCCTCTCTCCCCACACTGTGATGATCTGCCAGTGACAATGAGTGTACTTCTTTCTTTTTCCTTTCCCTTCATCATCCTCATTCTAATTTCTGATAAAATCTCTGTTCCACCTCCCACTACACAAAATAACCATTTTTTTTAAAGTGTACTAAGCACACTTAGACACAATAAAAATTTGTTTGGTTTTTTTTTTTTTTTTAATTTTTACAAATATCTGAAAGCATCACTGAGCAGACAGTGACACAAGTAAGATAATCCAGCAGTGACAGGCACCCAATGAATGGCATTGTCCTGAATTCAGTCCCAGGTTCTCTTGGGATCAAGAGTGAAAGAAACAAAATTTACTAGAAAAAAAGCCTGGTGCTGATGGCAGAAGAACTCCCTCACTTGGCCAAAAAATAATTTGATATCCTACACAAATCTAAATATTAATGAAGATTAGAGGCAAATATCCATGTGGGTTAATACCAGTAAGCCCCTTTGCGCCCTCTCCAAATTTAACTGGTGGGATGAGGAAGGAATTACAGCTGCCTAGAGGCAGAGTCCATTCCCGTAACTGAATCACCACAGATGGAGCAGAGGCAAGGGGACAAAATCTGGCTACTGGATTAAAAACTTCATAGTGAGGACAAACAATACTAGTGGAGGGAGTTCAAAGATCCTCACTCTTATCTTCTGCTGGTCAGCGACGCTGGTTCTAGGAATCTTCAACTTCTTTCATTTCTTCCCTTTGAGTAGGAGACTGTCACTGAAAGGGAGACAGAAGGGAGTCATCAGTACAAGTCACCAGAAAGTACAAGCAAAGCTCTACCAGCTACTCAATATGGATTCTGAGGTATGGGTCACACCCAAAGGATCTGGACTTCCAAGTCCTTCCTATTAGGCAAGTGTTTGTTTTCTTTTTCCAAAGCCCCTTAAATCTTCCAGAACAAATATAACAGAATCTGGTCAGAAGTGAGAAAGAAGGATGTTATAATCAAAGATCCCAGAGAAAAGAAACCAACTCTGGTTTCCCTTCTCAGTTCTGAGAACTCCAAGCTTTCAGCTGCATCCTGTTAGCTCAGTTGGCACTGCCTTTTTCAGTAAACACTGGACAGATTAGGCAAAGACACCAAACTCCTGACAACTCTGAAAGCAGGAAACGGGGTGTTCTCACATGAACTGGAAAGCTTTTGGACAATAACAAATGCATCTTCCCAAGAGATCATCAGCCCAAACCACCACAAATTCCCAAGATCATCTGCCTGCCTCCTCACAGCCCTGTTTGCCATAAGCACAGGATGCCCTGTACATGTGATAGCTCAGAGAAGGCTCCACAGTTACTGCTGCCTTTCCCATGCAAGGCTCCTTACGAGGCACACATGGAGCTCCAATTACTGCACACTCCATGTACAGGTTTGTGTGGTTCCCTGCAAGGAAAGCTTCAAGTTTCACAACACAAATGGGAACTGAGGTAGAGACTGGAATAAACTTGCTGGGGCCAAAATGGCCCAGGCCAGAAACATGCCAGACACCAGGAAACAGAACACCCTGGTTACAGTACTAACAAGAGGATCAAAACGTGCAGTGCCTTACCTTCCTCTGTGTAAGCAGATGCAGTAAAGGGTGGAGGGTGGGAAAGAAAAAAACAAGAATAAATTGATGAGATTTAACAAAAATCCCCATTCCCACAGTAGGAGAGGCTGCTTCCTACTTGGCTGTATCCTCTGGCATCAGGCTCCCCTCAGAAAAAGATCCTGAGAGAGCTCCAGAACGGGGAGCAGCTTCCCAGATAGGGTGCAGACAAACCCAGGCACCCAGCTCCTTTACCTGGTGAAGGCCTCATCCTGCAGGTTCAGTACCAAGTTATCTGCTGTGAGATACACACGGTTTTGTGAGGCAGCAATCTGAAAAAGAAATACATTACAGATATGGCATCAAGGACTAAAAATGCACATGGAGGAACAGCACTAGGAACCCTTCTCCCCCTTCAGATAAAGCACTCTTGTTAATTACTTAAGACCTCATTTAAATCAATGCAATTCCTCCAAACAACTCCCTACTTCCTGAGTTCCCATCCAGAGCCATCAGACTTTCTAAAAGAAGTGTTCATTCTGTCACAAAGACCTTTGATCCCACATTTATCTGTCCCCCTTTCTCAGCTGCAGGTAACCAGAAGCTTTTGGTGGCTGCAGGAGAGGGTGGGTAATGGAATCTGATGTGGATCTGGCCTTGTCATATGAAGGGCATGAACTCTGAGCCTCACATCTAATTGCAGATCCTTGCTAAGTCTTAAGCTCTACTTGAGCAGAGAAGGGCTGGGCAGGAACAAAGATCAGGACAGGACAGATCACATTCGCCTTAAATTCATCATGTGGCCACTGAGCTGGGGGGACACAAGAACTGCAAAAGGACAAAGGGAATTCTGTGCCCAAATGCTCACCGTTTTTGAGATGTTTTGAGCAGCTCGGATCTTACGTAGCTTGATGTAACCTGGATTCCTGCTGAGAGCTTCCCCGAGGTACAAGGGAACCAAAGTTAAGGAAAATACCACAAACAGAAGCGGCTTACCCTCAAGGAATTCTTCCTAAGCCGTATTAAAGAACATCTTAGTGGGTAAAAAGCAATCTTTTTGCCAGTAACATGGGCCTTTGGGTAGGCATGTTTTCACCTGCCCAGATGAAGAACATTATGGATTACAGTCACACAGAGCCAATGAAAGTGAAACTTTACAACAAGGAGCACAGGCCCACGGCCTCCTCTGCTCTGACCTCTAACTTCAGACGAACCTCACTCCAGCCGACTGCAGGAGGGGGAAATAAAGAACAGTGACCTACTTGAAGCTCTCATCTGATCCCAGTCTCCTAAGCATGAGCCCAGTGTGACAGATTCTCAGGACTGCCAAGCTCACAAGCCACATCCCACAAAATCTCCCGAAGCAGGATATCATCTTGGCAGCTGTCGCTTCCCCCTCGGCCTGAACTATCTTCTGCTTCTGCTCCTGCTTGGCCTTCTCCACCAGGAACTGGGCCCGCTGTGCCTCCTGCTGGGCTGCAGGGAGAAGAGACACAGGCATTGGAAATACATTGTATCTTCCATCAGAACCTGACAGCTAGGACCAGGGGCTCTGCTTCCCAAAGAACCGGTAGCGTTCTGGGACCACATTCAAGTACAAAACATACCTGAGAGCACTTTACCTTTTCTTGAGTAAAACCCACAGCACCCAGACCCTCCACACATAACCCCCACAGCGAGTGACAGAGTCCCAGTCTGAAGAGGAACCTTAGTTCTGGGAACTCAGTCCCTCTGGTGGTCTAGCCCATTAGCTAAGGCCCTCTTGTAACACTTGCAAACTAAACCAGTTCAGCTCTGTTACTAAGGAGGCTTAGAGATTTGTAACCCTGTACCTGAACTTATACAGTGACACAGCATTGACACACTAGCCCAAATTCCACCTCCTTGTTTAATAACTCAAAGGCGAAGGCAATCCACCCTTTTCAGGCACCAGTGGAACTCACCCACTTGCTTAGCCTCCACAGCAGCTGTGTATTCACGACTGAAACTGAGCTCTGTGATAGCCACATCATCCAGGATGAGGCTGAAATCCTTGGCTCTCTCTGTCAGCTCTCTCCTAATGAGCAGAGACACCTGAAACACACACACACAGCAACAAGAGTAGTACCAAGCACAGGGTGCTCCTCACTTCCTGAGCACTCCAAAAGCAAAGCACGACTCCTCTTCACAGAGTTGGGAGAGACATTCCCCAACCCGAGCTCCATACCATGGACATCAACACCACCTCTGAGTAACATATCCAGAGCCACAAAAAGCATTTTCAAAACTCTATTACAGCTCATTTATAGTTACTACTAAACTGTTCTATGCAAGTAACACTGTGAAAGTAAAAAACCTTGAAAGCATCTTTTGCTTTCACATCCTGCCACATCCAATTCCATAATTCCCACAGTTTTGGCAATAAGCATTTATTTATCCACCCTGGATTTGCCACTGTTTGCAGGCTGTGCTTTCATAACTGTACTCCAACACAAAAAAAAAGAAATAACCACATATTTTTTTTAAACCTGTATCACATCTCTTAATACAGTAGCTATTTGTCTAGTGTAGCTACTCCACTTTTTTTGGCTGCTTTGGGCGGGTGTTGCTGTTAGATACTTTGATTTATTCTACGCTTACTTCCCAGCAGCTTTTTCAGGCAGCCTGACAAGTCCCGCACCAAATATTGACTTAAACAGAAACTACTGCTACAGTATCACATGCTTGGCCAGTCGAGCATTTGCTTTTACTTTTACTGCAGCTGTTTCTGAGCAGAACTCTAAACAGTGGCAAAACCTTTCCTGTGGGAACTGTGAGTGCACAACTATATGAAATCAGATTTTTTTTCTATCAATCCCTTCAATACCACATCACTTTATAATAACAAGCACTGGATGGATATATAACAAGAAAACAAATGCAATTCAGTTTGTTCCAAAATTTCAGAGATTAAAGAATGACTCTTATCTGAGATTACAGATGCTTAAAACAGCCTTTGTTCCAGCACAGCTGAAACCCTCAGATATTCTTTGCTGTCCCATCCTCTCCATGAATTCTCTTTCTACATGAAGACTAACAAATCCCTCCAGAGCACTCCATGTGGATGAGCACAAAAAGCTGGAGCCCCTCACCAGGGGGATGCAGATCATTTCTTACAACAAAACCTAAGGACACTCAGTTCTACTCTTTGGTTCTTTAGACATGGATCAGAGATGTGGTCTCTAATAGCTGAGAGATGCTTTGTATTTCATCTAACAACTCTTCAGGACCCTCCTGGTCCTGCAAGACCTCCACTAAAATCTTTTACAAGACCAGCACCTCCTCTCTGCACCAGCTGCTGTAGGGGATGAGAACTCATAGAATCCCTGGCAAACTATTACAATACAAACTTTCACAAACAGGCATTTTTAAGCTAGATGTTTCTAATATTTTGCAACACTCCTCCAGAGGACACTCTGATCCTTTTCTAATCAGTGCCTGCAGGGAGGGTGCCAAGACAACTGAGCCAGGCTTTTCTCAGTGATGTCAAACAATCAAACAAGAGGCAACGGGCAGAAACCAGAGCACAGGAAGCTCCACATGAATATGAGGAATAACTTCTTTACTGTGTGGGCAACAGAGCACTGTAACAGGTTGCCCAAGGAGCTTGTGGAGTCTCCCTCACTAGAGACACTCCAGGACCATCTGCAGCCAATCCTGTGCCATGTGCTCTGGGATGACCTTGCTTGAGCAGGGAGGCTGGGCCAGATGACCCACTGTGGTCCCTTCCAACCTGACCATTCTGTGATTGTGAACAGAAGTTACTTGCTACCCTTCTGAAGCATCCATCGCTGACAGGTTAGCGCTTTGTTAACTGCTCATTCCCATTGTTTTACAGATCTTTCAAAACTCTTTAATTTGCTCTGACAGTCATTCTGAGATCTGTATTTTTACAGCCAGTTCCACTGGCACCTGTGGACCACGAAGCAAACCAGCTCTCCCTCCCCTAGCGTTACATTCTGGTGCAGTTTTGCACTCTGTGCACCAACAGACCCAGTTTACTCCCCAGAAGGTGCCAACAGTCTTTGTACCTGTACTAGAATCAAACTGTACGTGGGACACGCTTCCCATGCGGATGCACTCCTCCCAGCTGACCACAGTCACCCTTCCTTCCCCTGCCAGGAGGCTCCCCCCACCCAGCAGCTCCCCTGCCAGCCGGCCCGAGGCTGCCGGGCAGGGCTCACCTGGGCCCTCTGCGTGATGAGCTGCGAGGCGTTGAACTTGGCCACGACGCTCTTGAGCACCTCGTTGACGATGGAGGGCAGCACTCGCTCCTCGTAGTCCAGCCCCAGGCGCTGGTACATGCTGGGCAGCTCGGCCGCGTTGGGCCGCGTCAGCACCCGCAGCGAGATGTTCACCATCTGCAGGTCTGCGGGGGGACAGCCGGGTCAGAGCGCCCTGCAGCCCCCCAGCCAGGGCCGGCACTGAGGGGACCAGGAGCAGGAGGCACCCGTGGGGAGCGGAGAGGGGCGTTGTGGTTGGAAATCCTTTACGGTGAGGGTGGCGAGGCCCTGGCACAGGTTGCACAGGGAAGCTGTGGATGGCCCAGCCCCGGAGGTGTTCGTGACCAGGTCGGATGGGGCTTTGAGCAACCCGGTCCGGTGCAAGGTGCCACTATCCGCGGCAGGAGATTGTGACTGAACGATTTTTAAGGTCTATTTCAAGCCTTTAACATTCCATAATTGTCTGAAGAGCGTCAGCACTACGGCGGAATTCCTGTCCCGTGTCTCCCCCCTCGTGGCCCCTCTGTCTCACCTTTGGAACCAGTGGGGGAGGAGATTTTCCGCGGCCGCGCTCGGATGTCGTAGATGATGGGATACTGGAACCAGGGGATCCTGCGGGAGCGGAGGCGCGTTAGGGGCGAGGGCCCCGCCGGGCCCGGGGAGCCGGGAGGGGGCCGGGGGGGCCGGGCCCTACCTGAAGTGCAGCCCCTCGGCCAGGATGGTGTCCTGCTGCACGCCGCCGATGCGGTTGAAGAAGATAGCGCGCTGGCCGCCCTCCACTGCGGGGAGAGAGCGGAGGCTTTGGTCACCGCGGGCGGCGGGCGCGAAGGATCCGAGGGGTTGGGGGGGGACTCCACTCACCAATGAAGACGGACTCTCGCACGCCGTAGGCCAGGGCACCGGCGCCCAGCAGCAGCTTAAGCGCGGTGCCGACGCCGCGGGGCCCGGTCGGCAGCCGCCCCGCCAGGTCCTTCAGGTTCTGCGCCATGGCCGCCCCGCCGCCGCCCCCGCCGGGAAGGACACCGGAAGGAGCGACCGCCGTGCCGCTCCGGCGGGAAACCGCGGCGCCGGGAGCGCCCCCGCTGCCCCTTCCCGCCCCCAGCACTCGCCTTCCGGCGCGGCGGCCGAGGCGCTCCGGAAGCGGGTCCGGCCGGAGCCAGATAGAGGGCGCGCCCCGGCGCCATCTTGGGTGGCCGCGGTGGGAAGGGCGGGGCCGGGGCGGGGCCGGCGGGGCCGCGTGACAAAATGGCGGCGCCCAGGCGGCCACGTGGGGATGCGCGGGAGGAGGATGATGAAGATGAAGGGCGCTTGCTGGCGGCCAAGCGGCCCCGCGGGCAGCGGCGGCTCCTGGTCGTGCTGGAGGGGGCGAGTCTGGAGACCGTGAAGGTGCGGGCGGCGGGAGATCGGGGCCGGCCCGGCTGTGCCCGGGACGCTCTCGCTCCTCGCTGACCTGACTGTGCTTTGGCCGTAGGTGGGGAAGACGTTCGAGCTGCTCAACTGCGACAAGCACAAGGCGCTGCTGCTGCGGAACGGCCGGGACCCCGGGGAGGTGCGGCCTGACATCACCCACCAGGTACTCGCTGGGTCCGGCGGCGCCTGTGGTGGCCTGGGCTGCTCGGGACAAGGGGGCTCGGGGCCATCGTCCCTGGGGTCCGCTTGTGCCCCTGCAGCCCGGGGCAGGGTTTGGCCTCCCCTGCTACGCCGGTGGGTTTTGGGTTGAGTCGCTCTTTGGGTCTGGGCTTGAATTTCTTAGCGTTATATCGTTACATCCCACAATGGGGTGAGCTTTCGGCCTCAATATCGGTCCCTTCTGCATTTGCGGGGGCTGACTGTCAATTTTCCCTAGAATTCTCTCTCCCGTGCCTTTCTATTTCCACTACCGTGTGCTTCTGGCTTTCAGAGTCTCCTGATGCTGATGGACAGCCCCCTGAATCGGGCTGGGCTCCTGCAGGTTTATATCCATACTAAGAAGAATGTTCTCATTGAAGTCAATCCCCAGACCAGAATCCCAAGAACTTTTGATCGCTTCTGTGGGCTTATGGGTAAGCAATTCAAACTCTACACCAGCTATAGAATAATGCAGGAAGGTGGTTAGGACTGGGGGAACCTCGGGAAAAGTCAAAAACTGGCACTGAACTTAAAATGTGAAAGTGAGAAAAGAGCACAGAAGTGAAAGCATCTCTCTGGGATGTTCCAGGATGCATCCCCCAGCACCATGGGGATGCTCCTTAGCACCATGGGGACTGCCTGCAGGAGGCCGTGCTGTCAGCAAAATAACTTTTTCAGTCTGATGGGAACTCTAGAGGTGGACTTTTGTGTAGCTCAGCTCAGGCACAGCACAGGATTTGTGCTTTAAGTAATTTTTATTTTTCTTGTTTTCTCTTTGCCAGTTCAGCTGCTGCATAAGCTCAGTGTTAGAGCAGCTGATGGGCCTCAGAAACTGCTGAAGGTAAATACTCTGTAACTGTTCACAGCTAATGTTGCAACATTCTAATGGCAATGTAGGGGGGATTTTCTTGGGGGAGTTTTTTTTTTTTTTTTTTTGGTTGTGGGTGTGTTTGCTATTCTATCCCATTCCATCCTTGCTGGGGGTGCTGGTTTCAGGGGGACTCTCCCACATGCCACCGGAAACCCCAAACACACCTGTCCTTGGAGCTGAGGGATTTGTTTCCTCACCTGAGCCTGACTGCCACGCCTGGGCGCTGACACTTTTTGGGTACAGCTTTCAAAAAGGCTGAGAGGGATGGAAATGAAGATGTAATTAACTTGAATGCATTCCGCAGTCACAGAGGGGAAGACTGGATTAGCCACAGGGACAAAGAATTTATCATGACATCAGATTTCTCACATGAAGAACTACCCTTGGTGCTGGAAATGCCAGAAAAGCAGCCTGAGGAAGGTGATGGTGATGTCACCTTGGCAGAGAAGGCTTGGCCCTAGCCAGTGCACCTGCCTGAGGACATGGGTCAGCAGGCAGGTCAGCAAGACTCCCAGAAGCAAAGAAGAGCTAATCATGACTTAAGTGTGTGTTGTAACTTTCCTATGGAAAATCTGGATTCTCCAAAGAAGGAGAGTGGTTTTCAATCCCAGCAGCAGCTGCTTGCCAGCCAAGATGAGACAGAGTTGCCTAAAGGGGACTATAGGTCCTCCATGCCATCCTTCTGTGCCTGTTTCAAGAGCATCTTCAGGTACACACTGAGACTGGCAACATCTGGACACACCTGCTGGGGTTTGTTCTGTCCCTGTGCCTGGGGATCCTGACCCTGCTGCCCAATGAGTGCTCCATGGCTTCTCTGCAGGAGAAGGTGGTGTTTGGGATGCTCTTCTGGGAGCAGTGCTGTGCCTCAGCTTCTCCTGGCTATTCCATATTGCCTGCTGTCACTTGGAGAAGGTCTTGTGGACCTTTTCGATTTTGGATTACTCAGGAATTGCAGTGCTGGTCATGGGGAGCTCTGCTACTCGTTCTACTGCTCCCCACAGCCAAGGCTCATCTACCTCTACATCACCTGTGTTCTGGGCATATCTCAACCCATCTGGGATTGTTTTTGCTCAAGGACCTGGGTGTACTTAGTGGGTAATCAGGGAAACAGGATATGTACCTCAAAAGGCAAAAGGATTTGATTTTTGGGCGAGGGCAGTCTGTGATGTTGAACTGTGTACGCAGTGCTGGTTGTGGAATGACAGCACCACTGTGTTTTGTAAATACCAAGGACAATGAGGATGGACTGCTTCAGATGCACCAGTCATGAGCTCCTGATGCAGCCTGCAACCAGCTGATGAATTTTTTGTTTGTCTGTTGCTTTTAGCAAACAATGTATCTAGCTATGTGTCAGAGTCTGTTGCCTCTAAACCCCTATTAATTTTCTGCTTTCTGTAGGTGATTAAAAATCCAGTCACTGACCATCTGCCTGTGGGCTGTATGAAGATTGGCACCTCTTTTGCAGCATCACAGGTGTCAGATCTGCGTGAGCTGGTTCCTGCAGCAGAGCCAGTTGTCATCGTGGTGGGAGCTTTTGCCCACGGCTCGGTAAGTGCGTGTATCCCTTACCTGGGGTTGGGAAAAGGTTTCAGTCTTGTTCTGAGTATGAGGTTTTATCTGCCTGTTTTTGGCTTGGTTTCCCCTCCACCCAGCCCCCCATTTTCCCCTGTATGCTTGTCAAAAAAAGGCCCAAAACTGCAACACTTGGGACTGTTGTCCCTCCCAAGGGAGGGCATTAGTGAAGGCTGGCAGTTTCCCTGCTGAGGAGATAGTGTGCCTCTGCAGTTCTTAGTGTTGGAAGGGATCTCTGGAGATCATCCAGTCCACCCCCCTGCCAAGGCAGGGTCACCTGGAGCAGGTGACAGAGGAACGTGTCTAAGTAGAATTTGAATGTCTCCAGAGAGGGAGACTCCACAACCTCCCTGGGCAGCCTATTCAGTGCTCTGCCACCCTCATCATAAAGAAGTTCTTCCTCATGTTGTGATGAAAGTTCTTGTGTTTTAGTTTATGGCCACTGCTCCCTGCCCTGTCACTGAGCACCAGAGGAAAGAGTCTGGCACCATCCTCTGGGCACCCACCATTGAGATATTTATGTGCATTAATGAGATCCCCTCTCAGTCTTCCCTTTCCAAGACAAAACAGGCCCTGCAGTGTCTCCTCATAAGAGATGATTCCATGTCCCACTAATCTGTCTAGCCCCTGCTGGACCCACTCCAGTGGCTCCTTGTCTTTCTCGTACTAATGGAGACGGGGCTCAGTGAAAACTTTTTGCAACTTGTTTGGTTTTTTTTTTCTATTTCCCCCCCTCTTCTCCAGGTCAATGTTGACTATACAGAAAAGATGGTCTCCATCAGCAACTATCCCCTTTCTGCTGCCCTGACATGCGCTAAAATTACTACTGCCTTTGAGGAAGTGTGGGGAATAGTATGAGCTTCTGCTGCTACTGCTGTCATGATGGACTTGTATACAGTGACATCACATTCTGGAAGGACTCTTTGACTTGGCTGTGGACATGGTGCAGCTTTGGGCTCCTGGAAAACACTTCAACTTCATCCTTGTAGCTTCTGAAGCAACGAAACTTTAAACGGACTGCCCCACTGACCCTTTTTCCTCCTATTAAAGGTACCTTTTTTGAGTAAAAAGCGCTTGTGAATTTTACTTTCTCATTTTTCATATGTGGGCAGGCTGGATCCCCTTATAGCAGGGACTTGGCCCAAATTTGTCACAGAACTGGAATTCTTAGCTGTGCCCTGCTCACCCTGGTGTCACTCGGTCCTGTAGAATCGCCTTGCTCGGCGGCATGTGACAGTTCACACTCCCACACCGAGGCACCCGAGAGGAAAGGAGCTGAAGCCGATGTTAAAAAGACCAGGAGCAATTTTTATCTTAGATGACAAACGTAGAAAAGTCAGAAGGTGGCTCCAATCCAACGCAGCACCTGCCGTGAGTGTGGTACAATCATCTGGTATCAGCGGAGAGACGAGTGCCGGCCGCGGGGCGGCAGAGATAAGGCAACGGACAGAAGGTGGAGGGTCTCAAGGAGGCTCAACCGGATCCCCTCCTTTTGGGTCTCTGACCCTGTGCTTTCTCCTTCCCCCTCCTTGCGCTGAAAAATAGTCATACTTCAACACAGCAAACTTGGCAGGTGATGCTTTGCTTCCGGAGTGTTAAATCAACTCCTACGAATGCACAGGTGGTACAATCTGAAAAACAGAGGTGCCCTATATTTGCTTCGGTTGATTCGATGTTTGCCTTTCACCTTGGGCTGCAGCATTGCTGCCCCATTTACCTCCTGGTCTCTACCTCATACAGCCTTACCTTTTGGCTCTTATTCTGCTCTTTTTAGCTTCTCTTTTCGTGGCACGATTAATCTGCGAATGTAAGGCAGCACCAGCAGTAAGGTGAAGAACAAGACGTGGCCGAAGAAATAAATAGACCTGTACACCTGTAAAGAGAAAGGCAGGGTTGGGGATCAGCAACCAGCTTTGAGCCAAGAGCACAGGGAAGGGGATGGAGGGGGCAGGGTTGATGATGTGGGGTTGTCTGTTTGTGGCTTCTAAGTACCTTCATCCATTTGTCCCAGGTGAAAAGGCAAAACGGCACCAGGGAGTAACCCATGAACATCCAGTGGTTAGTCTGCTGCAGCACGTAGAAGATGGGCCGCAAGACAGTGATGGAGGCCAAAGTGCTTAGGAAAGGACTGTCCCGAACAAGGTTCATGGCCTAATTTAAAGAGAAAAACCAGAATTCTCAACAGTTGGATGTCCTGTGGCTGTGTATGCAGGCTCTGGGGCCAAAGTTCTCTACTGGCTATGTAAGATGTGTTTTAGTAAGCAGCTAGTCTAAAAAAGTAGCTAAATCCCCTGTCCTGGCCAAAGTTTTAATTAAGAAAATACATTTTAATAAGGAATATTGTTCTTGCAGTACTAGGAGATTTAACAGAGGCATTCAGCTCATGTGTTTGTCCTCCAGTCTTTCCAGCTGCCAAGCACTTCAGCCGCCCTCTGCTCATATGCCAAGTTTTCCAGTTTTCTCCCTGTCAGCTTCTGCAATATATTTATGGTTTGCCCACGCAGAAGGCAGCAGCCCCTACTGAACTCTTGAGAACAAAACCCTGCCGTGCTTGAAAACCAATTCCAAAGCGAGCAGCTATTTTTCATATTTTATGCAAGTGAAGCATTCAGCGTGGCACTTTCCAGACCCAGGGGCAGAGGCTAACACAGCCCCCCACTGTTCTGGTAAGTCAGACAATAAGCACACCTGTCTTTCCACGACGACTATCAGCAACTCCATCTGAAAGCACACCAGGTAGCCAGAGTGCAGCCCGTGCCAGATGGCCAGGAAGAACAGGGCCAGTGCCTGTGACAGCAGTTTGTTGCCCAGGAACTTCAAGCGCTTGAAGATGTAACTAGAGTGGAAAAGAAACAAAGTGCTTCCAGGTTATTCTCTGCCCTCTCTTGCTGTGTCAGGGATGAAGGGCCTAGGTGACCAAATGCCTTTGCACGCCCCGTGGTGGCAGGAACAGCATGACCAGGGCAAAACCTACATCCAAACAGTCTTAAATCACAGCTATAAGGGGGAGAAGGGTGTCAGTACATACAATTTAGCTGTGGGTCCTAGCAAGTGCTGACCCAAAACCCATCTGAGTTTGGAATCGGGAGCACCAAGAGCCATGATGCAGGAAGCAGCTATCTGAGCAGCTCTGTGGCTGGCTGAGTGGGCAGGCTCTGCTGCCATCAGCTGCTTGCCTTTATTAATGAACTGCCCTTCCAGGTGAATTAATAGACCTCTCTAACGCAGTACCCCAATAACCTGTTTCTAAGGGCACAGCAGCAAAACATGGGAAAAGGTGCACAAACTGAAAATGGGCAGATTCTTCCTCTAGTGCTCCTGCTTAGCCTAAGGTCTTGGTTCTGCTGACAGAACTGAATTGACACATTATAGAAGGAGAATTTTGTCCTGCTCACCGGGCCACCCAAGCGTTGGTGTTGATGTTGAAAGAAGCGATGGTCCCTGTGAACAAAGGTGTTGTCTCATACAGCCAGACCTTCATGTTGGCACAGGCATTCCACAAAGGCTTTCCATTCTGGTCTTTCCCATTGTACCCCAGACCAACAAGGATGCAGACACCTTCCTATCAAAAAATGCACAAGAAAGAAAAGATGAAAATATTGCCCTGTTTTTGCTGGAGAAACAAAGCTGAGGAAGTGCTGACTCTCACTGTGTTGAGAGCATCACTACAGATGGAACGAATGGATTAAAAACTGCCTTTTAGTTAGCTAGCCTTTGCTAACTTAAAGCAAGCAGAACTGACCTGCACTGATCTCCAGATATTTGGATTTCTTCCACTTAGTGCTAAGTCCAAGAGGCTTGGACCTTTATTCATTTGTCTTTTGCTTCTGGAACGACATCTAGACTCACCGTAACAAGCCAGCAAGTTACGTATTTGTAGAGTATCACTTTGCCCCAGATCAATATGTAACCACAACGGAACCAGAAAGGCTTCTCCTGCAGAGATAAGAGTGAAACAGAGTAAAAATAAAACCTGGAGTTGAGTGGCCATAGTGACACAAGGTATTTCATCACCCTCTTTTGTTTTAATCTGTGTTAAGACATAGGGACTGGGCTGCCAGGCTTATGCAAATTTACACATCATTCTCTTTCCTTTGGTAATGCTTGGCTGTATTGAAATAGGTAGAGTTTGGGAAGACTCTGGGATTAGCATAATCAAAATGCTTGCTGATAATCTGCCAGTAGGAATTATTTGTTAGGAGCTTTCCAGGAACGTCAAAGATTATGGTAAGCCTTACAAGCTACTCTAGTGAAATTCTTTGCACATAATGGTTAAATGGAAATTCATTAAAAGGTCATAAAATACGCACGTTAGGTTTCCAAAACCAACAGTAGCATTTAAGATCTATTATCTATTTGGAAAAGTTCTCATTTGTTTCAGTTCTGCTCAACAGATTCCTGTTCTGCATCAGCTGGAATCATCAGGACAGGCAGCAAAGCCAAATTAGCTGTGGAAAATCTTATCGCCAGTTGCTGACTTATTTTTAAATTGAGGCAAAAATTTAAAAAATAAATAAAAAAACAATTCCACTCTTGTAGATGCAGTGCCCACCAGAGAAGTGGCCCCACAAGGCCAAGTGAATACATACCATAAAATCATCTGAGGTGAGGTACTCATCAGAGATGTACAGGCTCGACAAGGTGTAGGTTACTAGAAACAAGAGACCCAGGCTCAGGCGCTTGAGAGCAGGCACAAAACTGAGAAAGAAAAATACCAAGGTCAAGGAGATGCCTTGGAAAGAGACCATCAAACTCATAGTTTTAAAAACAGAGGTGAAGAGGAGGAGGTGGGGGGGACAGCAAGAGAGAGTCACCACATTCCACTGCAGCAGCTGCCTCCGTTTGGAAGCTGGGATGCAAACATCACCAGGCTGGAACCGAGTCTGTACTAAAGATGTCAAATGGTTGTTGATGTTCACGCCCTGGGACAATGCTGGGACATTAAGCAGAGTTATGAGCGACTTTGAAAGACTGCCTTGTCTCATAATTCACTCCTGGCCACAGTAGTTCTGTGCCCAGGTAAGAAGGCAGTCTGCTGCAGGGAACGTGGAGGAGTCAGCATTCTAGGATCGTAGGAAGGGGAGAAGCCAAGCAGCTTTTTATTACCTATTGGGTCTCTGGCCTGGAACGTCAGTCATCTCACCCCTTGCCAGTTTCTGATAGTCTGTCATGGAGAACTGAGGCCCAACCATGAAGGCACCATAGAAATAGGAGAATCCTGAGACCTCCAGCAAGGTAGGAACCCCCCGAACAGCAAATCGCCGCTGCTCAGGGCTCAGGAACTCCTGCACCAAAGGGAGTGGCATTAACATCATCCCAGGGGTTTCATCCAGCTCTGGATATTATGTCCTCCCCCTGCCTCCTTACTGGTTTTCAGTTTCTTTTTTGTTTCAGTTCTTGCTCCCCATGGATGTGGAACTTCACACTTTGTACTTCATGTCCGTTCCTCTCCCCAGCCCCTCTCTATGCCCACCCCCTCCAAACAGCAACAAGATCCAGTGGTTGAGACCAGTTGCACAGGTCTCTATCCCCAAATAAGCTCCCAACATGGAAGGGATCCACTGACATGCATCCCTGGTGGCAGAGTAGGCATGGTAGGAGCCCTGCAGTATCTGACCTATTCCAGTCCCTGACTGCAATTTCATGTACTCTCCCAAGACCTTATCGTGCTACAATTCCTACTTCTTGATGCCAAAATTCTTTTTAAATACTTGAAGTTTCAGCTCAGGAAGTTTCATCTTGACCTCATTTTCCTGCAGTCAGCAGTGATTCCATGGATGCTACAGACTTGGTCAGGCCTCAAACAGGAGATGGGGAATGCAGGTACTTGAAGAAGGATTGAGGGACTGTAGCATGTGTAGTGCCCTCTCCCACACACTGTGCTGTGCAACTTCTCTGCCTCTCTGAGCTAAAAACAGGGTCCTAACAAATGGTAAAGGGCAGCCATTGACAAGGACATGGTAAGACTAATCAAAGGAAAGGAAGATGGAAACTGAGATCCAGTGCTGATTGTCTGCAAGTTAAAGGTACGCTACCCACAAGACACAGAGCATCAGGGATTGGGAATCTAAAGCAATAGATTTGGGGGAAGGAGATGGTGGGGAATTTGGAAGGGTGCAGAGTAATATTGTGACATAACTGGAACAACTTCTGTCCATCTCTAACCACTACTGTCTCTGTTCCCAAATTATTTTGTTCCAGTCTAGAATTCAGTGCCCTCAAACACTCCCAGAGGCTCCCCTCTCAGCTGTGGCTTTTACCTAACAATGCAGCTTGCTAACTCACATCCTTTGAACTTGATTTTCTGATCTCTAGCTCACTGGGGCAGCATGGAATGACGGAGAAATGGTGTCTAACTCACCGGATCTTTTCCTCCATCATAGTAATCAATGGCCAGACCTAGAGGTGAGAAACAGTGACTTGAAACCCTGGGATGGGCACAGCTCACAGAGTGCAAGAGAGAGAAGAGAGGTGTCACTCACCAATCAACTTAAGTGTCAAGACACAATGTGGCATTGTCCACTTGATGTCATAATGCTCTGTGGCTGTGAAGTAATATCCAGCCATAAGGTATGTCTGAAAGAAACCATTGTTTGGGTTATTCAAACTAATTCCTCCAGCTGGTTTTGATCTGCCTCCACTTTTCCACCCACAGTTGCTACTGAAGTGCTAAACTGAACAGAGGCCTCCCTTCTACAAACCCAGGGACTAAAAAAAAGAGGGTTTACCATCTGAAAGAGAAACGTGGTGATGACGGCAGTGATTGTGCGACCCATTAGTCTCAGTATCAGGAACTGGATTAGGACACATATCAGGGAATGAAAAAACTGCGTCCCTGTGGGCAGGAAAAACAAAGAGAGAGATGAGAAATAGAAATTACACTAATAAGTCCTCCCAAATCGCATCATGCCCTGGGGCAGGCAGCTCTCTCTTCCCAAAGTCATCTTACCAAAATTGAAGTAAGCAATTGAGACCCCCGTGAACACGTTGTAGAGGTGAATGAGGTAGGTCTCCTTCTGGAAGAGGAAATAGCGCTGGAACAAGGCAAAAGGATATCCTGAGAGGAAAAAAAAAAAAAAGTAAGAGTTGTAAATAAGTTTACACAAGTATTTGTCATGAACCAAACTATAGCTTTTCTGAACATGTCATTAGGAACTTTACATCACACATTATCAACACAGGGCATGGTGTTAATTCCTGATACTGCATTTGCATCTTGGGAGGCAGACTCCAGATGAATTACTCTGTACAAAAGAAAATACTTTAACAGGAACACAATTATAGCAAAACTGACATTGAAGTGCAAAAAATTACAGGATTACATTTTCTGGTCTCATTCAATATATGAGATGGATAATGCTGAAATACATGAATCACACTTTAGCCTGTGATTCATTTCCAAATTATGTGACAAATACAATGAACATGGCAAGAAGCTAGATTAAAAAAAAAAAAAAAAAGGTTGGAGGGGGGAAGGGAAAAACTTTATGGTTAATACCATTACAACGTCCAAAAAACCTCAGTTCTACTCCCACCTCAATGAGTTCTTTTAGCTTTAATTTCAGATCTCCTCAGGTGACCTCCAGTAAGATACTCTTGCTTTTCTAACTCTGCAACTTTGGATTTGCATCTGATTTGTGAACTACTGGGTACACAAAGCTGTAACTAAAACCCACTGGTACTACGCATGTGGTATTTTTGGAAAAAAAAAATCAGTCAGAAGCATTTCATAGGGAGCAGCTAAGAAAAGTGGAAGGGTTTTTTTCCTTGCATTTTCTACGAGGTAACTCCTAGACTAAGTTAGGAATGCCTCCAGATTATTCATCTGCGACTCGAGTGAGAAGCAAACATTTGTGAAGCTCTCTGGTAGTACAGTGAGAAGTGTCACACAGAACACCACAATTCAATTAAATTCTGTTGTCTAGGTGAGTTTCACGAAGCATGCAGTAAACACTGCCACACAGCAGACAGTAAATATAATGTCTTAATACACAGTGGCACAGGAAGTGTTGCAATTAGCTTTCCTAAAGGCATGTGCACAAGGTGCTGAACTGGGATACAAGAAGCCACTTTAATTCTGGCATCTTGTAACTTTATTGCTCTACTTTGCAAACCTGTGTGTTCTCTTACCCTGCTCAGAAAAAAGGGGAAATTCATCACATACCACAATACTGGCATCCACACTACTTATCATCCTGGCTGAAATCAGGAGCAGTGGATGGAGCTCTGCTACCTGCACTAATGGAGTAGCAGTAGCAGGAGGTGGTCATGTTTTATGTGGAGCAGTAATAAAAGGTGATGAAATGCACATTCTGCTGAGAAGTGTATGATGGATGGAAGGCTTCCAATAAGCAAGGCCAAGTCTAGTCACTACTGTGAGAGGAAATGAGAAACTCTGTCATGTTATTTAAATACATGTCTGGCAGTGCTCGCGGGCTGGAGCCATTTTCAGGCCCTCTCCAACCCCACAAATCCCTTGGGAGGGAGCCCTGGAGTTGGGAACTTTGGGGCTCTTTTCTAGATCCTCTTGGGCTCATGTTCTGCTGCGTCCAGATGTGTACCTGCCGCCTCCTGAAACCCAGCTGCTGCTCCCCATTTCCTCAGCCTCCTGCCACCCCTCTTTCGGCTCTCCCTGCCTCCTTGTTGCTGTTCCTTCCTCCTTTTGTGTCCCACGCCGGTTTCCACGCCACAGGCTGCTTTCTGGCCAGCCCCACATACCACGGCTCTCCGCTCCCAGAGCCTGGCAACCTCCCTCCTGCACATCCAGCCTGCTCTCCCTTCCAAAACAGTGGCCCCAAACTCCCCTGCAAAGCGCCTTACCCAGGCCATCCCTCTCCCTTCCCGTTCTTCCATGCTTTTTACACAGCCCACTTCTGTCCCGTTCCACCCCCACTGCTGGCCTGAACACCAGCTGAGGGGGAAAGAGGGAGTTGGCAAAGAGAGTTCATCACACGGGCTCTCTGGGGATACAGGAGTAACTCAAAGAATTAGAGCAATTCACATGATTAAAAAAAAAAGTAGTATTTTCTACTGGCCTTTTACTCAGAAACACACAAATGGGGATTCTTTGTTCATGAGCCAATCTTCCTGCTGAAGTTTAAAAAACATAGGAAGAACTGGCTTTGAGAAATGGAAAATGGTAAAAAATATGAAGCTTTATTAGATCAAAAGCTTAAAAGCTGAGGTTTATTGTGGAAAAATGTTTCCCCCTTCTGAGCACAGGGGAGAAAAATCAGAAATACAGGCAAAGCACAACTGACTACTGTTCATCAATATGCATGGTTTTAAACCTTCCTCTTAAAGGGTCTCCCACTCTCTTAAAAACCACTAATATTTTGCAAACCAGTCAATTTCTACTATTTTTTTTCCTTCTAGCCATTTCTGTAGTCATAATTAAAGTATGACTGAATACTATAATGTAACTAGTGTTCCTACTCTTTCAGAGACCCGTCTCATTTATCAGCTGTGCTCCTTTTTAGCTCTATGCAGGAGATCATGTCATGGTTTGGGTAATGCTGCTCTGAAGGAAAAAGAACTATGAACTCTTGCAAATAGAGAGTAACTAATAATACACACTGCATCCATGGTTTTAGAAACTATAAACTTTAACCCTGGTCTTGCACTACGTGGCTGCTGTTCCAGTCCAAAAGTCACAACATCAGTCTAAATTCTTCTGATATCCAGAGTAGCTTGTTAGTACTCTGGACTGCAGTTTACCCACAGTCTTGTTGCATGGGATAATTTTCTCAGTTTTACAACTGCTGATACAAACTTTCACCCCCAAACAGCAGTGGATAGCAATGGTCATTCTGATGTGGCCTGTGCCCTTCTGAACACTGATAAACTATCTATTAAACAGCAAACAATTTCTGCTGATAACAACACCAGTACTCCTGCCCTACTACCACGTCCCTGAAGCAGCCTGAATTTGCAGAGCAGCTTTTGGAGCTATGGTTGCCTTCTGGCAAGCTGGATGGCACCTTTGGATATGCCAGCAGCAGGAAACGCTGCGCTGCTTTGCTTCTGCCATTCAGAGCAACAGGACAAGAGTCCCTGCTCCTTGCTGCCAAGAGGTTCTGCCCAGCAGCTCCCACTCTGCCAAACTCCCCTTTCACGGCTCCCCAAGCAGAGTGGACTGAAGCAGAGTGGGAAAGTGGCTGTAAGACTCCTGGAGAACACAGCAGGGAGCCTCTGATCCAAACTCATTCTTCCCTATGCACCACAGAGCTGAAAAACAGCCTGCACACAGAGCTGGGTTTTCCCTCTAGGCACACCTTCTATAGAATGGAATTAGCAACTGAGATGATTTTTATTTTTTTTTACTTCACAGGAACAAGAGGATGATCTCTGGTAAAGAGAACCACGGAGATGGAAGGAAAGGACAAGCCCAGCTTCTTGGCCACGGCCATTTGGGAGAGTAATGGGCCACTGCACAAAGCCCAGCTTGTCCACAGACACAAGAATCTAACAGAGCAAAAGAAGTTAAATCATCAAGAAGGTGGATTAGGCTGGAAAAAAGTTCTACTAATCCCAAGCAAAAATAGTGCTGTCAAGTTTGCCATCTTCTGGACGGAGTGATTAAGATGCCTCTCTTTTTCCAGAGATAAAGCTGCAAATAAGAACAGCAGAAAGATTCTTTTCATCTCTGCTCCCTTTATTTCCCCTTTGATATGCACTAGCTCTATCTCATCTTCAAGCTAGTACTTCTATTTTTCCTCTTCTCCCTTTTGCTGAACATTTAACTCCTCCATTGTTAACATCCAACAAGGCAATTGTCTCAATTTTTTAATAAGAATGCTAAAACTAAAAGGAATGGAACAACAGGAAAAAAAAGTTTTAAAATATCAGCCTTACCTAATATTTTAACTCCAAAGTTATTCCTTCTGTTTCTAACACTGCAGAAATGCCACACCTTGTTTAACACGGGGTGCATAAACATGAGTATTTTAATTCAGCTCAGGAGCTTACCTTGAAAGTCCACTTATGGTGCTTTAGGTTTGCATAACAAAACTGCCTCAGAGCATGTGAACAGGGTTCTCTTCACACGAAACTGAACTGAAAACACACTGTGACAATGCTGGTCTTATTGCAGGACATTACTGCCTCTTAAAGCTTTTCCCATCCCTTACCCATCAGAATCAGTTGCTCACAGGCCCTTGCAGTAAGGTTCCTGCTTAGCTGACCAGCTGGGAACTTGATTTGGGATAAGCTTTGGGTGACCACAAGAATTTCACTGAGCCTAAAAACCTTCAGGATGCAGGGAGCATGAAGCAGAGCATGTAAAAAAATTGATGAGAGGTAGAAGAGGAGGAGACAAGACAACTTGCAAGTGAAGCAGTAGGTTTCTGGCACCCATTGGGTAAGAATGTGTTACTTTCTGCAGGTCCCTGCTATGTCCACGGAATGAAAGAACACTTTCCCAGTGCTTTTCCTGGCAGGTGTGGGCAAACCAGCAGGGTCATTTCTGGCTCAGGGATGTAAACAGCATGTTGGCTCCCCTCCATATTATGCAGGTAGCTCGCAAGGCACTGTGTAATATTATGGTAAGATAAATAGCTTTAATTCTTTGGGATCGTACAGCCATGCAAGAAACAAGAGCAACATAAAGTATGAAATACAGAGTACCATAAGGCCTCCTGCACCCTGGCTTATGCTTGGAGCAGTGACAGCAGGAAAGAAATGTGTCCCCTCTCATGTGAGGACAGGAGCAGCAGCACAGAAACCCTGTTATCTCCTTCACACCACTGGAGCAGCTCCAGTGGGAACACTGGGACCTACTGAAGAGTGCAAGCTAGAGCTCATCTCTCAAAGACATTCTCACACCACTGACAGACATCAGTGTACTGACATATCACGATTTTTATTGTGGCAGGGTCCAGAACTGTGCTTCAGGTATTCCTGCTGTTGATACTGCTGCCAATTTGCAGATTACTTTCTTCAAAGGTTGTCTATGCAAATTTTTACGTGGGGGAAGTCTGCAGTAAGTTCTTCATCTTGTACAATCCAGGTAAGGGACTCTATTCTAGCTGTAGTCTCTACTTCAAAATTGCAGCATGCATAAACCTGTCTCTGATTTAAATACAAAACTGTGACTAAAATCCCCATAATTTGCTTAGCAATGAGCTGTTACTTGTTCACTGAAACGATGTGGTGCTCTTTAGGACTACTCTAGTTTTAGTTCTTGAATGTTCTTTCTCCTTTTCTTGTTCTCGCCTGTATTTATTTTTTTTTTCAGTCATGTCAGAATGCCAACAGTTTTAAATGACCTCTTTTGGATATTGCAGATCATTACTAAGCAAACACTTATCCTGAATCAAGAGAGTAAATTCAGACTATTTTTTTCAACAATAATTCAGCTTTCTTCAGAAATCAATGTAAGAAGTTGAAGAGTCCTTTGTGATTCTTCCTCTTTTTCAGAAGACTATTTTTACCCGTTTGTGGTGATCCTCTGAAAGTGAAACCCTAGAAACTGTTGTCACAGTAAAACTGCACAGTGTAGATGGGAAACTGCATCACAGAGGAAGAAGTAAGCAGCGACTTTATAGTCCATCTTTGGAACTATGCTTCATCCTCATGGCCTCGTCCTGAAATAATTCAGCAGCATTAGCTGCAGCCAACAAAAATAGTTTACTTCCTGAATCTATGTAAACACCTGAAATGGAGGAAGTGAAGGAAAAGCCATACTTATCATCCTAATGCCACTTCCAGCTTTTATAAATGCCTTTCATTTATACCCCGTGCCATCCTATGAAGTGGTCATCAGCACTAGTTGCATTACCAATGAGATTAAAAGGATTGTAAACTAAGCTGCAATTAAAGGAACATTTCTTTGTGTGGGGCTAAGGAACTCCTCTCTCCGCTCATGTTGCTCTGGAGTAGTGTTTGGCCCTTCCTTTTAAAGTAATGGTACAGGTATAACGCTTTCCCACCCAGTGCTCACCCATCCATTAAGCAGGAGAGCTGGAGTCAGTCCCCTCTGCCTGAGTGGTTCAACCTACATGACCTGCAAGAGTGCCAAACTGCAGGCAAGGCTGTTTTGCATGCCCTCAAGCCTTCTGTCTGAAGTTATGCCTGCCACTGCATCTAATCAAAAGATACTGAGCTAGGGAGAAAGGACAGGGAAAAGTGCAGCTCCAGCCTCCTGCTTTGGTTTATCCATTTGAGGCATGCAGGGGAGAGACGTGAGCGGTCTTCTGGACCCTGCTCCCCAGAATTTTAATACAAACTAAAGATCCACTGAGACTATGTAAAACAGATAGTGGCCTACCTTGGGAAGGGACACTGTGGCATCTCAGTGGCTTACTGTCGACATTGCACACGGAGGATTTGCAACAGCACACAGGAGTCTCACGCTTCCTTAATCTGCTGACTGCAGCAGGCAGCTCTTATCATCATTAGGACAGTAATTATCTGCTGTTCATTTCAAAGAACTGGTGCTGCACACCCATAAGACGCTGAGCAGGAAACACCCTCCCGAATGTCGTGTCCCCAACTTACTGCTAGCAAGAAGCAACTCGGAGAGTACGATGGTGGTGCATTCTGCAGAGCCCTCTCTGCTGCGGCTGCCTCCACACACACTTTCTAGGACCTTTTCTGCATCAGCACTCGTTAGACTGGTCCCTTGGTTGATCCGGGTGACTAACCTCGCAGTGAACTATCTGCCTTTTCTGGTTTAGGTTTCTGCCAAACAAGTAAATTCAATCAGAGCGCAATTAAAGGACCAGAGGGAGACGTGGGAGAAAGGAAAGCAGGACTTTTCTTGTTCGGAGGTGGGGAGCTGCTAGACTAATTAACACTGACTTGTGTGCATGTCTTTTGTGTTTCCTATTACTTCTTTTTTTTCTGTATAGAAGTTTGGTTTAACAAACTTCTGCGTTGAGTTCTAAACGATAGCCAGTGCAGTCTCCTGTATCGACCCTTCACGGGAAGAATGTTTGGCTCAGTTTGATCTCACACATTATAAACTAAATTAGGCAGAAATAAGTCTGGTGCAGACCACGGTTATGAAGTGACACAGTTTTTCTTGCTTGCATTTCCTTTAAAATATTATTCTTCTAGTTAGCCAAAGAAACTTTATTGTGAGAGATGACACAGTAGTGGCTGTATCACTTCGAATATAATTTCAGGTTCAGAGGAAAGCTTGTATTTCTTTTCTGCTAGGTGACTACACCACCAAATGCTTTCACAACCCAAAGTTTCCCTGAGCATCTGCAGAGATTTACACAGATAGCATGTATACACACACTTGAATTAATGTTTTGGGAGCTACAACCTCCCCCTCAATCACCAGCCCACATCAAACTCCAGCCCTGCCTTAACCATTTCGCATGGAACTCAAGTATCTCGTGTTTACATAAGCGCAGGCACCCTGTGTTTTGCAACACGCTTCGCGCTGCAGGTGGAGCGCAGGACATCACCCCAGTTCTCCCGGCACGGAGCTGGAAGGTTTTGCTCAGCCTGCCCGGTAGTGCCCCTGATGACACGCCTCTCCTGCACAGTGCCACCACTGCCGCAGACACGGGTGATGTCCGCGGACAGCGGCGTCCCTGCACTCGGACGGGGCAGCACCTGAGGGGCTGCGGAGATGCCCGAGGGAATACCCCTCCGGACACACGCTCACAGGGCACGGGATGCACACGCATCACCGGGCACTCACGGGACAATCCCAAACAAAGTTCCTGTGCCCGGGACACGGACCCAAATCGGGGTCTTTCGCAGCCGCCCCGGCTCCTCCTTGCCCCGCGTCCACAGGCGGCCTGCCAGGACCGCGCCCCGACCTCCCGCGGGGGAAGCCAGGGAGCTGCCCCTCCGCACGCACCGGGCGGGCAGGGGGCTCGCCCCGGGCAGCCGCAGCGGGGCACTTCGCGGGCTGCCCGGGCGGGACGGGCGGTGCCGCCGGCGGCATCCCGCCGGCTCGGCGCGCACACGTGGCCTGGCGCGGCGGCGCTGGCACAGGTGCGGCTCCGCGCGGGCGAAGCGATGCCCGGTCCCGGCCCCCCGCGCAGCGCGGCACGGCACGGCACGGCGGCGGCGGGGTCGCCCGTTCCCCCGGCGGGTGCGGAGCTCCGCCCGGGACGCCAGCCCCGTCTCCCCCCGCCCTGCCTTACCCATGAGGATGGACAGGATGAGGCGCAGCGCCTGCTCCGAGGAGCCCAGGGCCTCGGCCAGCCGCGCCAGGCTCCAGCCGGACCCCGCCACCGCCATCTTCCCCGCCGGCCGCCCCGCCGGCCGGTCGCGCCCCGAACCCGGCAGCGGCACCAGCCACCGCGGCCCCCGCACCGCGCGCGGCCCCCTGCGCGCCCATTGGCTGCGGCGCGCCCGGCCCCGCCCTGCCGCGCCTGCGATTGGGCAGCGGTGGCAGCGGGGCAGGGCCCTGCGCGCACTAAGGCAAAGGTTACCCGCGAGTGGGCGGTGACGCGGGCTGGCCCCGCCGGCCAGTGATTGGGGGAACGGCGGCCGGGGGCGGGGCCGGGGGCCCGGCGGGGCGGGGCCGAGAGGGCGGGGCGGAGCGCGGCTCCCGATTGGCTGCGGCGGGACAGGAGAGCGGCGGGGCGGGCCGGGGGTTATTCGCGGACACGAGGCGCGCGCGGGGAGGGCGGGAGCGGCAGCGGCGCGTGAGCCGCGCGCGGGGCCTCAGCCAAGGTCTGGGTGTGGGTGTGGGTGTGAGCCTGAGCCCGGCTCTGGGTCTGGGTCTGGGTCTGGTCTGGGTCTGGTCTGGGTCTGGGTCTGGGTCTGGGTCTGGGAGTGAGTCTGAGCCCAGCTCTGGTTCTGGGTCTGGGTGTGAGCCCAAGCCCGGCTCTGGATCTGGGTCTGGGTGTGAGCCCGAGCCCGGCTCCGTATCTGGGTGTGAGCCCGAGCCCGGCTCCGGGTCTGGGTGTAAGCCCGAGCCCGGCTCCGTATCTGGGTGTGAGCCCGAGCCCGGCTCCGGGTCTGGGTGTAAGCCCGAGCCCGGCTCCGTATCTGGGTGTGAGCCCGAGCCCGGCTCCGGGTCTGGGTGTGAGCCCGAGCCCGGTTCTGGCTCTGGGTGTGAGCCCAAGCCCGGTTCTGGCTCTGGGTGTGAGCCCGAGCCCGGTTCTGGCTCTGGGTGTGAGCCCGAGCCCGGTTCTGGCTCTGGATGTGAACCCGAGCCCGGTTCTGGCTCTGGGTGTGAGCCCGAGCCTGGCTCTAAGTCTGGTGTGATCCTGAGCCTAGCTCTGGGTCCAGCTCTGCTGCTTGGCTCTGGATCCTGGGTACTGCCTGTGGTTTGGCCCTGACCTCAGTCGTGGCCTTGGCCACAGCCCCGTCCCTGGTCTTGGCCTCAGCCTCCGCCTCAGCTCCAGCGCGCTGCTGGAGCTCCCCGGCACTGCCAGGTCCTGCTGCCGCAGGGGCTCCCAGAGGACACATCCCAGCTGCTTGGCTGGGATCTGCCGTGGCCCAGAGGGACCTGCTTCCCATGTGGGCACTATGGTAGCAGCCGTGCTTTGCCCTGCGCCTGTGGCACCCGGCTCGGTGTGCCGCAGCAGCAGGCACCGTGTCGGTGGTGCTCAGCGGCCATAAACTAAAACACAAACAGTTCCACCTCCACGACGGAGAACTTCCTTACATTGAGGGTGGCAGAGCGCTGAACAGGCTGCCCAGGGAGGTTGTGGAGCCTCCCTCTCTGGGGATGTTCAAAAGCTGTGTGGAGGCATTCCTGTGTCACCTGCTCCAAGTGGCCATGTCTTGGCAGGGAGGTGGGACTGGATAACCAGAGGTTCCTCCCAGCCCTAGCAATTCTGGGATTCTGTGACTCTCTAGTCACTCAGCAGCTGGGCCCACACAGACTCCCCACAACTCAGCTGCTGGATGGCCTTTTCTTAGGTGTGTCCCCTCATGAAGGTGTCCACGTGTGCACCCTAGGTTCACCCCAGCTGAAGTTTCAGGTGCAATGGATGTGATCCGTTTCCCTTGTTTGTGTTACCATTTTCATGCTGGGTCACTTGGGTGCACAAATTCAGCTGAGGGGAAAACACAGGCTCGCACAAAGGTTCACATGAAAAGAGACCTCTGGAGTTCCCTGATCCAAACTGCAGCTCACAAGCAGGACTCAAAGCTGGAGCCATTTGCTCAGGGCAGTGCCTGGGTAATTGCTGTACATTTTCATGGTTGGAAAGCTCCCAGCCTTTCTGGGCTTCTGAACCAGTGCTGAATCACCCTCTTTATCTTGGTCCATCCCCCTTATCACCACCCTTTAGGTAGCAGCACCAGCACCTGCTAGATGCCATTTCTTATCAAATCTGACTGGGAAGGGGACTGACTGGCAGTGTGGCCACATAGACCTCATTTACTCAGGAGACCAGGCTAAAGACCTTGCCCCTCCTTGCCCTTCTCTTTCCCAGGCTAAACAAATCCATATTTCTCAATAAAACAGCTCTAGTCACCTATCCGCTGGGCTCTTTCCACTTGGTTCTCACCTCTCTTGCACTGGGCAGTGAGGAAGTGCATGAGGAATGGGAGAGCCTGTCCTTCTCCTCCTGAAGTCCCCTGAAGGCAGAATAAGGTGCAGAGTGGCAGGCCAAGATGAAGAGCAAGGGTTTAAAAATCCTCCTGGGTAGCTGACTCCGTCAGGTTAGACTCAACAAACAGGTTGCTGTATTTGTCCACCCTAACTAGGGGACAAATTTGCCAAATTTTTTGCAAAGCCCGAGGACTGGCTTTTCAAGGCATATCTAGCTCTCATTTCCACGTTCAGTTGTGTGTATGGTGTTTAGGCCATTTTCCTAAGTAAATCAGTTCTATGTGAGCATGATGGCTGTCTGACCCTGCTCAAGGCACGTTTGACAAGAAATGATCTGCTTAGTTCTGTAATTTACTGCTGTCAGAGAAGAGTTTCAGAAGCAGCATCTGTTCCTGAGATTGCCCAACAATTTCCATTGCAGGATTGTTTCCAGTTGCTTGAAATGTTGCTATATTTGACCTGTTTAGATTAAACGCTTGATAGTCACTTGGAGTCAGAGCACAGTAGCTCTGAGAGTAGGTTTTAAGTGTCAGAGCACAATGAGTGCACCACTACTTCTCAGCAGTATTGTTATTATTTTAATATTCAGGGCTGTGTTATTCTTGAGAGGAGGGGCTGTAAGCCATGGCTCTTGATTTACTGTCCTTTAGCCATACCATCATTTCATAACATGACACAGGTATTAATGTGAAGCTCGAGGTTCACATGAGCTCGATGTGGCACAGTGGGAAGGCAGCTGCTGAAGCTTCTGCAAGTCCAGTTCCATTGCCCGTGTTCCAGTGCCTCCATGCAGCTTTCCCACCCACCAGGGCCACAAGACGCCAGATGCTTCTCCAAGAGCTCCTGCAAGACTTTCCTTCCAGGACCATTTCTTGTGTGCTGAGGAGCTGGAACAGGAATGTTGTGCCCTGCCTTGACAGTACCTCTTCTCCCAGGCAGGTGCAGGAGCCTATCCTGATAAAAATGGCCATGGGAGAGGAGCTGGCTACTTGGGGCAAGGTGTCTGTGTGGGCAGTGGGATTAGGGTTGAACACTGATGGGGAGGAAGAAGATACTGGAAAAACCAGAGTCAGAATAAAATTAAATATAACAGAAGTCTGCAGCTGTCAACAACCATGTCAAGGAAAAAGCACAGAGAGGGTGGGGAGAAAAATAACCATTAGCAAGAGATGAAGTATAGAGGGAGAAGAGAGACTTCTTGGAATAGCAGGCAGGGAGGGACATGAAAATAAGTTTTCATTAGAAGGAGGAAATTGGAATTGGTGGCTGTGGAGCCAGTGGGGAAAAAAGGACACGAATGGGTGAATGACAAAACAGAGAGATGGAGAAACAGGAATCTGGTGGATGTTGGAGGCAGGAAAGGAATAGTATGCTTGAAATCGTGTCACCTTTTCAGTGTGAAGATTACTGAAAAAATAAATCATAGAATCATTAGGGCTGGAAAAATCCTCTAAGAATATTGAGTCCAGCCATTAACCCGGCGCTGCCAGGTCCATTGCTAAACCATGTCCCTAAGCACCACACCTACACATATTCTGCACACTTCCAGGGATGGTGATCCCACCATTTCCCTGGGCAGCCTGTTCCAATGCTCCATCACTCTTTCCGAGAAGAAATTTCTCTTAATATCCAACCTAAACCTTGGCGAGCTCGAGCCGTCTTGTCTTGTCCTGTGCGACGCCAGACCCCGTTTCGCAGGCACCGCCTGCTCCGTTCCCGAGCCCCGCTCCGCGAAGCGGGGGAGCCGCAGGTCGTGGCCCCGGTCGCGGCGGGTGGGCTCGGACACTCCGTGCCGGGATCAGGAGGTGTTACCCAGATTGGTCCGGGAAGTCACTCTCCGGCTCCCATTCTGGGGCCGGGAGGCACTCCCGGGGCCGGGACTCGGCGGGGCCCGCCCGTCTCTGCTGCCGCCTCTCGGTGCCGCCGGGACCGGCGAGGCGCGACTTCAGTCCGCGGGAACCGGCGGGTTCTCCTGCCGCGGGAATGTCGCCGCGGCAGTTTACAGTCAAGTGGTTTCGAGGCTGAGAGAATCGAGAATGCCCAGCCTGAAGAAAAGAAGGGTCCTTCCTCACCATAGCACCTTCCAGCGCCTAAAGGGGCCGCAGGAGAGCTGGAAAGGGACTTCTTACAAGGGCAAATAGTGTTAGGACAAGGTGGAATGGCCTTAACCTGAGGAAAAATAAGTTTAGATTGGATATTAGGAGGAAATTCTTCACTATGATGATGGTGAGGCACTGGCACTTGCTGCCCTGATGTGGATGCCCCTATTCCTGGGAGTGTCCAAGGACAGGCTGGATGGAGCTCTGAGCCTCTCCGTGGTCAGTGGAAGATGTCCCTGCCTATAGCAGGGGGGTTGGAACTAGATGACCTTTAAGGTCCCCTCCAACCCAAACCGTTCCATAATTCAGTGAAAGAAAGCACAAATATTTAGGAATATTTTACTGTAATGGATGAAACACCCAAGGGTGTAGGGGAAGGAAGTCAGAAGGCAGCAGGCATCTCAGTGCACTGAGCAGAGTGTTCCCAAGCCCCAGGTTTTACTGGGAGATGGTGGAAGCTTTGCAATGAGACTCAGTGATGGAGGGAATAAAAGAAGTGAACAGACTGGTGAAAATCCCCCTGGCAGTGTTTGCAGAGGTGGAAATCAGGGAATTGTATTGAACAGTTCTGAGCCAGAACACACCTGCCATGCCACGCTTTCCTGGGGTTTATCAAAGACTCCCAGTTTAATGACTGGCAAAAAAACCTGGCCTGGGTCACACAAGGGAGGTGGGAAGTGCAGCGTGCAAGAAACCCACAGAACCCTCTTATTGCCAGAATGGGAAACAGGCAAATTACTGCCAAGGTCTTGGTAAATCGAGGATATTTTACCTCTTACTTCTATATCCTGCCACTTATATTCCCTCAGTCACTTAGTTAATGTTGCTTTCTCTTTTGATGTTTATGCCCTTTTTTCCAATGCTCTGACTCAGTGTTTCCAGATGAAGATGTGTGTGGCTTTTCTTAAGAACTTGGGAAAAACTTTTTTCCCCCAACTTCCTGGGGGAAGACAAGCCAGTCAAGCCTGTTTTAAATGGTAATTTTATGAAACCTGGAACACTGCTGTGCTTCATAACATCTGGCAGAAAGGTTACAGCTACACAACTCTGAGTCATTTTAAGAAAAGGGTTGTCTTATGCAATTTGGGAAAAGTGGTATGTGGTCATGTAATTTAGGAATTTAAGAGAATGTGTGTGCCTCTGAGCAGAATTATATTGCATTGGTGAATTTAACGTTATCACTTATTAACCTTAATGACATGTTTTTGCCTCTTTTAAACTCTTATTTGGCATAGCTGTAGCAAATTGTGAAATATATTATCTAACTGTTTCATCTTAAGAGTTGAAAAGCAATGCAGATTTAAGAAAATGCAATAAAATGTTATATATATTCAGTGTAAATATATCAATATTACCAGTCTTCTGCATAAATAGTAAGCATTATACAGATACATGACCAGATAAAATGCAACTACTTCTTTATTTAACTATCTTCAGCAATTTTTTCTTAATTAATAGAAATTAATTGATTAATAATACATATTTCTTAATTAATTTATAAAGAATTATGAATATTAATACACATATTAATCAGATGAGTTGAGTCAGATTTATATGAAAATACAGAATTCCTTTGTGATGAAATGACATGCATAATATATCAGTTCACACTCATTTCATTTCCACCATGCCCATTTTCAAATATGATTGTGGCTTGAAGAGTCACTGACAGGGTTTTTACATTGCACAGCTCAGAGGAGAAAACATCTCCCTGAGATTTATTGTGTATCTTTCATCACTGTTTTCCTGTTCTCAGAATTCCAGTTCAAAACATCGAGCTGTGCTCCCAAGAGACATCAGAAGGGAGATGACACTCTGTTTTCTCTTTCCATTCTCATTTTGACAAAGAAAACAGACTAGGCATGTTCTTCCAGCAAAGCCTTTATCATGACTACAATGAAGTCAGTTATGATTCATCTGGAGGTGTTTCTCTCCCTTGACATTAAAAAGGACTCTTTCAGATAGGCTGTGCTAATGCACTTTGCCTATGGCCTGTTGAGACTTGAAGCGTTTTTTTTTTTCCTGTCTAAAACAAGCTCTGGAGTGTGCTGTGCTGGCTGTAAAGGGTAGAGGCTGTAATGGAATTTTAAATTTTCATTTATAGTCTGGTCCCTGTGCAGCTGATTTGTGAGGAGGAGGGGGTTTCTAGAGTATTAGTGACAGATATTTTAGCTTGTATTTTGGCCTTGGCTTGTGGCCACTGGCTGGGCTGAGCGTCCTGCCTGGTGTAAGTCTTTGGACTCCTTCCTGCAAGGATCTTAGATCTATCTTGCTGCAGAGCTAAGTCTGATGAACATGAACATGATGAACATGCTCTTTCTTACACAAAGCTCAATAGATAAATAAAAATGTAGTTATGTGTTCCCAGTTCTAAATGTGTCCCCATACTGAACCCAGCAAAGCCATGTTTCTTCCTGCTGGTAGCCTCAGAGAGGCACAACTTTGAATAGGCCACTATTTTTCTTTTATTTTTTTCCCCTAAAAAGGGGTTTCTGAAACATCCAATGAGGAGCAGTAGCAGCAGCCCTGTGGCCATCAAGTTGCAGTAAGACTGAGGTCCACCAAGGTGACCTCAGGACATGATGATCAAACAGGGTTTTCTGTGCAGAAACATTGGATTCTCCCTTTTCTACACCCTTTGGAAGTTGTTCCCAACTTTAAAAAGGGAGGGGAACGAAGAGGAGAGGGAAGGCAGTCGAAAACCCTACTCTCCTCCCTTTTCCCCAAAGTCACCTGATTTCCCGAAAATACAGCCAGACTGGTGCGCTCCCTACGGCAACTTCAGCCAACAGGATTGTGCAAGCCTTTCTGGAAATTCCCCTTCCTGCCGAGAGCTTTCAAAGCCAGCATCTCACGCTAGAGGGAAGGCTGGGAAGCCGCATCCCACAGATAGAGGGTGCTGCGATATTGCGAATTAGAGCTCCCTTCCCAAATCTCAGCTTTGGGTGCGTTTGGAGGAGGGTGTGCACAGGAAGGAAAAAGAGAGAAAGAAAAGAGAAGAGACAAGGAAACCAGACGTGAACTATGGAGAGCAGGTAAATTTTGCAGGCGTTATAAATGAGAAAGGAGGATATTTCCCAGTGTCGTTGTCTGACAGCTGGAAGAGTCAGGACAAGGTTCTTCCCAGCCCCAGGGTCTTAGCATGATTTTTGAGGTGCTGGGAAGAATGGGCTAGGTACTCCTGGGGGATGTGTTCTCTGTCTTAATTTGCTGTGCACCAGCGTGGTGTCTGGATTCACTGGTGGTCATAAGGGGAGAGCACTCCTGAGTACCAAGACAGAGATTTTGTCCTTATGGATCTCAGCCTCCCTTCTTGATGCTTGGGTTTGCTCTGTGCAGGAAGGGCCAGAGATATAAATTTGCTTCTCATGCAAAACGTTGACCTAGTCTCTCTGGGGTGGGGGTTTAGGGTTTTCAAAATGCTTAGCAGACACACGGACATGCAGGCAACATTAACCAATCACAGTTTTTTGTCCCAGAGCATAACTCCAAAGTCCAATTCCTGAAGGTTTTCAGAAAGGAAGAACTGCTTTTTCCAGATGTGGTGAGTTATTAAATCTCAAGGCTTATTAGTAATTGTATTCTATAAATCATATGTTTGCCCTATAAGACTCTACTGATTTTCAAATCTGAATGTATCTATAGCCCAAATAATCTCCAGAACAGGGCAATGAGTAAGGAAGAGCATTTATGATCCCTGTGTTCAGCTCCTGCAGCTTTTCCAGCTCCTACAGAGACTGAGACAAACAGAGAGCATGACTGAGGTTGTACTCCTGTGTGAGAAGCTGCAGGAGAAGGACAAGCCCCACAGAGCCACAGTGCTGGCCTTTGAAACTCGGGAGCCAGGAGCTCTGCTGCATGCCATGTGCAGCCAAAGTCTAGCTGTTCACTGGGGCTGTGCACATATAAAAATGAAGAACACTACTGCCATGTCACCTTCCCTTCTCTTTCCTCAGGTCCCTGCTCTTCTTCTGTCTCCCTGTCTGGGCTGACGCGGCCTCTATGTATGGAGAGATCTTGTCACCCAATTATCCTCAGGCATATCCCAATTTTGCCAATGAAACTTGGCACATCCAGGTCCCTCTGGGATATGGTATTCACCTCTATTTCACACATCTGGATCTCGAACCATCGCAGGACTGCGAATATGACTTTGTGAAGGTACTGTCTGTGTCCTTGAGTGAGAAAAAGACAAGAAGGCAGGTTAGAGCACAGAACAGCAAAGCTGTGCACAAAGCTCAGAGCTGGGAGAGGAGTTATGCACAGCCTTCCTGTTCTGAGCTCCAAGAAGTCCCAATGACTGGTTATGTCTCCACTAGCAGTCATGAAATCAGCTCAAGTTTGCTTTATAACCGAGTGAGTGTTGTCTGCCAGCTGAGTGTCCCATTTCTGCCCCCATCCCATGTTCCTCCATATTCTTAGGAAAAGTCTTCTTAGCCATCACTGACACATCTCTATTGCAAGGCATATTCCTAGCCCTTGAAGTGTAGGTGTAAGAAGACCTAGGGCAATAGTTGTCTGTGTCTGAAATTATTTGGAATTAATCGATGAGCGGATGTAGATGATTTATTGCAAACGGAAATTGATTGGAAAGGATGGAGGTTAAAAACAATCTATCTGTGTAGGGATAGTGGCCATTCAGATAAAGTGCTGTGGTCCCCTGCACCACAGTTTTTTTATGATCCATGAACCACAGATTTCTTAGAGCCAGCTCTTCTCTGTGTTGTCCCACAAGGCACAAAAGATCAAGCACTTCCACACAAACATACAGAAACAAGACCATCCTGTCCTGCCATAGCTCTGTGTGATCAGGGGCAGTAAGGCCAAGTGCAGCATCAGGACGCCTTTGAGGAGGACCAAGGTGGCACAGAAGGATGAGTGTGCTCTGTAGTGACCTGTGTCCTTTTGCAACAAACCAATGAGCCTGTTAGGCTGCACTCTGGACTGTCATGGTTGGTTTTGCTGCTTTGAAATACTGTTTTGGTGATTTTTGTTTTTGGACAAGTGGGCCTGCAGAAAGGATGTTAACAGCAAACACTGTGGATTAATTTGTGTCTGAGAAATTAAGGCAAGTATTTCACTGGGAAGACAGTAGGAGGGAGCACTCTTCAAGTGTCTTATGAATATCATGAAACTGGCTGTCTAGGGGCTCCACTCGGCTGCACCTGAGCACCCAAAAGCTGAAAGACTCAAGCGCTGGTAATTCCACATGTTGCAGTAGCAAGGTGAGGTGTCTCTGAATTCTTCTGCAGATCCTGTCTCGTGGCTATGTCGAAGGTGTGCTTTGTGGGCAGAAGAAACCTCGTGCCCGTGGCTCCAGGATTGTGGAGGAATTTCGTGTCCCTTACAACACCCTCACTATAACATTCCAGTCAGACTTTTCCAATGAGGAGCGTTTCACTGGTTTTGCTGCCTACTACGTTGCTGTGGGTAAGGTGAAAACAGCCTCCTCTGAATCTCTGTTATGTCCAGTTTGGGAGGAAAGGTGACAAGAAGAGTTTTTCTTGCAGAAATGCCTTAAAGAGATCCCAGCAGTCAGAGCTGCATTCCAGTATGGCCAGTATGAATACTGTCTTAGAGATGCCTCTTCCTTGTTGTCCATCAGTGTTTGCTTCATTTTCTTCTGCTTTCAGGGCCCTCTCCTAATTTTGCTGATTCTTCTTTTCACACTTGCAGATCTGGATGAGTGCATGGATTTTGTGGATGAACCCTGCAGTCATTACTGTAATAATTATATCGGAGGTTACTTCTGTAGCTGTCCACCGGATTATTTCCTCTATGAAGATAACAAAACTTGTGGAGGTAAGAAATGTGCATGACCTGTGGTCAACAGCAACTTAGGCCTAGTAAGATATTGCACTTGGAAGACTTTATCAACCTTCTCAGCCATTTGTGACAGGTATATTTTGGGAGAAAAAACCCATCCCAGTGCAAATCTGACCTGCAGTAGACAGTGGTTTGAGGCATTTCTACTAACATATTCTTAACAATTCTATTTCTATTTCTGTGTAAAGAAAATTAAGGAACTACTGAATGACTGTCTTTAAATATGATGATGGAAAACCTTCTTGGCATATTGCTATCTGTGAATCTTTAAATCTCTGACAAAACAGGGAAGTTCCATAAGGACAAAAAAACTGCCAAGGGCCTGCTTGGCTTGAACCAAAAAGTTGCAAGGTCACAAATGGTGCATGTTGAAAGGAGTATAATATGTGGACCTGAGCATGAGGAAAGGTCTAAACCTCAGGTGGAGGGTAAAAAGGAGTTAAAGTCCCTGGCTAACTGGATAGAGAGTGGCCCTGGCTTAAGTTTTTTGGGAAGATGCAATGTTGTGACTGCAATGGTTATGGCAGGTAGCTGGGCAGACTGGGAATGTGGTGGAAGAGGGAGAGCTTGTCAGGTGCACACGTGGACTGTTTCCCTCCTGAATCCTACTCATGTTCCTTCCTCATTCCTAGTGAACTGCAGTGGAAATGTCTTCACTGAGCCAACAGGGGAGATTGCCAGCCCCAACTATCCCAGCCAGTACCCGGAGAACTCTCGGTGTGACTACCGAGTGGCTCTGAGCCCGGGCTACTCCGTGGTGCTGACCATTCGCAGCGGCGACTTCGACGTGGAGCCAGCCGACTCCAACGGGATCTGCCACGACAGCTTAACTGTAGGTGTGCAGCTTAGGGAGCTTAGGAGTCAGGGTACTCTGACTCTCCCATCAATCTCCTCATATTTAGAACACTTTGGTACTGCTTAACTTTGTTTTCAGTTGTGTTGTCTTTTGGAGTTTGTGGGAATACATTTGAATAGGTATGCATGGAGTGTGTATTTTAATATTTTAATTGCTCTCTCAATACGTTTGGCATTTCTCATTTATTCTTATTTGGTATTTTCCCAGATTGTCTCTGGAAAACAACATTTCGGTCCCTATTGTGGCAGCAAATTCCCTTCTGAAATCAAAACCAAGAACAACATTCTTGACATAATCTTCCAGACAGACCAGGGCATACAACACAAAGGCTGGAAAATACGCTACTATGGGGACCGTGAGTAAACGCTTGGGAATGTGTTCCCTCTGCTGATGAGGTAGGGACAGTATTTGTCCCAGGTCACATTGGTGGCACAACAACATGGTAACATGTTCACAACTTCACAGCTGCTGGTACTGAGTAAGGGTATGCCTGTTTACTAGGGGAAAAACATCACTGGGGAGAAAGAGGTTGGGAGCTGGAAGAAGAGTGAATCTCAAACCGGTTTATCACTGATTTCCACCTATCTTTTCAAAGCTGTAACCTGTCCCACGAGTGTCATCTCCAACTCTGTTCTTGACCCAAAGAAGGACAGGTATATCTTAAAGGACATTGTGAAGGTGACCTGTGTGGAAGGCTACGAAATTGTGAGGGTAAGTGAAATAAAAAAGCATATGTCCCCTCTGGCCTGCTCAGCAACATTTCCATCAGGGGTCCTGAGTACTTTTGGGAACCCAAAGTTTTCAACACAGCAGTAGTAAAAGGAATCCTCTTCCAGCCACTGCAGCATTTTGAGGCCCCTCCACTGGAGCACCTGTGTCAGATGTATTTCATGTCCAGAGACTTACATGGGTCATATATTTTATTTCCTAGCAACGAGATAGCATCACAAGTTTTCTCTCCAGCTGTCAGGAAAATGGTGGATGGAGCAACTCCCATTTGAGCTGTGTTCGTAAGTGACCTGTGTTTGTATTGTGGGAAGGGAATTGCAGTGGGTGTTTAGGCTCTAGATCCACTGTATCTCCAGGTTAGGAGGATGCTGAAATACTGGGATGTGAGCATGCTGAAGGGGCAGAGAAAGTGATCCTGCATGACTGTACAGGGATTAGAGAAGCAGAGTGGTTCCCTGTCATACAAAATAATCACATTGTTGAGTGAGGGCGCTCCTTTGATTGTATTTGATCCTTTTTTGTTTCTTCTCTACAGCTGTGAACTGTGGTGATCCCCCTCCTGTTGACAATGCCCAAGCCTCATACATCTCCGAGCTCCAGGAGCCTCTGTATCCAGCTGCTGTCCGCTACGACTGTGAGGTACCCTATTACACCCTGGAAAACAAAGGGCATGGTGAGCATTGCCTCTGCTGCACTGTCATATTCCTTGGGTTAAAGGCCCAAGAAGTGGTTCTGGCACCGTCATGGGGCTGGGATTTTGTGCTGTCAGGTCAAGACTGGTGTGGGGTTGCAGGCTGTAGTTTAGTGTTGCCTCTGTGTTTAATACACTCTAACAATGCCTGGGCTGTTGACCTTAAATGCATTAGCAAGTCCTCTCTCTGTTTGCCTTGTGAGTGAACCATGCAGGTTTTTGTCACACGTAGCACAGAGTTCTGGTGGAAAAGTAAAGGGCTCAAGAAATCTGTTACAGGAGGTTTCTCCCAAAAAGGGATAAAGGCACCCTGGTAGGGAGATAACAGCAATGTTTTCCAAGCTGTGCTTGCTTTGGAAATAAGAAGGTTGATGTATCATATACAGTAGTGTTATTTACTGTGTGTTTATCTTGATTGTGTCCTCATGGAGCTCTTTTTTCTCTCGTGCTTTCCAAGCGGTATATCGGTGCTCAGCCAGTGGAGAATGGGTCAATGAAGAGATGGGAACAAAGCTACCAAAATGTGTCCCAGGTACTACCAAATATTGTATGTACATGCAGCATATGAAGAACACTGCCTCTTTCATCTCTGTATTTTTCTTTTCTTAACTTCCAGCCAATAGAGAGAATTTTAAACCCTGTGTACTGCTCAGTTTACCCTCGTACAGGAGGCAGCATGACTTGCCCTAGCTGTACATGATGCCTGTTCACTCCTTCAAAGCCCCTGATCCTCACTGGCAAAGTACAAGGTCCAGGTGGAGGAGATTCAACTCTCTTAAAAGTCCAGTCACAATTTAGACAGTGGTTTGGATTATACAAGTATGCAGTAAGAAAGGCAAACTGAAAGATAAAGCTCAGGGAATTTACTACCCAAGAGGAGGCTACAAACCATATGAAGCCAAATTCGTCTCAGTGGGACACAGTAATAAAAGGCAATGACAGGCTCAGGCTGCAACAAAGGAGATTCTGATTGTATCTAAGGAAAAATGCTCCTCCAGAGCACTGGAACTGCTGTCCAGAGAGGCTGGCTAGTCACTGCCTTGGGAGATGAGCAGAAGTTACCTGTCAAAGCCCCTGAGTAACCTGGCTCTGGAGTTAGGAGGGCAGGGGGGAGGGCAGTTAGGAAGGAATAGGTTGGGCTAAAGGCACTGAGAAGTACTTTCCAGCATAAATCTTCCTATGATTATGTGAAATTCTTTAACAAATTCTGCTTCATGCAAATTAGAAGCTATCTGCTGGCTATAGTCCCTTAATCTCTGATTTTCTAACTAAGGATTCAATGCAAACAAGGCGATGTGATAAGAAATCAGTTTCCTAGCAATGTCAGAATGACCAGTCTTATTTATGTCCTTATTATTAACATTCTGCAGAATGTTACTGAGCATTTTGCTCAAAAAAGCATGGAGCATCTCTGCACCCAGAAGACCCACAGATAAGATCCCCTACTGCTTAAGATTTTACATACTTATAGAATGGAGAGGCAAAATGTTAAAACATCAGTGACAAACCTGAACTTTTAACATGAGAGTATCTGGAGTTCACAAAAAACCAAACCAAACCAAACCCAACAAAAACAAACAAGCAATCAAACAAAAAAACCCAACAAAAAACCCCAACCAAACCAAACAAAAAAATATATATTTAAAGATCAGTGTCATATTTCTAAGAAATCAAACAAGTATTTTTTCAAAGATAATCCCTTCATCTAAAGAGCATAATTCAGCAAAGGAAAAATGCCAACTAGCAGGCAATTAAATTGCAAGCTTTGACATAGTGTCAGGGTGACAACTGCTTTCCAGAAAACTGAATTTGAGAATGAGCATTTTAAATCTAAATTGAGTGTTGATAGTACTTTTTCTAAAATTTTCTTTGATTGCTCTGTAAATACTAATTGCAAACTCTGTGGCATAAAATACAAACATGGTTACTCAGATTCCAAAGTTATTGAGAGGACACAAGGAAGGAGGGGACTGTGGGCTTTTTAGCAGTACTAAAGAACTCCCAGTTTGTAACTGCTAATTCTCCCATCTTGTGTTTCTCCCACCTTTCTTTCTTTTCTTTCTAGTCTGTGGGGTGCCTAGCAATCCCATCCGAGACACAGGGAGGATCTTTGGAGGCACCCGTGCAGAAAAGGGGAACTTTCCCTGGCAGGTGTATTTCAATAACCCCAGAGCAAGCGGAGTGCTCATCTCTGACAGATGGGTGATGACTGCAGCTCACGTGCTGGAGGGATATGACAAGCCCACCATGTATGCTGGGGTAATCAATGTTCGTAGAGATTTCCTGACACAAGAAGCTGAAAAGCTTATCCCAGCAGCTTCATTCATCCATCCTGGTTGGAAGGAGCAGGCTGCAGAAAGCAGGGTCGATTTTGATAATGATATTGCGCTACTGAAGCTGAGGGATCCCGTGAAGATGGGTCCAGACATCTCACCCATCTGCCTTCCTGGTAAGTCGCCTGAATATGAGCTGGAAGAAGGCACTCTGGGCTACATTGCTGGATGGGGCCGGAGAGAGAAAGGAAGGCTCCCTGCTGATCTTTTCAAGGCCCAGATTCCCGTGGTGAACATGGACAAGTGCCGCTCTGAGAAACCAGACAACTTTGATAGTTCCGTCGTTTACGTGTTCACGGACAATATGATCTGTGCCGGCGGCGGCAAGGACAGCTGCCAGGGGGACAGCGGTGGCGCCTATGCCATCCAGGACCCTCTGAATGCCACCCGGTACTATGTGGCGGGGCTCATCTCCTGGGGGCCAAAGTGCGGCACCTTTGGCCTTTACACCAAGGTGGTGCGGTACTTGGACTGGATCAGGGAGACCATGAGGCAGCACGAGGGTGAGGAAGCCCGGCAGAAATAGCTGCTGGTCCTTTCAGCGCCGTCACCCTTTCCAAGTGTGACGGCTGCCTGTTCGGGCTGGCTGTGACACTGCGTGCTCTGTGTATCCAATGGGCAACATGTACAACACATTGTAACTCCTCCTGTCTGTGCTGAGGGGAGAGCCAGGAGTATGGACCTGTTTCTCCCACTGTCATCATGTCTGGGAGGAAGGGAAATTCTCCTTCTTCCACTCATAGTAGCGTCAGAGGAAGACATTATTCTGAATAAAAGAGACTCCTTCTGCTTCCTTTCATTTTTTTCTATCCTATTTTTTCCCACTTGGAAAAGACCTAGCTGTGCCCCATTGAAACCTGACAGGGAGGTTTCAATGAAGACGAGAGAGAATAATGGTTGGTTCCCATGGAAGGTTCAGAGCCTGGTTTCTGATTTATGTATTTCCTGACCTGTTCAGAATATCTAACAGCATTAAAGAATGTCCAAAATGCCTTTTGTGCAGTGTGCTATTGTATCTGTAATGCCTTTCTTCTTCTCAGTCTAGACCTGGTTCTCCTTGAAACTCCCTAAATCAAGTGTCTAATCATATTTTGACCCTGCAAGCTTTCATCAAGCTGAAACTTGTAGTACCTCACCTGTCTACCAGAGTCTTTATAAAATTCTTCTGAGATGGTTTCATCTCACTCATCAACCATTACCAGCAATGACGACTTCAGACTTCTGAATTAAGCTGCATAGAACAGACATTCAAAAGAATTTCATTCACCTCTCCTTGGGTGCTTTTTTTTTTTTTTTTTTACCTACCTTCTCTTGATTCAGGGAAGGAATATTTCCTGACATGTGTTAGAGGTATTTTCTGCTCTGAAAAGTCCTATAACATTCACAGACTCTTATCCCTGAGATGGTCAGGGAAGTGGTACAGATGGCATATACTGAAAGACTGGGTTTGTTCAGCTTGAAGAGGAAGAAGCTAGGAGGGGGTATGTAACTGCTGTACTCAGATACTTTAATTTCCAGCTGGGCTTTTTCCTAGCATGTGGGTCAGCACTGGAAAGGTGCCACAACAGACTGTCCCCACATCTCAAAAACTTTCCCTGAAGCTCTGAAGTTAGACCCTCTCCAAGGTTGCAAGGACCCGTGACCCCGAGATGTGTGCAAAGTCTCTGCCTCGGCCCACGATACTGAAGGATGAGTCAGAGATCTTCGTTTTCGGTCTCAAAAGTATTTATCATCTCTCATCTAGAAAAACTTTTCCTCCCACACAGCCGGGATCTGTCCGGCAGGACAGTGCCAGGCACTCTGCCTGCCCTCGGGGCGGTGTTATCTCTTTATACCCAAAACTACGTACTACATGTTTACAATAATTTTCCAATACCTATCACCTACACAAGACAGTGAACTTCTACTCTAAACCAATCTAAAAGTGCCAACATCACAGCAGAAGATGGAGGCAGAGAAGAAGAAGAAGAAAGGCTAGACATGCCCAAATCCCTCCATATTGCCCCCATAACCCCCATACTAAAAGCCCCAAAATCTACTTTTTCACCCAGTGAAAATATTATTATTACACTAATTAAACTGCAGAGGCTTGCAGATCTTCATATAAGGCTGGCAATTTGCTCCATGGTTCATAATCGAACCCAGAGGTGTTCTGGGCTCCGTGCCAGGGTCTCTGAGCCCCTGGCAGGGGTCTCGGCAACTCTGGACTCCCAAAGGGATGTCCTGAGTTCCAATAAGCCCCACTGTCAGCAGTGGATTGGACAGAGACATCTTCTTCCCACCTAAGTTTTTACAGGAGTTTAAGAAATTGTGAGGAGGATGTGTACAGCTCTTGCGGGATTTCATATGGAATCCTGCACTCAGCTGTAAGTGTCCTGGATTGCCAAGGAAATTGTATTTGCCATCTGTATGGCAGTTGTCTTCTGTTAAGTGGGCAGTTTTCCTTATCTCTTCCACAACCAATCCTCTCTCAGGGGAGACATCTGCGGATAATGGGCTATTGAATGTCACTGCATGACTGATAAAAACTATAGCATCCCATTGTGAGATGCTCTGCCCAGAGGGAAGAGCCCAGCATTCCTACCCAGATATAATCTGGAGAATCTGGAACACCAGCATGGCTTCTCCACTGGATTTCCCAGAGGAACAGCTGCCTCTTCCAGTGGGTCTTCAGAGGAAAACTACACCTTTCTACAGGATCCCTGCTCCAGCAGAACCACACCTGACACTCCAGGAGGACTGCAGCCACAATTCCAACTGGACTGCTACCAGCACCCCGACCAACAGGGTGTCAGGTTGTGTTCTGACTCTGTCAGTGTTGTTTTAGTTTACTGTATTGTTTATTTTATCTTTATTTGCTTCCCTAGTAAAAAACTGTTATTCCTGCTCTCATATTTTTTTGCCTGAGAGTCCCTTAATTTAAAATTTTATAGCAACTCGGATGGAGGGGGTTTGCATTTTCCATTTTTGGGGAGGCTCCTGCCTTCCTTAGCAGATCCCTCTTTCGAAACTAAGACATGAAGCACCTTCAGTTTTGTGTAGCAAGTAAAACATTATTGGATTGTTGGACTAGTAACCAAGTACCTTATATCTTGTTTCTCCCAGTGACTCATAAGAACACAGTAGGCTATTTTGCAGTAGAAAAACTAGTTAAGAAGACAGCTCCAGAGAATACCCACGGCACAAGAGAAGTCGGCTTTTCTCTGAGTCAGCATCATTTTTGATCTGCTGTCCTGCAGTTAAAGTTTTATTTCATATAGTATAAAAAAAATCCATCCTCAGCTTCTGATCAGTAAAGTTTCCTGAGCTCCCTTCTCCATGAGATTGGTTGTTGCCTTCCCTGTTTTTGGAATGTGGCATCACACAGCCAAGTTATTTTTGCCTCCCTTGAAGCCACCTGGGGTTTCAGGCCCTGTAATCTAATGATAGTTTTGGGACAGATAAGCAGCTGCCATATGCCATTGCAGAACTGGAAACACTTTAGTGGTAGGGAAAGCAATCCCCATACAAAGTCCAAAAGTCCGGGTCAATCTTACACAAAAGTTGCTTTCAGTGCTGAGAAGTATTCAGTTGCTGTTAAAAACATAGACAAAAAAATTGTAAAACACCTGGTTTATCCAGCAAGTATTTTAATATTCATAGACTTTCACTGATGCCAACGGGCTTATGCACACTGTACTCAGCAGAAACCACCCCATCCTCCTAGGAAGTCTTCTCCCCTGCAACCTTCCCACAAAAGAGAGTACAAAAGTAGACTGCAGTAGTCTCATGATATCATCAGCATTTTAAACCCTAACATATTTGCTGTCATGAGATTTCCTGAGACAATTAAGGCTTCATCCGGTTATAAGATTTGCATGAACCAGAGCATCCACAAAGGCGTCTCCCAAGCTGCCAATGGTACAATCAGACAGCATGGCAGCTTTCAGAAGTGCTCATGATGAAGGTTGCATACTTTGCGTGTTCAAAAAGCCTTTGGGACATCATGAAAAGCTTTGGCTATGATTTGCTGTGTCTGGAAATTGATATGCTAATGGTGCTTTAGGTAGTAGGACAGCAATACCTAGGGCCTGTCCTCCTTTACTATCCCATTGATCCAGTCCAGATAGTTGAGGATCTTGGTGTAGAAGCCGTAGCCCGTGCCACAGCCGATTCCCCACGAAACGATGCCGGTGGCCACCCAGCGCCCACTTTCCCTGTCTAGCACCGTGAGGACACTCCCACTATCCCCCTGGCAGGTATCCTTCTTGCCTTCAAGGAAGCCAGCACAGAACATGTTCTCAGAGAAAACCATAGGGATACCTTGCTTATTACTGTCCAGCCAACTCTGACACCTCTCTCGAGCCACTGCTGGTAGGCTCACGTACTTCAGATCGCTCGAGATGCGGTTTTTATCCACACCAAAGCCGCTGACGTAGCCCATGTGCCCGTGCGCGTAGAACGAGGTGTTGGTGGCGTCTGGGAGACAGATGGGCAGCCGTGTCGGGCCCAGAGTTACTGGGTTTTTCAGCTCCAGCAGGGCTATGTCCCCGTTGAAGTTGTGCTCATCTTTAGGGTTGAAATCCGGGTGGATAAAGATCCTACGCACAGGGTGGTTACCCATCTTGTGGAGCTCGTCTACATTGGTGTGGCCGAGGAAAATGTCAGCCTCCTCTGCCAGCTGCTCCAGGCTCACATTATTCTGTACTCCTCCTTTGGGGAAGATGGTGTGAGCAGCAGTCAGGATCCAGCGATCGCCCAGGAGGGCACCCCCCCCTCGTCCATTGATGCCGGTCAGAGCCTGCCAAGGAAAATTGCCTCTCCGTGCTGCTTTGCCACCCAAGATCCGCTGGACTTCAACCACGGGATGGACTGGCTTCCCGCACACTGTGGAGAAACACAAGAACATAACACCTACCCTCTGTTGTCCTGGCTTTCCTCTCTCTTTCCCCGCCGTCACTGTTTGATTTCACTTTATTTTGGCTTTCTGGACAGTTTTACCTTTTCCCTCACAGATACCACTATCCTCACCCCGCTCCCTGCATGCTGTCCCAGTTTTGTACTGATTGTAAGCATGAATCAGAAAATACCAGACAAAGTCAGGGTTTTTACTGACCTGGCAAGCAGGATGGAATTCTCTTCTGGCCATCTTGATCCAGCCAGGTTCCCTCAGGAGAACAGGTGAATCTTTCTGTAGGATGAGAGGGAAGGGAATGAGGCCCAGGCCTGCAGGCATGGGGTGGGGAAATAGCATGGAAAAGAAAGAATAGAATAGAATAGAATAGAATAGAATAGAATAGAATAGAATAGAATAGAATAGAATAGAATAGAATAGAATATTTTCAAGAGGTTCCTCAGCCCTTCCATCCCACAGCACTCTTTCCTGGGAAAAGCTGCTTGTGGTAGGGTGTAAAATATTCCGTCTGAACATCTTGAAGCACCTCAGTTCCAGGGGAGCAGCAAAGCTCAGGCACTGTAGAAGAAATGGTTGAAGGGCCATCTGTGTGAAGTCTTATCTTCACTGAGTCCACAGGTGAACAGAGCACTGTTTGACCTTATTTAGCCCAAAGAAGAGAGAGAAGTAGCAAAAGCATGGATTTTAGATTCAAACTTCTGGTGTCGGTAGTTTGCAGAGAGTAGGACAAGGTGGGTTGTCCCAGAAATGGGAGCCAGATGAGTCAGTTACTGTAAATGATAAGTATCTATTTCTGAGCCTAAGTTGCAGGTCAGCTAAACTTCACATGTCACCTCTCAACACAAACTCCACTACCTCCAACACTCTTGCTTTTCTTAGAAAGTTTGTGCGGGTGACTAAAAATAACTTTTGTACAATTTGTCTTAACGCTGAAGTAAATGCTTCTAAGAAAGTGTTTGTTGTTCTCTTTCAAAATTGATTAAATTAGGATGACTCCCCATGAGAATTTAGCTGCAGCTGATATTTTCTTGCTCTTGATTTTTCTTTTGATGAGACTGATCTCTGAATCTATATGAAGGAGTTAAACTCAGATGCAAGAATAATCAAATTGAACATTAGTACCAACTTAAAGAACTCCTGAGTAGCATGTCACCTCTCTCCAGCATGCAGCACAACTGTGTGTCTATGCTGGTAACTCTATCCAGGAAATGATTCAGAATAATTTTTTTTTCCTTGTGGAGGCTAAATGAGCAGCCAAGGCAAGGAAATCATGAACTCCTCATGCCGTTCTTGGAATCAAAGGTCTGCATCATCAAGCAATGCCTCAGGTGTAAAAAGAAGACATGTGAATGGTTTGGAATGATGACTTAATTCTTCTGAGGTGCTGCATTAAAATAAGTTTTTATGCAAGTGTGTTATTTAGCTCTTAGATATCTCTGCAGCTGAACAACATTCCAAATTCTAAACAGCACTGCACTGGACTGGAGTGTGTGTTTATTCATTTGCCTCTGTAGCAACTTGGATGGATGCAGTGAGTTTTGTGAATTTTGGTGATTCCCAGACACCATGCTTCAAATTTCAGTGAAAGAATGAAATCCACCAGAAAATAATGAAATCCACTAGAAAATAATGAAATCCACAAGGAAAAAAAAATAAATCACAACAACAGCTGAGAGAATAAGACCTTCTGCAAAAGTTAAGGAGAGCATGGAAGAGGGATGTGATGGGCTCTGGGAATGAAGCAGGGTGGGAATAGGCTGAGACAAGAAGATTCCAGAGATGTGCTGCAGGGTCAAGAAAGGACTGGAGAGTCTTCACAGGGAGAAAGCATGAGCCCCAAGCCTGGGGAGAAGAGCCAGTTCTAATAGGGAACGTGAGAGGGCTTTCCAGGCGCAGGTTTCCAAGGGATTAGGACTCACCGCCGCCCGTCCCGGTGACGATGTGATAATAGGGCTCATTGCAGCGGTATGAGATCACCGACTGGTACTCATTGTTTGCAGGCTCCTTAAGGTAGCTGAATGCACCATTGGTCAGGTTTTTGGGGCTGCCACAGTTCACAACTACAACACAGGGAAAAAAAGAAGACATGAATCAACGGCACACTGACTCAAGTCTGGGCATTGGGGCCAGGATGTGAAGAACCAGTTAGTTAGGACAGTGGGCAAAGAGAGGTTGTCCCAAAAGAGACCCCAGATTAGGATCTTTTGCTTTTAAATGTTGCAATATCATAGTAATTTCTGAGTGATATTTTAGGCATTTTTGTAAGGGAGGTAAAACATTTGAGTTTTTGCAAGCAGAAAAATGTGGATGAATGGTGGACCTTCATAGGTCCTTCCAGACAGCACATCCATGTGGCTATGGACTAAGTGAGTCAGAGAGGCTGAATTTCCCACGTTCCTGGAGGAGGAAAGCCACAGCTGGGGATGTTATTCCCATTCTCAGATCACTCACCTTCACAGTGGGGCATGGGCTGATGCCATGTGCCATCAGCCTGGCAGACAGCCGTGAAGGACACCAGCTTTTTGTCACCCTACATGGGAGAGAAAAACATCTGCTGGTTGTACAGAGCCTCTAATTCCATCCCCATATTTAAATATTATTCTGTGTGCCCATCTTTTCACTGCTGTCCAATATTTGCCCCTCTACAGTCTGTTCCAGTTGCTGTCTCCTCCTGCCTTCCCTCTATCCTGTATTTGCCACGGGCTACACACTTCTTCATAGCAGGCCAGGAGACCAGCAGCCAGCAGCTATAAACCCACAATGAGTCAGAGGTGCTACCCAGCCCTGGCACTAGGATGGCAAAGGAGGCAGGTAGCATCTTCTGCTTTCGTCCTCTGGTTTCATATCCTTCCAAAGAGGTACTCCTGTCTACCAACTTTTCCTGGGATCTTTGGCTTTAGTCTTCTACCAGGGCTTCATGAAAGAGTAACTGCGTAAGGAAGAGAGCTAGGAAAAAAGAAACCACTGGAAGAAAGCTGGGAGAAGCAAAGAAGAAACAGAAATTGCAAGAGGTTGCCATGAGTGAAATCTCCAAAGGAAGTTTAACCGAAAGGTGAAAGACACAAGCCGAAGACAAAACAGAATATGGCTGAAGGGAATGGAGAAGGGATCTCACCTCCATCAGGTCATACCCAGTCTTGCAGCTGACAACAACATAGTCCTGAAATTGGTACACAGGCTGCAGGTCCCTGATGATGGTAAACTGATCCCGTGGGACAGGCTGTGGGCACCGCATTTCTGTGAGACAGTGAGACGGATTAGGCTGGGATTAGCAGACAGTGTCAGTAGGCTGTAGCAGCCTCTGTGGGAGAAATCTCTTACTCTCTGAGGTGTAGTGGATCTTCCAGCCACGGCTGAACCCCGAGTCATCGGTGAGGAAGAGTATGTCCACCTCATTGCTGTTGGTTTCAATGACTCCGGGTGGTTCCCTGCCACAGAATTCACCAATCTCTCTCCCTCGGACTTGGATCTGATGAGGAAAACATGTATCACAGGGACAGAAACAGAAACACACGTGCCTCTCTGCCTCAGTACACCTGTTTCAACCCAGCCCAAGTTTACCAGAGTGCCTGTGATGGTGAATAGGGCTGGTTGTCAGACCCATCTTTGCCTTCACTGACAGATCAGAACAGCAGACTGACCTAGCGCAAGCTCTGCTTCTCTCTTATCTGGGAACCAGAGCTATCAGTTCCTGAGATTAAATCAAAGGGAAATTAAACTGGAAGAAGGATGGGGTTTTTTTCCTTCACTCACAGAGGCCTATGACCCAGAGCCTCTGACCTCAGGACAGTGGTAATTAAATGCACCGAGGGAGAGACAGGGGCTCGGTCTTTCTTGCTGGGGCATTCTGCTTCTGCTGATCCCATATTTCTCATCTGAATGGTGGTGTCCCCACAACTCCTGCCCAGGTCTGGCAGCAGGTTTGGGAGAGGAATTTGCTAATCTCAGTACCTTGAGCTGGTCATAAGGACAGTGGACTTGCTGGTGATCATCAATTTCAAAGGGTTCCAAGAACCTGAGGGAGATGGACAGGCCCTTCTGCAGACGGATGCTGTAGTTACACCGGAGGAATTCGGGGTAGGGCTGCGGGTACTCGGGGCTGCTCAGGTACCCAGACGCCTCCGTGAACAACTCGCTGCTGCACTCCACTGGTGAAGAGGAAGAAAGGACAGGTCACATCTTGGGGCTGTGCCTTCTGCAGCCCCGTCATCTGCTTCCTAAGTCACTTCTCTCAACCCTCCTGCACGAAGGGCTCCTCCTCTGGAGCCCTCTGATCTTTTAAAATTTCTCTTTACCTTTGCAGGAGTGGTGGTCACTCTGAAGCTGGTAGCCAACCTGGCAAGAACAGAAGTAGCCACCCACATAGTTGTGACAGAAGTGCTGGCACCGAGGCCTTTCATCGTTCTCGGCAGCATTGTTAGGATCACACTCATCCAGATCTGAAGACACAGGAAGTCAAGGGGCAAGGGGAAGAAAGTGTTAAACCTCCTTGCTCTACAGTACTTAGAGATCCACATCCTTGCCTGAAGCTTCTCTATTTGCTTGGCAAGGAGGGAAATTGGTTGGAGCCACACAGGCTTTTCCTTCTGCACGCCGAGGGTATTTCCTACTCACCCACAGCTCTGTAGGACGCCAGGAAGCCCCTGTAGGGAATCACTGTGCCATTGTCTTCATTGGAGAAATCAGAATGAAATTCCAGGTGCATCTTTCTCCCCTTAGATACAAACTCCTTTCTTCCCGGGTGATTGCCTGTGGTTGACCCAAGCCGGCCACAATATCTGCCCAAGTCCTTCTTGTCTGCTTTGATCTGTCAAAGTTAAGGTGAAATCAGAGCAGCCTCATGAGATTGAGCCTGCTCCACGCACTGATATTACCCAACCATGAGTTGTCAGTGCTTGCTCCTCCCATTTCTATCTTTAACTCCTTCCCTTTCCTTCGTGGGAAGCATCAGAGGAGGCCTGCTGGATGAAGAGCCATTGCACGTGGTGGCCACTGGGTTGCCATCTCCAGGCACCCCTTGGCCCGGGTGTCTGTGCACGTACCTTAACATAGTCATAGAAGCAGGACTCAGATGGCTCCAGGTCAAAGTATCTGAAGGTCAGCTTCACCACATAGCCTTTTGGGACCTGGATATCCCAGCTGCTGATGTTATCGTTGGGATATGGCTTGGGATAATTGGGGGATCTGATCTCCCCAAAAAGGGGAGAACCTCTTGGGACTGGACTGGAACCGATCACTCCAAAAAAGAGGAAGGCCCATGGGAGACAAGGAACATGCCTGTGAACACGACAAATAAACGATGGCATTGCACAAAATTAGGTCATTCAAAATCAGGGGAGACTTCACAACGGACACGTGCACTGTCCAGAGGAATGCAAACACAGGAGGCTTGGTTGCAGGACCAGCTCCTGGCTTGGATCACTCAGGAACAAGAAGGGCAGCTGAAATGAAGACACCAGCGCTAACAAGGTTCCAGCACACCACTGTACTGGCCTCTACAGAGAAATTCATTAACCCAGGAAGCAGCGTGGAGGAGCATGGGTGAATTCCCTGAGTAAGGTCTGCATGTTCCCAGAAGCTGTAGGGCTGATTCTTATAGAACCAGGAGAAGTTTGGTCCCCCTTGACCTTGGGCCAGCGGGTTGTTTCAGGTTATCGCTAGTTTAGGATCCTTGGTGAGGATCTGAAGATCTCAAGCTCCCGTTTGCTGTGGAGCAATCCTGCCAGTGTCTCCTGGGCAGCCGCTCATGCCCTCCTCTCAGTCCTCCCAAAGTTGGCACTCACATTTTTGATCTCTCATTCTGTGCATCTCCCTCCTTGCCCCCTGTGTTCCTCTGAAACAAGCTCACTGTCCAGCGCAGCAGCTTAGCCCCGTTGTCCTATTCTCCTCCCTGGAAAGGTCTAAGCCCCACGACCCCCCACCGTCCCCCAAGGCTGTGCCGGCGCGTCCCCCTCCCCAGAGCCCCGACTCACATCTCCGTGCGCTCGCTCCTGCCCGTGCAGCTCGGCGCAGCTCGGAGCGGCGGCCGGCGGGGACCCGCGGGGGCGGGACGGGGGGAGGAGGAGGAGGAGGGAGCGAGGGAGGCAGGAGCGGGGAATAGAAAGCCGGACTGCGATCAGCCTGGCACCGGACCAGGTCGGTCCCAGCGCCGCCTCTGCTGCCCTCTGCTGCCGAGCGCCCCGGACCGCTCCGCCAACAGGGAGCCGGGGGTGCCCCGGGCTGGCCAAGCAGAGCCGAGCGACCTCTCCTGGCCCAGGAGGCAGGAAAAGGATCGCCTGAGACCCCTCCGAGGGCTTGGTCTGCAATGCAGAAGCTGTTCCGAGTTTGTTCCCACCGAAAATGTCCTCCTAGGAAGTCCCCCCCAGTCCCCCTGGGCTGTTTTCTGGTATAGAGAGATGAGAAAATGTATAGTCTCACAAGTTAATTCAAACTTTAAAAAATCAAGCTGAAATGAAGCTGTCAAAAAAAGATAAGTTTTCTCAATTCTGACCTGCTGAAGAGCACTTCTGAGATTTCTGGGGGGTGGGAACTGGGATCATCTTCAAGAAAAGCAAGAAGCCTCAGGCACTTGAGTTAAAAAGACATTAAGAAAAATGAAAGTCTACAGAATTAAAGGCATTCTGAGAACAAATCTCTTTTCAAGGACCCCTCTTGATGTTTCTTCTGCAAGCATTTTTAGGAGAACCAAGATAGATAGATAAGGCCCTCTATTTAATGGGGAAATGAGAAAATATAGCAACTTGAAAACCCCTTTCAGGCTTTTAACAACACACTGCCCAAGACATTTATTTATGTCCCAAATTTTATGAAATTTAAAATTTCTTGGCTTTCAGGCTTTGGTGGAAGAGATAAAACATCATTTTAGTGTTTTTCCTTGGAATGATGAGTGGCTTCAGAGGGGTTAGGAAGTGTCTAGCATTGAAATCAGAGGAAGTAATTCACAGCCACAAAAGCATGCTGAATGAAGATGAAAATAGTGTTAAAAAGAATGAAGAAAGCATCTTTGGGATATTAATGGAAGTGTACTAGAGAACCTGTTCATCAAACATCTTTGAATTATTATCCCAAAAAAGATGACATAAACATATAATTAATGCCACTGTGATAATACCATATGGCCCCACATATCAGATGTAAGATTAAACAGGGAACATTATCCCAGTACTTCCTGATGTCCTCTGCATGATGAACACACTTGGGCAGGCTCACTGCTGTGCCATGCTGGAGTGGATTCTTACTCAGAAACCACACCTGGAAAGTAGTGGGAAGAGTGGGAAGAGTGGGAAGAGTGGGAAGAGTGTTTCCTGGGAAAGCACGGACAGACAGACGCTCCTGGGCATCCTTTGTAAGGATTATTTCGCTGTGTCCTTGACAAGCAGTCTTCTATCCAGGGGGCACTTACTGGGAGTGTCCCATGACACTTTCAAGCACATCTCCCGTGTCTTCATTTCCTTCTCCCGTCCCGACAGCATCATCTGGGATAACAGGAGACTACTTCGGCTGGTGAAGCGGGGGTGATTGACAGGGGACACAGCCAGCCCGAGCAGCCCGCCTCTAACACACATCCCGGAGACACGCCCGGGGTGTGGGACAGCACAGCCACACCCTCAGTCCCGCTCCAGTGCTCCCACTGCTGGCTTCCCCTTCAGGTGCTCTGCACAATCCTCCTCCTCCTGTGAGGCTGGGGCCAAGAAATAGCATGGCACCCGTTTTTCCTTGGAAGGACATATGTGCCCATCTTTGCTTAGGGGCAGGATTCCTGTAGGACCAGGAACGTATGTAGGACCACAGAATACCAAAACTAGCCCCTGTTTGCTGCCTGCGGGCCTCAGCTGCATTGCAAGTGGTCTGGACAATAAATACAGGCAGTATCAGAGCAAAGTAAAAAACACGTAGATCTTCAGCATGGTCAAAGATGCCAACATCCTCTTACGTAGCCAGAACCCTGCTTTGAATACGGTGTCTTGCAGGAGGTCATTGGAAAGAAATCTGCTCTACAGACTCAGAAACGATGAAAATATCCTCTGGCATGCAGGCTAAATCCTCTCATCCACAGAGTAGGAGCTGGGTACTTTATCCTCAAGCCCGAGCCAAGGAGGACAGAGAATTACCTCTGTCTGGTCTCTTACAGCTACACCACCCACCCTACAGCACAGCAGGGCTGCAGACCCAGGCTCACCTATAAACACTGAGCTGCTTTCCCAGGGCATTCCACCTTCAACCCCGTTGGTTTGACTACCCAAATTACCCAAAGGCGTGGCTGGAGCCTTCTGGGGACACTGCCATTGGGCCTGGCCTTCACACAGTCAGGCCTGTGCTGTCCAGTGGCTCAGCACTCTTTCAGACAAGTCATGCTGCTTCTGCAGCTCTGGCTGCTAGGGAGAGGATGGTCAAAAGCAAAAGAAGGTTCAGGACTCAAAGAGTGGGTCTTTCCTCTGATATGAGAGGGCGAGCAGCAGCAACAGCACCTTGGCAGCCTGTTTCTGTGTCTTCTAAATCAAGGAGCAAAACCAAGTGTAATACCCTGAGGGGTACACAGTTCTGCAGCACCAGCCACTCACCAATATCACACCTCCTCCCACCTGTGTCCTCCCAACCTCACAACTTTCCTCTGCTTTACAGCGGCATCCTCACTTCCCATAGCCTCATGTCTCAGCAATGTAGTGCTGTTGGGTAAAGTCACCATCTGACTTAGGCATCACACCTTTCATGATTATGAAAGGAAAAACCGGATTATTAATGCTGGTAGTTACTACCTGAAGGCCTAGAATATGTTGCAGTACTATCCCCTATGATTATCATCAGCGTGGATAACACATCAAGTGAGTATGACTCTTATCTGTGGTTCCCGAAGAAGAGAGGCTGTCATGGATATATGATGGCTGGGCAAAGACTCAGAAGCAATCCTTGGCCTATCACCTCACAGGCTTACAGGAAAATTATGTGGATGGCAGAAGAGCCAGGCTAATCACCTGGAGGCAATGTGTCTGCCATCCAACCAGAATAAAGGCTCAGAAGAGGAGAGTTTGTACCAGCTTGCGGGCAGGGCCTGGAATGAGCTGATTAGCTGTTGATCACGCAGTCTGGAAGATACCAGCCTGGACATGGTGAGGTGGGCTCGGTGCTGGGCATCAGGAGCAGCTCTGAGGGCATTCTTGTGGCATGGAAGAGCGCAAAGAGGGCAACAGTGGAACCAGCTCCAGCTGCTGTCTGCCTTCTGCAGCTTCATGATACAACAAAGGTCATGTAGAGGTTCCCTGTGGTAGAAGGAGTGATGGGCTGAGGAGGTCTGCACACAGCAGACAGGCTGGATGGCCTGGCTCTGATTGCTCACTGGCTTTGATTATGGCACTCAAATTGTGGATTGTGGATACTGACAGGGTGCTGCTGCCTCATATGTCCTCAGATACAACCGTAACGAGTCAGAGGTTGACGCTGTAGGCACAGCTGCAGCTCCCCAAGCCTTTGCCTAGCACATGTTCTGAAGTAATGCTTTTCTCATGGCACTCATCTTTGCAGTTTCCTGAAAAGAAGCTCTCCACAAAACACTATTTTTAAATGACTGCTGGCAGAAAAAATAAGGGGCTTATATTTTAAAAATCTGCCAATGTCTTGGCTCTTTGTGGTGTCAGTAGTTGCACATTTTTGTGTACCCCGCCTTTCAGCCTTTTGTTGGGGGGCAACCACAAGCATTTTTCAGGAATGGCTGCCTGTGGACTTGTGCCCATCCCATCAGGTGTCATAATTAAAGAACAGCTCTCTTTGTGGCATGGGTCTGGCTTTTCAGGGGACCTCACCTCCTCTGGTTCTGCCCCTTGGTCTCCGACAGATAGCTGTGAACAGCGGAGCTGCGATGGTTGTGAGGAGACCCCACCAAGAATGCCAGGGGGAATGCTGGGGCTAGAGAAGTGGCTGTGTTTTCTCAACCCATGAAGAGATCCTGACCCTTCCTCACCCATGGGACCTTCTCAGGAAGGCAGTGAACATGGGGCTGATTACTCCAGCCCTCCCACCTCACACCTCCCACATGAGAACTCTAAACTGTGAGGGACAAGTTCTATTTCCTACCCATCCTGCTTGAGGATCCCAAGAAGCTGTGGCTGCCCCAGCCCTGGAAGTGCTCAAGGTCAAACTGGATGAGGCTTTAAGCCACGTGATCTAAGTGAAATGTCACAGAATCACTTAGGTTGGAAAAGACCTCCAGGATCATCAAATCCAACCTTTGACCGATCATCAGCCTTTTCAAAGAGACCATGGCAGTAAGAGCCACATCCAATCATTTGGTGAACACCTCTGGGGATGGTGATTCCACCACCTCCCTGGCCAGTCCATTTCAATGCTTGAAAACGCTTTCCCTGAAGAAATTCTTCCTGAATTCCACGGCGGGGGGGAAGGAAAAGGGAAGCCTGGAACTAAATGATCTTTAACACCCTTATAACCCAGACTATTCCATGATTCGATCATCCCACGATCCCGGGAAGAATGTAGCATCCCCAGAGGACCAGAGACGACGGCAGGTGATGGTTGCAGACGCAGCCTAAGCTATCCTTGCCCACTCTGGCACCGGCCCTCCCTGCAATCCCGGAGGGCACGGCGGGGTTCGGCCGCGGTGGGGGCGGCAGGAGGAGCGCGGGAGCTGCGGGGCCGGGCCGGCCGTGGGGCAGCCCCTGCCCCGCTCCTCCCCGACCGCTCTTATTCTGAAAGGAGCCTCCGCGCAGCCGGCGGCCCAGCGCTCCCCGCCCCGGCCCATCCCGCTCCCCGCCTCCCGCTCCCCGCCGGCCCGGCCCAGCCGTGACCCCCGGCCGGCCCGGCCGCTGCTGCCCGGTGGGCGAGGCTCAAGAAAACACGCTGCTACGGGGGGCTGGGCTCGCTCGGGTCTTGTTTCTTTTTCTTTCTCGCACTGGGGAGCGCGGTCCCGTCCGGGCATCTCTGCGAGGAGCGCTCACTTCACCTTCTGGAAAACCTGGACGCAGACCTCGTCTTCAGCAGTCATGCGCTGGGAAAAGGGAGGCAAAAAAGGAGTTTCGGGTGGATCCCCTCCTGTCTCTCCCCAGTTCTGCCAACCTTCCCGCGGCTGGCTGGAACCCTCCCAAAGCCCCTGCGGGTCTGGCTGCAGGGCAGGGAAGGGACATCGCCTTTGTTGAGCTGTTTAACTTTTGAGTTTAACTTTTAAACCCTGGAGGCGGATGTTTGTGTGAAGCAGTGGCTGCCCCCCGCAGAGCCGGGGATGAAGTCTGAGAGAAGGTGGAAGGAAACTGCAGGGCTGGCTCAGAACCAACAGCACCCACACTGTGTCCCCCCCCACTCACTGTGACTGGGATTTTGCAAACTGCACCGGACCCCTCCTCACCAGATGCAGCTGGTCCCCCTCCAACCAGTGCCTCCAGCCTCGGTTCCTCTTCTCTCCGAGCTGCTCGCACACCAGCTGATCCCCCTCCCAGGAGACGGTTGTCTGAAGGGAAGGAGAGGGGGAGCATGGTCCTGAGACAAGTGGGTCGGGGTGATACACGTTTCCAGCGCTGACACTGGCTGTTCCTCTCCGACACAATATCAAATGCAGTCCCTGATACGGTGTCTCTTTAGTGGTTCCTTGGGACAGATGGTCTTTGTGGGATGTGAATGACCCTCTGGCTTCCAAGTGCAACAACAGAGTTCTGCCAAGTGGCCCGACATTCTATCTTTTCAGGGCTTTGCTCCAGAGGATAATATCCTCCGGATCCCAGAGAACTGGCTTCTGGCTCTTTGCTGCTCATTGTCTTGGCAGTGAGTGATTTACTCATAGAACCACTTACTCCTGGACCTGCAGGGGCATGCCAGCTCTGGGCTTGGTTCTCACCTGGGTATTGAGTCAAAAAGCTGAGCAAGTCCCTGAACTCTTTAGCACACCCCAGTTCCCTGTGAAACTGCACTGCTTGGGTTTCTCACCTGGCACTTGCGTCCATCCACGGGTCCCAGGTCCTCCTCAAACTGGACTCCCAGGTCGAAATCCATAACATAGTCCCGCAGGGAGGTGATGGTGCGGATGACCATGTGATCTCCCGTGTGGATAATCTCTTTGTCCGGCTTCAGTAGGCAGACCAGCTTTCTCAGGACCACGTTGATATCTAGAGGATGAGAAACAGGGGAGATGTGTGGACGGCCTGGGCCCCTCCTCCAGTAGAGCTCCTCCACTCTTTTAGCCAAGGAGCATCAGCCACAGTACCTCTTTTCCTCTCCTACCACAGCGCAAAAGTGATGGTACGAGACAGAAGGACCAGAAGGTTCCCAATTCCCTTCCTCTTTCACCTTCCCGACTCTTAACTTTTTGGAGATACAGAACGGAACTAAAGGGAAGGAGGGAGCGCGATGGGGAGGGGAGCGTTACCTAAAGCCCGCAGGTAATTGTCCATGTTCTCTTGGGACACGAAGCGGTAATAGCCGGTGAGGTTGGGAGGCATGCCGGGGCAGAGGGACGCGGCGGACGGTGCGGAGGAAAGAGCGCAAGCAGCCGGGCAGCAGCGGAGCCGGGACCAAGCTGGCTCGCCGGGCGGGCCGGTCGCTGTCCCGCGGTGCGGGGAGCGCTGCGGAGCGGCCCGATCCCCGCGCCCCCCGCCGCAGTAAGAGTCCCCGCGCCGGGGGGCGCGGAAAGGGCCGGGACGGCCCCTGCTCCAGCATCTCCGCCTCGCCTGGGCAGGACGTAGGAACGGCGGGTTACCTCCTCACCCTCCGTCCTCCTCACGGGCTGCCTCTATTAAACTCTGGACTTCCAACCAGCGGCAAGCAACCCTCCCTCTACGGCCCTTCCACACACCGTGGCTCGGGTGGCTGCGAGCTTCGACGGAGCAGTGTCCCGCCGTGCGCTCCCCACGGTGCGGACACGCCGTCGAGGAGGGGGGCGGCAGGCTGGCAGCTCCGCCCTGCCGAGCCCGATCCCGGGCTCCGGGTGTGGTTTGCAGCCCCTCTCCCCCGCATGCCCCCGATCTCCACGCCCTCCTCGTCCCTGAGCAGCCGCCGCGGTGTCGAAGCTTCCCCCCTCCCCAGGCAGGCGCCCGCAGCCGTCGCCGCGCTCCGCGGACTGCCTGGCCCGCAGTGGGAAGGCGAGGAGCGGCCGGCGCGCCCCGCCTGCATCCCGATCCCGCATCCCGCATCCCGCATCCCGCATCCCCATCCCGCATCCCCGTCCCGCGGCACCTGGCGCGGCGGCCGCGCGCATTGGCTGCGCCCCCCGCCGCCCGTGACGTCATGCTGCAGTGCGGGGCGGGGCCGGGCGGGGCGCGGAGCCGCTGCCGGAGGTGCCGCCGTCCCTGCGCGCCGCCGCCGCGGGAGCGAGGGCGTGGGTCCTGCCGGGACCCGCCGCCGCCGCCGCGATGGGCGACCCTCGGCCCCGCGCCGCCGTCCTCCTCCCTCTGCTCTGCCTCTGCGCCGCGCTGCCCGGCAGCTCCTCCAACAAAGGTGAGCGGCGGAGCGCCGCGGGCACGGTCCCGGGCGGCGGCGGGCGCTCCGCTGGGACCCACCGGGAGCCCCCGCGGAGGGGCTCTGGAGGGACACGCCAGCCGCGGCTCGTCCATCCGCCCCCGCGGTGACGGTGCGGCTCCGCGCTGCCCGCCGCCCTCGCCCGGCACGTTTTTGTCGGGGCATCTCCGCGGTCCCCGGCGGCCCCGGCTTTCTTTGCCCCTTCGGGCGCTCTCATGCCATCCCATCTCCATTTTCTACTTTGTCCATCTGTCATCCTACCACCGCTTTTTTCTCCATTCTTTCGTCTCCTAGCTCTCCCCTCTCCCCTTTTCCACCCACTTGTCTTGCTTTTGTTTAGTTATCACTGGGTGGATTTAGATTGCCATCCCTTCCCTAGCATGCTGAGAGAGAATATGTTGTTTCTCCACAGACCCCTGCAGTTCATAAAACACATTCCCCAGCTCCATCTTCCAATCCTAGTTCATCCATCTACAATCTGTCAATAGGAACTGTTTATGCATTGTTATGCGTTAACGATGCAGGTTGATTTTATGTATTTCGTGTGATAAGGATGAAAGACCCCCAAACCACCCCAGCGCTACAGCTGTAACCTTCTGAATGCAGATGTTCTTTGAGCACACAGAGTGATGGAGAAAGGTGTAGCTTTCTGGTAGATACAAGCCCGAGAGATTCATCTGAGGGCAGTCAGCGTGTTGGTAATCTGACAGGGTGGGAAAATCTGTAAACATTTGAGGGACTCTGGGCTCATCGGGGAATGTGACACCTTAGGGTGCTTTCCGTGCCTTGGAAGAGTCAGGGCTACGGGGCGGGTGCGCCGCAGAGCTGTGTGCACCCTGACATTGGCAGGGGCATTGATTTGTTCCGCTCTGCTTCCATGGGGCTCGGGGGCAAGGAAAGGCCCCTCATGCTCCTCTGGATTCTCCCTCTCCTTTGTGAATTTGCACTCGGAAACACCTACCTACCTTTGGCAAATTATATTAGATTGACGGGAGCTTTCTTGAAGCTGGTAGGAGTCTGTATCCTGGTAGGAGTCTGTATCCTAAAAATATTCCTAAAATGTTTTTCTATTCTCCAACAACTCATTTCCCGAGAAATCAGATTGGTGATCCCCAAGTTGCAGGTGGATGCAGCAAAGGATTTATCTCTGTACCATCAGCTTGTTACCCCAGCAACAGGGCACATTTGGCATTTATAGCTCTGGATCCCCACCTCGGTGGTGTGGCGCATGGATAGAGCCGGAGCAGAATGGAATCCGGTGGGGACAATGGGCGGGCAGGGGGAGACGTGGGCACTTGCACACAGGGAGGATTCCACCTGCATACTGAGCAGGATGGATGTTGCTCTGGATTTCCTATGCAATGCTTTATAATCTCAATCGATACGGTGGTGGAGAAGTGCCAACCCACGCTCTTCGCTGCCACTCCAGGCTGGATCTGCCCGCTCTGCCCTGCTGGGACGTCCCCTCGCTGACCTGTCACCCTGCCTGCTGGCCCCCAGCCACCCCTGGCAGCCCCCCCTGGCCCCGAAATGCACAAGTGCTTGGTTGCACAGGATGCTGCCCCTTTTGAGCCAACACGAGGCCATGCCAGTATGGCCTTTCAGAGGACACTGTGCTGCAGAGGATGGATTCAACATATTGGAAGTAGTGCCCTTGGGGGGAATGGCTCTGTATCCTACTGCCCACCAGCTCTGAGCCATGCTGTGCTCAAAGTGTTGCTGGGTTGTAATAAATCTTGGTCTCCAGGGGGTGGGAGAGTGGGGGATTATCTGGGAATGGGGGTTGTAACTAGGCCATGTAATATAATCTCTGAGGCCCATTTGGCAGGGAGTGGGCATGGGGGAGGGGTTTGTAATTTGTAATGATTTTTTTTTTTCTCTCTCTCCCCTCCGATCCCCTCCCCTTCCCTCCCCCCCCCCCCACCCCTTTATTTCTCCCTTTCCCTGCCCCGGAGCCTGTGTGATAAAGATTAATTTGCTATTTCTGGGCCTGTGACATTTTTCAGAGCCTCCTGCTGGCTGCTGCCTCCATGCCAAGCCTGGCTGGGCTCCAGCCAACGGGATTAGCAAGGAGGGCCCAAAGGAATATGGTGCTCACCATGGAGTGGGGAAGGAAAGAGCAAGGGGCTCTCAGAGTAGGTTGTTATGTGCATAGGATGGCTGACTGAAGGTGTACCTGGGCATGTCTGTGTAGGTCCTGGGCCTTCATCTAGAGGGTGCAAGGCAGAACTGATAATGGCTGCATTGTCCTCTAGGGATACCCCAAGGGAAGATGTAGGCTGGATCCTTCCATTATGGCTTCATTGAGCTAAAGGATTTAGTATTTGGAATCTGTCTCCAGGATGAGGCTGCTTCCGCCTCTGGAATTCACTTTTTTTTTAGCTGCTCCAGCTTTTCTGGGCACCCAGGTGTCCCTCCACCTACTTCTAATAAGATAGTAATGAGGACACAAGAAGGAACACATTGTTTCTGAAGAGGTCTCCCATGAGTAGAACTAAATAAAGATAACTTTTTTCTCCCAGCCTATTTTAGACATCATTATTTCTGGAGAAGAAGGTGGTGAGGGGTGGTTGTTACTTGCCAGGGGATGAAATTCTTCTCTTTTCCTACTGAATCTGCAGTTGGTGGCTAATACATTCCTGTCCTCCAATCCCTTACCCCAAATCTGCCCCAGCAAACAAGCACAAACCATGGATTGAAGCCGAGTATCAGGGCATCGTCATGGAGAATGACAACACCGTCCTGCTCAACCCGCCGCTGTTTGCTCTGGACAAAGATGCCCCGCTGCGCTACGCAGGTAGGTGGGGAGCAGCTCTGGCAAGGGTGCAAGGCAGGGACAGACTTCGGAGAGGCAGGGACACAGTGACATTCATCCCTATACTGGATCCTACCTCTCTTCAGGAAACAATCACCTCCAAGCCTTGTTCCGGAGGAGATCCCTGGTGAAGTCTGGAGGCAATTTGGGCACAGCTTGATTTAGGATGCTGTGAGCTGTTTCCTTAGGGAGAGGAACTGAGGGTGGAGCCAGCTACTTTTTGACGCAGTTCTGCTATTTCCAAAGATCACATGCACAGCGCTGAGTCTGTGAGCCCTGGAGAAAGCTGGTAGGGCACACTTCCTTGGCAGTGCTACATCCCCTCGCAGTGAGCACAAATCCCCAGAACAACACTGAGAGTCCAGGCTCTCAGTGGTTCTATTCCTAGTGCTTGCTTAGGCCACGCCTGGAGTTTCCTCACACGTTCTTCCTCAGCTTTGGGAGAGTATATGTGGTCCCTGTGAGCTGAATTTTAGGGTTTAGGTGACCCTATCTGCAGTTCCCTGCGGTGTTCTGCGCATCCTGCGTGTGTGGGTGGATGAGACATCGTGGATCTTCATGCTCTGGCTATCTGCAGTGTATGGCCCGTTTTGCCTCCCTGAGGGATGCAGAGGAGAAATAAGGTGCTCCCCCAGGACTGTGTAGCGCTAATAAATGTAGCTTGAGCCTTGTAACCTTCAATCTTTCCTGAGGACTCAGGACTCCTTGCCGTGGGAGTATTCTCCAGTAGATGGCAATCTGCACCATTGATGGCTGTAAGGGATAGCGGGAGGAAATCCTAGGGAGCCAAAAACTGCTCAAAATGAAGGATGATAATGGGGGAGAATGGAAAGTGTAAGTTAGAAAGGAAGAAAATAATGGAAAGGAAAGAAAGGGATGAAATGTGGTCTCCTCAGTCCTTTTCTTTCTTCTCTTCCTCTCTGTTTTTGTGTGTACCAGGTGAAATCTGTGGCTTCAGGATCCATGGGTCAGGGGTGCCTTTTGAAGCTGTGATCCTGGACAAAGCTACAGGAGAGGGGCTGATCCGGGCCAAGGAACCAGTGGATTGTGAAGCACATAAGGAGCACACATTTACCATCCAGGCCTATGACTGTGGAGAGGGACCTGATGGAGCAAATACCAAAAAATCACACAAGTAAGTTCATGCAGACATTGCTGCACACTACAAAATGTGATCTGTGACAAAAATGCAAAGGAAAGTTGCTGTGGAAACACTTCCTGTAGCCACAAGTATTTTTCTCTAGCCATGACATTGTAACTCAACATGCTGAGAAGACCCAAAGAGAAATGTTCACTGACACATGAGTGAATACAGAAAGGAGGGCTGTTTGACAGCAGCTTCTAAAAGTGGTGTTTTACATTGCTGCATATGGGTAGGAGGTCCAGACTGCATTATTATTACTTTTACTCTGAGTGGTTGGAAACCATTGTCCAAGCACCTGTGTGACAGCATTGCTGCTCTGAAATCAAGGTGTCTTTCCTTGTCCTTGCTTTTGACAGCTGGAAATCACAGTGGTGCACTTAAAAAGAATGACTTACTGTAAAATTTAGGCGGTGCGTGGCTCGTAATCAGCCCATCAGCTCTTACTGATGTCTCTCTGCACCAGGGCCACGGTGCACGTCCGAGTGAACGACGTGAACGAGTTTGCCCCGGTCTTTGTGGAGAAGCTGTACCGCGTGGCAGTGACAGAGGGGAAGCTCTATGACCGCATCTTGCGTGTGGAGGCCATCGACGGGGACTGCTCGCCGCAGTACAGCCAGATCTGCTACTATGAGATCCTCACCCCCAATATTCCCTTCCTCATCGACAACGATGGTAAGGATCCTCACCCACCATGGGCAGATCGCTCCCGTTCTCCTGCTCTGCTCCTTCTCTGCCAACCCCATCTGAAGGCAGAGCTGTGCTGTATAGATTTTCCAGCGCTGCTGATCTGTCCTGGTGAGAGCAGCAGCATCCATTTTGTGGGATGCTATAACTTTTTACAAAGTGACACTGGGCAGAGTGACTCAACTCTTTTTTGGTTGTTTTTGTCATTGATCAAAGATATGAGTGATTTTTAGAAGGAACATCTTTGAGGAGACTGCCTGTCCTCTACCTTGATCTCTTTGTTTTGCAAACCAGGGAACATTGAGAACACGGAGAAGCTGCAGTACAGTGCAGATCGTGTCTACAAATTCACAGTGACAGCCTATGACTGTGGAAAGAAGAGGGCTTCTGATGATGCCGAAGTGGAAATCCAGGTGAAACCCACCTGCAAGCCCAGCTGGCAGGGTATGAAACCTCCAAACACATTTATCTCTTCTCTTTGCTTTTGCTCAGCTACTACTCAGTCCTGCTCATCACGAATGTTTGTGAATACACAAATTTGTGTGCCCATATATATATGGTTCAGTTCTGGCACTAGCCCATCTCCATCAGGGGACACAGTAGATGTCTAAGTCTGTTGCAAAGCCACTGGAAAATCATTCCTTGGATTACTGTGAGCTGCCGTGTGTTTGATAAGGCTCATAGACTGTATTCAGCAAAGATTGTTTTTGGGGCTGCTGCTCTGGAAGATATTTGTCTTTTCCAGTGGTGGTATGTTCCTGCAGGTTCACCTTAGTCTGTTAGAATTAAGGGGAAATCAACGCAGCTAAATACCTGCTCTGCCTGATAAGAGAGGCTGACCAACCACAGAGGGATGACACACCAGTATTAGCTGTGGAAGCTGGGAGCTTGGGCTCTGTGATTCCAGGAAATCTTCCCATGCATTGATGCCAGCTGCATAAAGCTGTGTTTCCAATGTGGAAAGGGCCAAAAATTTGGACTAATCCATAGATGCCACTTGTGTGTATGCCAGCTGTTCTGGCCCCGTGTCCTTGGCAGATCCTAATCCCTCCCTTTCACTCCTTTCCATTAGGCTGGAACAAGAGGATTGAGTACACCCCTGGTGCAGGCAGCCTGGCACTCTTCCCCACCATTCACCTGGAGACCTGTGATGAGCCGCTGTGGAACATCCAGGCCACGGTGGAGCTGCAGACAAACCACGTGGCCAAGGGCTGCGACCGGGACAACTACTCCGAGAAGTCCCTGCGCAAACTCTGTGGTGAATTGGTTCTTTCCTGGGCTGAGGGAGGCTGTGGCACAGCACCCTGCCCCTCACACAGCAGAGGTGCTGGGGAACACGTTCCTCACGTCTGCTGTGGTCACTGGGGTGGGAGGACGCCGAACTTGTGGGTTGCACTGAGGGGCAATGGGTGTTCTTGCCCATATCTCATGGAATTGTGGAACGGTTTGGACTGGAAGGATCCTCTTAAAGATCCTCTAGTTCCAACATCTGTGCCAGGGACAGGGACACCTTGCACTAGGCCAGGTTGCTCAGAGTCTCATCCAACCTGGCCCTGAACACTTCCACAACTTTTAGTTTTATAAGGGACTACCTGTGCTTTCCTTGCTGGGAATCCAAAGATTTCTGTGCATTGTCCCACTATGCAGAGTCTGTGGGACTTCCCCCAACACTGAACAGAAAGTCACCGTTCTTCTCCAGACAGGAGAAGGCCTTTAGGCACCTCCTCATCTCCCTGTGCACTGGGACATTACAGTCAGGCTTCCAGTGCCCACTTCATCTGATCCCCAGTTCTCAGGCTCCTTATTCTCCCGTGCCAACGTTCCTGACTCCCTCCCTTCTTGGTAGGTGCTGCCTCAGGAGAGATTGACCTGCTGCCAGTGCCTAGCCCCACAGCAAACTGGACGGCGCGGCTCTCGGTGCACTACAGCCAGGACAGCAGCCTCATCTACTGGTTCAATGGCAGCCAGGCTGCCCAGGTGCCTGTGGTGAGCGGGCCGAATGGCCACGAGGGGCTGAGTGACCACTTCACCTTGTCCCTGTGGATGAAGCATGGCGTGGTGCCCAGCAAAGGCAGGCGGGAGGAGGAGACGGTGATCTGCAGCACAGTGCAGAGCGGTGAGACTTCTCCCGGGGCGGTGTCACTTCTGCCCGCCGCCTCTTAGCTCCTTAGGAGGGCTTGTCCCTGCAGGGGTGAGTCTCTGGTGTTCCAAAGCAGGACTGGGGCAGAGGTTCCTCCTTGGGAACACAGCTTCTTTAGGTGTCCCTTTTCCTCGGAGCGCTCAAGCCTCCTTTGAGCACACGGCGCTGAGTGCCGGTCACGCATGGCAGCCTGGGCGTCTGGGTTCTGGCTAGTGGCACTGCTTGGGGTGTGACAGTAATCCCTGTGCTTGTCCCTGGCAGAGGATGGGTACTCTCACTACTCTCTGGCTGTGCACGGCTGCCGGATTTCTTTCCTCTACTGGCCGTTGCTGGAGAGCGCGAGGCCGGTGAAATTCCTCTGGAAGCTTGAGCAGGTGAGGAAGGCTTTGCATCCTCCCCGCGTCCCTTCTGCTCCCGCCCTTTGCCGATGCCGTGCTCCGCTGCCTGCCGCAGGTCTGTGACGACGAGTGGCACCACTACGCCCTCAACCTGGAGTTCCCCACGGTGACGCTGTACGTGGATGGCGTCTCCTACGACCCCGCCCTGATCCATGACAACGGCCTCATCCACCCGCCGCGGCCCGAGCCGTCCCTCGTCATCGGCGCCTGCTGGGCCGGTGAGTGCCCGCTCCCCACGCCGTGCTCTTCCCGTGCGGGGAAAAGGGGTGGAGGGAGAGCCAGGAGAGGTGAGAGGAACAGCACCCAGTACTAAATGATGCCAACCACGCTGAAGTCAGCTTGCCTCCTTGGCGCCGGAGCTAGCGGAGCTAGCGTGGCTCCTCCTTCCTCGTGGACCAAGGTAGTAACAGCTCAGGGGAAAGTGTTGCTTCCTGGACAGCAACTGTAGAATATGTAATGGATAACCAACTTTCAGGCAGAGGAGAGTTGAAACTCTGTACCTCATTCAGGCACTGGCATTTCTATCAGTATTTTCACCAGGCAGTCCTATTCATGCTGCTGATTGTGTTGATGGGGATTTCTCTGTCTTGAGGGTCTATATGAAAAAGTCATAAATCCTTCTGTACGGGGATTGGGTTGAAAGACAGAAATCAAGTTAGGAACAAAGTTAGGCCACTACTAGATTAAAACCTGTTCTGTGGAGGTGCAAGGCTGCATTTCTCAGATCCTTCAGTTCTCCTGCCAGATTGAAGCAGGACAGAACTAAAAGAATTTTACTACTGCTTGCCTTCACCCCAGCAGAAGTTTCCAGCAAGGTCAAATCTTTGCTGTACTGCTGCTTCTCTGAGGTCAGGGATCTTCCCACAGCTCTGTTCTCTCTTGACTGGCATTTTGCAGACAACCAATATTGATCAGCTTGTGACCCTCTCCTGGAGCTATCTGTGTCTCTGAGGGATGTTGAGAACATAGCTGGTTGTGAGCATGGCTAATTCCCAGAATAGATAACACTGGGAAAGGATTGAAAAACTGAAAACACTGTAGTTTATCCCTTAAGTCAGTTACTCGTCCTACGGTGTCACCATCAGCCTCATGAGAGGAGCTCTGCCCTCTGCCATCTGTGATGTGCTGCCTCTAGGGCTGAAGGGTGCGCTGCTTGGCACAGAGCTGCTCCTGGGGACTGGCCAGTACAGCCCCTTGTAGAGATACTTGCCTGACCCTGTAGCCACTATCTTCCAATGCCTTATTGCTCATCCAGATGTTCTGCTTTTGCAGAGGAGAAAACCAAAGAGAAAACCAGAGGAAGCGAGAACGCCACTGATTCTGTGCAAGGTAGGGAAAAGAAAGAAGATGGATCTCTTCCTCTCTTGACTGTGCATGACTATCACTTCTTGCATGGTGCCTTCCTCATACAGCTTCCCCAGTCCTGTCCTGCCACCTCCCTCCACCGTGGGAGGAACCCCTTATTTGGCAGATTGGTCCTTGACACCTTGGTACCTGTGGAGCATGAAAAGGCTGATGGGAGGACTGCAGCCTGCTTTGAGAGTTGGAGTATGCTTTTTGTGTGGATAAAGAGTACTCATGCCTGATCATTAAAGCTGGTCTCTGAAGAGCACAATAGCCATTAGAGACATCAAGAGATGTCACCTCATCCCTAACTATCTGTGGAATGTGTAGTTTCTTTTACAAGCCCTCACAGGAAGCAGAGTGAGAAGGGGACAAGAAATTGTTTCCATCTGGCATTCAGCAGTTTGACGGAAACTTCTCTATGCTACCCACCGTTCGCTGTCCTTGTCTTTTTGTTGGTCTGTTTTTCTCACTTTCCCCCATCTGGAATTTCAAAGATTTTCATCTTCTTTCTTCAGCATCCCCTGTCTTCTTGTTGTCTTTGCTTTTCCATATCCTGTTCAATCCTCTGTCCATCTCTACCTCCCTTAACGTCTTACGTCCCTCACATCGTTGCTTTTGTTGTCTGGGCTTTTCCTTGCCTCATGCCCCCCTCTGTATCCCTCTATGTCCCTTACCTCTGCATGGCCCTCACACTGTTGCTTCTGTGGTTTTGCTCTCTTCCCTGCCATGTCTCTCACACCCTCCACCTGCCATGTTTCCCTCAGGAGATCCTCTGTCGATCCACCACTACTTCCATGGTTACTTGGCTGGCTTCACTGTGCGCCCTGGTAGCTTGGAGAGCCGGGAGGTTATTGAATGCCTGTATGCCTGCCGTGAGGGGCTTGATTACAGTGACTTCGACAGTCTGGGCAAAGGGATGAAGGTATGCCCATCTGCCCAGCTTGCATGGGTCTCCTCCACTCTCCTCCCCAGCCTTGCTTCCCAGGACTTTGCCTGCTCCCCCACCTCAGGCAGCTCCCCACCTTTCTCCTATGTGTCTCTCTCAGCCTGGATTCCTGTCATTTGCCAAGGAGCCATGAGCATTTTCTTTTCTTCCACCTCTAGGTTCATGTGAACCCCTCTCAGTCCCTGCTCACCTTGGAGGGTGATGATGTGGAAACCTTCAACCACGCGATCCAGCACGTGGCTTACATGAATTCACTGCGCTTTGCTACCCCTGGGGTCCGACCACTCCGGCTCACCACTGCTGTCAAGTGAGTGGGCAAACCAGCACCTCTGGCTCAGTTCAGCAAGAGGGCTGCCTCTCTTTTTTTCTAAAGTTACACTGACTCACTTTTTATTTTAAAATAATTGTATTTTAAGATGGCCTCAAAATGGGTAAAAATCTTCCCGAAAATAAATGATCAGTTATCCAGTATCCAAATGGATACTGTAGTACTGGTTCCTAGTCCCTATGCGGACCTTCTGCCTCCACTCGCAGTGTTCCAGGCATGCGGACTGGTTTTCATTTTCTCTGTTTGTCGATGTGACCAAGTCACCAGATCCCATTGGTGTCACTCCTGTGACATGTCCCTGCCTTGCTCAGCAGGCTGTAGGGAAGCTGTAGGATGACTGCTGGAAAAAGGATATTCCCTTCCCTGGAAGTGATAGGCAGGAGATGGTCTTTTATAATGTTGTTGTTGGAAGCTTGGGGCAACTGATGTTTTCACCTGCTCTCCTTCAGGTGTTTCAGTGAGGAGTCCTGTGTCTCCATTCCTGACGTGGAAGGCTATGTTGTGGTGCTCCAGCCTGATGCCCCCCAGATCCTGCTGAGTGGCAATGCCCACTTTGCTCATCCTGCATCAGACTTTGAGGCTCCGGAAGGAATTCCCCTGTTCCCCAACCTCCAGATCACCTGCTCTATTTCTCACCAGGTGGAGGCCAAGAAGGATGAGAACTGGCACGGTACTGGTGAGTGGGGCACAGGGCAAGGTGTAAGAGACAAGAGTTGTGGTCCTGCAGAGGAAGTAGAGCTCCTGTAATTACACCCGAAAGCGAGAGTTTACAAATTTAGAAGCAAGGCACATTGTCTGTCAATATGTAGGCTAATCGGCTCTTATCCTTTTCTGCTCCTCCCTGTACTTTTTCTATCCACTCAATTCCTTTGCCTCACTCTCTCCTAATTCTTTCCCAGGCTGCTCATTCCTAATCCTTTTCACATTTTACCTACATTTCCCTTTATTGAATCCAGTGCTGGATGGATGTCCTGCCTGTTACTCTCTCTACTCCTGCATGCACTTAGTCTCATCCTACTTCCTTCTCTCCTGCTTTCTTTCTTACTTCTTGCTCCCTTCCTTCTCTTCCTGCCTCATTTTTTCCTGTGAATTCCCAGTCAGTTTCCTCACACCCTACAGTATCCTGTCCTTCAATTTCTTTCCATCATGCTCAGATAATTTCTCTGCAGTCTGTGCTCTGTGTCCATTCACTTCTCTCATATCTCTTCTGGTAATAGGATTTTTTGCTCCTACTTTTCTGTTTAGAAGCTTTGCCTTTCCTCATACAATGATGAGTTCCTTGACTTGAGAGCAGATTGTTCTCAATCCTGCTGAAAGCAGTTAGTTATTGAATGTGGTTGCCATTTTAAAGAAGATAAGATCTCAACCATGGTAACCAACAGTGTGAGACAGGGAAAAGCTTTCAAAAGCGTGCAGGGCCCGGGAATGTGTGAGTGTTGTTCCTAATTTGCACACTGTCATTGTCAACAAAGTCCTTATAGCCAAGATGCGTTATCATGAACCAGACTGATAATAGTATGTTGTTCCAAAATAAAGTGACTTCATTATGTGCATAGATAATGTCATTAGAACCATCCTGAAACAAGTAATTAGACTGACAGTGATTTTACTTAAGGTCAGTGCTAGGTGGAGAGGGAGAAGTAATTACATATGATGTGAGCACTCTTAGGTAAGCAGGTCCCCCTGTGAGTAACTCCTTCCTTCTCTGATGGTTGTCTGGCTCTCTGGCCATATCTCCTTTCTGTTTGCATCTCAGTGACAGACACACGAATGTCAGATGAGATCGTGCACAACCTGGATGGCTGCGAGATCTCATTGGTAGGAGATGACCTGGACCCAGAGAGGGAGTACCTGCTCCTGGATGGGGCACTGCTGCAGCAGCGGGGCCTGGAGCTCGTTAACACCTCTGCCTACCTGACCATCACAGGTACGTCCTCTCCGTGGTCACAGCTGTCTAGTTATGGCTCTCTCACCGACTGTCAGGCATCACTGGGAGAAGCACTTGCCCTTAGGATGTGTTGGTGTACTCTGTGACACTGAGATGTCACCATTTCTTCAACTCCTGGCTTTTGGAAGTCGCAGACCATTTCCTTGGGGAGGTGGCTTTTCCTCTAGCACAAAGTGCTGGGACATAGTGCCAGCTCTCACTCAGGCTTGTATCACTCCTCCTGACTTACTCCTTGGGGTTTGGTGTTCTCAGGTGTCAGTAGCAGTTTGCATGACATGACAGGGACAACATATCCTACAACTTGTCGACTGGTACACTTTTGTACTCTCCAGAACGTAACAGGGCTGTTGCTCTCAATCCTTCCTTCCCTTCCACTTGTTTTAGCCATGCAAGCAGGGATTCCATCAGGTCCTCCTCAGCCAGTTCCATCTCTGAGCCCTTCCCAAAATTAACAAACTCAGCATTGCCTTGGATCCCTCTGTAGCCTCTAGCTCCTGCAGGGTTAGGATGCCAGGTGACTTCAGAGCAGGAGCTTTCTCACCCCACCCCTCTCTTCTTGTCTCAGGCGTGGAGAGCATTGCGGTTTACGAGGAGATCCTCCGCCAGGTCTCCTACCACATCAACCACGGCGCTGCCCTCTATGAAAGGAAGTTTCACCTGTCCTGCACCGAGATGAACGGACGCTACTCCAGCAATGAGTTCACTGTCGAGGTACGAGACTGATAGCTGCACACAGAGATCCTTCTGCAAGCGTGGGGAGGACACGGTGCTCGGGAGTGCATAGAATGTGCCATGCACACGGCCTTGAGTCCCTCACTCTGGTCCTTCTGCAGGTGAATGTTCTCCACAACATGAACCGAGCTGCTCATCCTAACCATATTCTGAGCTCCCAGCAGTTTGTGCACCGAGGCCATCATTTACCCGCAGAGCTGTCTGGCCACAGTTTGGCAAGCACCCACAACAACCCAAGTACGTAACACTATCTTTTGGGTTTATTCCTTTAGATCAGGATGCTGATTTTCTGACCTCCTGGCAGAACCTATAGGGGAGGATTCCTCTCAGGCTCCCTGCACCCATTATCATTATTCTCATTATATTGTCCTGTTCCACTCGTCGTTAGCCAGCGGACTGCAATCTTTGTCAGATCGTATTTTAGAGCATGCTGCAACAATCCTCTTGTGGGATATTATCTTCTTGATGTAGAAGCAGACTGAATTCTACACCTCAGAGGGTCTAAAAAGAGTAACTGTAAGCTGACTTCATTCATGCACCTTGCAAAGGTGCTGTGTGGGCTTGTGTAAAGTAATTTCAGAAAGAAGCTTCAACAGCAGGAGAGGAAAGTGAGTAAAAGCTACCACTGCTCTAAAGAAAGAAATGGGAGCAGGTGGTGGTCAGCAAGGCAGGAAAATACAGGCGATGGCACCACACAGACAAGAGGAGAATTCTTGTCCCCAAAACAGAGAAGAGAGAAGCCTGAAAGCTAGACTAGATGTTTGTTTGTGCTGTTAGCCCTGTGCCTCAGGCATGACCACACTCCAATACATTCCTTCTGGGCTGTGAAAGCTCCAGGACTTGTTACAGACATTTTGGTCCCCTGTCCTAGGGAACAAGCAAGGCACCTTTGAGCTAGCTTTTGCTGCAGCTTCCAAAGTAGCTGATCCCAGGCTGTTCCAGTCTTGCAGCTGGCACTGCAGGGGCAGCTTGTGCATGTGCCAGCCTTTGCCTCTCCCTTCCCCAGCTCTGCTTGATGGCAGCAGCAAACTTGCCCCTGCTGAACAGAACCAAAAACAAATTTCCTGGAGGGCCTAGATAGATTTTGTAGGGAAGGTGGTTCTGGGGAGTTGAGGGTCAGTCTACAGGTCTAAAACAAACACATAGGAGTTGGGCTAAAGGTCTTAGATGAATTTCAGATTTTCTCCTGTGGAGAAGCCAGGCTTTTGCCACAGCACTTATTAGAAGTCCATCATAGAATTCACATCTGCTCCATGTGCAACAAAGGCATCTTTTGGCTTCTTGCTTTCTCTACTGCTTGCACAGAAATCACACTCTCTGAAAATCAGCCTCAAGCCCTTAGAGGCTGTCCTCCCAAGAGCAGGATACAGATATATGCGGTGCAACACATTCTGGCAAATTCTGCAGATAAAGATGTGCAGAGTCTCCACAGAGTCTACATCACAGGAGCTGCCTGTGCCCAGGGGCACAGACAAGTCAGGCTGTGTTCCTGCATAGACCAAAAACCCAGGCTCTGCCCAGGATCTCAGTTCCTGCACGTCAGGTTGGAAACGCATGTTTCTGTGACAGACTCTAGACACAACTTCTCGCTTTCTTTCTCCAAAGTGGTCCCCAGTGCTGCCACCGTCATCATCGTGGTGTGCGTGGGCTTCCTGGCGCTGATGGTGATCCTCGGCATCCTGCGCATCCACTCCCTGCACCGCCGGGGAATGGGGCAAGAGGTCCCCGGGGCTGCTCAGTCGGGGCACAGCAGCACGGGAGGCAAGGACAGCGACATGTTCTGGGACGACTCGGCCCTCACCATCATCGTCAACCCCATGGAGGTGAGGAGTGGCTGCTGCACCGGGGCTGGGCGGGAGCTGGCTTGTCACACCCTTCCCCTTACCCTGTGTCTCACCTCCCCAGTCCTACCAGAGCTGTCAGGAGAGGGCAGCAGGGAGTGTGGAGGGCAGAGCTGGCGAGGGCATGGAGGATGATGACGACAGCACGGACTCGGAGACACCCGACTCCCCGGACAGCAGTGACATGAATGACCGGCACATCATCGGCAAAAGTGACGTCTCTCACCGCTACTAGGAGCTTTAAAACACCCGCCCAGTGGATCCCCCCAAAACATATGGCAGGAAGGAGGAGGTGTCTTACTTTCAACTTCTTTCCTCCCCCACCGTGTACACATGTGCTCCTCCCTCATTGATCATTTCTGCCTCCCATGTTCCTCCATCTTCTGCCATTCTCGTTGTGGACACTCCCCACATTATTGACCCCCCATCTGGCTCTCCAGAAACATGTGTTAGGGCACTTACACGTGATGGTGGCACAGTTCAAACTGTGATGCAGGTGTTGGAAAGAATGGAAATCTGAAAGGCAGAGCCAGCCATAGGGCTCAGAGTGGGGTTCCTCACAACCCCTCCCCAGATATTATATATATATATTGTATATTTTTTCAATGTTGTCATTTGAGGTTTATTCTCGTTTCATGCAAAAAAAAAAAAAAATCAAACAAAAAAAAAACAACCAACAAACCACTGCAGCTTTGTGTCGCTTTGTAAAACTGTCAATACTCCTAATACTAAATGAACGAAGGTAAGAAAGATGAGGAAACAAAGTGGATTTTAAAATAAATGGATTTCAAATAAAACATTCAGGACTTCTGCAGTTTTTCGCTACAACCAGGGAAAGGAATAGTGTAGCCTCTAATGTGAAACTGGAGCTTGTCCAGAGCATGAATTTACTGAAATTACTACCTTATCTCGGGGAAGGGTTACATTTTTTAGCATATGTGATCAAGCAAGAAAAACACATCACTCATGACCCTACCCCGAGCCTTTCTGAGAATCAAAATGCTCTGTAAACACAATGTAGCCTTCCCCAGGACTTAGTGCTAGGGACTCAAGCCTGTCGCAGGCAAATGTAGCACATGCAGCAAACTGAATTCTTGAACACAGTAAAATAAATAAGGCTCTTTTCATACACTTAGTGTATCAACAGAAACAGGCCAAATCTCCTTAGCTTCATCTCTCTTCTCACATGATCTGCTTTTTTTATCAGTATGATAAGAGTATTTTTTATACCAGGGGTTCCAGCTTGTAGAACAGCCCCAGCACTCCTGGGGGAAGGAGGCATCTTCCTCTTTCTGCTGAGCATGGAGGGGATGGAAATACAACAGATACTAGCACAGCATGGCTCTGAGCCCAGCAGTAGCACGAGTTGTTAGGACAGTGCTTCAGAGCAGGTTGTGCTTCTTCCCTGGATCTACTTGGTCTGGTTTTTCAGACCCTGCAAGACAAAAAGGGGCTGTCAGCTGATTGACACATCTTGGGGCAATGTCTGCAACATGTGAGGGACCCAGAGGAAAATTCTGCAATTTGCTGGCAGCCAAGGTTGAGAAATCCTCCTTAGGGGCAAGAAGGCAGTACAGTAGGTGAGAGTGGAAGAGCCCCTCTGAGGGCAAAGGTTGCAGCACAAGATCTCTGCTTGCTGCAGTTCTCTCAGATGTTTCAGCTCTAGCCTGTCTTCATGTCCAACTGTGCCCATGTATGGTTGTTATGGGTCCAAAAGAAGTAAACGTGCTGGGGTAAGACACTCTTAAACTCTTCTGCTTTGTCTCATTCCCAGTAAATTCTAACCCTTTGTTTCATCAAGGGAGTTTACAAAAGGAACTGTCAAACCAGTACCGTGACATCTTGAAGCACTGGAATAATTCAAGTCTCCAGAAGGGAAAAAAAAGGCCACACTGTGCACATTGGAGCAAAAAACTTGGCACAAAATAGTCGTTGCGTCCTGAGAACGCATGATGCAGATCTGGTCTGTGACCAAAAGCACCACCTCTCAGAGCCCTGCAAAAGACCAGGTCTCAGGACCACGATGTCCCTGTACCTCCACAGCAGCCTCAGCCAAGCGCTACGGCTTACAAGGTGGGAGAGGCCAAATGAACGATGAGTTCGTAGGTGGCCATCATGATGGCTGCGTTTGGGATCTGGCGGACCAGATGTGCCAGGAGCCCCCGGTACAAAGCCAAGGGTCCCTCTTCACGGACCACCAGCTGCAGAGTCTGTGCCAAGGAACGGTACCGGGAGCCCTCCTCTCGCAGCCGCGTCCGAATCACCTCTGGGGAGACAAGAAGGGAAGGCACATATTAGCAGATGGATCCTAGAGGCATGGCATCTCCCACCAAGGGGAGCAGAAGCACGGAGAGTGGAGCCACTGACCGTGGGGATACGCAATGCACGTAGCGCATGTTTTGGAGACGGCGGCGGCGCTCATTAGTCCGAAGAAATCGTTGTTGTTTGGTGGAAGAGCGAGCGATGGGGAATGGGAATGCTGGCTGTTTCTCAGCTCTTTTTTCAGTGCTTCATAGATGACAAAGTGTATGATGGTCTCTGACACTCCCGCATAGGAGGCAGTGATCCCACGGTAAAATCCACGCAGGCCTTCTGTGCGGTACACGTGCATGGCACACTGGAGAGCGTTGCTGGCCGTCTCCCCCTTCACCCTGGAAAGAAGAGAGAGGGTGAGGACAGCACACTGCACCCCGACCTACAGGGCTGTTGTGAACATAGCCATAAGCCTCTTGCCCAGCCCATGATCTGCCATGTTCTGATGAGAAATCACAGAACTCTCTCTTGCCCACCAACCCCCAAACTAATCCTGATGTGACATGGAGTGGCTCTGCAGGCTTGCCTTACCTGGCTTCCAGCTGCATCCTGGTTTTCACTAGCCAGATGGGGTTGGTGAGTGTGGCTGAGCTAATGCCTGGGGAACAGAAGAGGAAGACAGCCATGAGTGCCAGAATCATGCTGACAGTTTGTGAAGAGGTGCTGATCTATCAGCTCTCAGAGCTCTGCTTGGCAAGCTGCAGGCATTTGCAATTTGAGAATGACCTTGAGAAGAGATATTTAGGGCAGACTATTTGATTCTCCTCCTCCCCTATTCCAGCCTTTGTCTAGTGGTAATTAGCTCCTCTGCCTCCAACAAACCCTACTACAGGCCCGGGTGTTACAAAGAGGCAGGAAACAGAATGCTAATTTTTCAAGAGTGGAGGATTTTGTTAGAGAACTGGAATGTATCAAGAGAAATGGTTCTGTGAGTGGTCTAAATTACACGCTGCCTTCTCCCTCTCACAGCAGAATAGAGCTCATGATAGCAGCTGAAGGGGTAAAGACAAGACTTCAAGAGATGAGACTAAGAAGAATGAAGGGTGAGAAAACATTTGGGTTACCCAAAGAACTCACTTCTCCACATGCGGAGGGAGAAAACTTCAGAGCAGCAATGGAGAAGAAATGAAACACATAGGCATTTCCAGACAGAAGGACCTCTTGGCTTTGATTTGAGACAGAAAAGGCTCACCTGCACAGGCTGCTGCTAATATGTGTACTTCCTTGGACTCTGGCACCAGCACAGTATTAAGCCTCTCCTTAGTAGCAGAATAGGCAGCAAAATATATAGCCCTGATTGGAAAAAAATACAGAGGAGGTTACAGCTCCCCTATGAGGAGCAGAGACACTACTGTGCAGTCTCACTCCAACTTTCCTTACTCCCATCACAGTTCTGTCTAAGATATCATTTATACCTGGCCCCCAGCAATCATCTTAACACTACCATCAGAAGCTCCAGAAGATGTCTGTGTGAAGGGGTCCTGTGGCCCGTGAGCACAAGGCCCAGACTGCTTTCAGAAAGTGGAGTGACAGTTATGACACAGGTCCCTTAGGAAGTGTCCAGCATGAGGCCCTGCCATGGAGCAGTACTCACCGGGAAGGAGCAACCCCAGCGAGGTTTGGACCCAGACCTCGGAACAGGGACCGTTTGCCTTCCTTCTCAAGGATGGCCCTACAGAAGGAAACGAACAGAGAAATCAGCAGAATAACTAAGCTGGGGACTCTCCTGCTCCTTCTCCTTCGTTCTTCAGTATTACTTGCAGCACCCTCTCCTCACCTCCCGTGCTATCCTTTTTCTGCCCTGCTCTCATTTTCTCTCCAATCACTTCTCCTCTCTCCTTCAGTCACAGAATCATGGAACCCCTTGGGTTGGAAATTGCCTTAAAGATCTACCCTGCCATGGGCAGGGACACTTTTCACTAGTCACTGCATCCTATTCTTGATAATGCCATCCCTGGGGGTCGGATCCAACCACTAGCTGAGAAATTTCTCCCAGCCCCCTAAGCTGCCTTGCAGAGCACAGATCACTAGTGAGAAGCAGATGTAGCTGTGCTCTGATCAAACTTTCTATAGCACTTGTGGCTTCCAGAGCCTCAGCTCAACTCTCTTTCTCTCTGTCCCCTCACACCCTCCCTGATGGCCCAGCCATCACCTCCCTGGTGCTAACAGGCACATTGCCCTGTCCCACTCACCTCAGCAATTTGAGCACTCCAGGAGATGGTGGGGTGGGATTCATCAGCCTCACACTCATCCCTGGCAGCTGCATCTCTGGGAGGCACAGAGGCCGCAGTGCCATCTGGGATGACTGCAGACGTGTCTTCACCACTTCCAGGGGACAGGTCAGGATGGCTCCAGCTGTTCCACCACATCTAGAGCACAGCAGCACGCGTAAGAATGACCTCTGGGCCATAATAGGGCAATAATTCTGACCCTGCTTGTCCACAGCCTCTCCCCTCTGGGAGAGGAGGTTAGGCACCCCAGCCTGTGTCACACATGACCTCCTGCTCTGACACTGATTAACCCAACAGCTCAGCTTGGGACATCATCTGGCACACTCACTATTTGAGACAGAGTCCCAAGTCCGTGGGGACTCAGCAGTCCCCCAGAGCAAACATTTCTGTGCCCACCCTCGCTGCAAAGCCTTCTGCTGAGGTCACCCAGCACTGTGGCCCACACTTCACCCAGCCACACCGGCTCACAGAGCGGCAGCACAGAACCCTCCCACCTCCCAGCCTGCCCGTGTCTCTAATCCACAGTTACATCAGACCCACATTTGCAAGGCCCTGTAAGCAAGATCTGCAGTTTCTGCCAACAGCCAGGCTCTCTCCAAGCCTGGCTCGCTTAATGAAAGAGGACTCTGACCTTCAGCAGGCAAAACCTATTTTTGGAACTCATGAACCCTCTCCATCAATGGCTCTCGTCACACTGCAGGAATGCTGAAAGGACACATATCCCCTTTTTCCCTTTCCACCACCCAGGGACAAGTCAGAACTGACACATTTGGTTCTCAGCTTCTGCCTCTCTAAATCCTTTGACTGATAACTCTGCTCTTCTAGAGAATGCTCAGTACCTGAAAGACCACTCTGAGATGAATTTTCATGCAAGGCATGCAAGAGGCTTTGACAAACGGACAATTATTCACATCTGCAACAGCCAAAGTTGCTTTGTTTCAAAAGAGATGGAGGCTTAATAAAAAGCTCACTCTGCTCCAGAGAAAGAAAAGCCAACCAAAGAACTACAAGATATCAGGGAAAAGAATTAGGTATATCATCAGAATTACCTGTGACAGTGCAGGATAGCAAACACTTAAGAGTTCTGAAGAATTATTTTGACAAAGTCTACACAGCTCAGTCAACGTATACAGTATTCTCACAGCCTTTGCTCCTAGGGCTTCATTATCATTGCCAAGAGGAAGGGGGGTTAAAAAAAAAAAGAGAGAGAGAGGCCTGGATGCCTACTGCACATCCAAGAGTTGAAGACATGGCAGCTAGGAGATTATGCAGCTAATGATGCTGGCAACTAGCTATGCTATTCCATAACATGTGGCTTTGTCAAGCCCTTGGCAGATGTACAGAGTGGTGGTGACGACTTGCAGAGCAGTCCATCAGCAGCAATTTCCCTCAGGAGGTATATGATGAGGGAGTCTGGCAACGTTCTGACTCCTGAATTTAGCTCCAGCTCAGAAGACAGAACATGGCAAAGCAGTGAACACCCTGGCTCAGGTTCTCTGGGTCAACAAGCTGACCAAGCACAGACTCCAAGACACAGCCTACACAGCAATCCAGAGCTGTATGAGGCAGGGTCTGCTTCCACAAAGGCCACGTTGATTCTTCCCACACAGACCATATTCACTCAGGGGTCCAACAGTCCTGTTCTTTACCTTAGATTCCATTAATTTGTCTTATACAGGCTCCAGACTTACATGCCTGTTGTTTCTTTGACCAGAAGTACAGTTTCCAGTTCAGGAAAAGATTGAGTACAGTGGTGACAGATCAAGGTCTAAAAGGTCTGAATAGGGCAGTTTCAACCCTTTATCTAAAAGCTGAGCAAACAATACATCAGGAAAACATTGAGAAAAGCAATTGCTTGGTATACTAATAATTCTTCTCTCTAATAGTGCATAAGGAAGCAAAAGTTTATGTAGCCCTCTCTTAATATTTAATTTCTTCGACAAGTCCCCACCTGCAATGGTCAGGATCTGAGTTTGAACACACACCTCCAGTATACATAAAAGTTTCCTGAGGTCATCTTCCTGAAGCTACTGATACATACAGATAATAAAAAAGTATTATAAAAGAAATAATAACAATTAAAGAAATTGTTACTCCTTAGCATAGTGGCCATTTAATCAGCAGAAAGAGTGTGAGGTGAAGGGCCGCTATGAGCCACTGTGCCTCAATGGCAAGGCTAAAGAGGAAAAAAGAACATCCATTAATTAAAGCTAAGGAAATGAGGTGTACCAGTTGTTCAAAACTAGAAGAAATCTCAACTGTGATGTATTACAATGAATTACATGATGATACAGCTGCTTACACTCTATGGAAGACATAGGTCTGCAAAACTCGTCTGTTTCAGGAGAAATGGAAAATTATGTGTCATTACTCTAGAAGCAGGAACTAAAGCAATTCCTGCAAAATAGGATGAAGAGCAGCAGTGAAAATGAGTACAACATGTACTCTCAGAGGAAAGCCGCAGCAAAAAGTGCTAATTGAAGAAGGCGGGTAATTTTACCTCAGAAAATGGTACTTGCCTCTAGATCTTGCTTTCATGTTTTAAAGGGAAAACCAACAAGTTTGAGGCGACAGAAAAAGAGGATTAGTTGAGAAATACAAAAGACACTGCTAACATTTTTTAAGTAATCTAAATAGTGTATAAGCACATGCACAGAGGTGACAAGGTTTACTGGTAATTCATGTTAGCTCTTACTCAGGCTAGCCAAAAATTAAGATGGCTTGAAGATCTTCATTTAAGAACAGCAATGCTGGATCAGACAAAGCTGCAGTTAAACCAGGTTTCTGCCTAGGACACAGAAAAATAAAGGTCACCTACAGAAGAGTAGGAGAAATACCTCCAGAATACTCTCCCAGCTTCCCACAATTTTCAGTTTAGGGATTTCCTCGGCCAAAAATGTTGCCTTGCTTTTAGTAGCCTTCAACACATTCTTTTTCATTCATCTTTTTAAAATGCTTCTAGGGCACATAAGAAGCCTTCACCTTCTACCATCCTGTTGCCAGGAGTCCCACAGTTTAACTGCACACTGTGGGAAGAACTGTGTTCTTGCATTAGTTCTGAACAAACCTCTCAGGAGTTTCTTTGGCTGCTCCCTGGTTCTTATACTGTAAGATAAAGTGGAGAACTGCTCCTTCATGAATGAGACCCTGTTTTGTTTCATTACACAAACCAGTAACATTAAATATAGTGCAGCAATAAACTGAACTTCTCATTCATCTCTAACTCATGTTATTAGCCCCGGGGTTTTAATTAGCTGTAATTCGGGAGTATTGCTTAACGGATGAGGACAAGATACAGACTGACAAAGTTCCCAGTAGTGACATCCTTGTCACAAGCCAAACTCTCAGTTTTTCGGGAACCAGGGTGGAAAAAGATGAAGAAAAGCTTAAGAAGAAAGCTAAGAAAGATAAATGTATTAAGAAAGTCTAAGATGCAATGAATATATAGTTCAAAGGATAAATTAATAAAAGACAATAATATATACAAAATAACAATGGGAACAGACGAGGACAGGTGCACATATGCAAAGACTGACAGCACAAGAACTGGATTAGCTGCAGGAAACTGGAAATCTACTAATTAAAAGCAATTAAATTATGTGCCTTATTGTACATGCTGTATCACAGGCCTCACTGTCACACAGACTCCAGCAGGTTGGTGGGATTTGGAAAAGGAGCAAGTGGATCCCTAAGCAGGACTTCTGCAGTTACTCAGCAAAGTCCGGAGGACCACATTATTTTCTGCTTTAGGGCACCATGAACTTGAAGCTCATTGTTTCGAGACTTTAAAGCGAGGAAGGGGGTAACGCCACGGGACAAATTACTTGTTCAGGGGCACGCTTCTAATGCAGAAGGGCACGGCTGGGATCCAAACACCTGGCTCTCCAGAATCAGCCGCACTATTTAAAGCCAGAAAAGTGACACAGGAATCTCAGCCATGCGCTGATGGAGAGAGCTGGGCGCCCTCCCGAACACATGGATGCCCCGCTGAAAAGGCCTCGTGGCGCTCTAGTTCAGCACCCAGCTTCCCTTGCCCCGCATCCCCCGCAAGCTCCGGACGGACCAAACTCCGCGTCCCACGGGGAGGCTCTCCGCCTTCCCGAGCCGCGGAGCCAGGCATTCCCCGCGGCGCTGCGGGGCTGCTCCGCGCTGCCGAGCCGCGATCGGGACCGGCACAGCCGCGACCGCGCGGGCCAGCACGGCGGAGCCGCCGGGGGCTGCCTTGCTCCGACGGGGGCTGCATTGTCCCGGCGGGGGCTGCCCTGCTCCGAGGGGGGCTGCCCTGCCCCGGCGGGGGCTGCTCTGCCCCGGCTCCCCGGCGGGGGCTGCTGCTGGACCCGCGGCCCGAATCCCGCCCCCGGGCGCCCTCCTGCCCCCGGGCGCCTCCCGGGGCACTCACCCTCCCGCGAGCAGGTGGAGCAGCGTGCTGTGCTGCGACATGGCCCCGCCGCTGCCGCCCGGCCCCGGCCCGGGCCGGCGCCGCCGCAGAAGGAGGCGCCCGGGCGGCGGCAGCAGGAGGGGCGGGCGGGGCACCGCGAGGGGAGCGAGGGTTCCTCCGTGCAGATGTACGGGTGATAGTTCACACAGCTCCTTCGGCCCGGCCACTCAAGGCTCTCCATTAAAAACAAACGAACAACCACCCCCAAACCTCCAAACCGTCCCCCAAACTTATACAAACTCTTCTTTGTTTTGCACGTAGGGGGACCAAGGCAAAGGGATGTTTTTTCACCACTGGAAAGCGATGGGTCCAAGAGCAGAGCCAAGTGGTTCCTGACGCTCATTCCCGCTCATGGGACCCATAAGTTATTCCCCTCTGCGGATTCACTTCCTACATTGGTCTGTGTTGTAGCAGCACTGTACCCAAACTGGACACTTAGTCAGTCCTAAATCACTCAGTGCTGTGAGTGAAGTCACAGCTGTACAGAATGTGATATAAATACAGAAATGCTTCTTCGGATGTTTGGGTTGATATAAAAACGGGCCAATGCTCTCCACAAAACCCCCCCAATCCTCTCAATAAATTAGACCCATCCATGACTTTGAAGTTCAGAGGATCAGTGTGAGAAAGACACAGAATATTCATGGGCAAAAGATCCTTTGTTGCTTTTTCAAATGCACAGTTTCAGAGTGCATCGGAGTTCATTGAATATCATCATCCTTAAAAAAAGCAGAATGTACATCAACATGATGCTGTTGCCAAAGAGGCACACATCAGATCAGTTCATGGGTTTAGGAGGATAGCCTGTGGGTCAGATGAAACGAGCTGTCAGAACAGCTCTGTACTGCTGTGACTTCACTCACAGCACTGAGTGACACAGGACTGACTGAGCGTCCAGTTTGGGTACAGTGCTGCTACAACACAGACAAATGTAGGAAGTGAACCCACAGAGGGGAATAACTACCTTGGCCGCTCAAACAGAAGGATTGAAAAAATGTGCAGCTTTTAGTCTGGAGGAGAAGGAATTAAGGGAGACATGGCAACTGAGTCCAATTGAGTACAAAGACACTTTGAAAAGGAAATGAGTACCTTATCTGCGGTGGAAAAGAGCAGAGCTATCAGCTCATCAATAGTACCTGGGCACTACCTGGGCAATGAGAGAATGACCAGTAAAAATACTGGCTTTCTGGTCAGTGAAATTGGAAACTGGCCAAAGATACCTAGAAGCTCCAAGCATTTTTCACTCATCTTTACTGTGGTGGTGGCCAGGTGAATATCTTAAATAGCACTAGTTGCAAGTGGGGAAAAAGTCATTCTAGATTTCTAAGCACTTAGGCAAAGTCAAGGTTTTCAGACCAGTTAGGGCTGATGAACTTCATGCTATGATGAGAACTGGAGAACTGGTGGGCCATTATCTTTGAGATATCTAGGCAGTGGAGAGGTTCGGAAGAATATATTTGGAAAAGGCCAAATATATTGGCCATTGAAAAAAAGAAAATTTGATTAATTACTGGTCAGCCAGCATCATTTTACTGCCTTCCCCCATGACACTGGAACAAATAAATATTATGTAGGCAACTCACATTTTCCATTTGCAAATAGAAGAGATCAAGTTAAACCAATCTTTCATGGCAGACTTGTCCTTGTGGTCAAGGAAGTAACAATAGATATTAAATTTTTGATTTCAGTAGGATTTTTACTCTGTTTTATCTGACAGTCTAAGAAGCACATTAGGAGATATGGGAAACTGGATCTACTGAAATCACTGTTGGGAGCATGTGATGCCGATTGGAAAACTCTAATATTAGTTTTTGATGCTATGCTGTCTATCTGGAAAGAAGTCTCAAGGAGTCCTGCAGAGATCTGTTTTCAGTGTGCTATCAGTGTGGTTTTTTCCCCAGTAATTTATACAGTGGACCAGAAAATTGTATCTGTTAAAATCTGCAGAGAACATTAACCTGAGAGGGGTTGCAAAGGATTTGGTAGGGAAAAAATCATATACAAATGATGTTGATCAATGGGAGAAATAGCCTGAAAGTGTAGAACACTGTTTATTAAAATCATGTGCTAAATTTTGCACTTGGAGAGAAATAATGAATTTCATGAAGATAGGATGGAGAATAGTTAGACAGAGACCTCCATTTTGTCACTGGTTTCCATCAGGCCCAGGACCTTCAGCAGAGTATTGGTACTGAGAACAGCTGAAGGACGCAGAGCCTTGAGTAGCCTTTTCGGGAGCTGTACTATTTGCCTTTCTCCTCTCTCCAAGACTTTTTGGAGCCCCCTGATATTTTAGTTCTTGCTGCCAAATTATTTTCACTGCATTTGTAGGGGTGCGTTGACTCTGCTTCTTTTCCTGTTGACTTTAGATCAGACCCTTTGCTTTCTGCCTGCAAGCAGAAATAGTTGTGGCTTCAGCAGGATACTTATCCACCAACAGCCATAGCTGTGGTTGTCCTGGATGCTCTGTCACCACCGCCACTTCCTGTCCTTCCAGTTGCATCAAAGTCTTTTGGGACTCTAAGGGATAAAGAGCCATCCAGCCCTTCAGAAGGAAGGCTGTGGGGGCTAATTTTTACAGAGCAGTGTTTCCTTGTCCCTGTCCTGAACCAGAAGGCCAAGCTGGTATCATAGGCTGGTGTCATGGGCATACCCCAAAACCTCGTTGCAAATACTTACAAATCAAAACTACTTCATGTCTTCCTCCCTGCCAAGTCTGTGATGGTTTTTGGATTTCTGTCCATGCCTTATCTTAGTGCCTACAGTCCCTTTCTCCCTGTCTTTGTGCTGTCTACTGGTTTTACTTAGGAGCAGTGTTGCCCCTCTCTTCTTCTTGAAAGTCATTTGGGATTCTGCCCCACAGCGTTCTTCAAGTTGCCTCTCTCTCAAGTGCTCTTGCTAATCCTTGATCACACTCAGCATACATAGGATTTGGTATTTGGTAATAGCAGGTGAGTCTTATTTCAACCTTCCAGGATGCCAGAAGTGTGCTTTCAAAAATGAGTCTTACAGTAATCCCTGTTTGCTGGGCTGGGGTTTGGACAGGACAGCCTTGGTGTGTGTGAAAAATGCACTTTTTTTTTTATGATTGGCTTTTCACAAATATTAAAATGACTATTATATGTGCTATGTTAGAAAGTGATACTGTATTAATTTTCTTAAGTGGTGTGTTAAATATAGTTTTAGGCTATAATATAAGGTTAAAATAGAAACCATGCTATGTAGGATACTTTTTTTTTCTAAAGAAAGGACTCACACTGAGATAGCAGCCACAGGACACCTAAATCTTCCAGAGAAAAAGAAATTTATTGCCCTCTTATCAAGAGAAACTAACTTCTTCCCGCCTTGCTCAGCCATGAAGATGTCGTCAGGATTAAGAGGAAGAAGCTGACCAGACAGAATCCTTTGTTTGAATGGAATTTACGCATCATGTATGAGATGTATGAATATGCTACAGGTTATTGTTTTTAAGGATTAATCCTCTGTTAACGAGTGTCCTTTTTCAGGCTTATGTTGTCCAGAAAGAGGTACCCGTACGTCCGTAACTCTGTGTGTCTGTTGTATCATATTGTCCTTATCCAAATTGTCCAAAATTTTTATTTCTCTAATTATATTGCTATTTTTATGACCATTTTATTGCTATTTTTATGACCATTTTATTGCTATTAAACTTTTAAAATTTTAAAAACAAGTGATTGGCATTTTTCACAGTGTGCAAATGAAATTCCTTTTTGGCGCTGCTAAGCTGCACATAGGGCACGTCAACCACTAATTGGTGTCCCTCCACGGGGGCAAGGAAGACATGGTCCAGAGTAAAGCTCCCCAAGCACGTTTGGTGTGGATGTTGTATTTCCAGCCCCAATTCTTATAACTTTAAGAAGTATGCTCCTGCTGAGCCATACATACTACTCGCTAGCACAGAACTGGCTGTAGATGTCACATGAATGTCAAAGCTGTAAGGAGAGTAGGCAGGAAGACCAGTTGTCAAAGAATTGTGTCTAAAACCACACCAGATGTCACATTTTGGACAGATGAAGTGAACCTGACAAGTCTGGAGAGGACCCTGCAGAGGAGCATATTCCTTTGAAAAGAAGAAGATGGGATTTGATTCGGAAAACAATTTATTTCTGGCAACCTAATGTCATGGGAGTCAGCACACATTGTGCAACCCCCTCTTGGTGCTTTTCCCATTCTTTTACAGGCTACACACAAATGACCTCTGATTTTCCAGGTGGCTTGTCCTTTGGAACCATGAATGCAGGAGGATCAAGGCTGGGAAGGAGTTGGCATTTCTATGGCTTATCTGAAGGTATCACATACTTTTCAGCTAAATGTGTGCGCTCTCAATCTATGGCTGCCAGCTGCAACATTTTAGTGATCCCAGAGCAAACAGTAAAATATCAATCCATCAGCTGGACAAATGTGTACTTATACAGTATACAGTCATCTATGCATATGTACCATATACATCTCATTGAATATATATATGAATATATATATTTATGCATATTCACAAATAAAACAAAAGGTGCATGGGGCATACATGTATATATCTCTTGTATGTACATAAACATATATACATACCTACTGTGAAAAACACCAATCACTTGTTTTTAAAATTTTAAAGGTTTAATAGCAATAAAATGGTTATAAAAATAGCAATATAATTAGAGTAATAAAAATTTTAGACAATTTGGATTAGGACAATATGATACAACAGACACAAAGTGTTACGGACGTACAGGTACCTTCTTCTAGGCAACACAAGCCCGAAAAAGGACACCCATTAACAGAGGATTAACCCTTAAAAACAATAACCTGTTGCATATTCATACATCTCATACATGATGCGTAAATTCCATTCAAACAAAGGATTCTGTCTGGTCAGTGTCAACTTCTTCCTCTTAATCCTGACGGCATCTTCACGGCTGAGCGAGGCGGGAAGAAGTTAGTTTCTCTTGATAATGGAGCAATAAATTCTCTTTCCCTGAAAGATTTAGGTGTCCTGTGGCTGTTATCTCTGTGCGAATCCTTTAGAAAAAAAAAGTATCTTACATAGCACAATTTATATTTTAACATTTTGTTATAGCCTAAAACTGTATTTAACACACCACTTAAGAAAATTAAAACAGCATAACTTTCTAATACAACACATGTTAATATTTGCGAAAAGCCGATCATAAAATAGGCATTTTTCACACATACCATACACATTGAATAATATACACACACACACACACACACACATATATATATATGCATATATATATATATATTTATGTATATTTGCAAATACAATGGGATGTGTATAGACCACACCATATACATATACACACCGTTCCACGGCCAGCAGAGGGGCACAGCCCTCGGGCTCCGGAGCTGCGGGAGCAGTGCGCGGCGGGGAGCGGCACCGGCCGGACGGGTTCGGGAGCGGGCGGCGGCCGGGCCGCCCGTGCCGCTCCGTCCCTTTAAGGCGCTCCGGCGCCGGTCCCTTTAAGGCTGGCCCCGCCCGCCCCGCCGCGCCGGCCCAGCGCGCCCCGGCGGCCCCAGGTACGGAGGGAGCGGGCGGGGGAGCCCCGCGGCCCCTCCGGGCGCGGGCCGGGCGGAGCGCGCCGGGGGACGAGGGACGGGGCTCGGCCAGGGGCGCGGGGCTCGGGCCGGGGGCCGCGGCCTTGCTGTCCCGGCGGGCGGGCGGGTGGGTGGGTGTCTGTCCGTCCGTCCTCTGCCGGGCCGGGCCCGCGGGGGAGGCGGCGCTGGCGGGTGGCAGCCGGGTCGGGGTCAGGCGGTCGCTCCGCCCGGCGCTCACCCGCTGTCTGTGCCGCCCCGGTGCCAGGTGCAGGCGCGGCGGGTTCGGCGCCGAGCCTCTCTCCCTCGGTGCCCGGCGCCATGGCCATGAGGGAGCTGGTGGAGCCGGAGTGCGGGGGCTCCAACCCCCTGATGAAGCTGGCGGGGCACTTCACCCAGGACAAGGCCCTGCGGCAGGAAGGACTGCAGGGCCCTCTGGCCTGGCCCCCCGGGACGCCCGAAGCCGCAGCCGTGAGTATCGCTCTGCTCGCTGGGCTGGCTCTGGGTCCTGCCGGCGACTGCCGGGGGGCTCTCGGTGCAGCTGGTATCGTGTTGTGGTTTTCTGCGGAAAAAGGCCCAGGGGTCACCCGAAGCAGGGTTATGGGGTGAGGGCACGTTTGTGGGCACTCAAGGGGTGTTGGCGGCTGTGGTGAGCTGTGTGCCTTGCTGTCACAGGCCCTAAGCCAGACAGTAGTGGGAGGGGGTTGGACAGGATCCCTCGAAGTGTTCCTGCTCCCTTAGCTGGCAGCTAGTGCAAGAAAAATGTTGACAGGCTAAGTGCAAGGAAGAGGAAGATACAATCTAATTGGGTCACGCTGTCTGTGTGTGGAGAGGGGCATGGGATCAATGTTGACACAATTGCCCACTCTTCCCTGCAGGTATCCAAACCACTGGGAGTAGCCACTGAAGATGAGGTAAGAACAGATTTATTGGTCTCCTTGTACCTTTTGATTAATCTTTTTAAAGCTTTTCTCATCCACACTGTTTGTTGCCCCTTACCTGATGCTAATATTTTTTTCTGACAAACCCTTCTCTCAAAGTCCATGGCTCTGCCTGTTCATCTTCTGTGCAATGTTTGCAATCCATCTCTGTCTTTGGCAGCTGGTTGGAGAGTTTCTGCAAGCTCAGAATGCCCCTTTGCTGTCCCGTGCACCCCAGACCTTTAAGATGGATGACCTGTTGGCTGAGATGCAAGAGATTGAGCAGTCAAGCTTCAGACAGGCCCCTCAGCGAGGTGAGGGGAGCCGAAGTAGGTGGAGAGCTGGAAAAGATCTTGATGTTTATGGTTAAGCTCCTAGCAGGGTGGTTCCTATCTATTGAGCTCTTCTGAGATTGTATCTGGAGTATTCTTTCTGGATTTGGGCTTTCCAGTACACTGATCTACTGGAACTAGTTCATCAGAGATTGATAAAATGCTCCAGGCACAGGAATCCATGTTGTAAGAGAAAGGCTGAGGGACCTGGACATTTTAATCTGGGGAAGAGGAGTTTGAGGGGCAGGGGGGCGGAGTGTTTTGTTGTTGTTGTCAGCAGCCATGGTCAGGATCTTCACAGCAATAGTCAGGAGAAGAACAAGGGCTAATGGACACAATTTGTGGAAAGGGGAACTGACTAGGTATGTGGAAACATTTCTTCCCTTGGAGGAGGCAGTAAAGTACTGGGACAGGTATCTAGGGAAGCTGGGGAATTGCCAGCCATGGACAAGTTCAGAAGTTAGCCCATAAATGCCCTGAACAGCCTCATCTCTGACTTTCATCTTAATCTGCTGTGAGAACACTAACAACCTCCAGAGACTCCTTCCAAGTGAAATATTTCTGTGATTTTATTCTAACAAAGGGAAGGATCAGAGGTGATTAGGGCTAGCCTAGACCATATAAATGATGCCTTTGAGTGCTCCAGTCCTCACTTCTGTTTTTTTTCCCCTCATGTAGCACCAGGTGTGGCAGCCTTGGCACTGTCTGAAAACTGGACCCAGGAATTCTTGGCTGCAGCAGATAATGCTGGTGATGTCTCTTCGGATTACAATGAGGCTGACTGGTCACAGGAGTTCATTGCTGAAGTGACAGGTAAAGTGTCCTGTTTTGGAATTACTGTCAAGGTGATGTCCAGTCACATGCCTGTGTGTAGTGAAGAGACTGTGAAATTGGAGTATTGCTTTGGGCCCAGCAGTCAGTGTTTCCTGTAGCAGCCTTAATGGGGTGGAGGGTGGGAAAGCTGCTTTGTGATGGTGTTATGGTTAGGTCAAATTATGAATAGTGTGGTGTGGAAGCTTTTATTTAGGTGTAAGGGTCTTTTGTTGTTAACTTAGGTTACTTGGGGAATTTTGGAAAAGCATGCTGTTTAAACTGCTTTTTTAAAAGTTATGATTCAACTGATGTAAGTTGGAGATGGCCTTGTACTGCTTCTTAATTACATCTTCTAATTCCCTCTTGTAAGGCTAAATTTGCCTTTGGCCAAGGTAAATTCTCTTTAGTGTGCTTTGGTCAAATATTTTGTGTCAGTTGTATGAAGGTAGAGGGATGTTGCAGTCTGGAAATGTGCAAATTGAGTGTTTCTGGCCTAAAGGGTAAGCCCTATTTAAAAAGCCATTCTGTGTTGTGTATAGAACTGGCTCTGGAATAGGGTCCTGTTACCACACATGCCCTAATCTGGAAATTATGGAAAAGAAACAAGTGTATGCTATTCTCCAGGAGTGGCCACTGTAGAAAGCTGGGCAGTTCCACTCTTTGACCTTCGCTCTTTACATTTCTGAAAATATAAATTAGAGTTACAAAGGTCTTTGAGAAAGTTCTGATGAAAACCTAGTGCTTGTAGGCTGTGCTTTTGACAGAGACTTGTAATGCATTGCTAATTTTCTTGACCTACATAGTATCCCAGATGAATAAGTTGTGATATTAAAGTAGAAAATCGCACATTTATCGTCACCGCGGTGGCATCCGTATTAATTCACTCTCTGAACCAAAGGCTTGATTTTTAAATCAGCATAAACAAAGGTAGAAGAAGCAAGCATAAACAAAGGTGTGGTGGTCTGCCTGTCTTACTTTTCTCCCTGTTCTTCCTTTGCAGATCCACTGTCTGTGTCTCCTGCCAAGTGGGCAGAAGAATACCTAGAGCAGTCAGAGGAGAAACTGTGGCTTGGGGAATCAGAAGATCAGTCTTTGGCTGATAAATGGTGAGTCTGACTTCTCAAGGCTAGCTGCTGCTCCTAGGCACTTGGGTGGGTGAAGCTTGGAAAAGTGATAGATATCTGCTGTGGCCTGAATGCTTTTTGAATCATTTAACTTAGACTGGTGTTCTCAGGCCTTTGGTGTCAGAGAAAGGCAGAAACAATGCTTACAAACTGAAGTTTTTAGGAGTGTAGCTTTTCTGTTCTCTAGTTCCAGGAAGGTACATTGATCATGTAGGCTACATTAATCTCATGCCTGATGCAAAGCTCCTTAAAGTAACTTCAGGAATGAGCTCAGGAACTTTTTTCCTGCAACAGATGCTTTTTTACTAGACTGTACTAGTTGTAAACTTTCATCGTGTAATTCTTCCTATCTGACAAACCACTTCCAGCCTTTCCTTGACGTATTTATAGGTTCAGCCTTCTGCATATTATTTTAATGTGGTTTTTTGTGGTAGGTTAAAGATGGATCATCTCTCTGTAGGTACCTGTTGGGTACAATCAAGTTTTTCAGTTAAAGAAGCAAAACACACACAAGCAATTTGGGCTTCTAAAATCTTTCCTTACAAAAATTTTATATATTTGGACTCTTGTTGCACCTGGCTCTTGGCTTCTCTGATAACTTTCTGCAAATAATGGACATTCCTGAGTTATTGCCACTGGTTCCAAAACTTCCCCAAGACTGAAGGTAGTGATACCACCTCAAAGTGGTCCTCTCCTGCTGTAAGCCAGACCAGACATATTGAGTTGTGTCATTGCTGTAAGCCCTCAACCCTCTGCAGAGCTGATGCTTTTCCAAGGCACTGTTTTCCTCTTCAGTGGGCATGACCTACTTTCTTTGTTCCTGGATATATGACCTTGTTTCTGGTAGTGCTAAAACTTGCAATGTCTGATGGCATGTGAGCTTGGCAAGGAATCCAGACTGCTCTGCAGAACTGTGCTGACTCTGTAATTGTTTAATTCTGCTGCTGTTTGTGTTAGTCGCTGCACAGCTAACATAGTAGTAATTTTGAAGTTTTACAGATGGGTAATGGTAGTGAATCACTTAGGAGAAGCCCAGAATCTTTGAGGAGGGGTCGTATCCCTCCGTACTGTTGTCTGCCCCATTGTGTAGACTCTTGTTAGTGAAAGAGTTTGCTATTGCCTGGTATCAGGCTATCTCTTTCCCTTTTATTGCCTTGGAACACAGGTATGAGGAATACCAGCCTGAGGATGATCTTAAGAAAACTGTTACTGATTTCCTCTCCAAAGTGGATGATCCGAAACTCAAGAATACTGAGGTGAGAAATCTGACTGGGGCTGAGATTAATTATTACTGTGAATTAGTAATTATATAATTAGTAGTAATTATATTACTTTGAATAAAGGGTGTGGGGAATTGAGATGGCTGAAGATAGTAAAGGAATAAAGCCTCCTGCTGTCCCATGTTTCCATTTCTTCCCTGATTCCTGGAAGTTGAACCCTGCAATCCACTTTAGATGTTATCCATCTCCACTTTTGTGAAGTCTGGTCCTTCCCACCTTTCTGGGCCTTTTGTGCTCGCTCTGCAGAGAGAAGCCCTCTTAGTGAAGGAGGGGGGCATGGGCTGAGGGCTTGTGGGCACATCATCTGCCCAGCTCCAGCCTTGTTTCATTTCTCTGCCGCAGTTCCTAAAGTTTGTCCGCCAGATCGGAGATGGGAGGGTATCGATCGAAGCTAATCAGGTGACCCACAGAGACCAAGATCAGGCAGAGCAATGGGCAGCTGAGTTTATGCAGCAGCAGGTAGGAGCCCCAGGCCTGTATGCTCTGAAGGAAGAAAGCATTTTGCCACAGTGCACAGTCTGGGAGCAAAGGAAAATGGAAAGTCCAGCTCTCAGCAATGCCGAGGGAGATAAGGGAGGGGCTGTTGGGCTCTTAGCAGAGTCTAGACAGAAGATGGGAATGTATCTGGACAGTTTGAGTTTTCTCATCTCCCACAGCATCTGTGAGGAAGAGGAGATTCAGATGAATTTGTTTCCACTTCATAGGCCATCAGCTCTTACTGATGGGGAGGAAGGGTCATTACAGACCCTCCTGCTGTTTTGGGATGTGCCCCGAGGTTGCCAAATTCTAAAAAGAAAGGTGTGTTTCTGTTTCCAAACTCCCAGGGGGCATCCGATGCCTGGGTGGATCAATTTGCGCGATCTGGGAACATGTCAACTCTTGATACGGAATTTGAGCAGGCAAAGGCTGCTGTGGAGGTAAAGCTGGCTGAGAAGGAGGTCTGGGGTGCCAACTGAGAGCCCATGGTAGGGTTACCTCTCTCCTTTGCATGCTCTGAGGAGGGCTGGAAACATTCAGGAGGGAGTTCTCTGGCATGTCTATAGATGTGAGTTTATGGCTGGGGTACTCCAGTCACACTTTGTTCTCCCTTCAGTCAGATGTGGAGTTCTGGGACAAACTCCAGGCAGAATGTGAGGAGATGGCCAAGAGAGATGCAGAGGCTCACCCTTGGCTCTCTGAATATGAAGACCTCAACTCCTCATCATATGACAAGGTAGGGGAGAAGAGGGTCTCTCAACCCTAGCACTGTGGTGGGCTGCCCTGGGGAGATTGGCAGTGCATCTGCCTCACTCTGAGCTCCACAGACTCCAAATGCTGCTGGGATTCATTCTCACACTGATGCTTTGCTGTCACTTACACCCTTGTCCCAGATCATCTAGGAGTTAAATACTGTTTTTACTTGGGCGTCTGCAAATGTCATCTGGTTCTTGTCTGGCACCAAATACCAGTGAATACAGGGATTCATGCAATGAGTTCGAGTGTTGTATCCCCTGGCCCCATCCCTGCCCCCCATCTGGCCCCATTCCCCTCCAAGCTAATAAGATACATACTAAATGTTTTGTTTCTCTATCAACTTACTCCAGGTTTGGTTTGGGGGATTTTTCCAGCACAGAGCAGGCAGGAACAACTACCCTTGTTCTCTGATCTGCTACAAATTAGCAATGAGGATGAGGTGCTGGCTAGTCTGCATCTTGAGTGTTCCTGATGCAGCAAGACTGGACAGTGCTGTGCTGTAGAGAGTGCTCTTCTCCCTAAGGCTGTCTCCTAGCTTTAGCCCCTGTCTGTCTGTCTGTCCTGCTAGGGTTACCAGTTCGAGGAGGACAATCCCATGAGGGATCACCCAGATGCATTTGAAGAGGGGCGTAAGCGCTTGGAGCAAGGTGACCTCCCCAACGCTGTCCTGCTCTTTGAGGCTGCAGTGCAACAGAAGCCAGATCATATGGAGGTGAGTGGCAGCAGAGATAGCAAGCTGAGCTGTCAGGACAGCTGTCCCTTCAGTGTTAGGACCTGTGCAGAGTGTATGAAAATATCTCATTTTTCTGAGGCCCTGGGCTTGTAGCTGTTCTGTGTGAATCCTCAGGGAGCCTCTGAGGGAGGAGGTTTCTGACTTAAGGTCAGTTACAGGAAGCACAAAGTCGTCTGGCTCAGAGCTGTGTAAAGTCTTTGGAGCACATGAGACTGTGCATGGAGCCAAGTCAAGGAGTTCTCATCTCTCAGTTGCTTCTGTGAAAGTCTTTATTGGCATTGTAAGTTTGGAGGAGCTTTTGATGGATCAGTGCTATCTGTATTAGAATCTAATTCTGAGAAGCTCATTAGACCAGGGCTCTGACTAAGTCTTTCATCTAGGTGCTAGGAAAAGATGTGACCCAAAAAGATTGGGTATTTTCACAGTCTTAATTGAAGTTGTGGGCCAAAGAAGGATTTTTACTCTGAAGACAGAGTTCCAGCTCCTTGTTAAGTGAATACTTTTTTCCATAAATCACTTCAGCTTCTGTAGGATGAATTGAGAAATGGAATAGGCTGTGTGCCTTTTTCCAGGGGTAGAGAACATGGATATTCTCGGGAAGAATGCAAATACGCTCATGTGGTGCCTTTCTGGAGTGCCTGCCTCAAGGATCAGGGGCTGCTAAATTTTCAGCATGTCTTGTTCAAGCCCTGCTAATTATATATGACTGCACATACATAATTTGATTACCCTGAGATTTAAATATGAGTGACATTTTGAAACAGACATTCTTGGCTTCTGGGAATAGCCATCTAATTTTCTAGGGTACTCATAATAGGTGAAAGGTTAAGCAGAAGGTTTGACCACTTTAGCTTTAAAGTGGTCAAAAGGTGTTAATGCCCTTCTAGAACTGTTGCTTTTTTTTCATAGACAGTGTGGGCTGTAGGCTGAGCATGATGGAGAGGTAATTGAAACCTTAGGGAAAGAAATCTTGGCCATTTCTGACTAGCTGTATTGGAAACATTCTGAATTCTTCAGGGAAGAAATCTTGGGCCAATTCTGGCTAGCTGTATTAAAAACATTCTGAATTCTTCTACTGTGACTGCAAAATGTACAGGAGAAGTCAAGACTTCACAAATGGTACAGTGATCAAATAGACATGAACAATTGCTCTGAAGGAGATGTCACGTTTGCTTTGGTCCAAGTCACAACTTTACCTTGAATCTCATCAGCTCTTCTGCTGGCAGAGCACTGCAGTTATTGCTGGTCAGTTCTGCTTGAATTGTAGCTAGTTATGTATGGTGAGGCACGAGAGATTCAGGGGTGCACATAGCTTTCTGCAGGGCTTCTGGGTCTTTGTTAATTTCCTTCCTTGAGGCAGTGGATACCTCATTTTGTGACTTACATTCAAAAAGCAGGTACATCATGCTGACAGCCCCACCAACTATCTAGCCTGTTTTGGACCAGGGGTGTGGCTACCAATGTAAAGTGAACAGATACTTTGGATTTAGTGCCTAGTTAAATATTCCTTATATCAGCTGCTTGGAGGTGGAAGTCGTTTTCATGTACTGGTGTCATGGTGATTGGAAATTCAGTAAAATTAACAGTGCTTCTACTTTCAGGTCTGAAAGTCAACTTTCCAAGGTTACTACTTGCTAGTGGACCACTGCACAAGTTCATACAGCTGCCTGCCTCGGGGGTCTCCTTATTATTAGCACTGCTGCTATGCCATTTTGTTCTTGGGAAATAGGAGATCTGCATTTTCCTCCTTCCTCTGCAGTTTGACCACAGTTAGAAGTTAAAAGTCGAGATTCTGTGATCTAAAAGTGTAAAACTACCAACAATTTCTTTATGATAGATTTCCAGGTAGACATTCACTTCTGTTCTCTTTAACAATGCCAATTTTACTGTCTTTGAGGACTTATGTGCCATGACATCTGTCTATCTTTTTAGAGGAACTTAGACCTGTGGCTAATGTGTATACTTTGGTCTCTTTGATCTCACTCTAAAACTGTGCTGGATAATATACTGGATTTAATCTCTGTGTTAGTGGCTTATTGACTGAATTTTTCCTCTGTAAGTCTAACTTTGTACATCTATGTCTTCCTCAGGCCTGGCAATATCTGGGAACCACCCAAGCAGAGAATGAGCAGGAGCTTTTGGCGATCAGCGCCCTCAGACAGTGAGTGTTGCTGCAGAGCTGCTGAGTGTGGCTTCTTATTGGATGTGTGGTGCCACAAGGACCCCTTGGCTGTCACGGGGTGCTCTGTCTTGATTGTTTTACCTCCTGTGTCTGGGTGTCTCCTACACTGATTTAATGTTGCATTCACTTCTCTTTCTTTGCCCTGCAGGTGCCTGGAGCTGCAGCCTGGGAACCTGACAGCACTTATGGCTTTAGCAGTCAGCTTCACCAATGAGTCCCTGCAGAAGCAGGCGTGTGAGACCCTGCGGGACTGGCTGCGCCATAAACCAGACTATGCCCACCTGCTGAACAAGGAACCTGAGGAGAGTGTCTCGGGGACAAGCCTGGGGCCTTCCAAGCGTGTCCTGAGTTCCCTGCTCTCTGAGTGAGTGATTGGGCTCAGACTGGTCCGGGCAGGAGCAGAGCGAGCAGGCCGAGACCGACTCTCCACAGTACACCAATATCCTGTTCTGTGCTTTTCCAGCTCGCTGTTCATGGAGGTGAAGGAGCTGTTCTTAGCAGCTGTGCGCAGCAACCCCTCAACTGTGGATCCTGATGTCCAGTGTGGCCTGGGTGTCCTTTTCAACCTCAGTGGCGAGTACGAGAAGGCTGTGGATTGCTTCAGTGCAGCGCTCAGTGTGCGCCCCAATGTAAGAAAGGGGCAGACTGAGGGTGCTGGAGGCACTAGGAGGTTTATGGGTGAAGGTTTGGGTGGAGGTGGTGCACGTGCAAGAGGTGCATATTTGGAGTGGAGGAATAAGACAGACATATGAGGAAGGAGTAATTGGCTTGGACCTTTAGGAGATCCAGTTCATCTCAGCCCTTTTTTCTGTGTCCATTCCTCCAGGACCACCTTTTGTGGAACAAGCTGGGTGCCACCCTGGCCAATGGGAATCGGAGTGAAGAAGCAGTGGCCGCGTATCGTCGGGCCCTGGAGCTCCAGCCGGGATATATCCGCTCTCGCTACAACCTGGGCATCAGCTGCATCAACTTAGGCGCCCACCGGTGAGCACAGGATGGGCTGCTCTGCTGTCACCTGTGGGTTTGTGTGCGTTTGGGGGAGACTGACTGCTGTAGGTTATGAGGGCAGAACCACACTGCCTGCAGCCTTCTCTTGGCATAGGGTGATAGGTTTCTCCTTGAGTCAGGTCATATGAGCTCTCAGAGAACCAGTCACACCTGAGATAGCTCTGCTACCCAGAATGGCATAAAATTAGCAGGATGGCCTCTGAGGTAGTTTTGGAAACAGAAAAAGTTTTAATGAACGGCAAAATAACAAAGCTCTTTCAGAGAAAAACCTGAGCTGGGGCAAGAGGTTCCTGCTCCTGCTAAAACATTCCACAAAAGCGGAATGTTTTTCTTTTTCTAGTGAATTACCTAGGTGGGACTTTTTGGCCTCTGTCCAATTGGCAATCCGAGGTCTGAGGTGAAGTCTCAAAGGTCCTATGAGGTGTCTTTTGACCAAATTGAGGAGAGAAAGTTCTGGGCTTTTTTCCTTTTTAAGCAGACAAAGAATAATTTGGTCACTCTGTCAACAGGGGGCACATTCCTACGCTAGGAGAGCAGAGCGAGTGTGTGGACTCTGCCCAGAGATCCAAGTGTCATGCAGTTACAGGTGGAGGCCATCTGGACTCCTGATTCTTCTAGAGGGAAAAGGGGGACCTCTGGTTCTGGAGCGGGGTAGGATCTGGGAAGAGGAGGAAACTGTTTTGGATTGGAAATACTTTAGAAGCAAATGGGGAAGGGAGTGTGAAATGAACCATCTTTTCCACTAAGCATGTTCTTCTGTCGACAGTGAGGCTGTGGAGCACTTCCTGGAGGCTTTGCACATGCAGCAGAAGAGCCGAGGTCCGCGAGGGCAGCAAGGAGCCATGTCTGACAACATCTGGAGCACCCTGCGCATGGCTCTCTCCATGCTGGGGCAGAGTGACCTGTATGGGGCAGCTGATGCCCGTGACCTGCCCACACTGCTGAAGGCATTTGGCCTCCAGCAGTGACTCTGGGATAGGCTCCCCTGCGAGTGCAGCGGTTGCCAAGCCCAGCAATGACCTTAGGGAGAAAATGTTCATGAGGGTTCACACACATCTTTGCCCAGGTAGGGCAGATCATTGGCAACTGTTTATTTTTAAGTACCCGGTGAAGTGTGCAACTTCCCCAGCCTGTTTGTTGTGGCCTGAGCATTTCTGAATGGTTCACATTATCACCTCCATGACGACTGACACCGCTGCTTCACAGATGATCAAAATGGGGAAGACAGCAGCATCCTGCCCTCTTGCCAGACTGCATTTGCAGTAGTGCCCAGCTTGGCTGTGAGACCTTGGCTGTGAGAGCCATTCTGCAGACTGCCTGCAAGGGTGTGTCTTGAGTTCAGGCTGCTTTGGAGGATTGGGACTGCTGTTTCATCCAAAAGGGTGAAAAGTTGTGGGGCTTGAGCATGCTTCCCCATGTATGTGCTTGCATGTGTGTATATGTGGGTTGCTAGGGAAAACTGGGGGAGCAGTCCCCTTTCCTGGCCACTGGTAACTTCATGGTACAGCCGGATGCTACTTCTCAGTGTCTTCATGAACCTTTTAAGACAAGCATATTGTACTGATGCTGGGGACATGGGTGGAGGCCCTTACCCTGTCAGGGTAAGGGGAGATCCCAGAGGTCAGGCTTGAGAGAAGGTGATAGGAATAAAAGTCTGAAATGTAACCTCTTCCAAAATATGGTGGGGAAAGGGGTGAAGTCTTAATTTTCTCTTGCTCATCTGTCATTGTTTTCCTTTGTGCAAAGGTCCCCATCTTGTGTGTAACTGAATCTTGTTAATTATAAATATCTGTATATGATTCTATTGGGGAAAATGTTTTTTAATTGTAAAGTATTTTGTATAATAAAGGTATAAGCCCACTACTTTTCAAAAGATGGATTTGATTCTCTCTCTGTTTCTCTCTCCCCTTTTGACCTAGGTTTTGTTTTATTGATAGCTTGCATGCAGATGAAGCTTAAAGGACCTCTTTTTGCTGTAGCCCCAGGCTTCAGCTCAGTGAGCCAGCAGAAGAGCCTCCCTGTGCCAAAATCTCTCTTTTTTTCTTGCTCAGGTTTAGAGGTCAGTGATGTACTTTTTTTCCATCTTCTGGCCCTCTGCAGAGAGGGAAGTTGTGTTGCATTTTATCACCCGTTTAAGACTGCTGCAGTAGTCAAAGCTGGGGGCTGACATAGGAAGCGCTGCCCCTTCCTGTTCCATCAGACACCTGTTTCTTCATGCCTCCACCTCACAGGCTTGTTTTTCTCTCTCTGCTGGAGCAGAAAGTGTGTGCAGAGAATAGTATTTACTGTATATTTTCTGAACTTTATTTTCCCCTTTATCTCCCATTCAACCCTGTGGCACTGAGACCTACATGATTTCTGAGACTGCTGTAGTGCATGCAAAACAACCTGCTGCTTTTGCTGTCTGAAAGGAAGGGAAATGCTACTTCTGTGTCCTGCTTGCCCACACTGCTGGTCAGCAATGTCTTTTGGTTTTTACTTACCTCAGTCCTCTGTCAGATGTTTTCCTTAGTGAAAGAAAGCATTCATGCCTATGCTGTGCCTCACTTGCTGTCTAGCTGTTCTCCCTTCCCCAGTTCTCTGCTGTTGTTCACACCACTGATTTCCTTTGCCTCTTTGGTGCACCACGTTCCTCTCTGTTCATATTCCCATTACCATTGCTTGGCTTTCTCATGTTTTCATCCTCAGATTTCCTCAGTGCTTCTCCTCTCCTAGGTTCCCTAGTTGCCTCAATTTCCCTCGCAATATCTCTTAACCTCTTGACTTAGTGTCGGTGTCCTTCCCTATCCCGCATGTCCTCGTCCCTGCTGGTAGGTTGGCTGTTACCATTTGTTTGCTTTCCCTGGAAATTGTTCTCATTTTCTTCCCCCTGTCCCTGCTAAATTATCTCTCAGCATCTCTGCTCTACCTTTTGCTGAGGCTGAACCTTCACCTGAGCACTGGTCTCTGTTTAGTCTCCCAGGGCTGAGTGAGATTGAGCTGCCTCTGTCCAGGTCCTGTGGGACTGTCCTGTTGAGAGCTGCCTTTGGAAGTGGGGTGTTGATGCAGTGAACACCAGCTGGCTCACTGGATCTGCATTCTGGTTCCATGCACAGTTTTGCCTGTGCTCTGCAGCCCTGTCTCTGGTGTCCAAACCCAGCTTGTGCTAATGCTCTGTGTGCATCATGATCCTCGTTTGCATTTCCAGCCACATTCATGTTTTCTGTTACCAAGCCCAGTTGTACAGCATGGGTGGGTAGCAAGTACCAAAAATTCTACATTCATGTAAAGGCAGTGAGGGATGTTTGCATGTCCCTAATCCAACCCCCTGCTCACAACAGGCCTAACCCTAATAGTAGATTGGGAAATTGAAGACCTTATAAATGATTGTGCTCTCCAATTTTTTCACTTTTCCCAATGCTCAGAACAGTGGCAGGGCCTATCACCACTGAAAATTTGTAAGAGATCCCAGCATAACCTTTACCAAGTTCCTGGGCTTACCACGACACTAACCTTTCATAGAGCCAGAAGTGAGTGGTCAAAGAGGGTAGTTCAGTACATGCTTTTCCACCCACATTTCTTAATGTGTTTCTGCTGTATTTCTTCCTTCAGTGTTGTATTTATTTGCTGCTTAAGAACCCAAGAAGTCATGGAGTCTCTTGGTGATGGCTTTACCACCCAGCCCGAAAATGAAAATGTGCTTTCAGGTCTTTATACCTCTAGCCACAGTGTTCCTCATTAGCTTCCATCCTTGTCTAGGAAGTGGTTGTGCTGTCATTGCTTATTCTTCACCACTGCAGTTTCCTCTCTTGAGCTGCTGATCCTCATTACAATTCTGAGGGTTTTTTGAGTTGCAACCCCCTGAGTTCAAGTTTTGGGTCCCAGGCTCTTAGCTGTTGTGCCTCTGTGTGCTGAGGTCTTTCTGGTCTGGAAGGTGTTCAGAGCAGGCCTTCTCTAGGGAAATGCTCTAGGGGTCGTGGCCTGATGTGGGTCTTCATGGAAAGAGCATCAGGCAAGCAGATAGTGGCTAGTCTCATTTTCTCTAGGAATCTGCTGTTTGAAATAATGTCTGACTCAGAAGTTGCATCAGTATGTTTGTCTTAGAGCTTTTGGTAAATTTTTTCTCTGCCTGTGACCTGTTGATTTTTAAACCAGATGATGCCTTTGGTCTTCACGATGTCTTGTGGATGCACACAAGAACTGTGTTTAAATTCCTGAAGTATTTTCTTCTGTTTTTTAAGCCTGCTGCCTCTTCCTTTATGGTCTCCTCTTTCAGTTTCTGTAAGACAGCAAATAAAACAGTCCTACTGGAGTCCACGTGTCCCCAGGGGGAGCCCTTTTCCCAACCTCTGTACCCCACTTCTGTATCTTTTCTAGTTTTAGTATGTTCTTGCAGTACTTCCTTCATGCCCCAGCCTGCCTCAGAGCCCTGACCACACACACTCTGCCACTTTCTCTCCTCTGAGTTGGCCCCTGCTGCTCGGAAGTCTTTTGGCAGGCAAGGAAGGGCTGATAGCAGCACAGCAGCTCTTCCACCTGCAGCAGCAAAGTGGCACCAGAGACAGCCCCGCCAGACAGGCCTCTTGGCCAGAGCAGACTCTGGCAGCTTCTCTGTCCTGGTCCCTTGCTCACTTAGGAAAGTGTTCCTTTGCACCCACAGGGGAGAAGAGAAACTTTCCTGTCACTGCTACTTTGAGTACGGCAAGGATCGTCTCATATTTTCTGGTGGTTTTTAGATGCGTAGTTTGAGAAATGTAAAATTTTAAAACTCCACCTGTCCACGACTTTAGCTAGAGTCGTAGGTGCAGAGATCCCCCGAAAAGTCTGATGCCTGGTGGGTTGGTTTTTTTCTGAAGTGCTTCCATTGCTCTGTCACATTTCTGAAGCAGAAGTGACACCTAGTGTTGAATCGAGGGCAGGTCCGTGTCTGTCACACGTGCTTGGATGGGGACACCAAAGGGTTTAGTAGCACAGCTTGCTAATTAAACTCCAAAGGAACAAAATGCTGGATGAATTTTCTAACGTGCCGCTGTAGGTGCGAAATGTGGTGCTGGGAAGCGAAGACCTTTTGACCCATGCTGAGCATGGGTCTTTGTGTTTGTGGAGTCCAGCGTAGCAACTGTTCCATGGAAAATGATTTGAATATTTATTAAAAAACTCAAAAACCAACCCAGCTGGGTTCTGATGTTTTGAACTAGCAGTTACTCACAGACAACCTGTAGCCTTTTCTTTCATCTCGGAAGTGGAGACTTGGGAAAGGAAATAATAGTTAGAAAAGATCTTCACTTTGTTTCCTGACATCTGTGTGTTGTCAAGTGGGACTTAAAAGGCTTTGGTCAGTCTCTGTTTGCTGTGCCTCTCCTTCCAGCACAATTTCTTTGGAGCTTACTCCCAGTGTTGTGACTGAAGATGCAGCAGTCATCCAATAGGATTCTGCCATCTCTCCTTTTGATGAAAAAGTGGTGTTCAGTTTGCTGTACTGAAGAGCAGCAACTGGGAAGTGCAGCAGAGGAAAGCAAAGAAAGGGGAGTTTGTGTGAGATACATGCTAGGCAAAATAAAAATAATAAAAATAAGGGGCTTTTTTTTTTTTTTTTTTCCCAGAGGGGTTTGGTAGTGAATGCATTTATTAGCATGTAGGCTGTTCACAGTTTTGGGTTCTGTGGTCCAGTGGCATGTTCCAATATTGCATTTTCGGGGGCTGTTTTGCTTGAGAAATAGGAGTTGGAGAGTGAAAAGTGGGAAAGAAACTTTATTTTTGTGATGAAGAATGACATTACTAGCACTAACAACTGCTTAGTGAGTAAAACCCCAAAGCCACCTTCTCCAACCACAAAACCAAACCTCCAAAATAAAAGAAGCAGTGTTCTGCTGCCTTGAGTCCAAAACTACCAGACAAAAACAGCAGACAGAAATTGGGGGAGGTATACCTCATATGTGATTTTATTGGTTTTTTTAGTCCTCTTGTTTTAAAGTAAAGAGTAAAAACAGATGAGTACTGAGATACAAACTGAGATATCTGCAGGGATAGAGCAGGATAAGAGCACAGCAGGATCTGGTGGTTGAAGGAGATTGTTGTCAGTTAGATTTTTCTACTGTTGTACCTTTTCCAGCACTGTGAAGTGGGTGTATATGTGACATCCACAGCTTTAAGTGAAATTGTTTTATAACCCTGCAATCTAGTAGTAAATAGTCTTGAAAGAAAGAAAGAAAGGAAGGAAAAAAAAAACCTAGAAAACCAGTTTTATGAAAAAGATGAAAATATTTTAGTCTTTATTCTTCCCTTGCTGGAGTGTTTTTTGCATAACTGCACATTTTCAAAGAATCTGCGTGTCATCATTCATCTTGCTCCTTCTGTTGCTTTTCATCTGCTGAGGGCAATAGAGGAAGAGGGATTTATCCTCCTTCTCTTAGCTTTTCACTTTTGTCTGACCCTTTCAGATTTTGAGATACCACTGTTTCTGCAGGAGGGGGATAAGAGGAATTTTAGGAAACATTGTTTCCCATAAATTTGCTGCACCCGAGGTGTCGTGTCCAGCTCTGGGGAGCTCAGCACAAGTCTCAGGCCATGAACCAGTTGGGATGAGTTCAGAGGAGAGACATGAAGCTGATCAGAGGGCTGGAGCCCCTCTCCTGTGAAGAAAGATTGAGAGAGCTGTGGTTGTTCAGCCTGGAGAAGGCTGTGGGGTGACCTTGTTGTGGCCTTCTAGTACCCAAAGGAACTAAAAGAGAGCTGGAGAGGAACTTTTCAACAAGGGAACACAGTGGGAGGACAAGAGGGAATGACTTCAAGGTGAAAGAGGGCAGGTTTAGTTTAGATATTAGGAACAGTGCTTTACTGTCAGGGTAGTAAGGCAAGGAACAGATTGCCCAGAGGAGCTGGGAATCCCCTATTCCTGGAGTAGTTCAAGGCCAGGTTGGATGGGACTTTGAGCACCTGGTCTAGTGGAAGGTGTCCCTGCCCATGCCAGGGGGGTTGGAATGATCTTTAAGGTCTCTTTCAACCCAAACCATTCTGCGATCCATAAGGAATAAAAGCAAACAAACCCAACCCATAAAGAAAACTCCATAAATTTTCCCAATATCAACCCCTCAACCCCACCCTGTGGGGTTCTGCATGGTTCAGTGACTTACTTCCTTGTGCATAAAGCACCATATAGGTGAGATTAACGACATTAAAAGCCATTTAGTTTTCAATGCAATAACACTAGGACAGATGGTCAATGACAACCAGGAACTCATTGCTTTCTGTGAACCTGGGAGTACAGGGATCCTTTACCACGCTCTTGCAGTAGCACAAAAAGGATGGCAAAGGATTCCATCATAGAGCATTCCATCATGCATCACCTTCTGATTTTCCTCAAAGCTGTGAAAAAACCCACTGCCAGCTTTGGTTCTCTGCAGGGAGTACGTGCATGGCTTAGGAGTTCACTGTTGGCTGAAATGTGAAATTGAGAAATGAAAACTGCTCTGTACCATAGCTGAGATAGATACACTCAGACTTGGGCTTTGGGATGCCTTCATGGCTCATACATTTGGTAAAAGATGTTTTTTCTGAGTCTGCAGGTGCTAGGAAAGATGGGAATGTTTAGTTCACAATTAATTATGTCATTACACATTATTTGGTTTTTTGTTTCAGGAACACAAATAATAATTTAACGAGAAAAACATATTAGTAAGCTAAGAAGAATGAATGTTGTTCAATGGCAGTGGAAATCCATCCTGTTCTAGGATGTTTTAGTCCCTCTTTCAAGCATTCCTCACATTGTTGTGCTCATTCTTCCTCCATTCTCTTTCCCAGACAGTGGACACAGTGGAATGGGGTATTCCCCTTTCCAGCACTGAACTGTAGGCTGAGGTCACTGCAACACACAAAAACATGTCCTAAAGCTGTGATTTGCCTGTTCAGGAAAGGATTTCTCATCTAGCAGTTGCTATAAAGTGAGGGCCTGTTTATCTTCAAAACCCCAAAATTTCAATTTATGAATTTCAATTGCTCTGCTTCCAACATCTGCAGAGCAGCAAAACAATGGACCACATGGAAAAACCCCCAAAGCCTCAAGTATTTTGATGCTGGCTTAGTTTTGTGATCTGGCACACCATGGGCTCAGCCAAGCACCAGCATGGGTGCAAAGAGGTGCAGCATGAGGATTTGGCTGGATCTGGTCAACAGGCTGCTTGTTTTGCAGGGATGAACTATCTCCCTTCCCAGCTCTCCATCTTCTCCAGTTACTTCCTACTTGACAGAGCAGGGGTGCCTCAAGTGAACTAATGAAGATCCTACTGCTTTCTCCAGCAGCAGAACAGCTTTCTGACATGCCAGGCAGTGAACCTGTCTGAAAATATATTACAGGGTGATCTTGAAAAGAGAAAAAAAGTAAAAAAATATTGCACTGCAACTCTGCCAGAGCCTCCTGGCCCTGCTTTAGCAGCTCTGCCTCACTGCAGCTGCTCAAATGGCTGCGTGGGAGAGAAAGAGGAAGAGAATTTAATAAAACCCTACTTAAATGCCCCCTCTGTCAAGTGGAATGTCCCAACAAAACCCTTTGGAAAACTAACATTGATTATTATATTTGCTTCACAAGTAAAGGAAAAATTTGCAATAAGCAGAAAAATTCTACAGCCTGTGTCACAAGGTACTTTGATACATTTTTATTACTGTGATTCATCTGCTTCTGGAGGAGGAGGACAAACAAGAACCAAAGTTCTAAGGTTTTATCGAGGGCTTATGCTTCAAGAGACTTTTGACCCAAAGCAATAACACGACTGCTTGTAGAAAGATCAAAATTTAAATAAAATCGTTAATGATTTTTGTTCACTTATTGGCCATTTCTCAGTACTGTTGACTGAGGTGTTTCACAAGACTTCTGAGCCAGCTATAAATGTGGGCAGGTGAGATGCCCTTCCCAGCCACAGCCCTGCACAGGAGGAATTGCCCTCAGCTCTGCCCTGCAGCTGACAGCAAGGTAAGAGGCACCCTTTGCACAGCAGGGCTGGAAGGGTTCCTTGGGCAGCTGCAGGGCAATGCAGGGCAAGGGGAGGAGGCTTCAGGGCTGGGCTGGGAGCTGCAGCAGAGCCGTGAGGGTCTGCTGTGTGTAGAGCCTGAACCCATCGCTCAGGGCAGGAGGAGATGGATGGCTGCTGCAGAGAGACAAACCTGACCGAGGGAGAGGCTGGAGGGGGCCAGGGATACACAAGTGTCAGGGGTGAAAGTGAAAATATTCTACAAATTTGTCTTGGTCGTGGGATCTTTATGTTGCATCGGCGAAATTAAATGGGTCGTTATTCATACTTTTTCTACAAGTAGAAAGTAATTACAGTAGTGCCCAATCAGTCAGTGAGCCTCAGCTCACGTCCTCTCAGCTTCCATATATGCTTTTATAACAGAGAAAAAATACATGTTTTTATTCACATGAAGTTTTTTTCTGTAAAAAAAGTGAGGTTTAAGTGATTCAGGTTTTTAAATTATGATGCACATGTCTTGCATGCTACTGCATGTTACCATATTACTATGGCTCTTTTAATCTTACTGGGGATATCTGTCTTTTCCCATCCCTTCTCAATATCAGCTAGAGGAATGGCTTTTTTAGTCCCATTTATTTGCCCTGAAATGTAAATCTTTGCTTCAGTAACTGTTACATGATTTAGAGAGGGAGCTGTTATCATAACTGACTGCTTATTACTATTCCTGTAGCTGTTACTAGTAAACACTGTGGCTTTTTACCTGAACTCAGATGACTGTGGGGAATTAGATATGTGTATTGGTAGTAGTGTTAGGAAAAGACATTTAAAACCTGAAATTTAGTCTGATTTAAAGAGCTGATGCTTACAACTTGATCGCTTCTCAGTGTATGTCAAGAGAAGGAATCTCTTGATTTCAGTAAAATTCAATATAAAAAGAGAAATAAGGTGTTTCAGTGAATTTAAAGTTCATTTCTGCCCTTAAAAGATAGGTTTCCCCCCCCCCCAGTTTTGTGTAAAAAATTCACTTTCTTTTGGAAATTAATTGCATGTCTCACTACTTTTATATTGCATTCTATGTGGCTCATGAAGCCTACTCCAAATAATGAGTGCCAGTTTTTCTAAAATATTTCTCAACTGCAGCATCAATCATCAACAGAAAGTTGATTTATCATGAGTTGTATATTTTATTTTGCTATTGTTTAGGATACACCAATCAGATGTTAAACAAAATGTTAAACACTCTGGTGTCACTCACATGTATACATAGTACATGAAACAGGACTGTTGTGGTGTAAAAATCTCATTTTACTTTTTTCTTCCAAATTGAAATTTCTGTGTCATGCCCTCACTCTTTCACAGCTGCTGCTGTGTTTATCTTCTGCTAAAATTGTTTTTCATTTCCTTTTTACCTTTTGTCCCCTCTGGTTTCCAGCATTTCATGTCTGGTGTGTGAAGGCCTCTTAGAAGCATTTCTTGTTTTCTGTTTTCATTTTCTGCAGGCAGCCATCCAACAGCAGAAAATCCAAACCCCAGAAGTCCTGCTGAGATGGGAAAAATCATCGTTTATGAGCATATCAACTTCCAGGGTATGTCCAAAGAATTCCACACCAACATTGCCAACCTAAAAGATGTAGATTGGAACGATTGTATCTCCTCAGTGAAAGTAATTGGCCATCCTTGGGTGGCTTATCAGCATGCAGACTATAAGGGACAGTTGCTAGTACTTGAGGAGGGAGATCATGACTTCGTTGGCAAAAAGATGAATGACAGGATCAGCTCTCTGCAGGTGATCACTGAAAATCTGCACAATCCCCAGATCACTCTCTATGAGCATGCTGATTATCAAGGGAAGAGCAGAATAATAAGAGAAGCAACCAACCTGTCCAGGGGACATGACGATAACACCACGTCTTCCCACAAAGTGCAGAAAGGTGTCTGGCTGCTGTGTGAGCACAGCGATGGAGGTGGAAAACAATACCTTGCCCGAGAGCACGAACACCTTCCAAATTACAAGGCAATCAAGTTCAATGACAAGCTTTCCTTCCTGCGCCCCCTGCGCCCTGGCTGTGGCTGTTAGAATGCAAATCCTGCAGCGCTGAGAAAAGACGCAGCCCCGGCAAGAAATTTGACACCTCGATCTCCGGCTCTGCTTGCGTCGCTTTTACCCCAGTGTCACAGAACCGCCGAACGTGAGAGCTCTCCTGCCCCACAAATGGCTCTGCCATTGTCTGTAATCCATTTTGTGTTGGTGCCAATAAAGAATCTTTTGCAATCAGCGGTGGGGTTGTTTTTATGCAGTGCTCAGTGTACATAAACATTTCACTTTCATGGAAAGATGTCTCTGTGTATCCAGAGAATGTTTTGTGCAGTCACTTGCAAACATTTTTCATGGATCTTTCCCGTAGAATTTTATCTCCTTCCAGTTTCACTGTCCAGAAACATTGCAACCAGACTAAAGAGCTTGGTAAGCATTTTAATTATTGCTGTGATTAAGTTATTGCTGGGCCAACTTTCACCTGCTGCCTCTATTTAACTACCCCATGTATCTCAAGGCATTGATCGTAGAATCCTAGAATCCTACGAGCCTGAGGTTGGGAGGTGCCTGAAAGATCATTTCGACCCTCCTGCCGTGGGCAATGACATCTTCCACTACCCCTGGTTGCTCAAAGTCCCATCCAGCCTAGCCCTGAATACTTCCAGGGACAGGAAATCCACAGCCTCTCTAAACAGCCTGTTTCAGTGCCTCATCATCTTCATAGTAAAGAACTTTTTCATAACATCTAATCTAAGTCTCTTCTCTTTTAATTCAAAACCATTCCATCCTCATCCTATTACTAGTTGCCCACTAAAAAGCTGCTCCTGCTCTTTCCTGTAAAGCCCTCTTCAAGAGCTGGAAGGCTGCAATGAGATCTCCCTGGAGCTTTCTCTTCTCTGGGATGAACAACCCCAGATTTCTCAACCTGTCTTAATAGGAGAGGTGCTCCCACCCCATGGCCATCTCCCAGTCTGTGCTCCCACATCTGGGATTGCCCTGACCCAGGTGCAGCACCTTGCACTTGGGCTTGTTGAACTTCATGAGGTGAGTATGGAGTCCCCTCCCAAGTTTGTCCAGCTCTCTCTGGATGGGATCCCATCCTTTTGTTGTGCCAGCTGCGCCCCTCAGCTTTGTCATCTGCAAACTTGCTGAGGGTGTCATTGATAAAGATCTTAAAAAGTGCTGGTCCCAGAACAGAGCCCTGATGGACACCCTGATGGACATTGAGCCACTGACCACAATCTCTGGCTGTGTGGCTATTTCCCAAACAGGCCACCCTTCAAACCTGTGTATCTCAGTCTGGAGATAAGGATGCCACATGGGAACACGTCAAAGTTCTTAAGGAAGTCGAGGTATGTGAGCGACATTGGTTGGGTTCCCCTGGTTGATGTCTGCAATCCCTCCATCACAGATGGCCACCAGATTGGTCAGGCATAATCTGCCCTTTGTAAAACCATGCTGGCTCTCTTGGATCACCACCTTGTCTGGCATGTGTCTTAGAATTGCTTCCATGGGGATCTGCTCCATGATCTTCACAGGCATAGAGGCGAGGCTCACTGGTCTGTAGTGCCTCAGATCTTCCTTTCTCTCCTCTTTAAAAATAAGAGTGATATTTCCCTTCTTCCATTCATCAAGGATTTCACCTGAAGGCCATGATTTTTCAAATATGATGGAGGGTGGCTTGGCAACAACAGCAGCCAGTTCCCTCAGGACCCTGGGACGCCTGTCATCCAGTCCCACAGACTTGTGTCTATTCAGCCTCATCAAATGGTCTCAAACCTGCTCTTCACTTACAGTGGGAGTGACTTCTCTCCCCCAGCCACTACCTGCAGCTTCAGCAACTCCAGAGACATGGGAAACCTGACTTCCAGGGAAGACTGAGGCAAGGAACAACTGAGTACCTCAGCCTTCTCCACATCCATTGCCACCAGCTCTTCCTTCTTGTTTATTGGTGGGGAATGGGCATCACATTCTACTTGGCCTTGATTTTCTGCCCAGTGCTCTTGCAGAGGCCCTGGTGTGTCAGTCCACACAGGCAGGCAACTGGGACAACAACAAGCTTGTGGCTGGACCACAAAGAGTAAAGCTATTTCCATTTCCATGGGCTCAGGAGCCCCCAAATTCTACAGGTCAATTACTCTGGTGCTTGAGGAGGGAGAGGACAGCGTTGTTGGTGAAAGATGAAGGACAGGATCAGCTCTGTGCAGCTGATTGCTGAAAATCTGCCCAATCTGCACATGGAGCCCCAAACACGCTGTGCTATCGACTGCTGGGCTTGGTCCCACTTTGAAATAAACCCTGCAGGCTGTGCTGGCGTGTCAGCCACCCGTGCTCCTCTGCTTGGCTCAGGTGGGCAGGTACAATGGGGATGGCCCAGAATCCATGTGCTTTGGAGCACTTCTTACTGCTTTGCATCCAGTTTCAGGTTTCCTTGCTCTGTTCACCAAAGCGGGATTTCCAAATTCAATTCCAAGAGCATCTGGCATTCTTCCTACTCTTTCTTCCTACTCTAGAACATGTGTTTTATAGAAGTAAGTCAACTGGAAAATGTCACCTTCTGCCCAAAAGAGTTTGTGGAAGAAATTATTTTGGAAGTCTTATTAAAGTGCCTTGGTCATGTCTGAGGGATCCCTTTCAGAATCTCAGCATGATAATGATGTTACATAGGCACTGTTACTTGGAGAGGGATTATTTTGGATGTGTCTAGTTATATTTCCTAGGAAATACACTTAATGATATTTCCTTTTTGAAAACCACCATTTCTTAGAGAGGAAAGAAGGTATTATCCTCTTTTCTTGGCATATGTAACTGAGAAGTTCCTTACAGCCAGGAGGTCTCTGAGGCAGATGTCTCTGAGTTTTCCCTCTGTTTCTTTTGGGTGAAGCAAATATTACATTGCCTCCCAAAGCTGCTGTTACTCTGATATTAATCAGTTGACATTCCTGTCTGTCTCTGTCTCTCCTGGCCACCAGAGAGGGGATTTTCTTCACTTTGGGGGTTGTGAGGAGGTGGTCTAGTTGCCCTTGGGGTGCAGTGCAGACCAGCTGGCAAGTTTTACACTGCTCAGATAGCAGTAGTCTTGGCATCTCGTCCTCTGGTCATCCTCACCCTCATGGCAGATTTTAGGAGGCCTCTCAGGAGGAGATATCAGCAACAGTGGCATTCCCTACTGAACTTCTCACGTGATGTTATCCCTATAAAAGCACACTGTGCAATACTTTTGCCCAGTAAAGACTGAAGGTTTGTCACCTCTGCCTGCCAACACAGGAATAAACCGTACCTGGAAGTCCCAAACCCTGCTAAATTCCACATGGTATTAAAAAGAGTAAAACAACAGCTGCTTGCAAAATCAACAGTCAGCAAAAATCCTTCACAGAGGGGATAATTAATCCACGGTGCAAACGGACATTTGAAGAGAATACAGCATAAGGAAGGCTTGTGGCATTCCAAAAGGAGTTGTGTAAACAAGAAAGCTTAGACACTATGGCTGCCACAGAGAGGTGATGCATATACAGAGTCAACTTTTCTTGGCTTGATCAGAAACAGGTTCAGGCCTGTTTGGGTAAACACGGAATATAAAACATGGGACTTACAGTCAGATCTAGCCTGGCCAGTAAAAGGTGGTGTTACACATTAACCACTTCTCTAATTCCCAGTGATGCTGCGTTTGTTTCTGTGTTTCAGGGCTCTGGCACAGCTCCTTTGGGGCAGCTCTGTGAGTGAGCCACTGTGACTCTCCACCTGCAGGGCAGCTCCACTGCCCAAGCAGCCTCCATCAGAGCAGAGCAGGGAAACCAGCAGGCAGCATGTTCTGCTGCACATCCCTTGGTCTATGGGGCTTTGGCAGGATAATTTAACATTCTCTCGGGGAAATTCAAGCTCTTTTCCAAGTACCCAATTCTCAAACTTGCCGTTTGCAAGCTAGCAAGTTTTTACAGTGTCTTTCTTCCCTACTCATTTCATCTGCTACTGGAATTCCACAGCATGAATTTACAGCATCTTTTCTTGTATCCAACACTGAAAAGCCATTGTGGGAAGCAGGGCTGAAGCAACTCATTTTTTTCCCCATATGCATCTTCAAACACATCTTCCCTTTACCCAACAACAGAGCTGCCCCACGTTACTGCAGTTCCTGATGCTTCCTTTGATATTTTCTGGGTTTCCTTGTCAGAGTAAGGAATTCCCTTCCCTGGAGCTGACTTGTTTCTGTCATTTACACGGTCCCAAAGCCCAGTCCACTGAGCAGTCTCCCCATCAAATCTCTGTGTTTCCAATTCAGAAAGAAGGAAGTTGTGGGGACTGTGTCAGAGGCCTTGCAGACATCCAGGTAGATGGCATCTGCAGCCCTTCCCTTTTCCACTGAAGAAGTCACTCCATTGTACAAAGCCATGAGTTATTTGAACTGGACCTTCCTTTGCTGCAGCTGTGCAAATCACAAATCCCTTGCCTGTCATGTGCCTACAAATACAGAAAGAGAGAAGCAAGAAGCAGCTTGAGTCACTCACCTGTTGACACACCTCCTTGCTGAATCCCCCTTGGTGAGCAAGTCAATGGTTCAGTGAGCAGGTGAATACTCTGATAAAAGAGAAGAAATCTCCCCAGATCTCTTCTCCTTGAGGAATTGCCATCCCTTGGAGCAGTGGTGCTGTGCTGCTGGCCCCTCAGTGCCTGTGCTGTCATTCACACGGTGAGGACACGACAAACCTTATCAGGATCAGGGGAAACCCTGAACAAGTGGTGACCCCAAGGGTCTGTTCTGCCACCAGGGCTATTAAAGCCTTCCTTGATGTCACAGACAGGGGGTCAGGGGCACCCTCAGAGAGTTTGCAGGTGAGCCCAAGCTGAGGGGTGTGCTGCCGTGCTGGAAGGAAGGCTGCATTGTTACCAAAAACCTCGAGCAGCCTGAGAAATGGCCCCATGGGAACCCCATGGATTTCAGTAAGGCTGAGTGGGAGCCTGATTGCTCTGGATGTCAGAGCCATCACCAGGAGCAGCGTAGGTGAGGAAGGAACGGGCTGAGGGCAGCCCTGTGCAGAAGGAGCTGAGAACTCGGGGGGATGGAGAACTGGATGTGACCTGGCACTTGCCACCTGGGAAGCCAAATGTATCCTGGGCTGCACAAAGTGGAGCTTGCAGGATAAGGGAGATGATCCTTCCCTTCCAATCTGCTGTGGTGACACTCTCCCTGGAGTAGTGCACACAACCCTGGGGTATCCTGGACAAGAGAGACTCAGAGCTGCTCCAGCAAAGGCTGAGGTGGGTCAGACAATGTCCCAGGCTGGAGAACCTCCCGCAGAGAAAGGCAGAGACACCTGCAGTTGTTCAGCCTGGAGAAGACAAGGCTTCTGGGAGAGCTCATTGCAGCTTTTCCAAATCTGAAGGGGCTTCTAAGAAAGGCAGAGGGAGAGACTTTTTCCTCTGGCCTTTCAAGCTGAAAGAGCGTAGGTTGAAGCTAAACATTCCAAAGGAATTCTGCACTGGGAGGGTGGTGAGGCCCCGGAAAAGATTCTCTAGAGAAGATGTGGGTGCCCCACGCTGTGACCTCCCCCCTCAGTCAGTCTGCAGGCAGCACCAGCCTGGCTGTGGGTGCCGTGTGCTGGAGGGTAGGGAGCTCTGCAGGGGCATCGATGGGCTGGGGCCGGGGGTGTGGAGATCAGCAGGGACGGGGCCGAGGGCTGCCCTGCGGTCACAGAAACCCCACAGGTGGTAGAGAGAGCTGAACGTGATCCAGCTGTGCCCAGGTGTGCAGGAAGGCCAATGGCATCTGGCCTGGATCAGCAATGCTGTGGCCAGCAGGAGCAGGGCAGGGATTGTCCCCCTGCACTCAGCACTGCTGGGGCCACACCTCGAGTGCTGTGTCCATTCTGGGCCCCTCCCTGCAGGAAAGACCTGGAGGGGCTGGAGTGAGCCCAGAGAAGGGAAATGAGCTGGGGAAGGGTCTGGAGCACAGGTCTGATGAGAAACAGCTGAGGGAGCTGGGGGTGTTCCAATTGATGGGTTCCAAGTGCTGTGGCTCAGGTGGCTTCTGAAGGGGCACAAACATGAAGCCAGGGTCTAAGGTTATCAGGTCACTCACACGGGAATGAACTTTTGAACCAGAGCAATGAGATGTCTGGGTGTGGGGCATTGGAACCAAGCTAGAATATTTATTTTTGATTCCTGAGCATGACATCGACCAGCTGCTTGGAACTGGATGGTTCACACTTTAAATTCTGTGCAAGTATAAATGGAGGCTGGTGAGATGCCCTTCCCAAACCACTGCCCTGCCCTGGAGGAATTGCCCTCAGCATTCCCTTGCAGCTGACAGCAAGGTAAGAGGCACCCTTTGCACAGCAGGGCTGGAAGGGTTTCTTGGGCAGCTGCAGGGCAATGCAGGGCAAGGGGAGGAGGCTTCAGGTTGCTCTCAAAACCAGTTTATTTAATTTCACAGTGGGAGCATCCGTTCTATGTGATGCACATGAGGTCACACACCGATTTGCCCGGAGAGACGGCAGAAGGCAATAGCAGAGCTGATTCCCTTGCTGCCCCCTCAGGAGTGTCATGCCTTCCAGATGTCTTTCAACATGCAAAGCTACGTCACCAGCAATACCATCAGAATGTGCCAGGTCTGATCTGTCAGTTCCACCTCACACGGAGTCAGGCTTGAGCCATTGTGGCCCCCTGTCCCAGCTCCCAGCTGTGCCATCCCTGGGTGTTGGGTTAACCCCCGAGGCCTTGGGAGCTGCAGTGTGGCAAACAGACATCACACACATTCCCAGTTTTGGTCACCTGAAACATGTGCATGTCAGCACAGACACGTATTCAAGTGCGGGTTGTGCCTCTGCCCACGCAGGGGAAAGGGCTGTGCATGCCAAACAGCACCTGGGGCAAGCCTTGAGCCTTTTCAGTACTGGGGACCCCCAGGGAGGTTAAGACCGACAATGGCCCAGCCTATGCCTCCAAGGAGTTCCTAGAGTTTGTCCAGCAGTGGGGAGTGGAGCATAAGGCAGGCATTCCCCGCTCCCCCACAGGTCAAGCTGTGACTGAGAGTGCCTACCATATGCTCAAGCAAGTCCTGGCTAGGCAGAGCAGTTCAGCAGCGTGGATGTCGCCACAACAAAAGCTCTGCAAAGCTTTATTTACCATCAATTTTTTGAACTGTTCATTTGAAAACACGAGTCCTCCTGTAGTACGGCATTTCCACAGTAGCAATCGGTTAAGTTGTCACAGCGTCCTCCAGCTCTCATGAAGGACCCAGAATCTTGGGAAACCAAGGGTCCTTATGAGCTCGTCAACTGGGGGTGTGGCTTCGTGTGCGTGTCCACCCCTACAGGACCCCGATGGATACCCCAAAAATGGGTCAAACCCTTCCTCCTCAAAAATCCAGCTCCAGCAGATGGGGATGAGAAGCAAGCAGCCGTCACCTCAAAGAGAAGACGCTGCCGGAAAGAGGAGGAATAATCCTCCTAAAAGAGTCAGCTACATTCTGGCAGACCCCCGAACTTGAATGTGTTTGAAAAATGTTTGTTTTCCTTTGAAGAGAAGAAAATCTACCTCCCACCTCAAAAAATATATGCCTGTCCACAGCAGCAGCGAAAGAGCCTATGTCTACTTCCTGGTAGGGATTCCATTGCAAGCTGGGGAGTTTCCAGTCAGGTTTGACACACCCATATGCCTGACCCAGGTCCCAAATCACATCCCACACAACCACACACAACCTGACAGCAGTGAGCTGTAATGACTGAGAACCCCACAGGGGAGTGGCTGCCAAAGCTGCCCAGAGCAGCTCAGGAGCTCCAGGAGTTAGAACTGTTGGGTTCCCCCCCAGCACCATACTGTGTACACTTTATCCTCACCCCACTCTCCAACACCAAACCTTTCAACAACACACTGCAATACCGAGAGGAGTTCACTGCCAAAAAGTAGTGCAACATTTTAAGCCATGTCACAGCAGATAACCCATACCATTCCCATCCCAAAAGCCTCCCTAAAGGCTTGTTTTTAATTTGTGGGGACCGGGCATGGGCAGGAATCCTCTCTCGGCTTTTAGGAGGGCCATGTACCATCGGGCGGTTGTCCCTGTTGGCACCCAACCAAACCATGATTGGTGAATGGACTCAAAAGGACAATTTGGTCAGCAAAGTTCAAAAGAGAAGCGTTGGCAATTTGGACCCAAATTGCCATTCACAAATTTTTCATTGGGCCAAGTCAAAGAGAGTTGCTGTATCCCCGTTCTCTCCATGGGCTGCAGCAGCCAAAGCTCTGGGTGAACTGGGCTACCTAGAGTGCTGGGTAGTCAAACAGGAAAACTTGACATCCATGGCCATCAGCTCCCTCCTAGAGGGCGAGGAGATTACCAGGCAGGCCACACTCCAAAATTGTGCGGCCATAGATTTCCTCCTGCTGCTGCACGGACATGAGTGCCAGGAATTCGAAGGGCTGTGCTGCTTGAACCTAGCATCAAAAGCACCCAACGTCCATGTGGCTCTCCAAGAAGTGAAAAGCCTGATTGGACAAGTCAAGCAGGAATCTGAGGACTGGTTCAGTGGACTGTTCAAGGACTGGGGACTCTTGGGGTGATGGACTTCTATAATTAGGACAATTCTGTTGGGGTTTTTTGTTCTTTTTCTAATCATGTTAGCGTTCGGAATTCTACGTCGCATACTTTTAAAAGCTATCAGTGGTTTAATCTCCACTACCTCAGAAGTCAACTGCACAGAGTTTGTGGACATAAACCACACTGACAGGCCCGCAAATGATGAGTGGTGGACGAATTCATAATCTGCATCAGAATAGGTCTGACACTTTCTTTTAACTTTGCTTCCAATAGAAAAGGGGGAGGTGTTGTATTGCATTAAATAGTTATTTAGTAGTTGTTCTCGCACTGGGTTTGATAATCTGCACTGATCACATGGTGTTCCCTGCCCCTAAGCCCCGGTGGTAGTGGGCTCCCTCCCTCCCCTTGTATCCCATTGGCTGTGGTCCTCTTCCTCCAGCCCCCATTCCCCCAGGTTTAAAAATCTCCCGCCATGAGGCATTCCCCCTATTTTTTCTCCTGGGACACCACCTCCTCCCCATCTAGGGTCCCCTGGAGTAATTCCTCAATAAAGCTGTGGGATTGTTGGTCCCGAGAGGAGAAGAGCGCTGCCAGTCCTTTGCTTTTGTCCTGGTAAAGGATGCCAGGGACCGAGGGTCCAGAGCTAGGACCCAAATGCCCCAAGAGAACCAGCCAATTTACAACGAGGTGCCTGGTGCCAGTGCTGAACCTTGCCAAGGTACCTTTGGATGGTCCCTGAGGACAGTTCTGTCTGTCTGTCTGTGGCTGCCATGCCCAGCTGAAGCTGTGTTACCCGTGCTGAGACTCGCTGCCTCTCCCAGCTCCCTGTGCCTCCTGCAGCCTCTCCTGTGCTCACTCACCAGCACAGCCTTGGCCACTTTCCCAACACTTCCTGTCCCCTCAGCCCCTGCAGGAAATATCCCACAGCAGCACAGTGACAAACCTTCCTGTGCCACACTGCTCTCTCTGCCCGGCTTCATCACCAGCACGGGACAACATCTTCCCTTTCTCCACCCTGCCCGGAGCAGCAGCTTGAGGGAGAAAACCCCTGGAGGTTCCTTCCAGCCTAAATGCTTCCAGGAGTCCATCCACTCTGCTTGGAATGTCACAGGCACAGCCAGCCCTGCCCAGAGAGGAGTGCAACCCTACAGCAAAGGAAAGGTTCAAGGAGGGATATGGAGGGGCTGCTTTCAGGAACTTTGCATTTGCTGTTGCAAAGGAGTTTTTTTGGTTATTCTTGGTTTGTTTGTTTGGTTTTTTTTTCAATAGCAAAGGATTCTTGTAAGTTTTTCAGAAATAGGAGGATGAAGTAAAGGTGGAGAAGGACTTTGACCCTTCAGTGGAGGGGATTACATTTGACAAGAGAACAGGTAAGAGCTGCTGCTGAATTGGGAGGGAAGCCTGACATTGGGGAAATGGAATTTGTAAATATCCAAGAAGTAATCCCCAAGTTATTGTACACATGACTTGATGATGGCATTTTTTCCCAAGGAAATTGAACAAAGAATGCAATTAGGCAGAAAGTGACAAAGGTTTATCAATCTTCCTTAGAATTGCTGACAGAAAGATTTATTCTGGAATGGATTTCCCTAGTCCATGGTCTTCTTCACAGCAAAGATAATGCCAAAGGAAAACAGGTTACTCATGGCCATCTTCAAGTGATTTCTGAAGAACCGCAGGGGTGGAGATTCCCCAGGGTCTCTGGCCTTATTAAGCAGCAGAATGGACCCAATGGCATCCTAAGGCCACTTTCAACCTGAATTGTCTTGTGATCCCACAATCCTCCTGGCCTGCAGCATCACTCAAGCTCATAATTTACGGACCAGGACTGCCAAATCGTAGTGTTAGCTGAGCTATATTGTTCCTGAGGAATCTTGCTCTAAAGAAATGGTCTCAGCTGATTATCTCACACTGCAGGTGTGCATGCTCACAGCAGATTTATTGGCCAGTCTGTTCTGGAAATACCTCTCTCTTCTCCTCCCTCTTTCTTCACAGCTTCTCAGGAAAAAAACACAAGCACCTCCCTCCCACAACACACATCCTGCTCACAATGTCTTCTGGACTTCTCACTCCTTTAGAGCAAGAATCACATCCAGCACATATCACAGGTGCTACCCACAATTTCATTCCCGGTCCATGCCTTCTTTCAGAATTCCTGAAAAATTGTCTATCAGGGAAAGAAAATCTTTCTGCCAAAGAAACTCGGAGCATTGTGAAAGGTTGAGAGAAAAGAGCAGCTGCAGCCTCTCACAACAAATTTCCCTGCCTTCCTCAAAGAGAAAAGTTACCATATTTCTGTGAGCACACAACAGCTTCATTGCTCATTTAACTGCAGGGAATAATGGATTGTTTCAAGCACTTGAGATCCCCCAGCTCTGCCCCATTTCTGGACTCTCTTTGTCCTGTCTCATCAGTGACTGACTTCTGAGCAGACTTTCCCTGTAGCTTTGCCAGTGGGGAGAGCAGTTTGCTGCCAAGCCAAGAGGAGCACAAGAAGGTTGCAAATGGATTCTTTCAGGAGATGCATTTGCAGAGGGATCTGGTGTTTCCTTGATGTCATGTGCCTCTCTCAGCACCGAGGGTGCTCGGCCATCGCTGCTGCCCTGATGATTTCAGCCAGGTGCCCTCTCACACTCACAGCCTTGGCTCCCTTGACCCACACATCTGAACTCCTTGGAGCACGGTCAGAGGGAGAGAAAAGCATCCTGGTCACCCAGCTCCAACTTTCATGCGGTCTGTGAGCAAAGGATTTCCTGATTTGTTCTTTTCAAGCCCACAAACTCCTTTTTAGACTCCTTTTGGAGAGGAGCTGTCCTAGTCAATACTTGAGTACAGGTTTTGCCCTGCCTCAGGCATGACAGTATTGAGCCTATGCAAGCACTGGAAGTTCATTCCAGCCCTGTCAGGATGGCTTCTCTCTCTCTCTCCTTTCTCTGGGTGGGTAAGGGGCTGAAGGGCAGCTGCATCCTGCACACATGAGAACTGGAGGAGGAGCAGGGTAAGGGAAGAGTTTCTTTCCATTTCCTCTGAACAGAGGGCACCTGGAACACTGGCTCTGTTTCAGCTGCCCTGTGGAAAGGTCGGTGTGAACAGAATGCTGGAGCCCCAGCGAGGCCAGGGGTGGCACAGGAGCATCCCATGAGCCAGGAGAGTCTGAGGGCCCTGCTCCTGTCCAGCCTGGAGAGGACAAGGCTCACTGTTATCAGAGGAGCTCAGCAAAGGACAGCTGGAGTGAGTCTTGGATGGCAGCAGGGAAACTCAGACATCAAATAAGGAATGAAAAACTCCTGCCAAGGATTGCTCAGCACTGGCAGAAAGGCCAGAGACCCTGGGGAATCTCCACCCTTGCAGTTCGTCAAAAATCTCTGGAAGACAGCCATGAGTAACCTGTTTTCCTTTGGCAGTATCTTTGCTGTGAAGAAGGCCATGGACTAGGGAAGTCCATTCCAGAATAAATCTTTCTGTCAGTAATTCTAAGGAAGATTGATAAACCTTTGTCACTTTCTGCCTAATTGCATTCTTTGTTCAATTTCCTTGGAAAAAAATCATCATCATCAAGTCATGTGTACAATAACTTGGGGATTACTTGTTGGATATTTATAAATTCCATTTCCCCAATGTCAGGCTTCCCTCCCAATTCAGCAGCAGCTCTTACCTGCTCTCTTGTCAAATGTAATCCCCTCCACTGAAGGGTCAAAGTCCTTCTCCACCTTTACTTCATCCTCCTATTTCTGAAAAACTTACAAGAACCCTTTGCTACTATTAAATAGAAAAAACAAGCAAAACAAGAATAACCAAAAAAACTCCTTTGCAATAGCAGATGTCAAAGTTCCTGAAAGCAGCCCCTCCATATCCCCCCTTGAACCTTTCCTTTGCTGTAGGGTTGCACTCCTCTCTGGGCAGGGCTGGCTGTGCCTGTGACATTCCAAGCAGAGTGGATGGACTCCTGGAAGCATTTAGGCTGGAAGGAACCTCCAGGGGTTTTCTCCCTCAAGCTGCTGCTCCTGGCAGGGTGGAGAAAGGGAAGATGTTGTCCCGTGCTGGTGATGAAGCCAGGCAGAGAGAGCAGTGTGGCACAGGAAGGTTTGTCACTGTGCTGCTGTGGGATATTTCCTGCAGGGGCTGAGGGGACAGGAATTGTTGGGAAAGTGGCCAAGGCTGTGCTGGGGAGTGAGCACAGGAGAGGCTGCAGGAGGCAGCTGGGAGAGGCAGCGAGTCTCAGCACAGGTAACACAGCTTCAGCTGGGCATGGCAGCCACAGACAGACAGACAGACAGACAGACAGAACTGTCCTCAGGGACCATGCAAAGGGACCTTGGCAAGGTTCAGCACTGGCTCCTGCCTGTGGCCAGTGCCAGGAAGTCGGGGCACACAGCAGGTCAGCACAGAGGGAGATGAACCCTGCAGGGCAGAGCTGGGACAGCTGCCACAGCTCAGGGCGTGCAGCCGGCACCAGGCACTGGTGCAGGGGGATGAGACTCTGCACTTCCAGGTGAACTTGCACATGGCAAAACAGATCCTGGAATACCTTGTCATTCCTCCTCCCTTATCAAGATACTGCCGGTTTAGAAGTACAAGGCAGGTTTTACCATTAGGTTTAAGAATTGAAATTAGTGAAACGTTCTGTTTATTGTGTGATTAGGGGCAGTAGAAGTCTATATCACCACTGCAATCACTGTCTTGAGATACAACCAAGGATGTGATTGCTAGGGACAATCTGCAGGTGAGTGTTTGGCCAGGATCAGCAATGATCTACATGCTCACCAAGACTTTTTGAGTCAGCCGCACTGTTAATAACCAGTCAAACCAGAAGGAGACAAAATTCCCAGGAGACATCCAAGAAACCTGTTTGTAAGTGATTGTGGGGACCATTCTCGGGACACACAGAGACATCTCACCGTGAAAGAGCAATATTTATCTATTCTAAAGATGCACTAAACAGACCCAATGCTGATTGCAAAGGATGCTTTAATGGCACCAGCACAAAATGGATTACAGACAACGGCAGAGGCCCCAGTACCACAAGGGCATTGCAATGCAAATTTCAAAGGAAGTGATGCTGGTTCTGCACCAACACTTTTTGTATCCCTTAGCTACAGAAACAACATGCAATGCTTCTACATTCCATAGCCCAGGACTCTGGAATGCCACCTGAGGGTACAACAGATTTCACCCATCTGGCATGCCTCCCCTAGCTCGGACACTCTTCCATACGATCAAGCGTGATGATTCTTGCATTTGTGGGGCGGGAGAAGCGCGCAAGGCGGGATAGAGAAGCGCAGATCTGCAGTGCAGCACAGCAGGACAGCAGGGAGCTCTCACATTCCGTGGTCCTGTGACACTGGGGGAAAAGGCAGGACAAGCAGAGGGGAGATCTTCAAATTTCTTGCCGGGGCTGCATCTTTTCTCAGCTTTGGAGGATTTGCCTTCTAACAGCCACAGCCAGGGCGCAGGGGACGCAGGAAGGAAAGCTTGTCTTTGAAATCATTGCCTTGTAATTTGGAAGGTGTTCGTACTCTCAGGCAAGGTATTGTTTTCCACTCCCATCGCTGTTCTCACACAGCAGCCAGGCACCTCTCTGGACCTTGTGGGAAGACATGATGTCATTGTTGTGTCCTGCAGCCAGGTTGGTTGCTTCTCTTATTATTCTGCTCTTCCCTTGGTAATCAACCTGCTCGTAGAGAGTGATCTGGGGATGGTGCAGATTTTCAGTGATCACCTGCAGAGAGCTGATCTTGTCATTCATCTCTTTACCAACAAAGCTATGTTCTCCCTCCTCAAATACCAGAAATTGGCCTCTGTAGTTCTCATGCTCATAAGCCACCCAAGGATCGCCAATTACTTTCACTGAGGAAATAGTATCATTCCAGTCTGCATATCTTAGGTTGGCAATGCTGGTGGTGAATTCTCTGGACAAACCCTGGAAGTTGGCATGCTCATAAATGATGATTTTGCCCATCTCAGTAGGACTTCGGGAGTGCAGATTTCTTGCAGTAGGAGCTGGATGTCAGCCTGCACAAAAGGAAGACAGAAAACAAACAGAGCTTGTAAGAAGACATTATATTCTAGACACAAAATTATGGGAAGTGTGGTGGAGAAAAGGAAAAGTAGAAAGTTTTTAGGAGAGGATAAGCATAGCAGCAGCTGGAAAGGAGTGAGGGCATTACAGAAATTTCAGTTTTGAGGGAAAACATAAAACAAGACATGTGCCCACAAACTACTCAGTTCAAATTAGTTGTATGGGTCGGTTTAGGTGCATACCCAAGATTAGGCTGTAAAACACTGTCACTTTCACCCCTGACACTTGTGTCTCCCTGGCCCCCTCCAGCCTCTCCCTCGGTCAGGTTTGTCTCTCTGCAGCAGCCATCCATCTCCTCCTGCCCTGAGCGATGGTTCAGGCTCTGCACACAGCAGACCCTCACGGCTCTGCTGCAGCTCCCAGCCCGGCACTGAAGCCTCCTCCCCTTGCCCTGCATTGTCCTGCAGGTGCCCAAGAAACCCTTCCAGCCCTGCTGTGCAAAGGGTGCCTCTTACCTTGCTGTCAGCTGCTGGGGAGAGCTGAGGGCAATTCCTCCAGGGCAGGGCAGTGGTTTGGGAAGGGCATCTCACCAGCCTCCATTTATACTTGCACAGAATTTAAAGTGTGAACCACCCAGTTCCAAGGAACTGGAAATGGTCTATGTCACGCTCAGGGATCAAAAATAATTAAATATTCTGTCTTGGTTCCAATGCCCCACACCCAGACATCTCATTGCTCTGGTTCAAAAGTTCATTCCCGTGTCAGTGACCTGATAACCTTAGACCTTGGCTTCATGTTTGTGCCCCTTCAGAAGCCATCTGAACCACAGCACTTGGAACACATCAATTGGAACACCCCCAGCTCCCTCAGCTGTTTCTCATCAGACCTGTGCTCCAGACCCTTCCCCAGCTCATTCCCTTCTCTGGGCTCACTCCAGCCCCTCCAGGTCTTTCTTGCAGGGAGGGGCCCAGAATGGACACAGCACTCGAGGTGTGGCCCCAGCAGTGCTGAGTGCAGGGGGACAATCCCTGCCCTGCTCCTGCTGGCCACAGCATTGCTGATCCAGGCCAGATGCCATTGGCCTTCCTGCACACCTGGGCACAGCTGGATCACGTTCAGCTCTCTCTACCACCTGTGGGGTTTCTGTGACCGCAGGGCAGCCCTCGGCCCCGTCCCTGCTGATCTCCACACCCCCGGCCCCAGCCCATCGATGCCCCTGCAGAGCTCCCCACCCTCCAGCACACGGCACCCACAGCCAGGCTGGTGCTGCCTGCAGACTGACTGAGGGGGGAGGTCACAGCGTGGGGCACCCACATCTCCTCTAGAGAATCTTTTCCAGGGCCTCACCACCCTCCCAGTGCAGAATTCCTTTGGAATGTTTAGCTTCACCCTACGCTCTTTCAGCTTGAAAGGCCAGAGGAAAAAGTCTCTCCCTCTGGATTTCTAAGAAGCCCCTTTAGATTTGGAAAAGCTGCAATGAGCTCTCCCAGAAGCCTTGTCTTCTCCAGGCTGAACCACTGCAGGTGTCTCTGCCTTTCTCTGCGGGAGGTTCTCCAGCCCTGGGACATTGTCTGACCCACCTCAGCCTTTGCTGGAGCAGCTCTGAGTCTCTCTTGCCCGGGATGCCCCAGGGTTGTGTGCAGTACTCCAGGGAGAGTGTCACCACAGCAGATTGGAAGGGAAGGATCATCTCCCTTATCCTGCAAGCTCCACTTTGTGCAGCCCAGGATACATTTGGCTTCCCAGGTGGCAAGTGTCAGGTCACATCCAGTTCTCCATCCCCCCGAGTTCTCAGCTCCTTCTGCACAGGGCTGCCCTCAGCCCGTTCCTTCCTCACCTACGCTGCTCCTGGTGATGGCTCTGACATCCAGAGCAATCAGGCTCCCACTCAGCCTTACTGAAATCCATGGGGTTCCCATGGGGCCATTTCTCAGGCTGCTCGAGGTTTTTGGTAACAATGCCTTCCTTCCAGCACGGCAGCACACCCCTCAGCTTGGGCTCACCTGCAAACTCTCTGAGGGTGCCCCTGACCCCCTGTCTGTGACATCAAGGAAGGCTTTAATAGCCCTGGTGGCAGAACAGACCCTTGGGGTCACCACTTGTTCAGGGTTTCCACTGATCCTGATAAGGTTTGTCGTGTCCTCACCGTGTGAATGACAGCACAGGCACTGAGGGGCCAGCAGCACAGCACCACTGCTCCAAGGGATGGCAATTCCTCAAGGAGAAGAGATCTGGGGAGATTTCTTCTCTTTTATCAGAGTACTCACCTGCTCACTGAACCATTGACTTGCTCACCAAGGGGGATTCAGCAAGGAGGTGTGTCAGCAGGTGAGTGACTCAAGCTGCTTCTTGTTTCTCTCTTTCTGTATTTGTAGGCACATGACAGGCAAGGGATTTGTGATTTGCACAGCTGCAGCAAAGGAAGGTCCAGTTCAAATAACTCCTGGCTTTGTACAATGGAGTGACTTCTTCAGTGGAAAAGGGAAGGGCTGCAGATGCCATCTACCTGGATTTCTGCAAGGCCTCTGACACAGTCCCCACAACTTCCTTCTTTCTAAATTGGAAACACAGAGATTTGAGGGGGAGACTGCTCAGTGGACTGGGCTTTGGGGCCGTGTAAATGACAGAAACAAATCAGCTCCAGGGAAGGGAATTCCTTATAGGAGCAACCAGCTGCACACATTTCCCTCTGTCACATTTATTTTCCCAATGACCTCTACAGATCTCTGAAGGAATGACTCCCATTACTGCTTTTGTCAGCAGCACACTTAGCATTTTTTGAGATTTGATTTACAGGGATGGAGAATCTCATTTGAGCTTGGCTGTAGTATTGCTCTGATTAACACAGGGTCAATAGAGCACTGCCAGGAAAGCACAGCAGCCTAGGGGGGAGGAAAACTCTGACAAGGAACCCGAGAAAATATCAAAGGAAGCATCAGGAACTGAAGTAACGTGGGGCAGCTCTGTTGTTGGGTAAAGGGAAGATGTGTTTGAAGATGCATATGGGGAAAAAAATGAGTTGCTTCAGCCCTGCTTCCCACAATGGCTTTTCAGTGTTGGGGACATGAAAAGATGCTGTAAATTCATGCTGTGGAATTCCAGTAGCAGATGAAATGAGTAGGGAAGAAAGACACTGTAAAAAGTTGCTAGCTTGCAAACGGCAAGTTTGAGAATTGGGTACTTGGAAAAGAGCTTGAGTTTCCCCAAGAGGATGTTAAATCATCTAGCCAAAGCCCCATAGATTGAGGGATGTGCAGCAGAACATGCTGTCTGCTGGTTTCCCTGCTCTGCTCTGATGGAGGCTGCTTGGGCAGTGGAGCTGCCCTGCAGGTGGAGAGTCACAGTGGCTCACTCACAGAGCTGCCCCAAAGGAGCTGTGCCAGAGCCCTGAAATGTAGAAACAAGCACAGCATCACTGAGAATTAGAGAAGTGGTTAATGTGTAACACCACCTTTTACTGGCCAGGCTAGATCTGACTGTAAGCCGGTGCTGAGCCTTGCCAAGATCCCTGTGCACGGCCCCTTCCCTCAGCTCTGTCAAAGGCCCCCCTCAGCTCAGAGCCATCTCAAACCTGCCCAGGGTGCATCCATCCCACTGCCTGTGCCATGGATGAACACAGGGAGCACTCCTGGTGCCAGCAGGGACCCTCCAGGGACCCCATTTGTTACTGGTTTCCATTGATCCTGACAGGGCCCTTCATGGGTGTGTGCCCAACAATTCCATGGCTCCAACTACTCCCTGCATTTTCCACCTCTGTGCTGGGATCTGCAGGCACATGGAGGGCAGGGGGTGATTGGAGCCAGCCAGCACAGCTTCAGCAAAGCCTTCAGCTCCTGATCTGCGGGATCAGATCAGTCTGGGCATGAGTGCACTGGGAGCAGCCCTGCTGAGAAGGATCTGGGGACAGTGCTGGATGAAAACCTGGACATGATCCTGCACTTTGAGCTTCCAGCCTGGAAAGCTTCCAGCCCTCCAACCCTACCCTGGGCTGTAGCCAAGGGGGTGCTCAGCAGCTCAAGGGAGGAGGTTCTGCCCCCGTATCCCCTATGGGGAGATCCCAGCTGGAGCAGTGCGTGCAGCTCTGCAGATTGTCACTGGGGCCTTTGGAACCGGAGAGAGGAGATGGCAACGGGACATCTGGAAGAGGAATTTTGTGGTGAGGGGTGTGAGGCACTGGCACAGATTGCCCAGAGAAATGGTTGACCCATCACTCAAAGTGTTCAAGGCCAGGCTGGACGAGGCTTTGAGCAACCTGGTCTGGTGGAAAATCTCCCTGCTCATTGCAGGGCGTGCAACCAGATGGTGTTTAAGAGCTCTCCCAGCCAAAATCGTTCTGTGATTTTGTGATTCTAGGATGTGCAAGTTCAGCAATGCAGTCAACCTTGCCGTGGTTTCAGGTCCCACTCTGTCAGTTTCGTGTTCCTCATTTTACATCCACAGGGCCTCTTTTTCCAGCAACACTTACACATTTTGAATATCAGCACAATGAGTTTACATGGCTCCAAGTCCCAGCAAAACGCTGTGCTTTGCAAGGCTGGCTGAGGGGGAAATCTGCCCTATCCTGCTGTGTAGGGCTGTGCAGACAGAAGTCTCTGCTGAAGCTTTCGCACCTTTACAGCTAAGGCTGGATGGTTTGTGGCTGTGGCATGGGAGGGTAGAAGAACAGTGCCTTTCTAGCTGCTTCTCAGGCATGCAGAGGATAATGCCTGAATATTGTGCAGCACAATGTCAAAACAACACATATATAGAAAGAATTGGAGATTCTGGAGTGGATTCATACAATGGAAAAAAATAAATAGGTAAGAACATGCAGGTTGATGTTCTTTCCTTGTCTCTGACACAATGACATGAAGATTCTTGCATGTCTCTTAGGGTGTAAACTGTAAGCACCCAGGTAATCTTCTTTTCTTGATAGTAGAAGCTGCCCTGAAATTGGTGCTTTGGGCTTATTTCTCCTTCTCATAAACAGAAGATAAAGAAGGCCAAAGAAGTGTGTTACGATTAATCTGGCAAAACCCAGGTGAAGGGATTTATTTTTCTTTAGGGATATTGGAGCCTGGCTATCTTTGACTTCAAAAAAGTTTACTATACTTATAAAAGACTATACCTATTCCTGCTGCACTGTCTAAGAAAACATTTAGAGAAGGAGGGAGGAAGAAAGGGAGGGACATGGAGATTTCTGTCACTATTTATTCTCTATAATTATTCCTTGTCTTTTTCCTTATCAGATAAAAACATAATCACTTACATTCCAATTTTAAAAAACTCCTTAAAATACCTGTTTGATTGGGTTATTATGCATTGCTCCTGCTGTCTCGTGTTCCCTGCCTAATTTCTTTCACATGTTTTGTTTCCTTTCCTTGGTATTTGTAAACATTACTCCTCTGTCAAGATGAGCAATGTCCTGGTGAAATCTTGAAGGACTTGCTATGAGCAAAAGATTTACCTGGAAACCTGGGAAAAGTCAGGAAAGCTTTTGGGGAGCCAGCTAGCTCATTTCCCATATGAAGGGATGAAACACATGGCTTAGGGAATCCTATTCTTACAAAGGGAAGAAGAGAGAACTCCAGAATGGAAGATAAATAAGGTAACATCCAGTGCTTAGTTCCAAACATGTGTGACTGTCTAACAGTCCATTCTCTGGAGAGGCAGTTCCTCTGCCACCTGCTGTGTCCTTCCTCTGTTGCAGTAATACCCCATCAGCTGAGGACAGTTCTGTCTGTCTGTCTGTCTGTGGCTGCTGTCCCCAGCTGAAGCTGTGTTACCTGTGCTGAGACTCGCTGCCTCTCCCAGCTCCCTGTGCCTCCTGCAGCCTCTCCTGTGCTCACTCACCAACACAGCCTTGGCCACTTTCCCAACACTTCCTGTCCCCTCAGCCCCTGCAGGAAATATCCCACAGCAGCACAGTGACAAACCTTCCTGTGCCACACTGCTCTCTCTGCCTGGCTTCATCACCAGCACGGGACAACATCTTCCATTTCTCCACCCTGCCAGGAGCAGCAGCTTGAGGGAGAAACCCCCTGGAGGTTCCTTCCAGCCTAAATGCTTCCAGGAGTCCATCCACTCTGCTTGGAATGTCACAGGCACAGCCAGCCCTGCCCAGAGAGGAGTGCAACCCTACAGAACAGCAAAGGAAAGGTTCAAGGAGGGATATGGAGGGGCTGCTTTCAGGAACTTTGACATCTGCTATTGCAAAGGAGTTTTTTTTTGTGTGGTTTTTTTTTAATTTTTTTTTTTTTTTTTTTTAGCAAAGGATTCTTGTAAGTTTTTCAGAAATAGGAGGATGAAGTAAAGGTGGAGAAGGACTTTGACCCTTCAGTGGAGGGGATTACATTTGACAAGAGAGCAGGTGAGAGCTGCTGCTGAATTGGGAGGGAAGCCTGACATTGGGGAAATGGAATTTGTAAATATCCAACAAGTAATCCCCAAGTTATTGTACACATGACTTGATGATGATGATTTTTTCCCAAGGAAATTGAACAAAGAATGCAATTAGGCAGAAAGTGACAAAGGTTTATCAATCTTCCTTAGAATTACTGACAGAAAGATTTATTCTGGAATGGACTTCCCTAGTCCATGGCCTTCTTCACAGCAAAGATACTGCCAAAGGAAAACAGGTTACTCATGGCTGTCTTCCAGAGATTTTTGAAGAACTGCAAGGGTGGAGATTCCCCAGGGTCTCTGGCCTTTCTGCCAGTGCTGAGCAATCCTTGGCAGGAGTTTTTTATTCCTTATTTGATGTCTGAGTTTCCCTGCTGCCATCCAAGACTCACTCCAGCTGTCCTTTGCTGAGCTCCTCTGATAACAGTGAGCCTTGTCCTCTCCAGGCTGGACAGGAGCAGGGCCCTCAGACTCTCCTGGCTCATGGGATGCTCCTGTGCCACCCCTGGCCTCACTGGGGCTCCACCATTCTGTTCACACCGACCTTTCCACAGGGCAGCTGAAACAGAGCCAGTGTTCCAGGTGCCCTCTGTTCAGAGGAAATGGAAAGAAACTCTTCCCTTACCCTGCTCCTCCTCCAGTTCTCATGTGTGCAGGATGCAGCTGCCCTTCAGCCCCTTACCCACCCAGAGAAAGGAGAGAGAGAGAGAAGCCATCCTGACAGGGCTGGAATGAACTTCCAGTGCTTGCATAGGCTCAATACTGTCATGCCTGAGGTAGGGCAAAACCTGTACTCAAGTATTGACTAGGACAGCTCCTCTCCAAAAGGAGTCTAAAAAGGAGTTTGTTGGCTTGGAAAGAACAAATCAGGAAATCCTTTGCGCACAGACTACATGAAAGTTGGAGCTGGGTGACCAGGATGCTTTTCTCTCCCTCTGACCGTGCTCCAAGCAGTTCAGGTGTGTGGGTCAAGGGAGCCAAGGCTGTGAGTGTGAGAGGGCACCTGGCTGAAATCATCAGGGCAGCAGCGATGGCCGAGCACCCTCAGTGCTGGGAGCGGCACATAGCATCAAGGAAACACCAGATCCCTCTGCAAATGCATCTCCTGAAAGAATCCATTTGCAATCCTCTTGTGCTCCTCTTGGCTTGGCAGCAAACTGCTCTCCCCACTGGCAAACCTACAGGGAAAGTCTGCTCAGAAGTCAGTCACTGATGAGACAGGACAAAGAGAGTCCAGAAATGGGGCAGAGCTGGGGGATCTCAAGTGCTTGAAACAATCCATTATTCCCTGCAGTTAAATGAGCAATAAAGCTGTTGTGTGCTCACAGAAATATGGTAACTTTTCTCTTTGAGAAAAGCAGGGAAATTTGTTGTGAGAGGCTGCAGCTGCTCTTTTCTCTGATCCTTTCACAATGCTCCGAGTTTCTTTGGCAGAAAGATTTTCTTTCCCTGATAGACAATTTTTCAGGAATTCTGAAAGAATGCATGGACCGGGAATGAAATTGTGGGTAGCACCTGTGATATGTGCTGGATGTGATTCTTGCTCTAAAGGAGTGAGAATTCCAGAAGACATTGTGAGCAGGATGTGTGTTGTGGGAGGGAGGCGCTTGTGTGTTTTTCCTGAGAAGCTGTGAAGAAAGAGGGAGGAGAAGAGAGAGGTATTTCCAGAACAGACTGGCCAATAAATCTGCTGTGAGCATGCACACCTGCAGTGTGAGATCATCAGCTGAGACCCTGCTGTGCCTGGGTCAGGTTCAAATACACGAGTGTGAAGAAGATGTTCAGCTTGTGTCATTGCAGGGCTGGCAATGTGCATTTGGCATCAAGTATGTGCTTCCAGAGGGGAAGGTTTTCCTGGAGAGTGTGGTATGCAATCAGTTCCTACCCTAGGCTCCTCTTCTCATAAACCCTGGGAACACTTAATGTCCTCCATCTAAGGAGGTCGTTCAGAGCAAGTGGCACACTTTACATTTGCCTCTGACCAATTGCATGACAATTTTCCATGCAGCCAGCTGCCTTTGCTCTTTCTCCAGAATCTCTAAATTGAAAATCTCATTGAGAAGATGTAAAAAAAAAAAAAAAAAGGTCTGTTGATTGTGTTTTAGCTTTTCTAGTTTTAACTGCAGATGGTGCTCCCTCTCCAAGGAAAAATTACCGCAAAGAGCAATCCGGAATGCTTTCACCCAGGCCAGCAGCATTCCACAAATTGCCATGCCTTGTGTGCAGCCCTGCACCCTAAGTTCACTTAGCTGAAGAAGTCCCCAGATTTAGAAAACCTCCTGAGTGTCCAGCTGTTCATTAACCAAGCCCCCACCAAGCTGCAGTGTGCTGTCAGATGCAAGTCCTTTACAAAGTGCTGGGCTTCACACTCATAATTCCACTAAAGTCTTTGCTTTCCACGGCTGTGGTTGCACTCAGGTTTGTTAGCAGACCACTTCCAAAGGCAAGCTTGCATATTCCAAAGCTGGGATCCTTATGCTGTTATGTCAACTCACCCCACAGCGCTTTACAACTTTTTGGGATCAGGAAATGGCAACAATGATCAAATGTGTCTGACACCAGACTCCTGTTCCTCCAGAGGCTCCAGGGCTCAGATGTTCACAGGAGGGGACCCACAGATATTGGTCCTGCAAGACTGTAGAGGGGCTGTATGGCCCCTACACCTCATCCTTAACAAGGAGCCACTAGATCTCATCAGCCTGGTGAAAATACCCGTGAAAACAGCTTCCCTGAACAACTTCTGTAAAATAACCCTTTAATAGCAAAGTATGAATACTCTCTAAGCCATTTCTCTCAGTAACTTTGTGTACTATATATAACCACAGGCATGTAGTCTGACCACACATAAAATACAAAATTTAACTGAATAATCATATTTTTGATATTAAGAAATTAGAACACACCTAGGATTTATCACACATGGAGTGTAGCATGAGGGTTTGCATAATGGTATTTCTTTAGGTGGCAGGTGGGTGCCACAAAAATCACACGTGGTCTAATTTAAACAGGGTTTTGTTTCTGTATGCTTAGACTGCTACTGAGACAAATGTGAGCTCATCTGGAATCTGTTTTGTTGGCACTACAGGGGTGCCCTGCATGACCCTGAAAAGAGGGAAAGTGTTTCAAAGACCAAAAAAAAAAAGAGATAAGGGTTTATTTTGAGGCTCTACCTTTTATATTTGTGACATCCACCAAGGGACTATTTGTGGATTCAGTAAATGGTTAGAAGTTCATTTATTGTTTCTGCATGTTTTCAGAAGGAGATGCAGGGAAATCATTGCTCTGAAGAATCTGAGCTCTACTAAGATACGATGAAGGGTTTTATTATGGTTCCCTGTGACCTTTATAATTCTCATCTCACTTCATCCATGAAGGCTCAGGATGAAGGAAGATGTACCCAGCTGTGGCATCCAGAAATTATCTGTACAGTACAGATAAGATCAATCAAGGTCAAGATGGAAAATCTTTATTGTCTTAATACGTGAGCAGTTTGCTTTGGGGAAATTTTGTATTATTAGGCAGAAAATATAATAAGATAAACTTCAAAGGCAACAAAAAATGGTAATCTATGTGATATATAGTTCAGTTTAAATCTTGCCATGGTGAATAATAAAACCATAAATGAAAGCAAAGTTGTGCAAATTCTCCCATGTGCCTATCACCTGTTTGTAGATATCTCATGGATAGAATGAGAACTGATTTATTGTGAAAAGAAACCTTGAAACAGCAAAAATTGGATGAGGCTGTGAAAGCAGTTGCAAAGAAAACATGTCAAGAGGTCATCCTTGGGTTGTTTAGTGATAAATGAAAACTTACTGTATTGTTGAGCCATTTAACACATTTTTAAGTGTTTCAGAAAAAAAGCCAAAACAACAAAGTCTGTTTCCACTTGCTTCAGATTACCTGGTTTGTCCCAACCACAGGCTCCCTTCTTGCTCAGCTATATTACACCAAAGACTTTTCAGGCTGTGGTACACAAAGAGAGCTCTGTTTTGGCCATCTGCTGGCTCCACTTCAGCTGGAGAACCTGCTCTGTAGGGATTAGGCATGTGAAACCATTGCATTTCCCATAGGCATGTGGCAGGACTGAATGTTTTTCAAGATCTCTCCCCTGCCTTCCATGTTTCCAGGAAAAGCAGACCATTTGCTTTGGAGGGAAGATAGTTTCATGAGCATTTAATTTAATTTTAATGAGGATGGGCTCTGCATTTCTTCCCTATTTTTGCTGTAGTTTGACCTTGACAGCAACACCTGCCTGTAAATCAGGAGAACAATTGATGTGCTGTTACATGTGGCATCACACCTCAGAGAATGAGACTGGAAATATTCCAAATAAATAATGTGAGGGAAAGAAGGGTTTTTCAGGGGAAATCAGTGGGCAGGTGCGTGTGGAGAAGGATTCAGTTACTAGGAGAGGCTGGGGGAAGAAGCCAGCCAAAGCCTTGGCTCATCCTCACCCATCCCTAAGTCACTGGATCAGTTCTGCTGGGATGTTCACAGCAGATACCAACATTTCTGAGACCCCACAGCCACAGTTCACAGCAGGCAGTGCACCCTGCTGTGGAGGGTGTGAATAATGCCTCATATAACAGATAAAATATATAATATCTGAGATACATAATAGATGATTTATATATGATACATTGTATGTACTCTATAATGCATGGTATGCAATATAAAATATGAAACATACAATATATAATAGAATAAATATAATAGAATAAATATCATATCATATCATATCATATATCATATATCATATCATACCATAATAATATAACATAATATAATATAATATAATATAATATAATATAATATAATATAATATAATATAATATAATATAATATAATATAATATAATATAATATAATATAATATAATATAATATAATATAATATAATATAATATAATATAATATAATATAATATAATATAATATAATATAATATAATATAATATAATATAATGTAATACAATATAATGTAATATAATATAATGTAATACAATATAATGTAATATAGTGTAATATAGTGTAATATCATATCATATCATATCATATCATATCATATCACATATCATATCATATATCATATCATATCATATCAACCTTATTAACTTGGTCCTCTGCAATCTCTCTTCTTGAAGACTGGGATATCTGGGAAATCTCAGCTCCTTTATGGTAGGCAGAAAAATTTGGTGGGAATTTTGCTCCTCTCAAAACCAGCTCCTCTGTCTCAAGATCCCTCTAGTCAATCAGTGTTTGTCCAAACATGATATGGAGAGTGGAGTTTAATTCCAAATTCACAACACTGTCTCTTGTCAATGATAGGATCAACTTGTGTTGTCAAATTTGATCTTGTTGCCAAAAATACGCTGGGGGTTCAGCTATCATGTGTCAGTTCACCTGCTGAGCTGGGAACAAATATTGTCTGAGTAACCAGTTTCACAAAAAAACCCCCTGTTTCATAGAACTGTCTTCAGAAGAGGTTTTCTGAAAATACAATTTGTTCAGCAAATGAGTCAAAACAAAGTGGCACAAATACCTCAAAATGATTTTTTCATCTTAACAAGAAGGAAATAATCTAAGTACTGAAATGCAAGTTTAAATTATAGGGAACAATAACAGGTGACCAGGCATTTCAGTGCAGAGTTCTGACCATGCTTTAGTCACTAAATGGTGTGTGAAAACTTCGTTATGCCTGCAGGCAGAAACTTGGCATTAAAACCAGCTTGGTGACAAGGGAGCACTGCTTTGGATACATCTTGTCTTTTAGCAGCCCACTGCTAGCATCCTGTACGTGTTACAGAACACAAGAAGCAGGTATGCCTGCTTGTCATCTGCTTTCCCAGTAGGCAAGGTCTCACCTTGAGCCTAATTTGCACATTTGGCAGTGAGCTAAACCAGCCTGGTCTTGTCCTGTGGTTGGCTCTGCCTGCGAAACAGTAATTCCTCCTGCCACCTTTCTGGGGACAGGTTATCCGCAGGGTGCTTTACAGGCTTTACAGGGCAGACATGTTCAAGACTTATCTTGCTTAGGCACCGACAGAGGCACTCTCCTGACTCACCCGAGGCAGCCCTGCAGCCCAGAGAGCCAGAAGAACACTTTGGGAATCCGGCCTCAGCGGTGCCAGGGGGTTGGCTTCCACATGGCAGTGCAGCATGGCGCAGAAAACTGCTCTGGAGCATAAATGGGTGTGAGGTGCCAGCGTGAGGGAATGGATCCTGCACCTGAGGGAATGGATCCTGCACCTGAGGGAATGGATCCTGCTGGGAATCAGCTGCTCCGGGCACACTGACTGCTCGGGATGGACACGCGCACACAGCTCCAGGACCCAGCTCACACCTCTCCTTGGGGCAGGGCTGTGCCCTACAGACACTGCAACTCCTGCTGGCCCTTGTCAGATGTGGGAAACACCAATCACTTGTTTTTAAAATTTTAAAGGTTTAATAGTAATAAAATGGTTATAAAAATAGTAATATAATTAGAGTAATAATAATTTGCACAATTTGGATTAGGACAATATGATACAACAGACACAAAGAGTTATGGATGTACAGGTACCTTTTTCTGGGCAGCACAAGCCCGAAAAAGGACACCCATTAACAGAGGATTAACCCTTAAAAACAATAACCTGCTGCATATTCATGCATCTCATACATGATGCATAAATTCCATTCAAACAAAGGATTCTGTCTGGTCAGTGTCAACTTCTTCCTCTTAATCCTGACGGCATCTTCATGGCTGAACAAGGTGGGAAGAAGTTAGCTTCTCTTGATAATGGAGCAATAAATTCTCTTTCCCTGAAAGATTTAGGTGTCCTGTGGCTGCTATCTCTCTGCGAGTCCTTTCTTTAAAAAAAGTTTCTTACATAGCACAGTTTCTATTTTAACATTTTGTTATAGCCTAAAACTATATTTAGCGCACAACTTAAGAGAATTAATACAGCATCACTTTCTAACACAACACATATGATATTCGTGTTAATATTTGCGAAAAGCCAATCATACAAAACACATTTTTCACATCAGATGAACACAAGAATGTGCACAGAGGCTGTGTGGACACTTTTGGGTGGGCAGGGGAACAGGGTGACTGACGTGTCAACTCTTCACTGGACTGAGGCAAGAGAGTGCACCTAAAGCTTGTCACAGTCCTCTTCACTCCATTTGGGTGTGGACCCAAGTCACAAAGGGTTTTATTTTTACAATGGTGTCACTTTTCAACAATTGGGTTTTTCAAACGCTAGTCTTAATAAATCTTATTTTTCATTAGCATTAGTGTCAAAATTTTGAAAGTTCTGCACTTTTTGCTATGTAAGAGAGGGAACCTTTATCCTTAAAGAAGGTGTTGAGAGAGGACATCTGGAAAAAATGTCTTTCTGAATTGCATGGATGAGGTATCTTTCTCCTGGGGTCTTATTACTGATAATTCTGTCAATTGAGAAACTCTCTAATGACCCTAATAACTATGGATGAGTGTCAGGTTTGTAAAAATAAAAAGTGATGCTCTTCCACCAGGCAATTGTGTTCCCACCTGGATCTTCATGTTTGTTACTTCATAAATCAGCAGGATCTCCCCTGCTGCTAAAATAGCTCAGACACTTTAGTTATTCAGTCTTTAACATAAAAAGGACAGATCACTCATGGGTTGAAACAACAGAGCGCTGACACTATTCCTTGCAGATTCTCTCCCTCTCTTGGCATACAGGATCACTACCTTTTTGGGGACTGCTCTTTTCCATCTCCATGGATAGCACTTTTTTGGTTGCTTTTTCACCAGGACACTTCTCCTCATGCCCTAAGATGGAGACTTGCAGTCCCCATATATTTATGACTGAGACACATATGCTGCAGGAGGTGAGGGTGAGCTTTTTTAACAAATTTGCCTGTGACACCCCTTGACAACAGAGCTGCCATCCAAAAGGGTCCTGAAGGCAGGTGGAATGGGCTGGCAAGGACTCTTATGAAACTGGAAGTGGACAAAGTCCTGCATGTGGGAAGGAAGAACCCCTTGCAATGACAGATGCTGGGCACTGACTGTCTGGGGAGCAGCTCTGCTGAAATAGACCTGGTGGCTTTTGCAGGCACAAGCTGAACATGAACTAAAACTGCCCTGGCAGCAAAAATGACCTGGGCTGCACTTACAGGAGCCTAAGCCAGCAGATTAAGGGGCTCATTGCTTCTTTGGCAGCATTTAGAACACTGCATCCAGTTCTGGGTGATGCAGCACAAAAAGGTGTTGGTAAACTGGGAGAGTTCAATGGAGAGCCATGGAGAAGGTCAGGGGCTGCAGAACTTGCCCAGGGAGAAGAAGCTGGGGAATAGGGCTTGTTCAGCTGTGAGATAAAGCTTTGGTGGGACCTAATAGCAGCTTCCCAATAGTTATGAGCAAGTTACTGAGAAGATGAAGCTAAACTTTTCAGAGTGCATATTGTGGGAGGATGAAAATGTGAGAGACATTAACGAAATCAAGAGAGTATTCAACTGACATAGTGAGAAAACTTTTCATGATGATGTCAGAAAATTTTAAATCACACCACCCAGAGAGGTTGGATAGACTGCATGCTCAGAGGTTTTCAAGACCTGACTGGATAAAGCCACCAGCAAACATAATTCACCTCACAGTTGTCCCTGTGTCAAGCAGCTGACTGGACTCAATGGCAACCAAAGGTCACATGGAAATTCAATTACCCACCAATCCTACAATCCTCCTGGCTCCCTGGATCATTCCAGCTCGTCACATAAGGACCAAGACAGGCAAATCCCAGTATTTCCTGAGCCATAGTGCTCCTGAGGAATCCTGCTGTGAATAAAGATGATCCATGTCCCTTGTCCATCCCATTCAGCCTTGGCAGGCCGATGCTGTCCCGATGGGCATTTCTGTGCACTGACACTGACCCAGTGGGTCTAATGAGCTCCTCTGCACTGTCCTTGCACTCAGCAATTAATGTGTCCCTGCAATTTGTCTCTCCTCAGATTAGTGTTGGGGCTTCCTGGGTGAATTTGGGTTTTTTGGAGGGAAATTTTTCACGATGTGGCTCTGCTGCTTTCAAGGGAGTAGAAGTAGAATCACATCCAAGCCCAAGTGCAAAAAAAAGAGAACTGAGAGAGCATCTGCAGATCTGTAGGATTTCAGCACACAAGAGGCTCTTCTGAGAAAGCCCATGATAGTTCCTACAAAGAGCTGATCAGGATTGAAAGTAAAAGGAAAGAACACTAAAGTAACACCAGGATGTGGGTTTTTTTAGGTTTTTTTTTTGTTTGTTTGGTTTTTTTTTTTGTTTTTTTTTGTTTTTTTTGTGGAAAAGCCCCAGTTCCAGGGTTTTTTTCTGGCCAAGTCACTTTTCGAGCACCGTGTGTAGGGATAGCTCAGGATGAGCAGAGTTCAGCCCCAGGAGCTCCTCCTGCTCAGCTGCTGGAGCCCAGGCTGCAGAAGTTTTATCTGAAGCATTTACTTCAGACTGAATTGGGAAAATGTTTGGAGTCATATTTACCATAATAACATGGATAGAAACATCATGACTAATCTGATTCAAGTGTTCAAATTCAAAATTGACAGTATAAAGCATTAGTTAAAATATTCAGTATTTTGTACAAAATAAGTATCTGCAAAGATCTCTGGTGGTCTTTTGCCGTGCCTCTGCTTTAGAATTCTGACTTTGAAGCTGGTTTTACACCATATTAGTGAGTCCCTATTTACCCTCAGTTTCCAGATTCTCCACTGTGATCTTCTGATTGATTTTGAGACAGTGACATTGGTGCTTTTGTTTATCATCTACAATAGTACCATGCCCATCTATTCCTATACATAAATATATACATGAATGCAGATGGCACAGAATCAGAGAATGGTTTGGGCTGCTAGGGACCCTCAAAAACCCTTCCAGGGATGGGGCATCCACACCTTCAGAGAGCTGAACGTGATCCAGCTGTTCCCAGGTGTGCAGGAAGGCCAATGGCATCTGGCCTGGATCAGCAATGCTGTGGCCAGCAGGAGCAGGGCAGGGATTGTCCCCCTGCACTCAGCACTGCTGGGGCCACACCTCGAGCGCTGTGTCCATTCTGGGCCCCTCCCTGCAAGAAAGACCTGGAGGGGCTGGAGTGAGCCCAGAGAAGGGAAATGAGCTGGGGAAGGGTCTGGAGCACAGGTCTGATGAGGAGCCACTGGGGGAACTGTGGGGTTTTATCCTGGGAAAAGGAGGCTCAGGGCAGAGGAAGTTTGTCTCTTCTCCAGGCAGTTAGTGGTGGGACAAGGGGAAATGGCCTTCAGTTGTGTATGGGGAGGTTCAGGCTGGATATTGGGAAACATTTCTTCATTGAAAGATTGTTAAGGTTTGGAAAGGGCTGCCCAGGGAAGTGGAAGGTTCACCATCCCTGGAAAATACTCAAAACACAAGTAGAAATGGTCCTTAGCAATATGGTTCAGTGGGCATGGTGGCATTAGGTTCGAAGCTGGATTTGATGATCTTGGTAGCCTTTTCCAATATCAATGATACTGTGATTGTAAGGGGAAGAGGGAAAAGAAAAAGAAAAATATTGCGTGAATGTCACCACTGTCGCTTGGAAATCTTTCAAAATTCTTAGTAAGACTGAGGTTGTGTATTCAATATTATTCCCAGTTAAGCAAAAATGCAAACTCCAACAGGCAGAAACATTCTATAGCCTGTGTGTCAGAGAATGCTTTGATGCGTTTTTATTACTGTGATTCCATTTTCTTCTGGAGAAGAAGGACAAAGAGGAATTGAACTTTCATTAAGTCACTCATCCTTCATGGGACTTTTGAACGAGACAAAGAAGATGTCTGATCGTAGGAGCATCTAATCTAGGACAGGAGAGTTAATGATTTTTGGCGTCTGGGGGCATGGTACCACTTCCCAGTTCTGTGCAGCTGGCTGTTTCACAAGACTTCTGAGCCAGCTATAAATGGAGGCTGGTGAGATGCCCTTCCCAGCCACAGCTCTGCCCTGGAGGAATTGCCCTCAGCTCTCCCCTGCAGCTGACAGCAAGGTAAGAGGCACCCTTTGCACAGCAGGGCTGGAAGGGTTTCTTGGGCAGCTGCAGGGCAATGCAGGGCAAGGGGAGGAGGCTTCAGTGCTGGGCTGGGAGCTGCAGCAGAGCCGTGAGGGTCTGCTGTGTGCAGAGCCTGAACCCATCGCTCAGGGCAGGAGGAGATGGATGGCTGCTGCAGAGAGACAAACCTGACCGAGGGAGAGGCTGGAGGGGGCCACGGATACACAAGTGTCAGGGGTGAAAGTGACAGTGTTTTACAGCCTAATCTTGGGTATATCTAACCCAACACATAACTATTTGAAAGTGGGCAGTTGTGGGCACAAATCTCATTTTACTTTTTCCCACCAAATGCAAACTACTATGTAAAGCCTTCACTCTTTTCCAGCTGTTGTTACATTTATTCATTGTTCAAAATGTTTTACATTTTCTTTATTTCCCCATGCTCTTTATCATTTTGTATAAAATCTTCTTGCAAGCATTGCTTGTTTTCTGTCTTCCTTTTGTGCAGCCTGTCATCCAAGACCGACAGCAAGAACTTTCATCCTCAGAAGTCTTGAGATGGGAAAAATCATCATTTATGAGCATGCCCACTTCAGGGGTGTGTCCAGAGAAATCACTTCTGACATTTCCAATCTGGGACATTTGGACTTTAATGATATTATCTCCTCAGTGATAGTAATTGGCCAGCCTTGGGTGGCTTATGAGCACATAAATTACACAGGCAGGCTAATGGTACTTGAGGAGGGGGAACATGACTATGTTGGTAGAAGCATGAATGATACGATCAGCTCTCTGCAGATGATCACTGAAGATCTGCATGATCCCCAGATCACTCTCTATGAGCATCCCAACTATCATGGGAGGAGCAGAGTAATAAGAGAAGCCACCAACCTGGCTGCGGGATTCGACAACGACATCATGTCTTCCCACAAGGTCCAGAGAGGGGCCTGGCTGCTGTGTGAGCACAGTGATGGGAGTGGAATTCAATACATTGCTCGAGAAAAAGATAACCTTCCCCATTACTCAGCAATCTACCTCAATGACAGGCTTTCCTTCCTGCGTCCCCTGCGCCCTGGCCGCTCTTATTAGAATGCAAATCCTCCAAAGCTGAGGAAGATGCAGCACCAGCAAGAAATTTGAGATCTAGATTTCTCCTTCTGCTTGTGCAGCCTTTTTCCCTGGGAGCTCTCTGCTGTGCTGCACTGCAGATCTGTACTTCTCTGTCCTGCCTTACGTGCTTCTCCAGCCCCATAAATGAAAGTATGATCATGCTTGATCATATGAAAGATTGTCCAAGCTAAGAAATATGCCAGGGGTGTGTAACTTAATACACCCTCAGCTGGCATTCCAGAGTCCTGGGCTATGGAATGCTGAAACATTGCATGTTGTCTCTGTTGCTAAGTGAAACAGAAAAATGTAAGTGTAGGGCCAGCATCGCCTTCTTTTTAATTTGCTTTACAAAGGTACCATGGCTTCTGCCATTGTCTGTAATCCATTTTGTATTGGTGCCATTAAAGAATCTTTTGCAATTAGCAGTGGGTCTGTTTGGCATCTTTACAATAAATAAATAAATCTTGCTCTTTCATGGTGAGATGTCTCTGTGTGTCCAGAGAATGGTTCAAAGGGTCATTGAATATTTTTCCTGGACGTCTCCTGGAGCATTGTCTCCTTCTGGTTTAACTGGTCAGTAACAGCAGTATTGGGCTTGACTCAACCAGTGCTAAAATCTTGGTGATCATGTTGATTAGTGCTGTGATCCTGGCCCAGTTCTCCCATGCAGTGTACATAAATAGCACACTTTTGATGGTATTGAGTACAATCAATCATACAGGTGGATCACTCCGGTCATACAGTCTTCCACCACCCAAATCACTTAATCAAACAGTAAGTTCTCAAAACTTTGAATTGATTGTTTGATCCCAGTGGAAGCAACTGACTTGTACTTTTAAACCTGTAGTACCTGATAAGGGAGGAGGAATGACAAGGTATTCCAGGATCTGTTTTGCCATGTGCAAGTTCACCTGGAAGTGCAGAGTCTCATCCCCCTGCACCAGTGCCTGGTGCCGGCTGCACGCCCTGAGCTGTGGCAGCTGTCCCAGCTCTGCCCTGCAGGGTTCATCTCCCTCTGTGCTGACCTGCTGTGTGCCCCGATTTCCTGGCACTGGCCACAGGCAGGAGCTGCACTTGGCCTCTTTGAATCTCAGGAGGGGCACCTGGTGCCAGTGCTGAGCCTTGCCAAGGTGCCTGTGCATGGCCCCTTCCCTCAGCTCTATCAAAGGCCCCCCTCAGCTCAGAGCCATCTCAAACCTGCCCAGGGTGCATCCATCCCACTGCCTGTGCCACGGATGAACACAGGGAGCACTCCTGGTGCCAGCAGGGACCCTCCAGGGACCCCATTTGTTACTGGTTTCCATTGATCCTGACAGGGCCCTTCATGGGTGTGCGCCCAACAATTCCATGGCTCCAACTACTCCCTGCATTTTCCACCTTTGTGCTGGGATCTGCAGTCACATGGAGGGCAGGGGGTGATTGGAGCCAGCACAGCTTCAGCAAAGCCTTCAGCTCCTGATCTGCGGGATCAGATCAGTCTGGGCATGAGTGCACTGGGAGCAGCCCCGCTGAGAAGGGTCTGGGGACAGTGCTGGATGAAAACCTGGACATGATCCTGCACTTTGAGCTTCCAGCCTGGAAAGCTTCCAGCCCTCCAACCCTACCCTGGGCTGTAGCCAAGGGTGTGCTCAGCAGCTCAAGGGAGGAGGTTCTGCCCCTGTGTCCACTATGGCGAGATCCCAGCTGGAGCAGTGCGTGCAGCTCTGCAGATTGTCACTGGGGCCTTTGGGACCTGGAGAGGGGAGATGGCAACGGGACATTTGGAAGAGGATTTTTGTGGTGAGGGGTGTGAGGCACTGGCACAGATTGCCCAGAGAAATGGTTGACCCATCACTCAAAGTGTTCAAGGCCAGGCTGGATGAGGTTTTGAGCAACCTGGTCTGGTGGAAAATCTCCCTGCTCATTGCAGGGCGTGCAACCAGATGGTGTTTAAGAGCTCTCCCAGCCAAAATCGTTCTGTGATTTTGTGATTCTAGGATGTGCAAGTTCAGCAATGCAGTCAACCTTGCCGTGGTTTCAGGTCCCACTCTGTCAGTTTCGTGTTCCTCATTTTACATCCACAGTGCCTCTTTTTCCAGCAACACTTACACATTTTGAATATAAGCACAATGAGTTTACATGGCTCCAAGTCCCAGCAAAACGCTGTGCTTTGCAAGGCTGGCTGAGGGGGAAATCTGCCCTATCCTGCTGTGTAGGGCTGTGCAGACAGAAGTCTCTGCTGAAGCTTTAGCACGTTTACAGCTAAGGCTGGATGATTTGTAGCTGTGGCATGGGAGGGTAGAAGAACAGTGCCTTTCTAGCTGCTTCTCAGGCATGCAGAGGATAACACCTGAGTGTTGTGCAGCACAATGTCAAAACAACACATATATAGAAAGAATTGGAGATTCTGGAGTGGATTCATACAGTGGAAAAAAAAAATGTAAGAACATGCAGGTTGATGTTCTTTCCTTGTCTCTGACACAATGACATGAAGATTCTTGCAATGTCCCACTTTAAGGTGTAACGTATGTGCACTCAGGTAATCTTTTGTCTTTTCTTGGATGTAGAAACATTTGTAAGGATTGAGAGCCTGTAGAGGAATTGGGAGGGAAACCTGATGTTGAGAAATGGTATTTCTAAAGGTACAAGAAATAATCTATGTTATTGTACACATGACTTGATGATGACATTTTTTCATTCAAATTGAACAAAGGATGAAATCAGGCAGAGAATGACAAAGGTTTGTAAATTTCCTTAGAATTACTGACAGAAAAATTTAATGTAGAAGGGACCTCCCTAGTCCAAGGCCTTGCTTACAGCAGAGCTACCTTCAAACATGATCAAGCTGCTCATGGCCAACATCAAGTGATTTCTGAACAGCTGCAAGGGTGGAGATTCCCCAGGGTCTCTGGCACTTCTGTCAGTTCTGAAAACCCCTTAGGGTCATATTTTTTCCCTTACTTTCCATCAGAGCTTCCCTGTTCCCAGAAAGGACTCTTTCCCAGGTGTCCTTTTGTGTGCACCTCCCTTAGTCTTTTCTCTTCCATGGCTGAGAAACATTTTCTCAATGAGGTCAGCCAATTTTAAATCACACCACTAGAGATCCCACACAATCACACAATCACACCATCACTAGGTTGGAAGAGAACTTTGAGATCATTGAGTCCAACCCACGCCTGATCACCTCAACTAAACCATGGCACCAAAGGCCACATGCAGTCTGTTTTTAAACAGATCCAGGGGTGGTGACTCCACCACCTCCTTGGACAGACCATTCCAGTACTTTATCACTGTTTCCATAAAAAACTTTTTCCAAACACCCAACCTAAATTTCCCTTGGTGCGGCTTAAGATTCTGTTCTCTTGTTCTGCCAGTTGCTGTCTGGAAGATAAAAACAACCCCCACCTTACTACAACCACCTTTCAGGAAGTTGTAGAGTGATAAGGTCACCTCTGAGTCTCCTTTTCTCCAAGCTAAACAACCCCAGCTCTCTCAGGTGTTTCTCATAGGGCTTGTGTCCAATGTTGGATAGTCTGCATGCTCAGAGGTTTTCAAGACCTGACTGGATAAAGCCACCAGCAAACATAATTCACCTCACAGTTGTCCCTGTGTCAAGCAGCTGACTGGACTCAATGGCAACCAAAGGTCACCTTGAAATTCAATTACCCATCAATTCTACAATCCTCCTGGCTCCCTGGATCATTCCAGCTCATCACATAAGGACCAAGACAGGCAAATCCCAGTATTTCCTGAGCCATATTGCTCCTGAGGAATCCTGCTGTGAATAAAGATGATCCATGTCCCTTGTCCATCCCATTCAGCCTTGGCAGGCCGATGCTGTCCCGATGGGCATTTCTGTGCACTGACGCTGACCCAGTGGGTCTAATGAGCTCCTCTGCATTGTCCTTGCACTCAGCAATTAATGTGTCCCTGCAATTTGTCTCTCCTCAGATTAGTGTTGGGGCTTCCTGGGTGAATTTGGGTTTTTTGGAGGGAAATTTTTCACGATGTGGCTCTGCTGCTTTCAAGGGAGTAGAATCACATCCAAGCACAAGTGCAAGAAAATGAGAACTGAGAGAGCATCTGCAGATCTGTAGGATTTCAACACACAAGAGGCTCTTCTGAGAAAGCCCATGATAGTTCCTACAAACAGCTGATCAGGATTGAAAGTAAAAGGAAAGAACACTAAAGTTACACCAGGATATTTGGGGTTTTTTTGTGGAAAAGCCCCAGTTCCAGGGTTTTTTTCTGGCCAAGTCACTTTTCGAGCACCGTGTGTAGGGATAGCTCAGGATGAGCAGAGCTCAGCCCCAGGAGCTCCTCCTGCTCAGCTGCTGGAGCCCAGGCTGCAGGCTCTCTGTCGAGGGCTGCTTTTCCCAGTGCCACTGGCCAGGCTGCAGGGGCAGCCCGTGCTGGGGTTGGCTGTGTGACCCAGGGACAGGCACCCACCTGGACACGGACACGGCCATGGAACCGTCTGGCACACACCAGGGGCTGCCCTCAGCCACCCACAGCTGACACCACCAGCACTCCCACAGAATGGAATGGGAGACAGACAGCCCTGTCTCCTCCCTCCTCTGCAGACCACCCCCATGGAAGCCCTCTAGTGAAGAGCTGCACACCCTCACTCTCCACAGCCACAAGCACCTGCACAGGTGCTCCCAGCGGGACTGAGAGCGCTCAGCCTGGCCAGTCTCACACCTGGCTCTGGGCTCTCTGACCAGAACACGCTTTGGTGTCCCCCCCCACCTGCCTAGTGCAGCTTGGTGCTTGCAGCCAGCCCACACACACACCAGACACTCTTCTCATTGGTGTTCTGGCACTTGTGGGTGCCTTGAATCCCAGCACGAGTCTCCTGCCTGCGTGAAATCCCTGTCTATATCCATGCCCTGCTTGCTGGCTGCTCCAGCTCAAACTTTGCTGGCAAATCACACCATTATAACTTCTCTTGAACCAAAAAAGGTTTTTATTTGATAAAGTTCATGAAACAGAGGCTGTCATGTTCCACATAACCCTTACAAGCTTGTCTTTCCACACTTTAAATATTACAAGTGGTGGGACACTGTGGAGTAAGATGTGTCTCAGCAGGACAGAAGGAGACACCTGTAGAGCTGGTAATTGAAGGAGGGGAGACACCAAGGCTCAAGAGAGCACTCCATTGAGGTTTAGGCCAGTGCAGGATGCCTCTTCAATCTGGGCTTGCAGACCCCATGCCCTGCAGCAACCTCTCTGTGCCATGCCACTGACTCTCTTGTAGCTGAGGTGTTCAAGGCAAGCCCAGCCAAAGCACCACACCCTGTTCTGTGCCACGCAGTGCTCAAAGCTCGGGGAAGACACTCTTAGACCCAATATGACCACCCAGGTCTCAGAGTACTCTCTAACTTTTCCCCAGCTTCTATTTTTGATGGTTGGGCTGCTGCAGACAGTTTCCTTTGAGCAGACATCATAGTGTCTTTTGACAAAAATGCAAACAGAAATTAAGAACCAATCAAGGAAACAGAGAATCCATCTTTACATCCTGTTACTTTTGCACTAAAATTAATTTTATGCTAATGTAGATTTTCATGAGAATTTAAAGTGACAACATTAAACATCTTGTGAAAATATAAACCAGAAATATTCTAAACAACTGACAAGGAATAAGGGTTCAGAACTGACTCTGGGAAGTGTTCTAGTGATGACTTTTTAATGCTGTCCAGAATGCCTCTGAGTTAATTCCAAAACCAGCAGGGAGGAAGCACAACCTCCAGTAGCATGATCCTGTAAAGTAAGTTCCTACTGAAAAGTGACCAAAGGCAGTTATTTAAAAATGCAGAAATAGAGCTGATTCTACAATTTATTTTTAGTTGAATTCAACTCAACTAACATCATTAGATGTCATTTCTGGTGCTTAGAAGTTGGTCAGGAGCCCCAGAGCAGAACAAATCAGATCAAAGCACCTTGAAAGACCAGTGACAAGAGACAGGATGGGATGAGATCTGGGGACACACGCTGAAGAATTCCCAGCAGAGGAGTTTATGGGATGCTGTTTTCTGCAAAGCAGAGTTCCAGTAGGAGTCACTGAGAGCATAATGTGGCACCTGGGAGAACCAATAACTTGACATAGGAAATAATTTGTACCTATCTGGAGAAGAAAATAAAGGAGGATGGGGAAATGAGGAGAAACAATATTGGTGGTCCATGGACAGCTGTGGAAGAAATTGATAGAGTAAAAACATTAAAAGGAAGCATTATCTGAAGCATTTACTTCAGTCTGAATTGGAAGAATGTTTAGGGTCATATTTAGCATAATAAGATTGCTGCTTGACATGTTTGTGGAAAAAACACCATGTCTAATCTGATTCAAGTGTTTAATTTCAAAACCGAAAGTATAAAACACTATTTAAAATAAAACAGTATTGAGTGCCAAATAAATGTCTGCAAATATCTATGTTTCTTTTGCCATGATTCTGCTTTAAATTTTTGATTTTGAAGCTGGTTTTACACCATGGCAGAAGGTGTCTATTTACATCCTGTTTCTGGATTCTACACTGGGATCTTCTTTCTGCTTTTGACATGACAATATTGATGGTTTTGATTATCATCTACAATAGTACCATGTCCATCTATTACTATACATAAATATATACATGAATACATATGGCACAGAATCAGAGAATGGTTTGGGCTGCTAGGGACCCTAAAAAACCCTTTGAGGGATGGGGCATCCACACCTTCAGAGAGCTGAACATGAGCCATCAGTGTTCCCAGGTGTGCAGGAAGGCCAATGGCATCTGGCCTGGATCAGCAATGCTGTGGCCAGCAGGAGCAGGGCAGGGATTGTCCCCCTGCACTCAGCACTGCTGGGGCCACACCTGGAGTGCTGTGTCCATTCTGGGCCCCTCACTGCAAGAAAGACCTGGAGGGGCTGGAGTGAGCCCAGAGAAGGGAAATGAGCTGGGGAAGGGTCTGGAGCACAGGTCTGATGAGGAGCCACTGGGGGAACTGTGGGGTTTTATCCTGGGGAAAGAAGACTCAGAGCGGATATGTTTACTTTTGACAGCACCTAAGAGGAGCTTGTGGCAAGGAAGGGGTTTGGCCCTTGTCCCAGGCAAGGGAGGAACAAGGGGAAATGGCCTTCAGTTGTGTATGGGGAGGTTCAGGCTGGGTATTAGGAAACATTTCTGCATTGAAAGATTGTTAAAATTTGGAATGGGCTGCCCAGGGAAGTGGTGGAGTCATCGTCATTGGAAGCATTCAAAGCACAAGTAGAAATGGTCCTTAGCAATATGGCTTAGTGGGCATGGTGGCATTCAGTCAAAGGTTGGATCGTGGAGGCCTTTTCCAACATATAATAATACCGTGATCCTGAGGACAAAAAACAACTGAAAAAAGAAAAAACTATGTAACTGTCCTCTCTGCTACCTGGATATTTCCCAAAAAAACCTCTTAGTAAGACTAAGCTTGTGTATTCAATATTCTTCCCAGAAAAGCAAAATGTAACCTCCAATGGGCAGAAACATTCTACAGCACGTGTCACAAAATATATTGATACACTTTTATTACTGTGATTCCATTTTCTTCTGGAGGAGAAGGACAAACAAGAACTGAACTTCCCCCGTTTCATCAAGTCACTCATGCTTCAATGGACTTTTATACAAGAGGAAGAAGATGTCTGGTTGTAGAACAATAGAAAGCAAAATATAATGGATAATGAATTTTGATCCCAGGGGGTAATATTGGACGCTTTCACTTCCGTTGCCTGGGGTGCTTTGTGAGACCTCTGAGCCAGCTATAAATGCGGGGAGGTGAGAGACCTCACACAAACCTGCACAGGAGGAATTGCCCTCAGCTCTCCCCAGCAGCTGACAGCAAGGTAAGAGGCACCCTTTGCACAGCAGGGCTGGAAGGGTTTCTTGGGCAGCTGCAGGACAATGCAGGGCAAGGGGAGGAGGCTTCGGTGCTGGGCTGGGAGCTGCAGCAGAGCCGTGAGGGTCTGCTGTGTGCAGAGCCTGAACCCATCGCTCAGGGCAGGAGGAGATGGATGGCTGCTGCAGAGAGACAAACCTGACCGAGGGAGAGGCTGGAGGGGGCCAGGGAGACACAAGTGTCAGGGGTGAAAGTGACAGTGTTTTACAGCCTAATCTTGGGTATGCACCTAACCCAACACACACTGACCTCACTCTTTTCCAGTTACTTCTATGTTTATTCTTTGTTCAAAATGTTTTATCTTCCCTTTTCCCCTTTTTCCCTTCTGGGTGTCCATAATTTTGTTTCAAGGTCCAAAAGTCTTCTCGCAAGCATTGCTTGTTTTCTCTCTTCCTTTTGTGCAGGCTGTCATCCAGCTCCTAGAGGAAGAAATTAAGACTATAGAATTTCTACTGAGATGGGAAAAATCATCCTTTATGATGGTGAAAATTTCCAGGGTCTGTCCAAAGAATTCACCTCTGATATTGCCAATTTAAGAGATGCAGATTGGAATGATCTTGCCTCCTCGGCAAAAGTAATTGGCCAGCCTTGGGTGCTTTATGAGCATTCAAACTACGGAGGCCGATTTCTGGTCCTTGAGGAGGGAGACCATAGGGTTTTTAATTCAAAGATGAATAATAAGGTCAGTTCTCTGCAGATGATCACTGATGATCTGCGCAATCCGGAGATCACTCTCTACGAGCATGCCAACTATCAAGGCAAAAGCAGGGTAGTACGAGAAGCAACCAACCTGGCTGCAGGACACGACAATGACATCATGTCTTCCCACAAAGTCCAGAGAGGTGCCTGGCTGCTGTGTGAGAACAGCGATGGAAGTGGAATTCAATACATTGCACGAGACCGTGAAAACCTTCCAAATTACAAGGCAATCAATTTCAATGACAAGCTTTCCTTCCTGCGTCCCCTTCGCCCTGGCCGCTCTTATTAGAATGCAAATCCTCCAGCGCTGAGGAAAGATGCTGTCCCAGCAAGAAATTTGAGACCTAGATCTCTGCTTCTGCTTTTGTCACATTCTTTGTGATTTGTTTTAAAATGCCCCTGTGATACCATGGCTTCTGTTAATGTCTCTAATCCATTTTGTGTTGGTGCCATTAAGGAAACTCTTGCAAGCAATAGTGGGTCTGTTTATGTACTGTTTAGTGTAGATAAATATTGCCCTTTCATGATATCTCTGTGTATCCAGAGAATGTTTTGTGCAGTCATTTTGAGCCTTTTTCATTGATATCTCCTGTAAGATTTTATCTCCTTCCAGTTTTACTCTTCACTAACAGTGGGTTCAGGCTTAACTCAACCAGCGCTAAAGTCTTGCTGAGCATAGTGATAATTGCTGCGATCCTGGCCAAACTCTGACCTGCAGCCTGTACCTAAATATCACATATTTGATTGCACCTCAAGACATTTATCATATTGAAGATATAGCCTTTAACTGCCCAAATTACATGATCAAACAGACTGTTCTCATAAATGTGAATTGACTGAACGCTTAGTCCCAATGGTAAAACTTGTATGGTTTTTTTAAACAGCTGCCTCTCTTTCAATTAAGTTATTAAGTATTTAATTTTTTCTTGGTTTTCTTTGTCATAGTATTCCTTGCCCTTATGATGCTGTGTCTTCTTGGCAGTGCCTTATTTGACCTTTGAATTCAACAGAGCAATACTATGGCAAAACTTAAATGAGATTCTCTATCCTGGTAAATCAAATCTCAAAGACTGCAAAGCATATTGCTGACAAAAGCAGTAACGAGAGACCTTCTTTCAGAGATCTGTAGAGGTCATCAGGAAAATAAATGTGACACAGTGAAATGTGCCCAGCTGCAGCAGATTATTCCTATAAGGAATTCCCCTCCTTGGAGCAAACTTGCCTTTGCCATTTGTGTAGTCCCAAAGCTCTATTCCTGTTCACACAGCCCCACGGATTGGCAGAGTGCAGTTCACCTAGGTAAACACCATCAGCCCCAGAGCTCAGCACAGACTCATCAGGGGTCCCCCAGGCACCTGGCCTGTTTATGCTCTCTATGCCCCAGAGGCAAGTGTGCTCAAACTAGACCTGGTGCTGTGAGACACTTTCCCAGTGCCATGCCACCTCTGGGGATGTCATGGTTTGACACTGGCCAAGCACCAGGCACACATGAAAGCCACTCACTCAACTTCCTCTGTTACAGCTGGATAGAGGAGAGGAAAATTTAACAAAGGGCTCATTAGCTGAGATAAGGACCAGGAGGAAACACTCCAAGGGCAAAACAGGCTCAACTTAGAGGTACAAAGTGAGTTTATTACTAAAAGCATCAGAGCAGGACAATGAGAAGTAAAATAAGGCCTCAAAACCACCTTTTTCCCTCCAGTCCCTCCATCCCACTGTCAGTGCAGGGAGACAAGGGGGTGGGGTTTTGGTCAGTTCGTCACCCAAGGTTTTCTTCCCCTGTGCAGGGAGACAGGTTGTTTTCCTGTGAGACTGTGGGGTCCCTCTCACAGGAGAAAATTCTCTGCGAACTTCTCCAGCATGGTTCCAATCTCATGAGAAGCAGCCCTCCCAAAACTGCTGCGGTGTGGGTCACTCTTCCTTGGGGTGCAGTCCTCCGAGGACAGGCTGCTCCAGCCCGGGAGCAGGGGCCCTTCCCCTCCACCAGGCCACCCACTGGATCACAGCCTCAGCCTCCTCCAGGCATCCACCCGCTCCAGCATGGGTGCCTCCCCCACGGGCTGCGGGTGGATCGTATTCCCTGTGGATCCCCACGGACTGCAGGGGCACAGCTGCTTCACCATGGTCTCACCACGGCCTGCAGAGGAATCTCAGCTCCAGCGCCTGGAACACCTCCTCCCCTCCTTCTCCACTGACCTCGGTGTCCCTATGTTGTTTCCCTCACATGTTCTCACCTGCTCCTCTTCTCCATCTGGGATGAAAACTGTGCCCCCACCTTTGTTTGGTTTCTTCTTAAATACATTATCCCAGAGGTGTTACCATCATCTCTCATTGGCCCAGCTGTGGCCAGCAGCATGTCCATGTTCAGAGCCATCAGGGTGGAAACTTCCAGCATCTTCTCACAGAAGCCACCTCCATGGCCCTCTCACTACCAAAAACCAGGCCATGCAAAACCAACACAGGGGAATAAAGCAGCTCACTGATCTAGGACAGTTCCCAGTGCAGTGACACCCAGGCTCAAGGAGAACGCAGCTTGAGGTGTCCTTAGCAGCAGCACAAGATGGAATGAGCTGTTGTTCATGTGCACTTCCAGACCTCACAAATCTGACAGAGTGACAAACAAGACAGCAAAACCCAGTCAAATGTCTTTGAAAAGGCTGGGAACAAACTCTCTATCAGTATCAGCCAAACCAGAGCCTACCAGCCAGGCTTTTTCCCGCAGGAAATCACAGCAAATGTATACCAGAGGAAAATCTCTAGCATGTTGAAGAGATGACCAGTGACAGCAAGGCAGGTGTCTACTTGTCACTTTATGCTCCCCCTCTTCCTGTGCTCACTCAGGAGCCAAGGCAGGAGATACCAAGAGAGTTAGTGACCACCAAGTGTACACAGCAGGCAATGAGAATCCTGCTGGGAATTCTGTACTCAGTACGCCTTCTCTTGGAAATGCCCATGACACATCAGACGGACTCAGAGCCTTGCAAACATCTCCAGCACCATCTTTCAGGAGGTGTGGGTGACAGGAACACGTTGGAAAATCCCTGTTGGCTGGGGAGAAGTGCTGATTGTTGAATATGGGAAGTAAAACTGCTGCCTTAGGAGATCAAGATGACCGAGGAAGACAAAGGCAAGGGTACCTTGGCTAAATAAGCATGTAACTAATACTCACAGAATGGTTTGGTTTGGAAGGCACCTTAAAGGATCCTCTAGTCCATGGAGAGGAATACCTTTCACTAAATCATGCTGCTCAGTGCCCCATCCAACATTGTCTTGAATACCTCCAAGTAAAGGGCATCCACAGCTTCTCTCAGCAACATATTCCAGTGTGTCACCTCCTCGCAGTAAAGAATTTCTTACTAATATCTAATCTAAACCTGCCCTCTTTCAGTTTAAAGCCATTACACCTTGTGCCATCATTGCATGTCCTTTTAAAAAGTCCTTCTTCAACTTTTTTGTAGTGCCCTGGAAAGGGCTGTAATGTCTCCCCAAAGCTGCCTCTTCTCCAGGCTGAACAGCCCCAACTGTCTTGGCTTATTTTCATGGTGGAGGTGCTCCAATTTTCTGACCATCTTCATGGCCTTCTTTGGACCCTCTCCAACAGGTCCATGTGCTTCTTATGCTGGGGGTCCCAGAGCTGGATGCAGCGCTCCACTCCAAGTGGGGTTTCACCAGAGTGGAATAGAGGGCCAGAATCTCCCTTGCCCTGCCGGCCATGCTGCTTGTCATGCAGCCCAGGACACATTTGGCTTTCTGAGCCGAGTCCTCGCTGCCAACTCACATTGAGCTTCTTGTCAGCCAAACCCCCCAAGTCCTTCCCTGCATGGCTGCTTTCAGTCCATTTTTTGCCCAGCCTATGTTTGTGCTTGGGATTGTCTCAATTCATACGCTGATGTTGCACTTGGCCTTGATGAACTTTGTGAGGTTCACATAGGTTCACCACTCCAGCCTGGCAAGACCTCTCTGGACGGCATCCCTTCCCTCCAGCACTTTGACAGCACTGCAGATCTTGGTGTTATCAGCAAACTGACTGAGGGTGCACCCAATCCCACTGTCCAACAAAGATGTTTAACAGTCCAGTCCCAATACCAGCCCCTGAAGAATGCTGCTCATCAGTGGTCTCTATTTGGACACTGAGTCATTGATCCCAACTCTTTGAGTGTGATCATCCACCCAGATTCTTATCCATCCACCACGGATGGATAAGGATGGTGGATGGATAGATGGAGCAACCCATCCACCAAATTCATGTCTCTCCAGTTTAGAGATAAGGATGTCATGCTGTACAGCTTCAAATGCTTTCCATAAGCAAAGTACATAGTGTCAAACACTCTTCCCCTATCCACTAATGCTGTTGTAGACATATTTTTTGTTGATGCAGGCTTATTTTTTGTTGATATAGGCCTATTTATTTATAAACATAGCTTTTTCATTTTACTCTGGAAATAGCTTACCATAAAAGGGATAACTTTAAGGCAAACAATCTACAGCTAGTACAAAGCACGTTCACCTTTATTTAACACAGGAAGTTCCTTACCTCACAAATTTTCCTGGCCCCTGTTTCATGCTGGTCTCATCATCCATAATACACTTTTCATAGCTTGTTGAAATAAATGCAGTGTATTTTCAGCAGGCAGTCTTGTGGTGTGGCAGGTGAGCCTTTCCAAACCCTTGAAATCCCATTTTTTTAAATGAGAAAAGTGGGAAAGCAGCTCTCCTTGCAGAGCCTGGGGAGTTGCAGGGTGGGGCACACCAGATGGGATCCAGGTAGGACTCCCCCTACCCTGGGTACCCACTGGTACAGCCGTTTGGCTGGAGATGGTTCTGCTTCTCTAGTCCTGCTTGCTTTAATGTCTCCTGATGTTACCTGGAACTCCCATCCAGATTTTTTGTACTTGTCAGTACTACTTCATCCAGTCATGTCTGGAACCCTTGAAAAACGTGCTTAGGTCAAGCCTGGAAATAGCAGGGACCTCAGCAGAGTCTGAACATTTGGGGGTTGGAACTAGATGATTTTTAAGAATCCCTTTCAACTCAAACCATTCTGTGATTCTATACGCCAGGGTGGGGGAAAAGATCCTTCAGGGTTGCTTGAGCTCTGCTGCCATCCTCTGGAGAGGGACAGGGTGCAGCTCTAGTGAGCTGACCCTAAAAGGGCTTCCTCTGTACAGCTGGGTGAGTTTACTGCTAGTACAAAACTTGGCCCTAATTTGGGCCATGAGGAGGGAAAGGGACACTGTAGTAAGTACAGTACAGTACTGTAGTATGGTGGCTCTGACTGGAAAGATGTGGGCAAAAAAGCTGGGACCAGCGTGCCTGAGGGGCTGGTTGCCATCGTGCAGCAGCCTTGTGCCTTTGGCCCTGGGGCAGCAGTGCCAGCAGCAAGAGGGTTTTAGAGAAAGAGGAAAGACTTTAAAACTAGAAACTCCTTTTACTCATAGTCCTTGCAAGACAAGTTAAAATGCAAACCAAGCACATCAAGAATATAGTTACATGCGTAGCTGATGTAATTAATCCTTAGCTGGATTATCATTTGCAGAATATAGTGGCCATTATGAGATGATTGTGGTCACTATAGCTTGAATATCTGCTTCCTAGAAAAATAAATTATAGCAATCACCAATATCATGGTTTTGGTGGGGTTTTTTTACTGTGCTCCTGGGTGGCCTAAAAAGAATAGGAAGGAGAGGGAATGGTAGGGTCTTTATCAGTAGGATTTTTTTTAATCCATCCTTGCAGTATCTGAAGAAAACTGCTATACTTGCCTGGAATTTAATCAGAACACTCTATTGCACTGTCATTACAATTAACAAGTTGTCAAGGACTGAGACTAAGCAAAGATGACATGGTCTGAACTTCAATCTACCATTGGACAGGGCTCTCACCTGACAGTGAATTGATATGACAGGAATATAAAGGACTGGTGATGGAAATAGCTCCCAGTCAAACTGGGAAGCAAAGCAAGTTAAGATACCCTCTGTGTGAGAAGCCAGAGCTGTAAGCACAAGTAAGTGTTCATTTATTACTTATCAGTTGTTCATGGATATCCGTGTCATCGAGTGGGTGGTGCATTGTTCAGAAATTCTGCTTCAAGTGGGACTATCCTCAACACCACATCAGGTCACTGTGACTTTATCTGGCCAAATATTGATGAAGAAGTCACCACCTCACACCTGGGCCAGTGCTGCACTGCCTCCTAGTGAAAAAGTTTCTCTCAATGCCCTGTCCAAACCTCCCTAATCCCAGTTTGTGTCAGGACAGTTATGAAGATGGATGAAGATGTGCAAAAGGGTGAGATTGTTGAGTGACACGTATTTACTGAGGTTATGGTGTGCACAGTTGGTGGAAGCCTGTGTGTAAACACTGACTTTGTGTCAGTGGGTCGTCAACATCCCAGTAAAGCATCATTTTAGTTAAGGACTTCCTACAGTACTAATGACTAAGTAGCTTTTTGGCTCCTCCTAAGAGAAGTATAAAGTGTAAAAAAGATATCTACTTCAGCAGCTCAGGGAGACAGGAGTCCCCTGAGTTTTTTCATGTTCCTTAACTGATGTAATTGTGCTCTAAACACAAGGGGATGAGATCAGGAAAGTTAAGGCGCAGCTGGAACTTTATTTAGAAAGAATAATAATAAGGACTTTCATAAGTACATTGACCAGGAAAGGAAGATTAAACAAAATGTCATTTCCCATTCCCCCACCCCAATAAATAAGACAGGAGAAACTGTGACAACTGATATGGAGAAGGCTGAGGCACTCAACAATTTTTTTTTTTTTGCCTCAATTCCCTCTTCCCACATATCCAAAGCCTCTTAAACTCAAGACAGGTGCTGGGGAATGAAGTCTCTCTCCCATCATCAGAAAAGATCAGGGTAAAGACAACTGAGGAGCGTGAAAGTGGCGTGGCTGAGAAGGGGTTGGGAATACTGGTGGCAGAAAGGCTGGTCATGAGTTGACAGTGAGCACTCACAGTCCAGAAAGCCAACTGTGCCCTGGCCTGCATCCAAAGCAGGGAGGCCAGCAGGTCATGGAGGTGACTCTGCCCCTTTACCTGGCTCAAAAGAGGCTCCACATGGAGTTCTGCGTCCAGCTCTGGAGTCCAGCACAGAAAAAATATGGACCTGTTGCAATGAGTCCAGAGGAGGGCCACAAAAATGGTTAGAGATCTGGAACACTTCTGCTATGAAGAAAATCTGAGGGACTTGTGGTGGCTCTGCCTGGAGGAGCGAAGACTCTGGAGAAATCTTACTGGGACCTTTCAATATATAAAAAGGGTTTATAAGAAAGATAGAAAGAGACATTTTTACCATGACCTGTAGTGTCAGGACAAGGGGCAGTGGTTTTATACAGACAGAGAATACATTTAGATGGGAAATACAGAAGACATAAGGTATCTTTTACAATGGAGGTGGGGAAGCATGGGACCATGTTGCCCAGAGTAGTTGTGGATGCCCCATCCCTGGAAGTGCTCAAACCTGTGTTGGACGGAGCTTTGAGCAACCTGCTCTAGTGGAAGATGTCCCTGCCTATGGCAGAGGCTTGGAACTAGATGATCTTGAAAACTCCCTTACAGCCCAAACTAAAGGGTAAAAATATATCATAGAACAAGAACAGAAGGTAAGAGGAAAGAAAAGAAAATTACATAAGCTCTTTTTTCTGTGGGGAAACACCAGTTCCACAGTTCTGTTTTGGCCAAGTCACTTTTCAAGTGCTGTGTGTAGGGATAGCTCAGGATGGGCAGAGTTCAGCCCCAGGAGCTCCTCCTGCTCAGCTGCTGGAGCCCAGGCTGCAGGCTCTCTGTCGAGGGCTGCTTTTCCCAGTGCCACTGGCCAGGCTGCAGGGGCAGCCCGTGCTGGGGTTGGCTGTGTGACCCAGGGACAGGCACCCACCTGGACATGGACACAGCCATGGAACCGTCTGGCACACACCAGGGGCTGCCCTCAGCCACCCACAGCTGACACCACCAGCACTCCCATAAAACAAGAAGAGACAGCCAAGTTCTTCATCTGAATGCAATGTAATTACAGCATTGCAGGGACATCAAGGATAATGTCCGTGTATTCTGCAGTGGTGGCTGAGATACTTAGCAGTCCTATTGCCATCCTCAGTTTGTCTTTAAGTTTCACTGGGGAGAAAAAGTTGGTGCTCACAGTTTTAAGTAAGATATTCTTCAGCGTAATAGAGGAGACTGTTACTGGGTAGAGATGTAAATGCTGGCCTAATGTTGTCAGTACCTCAAACATCACAGACTCGGTTGACCACAGGGAAATATTTCTGGTTTTGTCTTATTATCTGAATTTTCAGACTTTTGTTTTTTTCCTCAGTGTAGCGGAAAGTGCTTTTAGCCCATTTACCTGCCTGGATATCAGCACACCGTCCAGACTATTGACCTTCCACGGCAACAGCGTTGTTAAAATTCATGTTTTTACACAGTTTTTCTCCTCTAAAAAAATCCCACTTTTGACTAGGGCTTAATGTTGTGAAACTATGAAAAATCTTTATTACCAGTGACTTCACTCTTTTCAGGGTGGCCTTGTCCTCTTTTCACTTTCCTGGCACGTGCAACTAATTGACAAGTAGAGCTATATTTTCCATCTTGCATTCCACCTGCCATACAGGCATTTCCATTGCTCCACAGTCCTCACTTTTTTGTGCACACAGAGGATATTATTAAGTCTAATATGAACTCCTGAAAAGAAAAATCTGTAAGATGGTTGTTGTCTGGAAAAGCAACTGGGAAGAGTCATAGAGCTTCCAAAATGAGATTTGTGGTTTCTCCAAGCCATAGTAGTCATTTGAGAAAATATGGATATTTTTTTCTCCATCTTGTGTAAAAGCTGGGTAAAGCCTTAGTTTGGAATATCTTGGAAAAAAAAAAAAGTTCAATTCTTAGACAAAACAATATGCATTACTTAATTCCAATTAAGTTGCTATTCTGATTTTCGTGTCCAGTGGCAGTATTGAGAAACACATATCAAGATTCCTATCACAGTGACCTAACTTATGCAACATTCATACTGTTCCAAATTTTGGGCAGCAAAAGGTTCCTCTTCTCATCAATGTCTAGAAAAAATAAAATCAGCTTTTAAGACCATGCAAATATTGAAGAGTTTCATTGGATATTTCCAGCTGGCATTTAAAACATTGATGAATTTTCATATCCGCATCCCATTTGAACAGTCTGCTCTGGTGCTCTGAAGATGTAACCTCTGTGAAGCTACTCTATTATTATTATATTAATAATATTCTATTATTATTATTATACAGTGCTAAGAGGCTGTTTCCAACATCCTCTTGATGCACTGATCTTGTTTTTCCTTCTTCCTGTCCTGTTTCCCTTTGCCCCCCTACTTCCAGTCTCAAATACCAGAGGTTTATTACAGCTCCATTAAACCAATAAGTAATGGTCAGTAGCTGTAAATCACATCTCAGGGGATTTTGGTTGGAAATTCAGAAAACTTCACCAACAGGCAGTCCAGCAGTGGAAATGAATGTAGAGGGGTGAAGGATGAATGTAGAGGGGGGAAGGAGTCTCCAGGACTCTGTAAGAAAAATCCGTCATGATGGGATGCAGTGTTAGTGATACTCCAGCTCTGAGCAGGAGGCTGGGTGTTCCAGGCTGATTTATTATGTTTCTGTGACTCAGTGAAGACCTTTTGTAGCACTGGAGAATGTTATGGAATCACATCCACTTGATGCAGTTTCGTTACATTTCCCATTCATCAGCTTGGAAGAACTGCTGAGTACTTAGCTTGGTTCGTTACTCAGGCTGTCACAGGGTCTTCAGCCTGTGTTCCCTAATCAGGGAAAATTAGGTTTTGCTAATAAAAGAAAGTTGCTAAAACTGAATATGTAGGAAGGTCTTCTCAGTGTCTGAATATAAAGGAAAAGGCATAAATATTCAGATCAGCTAGCATGTGCTCTAACAAGCAGCTTATTTCAGAATAAAAGCCTTTGCACCAAATAGATCCATGAGACTGGAAATCATTAGGGGTACCAGAGGTATCAGGCTTTAGATCAGCCATCCAAGACCGAGATCTGTTGCACTGGTCAACCAATATGTAAATATGAATGTGGTCTCTTGATAACTCTAGGTGTGCCCACAGTTCCCCAGCCCAGGACAGGGTTCAGGACTCTGACAGCTGAAGGGCACTTGCCAGCAGTAAAACACAAGGTGCCACACAAGAACAGGAATGGAATGGAATGGAATGGAATGGAATGGAATAGAATAGAATAGAATAGAATAGAATAGAATAGAATAGAATAGAATAGAATAGAATAGAATAGAATAGAACATCCTGAGTTGGAAGGGACCCCACAAGGATCAATTGCAACTCCTGGGATTTCCAGAGACTTCAGCCAAACATGAGTCCTCTCTTACTGCCACATCTTCACTGAGACTCACAGAAGTAGATAAGGGCCTTAGCTTTTTGTCCTTTGTGACCTACTGTCCTCTTCTTTCTCCTGTTCCTCCAAGAAGCTTGTTATTCTGTTGTGCCATGTGATATCTCCTTTCACATAAGGGCTGTGGTCACCCAAGAAGCACAATGAAAACATTAACTATATGACATATCTATGGACAGGGATCCCTGCAGGCTGATAAGTCTCTCCCCTATCTCTAGCAGGTCCTCATGCAGAAAAGCTGTTTAAAGTCTTTCTCTCTTGCATCCACTTGTCTTGAAACTATTTCCTATAATTCTGTGTTCCTGGACATCTGGACTAGTAACATTTTACTGCATCTCATGCTGTATTCTGCAGTGGTGATGCAATGCTGGGCTTTGTACCAAGAATAGTTTGCTGAATTCTCACTGAGTTGTTTCAGCGTTTGCTCTTATGTAAGAATTTAGAGTTGTTGCGAACACAAGAAAAAGAAAAAAAAAATGGAAGTAGATAATATGTACATCATTGTGTGAGACAATAAGTAGAAATGATGTTAAAGAATGCTGAAGGCAACAGCTGGATGGCTCTTTGAGCACCTGTTCCCCTGCCATCCTATCCAGCAAGCTGCTGTATATATGTTTTCTAAAACATAGATCCTTTCCACAATTAGGGACTTTTAGATTGCTCTTTTCTTTCACCTCCACTGGCTTTCTTGAAACACAGCTTGAAACAAACTTGAGAGTTCAGTGCTAGAATGGATCCTGCATCCCATCTGCAGTCTCTGACCACACATACTGACTGTCTACCACAGTTCTTCTGCCTAAACACGCTCCAGTTCTCCTGGAGTTTGTACATTCAGTCTGGGATGCTGGTTTCCAGAGTTTATTTTCTGAAATAAGCTTCTTCAGAAAAGCATGTTGGCCTAATAGTTATTTACCTCACTATTCTGAAAATGAACTTTGGGCTTCTAAGTGACACAGGTGAAAAATGTTATTCTAGATGACCAAACATGAGATGGGAGGAGGATGATGAAATGAGTAGTAGCTGAGTACACCAGGGATGAAGTGTGTGCAGCATCAGCTTGGGATGGTGTCTCCTGAGGAGAACTTCATAAGACAATGAGTTTTTCTGGCTTTTCTCCCAACGGCTGTAGTTGCATCAGAACAAATTAAGCAAAACCAAATGATGTCCCCAGGTGAACTGTCTCAGTCACTGCCACCCCAAGGAAGAGCTCAGGTGAGACAATGCCTCATTTACCACTGCACAGGGAACAATAAATACATTATTTTTGGAAGTCAATACCAGTTATTCTCAGCAAGGCCCCAGAGTGCTGGGGCATCCCTGCCCCAAGAAGGGCTGAACACCGCTGAGCTCCTTCAGACACCATGAGAGTTGCAGCTATTCTGTTTCTTTCCAGATGAGCCCTTCAGGCTGAAGGTAGTTAAAACCCAAACTTTTAATTGGATCCACAGAGGCATCCACAAAGTTGTCCAAATGAATCTGAAAATAACTTCAGATACAAGAAGGAAACTTAGACCTGTCTTCAGAATATCAGTATTTCTTATTACCTTCACCTTCTTTCTTGTCTTAACTACTAGAGTTCTTGTTAATCTTTTCCAGGGCCTGTAGCCCTCATTTTCAGTCTGTCTTTTTCATTTTCACTTGCTGTTCTCAGGTAAAATATTTTCATCCTTTTTTCATGAATTCCTATTTTAGATTTGTCCTTTCTCTCTCTAGTTCTAAATGAGTTTTCTTCTAGTAACTCCATTTTTTTCCAAATGGGAAAAGCTTGCATGTTTATGATACTATTAACAGATCTGTACAAACTTTTTTTTAGCAGAGACACAGGACAATGTCTTTGGCTGGGTTAGATTATGAGTAAGTCCAAGGAGGTGAGAAAGAAATGCCCCACCCTTAACAAATCATGAGGAGTTAGCTGCCAGGTTGCCTGCCCTTTTTTTTTTTTTTTTTGCAAAACTCTGTTTTGGTTGGTTTATGGTTCAGCATCTTTCCCAGACTGAGTTCCCAGGCACGGTTTATCAAGCCAAACAACAGAAACTCAAAGAGAGCAGTGTGATGATTTTTCTCACCAAGGCAAATTGATGCCAGCCATCCTGCTGTTACCACCCCAGCCAGTTTCAGTTCCCAGTTTCCAGAAAGCTCTGAACATTGTGGGAATAAGGATACACTGCTCTCCTAAAGGCTATGCCCTCTTGTTTCAGTGTCTTGCCTCTGTGGGAGACAGCATTTCTTGACTCCTGTTTACTACAGAATAGGGATCCCACCCCTGTTGAAAAGTCCCTGTCAAGATGCTGTAATTTTCAGCCCTTGGCCCTGCTATGCTATGATCATAATCAGCTATACTGGAGTCAAAAATGCACTTTCTCAAAAGATATTGGCATTTATTTTTATATTGCCACTCTTAACATTTTCATTTGAGCAAATCTTACATTTCATCAACCACCAAAACCAATTCAAGCAATCCACCTTAAAACTGCCTTAAGTTCTCTAATCAGATAAGTCACCGTGACGTTTCTGAATAACACAGTAGCTTCTGCTGCTGAACATTCCTGCAGCAGAACATCAGTGCAGCTACGACAGCCAAAATCTTTGCTTTCTACAGCGCTAAGATACCCCCAGAGGATCAATATCAGCAAGCTTTTGCATGCAAAGATCTGCAATCTTTATTATCCTCTTTATTCTCTTTTACCACTGGCTAGGTAGCTCATACTGCTCGAACATTGCTTTCAGCCTGCTGCAGAGCTTTGTGTCCTCAGGGCTGAGAGCGCCATTTCCCTGGCCATTGCTGGGACTGGCTGTCCCTCTCCTCCAGGTTTCCTGGTACCGCTCTCAGCTGTTTCCATTTTGCCCAGATTGCTGCACATTACACTGAGCTTCCCAGTTTCTCTTGCCTTCTTTGGAGAAGGCTGGCGATTCACAGGTGTGGAGAGGCAAGCCCAGCACTGGCCCTTTTTCTGAAGACCAAGGGGAATATCCTCTGAAGTATGTTGCAATTGCTGATAGAAGCTGATACGATGTGATTCACTAACCGTAGCTGGATTCCAAGAAACTCTTTATACAAATTCGGGCTAAGGCAGGCCAGTCCCAAAGCCTTGCAGGCACGTACTGAAAAAAAAATCACACAGCCAAGAGTGCGGGGGAGGAGAGCAGGGCTGAACTCTGCAGCAAGGCAGAAAGTACAGCTCTGTAACATGCTGCAGACTCAAGACATGCAAACACTAATGCCAACGTGCAGCTTTTAATAATCTGTTATGAATTTGGCTGTAAGCTGATGCAATGGAAGTGCTGGGAACCTGAAAGGTGTGGGCTAGAGGAGGAAGTACGGAGTCGCTTTGACATGCATATTCTCATCCTCTGCTGCTTGTTGTTCGTCTGGTTGCTGTGTGTTCTGGCACTGGGCTGCCCTGCTCACTCCAGCTAGCACTCCCCTCTTGGGGAGCCGTGTTTTGGAGGTAAGGTGTGGGAGTGTGTTGAAACGTTGTGGGGAGGTGTAAGTTGCATATTAATAAATGACGGCTTATCTGCACACACACAGACTGAAACAGTAATTTGCCTGATTTATTTCAGTGTAAGGCTGGGCACTATGGTTAAAAAAAAAATTAGTGCATATAACTGCTGACTGTGTGGTATTGGTTACTGGGTACGTGCTGACTCACCTCAGTTCACCTCCAGTCCAGCAGGAGGAAAGGACCATCTGAAGATGAGAAAGCTGGAATAGACTTGTCAAAGTAGTTCCTGATAATTATTTTTGCATTGTTACTGAGGCAGCAGATTTTCTCCTGCAGTTTGGGTCAGAGAAGAGGACAAAGTAAGAAATAGCACCAGAGACCCTGAATTTTATTTTGTAACACAAAGATAAATTCTACTTGAGGTAATCAGCTGGTGTCCTGAAATTCTGACAGAGTTTACTAGAGGGAGCAGTCTTACTCTCCAAAGCATTTGAATAAAATAGACTTCACTGTAAAGATTTCCTTCCATTATAATCCGCCCAACTTGCTAGGTGTAATTAGAAAATAGCCGGCACCTCGATTTTGCTCCTGTTGCAGCTGCAGAGACAGTGTGTCACTGAGAGAGGCTTCAGGGTTGCTGTTTTGTTCAGCACTATACAACAGTACCTAGAATTCAAGACAGATTCAGAATTCAGTTTTGTAAATGCTCCAAGAACATTCTGTGCCCTGAATTATTTGCAGAACCTTAAACAATGAGAAGTGTAAAGAAAAGAGCTGAAAAAAAAATTTGAAAGTTAAGGAAGTGACTCAAGAAACTAAAGGGGATAGACTTCACTGTCATAGCTGTAATTTAAGAAGTTAAATGACAGGTTTAAAATAGAGTGAAAACACTCAAATACAACTTTGCCAGTGTTCCAGATATGGCTACATATATGACAGATAAAGCAGCATAATCACTTTCCTTCACCTGTTGGACACATTCTTTCTATTGCAGCCAAATAAGTGGTTGGTCTTTGTTGCCTCTTCCTGGCTCCCGTTTCTTGCTGTCCACGGGAAGCCCAGGTTCTTTTCCCAACACAATTGGTCCCAGACTGGATTGATGCATGAGGCAGTTTTGTTCCAAAATGACTATGCCACATAGATAAAATATGAGAGAAAAACATTTTGAAAGGATTCCTTCAAACCAGGTCCGGTGAAAAATCTTGAGGTACCCTATTCACATGTTTCTGCCAAGCAGATCCACTCATCATCTCAGTGTAAGTGGCCAGGAATGAATGGCAATGAAAATAAATTGGGCTCAGATAATCTCAGTCCTACCAACTACTGAAAGGTGATTTAATCTGAGCCAGTAAAAGATAATGGGTCACCTGAACTGGTGAAAACTCCACATACAGATGTGTTTAAAGTCTTTATATCTGTTTTGCTTTGCCTCTAAGTGTTAGTTTGGTTTAAACTTACTTAAAGACCCACAGATTTATTTTTATTTATAAGAGCAGCAATGCATTTTGTTACTTAAAATGTTGCCATGCTAGGCACAAAGCAGCCCCGTCAATAATCAGCTACTTTCAATGGCTTCAGTGAAGAGAACCAAAGAGGAGGGTGATGCAACTCTGCCATCCTCTGAAGATGCAATTACATCCTATTGCTCGATTTAGAGAAAACCTGCAACCCCCCTTTCTTGGGAGGAATGGAACTGCCTGCCCTTGGTGCAGGGAGGAGGCAGCAGGGAAGAGGACACAATTCTGTGTCGTGTGGCATATAAGGAGCTGGGTCCTGCAGAGGAGAACAGAGGATGGCCATGAGATGCTGAAAGAAAACGTGTGCTCTAGGGGCACCCACAGCCAGAGGGAGCCCAGACTGGGCAAGAAACAGAATCTCAGCCCAGACTGAACAGCACATATCATCAAGAGAAAGAAGTCTCTATTTTCTTACCTTTTAACCCAGAGAAGGTATGTTGCCACTGAAGCAAAGAGCTCCAAATGAAGGGATGGGAAACCCCTGTTTCTTCCCCACTTCTTAGCCCTGTTGTGTTTAGTAGAATCCTCTTAAAGTCCCAGCACCTGGAGTGAGGGGAGCCCCAGCTGGTCCTCAGTGACTCAGTCCACAGCTATGTACCACCCATTACTCCTGTTTTCAGTGAAGACCGTCTGCTTGCATAGAGTGCCAAGAAAGATTTACAGCCAGACTGCTTAGAATTGCTGCTAGGGAGGTCTTGCAGCAGCAAAACATAGATGTAGGAGTTAACTATGGCTTTATAACTTCTGGAAACTGTGTCCAGCAGTAGTATTTTTACTTGCTTTTGCAGGATAGCTGCTCTCTCTATGTTCTCTAAAGAGCTCCTTCTTGGTCTTCACTGACTGTCCATTATTTTTTGGTCTTGGAGTTTATGGTAGTTTCTTCCTGGCTTGTTAATTTTGCTGACTTATGCTCTGAGGCAGACTGATTAAATTCCTAGTTTTGCACCTGAGGTAATATAATTGTGGGTATTTTCATGTTTACCTGAGTCCCCAGATGTTTTGAATGCTGCTGAGATACTGAATCACAAGGAAACCTTGGGGCAAAAAAAAAAAAAAGGGCGAAGGTCTGTAGGCTTTAAGCAGATTCACATCCTCAATTGTACTGATTATTTTTTCTGGAGTTTTTTTGAAACATCTTTTTCCAGGAAAATCTCATCTCCACTAATAGCTTTTCCACCAATTTCACATTCCTTCTATTAGTCTTTGATGATATTTCATGTAATTTTCCAGTTTGTTTCACACTTAAACATTGCTGGGATTTTTATATAAGCAGAAGTCTACAAGGAATCTCTGATTTCATTTCTGTTTTATGGCAAAGTGTAGAAAGAGTTGCAATTATTCCTTATAGTTAATACTGTATTGATGAACACATGAGCAATGAACCCTGTTCAACCATGACCAGTATATATATGATTTATTTTTGTATGTCTCTCTCCATTCTTATCTTTCCTAGATTTTTCGGCTTAAATAGCTTTGCATCACTCCACTTTCCAAGGAAATTTCTGTTCCTCCTGAAAAAGCAAGATCTCAGTCTCCAAGTCCAGGATATTAGCATTGTGTTTTCCTTAAAAAACTGTTACAGAGTACGTATGTTGCCATGGACATCTTTGGTTTTGAGAGTGGAAATTTGTTTACTTTAACTCTGATGCCACAGGGCTGAGCCAGACATAAACACATGAGCAGCCAAAATGTCAGCCCTAACTTTGGAACCCTCATGTCTAATCACTGAAACCCTCCTTCTGTATGAACCTTATGGCAGATCCACTGTGGAGAAGGGAAAAGCCAGAGAACACCTCAAATTCCCACTAATTGGAGGCAGGCTGTAGCACAGAAGCTCCAGCTCACTGTCTGGTTGTCCTTGCACATCTCTGACACAGACATAGGGGACTGCAGAAGTGCTGTGAATAGAGAATTAGCAGGTCTGCCTAGGAGCAGAAACACAAGGAACAGCAGCAGCTTCTGTGAGACCTATGAGCTGATGGTCATCAGACCCAAACATCTGTGTCTGCAGCTTCTTAGGACACGCAGATCAGGAGGGAGAGTCCAATGAAGACTCTCAAAAGCAGGACAGCTCAGTCAGACTAATCAGTGTCAATTCCTAAAGGGCGCGTGTTAAAAACCTGCATGTGGTCACAAATCTCAGAACAGCTCAGAAGAAGTGATGAAGACCCAATGATTGACAGTCTTCATCACCAATGTTGTGACAAAGACTCCCAGGCTGATTGATTGGGCACAAGAACCTTGGTGGTTGTGAGACTGTGGGTCTGAGATTGTGCTGAATGCGGCTGAGTGAAATCAGGTTTGAAGTCTGGGTGTTTTTTCCAATGAAATCGCCTTTCTCCCTACCCAATAAGCTTTGCTACACTGGTTCTACAGTGATGCAGCATTATTTCCTATCTGGAATTGATTGCCAGGCATCGAATTCAGCTGTTTCCCTTCTGTTTCTCCCCGCAGATGCCGTGTGAAGGCTGCACGGAGAGGGACAACGTGAGCAGCGGCGCAACCATGGAGTTCCTCCTGCTCGGCTTCTCTGAGCTGCTCCATCTGCGTGTCCTGCTCTTCCTCACCTTTCTCATCGTTCATTTGGTCACACTGGCAGGGAATACGATGATCTTCACGGCGGTGCTGATGGCGCCCTCACGTCCCCCCATGCTTTTCTTCCTCGGCCAGCTCTCCGCCGTGGAGCTGTGCTACACTTTAGTCATCGTGCCCAAGGCGCTGCTGGGCCTGGCAGCGGGCGGCAGCCCCATCTCCGTGCCGGGCTGTGCCGCCCAGATGCACCTCTTCGTGGCCCTCGGCGGGGCCGAGTGCTTCCTGCTGGCAGCCATGGCCTACGACCGCTACGTGGCCGTCTGCCAGCCCCTGCGCTACGCGGCCCTCATGGGCGAGCGGCTGTGCCTCCGCCTGGCGCTGGCCTGCGCCCTCGGAGCCTTCGCTGTGGCCCTGGGCCTGACGGCGGCCGTGTTCCGCCTGCCCTTCTGCCAGCCCCGCCGCATCGACCACTTCTTCTGCGACGTGCCCGCCGTGCTGCGCCTGGCCTGCGCGCGGGGCTACGCCGCCGAGCTGGCCCTGCTGGCGGCCTGCGCGCTCCTCCTGCTGCTCCCCTTCCTCCTGATCCTGGCCTCCTACCTCTGCATCGCCGTGGCTTTGTTAGGCGTCGCCTCCCCTGCGGGAAGGGGCAAGGCCTTTTCCACCTGCATTTCGCACCTGGCCATCACCTTACTGCACTACGGCTGTGCCACCTTCGTCTACGTTCAGCCCAAGGCCAGTTACTCACCGGCTCGGGATAAGGTGGTGTCTCTGGTCTACACCAACGTTACTCCTTTAATGTATCCCCTCATTTACAGCCTGAGGAACAAGGAAATCAGAGGGATCCTCAGGAAAATGCTGAGGAGGAAGAAAATAGGTGAACTGGGATACTATCAGAGTTGTGATGTGTGTGTGTGTGGTAAATTTTAGAAGAACAAACACATGCCTGTTGGGAAACAGCCCCATAACCAGATCACCATAGACTTCACTAAGGCAATATCCAGGCAGAATTCTACATGCATCAGTACATTGATGAGAAAAAGATATCTCTGCTCAAAAAAATCCACAACATAACACTTGATCTAAAGGAAAATGCTTCAGTGAGTTGTGAGGATGAAGAGCTTTGATCAATCACTTGTCTCGCTTCTCTGATCACAAACATATTCAGGCTTACATTCATAGTCATCCCAGAACAATCAAAAGATCAACACAAAAATTTTTAAAGCTAATAAACCAATATTAAAGTATTGGTTTTGTTATTCTTCTATCAAGATCACAGTAGAAATTGGGTAGTCAGTACAAATTTTAGATTTTAGTAAGTTTAGCAGCACAATAAATCTGTTGGGGCTTAAAGGAAGGTCAGAAGAAGAAAGTCCATGGTGAGAAAGAAAGGTAAAATAGCTGTGGTTTTATCCAAATTCAGTAGAAGGCTGCACTCTGGCATCCCATGACAAATGGAAAGATCGTTAGTGTAAACTCATCTAACCTTGAATTATTCTAGAAATTGAAAGTTAAAATGCCAACAGTCTAACAAGAGTATGACTTTGCTATGCCTGTTTTGCAGGAAACAAAACATATTTCCTTTTACAGGGAGATGCTTTAGGTTTGGATGGTTCCTATGGTAACACAAAGGCTAAGATACTTATTTTATCATGTGACTTTCACCAGCAAAGACTGCATCATACAAATATGAATGCCTGGCGAGTGTTGAGATCTGTAATTGTAAAAGTAATAACACTGCTGCCACAGTTACTGCAATTTCTTCAGCATAACCAGTGAGAGTTACAGCACAGGCTGGGCTGCAGCAGACATAAGAGTCTGAAAGGTGCAAAGCAGTGCTATTTTATTAGTTTCCTCTGTGTAGGAGGAATGGGATGATTCAGACAAATTAGAGAAGATCAGTTTTGGAAGAGGGGGGGAAAGAACCAACTTAATTATTTTATTTAATACTTCCCTCCCCCGTGTCTCTTTAAAGGCCACAGAGACCCCATGATTCAGAACCCACCTATTACATAGAAAATAGTTGAGAAAAAATGAAACTGTTTGCTTCTGTTCCTCTGTCTAATCCAAAGGAATTTCTGCAACCCAGCTGCCCTCGACTCTCTCTCTGGGCGGATTGAGAGAGCACAGTGGTATTTGCTTTCTCTGGGCTACAATCATTAAAAATTATGGTAAGTGGATTTGACAAATGTAAGCAATTGGCACTGTAACTAAGGAAGTTAACTTGGAGCCTTCTGACAAAAGAGAAATGTGGAATTTAAAACTGACATTTAAAGCTGTCTTCAAGTTCAGAGTCCAGCCTGCCTAAAACATTAACACAGAATATTGGCTCTCAAGTCAATGAATACCTAATTACTCTGTGGGCAAACACTTAGCTGCATTATTTAAAATTATCAAAGTTGCAGTGAACATTTTAATCGCCTGCCAGCTCTTCCAAAAGTGAGAAGAGGAGGGTCTCAATGAGACAAGTACTTCAGAATTACATTATAGAAGTACTTTGAATCAAATACTATTAAGTAACTGTAATGAGTGCAGGAGAAATAGGAAGCATCATTTCTAAATCCTGTCAAGTCAAATCAAGCTTTGAAGTTAATCCTCCTGCAAGCAGTTGGCTGGACTTGAGGTGGCCAGAGGTCCTTCCTGAGATTAGCAGGACTTTGCATCAGAGGTTTCTAACCTGCTTTCTAGGAGGTACTGATACGTCCAAATGCCAGCAATAAAACTGAAGGACAGAAAGACACTGAGGTTTATAACCCTGTTCAAAGCCTTGGTAGAGGCTCTCACATATTTCTGGCAGTTGTGGGCATGGGATAGCAGAGAGATAACTGTGACCTGCTGTGGGAAGATAGCAGAGCTGTCCCCTGAACCAGGATGTTCCTCATCAACCACTGCAGAACAGAGGCACCTGGGCAGACCTCTCCTCACTCCAAGGATAGAGATGATGCCTCTGGAAGGGATGACATGACTGAAACAGCAGCCAGGTTAGACTCCCAGCCTGAGATACATGTGGGAAGTACAACAAGCAGTGGAGGCTTTCTGAGAAGACACTATCTCTACCCAATGTTCTTGCAGATGAACAGAGTGAGGAGATATCCCAAAGTCAAGCGTATTCCCACACCCACTAGTCCAAGACTAGCCCCATCAGTATTCCCACACCCATTCACAGCATCTTTTCCCCCCACCCCATGCCAGCTCTGTTGAGCACTGTATAGATATGTCGAGAATATGAGGTAAGAGCAGCAGCAATGTATCAGAGATATCACACCCATTTCCTTTCTAAAATGTTATCTTTTAATTGACTGGACCTGCCTGAGGTCCCTTTTCCACTCAACAAGTGGCTGTTTCTGTCCTGTTGACTCAGCACAGTGTGCTGAGAGCTGGAGAGTGCTCAAGTAAAGCAGCACCATCCCTGATGTAGGCATGAGCACAGAATAATATTTTCTAAAGGGTAATTTCTAAGTTATTTTCAGAGCTTCATAGGGAACAGCAGGATCCAGTCAGGCAGTGCAGATTTTGACAAATGCACATTCCACCTCCAACTGAAGAAGGGTATGGAAAAGATCTTTCCATGGGTGTTGTAGTTTTTTGGGTTGGGTAGGGATTCAAGACTCCCCAGTGAATGAGTACAGCTGGGTACCTGCATTTCACAAACGGTCTTGTCCTTTCTTGGGAGAGGAATGCTTGCATTCCCAAATTGGCAGAGACCTGAGATCTGGCAAACATAGATGTCATGAAGTTTTCCAGTGAAACCAATTAGGACATCACTAAGAATCACTTCATGGTTTACACAGACATAAAAACAGAGTATTCACCCTTGCAATTAATTTTGTAAAGGCGGCCCTGAGCAAGCACTGTGTGAGAACCCAGATCTTATCAGTGGTGGAGCACCAGAGCCCAGCCTGTAAGAGTTCAACCTGTAAGATCACATCAGTGATCAGCTGTCCACGTTCTCAAAAATTAAGAGAGTTTGGAGGATGATGGCCCAGACTTTGGGCAGCATTCAGGATATTCAAGGTTCAGCACCTTGAATGGTACATGCCACTGAAAGGTTCCTCCACTCAAGGAGATACTTCAAGGTGCTTCCTTGAGAGCTACCACCAGTACAAGTGATACTGGGAGGATACAAGTGAAACCTCCCTTTCAGTACAGAGAGAAACCAGAGAAAAATGCTTTGGTGTTTTTGCTTGTTTGTTTTTGTTTGGTTGGCGGTTTTTTGTTTCGTTTTGGGGTTTTTTTGTACACTATTATGCTTTGCTGAAATTGAGGTAAGACATTTCCTAAAAGTTGTTCCTATAAATAATCAATCTCCTAAAAGAAATAAATGAACTTGCATTAAAAGAAAATACTTATTTTCCTAGGAGTATAGATACAAAAAGTTTATTTAGAGGATTTGGTTCTATTATGGGTAAGGAAAGTTGAAAAATTGTCAAAAGTCCAGTTTTAAGAGCTAGGAAGAAATTTCAGTGTATCTTCCCTTGACAAAGTCATGTTATCACATTCTGTCTGTTTTGGCTTACATGGAAAGTGAGTCCACCAGCCTTTCTTTCTTTCTTTCTTTCTTTCTTTCTTTCTTTCTTTCTTTCTTTCTTTCTTTCTTTCTTTCTTTCTTTCTTTCTTTCTTTCTTTCTTTCTTTCTTTCTTTCTTTCTTTCTTTCTTTCTTTCTTTCTTTCTTTCTTTCTTTCTTTCTTCCTTCCTTTCTTCCTTCCTTCCTTCCTTCCTTCCTTCCTTCCTTCCTTCCTTCCTTCCTTCCTTCCTTCCTTCCTTCCTTCCTTCCTTCCTTCCTTCCTTCCTTCCTTCCTTCCTTCCTTCCTTCCTTCCTTCCTTCCTTCCTTCCTTCCTTCCTTCCTTCCTTCCTTCCTTCCTTCCTTCCTTCCTTCCTTCCTTCCTTCCTTCCTTCCTTCCTTCCTTCCTTCCTTCCTTCCTTCCTTCCTTCCTTCCTTCCTTCCTTCCTTCCTTCCTTCCTTCCTTCCTTCCTTCCTTCCTTCCTTCCTTCCTTCCTTCCTTCCTTCCTTCCTTCCTTCCTTCCTTCCTTCCTTCCTTCCTTCCTTCCTTCCTTCCTTCCTTCCTTCCTTCCACATTCCTTAAACGCTTAGAAAACCTGCAAATAATCCTATATTTACCCAAATAGATGTTTTTTATCCTTTGATCTGAAGCAGGAAGGTGAAATTAATACAGCTATTTACAATAATGGAGTTGTAAAATGAAATTGATGTGGGCTCAGTAGCAAACCTAGAACATAGATGTTAATATCATGAGGGTGAAAAGTTGTCAAAGATTTTCTTTATTAAGAAAAGGCCTCTGTTTTTGATGTTTATTATGAACATACCAAAGGAGAAATATTTACTGTTATTACTTTACTATTTACATATTTTTCTATTATAAAGGCTAGAATGCTATAGGAGTTTCTCTTGCAGATATTTATAGGTAGAAGATTTACAACAGAAGAGAGATGAGTCCTTCTTGAGATTGTTTTTAACTATTATATGAAATTATGTATTCAGCATATAAAATCTGATAGGTTCCTATATGATATAAAACAAATATACTCCACACCCCCGTAAACAAGCTAATGGGAATGAAATTACTTAAATAATCTGCCATTTCTACACAGAATTAAACATTTCTACAAGCTTTTCATTTACCATCTCGCCTGTTGCACGAGCCTTAAGTCTCCTTTAATGGATTGTTTCAGGAAGCAACCAGGAACATAGGACAAAAACTAATCAGGAGACCAAAGTGGAGCTGAAGAATGAGGTGAAGCTCCTGCCAGCTGGTTGGTTTCAGAATTAGTTTCACCTTGCCCTACAAGTAGCTCCACATCAAAAAGCTGACTGAAGGTGTTATTAATAATTCCAGCACTGTATCCCTAACCTAAAGCTCTTGGCTCTAAAGATCCTATTGTGCTCAGTTGTCTTCCAAGCAAGTTCAGGAAAAAGTGAGAATGGGAAGGTCGATACCCACCCAGTGTATACATTTGGCTTTACCTGCTTAAGTGCAAGAATATGAGACAGTCTGGTTTTACAAATTGGTGTGTAAAGATGTGAGACTGTCTGGTTCTACAAATTGGCATGTAAAGTTGAGGGAAGACCTGATGGCTCAGCAGCATATGGCCTCTAGCCTAGTCACTGCTGAAAATCAAGTCTCCTAAAATCTGTGTAGTGTTTCCTTGTGGTTTTGCTGTACAGTTGCTCTCAGCATTCATTTCAGTTTTCATGTTTTGATTTAATTAATGAGTTCAAGTTTCAAAAAATCAAGTGGGAGGCTGAACTGAGAATAGAGTTGGCAGTGAGTGGGGAAGATGTTAACACGTTCAATGCCCTCTTTCCACCTGCAAGGTGTCTGCTTCAAATACCTTCTCATGCTGTCCACCTTGAAACCTCTCAGGGAGAATGCTGCTTGCTAACACAGTGAACAGTGGAAACTATTTAATTTCTGCACTGCACAGCAACTCTTCAACATCAGGATCGAGCTACAATAGCAACAAATATGGGCAAGCTTCTTGTGTTTAGATTGTGGAGGCAACTGTAATTTGTTAAGAGGAGGACCATAAAAATATCTTGAAAAACATGTTAGAAACAGACATTAAAGCTTTAAAATATTTGTTGTAAACCCCCCAAAAATAAAAGATTTATTAACTCCCACATTCACCCATAAGAGCAGAAAAAATAAATTTTAAATCACACTATCTAAGTGACTAGTAGTATGGCTTTTTATTGCATTTTAGTAAAGTCTTTTCAGCATCAGTAACATATTTCCATGCTTGAAAATAATTAACCCAGGTGTGGGGAAGAACAGCTAGAAAATATGAAGAAATTGCAAATTACATAGAGGTATGTGTTTGCCATGCAGAGGTTACTATTGCTATATTTTGAGCTTTGATTCAGCTACTAAAAATATTAAAATCTTACTTTTCTATAATGTAGTGGAATAAGTCATCAGCATTTCTCTACTAGAAATAAGTCATCAGCATTTCTCTACTAGAAATCAAATTTTTCTGAGTCAGATTTTATGTTTATCACACATATTCTGTTGTGTTAGTAATGCTCAAGGAGAAACTGAATGCTTTAGGGAAATCTTAATGCCAACAAGATGAATAAATATCTTCAAAGGTGCCCAGGAAGTATGCGCTGTCAAAGAGAAATGTTAAGTGTAGAACTGCACTTTTTGGATTTCTAAGTATATAATGTGCTGCAATAGTATAATAGAAAGTAACTAACTCTTGTGACCCAGATTTGTGCCACTTAGGGAAGTTTTATGATTAGGAGAATGAATCAGATTCTATTATGACTTGGTTTTCATTGGTTTCCTCTTGTCTGTACAAAATGTCACACCTCAGCATAGGCAGCCGGGACATCTGGGGCTCCACAGCCGCTGGACCACGAGGGGGAGCAGAGCTGGGCTAGCAAGAGAATTATCTCCGGTAGTTTCTATGGAAAAGCAAGATCCTCCCCCTCATTTGCAGGATGGTGTAATAATTTAACTGAGCCCTGCTTTGCAAGCCAAATATGAGCATGGCAGAGCATGGCAGGATAAGCTTATCCAGAGACAAAAGCCAGCAAGCCTCCAGTTCAGGCAGCAGTGCAAACATGCTTCCCTGCCACATCAGGTGTCCAGCCAGGGCATCAGCATCAGCACGTAGAGAAACACCTATTAGTGTGTTGCTGATGATCAAGTAAGTGGACTTTTATTGTGGAATACTGGGCTTCTTCTAGTGCATGTAGTGTATGACATCTCTGTCAGGTGGAAGATATATTTGGGAAGCAACCCTCCTGTTTTGACTGCAGCCCAAGTAAGGAACTGTCTACATTCCTGATGCAAGAAGATGTGATTGCTCATCTACCAGTGATGAACTGAACGAGCAAAAGATTGATGTGGGGAGGCATGACTGGAGAACTTTCATCCAAATACCTGCTCACTGCAGGGTTAACACCAAAACTGTGTCAGGTTGCTCAGGGCTTTCAGGCAAAGCTTGTACGTCTCCAGGGGTGTTTATCTCTCATATGTGAGGAAGAAAAAGGGAGTGTCCCCTGCTTCTTCTGTGTATGAAAACTCAGATCTACACCTTGTCTCTATCAGCTTCATTCATTCCCTTGCCCTTGTTCTTCTTCTCAAGGGAGAAAGATAACCAGCTTGACTGCTTGTGCAGGCAGGTCCTCAGGTCTCTAACACAGGGGTGGCTGGTTTGTGATCCAGAGGAGCTACTTCTGCTTCTTCATAGGAGTTTAAAATATCTATTTAAAACAAAATCTGAGTTTCTGAATGCAAAATGTTCATATACAAAACTAATTTAACAGCTTAAACCACTAAATGGTAGGAGTCTGTTTTCTGCAGAAAAACAGTCTGAAGTCAGCTGTTTGAAATATTCTAAGATAATTGCTGGTAGAGTAGAGCCAGAAAACCTTCTAAGATAAACATGAAAACACTAGAATATTTAACTGTGGTCATGCAGGTGAGAATAAGGAACAGAAAGCACAAATTTTCTACAGGGAATAAGATATTCATACAGAGCGTATCTTGGGCTCTACAGAGCTGTCATAGATTATTCCTAGAGTTGTAGAAATAGTGGATAAAAGGAGTGAATCAGAGACCACAGAACAAGAGCAAGTTCCTCCTTCAGACTGAAGTGGGCTTGTTGCAAAATGGATTTGAGGCCTCTGGAAGACCTACACATCTATATTACTATGATACCTTACTGAAAGCCAGTTCAGGATGCACAGATTCAAGTGATCAGTACCAAAGGGATGCTTTGATAATTAGGTAAGTGAAATCAAGTGAGAAACTCCAGAGATTATTTCTAGGTTCGGTTTCATTCATCCTCTGTAAGGACATTTAACAGCACAATGGTGAAACTCGTGCTAAAATATGAGGAGCAGCAAACACAGTAAACAATTTGTAAGAACCATATGAGACAGTTCTGTCTGAACTGCAGTTCAAAAGAAGCACGTCCCAACTCAGCCTTGGGAGTGCCCTTTGACTTTCCCAACAGCACATCAAAACAAGACCTGGTGCACAGCCTTCCTCCTCACTTCCCTCACCACAAGCCCACATAGCTGTAGGAGGAAAGCCCAGGTGTGTTGTGTGGTGATATTTTCCAGCTGGATACCTAATCACAGTGATACTCAAAACAAGATTCTGGGAAATGGAAGGAAAAAATGTGCCCTGCAATTCAGAAATACTCGGAGGGCCAAGAAAGAGAGGATGAGAATCAGCCCAAAGACATGCTGAGAGTGAGCTGAAAAGACAGAGTCACCTTCTTAACACCAAGATGCATGCCAGAGATGAGATGCTCACTGGGAAGCCATGAGAGTGAGAGGCTGTGGAGATGTAAATCACAGAATCATAGAATATGATTGTAAACAAGACATAAAAAGATTTTTTTAATTAAGTTCTTTCAGTTTTGCTTATTTGTTGTTTGTTTGGGATTTGTTTGTTTTAGTTGTTTGTTAGTAGTGTTTTTGTTTTTTTTACAGTCAGAGAATTAATTTTGCCGAACAATTTCCAAAGACAAAATCCAAGCTTGTGATGCACACACAGAATAACAAGGTCAATGAAATACTGAATATTAAATTGCACGTGTGGTACTCACTCTTCTGGCTACAGCCTCCTTGTATATTCCTTCTTTTTCCCTTTGGATCTGCATTTTGGTGCAGAGGACACATGGGAAAGGGCTTTTACAGGTATCAGCAAAGTTCTATGCATTTTGTGTTTTTACTTCTGTGTGCTCCCACTTGTTTATAGATTTTCTTCAGATCCTGACCCTGCTGAAACATTAGACTGTATTTTGTTTCACTGTCATTGTACATATTCTGACTGTGAGCTACACTAGGTGATCTCCAATCTGAAAAAAACACAAAGCAATAAATACGATTTCCGACCACCATTATCTGGAAAAACCCAATTGCTGATCCCCATCTGCCCACACTACAAGGGGAAGGAAAAGAAGGTAATTTTTTTTAGGCCATATTCTCCAGTAAGCCCTAATAAATTGCTTCCTGCCTACTCCTTAGATCAAATGTTCTGAGTATCTGCTCACCAGTGAAATGGAGACAGAGTATCTCAAGGCTCTTCACTCCAGAACTTGTCACTTCTGGGATTTTACAGATGCAAACTCTGTTAGCCCTGAAGAGCCAAATGTCAGGCCTCGACACTGATTTTTCTTTCTCCTGAAGAAGAACATGAGCTCCTGGCCTGCCCTAGAGCCTTATCCTCCAGTTGCAAATGGTTCTTCCCCATTTCATGTCTATTTAGGCCTTGCCTATGTCATCCCATCACAGAGAAGTTAGCTGTGGGTCTGTCTGCCCCACTGCTGCCTCACAGACTGAAGGCACGGAACTGTACAAATGAAGCCCTAAATGGACACATTCCCCAGCACCAACTCAAGGTATGGGTTGTAGACCAAAAAAATCTCATACAACTCCTGCAATGGGAGTCATTCAATTGTGGGGGAAACATAGGCATAAAAGTTTTGTGACTTAGTACTGTGGACTGATAAAGAGAATTTTAGACAGGATTAAACTGTGACAAATTTAAGGTACAACTACTCTGAATGCCATTTACATTTGAATTATTTGCACCTATATTTTACTTCATGTGCTACGTAAAATTTAAAGCTTGGTATTGTAACCATTTGTTCTGAAATTTCTCTTGCCTATGTTCAGACATCTTGGAATAGATCTTGCTTTCTCAAGATGTATGGTTTGAGAACCACAGGATTCACTGAAAGATTAGATGCAAGGGCCCTCAGAGAGTCCACAGTCCCAAATGCTGCTCAGAGCAGGGCTGACTCCAGAGGTGGTTATGTTGTTCATGACTGTGTCCTGGAAAATCTGGAACATCTCCAAGGCTGGAGATCCCCCAGCCTCTCAAGACAACCTGACAAGGTCCTTTCTTTATCCTTCCTTGGGGAGGAGGAGGAAGGGAGCAGGAGGAATGCAGCTGTACAGCAAGTGTAAGTGCAATAATACCATCTGCATTTTACGGGGAGGGATGTAATAGCTGTGTATGGGTGGGAGTAATATCTTTGATGAATGCCAGAAGAGACATAACAAAGGTATATTTGTGTCCCTCAGGAATAAAATGAAAAGTCCCATGAGGTCTTCTTACACAGAGAAAGGATCCTTCTAGTTTGTTTCCTCTCCCATGATTTCTTTTTTGCTGAAAAGCAGGCACTGCCCATCAATGCAGAGGAGCATACTAAATGAAAAACAGTAATTCTGCCAGACAAAGTGGTATTGCTGCTGCTCTGTGACATACTTGGGAATGAAACGTACCACGGTCCTTGTGTACAGATGGATTTCCTAAATATATCAGTGAGGATGGCTCAGTGGTTTTAGCCCCATTATCACAGATCACAGAATCACAGAATGGCTTGGCTTGGAAGAGACGTGGAAGACATCTAATTCCAACTGCCCTGCTATGGGGGTTGGAACCAGACCTTCCACCTAGACCAGATTGCTCCAGGGTCCCATCCAACCTGGCCTTGAACACTTCCAGGGACGGAATAGCAACAGCCTCCCTGGGCAACCTGTTCGAGTACTGCACCACCCTGAAGAATTTCTTCCTAAAATTTCAGTTTAAAGCCACGGCCGGGGCCGGCGAGACCGGGAAGGATGGCGAGGGCTGCCCAGGAGGTGGCAATCGGGAGCCTCTTACGGGAGTGGAGCAAAGGTGGAGGGAGGCTCCCAGGAAAGAGGTGGCTGCCTTTAAGGTGGGTTTATTTGCCTGCCAGATGGGAAGTCTGTGACCAGCCCCTTAGAACAGGTAAAGGCAGTAAGGCTTCTCCACCCACTCGCCTTGATCTTTCATCACCACCGTGGGCCAGGCGGGCGCTTGTGCAACGTGCGCGCCGCGCTCGGGAGGCTGCGGGAGAGGCCCATGCGCTGCCCGCAGCTGCCCGGGCACGGAGGCCGGAGCCGGCGGGGGCTGCGAGCCGGGCCCCCTCTCCGGCCAGCCTGGGGCTGAGCACCTGCAGCGGCGGGATGGAGCTCTCCCTCGGGCTCCTTCTCCTCTGGGCTCTCCTTCCTCCCGAGGCGCACGGCAAAGAAGGTAAGCGTGGGACCCGCCGCCGGTCCCTCTGCCTGGAGGGCTGGGCTGGGGCGCGCAGCGAGAGCGACCTCGCTGAGGGGCAGGGAACGGGACCTGGCCCACGAGTCTGGGGCTCCGGGGACACCTCCGAGGGACTGGGGGGTCAGGGAAGGGCAGCCGGCAGCGGGGGGACCACTGCCTGGCAAATCCCATCCGAATCTCGGCGGCTCAGTGAACGAACCCGGGTATGTTCTCGCCCTCCTTCACCTCGTCCTCGTTGAAACGCAAATGCCTCGGCATATCCAGTGATCCAAGAGAATTCTGCCCCTGTTCCCCTCAAACGCGGGCCTTGCAGATAACAAGTTTAAACACAAACTCAGAAAGTTTCTCCCCTCCTGTGGCAACACCCCCGCAGTTTCCTCAGGAAGCCCTCCTAGGAGTTAACCCTTATGAGCAAGCGGACAGTCATTTTATCGGAGTCTTTTATCTACCCTACTCCTGGAAGACGGAGCTGGGCTTTAAAATTTCCTCTTCCACCTCTTTAGGCTTCCATGTTTCCCTTCCCTGTACCACTTACTCCCTTTTATTAAATGTAGTGATTTTTTTTCCCCTTCCATCTTGGTAGTTGCACAGTGGTTATGAAACGTGGGAGAATGGTAACTTTTACTAGAGAGGTGAGGGAGGTGTAAATCTCGGCTCTGTTTCCTACCTCCTCCTGCAGTCAGTTCCTGCTAGGGACTTCTGTTTTGTACAGCAAGAGGTGTTGGGGCTTTTCCAACCCAAGGACAGTCCTCCTTCACTTCTCAAGGCTCTGGATTTGAGGGGACTTTGTCATAACTGGCAGTTCGGCCATGGGCTCAGGTCTGGTTCTGCGAGTGCTCAGTGATCTTCTAAAGGTCCTTGACAAGCACGTTTCCACTAAGGATCCAGCTGCGTGATGGATGCAGCTGGCAGACGTAGTGGAGAAGGCCAGCCTGGGTGAGAAGTAACACCGGGTGGCACCGCGCAGCCTTCGGTTTCCAGAAGCGTGTGACCAGTAGTAGGCAGTAACAGTCAGGGACCTGTCTGCCCGCTTCTCCCCTATCTCAGCCATCTCATTTGGGCTGTGTCTGTGATCCACTCTTCCTTAACTTGTCTGTCAGGGAAACAGCTCATTTTCCAGGCGTCCTCTCTTATCTGAAGCCTTTCTTCTTTTTGGGGACACCTCCTCCCCTGTGGCTGGACAGCCACGTGAGACTCCTAGCAGCAAAGCTGTGGACCAGAGAGTTAGTAGTCCCTGAGGACTTTATTCCTCTGCTTCTGTAGTCTTACTGACTCAATCATCCTTTCTGTGAAGGATCCCTGCCGTGGGATTTACTTTGAGAAGTACTTCTTGGCAACGGGCTTTGTCCCTCCAGTGGGCACTCAGCAGCTGAAGGAGCTGCCATTGCTTGCAGTGCAGAGCATTGCACAAGGGCTCTGCCAGGTTCCTGTCCTGGCCACTTCCAAGTTCCTTTCCCCTTGCTCTGCTGGAGCTTGCCATGCTGTTGACTCCACATTGCTGCTTCACCCCTGAAGAGGATGGGATGGCACAGATGTTATCTGGGTGATGGTTCTGGCAGGACAGGCTACCTCACCCTCCGAGCTTTTGGAGCTAACCACAAAAGAATATTATCTCAAATAAAGAGATTGAGAGTAGAGGGGAAGTGAATGAGGAGCCTTGTCTGGACAGGGAGTCTGTGGCTAGGAAGGTTTTGCCATATGACCATACTGTGAGCACTTCTAACTTGCAAAACCTGGATTCCTGCTTTTCCCTTCTCCCAATCCTGAAAGGGTGTTTCAGAGGTGAGAACAGCAGCGCAATCCCTCTTATCTCTGATTCTGGGCCCACAGCCTGCTTCCTCATTCCACAGGACTCTTGCTGATCTGCACTTTACACTATTACTTATAGTTGGCAGGGAGTATTTGTAAAACAGTCAGATGAGGGGGAGGAAACCTGGTTATTTAAATGCCATTTAAAAATCTCCCCACTCCTACCTTTCACCCCCAGATTCTTTTCTGAGATGTTCAGAAACGACCCCTCTGAATACACCCACAGGAATCTAAAAGGGAATCCAAAGAATTTTTCCAGTTTCCTATGTTCCCAAGCTGGGACTTTGATAGGTGCACAGAAACCAGTAGTCTGTTCTGGCAGCACCGGCAGACCCAAAGGCAGGCACGAAGCTGCACATCCCACAGTGTGTCTTATGCCAACTCCTCTGCTGTCTCAGTGTTTGCCTACAAAGTGACACATTTTTAAACGTGTCTTCAGATCAAGACTTTAGGCCAAACTGTGATCGCGTTTTCAAATTCCTTTGAGGGCTAAAAATGAACATACCAATGATTTTCTCCTTTGTCACACGACTCCAGGAGCGAGGTTTATAGCAGCAGTGCAATTCTGCAGGAGGTGTCCTTGCTGTGGCCGGAGCCATTACTCTCTCTTGATGTTCCGGCCAAAAAAGTCAGGTTGGGAGAGGGTTAAACGATTTCTAGGCCATCGTCTGCTGGTGGACAGTTTGAGTTAGAAGTAGGGGGCTCATCAATTTGCACAAGTGATGCATCTCCGGGCTTTTGGGTACCGTGACAATAGAAAGTCCCTTCTACAACTTCACACTACCTCTGTACTTTCCCACTGTGTTTCAAGTACTGAATAGTCCCTCCAGGCGACACTGATTGATCTTTTGTGTTGGTAATTTATTTGATTGCCTTCCTCTTCAGCCATTTAGTTTGCTGCCTTCCTATTTCAAGGAAAGATGTGTTCAGCTGCTCATGCCCGCTACCCATTTGAATAGGCTTCAGCCTCCTTCCTCCTTTTTGGGACAGTTTTAGGAAGTGATAAAATTTGTCAGGGTTGAGTTTTTTTGGATGTGTATAGGAGGGGGTCTCATATATTAGCAAGAACTTGTAACTCCTGGCTAACTGCCCTGTCTCGTATATTTCTGTCCCTCCTCTAGTCATGCTTTTTGAACGTGAAAGGTTTCAAAGGATGGGGCGGGGGGAAGAGAGGAAATGCAGGCTTTACCTTCTTTGACAAAACAAGGATGAAACCATTCTGTGGGCTATATGAGCTGGGTCACCGATTTATTTTTTCCCTCTCTTCTGGTTTTCAGTGGATCTACTTGACACAAGCACTGCACAGGGTGAACTGGGCTGGCTTCCCGACCCTCCGGAAGTAGGGGTGAGTACCCACATTCAAGGAAGGGGAGCCACTGGCAGTACTAAATGATGGAAAAATATAATCCATGTTGAAATTTCACCCTGCCTCCGGAAACTGAGCTTCTGAGGCTCCACCCCCTCCTGGACATTTTAGGCTTTATAAGTCTCTCTCCCTTCACCTGTGCAGGGTCACCCCTAGCCAGCTTTTTAAGGACTGATGCCTATTGACTTCCAGTATGATTAAGCATATCCTTGAAATACATTGCTTACATGAAGTAATAATGCAATGAAGAAAAATGAAAAAATAAATAATCCCCCAGTTTTTCATTCTGTTATGCTGCACATAAATTTCATTTTTTTCCCCAGGAAAATAGGTAGAACAAAAGTATTTCTGTCTCAGTCTCTCAAGAAATTAGAAACACATAATAGGTTTTTTAATTCAGCTTCAGTTGACTGAAGAAATAACTGTTAACTCACGGGGCAGCAATCTGCCTACGTGGGTGGGCTGCAAGATTCTCGGTCTTCATACCAAGCTGTGGTGTTTGGTCCACACAGCTGACAATGAGAGAAGAATTGTTTTGTGGCTGTAAAATTGAGTTGATGGAAGTGCTTCAAAATGTACTCCTGAAACCGCTGCAACAATGGAACCCAAAAGACAGCTGAACTCTCAGCTATTTTTGTGCAAGTACAGCTATTTCGTATGAAGCATAGTGGGGTAGTCCCTCTGGTGTCACAACCTACATCAGTGAAGGTGGTTTCCTCTGTAGCAGCGGTGCTGTGGGAGTGGTGGAAGGAAGGCACAAAGAAAAGGGAATTTAGGGACTATGCTGTGGTAGTCAGCTCGTATGTTAATGCACAGTTTCAGTTCCTCATCCGTGCTCTTGTGTTTGTAGCAAGTCCCAAGCTTCCAGTGGAGAGTCCTCACCCTTCCTGCTCTAAAGTAGACCTGGATAGAGCCTGTTCCTTACTAATTTCCGTAACTTTCCTCTGTAATGTGCTGTGGCTGGTTTAAATCCACCCCAGCCTCCTCCTACTTCCCGGCAGCATTGCTGGGTGAAGTAGAGCCAGACAGTGAGGTTCTCCTGTACTGGCATAACTGCATTTGTTTCATTAGTAAAGCTGTTTTGGTTATTATTAGTAGTATTATTACACCCTGCTCAAAACAGGTGCCCTAGTGAGACATACATGTAGATCATGTTTTGCCCATTGTTCCTTTTGTTGTCTCAACTCTCTGTGTGGTAATTTTACCCCAATTCTAGGCTCCAGGCATGTTCAGGATAAAGTTTGCTTCTTGAAGAGATTGAACAAAACAACTGAAAAGTGTGTTCTGAAACCAAAATCTGATAGAAAATAAAACCTTTATTACAGAACATCTGAGTGTTGCACAGTAAGTTCAGAGCAGTGTGAGGAGTTGGCAAATCCTTCTGCTTGTGCTATTTGCTTTTTAAAATATGTATATTCACAATGTAATTGTAACTGAGAATTGTTGAAAATTATGGGGAACATGGCCTGAGAGAAATCAAAACTAACAGATTAGTATATGGATGTCTGATAAAACAACAGAGGATGAAGAATAGATCCATTGACTTCTCATGAGCAAGTCTTTTGAGGAGATTTGTCTAGTTACATCATTTCCCAGTTACTGTTAGGTGGAAGTCCGACAAATTGCCACAAGCAAAAACGGAACAATGGCTGATTCTCTTGTAGTGAGAACTTTGAACAGGTGTTTCTGAAAGCATTCCTTCAAAATGAAGAATTAAGTATATTCAAAAAAGAACGGAAATTAATTCAGAACATTTTTTGACAAAAAAGGGCCAAGATTAGTACTGAATAATCTGACTAGGTTGATTAGTAACAGGCTGGAAACGTCTGAGCTGTGTTGCACACAGAGCTGAAGGGTGTACTTCATGTAACACTGCTACTTGTACCTAACCTCAGATGCCGGAGATCTCCCATCAGTGAGCTGGATTTGTGTCAATATACTTATCGCACAGAGGAGGAATTTGCTGTGGGGAATTTTCATGCTTTATATGGACAAGGCCCCCGAGGCATAGCCCACAAGAGGCTGGCTAAGTCTGTGGAGGCAGAACTACACCTTTGTTTTCTCCTCACTTGCAGCCAATGACAGAGGATGAAGTGGCTTGCCAGGTGTGGTTGTTTCATGGTCAGACCGTGGCTGTATCCAGGGCAGACAATGCTCAGCCTGAGAACACCACTCAGTTTTGGGCTGCGCTTCTGTAGTTCAGAACTTCTGCACCACATTGGCCAGCATCTTACCTAAGCTTCAGGGTAGTCTTTGAGTGAAAGTCTCTGTACTTTAAGTAAAGTGTCTGTAGAGTTTTGTTTGTTAAAAGGTTTGTGCTAGCTTGCTTTGTAGTAGCTATTTAGAAAGGGTTTCATTCACTTCAGGCTACTATTGGAAACTAGGCTTTTAAAGAGGCAGACCGTAGTTCCTACAACCCCCTTTTATCTACCTTACCACCCACCACCCCCCTCCTCTAACATATTCCTTGATAATTCTTTTTTGGCTTTGAAGTTCTGCCACAGCAACACCAGGTGGGCATAGAGAGGTGTGTTACAGTACTAGTGGTAGATTTCCACCTTTTAACATACATTAGAGAGCCAATGATGGCCACTTTGAAGGTGTCAGGAGTACAGAATTTGCTTGCTCTCACATTTCTTTAAGACTCCTCATACTGCACAAACAGCCTAGCTACCTGAACTGGTTTCAGATACCACTGAAACTTCAAAAAGGACCTCTCAAATCCAATCATGAACAAATTCACTTATCAGGCATAGTGGCACTGCTTCTTGGCAGTTTGTAAAATGACATTATAAAAAGTTATTAATCACTAATTTGCTTTCAAATATAATTGCATCAGCTGTGAACAGATTGTGATGAGGAACAATGCTTTCCTCTTGCCTTTTGCTTTTAATAGACAAGGTCCTAAGCCACCCCAGCCGGGCTTTGAAGTCAGCCTTGTTCTGAGCAGGGGATTGGAGTAGAGAACCAAAGGTCCTTTCCCGCCTAAATCTTTGCTTTTGTGTGATAATTTAGAATTGTTTGTTCATTAGAATTCTGAGCTTGAATTTTTAGCTGAGGCACAAAAGGTCCTCATGATTTTATGTTTTGATTTTTTTTCATTATTTTATGTAATATCTATTCCTATAGATTTTCTGTATCAGTTTATGTATGTCTACAATACAACATACTGAGCAATCCAATATTTATCTTTAATGTTGTGATTATCTCACTCCCAGCTTGTGGGGCTATCTTGAAATTTTCCTTTTATCCACAATTTCCAATTTTTGTCTATGTGACTAGTATTTGCATAATCCAGTCATACTCCCATGAGTACATGTGAGTACTTAAGTTCCAAGCCATTTGTGCTGGAGAATGCTGCACACTGGGCTTCTCAATATGACTTTCTCTCTATATATTGTTGAATGAATTGTAAATTAAACATTTTTTTTAGCTACTACATTTTCTTGGGAGATGTGCTTTCACCAGTCTTTGCTTTTAAAAGGGTCCTTTTTCATAGTGACTTCATTTTTAACTTGGATGTATGTTATTTCAGGAATCACATGAACTCCACTGCTGCCAAATTGTGCCATATTTATTACATATTAAAAGTTTGGAAAGGCTTAGTTCTCAGCTGGTAGCTGCTTTGTGGAGCTTATTTTTCCCAACTTATATTCCTGCTTGGATCATAGCATTATTAAAGCTTACCAATGACTTTCTTAGTCTCCTTTCCAGGCTGCTATTGTTGTCGGTCTTTTATTCACAGTGAGGAGGAGGACATAATTGTTTTCCTGCCTATTCCATACTCTTGCTCATTTCCACACATACTTCAAAGCATTGCTATCAGTTTCAAGCTTTCTTTGAGTTTCCCAGTGTGCACGGCACTTGATCTGCTCAGCTTTCCTAAAGTCTACTTTCAAACAAGACTAAGATGGGCATGTAATGCCAGTGGCCTAAGTGGCATTAGTATCCCAAAGGCTACCAATGAATAGCCACTAACTACAACTACTGTGGCTCCAAAACCACTTGACAGCTTTGGAAATTATGTGATGATTTTGTTCAGGAGCAAGAGTTCTGAGTTCTGCACCTCATATTCCATGGAAAGTTTAATTATGACCACAGCAGTTGCCAAAGCTATGTGAATACAATTTGATTAAGCCAAAAAAATTAGATCTTTTTTTTTTTTTTTTTTAATGCTGTTGCTGTCCTATTAAAGTCCAGGCATAGTTGAAACTCTACACTGATAAATTTTTAGGTAATATACTAGATCAAGTACCTGTGACCTGTCAGCAACTTCTGTATCACTGACCACACAACATTTGCATGCCTTCAGGTTCTAGCAAGGTGAGGTTGTGTTCCACCAGACTCAGCGGTCCCAGATTTCAGTATCAGCTGATGGTTGTTTTCTGTTCCACCACTTCTTGGTCTGACAGATAGTCCTGGTCACGAAGGAAATAGTGCTATGGGGCACACAGCCTTCAACCTGCAAGCAAGTCCAGCACAGCACTCCTATCTCATTAAACCTGGGCAGCTCACTGAGTCAGACTCAATGATCACTTAGTCAGACTTGACGATCTCTTACTCAGATAGTCTTGCTTGGAAGAGTCTCAGCCAGTCAGCTTTTTGTAGCATCCAAAGGTCGTGTGAAAAACAGCCATCAGAAAAGCTCTTCTGTGCACGTCTTCCCACAACTGTTGTTCATGCATGTCCTTTAGGAGCTAACTCAGAGGAGTGCCATCACCTCTGAAGCTGGAGTAGAGTAGCAGTGTACACTTCACTGCTCTCAGTTAAGTATCAGGCAGAGGGGATTAGCTCCCCTGAGTGAACAGGATCTGTATAGAAATAAGGGAAATATGCTTAGGAAAGTCAACAACTACCTGGAAATGGGAACAGCTGTGGCTTCAGGGTTGTATCCTGACATGACCTGCTGCTGTTGATCTGTGGACTGGTGGAGAGATATTTGCTGATGAAATCCTGTTAATTGAAAATTAGTTAATTTGTGTCAATTTGGGAGACAAGGGAAAAAAATTGTTATGCATATCCAGGTATGCTTTACTCAGAAGTGTGAGAAGAGGGAATACAAACCAGTGAGATGAGAACGAGTGAAGTGTAAATTAATAGCTATAGGGAAGGCGAGATTGCATGAGCCACCAGCTAGGCAGTCTAGGAAGGAGTCGCTGCCAGAGACCCAAGTAACAGTCTTGGCCAGTGCACTCAGTGTTGTGACCTGAAGGGCAGAAAAGAGCACATTGTGAACTGAAGATGCTGTACAGCCATGACATTCATCACCACGGCCGCTCAGGCACTGGGTGGTGACAGCCCTGTTGCCTGGCAGCTTCAGAAAGCTGCTTCACTCTTTTATAGCTGTTGAATGAGTGGACAAGGTTCACTGAACTTCCTCATGTCAACACAAAAGCAGCACAAGTCAGCTGGAGCTTGGAGATTACCCTGCCTATTGCATGGTCCTCCAAGAAGACTAACAGGCTATTTAAAATAATAATAATATTAAAACCCAACCAACCAAACAAACAGAAAACCCAAACAAAACAACTTCTATTATAATACCAACTAAAATACTGGTGAGTTCGCAGGCAAGCAATTAGAAAGAAAAGGCTTTACATCTTTGTTGCCTGTTGTCTCCTCCAAGGATGAACCTATGCTTTGAACTGTGATTCTCACTATCTCAGAGGCAGATCTGCAGAAAAATATTCCCATGATTTATTTCTCAAAAGGTTATTTCCATTGTTTCCAAGGCCTAGTTTCTGGCTTCTCTTTGCTTGACCTGAATATTGCCAGCTCCTCACATGACTTTCAGGCTCCCATCTCCTGCAGCTTCTTTTCTCCAGGCAGGTTTGATTATCACCATCAAGGCATAATTACCCCATCCCTGTGTGGGATTCCACCTGATCCATCTTTAAAGGAACTTATACAAACAGAGCAACTATTGCCCATCACCATCAGACTAATTTCCAGCTTCTCTGTAAACACTAGAAGTACACTTGACACACCATACAAAACCACAGCTCACAATATAAAGCCCTTTACCTTGAAAAAATTTTTAAAAAGTCACTTCCATTTACAATGGATTCTATGCAATGTAATGCAAAAATAACATGAGAGCTAACATTTGTTTTATTGGTTATGTGGCTTTAGCCATGAATTCTGAACTCTTAAGACGCACAATCTGATTTTTCACTCCTGTCCTTTTTGTAGTTATTGGTACTGTTAGTGAGTGGTAGTAGAGAGAAGTGTTCCAAACCAGCTAGGTGAAATGTTGGACTAGAGTATCATTATCACTCATCTAGCACCATCTGTTTTGACCAGAACTGTTTTCATGCAAGACCTTAATGTGGTCAGGCAGTTCAGAGAATGAGCAGACAGCAGAACCTGGGTTTGATAAACAGGTTCTGTAATCAATGCACTGGCGTTTGGTGTCCCACATGAACATCTTATCTTCCCTTAAGAGCATGAGTACCAGTTAAATTGAAAGCACATGGGTGGGATGGAGACCTATGTGCTAGTGCCCTAAAGAGCGAGTAATTACATAATGGAGTTGCTCCTCCCTGAAAATAACCAACGGATCATTGTGGGGAAAAAATATATCATCCCACCCATAAAGATACTGTAGATAAGTAAACATCTCTTCTGTGTTCAGTTGTGTCAAAGGCTCCACGATGATGTGATGAAATTAAAATTGCCTGACCATAGCCAAATGATCAAAGAAATAAGAGCTGCCTCAGCTGTTCTCAGATTTAAAGTTACAGGACTCATGAAGTGTCTAGATGTCACCACGCTTCTTTCATCATCATCATCATCATCTAAATTGTCTTCCACACCAGCAAAAGAACTTCAAAGAGTATTGAGAAACTTTCAGTAAAGGGTCATAGAAGCTTCAATTCTAGAATACACCACTGTGGTGATGCTATTTTTGGTTGGCCGGTCCAGCTTGCCTCCTGACAAATTTTTGTCAGATGTATTTCAACTGAAGAGAAGCTCTTCGCTGTATTAAAACAGGTGCCAGCAAGGTGCCTCTCTTGTCACCGGCTTTCCTCTGAGGAAACTGCACTATGATTGTAGCACAGCTGTAATTACCTTCAATGCTGAATCTGTTCCAGGAAGGTTTTTTGGTCATGGTAGCATGCAAATGCTATACTATACAAAAATCAAGACACTCCACAGGCAAGATTGCAGCCAGGGAAAGGGAATAAAAACTGTTCACATGTGGCACATGTTTTCCTAGGTGGTTTCAGGCTTGCCACACCAGTGATGTATTGTTGCTGAAAAAGGTTGCTGTTTTGGGACCTTGCAATTTTTCTTCAGGAAGAGATTTAATGGCCTCTCAATTCTGTCGAAAATTAAATTAGATTGAGACACACTTACTATGCACAGGTACACTGTAGCTGGCTTTATTAACTCAGCTGGTCTTTTCGTCTTAGTGAAATTTTCTAACCCAAAGTTAAACAAGTCATTAGATTTCAGCACATGAACTCTTTGACTTTTCCAGTAGGAATTCTTATTAACTTTTCCAGTGGTGACATGCATCTTGGTTTAGTAACTTTAAGCCTACTGGCTAGGCTTGCCTAGCTTTTGCTTCTGTAAGTCTTAAAAGTATCACTGTGCCTTTCCTTGGGGGGCTGCAGATCACAGATTGGAACTCACTGTGCTGAGGTAATGTGAAAGCAAATGAGATAGAGGTCACAGCAGGCAGGAAGGCTCTTTTTTGAAAGGAGACAGGGCAAGTTCCTGGCAAGCTGGAGATGGAGACAGTATTCTTACTGCGAGTCACAAGCTCTTATGACTCCAGTCTCAGCCTACAATTTGCAATACTGTCACAGTCTGCTGCCTCTGCCTCTGGTAGCCTACCTCTCCATTAGCAGGGATGAAATTTGTATTTGTCAACATTAAAAGCTTGTTTCCTTCCTTTTTTTCCCTATTAAAAAAGGCTAAAACCAAAAGAGACCCCTTCATTGATGCCTGCAAAGCCTGAGACAATGGCTCCAAGGCATGCAAACTGTTTCTTATACCTGATGGTAAATCCTAGGAAGAGTAGCCCACAGATGGATGAAGGAATCACTGCTTGTCCTAAATAGGATCCTTGACACAAACCTAATCTAGAGAAGGCTTATTATACAGAAAAAGCAGAGTAAGTATTTTGTAGGCTCCAGAGCCTCAAACTGTATAATCATTTCAGAGTCAATAAAGGCAGATATTAAAAGGCACATACCTTATCTTATCTTATCTTTGGATTTTTACTCACATGGCAGACCAAACCAATACTGTTTACTACAAATATCTATTGCTGCCCTTCCAGGTTGTCATTGAAGTCATTCTGAACTGCCTTTATATAGACAACTTTCTTCATATGGAATCAAACCAATATGAGGAAAGTTGCTTCTCTTTTTTCCTTTTTTCTGAACTTGCAGTGTTTTGAGGTTATTGACACAGTACCTTTGCTTTGAGGTTGTTTTTCACTTGACTTTAATTGCTGTGCTGGAATAATTTTGCTCTTTATTACACCACCACACCAAGATTTTCAAGAACAAACCTCTGGAAGTAGGTGCCTGTGTTAGTATATGGGTTTCTGAGAAGCACAGGAAACCCATCTGTTCTCAAATTCAATGGCTACGAACTTAGACGTTTTAGGAAGCCAAGCTACTAACCTATGGCACTCTCCTGAATGCATTGGCATTTGTTTTCTTAGCAACTTTTAAAGAATTTTGAAATATTTTAAGAGTTTGAAGACTAGTTTAAGGACAGTTTAGACTCTAACTTAAAAAATAAGAGTTTAAAAGACATTTTAAAGAATAACATGCAAAGACTTTAGGAACTCTTTAGCTTGCTTGGAGCAGGGAATTGGGCTAGATCTTCAAGGGTCCTTTCCAGCCTAAATCTTTCTATGACTCTGACTCTTATGAGAAAGTTTTCTCTCACATCAAAAAACCACAAATTCACTCACTGCTAAAATAAGGTAATCTGACAAACACTGTTCTCCATTTCTAGAAGAATGTTACCTATTCTATGGCCAACTGGAATAAGGCAACAGGTGTCTGAAACGCAGTGGGTAAAAAGTTATATTATCAAAGGAGGTTGATTAAATGTCATTGGCAGACAAACTGCAGAGGCAAGTAATTAATATTGATTGAGCCAGACTTTACCACACATGTTTATTAAGAACATTACATTAAAAGTCAGAGGCATACATTTTGATTTTGCAGCAGATTCTTTGAGGATGGGAGACAGTTGCCTGGCAACTTCTGGTCTCATCACCCTTTCATTAAATGTTGTATGTAACAGTTTTCCTCTACTACTTTGAATTTAAAAGCTTCACTGAATAATGAAAAGAAGTCAGAAGCATATTTAACAATAGTTCTGTATTGTTAGCATAAATAATATCCTCATTTTACTTCCTTTACCCATCAGCAGTAGAGTCTAGAAAAAACATGTCTGACTCCCTTGTTATTTCTTTGCACCACACTGCATATGAAACTGTGCAATTGTCAGTGCCAAGCATCTTTGCCCTGAAGAACTGAGTCTGGAAGAAGCTGGGCTGAGATGAGCTAAGAAATACAGGAGTTAGCAGTTGGATTTTTTTCCAGCAGTATAGTTTAAAGGAATTTTTTTTTGTTGTTGCTAGAGTTGTCACCACTGAAAATGAAACTTTGGTCCTGTATCATGTAAGTTTTGAAAATGTATTTCCTTGACAGGCACCCCAACAGCTCATGTCTTTCAGTGAGACATGCAAAAACCACTTTCTGGTGACACTTGTCTGTGGTACTGCCTTGGGATAAACTGCTAATGGAAAGTTGTCTAACTCTCAGCCTCCAAATGCAATTATGCTTTTCCCAGGCAGACACACATTTAAAAATGCTTCTAAAAGCCAGTCCTAACACTGGCAGTGTATGAAAGCCAGTTTGCTCTTATTCTCCTTCCTAACTTCTTTTCTTTTACTTCAGTCTATTTCAGGATGCATTGTAAATTCAGTTCTGTAACATTTTCCGGAAGGTTTTCAGTTAAAGTGATTGTCCCTTCTGCTTGATCAATTGGGATTGATCCATCAGTCTCTTTCTTTGTTTTGCTATCATAAATCCTTTGACCTTCAGTGAGTGAAATAAGTGTAAATCCTGTGTGCTGCAGGTCTATGCCAGCTGGATCAGATTAAGAGGGTGGGGTAACACTAGGGATTAATTATGTGGAGAAAAAAGGGAACAAGAAGGGACACATAGATACCATCCCCAGAACTTCTTGGGAGGAGACTGCTAGTATGCACTTAGGCAAAAGGCTGAAATCATGCAGAGAGGAGCTTGTGTTATCAGCAGGACCTGCTAGTTTGGAGAAGGCTCTCCAATACTTTTCAGAGTGGGGCTGTGTAGGAGGTATGCTCTAAGTCATAGCATTAAAGCAGAGCCTCTTTGGCACTCTGTGGGTCCATCTCTTGTATTCCACTAGTGGAGTGACCTGGTCTGTGGGTGAGTACAGGAGGTGGTGGTGCTGAAGAAATGTGTGAATCTCATGCTCAGCCCATGAGATTTGACAAGTCTGGAGTAACACAGGCCTTGTTTAAATTGCATCTTAACCTGGGGTGCGATTTAAAACCAAGATGCTTAAACTTGTGCCAGTACTTATGTGGGCACTTGCTTCAATTTAATTTGATTAAACATTTAAAGCATAATGAGAAAGGCAGTCTTAGCATTGGAGGAAAAAGGATGTAAGTTATTTTCCCTGTGGACAAGACCTTGCTTTCCAGATTTTCAGTTCTCATATGTGAATTACTCAAAAGAGAATGTTCTTTGACCTATGGTAAGGAAATAAAAACTAAAGCCACCTAAAATTTGGCAAAAGCAAATGTTAAAATCAGTATCAAACTTTATTAGATTCATGCAAATAGCATTAGTAAGGTCATATAACCAGCTGGGCCCGTGTCCTCCTCTTGGCCATTATTTGCCTGGGGAAGATGCAGAACCTTAATGCAATATGAAGTTCAGGAAAATCAACTGAGTTTTAATAGTTAAATTAGGTTTTGCAAAATATCCCACTTAAAGAAGCGTGAACTCCAAGTTAATGAGTGCTTGCTCTAGAACAGTCTTTCTGCAATTTACCTTACCATTATTATGCCAGGCCATCTTTTCTCTCACCCCCAAATACTGTGCATTATTTCTAGGGGCAGATAATAATCCTGGTCTGGTAGGTCCTACTGTACACCCTGGATGTAAACTGTGGCAGAGAGGAGTGGCCAATACATGGAAGTAGTGGGTCTTTTTCTCAATCTCCAAGATAAGGCAGTGCATGAAAGAAGTAAACTGGAACCAAGGTAGGATGAAGGGGATGTACAAAGGTCTATGTAAGTCAGATCCTAATTGCAGGATCCTCTTTGCTCCCTATGTACAGAGTTTAGGCAGCCAAGGGGCTCTAGACCAGATGCAGCTTTTGCTGAGTGTATGAGACTTTTCAGCTGGTGAGACTTTGAGCCCCGAACCCTATGCGAGAACTGATTTTTAGGCAAGATTTTGTCATACTTGAAGCGAAACTTATTTCCCACACCTGTCTAACAGTATGTGTTTTCTTCTCCCCTGGGAGCAGTGGAGTGAAGTGCAGCAGATGATAAATGGTACCCCGATCTACATGTACCAGGATTGCAGTGTGCTTTCCGAGGGTGACACTGATCACTGGCTTCGCACCAACTGGATTTATCGGGGTGAGGCAGCCTCGCGCGTTTATGTGGAGCTAAAGTTTACTGTGAGGGACTGCAAGAGCTTCAAAGGTGAAGTGGTGACCTGCAAAGAGACCTTCAATCTCTATTACATGGAGTCTGAACAAGATGTTGGGATCCAGTTTCGCCGCCCACTGTTCACCAAGGTCTGTATTGCTGGGGGTGAAGACTGAGTCATATCTTTCAGCTTAAACTTGTCATATCTTTCAGCTTAAGCTAGGTGTGTCTTGCTGGCTGGGACAGGCCAGGAGAACCAGCATGTGGGGAAGGGCAGGGATAGTAAGTGTTGTCCTTAGAGTAAACTTTACCCCCAGTGCCCTCTGTGATGCTCAGAGCAGTCTTTGCCACAGGAGGCATAGGAGGTTTCAAATGAGATCAGACCTGTGTTCTGCGTAACCTCTTATTTAACCAGACACCATGTAGGTAAGGATTCTAAAGGATTGTGACAGGGCTGGATGGTTAAACCAATTTTTAGAAATAATAAAGCAGAGACCAAAGGAATTTTACTTGCTTTAGGGAATAAAACAAGATTAGACCAAGCAGAGAACAGAATCCAGTTCGGGTCTCAGTGGTCCTGATTATTTACTCTGATTGCCATGAGGTTTAGGGTCTTGTGTCATACATCTAGAGGTGATGGCTTGCTACAGTGAAGTTCTCCCTGGTGTGAAGGTATTTAGCACTGCTGTATTCCTCAACGTTGTGATCTCTTGCCATAGAAACATTGGAATTGCAGAATAAAGAACCTCTGCTTTTTTTCCAGAGGAAATTCTCTAAGCCAATTCTGTTCTAATAGAAGCCACAGACCTGAATTATTTGACTGCCCTTTCCTTTGCAGTTTGAATGGGATGTGATGGAAACAAAGAGTAATAAAGGCCACCACAGGCAGAGCAGAACTCTGGTAACTGATTCCCCTCCCTCCCCAGTGCTCCTCCACCTCCCCTGCAGCCTACAACGTGAATTTGTGCGATACCTCCACAATTCCTAAACATGCCTTATGATCCCTGCCAAACGCAGCTGCTCTACAGAGCCTTTCATCTCCAATCCAACTACAAGGAGTGGGTGGTGTCGTACAATGGGAAGGGGCCTGCGGAGGAGAGGATCAGTTATCAGGCTCTCCCACCAAGAAGAAAGGCCGCCCCACCTGCAGTCCAGCTCTTCCATGTCACAGGGTGTCACAGAGGCCTTTCCCATTTGCTCAAGCATGGAAAATATCCTCACTCACTCATTCACTCTTACCCTTTGTTTGAAGAGGCAGTGGGAATGCAAAAGCACGGGAGCATTTTTCACCCAAGTACCTACAGTGCTGAAATATGCTGAGTGCTGCGCAAGGAGCACCTTACAGTAGATTATCTGAACAGCAGACACTACAGCCTAAAAACAAGTGGCTGTAATTTCCTGGTTGGTTTCAAAGCACAGCTCTTGAGTAGTGTTGTGGATTTACTGCATGCAATTTGCAAACAAAGAAAATTATGACAGAAAAGGGGCAGTTCTTGAAGACCTCTGACTTCAGAGACTCACAACACCGGGTACTGTAGAAGACCAGTGAATGACTACAAAGCAGTTGAAGGAGATGATGGATGGAAAGTACAGAGGCAGGAAAATATGCCCACCCCATTTTTAACACCTCTTCCAAGCACAAAGAAAGCATGCAATACAGTGGCATTAGAAGCAGTTGACCAGACAGCCCCTAAAAGTCCTTAATATAAAAGAGGCCTGGGAGGAATGGGTATCTCAGCTGCTGTGGCCTGTTCAGATGGTAAAGCTGTTGTCTTTCTCTTTTTCACGTAGCTCAACACTGTGGCAGCAGACCGGAGTTTCACAAGCAGGGACATCGAGTCGGGGGCCATGCAGCTGAACACAGAAGTGTGCCCCATTGGGAAGCTCTCTCGCCGGGGCTTCTACCTGGCCTTCCAGAACTCTGGGGCTTGCGTAGCGATGGTGTCTGTCCGAGTGTACTACAAGACTTGCCCGGAGGCGGTGCGGGGCCTGGCTCGCTTTCCAGAGACGCTGGCAGGGTCAGAGGGGCTGACAGAAGTGCCTGGGGTCTGCGTGGAGGACGCAGCTGAAGAAGTGGGCTCTCCCCCCAGGATGCACTGCAGCACTGACGGGGAGTGGCTGGTACCAGTGGGCCGATGCCTTTGTGCTGTGGGGTTTGAGGAAGTCGATGGGAGCTGCGTAGGTGAGTATGCAGACACTAGCTGTAGGCCATGGGAGAGGTTCCAGAAAGCTAGAGATCAGAGTATCTGTAAGCAGAGAGTGGGATCAGGAGAGTAAGTGTGGTCTACCTCTCTCTTGCCTACCCTCTGTATCTTATATCTTTCCTTCTCCTTAGCTTCTCTTTTTCAGTTGTGATTTTTCTCCTCATGTGTCAGGTGTAAGACCTGCACACACCTCTCCACTCCCTCTTGGGCTTCAGCCAGGACCTTTCAGCTCTGGAGCTAGTTTCTGCGAGCTGTAACTGTGTGATTGACACTGACTCACTCAACAACTGGTTCTCAACCCTTGAACAGCAGCCTTGTTCTCTCAGGGCAGATGGGTCAGACACACAGAGCAGGGTATTTGTCCCGTGACTAGAAAGTTGAGAGGCAGAGGGGACAGGTTTCTCCTCTGTCCCTCGTTCTTCTTGGACTGGGATGGCTCTTCTGCCATGGGAAATCATGTAAAGCGTATTGCACAATAGCGTGGTGCCTGCTCTTCTGAAGAAGAGCAATTAGCAAGCAAAAGAGTCACCAGGGTGCTGGAGTCACAGCAAGCAAGGGTTGTTGGAGTAAGAAGTGCAGGGCTCTCCCTTGGCTGCAGAGGAGACAAGATTCAGCTTCTTAAGGCAACTTAGTTTGACACGTGTGGTGTTTTGGGGGATATGTATTACTGCAGGGAGAGAGGTAAAAGACAGCAGATCTCCGCTCTTGTTGCCAGAGCTGCGTGGCACAAGGCTAAGGCCATAGGGATCCACGCAGTGCTCACAGATTCAGCAGGTGCCCCGTGTCTCTGCTTTGCTCTGCTACAGGGAGCTGGTGTCTATGAATCCCTGCTGCTCGCTGCTCGTTTTGCTTGGGGAGCTGGAGAAGGTTGAAGCACAAGATCCCCGGCCTCCTCCAGCAATCCCCTCTCCTCGCACAGCCCAGCCAGTTTTTCCACTTAGGTGCTACAGAGCTCTCCCCGCCCTCCTGAGAGCACTCCTCTGGGAAGGGGCAGGGAAGCTGTCATGTCTGGACAAGCCTCGACTGCTATCGCAGCACAGGTTCATTCTACATCTGTGCTTTCATCCCACTCCGCCCAAGTACAGCTGCAGCCAGAAGTATGTTTTGCAGGATTAGTAGGGACTGGGGAGGTCTCCCAGGAGACGAAGGGAAGAGGGGAGAACCTGGCAGGAGTAGGGAGAGGTACTTCATGACCAGAATAGTATCTTATTGGAGCATCAGGGGAGAAGGTGAATGCAGGGGAAATATCTTAGGATCTGCTCCCTCAGCAGAAAATACCAGACTGTGCAATTGACTGGGAGTAATCTAGCTCAGGATAAGGACTGAAATCACAGCTTTTACTTTGTACTCAGAACAGAGGAGGACTTCTTCAGACCTGTAAAGTGTGACAGGATGGAAGACCTGGCAGCGTCATTTTGATTCTGAGTTTTGCCTGGAGTAGGAGCAAAAAAAAGGGGAAAGCTGCACCTTTGCCTTTTAACAGGAAAATGAACCTGACCTCTGTTACCAGAGACAACAGAAAGCCAGAGAATCAGGTCCTTACCTAGTTGCCTCAATCTCTCAGTGAATTCCCAGCTGTATAAAGCTCTGCTGGGTGCAGAATGGCTCAGCCACCTCACAGTCCCAGAAAAGCTGTGCCTGCCCCACAGCATTCAGACTTTGCTGCCCATAAACCCAGAGCTCGTGATTAACTTCCTCAACTGTGTAATTTGCTGTGCCCCGGCCTGTGCTCCGGCTCCTTGCGGGGCTCTGCAGGGCAGCAGGTGAGCCGAGCTCCCTGGCAGCCCCGCTCTGGTGCCTGCAGCCTTCCCGGCCTGGCTGGCAGACTCAGGAGGGGCACCTGCAGGAATAAGGAATGAAGGAATAAGGAATGAAGGAAGCGCCCCAGCCCTCCTCTCTGCCCTCTGGTGCTCGGTGAGCAGGCCCTTTCCCAGACTCGTTTTTCCCATCGTGCCGCCCGGAGCGGGTGCCCAAGGCCCGGGGAGACCAGCGGGGCTGGGCGGGGGCCGAGGCTGCTGGCTGTGCGCCCGCCTCCCCCGCCCCCGGGCCGGCCGCGGGCAGCCGCCCCTCCACCTCCGCACCCGCGGGGCAGGGCGGGGGGATCCGGGAGCACCGGCAGGCCCCTCCGCACCGCCGGCCCCAGCGCCGGGCCGGGCCGGGGCCGATCCGCGCCGCCCCGGGGCGGGGCCGGGCCGGGCTCCGCGGGCCGCTGCCGCCCCCTGCCGGCCGCCGCCGCCAGCCCGTGTCCCCGCTGCTGCCCTCGCCTCCTGGATCTGTCCCTGCCAGCCGAGTGCCCCTCCGTGCAGCTCCCGCCTTGCGGCCTCTCTGCCAGGCTGAGGGCTCCCGGCAAGGCTTCTCCCGCCTGGAGGGGCTCGGCACCGCCGGTGGCACAGCAGGCGTGGGCGGTGGGCTGCAGGGCTGCAGGGCCCACCGCCACAGAGACGCTCCTGGGGTTACCTGTTCTGGAACACGAGTCTTATGAGGAGCGGCTGGAGGAGCTGGGGGTGTTGAGCACAGAGGCTCAGGGGACACCTTATCCCTCTCTGCAAACACCTGAAAGGAGGGTGTAGCCAGGCGGGGATCAGTCTCTTCTCCCAGGCAAGTAGTGACAGGACAAGAGGACATAGTCTTTATCTGGTTTGGGTTCGACATTAGGAAGAATTTCTTCACAGAAGGGGTGATTAGACATTGGAATGGGCTGCCCGTGGAGGTGGTGGAGTCACCGTCCCTGTAGTTAAGAAAAGACTGAGTGTGGCACTTAGTGCTGTGGTTGCAATGGTAGTGTTCAGTCACTTGCACTTGATGATCTCAGAGATCTTTTCCAGCCTAATTGATTCTGTGATTCTTGCAAAGGTTCTCAACCTCAAATTTCTATAATTTACTTGCGGACTGTCTCAGCCTGATAAGAGTATATGTATATTGTGTCATATCTGTGGCAAGTAGTATTATACAGGCAACATCAGAACCTCTGTGTTGTACATGAATGTGGCCATGCACTTCCTTTGTTTTTCACGTCAAAGCCCTCCTGGCCCAAACTGATCCAATGTCAGAAACTATCAAATCTTATGCTGGAGCAAAGGGGCAGGAGGCCTCAAAACTTTCATCTTCAGTCCAGCATGTAGAAGTGTTCTCAGTTGTGAGCAGCCTGAAGATCAAAGTAACTTTTACTGCCTGTTTCTCAAAGGGATTATTTGATCTGGAGTATAAATGGAATCTCTTTGGGCTGTGACAATCAATACTTGAGCCTTGTAATTATTTTCAATGGCCCTTGCAATCATTAATCACATAGTTGCATGATTGTATCTCAGAATGATAGATTTTCCTGAGTGGTTCTGTCATTTCCCGGCATCAGAAGGTGCTGGTTGCTCCTACTTGTGATTATTTCTCTTTTCTGGGCTCTTCAAGAATCCCTTCTGCAGACTAATGATGAGTAGTCTTGTTTGGCCTGTGTTAGTGGAAAGTTTTCAAGGTCCCTCAGATGTTCCTCTTTGTCACATAGGAGGAATGGCTGGGTTGGTTTTTTTGTCTTCTGGATAAAGAATCCTTTCCTATGCTCCACCACAGTAAGCCTTTTGTGTGAAGCTGCTGAACAGATGGTTTTCTCCATTGAGATCTCCTGAGGATTACACAGGACATTGTTGCTTTTATAGTAATATATAAAAAGGGTCATTCCCTCAATGTGCAAGTTAAATGCAAAGTGGTAGCACTGGCAGAAAATTAGTGTATGCATTTCTCAACCATCTGATTAGCAATAGGTTTGTTGTTTCTTTAGCTAAAGAAGTTTTGATTCATTTAGCACAGGCTGGCAAACCATTAAATTCACAGGTTGTCTTAAGCCCCATCACTGATTTTCTCCTCCCTGCTACACAACTGAAGAAGTGAAGCATTGACCTTGAGACAGCTGGTAAGCTGACCAGTGCTTCTGTGCATTGAATCAGTAGTAACACAGCAAAACCAGGTAGTCAGATGTTTTATTGAGAGAGTGTGGCTGCTCACTCTGGTAGGACTGGAAGTAGAAAACATGTGACACCTATTCTCTTGCAGTCTGTGTTGGCTCCATAGCCAGTTCCACTCAATGCTGTGAGGTGAACTGAAAGCTTCCTAGATATTCCCCAGGGCCCTGCCAGGTGATGCTCTGGTACAACACTTGAAATCAGCAAAGATGCTTCTGCCAAAAAGCCTACTGGCTACCTCATATGGAGTCAGCAAGCAGAAGGCTCTTAGGAGTGCAAGGATTTGTAGCTACTCTTTATGGTTCTTATTTGTGGTGTGGAAAGCTTGAAGGACAAGGTGAGGACCAGTCTGGCTTTACATTGGAGGAAGATTCTGAGGTTGACTGGATTCCGTATTCATACAGCCTCTGTGAGGAATTAGATCTACTTTTTCAGTCTGAAAGTCCTGTCATAATACTGATGCTACCTTGAATTGCCTCTTCTCTCTGTCTGCTCTGACATGATTGATCTAGGTGACTGCCAGATGTCGAGGTGTTCCTTCCAACCTAAATATTTCTGTGAACTAAAAAAATGGAGGCAGATAAAGGAGTGTTCAAGAAGTTTTTTGTTGATCTGGGTTGATTGATTATGTTATGTTGGCTTATGTTTGTCCTTCCACAGCCTGCCAGCGAGGGTTCTACCGCCACTCCCTGGATGCTAAACGCTGCCTAAAGTGTCCCCCCAACAGCTTGTCCAACGAGTCAGGGGCTACATCTTGTCCCTGCAATGCAGGCTTCTACCGAGCACCTTCGGAGGGCCAGAACATTGCTTGCACCCGTGAGTTTCACACAGAAAGAAAGAACAATATCCAAACAGGCTGAGGGATGACCTTATTGAGAGCATCACCACAGAGAGGAACTTGGGGGTACTGCTGGACGTGAGCTGGCAGTGTGAGCTTGCAGCCCAGAAAGCCAAGCGTATCTTGGACTGCATCAAAAGCATGTGGCCAGAAGGGTGAGGGAGGGGATTCTCTTCCTCCACTCTGTCTCGTGAGACCTCATCTGGAGGGCTACATCCAGGTCTGGGGCACCCAGTACAAAAGAGACTGGGACCTATTGGATCCAGTCCAGAGGAGGGCCCTGAAAATGATTGTAGGGATGGAACACCTCTCTTATGAGGAAAGGTTGAGAGAGTTGGGGTTGTTCAGCCTGAGAAGAGAAAGCTTTGGAGACATCATCTTGTGGCCTTTCACTACTTAATGGAGCCTGCAAGAAAGATGAAGGAAAGGTTTTTATACCAAGGCCTGTAGTGACAGCACAAGGGACAAAGGTTTTAAACTGAAAGAGGGTAGATTTAGACAGGACATATGGAAGAAATTTTTTATGAAGAGGGTAATGAGACACTGGGACAGGTTGTGGGTGCCCTATCCCTAGAAGTATTCATGGCCAGGTTGGATGGGGCTTGGAGGAACCTGGTCTAGTGAAAGGTGAAACCCTCCCATGGTGGGAGGGTTGGAACTAGAAGATCTTTAAGGTCTCATCCATCCCAAACCATTCTGTGATTCCACGAACAATAATACGGGGGAGAAAACAAAAGGTTGGAAAATGGGGATGAGAGATCAGAGAGGGATAGGCTGGCGGGGAGAGAGGGCTCCATTTGAAATGCATCAGCAGAAGGGAAGCTGTTGCAGAACTTTGGGCATTAACAGCTGGATCTAACACTTCCTTCTGTGCTCCCTGTAGGCCCACCCTCAGCTCCCCGCAATGTCAGCTTCTCCCTCCTTGGCACCCAGCTGAGTCTGTGGTGGCAGCCGCCCAGTGACCACGGCGGGAGGAAGGACCTGACTTACACAGTCTTCTGCCAGCGCTGCCATTTCCTGTCCTGCGAGCCCTGCGAGGCTGCCGTGGTGTTCTCCCCCAGTGCCTCTGGTCTCACGAAACCTGCAGTGGACGTGGATGGCCTAGAAGCTTACACCAATTACACATTCACTGTGGAAGCCCATAATGGTGTCTCAGGAATGGGACCTGCTCCACAGAGAACTGCTCCAGCTGTCTGGGTCTCAGTTGGACATGCAGGTTAGCAGAAGCAGAGAGAATTTCTTCCTGCTCATCACGAAAAGGAAGAGGAATCTCTGTGAATATTTAAGCTTTCTCCATCTTCTTCTTCTGCCTGACACACGTGTTGGTATGGTACAATAAGGATTCTAAAGTGCCTCTGGAATGTAAAGTCCATTAGTCATATTCCTTGCAAATCAATGTAGCAGAAATCATTATCCACCAAGAGCTATGAATCCATCAAGAACTTAACAGAGGTGAGGAGGATGAAGCCCTCCCTGTCACACAGTCCAAGTATTGTTACCTGTGTGACAGGAAGAATGAAGGCTGTGTCATAAAATATTTCCCGTGACTCAGATATTGCAAAACACCAAACACAACTGAAACCCTGGTGTAACTGGAAAATAAAAGGTTTTGAAAGCATGGAGGGATGAGGATGTTAAACCTTGACACATTTCTGTAGGTTAGCTTCAATCTGGCTAGTTTGGCTGTCCTGTAAATACTTTCCAGAGCACCATGAAATGTGATTATAGAAAGGCGACATCATGGTGCTCAACAGCCCTTGGTGCATTCCCCAGGTTCTAATTTAGTAACAAAATATGACTTTTCTTCCTGATGCTATGCGGGGGCAGCACAACTCTGAGCTAGAAAAGCAGAGCTACTTTTGGCTTGCCTCATCACTTCCTGATGATGATGAAGGACAAGGAGAGAACCAGGCTTAACTCCTCAGTCCTTGCAGACTCTTGAGAATTATCTTTTTATTCATGAGCAGCATGCATTTGCAGTCAGCTGAGAGATTTTGAGCATTGAGTTTCACTCTACCCTTATGCAACGCAGCTGCATTCATAAATCATTACGTAGGAGAGTTGTGCTACTTCTGCTGTAGGAGCATAAAATCCTAACATTTTTATTTCAAATTGGACACTTTCAGTGCAGTCCTGGGATAAATGTAATTTCTTGGAAGATGGATTTTGTTTTGAGGGCCAAACACAGATATGCTTCCACTGTTTGGGCAGAAGCACACTATTCGCAGAAAGCAATTAATTACAACCAGAGACCTCCCTCTCCTTCCACCACACAAGAGAAAAATGACAGTGGCAATGAGACTCAGTTCCAGTTGCATTGTATGACTAGAGCTTCTGGTGGAGAGATGACATAGTTTGCAATTTGTTTGTACTTCTCCCTCATGTTCTCTATTCTCTCCCACTGCAGCTCCAGTGACAGTATCCCAGTTTATTCTGACACAGAGAGATGACAGCAGCCTTTCTGTTTCTTGGCTTGCCCCACGGCAACGCAGCCGGACCTCAGTGGAGTATGAGGTCATGTTCTTTGAGAAGGTAAGGCCTGCCTGATTTGCTCTTCCCCCTTTCACCCAAAGGGTTGGAAGTATCCTCTTGTTCAGCATGCATTTGTTACTTGATCCTGTTTGGTTCCTGCAGGGGGAGGAGGCACGTTACACAGTGAAGCACCTCCTTGAGCCGAATGTCACTCTGCGAGACCTGCAGCCCGACACAGCCTACCTGCTCCGTGTGAGATCCATCACACCCCTGGGGCCTGGACCCTACTCCCCAGAGCAGGAATTTCGCACCCTTCCACCAGGTAAAGGACAAGCACTGGTATCTCATCTGAGAGAAACTCACTTCCCTATCAGATTGTATATTCTCATGGTTCATGGATCTCTTTTTGTGTTCTGCTGCCTGTAAGGCAAGACACCACTCTCCTGAGTTCCTTGTCCCCAGAGTTAAGCCTGTTGCTTTGTAAAGACAAAAGACATTTTTCTTGCTTCCTCGTGGTCTTATAAAATTTGCTTGCGCTTTCCCCTTTAGACCTGATCAGCCTCAGTTTATTGTGCTGTACTGGCACAACACTTAACCAGACCTTTATTTAGTTTTTGAAAGACATTTTAATTTTGGCTAAGTTTGAGTGCTGGTCAAATGATTACCATATGTCTCCTTTTGTGTGCCAGTTACTAGTGAAAAGGAGAACTCAGAGGACCTCAGCACTAATTTTTCCAGCTTTATCAGTTCCACTGTATGTAGTCCAGTTCCTGAATGTAGCTCTGCCCAAATAGATGGTATGTGCCACTGAAAAAAGTTCTTCACCAAAGTACAATGTGCAGAAGGCCAAGCTATCAGGGCCACAAGAAGACCTTTCTCCTGTGTCAAAGAATATCTTACATAGGCCTGACGTCCAACCTCCTCTTTCCCTGGGTCACCCAGAAGCGTCCCCTTAATCTAAAGTTTTCTGTAGTGGAATTTGCTCACTCTTCATTCCACAGACTCCTATTTGACCCTATGGATAACTTTAGAAATACATGTATTGAAGTGCTGCATTTGATAGACTAATTTTATTGTAATGAAATAAGGACATGAGGAAGAGAGCTAAGGCATACCTTGATGTAACTAAATAGTTAAATTAACAGTGTAAAAGCTGATAAGGAGTTGGGATACCATTGCTGGAATATAAAGGTTGGGCCCTTTTAGGCACCAGGAGTTTTTGGTAAAATCTTCATGAAGTCACAGTGACAAATGATGATAACAAAAATGATGTTTAACCAGTTAAATAATGTACTACACAGGCCCTGTGAAAACCCTACCCTGTAAATTATCAAGCAAAACTGTTTTGATTAAGAAAATACTTTCATCAATATTATGCTTTATTTCAAATGAAAATTGATCACCTTATCATGTCAAGACAAAGGCATTTTGAATATGAAAGGGGTTAAAAAGAAGTGCCTGCAAGGTTTCATTTGATGAGAGTTCTTGTTTGATAATACTAGGAGCATTTTTTAGCTATTACAGTCTATGAATATTAGTGTAGCAAGATTTGCAAGAAGTGGCAATTTTGTATTTAAATCTGAATTTGATAATTTTGATCCTTTAAATTCCTGCAGAATTCCTGTGTATCTAAATGCTTCTCCATTTCATTAATAAAGATACTATTTCACCTTCCAAATCTTAGCTTTTTGATTTTAACAAAACAAGTACATTAGCTCTGTCTCTTGATTTCTGCTTAAGTAAACTAATGATTTTTAACAATTTTAGTGGGATGAGTCAGAGAAAGAATGACTAGTGTGTTAATTAGGCTTTATGGATGCTGGCCATTCAACTAGATGTTAGGAAACACTTCCCCACACAGGTCGGTGTATCATTTGTTCCTTGCTTTAAAGTCTTCTAATTTATTTTAAAAAATTATTTGGGGATTTTCTTTCTTCCAGATGTTTCCCGAGTCTCTTTTGGGAAAATATTAAAAATATGTAGGTTCTCATTACTTCTCCATTAATGCATTTCAAGTTCTTAATTTTGTTTTTTTAAATTATGGGAAATAAGTTTTAAAAAGACCGGCAGAGGTAATGTAGCATTTTCTCTGATGAATTCAAATGTACTTTGTGGAAATGCCTAGCTTTAGCTTGAGAACCTAAATGGAAGGAGACAGCCTGTGTTATGTGAACACTCTCTCAAAGCTATCCAATCACAGAATGAAACCACCTGATGCTCAGTTTTGAGAAAATAGGAATATGATAGACTGCAAGGTTGTAAGTCAGTACTTGTTTCAGGAGTCCTAAGCAGTGAGGGGCTTATGATAGGGTAATTAGGCAAGGGACCAGCTCCAGATATTGATGGGAGGGGAGCATACAATTAATTTCATAAACAAGAAGAGAGTCACTTTAGACTGTTGGGGAAAATCATGTCTTTGCTTTGCCATAGTATAATCAGGTACTCAGCTGGAAGAAGGGCCTGATCCAAACAGATTGTTGGAGAGGACTGGGGGGGAAGGAATGTCTGTTCTTCACTTTTGAAAGTGTCATGGAATTTAAGTTGGAAATCAGACATAGGGATAAATCGCTCAACTGGAAGACCAAGACTGTAGATAAGAGTCAACCAGGTAACCAGCAGAAGGTGCTCCATGCACATGAATAACAGTGTGATAGGCCTTCCATTTGGTGGCTCTGCTGCCTGCAAGACAAGGGGCTGTAACTTGCCCAATGCCACTAGCTGGTGGTATGTTCCAAACAAATACATATTGGTCTTTTAAGTGATATGGCCTCTCTCTTTGTTTCTGCAGACACGGGAGCTCTGTCTGGTGGAGTCATAGTCTCTATTATCTTTGGAGTTCTCCTATTTATTGGTCTAGTTGTGGGATTTCTCATGTTTCGGCGAAAGTAAGTATTGAATTTTGGTATTGAAAAAGGTATAGATGTAGGAATAGCTGAGCTATGGGAGCTTGAGAAAGGGAGACCTCTACCTATACAATATCTCACAGGATATTGTATAGGTAGAGGTTAGTTAGACAAGAAAAACACCACCATGCTGCAGCATGATGGAAAGGGTCTCAGTAAATAATTTAGATTAGCAGGAGTGGAGGGATTGATATTGTAAGATAATGTTTGCTGTTGGGAGCAGAGGAATATGTTGTGATTTCTCAGTTTTGTTGTAATACAGCAGTATGATATTGTTGTCATGACAGAGGAATACAACCATGGTTATGGTACAGTTATTTCTATAGCTGCTGATCAGTTCAGTGGTAATATATGTATCCAGTAATTTCAAATCATTTTCCATATACCATTACTGTTGGGGTCCTCTACCCACATACAGAATTCTACTTTCCTTCTCAATGTCAGAAAGGCTGCTGTTGCTTGGTTTTAAGATGAGATATTCTACTGAAAGTGTACAGAAAACATGAAATAAACAGAGATTCATCTGTAACTCAGCACAAAACTCCCTCTATGAAAACAAAGCTCTATTTCTAAATGTTAATGAAGCATCATATTTTATTGCCAGCTGTACTGTTCCAAGTAGGTGTAGTGTCTGGTCCCACTTTGCTCTGTGCTACCCTGAACTCTGTTCCTAACCAACTAGGGCAGACACCTTGGAACTCTTGCTTTTCCCTTTGCTGTCTGCTGACCATTTTATTTTCATGACTCTTTTTGATGTTCCAGGAGGGCTCGTCGGAGACACGCACGGCCGGATTACAGTACTTCGGGCTTTGAGCGAGGTGAGGGTCAAAGGGGTAATAAAACTGGGGGGAAGCCTAGAATGTGTTGGAAGGAATGGAAAGAAACATTAGTTTGAAACCAGGCACTGACATGGCTTTTCTGATGTAGTTTGCCTCTTCCTACAACAGTTCTAATCTTCAACCTAGGTTTGGTAGATTTTTTTAGTGCCATTGTCAGAAGCCCATGGATTCACTTCTGCTTTTGTAGTTATGCTTTAAAAAGGTTGTCCAAAGAGTTGACAAGTTAATTTGCTCTTTTGTTTTCCTTTATCACAGAGAAGGTCTGGTTGAAACCCTATGTAGACCTGCAACCATATGATGACCCCAGCAGAGGGGTGCTGGAATTCACAAAGGAACTGGATGTCTCTTGCGTCACTATGGAGAATGTGATTGGAGAAGGTGAGTTACTTATTGCTCTCCTTGCCTTTCAGTTTCCCCACACTGTTGATTTGCTGCATATCCTCAAGTTCATCTGTGTCATTTTGCCTCTGGTTGTCTTCAGGGGAGTTTGGGGAGGTCTATCGTGGGTCCCTGCGACTCCCGGGGAAAGAACGTATTGTGGTTGCTATCAAGACTCTGAAGTCAACATATTCAGACTCACAGTGGTGGAACTTTCTGCGTGAGGCAACAATTATGGGGCAGTTCAATCACCCGAACATTGTGCGTCTGGAGGGAGTTGTTACCAAAAGTAAGTAAGAGTGTGTGGGAGAGAGTCCTGGGATGAGAGCAGAAACTGGCACATTTCTCATGCCTTTCTTAGAGAGTTTGTTCTGGAGAAGGCAGGCATTGTCATGTCAGAGAATGAGGAAAGGAGAGGTATGGATTTCCAACAGAGTCCTGAGGCACTGTTAGGAGAGGTCTTTTAGGGCTGGTGAGTAGATGAGAAGTCTGGATAGTGAGGGGTGCTGCAGGCTCATATGTGCATTACAAGGAGGAGTACAAGATCATTGGGAGATGTGTAAGGAGAAGGGGCAGCCAGCTGTGGAGTGTTAGCTGGGTGGGATATGGTTCTCTGTATTGGGGGATATGGAGAGCATTGAAAGGTATGAGTAGAATTTGAAAAAGGCTGAAACCTTCTTGTCTTCCTCAAGGGAGGCCAATGATGATCATCACTGAGTATATGGAAAATGGAGCACTGGATACCTTCCTCCGGGTGAGAAAGTCAAATCTGTAACAGGCTTGTGTACTGCCAGAACTTGCACTTGTCCTGGGTTTAGGACCCTAAAATAAGACTAGAAGTAAGATCCAGACATCCGCTTACTTTCTGCTTACTGACATTTCCAGTGTCAGCAGCAGAAGCTTAATGCCATCCAGTTTGTTCAGTGACGAGAGTGACGTCTTTGATAGTTGAAATGCAACTGCTTAATGATGGCTGGAGACCAGCAGCAGTCCCTTAGTGAGGACCTGTTGGGGCCTTTGGGCTGCAGCATTGCCTTTTTGCTTGCTCACCACTGCCCACTTTTGTATGTTGATAAGGTCACTGACTAGAAACCAAGCGGATTGATGTCACTTCTCTCACTTCTTCTTCCATGCAGGAGAATGAGGAAAAATTTAGCCCTGTGCAGCTTGTGAGCATGCTGCAGGGAATAGCCTCTGGCATGACCTACCTTTCAGAACACAATTACGTGCACCGGGATCTGGCTGCTCGCAACATCCTGGTAACACGCAGTCTCCAATGCAAGGTGTCTGACTTCGGTCTCTCCCGAATTTTGGAGAATGATGCAGAGGGAACCTATGAAACCAAGGTAATGCAAATCCAGTCTTTCAGCCTTGTCAATTAACTGTAGGCTCTGAGGAAAATCTGTAGTAAAATTGCAAGTCGTGCTGTGGATGGTTCAGAAGGTGGTGCTTTTGTCCCTGGAGTCCAGGTTGATTTTGTTTGCTAAGAAATTCAGAGGGACTGTGGTGTTAAAATGAGAAGCAAAATAAGAGGTCTGATCTCTTTGACTCAGTTACTAAATGACTCAGTTACTAGCTTTGAAGATAGCCTTGCTGTGATCAGAGTTTTGGACTAGAGTCATCTCCATGTCTCTTTCGATGAAAGTTCCAGTAATTCTAATGTGTGATGTCCTTCAAAGCAGGGCTGTGACTGGTGTCAGGCTCTTACTCCCACAGCAGAGATTTTGTGTACTGTTCAACTGAACAGAGGGCTTAAACTCATTTACTTTCCAAGAATATTTCTCTCCTTTTGAGAAATTTCCCTGGGGTGGTTACATGTCACTTCAAATAAAGTGGGCTCAATCTCGGAACCACTTTGTAAGGTCCTTGCATGAAAACACTGGAGAAATACAACTTGATATATGCTGGATACACCATGTTTCTGCTGTTTTACAGGGTGGTAAGATTCCTATCCGATGGACAGCCCCAGAAGCCATTGCTCATCGCATTTTCACCTCAGCCAGTGATGTCTGGAGCTTTGGAATTGTCATGTGGGAGGTGCTGTCATTTGGTGACAAGCCATATGGGCACATGACCAATCAAGAGGTAACAGCCATTGAGTTCAAGAGCTGATTTAAAAGATAAATGAGGCATGAGGGAAAAAACTTTTGTAGATCTACCTCAGCCTGCAGTCTCAAATTTCTTTTGAACGCTTAACTACTGTGTTTCCCTCCCTGCCTAAAATCAGTGCCGCCAAGTCAAGGGCGATAAGTATTGAGGTGTCTACAGCAAGAAGCCAAATTAAAGAGTGTTTAAGTCAGCCATGGCATTTGGATCTGGGGATACTTTGTTTTCTCCTTCCTCTGGCTCTGGTGCATTATGTCTGGTCTTATTCTAGGCTCAGCACATGCTGTTCAAATTATTCCTCAGAGTCTGGTTCCTCTTCTCTCACTGTGCCAGGACCATTTGGTTCTCGCTTTTCCTCACTTCTCATGAACATGTCCTGGGTGGCAAATGGGAGCTAAACTAGTAAAGGACTGAAAACACATGCATATGCCACTTAAGTTTTTGGCATCCCTTAGGTGTTTTGGTCCTGTGCCATGCTGCCCAAACCCTGTGTCATACGTGTGTAATCTACACCAACCCCTCCCTGACTGCACATTGTGAAGTGGGGAATGGCTGCTCCCAGAAGTCTCTGGCTTCTCTTTTGCACTCTCTGCTCTTGGCCAGATTTCTCTGTGTCCTTTGTGCAGGTGATGAAAAGCTTAGAGGATGGGTACCGGCTCCCCCCGCCTGTGGATTGCCCATCTATCCTCTACGAACTCATGAAGAGTTGCTGGTCACACGATCGGATGAGGCGGCCTCATTTTCAGGAAATCCGGGCACAGCTGCAACATTTCATCTCAAGTCCCCAGCTCCTCCGGCCTGTTGCAGACTTTGATCCCAGGTAAGCAGGCAGTCACCGGAGGAGGAGGGGTTAACTGGGACACTTCACCTCTCTGTCCCCAGCAGGAGGAGAGGCAGTAAGAGCCATGCAGACTGGAAAGATGCACCTTGAGAGCTCCGTGTGTAGAAGATAGTGGCCATCTCTGTCTCCTGGTGACAGAGGGCAGAGCCTCACTGTGCAGAGGGCAGATTAGTTGGCTCAGCCCTGGCAGAGGGTGCTTGCTTCCCCTTTGGTTGCTGTCTCCCAGTGCTGTCCATTTCAGGTGGCTGCCTGGCTTACGAAGGGTTTCTGTGTCCCTAGGGTAACACTCCGTCTCCCCAGCTGCAGTGGATCTGATGGGATCCCCTACCGGTCCATCCCCGAGTGGCTGGAATCCATTCGCATGAAGCGCTACATCTCCAACTTCCGCACTGCCGGCCTGGACACCATGGAGTCCATTCTGGAGCTCACTGCTGAGTAAGTGCAAGCCAGGCTCCCACAGGGACCTCAGGCTGGCTGAGTTGCTGTGCTCATCCCTGTGCGATCTCAACAGGCACTCATATTTACTTGGAGGGCTTCTCTCCTTCCTTCTCCGTGCAGTTAAATGGAAGTGGACTGGCTTCTTGACCTAAAAGGGAAGAATCAGCCCAGAACTGGGAGCAGCCCAAACTGTGAGACTAATTCCCCAACTATCATGTCCATGCTTGAGGCTCTTCAGGAGTCTTCAGCTGCTCTGAACTCACATGAGACACAAACAGCAAAGGGAAAGAAAAGATGGTCAACAGATCTCTAACTTGACCGTCTCCCCACTCTCTCAGGACTTTGTAGGATAACTTCCTTGCCACAAACTCCATATAGACAGTAATATCCCCCCCACTCCATCAGCCAGGCACTGTTGTGTCATAGAGCAAATCTTTCTGGGCTCCTCAGAAGGACTCAGAACACAGCTGTGTTATTTTGTCAGGGATGTTCAGCCAGCTCCAACCAGGGCAGTTACATGAAACAAATTAGCAGGCACAGACCTGCTGATGAAGGGTTGAGACATGGCCCCTATCACAGAGCTGATTTAATCACAAGTCCTGATTTACTGGGAGCACAGGCCTAGCCACAAGGTAGAAGAGGTCAGTTGACTGGGTAGGCAGAGGTAGCCAGGGAAGGGCAGGAATATCTAGGAGTTTCTTCCATCTAGGGAAAAGGTAGGTGCACTAGGAGGCACTGAGGAAAAGGAAGTTTTCTGAGCTAATGCTGAGTAACTGTTTCTGCCCTTACCCACACCCTTGTCCCTAAGGAACAAGAATATCAATTCATTTTTTCCTTTATTTTTGCATTTCCTTCAGGGACTTGAAACAGATGGGAGTGTCACTTCCAGGCCACCAGAAGAGGATCTTGTGCAGCATCCAAGGCTTTAAGGAGTGATCAGTCGTTGCATTCTTAAGCTTGAAAAATGCCCATCCTTACCAGATATCACTTGGAATCATTCCTATGGCAATTGCTTCCAAATGAGTGACTGGACAAGCAAAGCAAAACAACCAGAACTGAAAAAGCTCGTGAGGCAACACCACCTGCTCTCATTTCTGTTCCCCCTTGCTTTAGCTCTACAGCAGCCATCAGTATGTTTCAGAGCACTGGTCTGAGAAAATATTCTGTTTTCTGCAGTCCACTTTGTGCAGCGCTAAGTAGGCCCTGTAGTCCTCATACTGGACTTTCAGACCCTCAGTATATCACATGAAACGCAAAGTGGGTGGAGGGTGGAGGATAATGTTTTAAGATTGGAGATGAGGGTTCAAGATAGACTGGGACATTCAGGGAGCAGGCACAAGAATACAGACAGGTAGAGAGAGACAGGGCTCATTCACTCCTTGGCATACATTCCTTCTCACTTCAGCACCCTTCTTTCTTATTTTGCATCAGGAACAAACTATTCAGTCTTCACAAGGCTGCTGGTAAGGCATATATATTTTTAAATGCAGCTGTTCTTGCCTGAACACCACCCTGTGGTGTACTTCTTTCTTTGGAGGAGAAACTGGGAGTAGAAGCACACCCCGCTGTAACTTGTGCGATCACATCACCTCAGCATGTTGCTGTTTTGCACATGTACACTTCATTGGGGAGATTTACATCTCTCCAAACTGCTTAATACCTTCTCTTATGCTGTGGACAGAAAAGCCTATACATATCCATTTTTCTCTGCCCCTTTTTAAAAGAGACACTAGTCTTGTTTGGCTGGAATAGGGTATTTGTAACAGAAAAATGTGTAGGTGGTCTGTCTTACTCCTTCTCTGTGGAGGAAATGTTATTATTTATCAGATCTCAAGACAGTTATAGTCTGTAAATAATATTTTGTAAATAAACCTGTGGCAGAGCAGGCTGTGTTGGAATTCTTTGGCTTATTTCAAATGTGATTGAGACCTTTAGCATACATATCATGAGTCCCAGCAGGGTCCTTACATCCATCTTGTTTCAGCCAATGGTCTTTGTCCACTTAACTGCAGATGTAACATGGAAGTGCAATTGCATTAGGATTAAAGGACACCTTTGCAGCTGATCACTTCAGATTTTTTTTTAAACCCATTTGCAGGCATATCTATCTAACATCCGAGTCCATTGTTCTACAGATCCTGTGATCATTCCTAAATCATAAATATTAGCATCTAGTGCTGTGTTTGATGAAAGACGTGTGAGTAGTATTTCTTTCTCCTGCAGACTAGACTGTCCAGGAGAAAGTCTCAGGAACATCAGTGAGAATTTTTCTTTCTCCCACTCGGGAAGAGTAGCTACCTCAAGATTTATTTTTCAAGTCTAGGTTGGTGAAGGTGAGTGCTACACATTCAGCAATTTGACTTGCTAGAGATTACAGTGTTTCCATAACTGTATAATGCTCTAAATTCTTAAGGCTATAAATTAACACTGCTGCTTCTGGGAAGGCCTTGCTTAACCATAGATGACAGGAGGGCTGAGAAGCAGAGATCCAAAGAACTGCAACCTGATGCAAGAAAGCTGGTTTCTATTCAACACAGACCATGGCTACCCAAGTCACTGTAACTATAGCAAGAGAGAGAGCTGAAAAACAAAGCTCTGAGTTTTTAGTGTATCAATCTTAGCAACAGGTGTCTTAACCATGAAGTACAGGTAGCCAGTAAAATTGCCACCTGGCAGATACCCAAGGTAGCAGATAAGCCCTGATGAGGCTGACACAAGACTATGAGCTTGTGTCACGCACATGTAAACTTTGGCTTTTCACTGCAGGTGATAGGGAAGTGGGAGTGAGTGACTGATCCATCAGATATTTGTGCTGCCACACAGAGGCACCTTAACAGAGGGGAGAAATGAGAAGAGAGGAGATTCAGGAAGCTGAACCAAGGGAAAGGCAGAGCCTCACGACTGGGGAGAAATAGTCACAGGTGCCAGTACAAGCTGGGGACTAGAAGGCAACTTTGGAAGAAAGGACTTGCTGGTCCTTGTGAAGAGAAAGTTGCACCTGAGCCCTTTAGCAAAAGAAGACAACAGTACCTGGGCTGCATTTCAGCAAATGCATCACCAGTAACTGGAAAGAGGCCATTATTCCTCTTTATTTAAGCATTGGTGAGACACCTGAAGTGTTGTGTCCAATTCTGAGGTTCCCAGTACAAAAAAAAGGATATAAACTTAATGGAGCTAGTCCAGTGAAAGGCCACTGTGGTTTTGAAGGGATTAGAGCATCTGTCATGCAAAGAGAGGCTGAGAAAGCTGAAAGCTGCTCAGCCTCAAGAGAAGAATGTTTGGGTGGCTTTTATCATTGTCTATAAATACCTGATGGGAGTAAAAAAGGAGCCAGACATTCCCCAGTGGTATCCAGTGAAAGAAGCAGCTGTGAGAACACACCAAAATGCAGCACATTCTGTTTGAAGGTGAGAAAAACTTACAGTGAGTTGTTAACACTGGAACAGATTATCCAGGTCTCATCCTTTAAGGTATTAAAAAGCAACCTGCTGTGGTTGACCCTGCTCTGAGCAGGGAGGTCCCCTCCAACTTCAAGTGTTCGGAGCTGCTGAATCAGCTGGCCTGGTAGAGAAAAGGCTGTTCAGTTCCATGTCCTCAGGGTACAGCCAGCAGCAAGCCTGAGCACGTATTCCCAATAGGCACTCATGCACAGAAAATCCCCGAGTCTATAATGTGTGCACGTCTATAAACGCGCACACCGTTCATGACTGGCCGGAGGCAGAGAGCAGAGCAGACATGCAAGCACAGCACAAACAGCCTAATCCTCTTCCCAGCTCTGGCTGATCAGGATGAACCTGTTAGAGGGAAACATATACATGTACACAATGGATCCCTCTAGTGCCCAAGACCAGCCATCCTGCAGCTGGCTCCAAGCCCTGGAGCCTGAGCTGCTCTCCTCAGTTGCTGGCACCAGGTTACACAAATCCTCAAGGCCTGCAGCCCTGCTGCAGTGGTGGGCGTGCACACACACACCCTGGAGCCCTCCAGGAGTTAGCTTCAGCCATTGGCTCTACCCAGCAGCTGGCTCCAGGATTCCCTGGTCTCCCAGTGTCCTCACACTCAGATGCAAACTCACTCTTTCAGCTGGTCTCCAGACTCACGAGTGGCTCCTGAGAGCTTGAGCAGCTCACTCCCACAGGTCTTCACAGCATTTAGCCAGCCATGCCATGTCCTGGCTCTCAAATCTCTTACCTTGCTCACCAGCTACTCTGACTTGATTTTGCTGGCAATAACAGAAGGACATACACACTCACACAGTATGCATGCACTCAGGTCTGTCCAGTTGCTGACATTCAGATCCATTTGCACTGAACAGATTCCACGCAAAGAACAGCAACAAAATAAAAGCTACTACGAAGGCAGGACAGATCGCACTGATGACACACAGGGCATGGCCAGACAAGTGTACTGTGTACGTGCAGCCACCTCCTTCTGCGCCTTCTTCCTGTCAGTTTTTCCCCATGGCACTTCCCATCCTTGATCACTCCTGTTTCCTGCCTTTGATCTCCCCCCCTACACATCCCATGCCCTCAGAGGGGAAACTTCCCTTTAACCCACAAGGTAATCATTCCCATTGACTCCACTGGCCTGGTCTCCTACCCAGACACCAAGGCTATGGTCCTCCGATAGTTCTGGGAGGAGCAGAATTACTGCTTCTCTATCCCAGCATTGTTCTTCCCTGCACTCCTTGGTGTTTGTGGGCACAAACTTTTAATAACATGGTCCAGAAACAGCCTCTCACAACAATGCCTACAAACTAGCAACGACTACAGTAAGAAAAATAAATGGATGATTTTTTCTCTACTCATTCTATAGAAAGCCTCGAGACATTTACTGGATCAATTTGCAAGGAGTCATTAAAGATTTTCCCCAAACTGGCAAGAGATCAAGAGTAGGTTTCAGGTCTCTGAAGTGCAGAAACATTGGTTCTTACCACAAAGAGAAGTTTCACCTGCAGTGACTGTCACAGTACCATTGCTTAGAACCATAAACATCAAGCACACTTTCTGAAAAGCAAGAGTTAGGGGCAAAGCAAACAAAGTGTGCACTTTTATTACAATCCACTTCCATTTCCCTGGAATATCCACCTCTGAGTGATATGGAAAGCAGACTACAACATTGCTGTATGGAACTGCAGTCTTGCACTGTTTTAAACAAGAGCTACTCTTCAGGCACAGAAAAATAGAAGTCTGGAAAGGAGACTAAGAGGTAGAGAGAGAAAGGCCATGTTCAGACTCCTGCTCTCTGGAGGCTGGGTGGAATAGCCTTATATACATTTGGCAATGTATAAAAAAGCTGTGCAAAGGCAGTTCTAGTGCCAAAGACAGCAACTCTCATGGGTGGCTGAACAAACACAGCAGACACAGGTTAATGGAAAAAACCCACACATTTTATTGAATGCAAACAGTGGTTGGACAGTGTTGTTATTCAAAATGCTTGTTCAGTTTGAGACAGTTTCTAGTCCAGGAAATGGGGCTCGGTGCAGTAACGCTCAGAGCCAGACAGTACATTGCAATTACACCGCAGCTTTCACTGACAGCCGTGAAAGAAACCCTACTGGAACAGGAGACATTCCTCAGTCTGCTGAATCCTCATCCACGCACTGAGACGCCTCCTCACCATGTGCTGCCCGTCCTTCTGACGGCCTCTATTTGTAAACATGCATTCTTTGGACCGCTTTGCTACTCTGGTTCCCAGCCTGGCTGTCCAGAAACCACACTGGGAAACAATTCATTTTGGGAAGGGGAAGAAGATTTTTTTTTTAAAATAAAGTTTCCAAACTCAGAAACAGAGTAGTATTTCAAACACTGCCAGTTTAATCTGGCTAAGGGAAAAAAAGACAAGACAGTTAATCAGTAAAATCCATTAGAGACAGAAAAGCTATAGCAGGTTAGCTTTTTCCAGCAACAGTAACAGATTCCCACTACTTTATGCCTCCACACTCTAACCCAGGTGAGGGAGCAGGCAGAGGAAGACATCCTGATAATGAGGTGTCACAAGATATAAAATAAAAGAAGTGCTGCCGAGAGGCAGGCTTCCACCTTCTCAAGTTAAATCATCGTTCTTGGCTCCATGGAACTGAAGAATGCTCTCAGCCCTTCCCAGCACCTGCCACCAGGCTCTTCTTGCTTCTTCCACCAGGCGGTGGTGGAGGTCTGATCTTTCTCCTCCAGAGTCTTGAGGGAACAGTGATTTTGCACTCACCTTGATCACAGCCCCCAGCCTGGAATACGCTGTGGCCAGGAAGCGGTGGCAGGAGAAGAGGTCCTTTCTTGGTGGGTGTGCAGAGTGAAGTCTAGGAGCAGTGAATCCTACATGAGTGAAAAACTGTGCTGGCATAGTCTCCATTGGTAGCAGTCTGCCTTGTCAGGCAGAGGGGTAGGACAATTGCAGGGAGGGGAGGAGTACTGAGTGCGGGGGTCTCGAGGGAATGCCCCCTCCGAGCTCCTCAGCGCGCTGTTTTAGCGCGGACGGTGTGACACTTGATACACAGCACGTGCCCATCCAGAGGAAAGCACCCATTCTCATCTGCTTCAATGGACAAGGGCTTCCCACAGTCCTAAACAGGAAAAGAGGGAGCTCAGTGATGGCCAAGAACAGGGTAAAGGCATTCAAGGACATAAGAAATGCCCCCTCAGGGTCAGGACAATCGCTCACAGCCCACTGCTCTGTCCCTTGGTGGTGCTAATGGGGGATGCTGTTTTGAGGGGAGAGCAATCCCAGCAAGTTCCCCTCCTAAAAACAGCTGATGCACTGAGGTGTTAGAGAATACAACAACCCTGCATAGCCCCTGTGTTCATGCCTGTGAACGTCAAATCTTTTTCTGAACGTACTTCAAAAACACTCTAGATTAATTCAAAACAACTTCAATGTCTGGTCAGCACAGACAACATAGGTGCCCAGTTGCTGGTGATAGGCACAGGAGACACGGAAGAAGTGGGGCCACCAGGCTTACCTCACACTTGTAACATTTCATGTGGAAATTTTTTTCCAGCGCAACAACACGCACGGTCTCATCCTTTCCAGGCTCTGGCATGATAGGTTCACTACAGACTGAGCAGCGTGGAGCATACTTCCTGCAACACAGAACCATGAAGGAGACCATGACCACCATGGGGACATTCAAGGGAGGCATCTCAGTGCTGTTCAGTGGCATTAGCAGCAGAGGAATAATAAACATCTAGGTGGAAACACATCTTCATACTTTGCTGACTCATTTTTAACTTCATGTCTGACAGACGACATGGGCAACCCAAGCCCATGCTGCAGCAAAGAGAAGCAGGTGTGAGGGAATCTGCCCTCTCTCACACACCACATGCAGGTGCTCTCTCCATACCTGTGGTAGTCATCCACACAGTGAGGCTGGTTGGACTGGTCCACAATGAAAGAGGTCCCCTCCAGGGGCGTGTGGCACATCACGCAGGTGAAGCACTGGGGATGGTATGAGTTACCAGTGGCCTTCAGCATCCGGTCTGTGATGGTCTGCTTGCAGACACTGCACTTTTCCAAGGTGCTCTGAGCCCAAAGAAAACAAGTAAGACACATTAATCCAATCTCCCACCCCTGAGGCTACACCACAGAAAGCAAAGATGGAAGGAGGAAGGGAAAGCAAGCGAGAACAACCACAGTGAGCTCAGTTCTCTCCAGCAGCTTTCACCCCAGTGACTCACAGCATAGCAGTCCTCGCAGAAGGGCTTCTCATCCACATTGTAGAACTGCTGCCCCTGCAGCTGCTTCTCACATTTGAAGCAGGTGAAGCATTCCACGTGGAAGAGGCGGTCCAGGGCCCTCACAGCTGGCTGGGTTCGTGACAGGGGCTTCCGGCAGAAGCCACAGAGCTCTGTCAATGGAAGGGGAAAGGGATCAGGAGAGATGAAAACCCATCACAGTCTTGATCCTCCTGCCGTCCATTGAAAGCACGCACCAGAAGTTGCAGCTTCTGCTGGGGGTGGATGCTCCATATCCTTCATTAGTTTCTGCGTCAACTTCTCCAGCTCTTCTACCTCCTTCATTGTCAGACAGGAATTCCCCCTAGGTGGATCTGCACTGGAACCTGTGGGTCTATGCTGCAGGAAGAGGAAACATTAAATCCCAAAGACAGAGTCCCTCCCACCTTGTCACTAACTAACCTACTTCCCTAGCCTTTGCAGGTCCTCTCTGTTCATCTCTAGGAACAATCTGCCACCCACTGTGCCTGAGTCTTCCCACCTTCACAAGAAGTCCTACCCCTCTGCACTACAATCTCTATTGTTACATCTCTCCTTCAGATGGATAACAGCCTCCCATAGCCTGGGGCAGACCCACCCTCATCCTCCCAATTTCACTCCCAGTGTGCCCATCCAAAGACAGCCATCCCAGGGCTCCTTCCCTCACCGTGTCTCTTGCAGCAGCAGGTTGTTCTGTTGGGCGCGGCTTCTCCTGCACTTGGGGTCTTTCCTTCTGCTGGGCATAGGTGAAATTGGGGGGCTGTGGTCGAGAGGAGAGGCCTGAAGGTGAAGGGGCTGTGAACTGAGTCTGAAGGGAGGTAGGGTATCTTGTAGAATTTGAGGGAGCCATTGGAACACTGTCACCTGATTTGGACACAGACTTAGGAGAGCCAGCAACAGGAGATGGGGTGAATTTAGGGGTAGGCTGAGCAGAAGGGAGAGAGGGGGGTGGAGGGACTGCTGCTTGGGGATCCTTGCGTTGCTGTGGAGCAGCCCATGGGGTTGGGGTGGGGTTCAAATCCACCCCAGGGGGCTTGAAAGATGAGCTTCCACTTGGCTTTGGCGTGAACTTGGAAGGAAAGGAATGAGGAGCATCTTTGGGTGCAGATGGTATTTCCACAGGGGCTTTTGGGGCCAATGGTTTCTCCAGAGAACCTGTAGATCCCGGAGTTATCTGTAAAGAGAAGCAGCAGAGAGAAAACAGGCAGGTATCAGCAAGGCGGAAGAGAAGATATGCCATCTATAGCCGTGAATCAGCCAGCAGCTATCCCAGACCCAGAACACAAGGGGTTTCCACGCTGTGACACGTTTAGCAGTACTGACAAGTTGTAAAGATCCATGTTTTCCAGTCCTTCATCGACACTTCCGTGCTATGGTTTATCCACATACTTTAATCTTCAGTAGCACCCTTCTCAGTACCTCTGCTCAGCAAACCAGTCACCTCCTCTTCCACCTGCAACACTCTGGACAGCTCACCCGGGATTTGAAGGGGTCATTCTTCTCCATGTCATCCAACATTACAGACAGTGACTCAATCTCAAGATCAACGCTGCTCATCTTGCCACGTACCTACACGGCCATCCATGAGGAAAAAGGGAGCAGAGCATGTTACAGGAGCAGCCACAGAAATGGGTGAATCATTCCCTTACAATAGCTTATTTTGGTACTTTCAACTGTGGTACAGATCTGCTCCTTGCTTTGAATGGATAAAAAGCTGGTGAGGATGAACAGGACACAGTCTCAAAGGTTTACAAACAGTGGGAAAACGCACAGCCCAAGGAAGCTCTTAGACAGATTTAGGTGGGAAAAGACATCTGGATGCCTGTCCAACACTCTGCTCACAGCAGGGCTAATTCCCAAGCAACACCAGGCTGCTCAAGGCCCCATGCAGATGATTTCAAAACATTCCCAATGATGCAGGTTCCACAGTCTTCCTAGGCACACGTGCCAGCAATGAGCCACCCTTGGAGTGAAACAGGTTTTCTTCTGTCCAAGGGGAACTTCCCTTGCCACAACTTCTGTCCATTGTCCCTTGTTGTGCCCGAGTAAGAAGAATCTGTCTTCTCTCCAGCCCTCCTTCAGGTATTGCAGACTCCAGTCAGATCCCTGCCTTGGCAGCCTTTTCTGCTCCAACCCCCAAAGGCTGCTGTGACCTTTCACTGGATTGCATCTCATTCAGTATTCCAGAGGGGTTATAGATCGAAGAGCCTGACTGGATGCAGTCCTCCAAGATGCAGCCTCACTAGCACAGAAGGGAGGAGTATCCACTGTCCTTGTCCTCCTCTCCCAGGTGCAGCCCAGCCTGTGGCTGGCCTTCACTGCCACAAGGGAGCATTGCTGGCTCGCATTCAACTCTCTGTCCACCAGGAACCCTGGGTCCTTGCCCACAGAGCTGCAGCCCAGCCAGCTGACCCTAACCTGCGCTGGTCCAGTGGCTGGTAGCATTTCCTGCCTTCCCAGGTTCTCAGGGCTTCCTGCTGCTGCGCTCAGACAGTAGCAAGAAGACAGAGCATCACACACAAACCCAGACACCACACTTCCTTGGACCTCACTCACCTGTGGGGCAGGAACCTTGCTCACAGGTCCTTCATCGAACATTGGTGGAGGAGGAGGAGGAGGTGGAGAAGGAGGAGAAGGAAAAGCTTCATCTGGGGCTGGTGGAAAAGGTTCTTCAAAGGGTGGTGGGGGTGGTGGAAATGCACAGTTTGAGAAGCTTGCATCCTCCCCAGGTGGAGGAGGAGGTGGCAGAGGCAGGTCTGTGGGGAAGAATGAGAATAAGAGCAACTTCAGATCATTTCTTACTCATAGCCAGAAGGGTTCCTGAAGGTATTGCAGCAAGCAGGATCACAGAATCACAGAGTGGTTTGGGACTGAAGAGACCTTAAAGAATATCTAGTTTGAACCTCACTGCTATGGAAAAGGATGCCACTCACTAGATCAGGATGCTCAGGGCCCCATCCAGTGCTTGAACACTTGCAGAAATGGGGCATCCATACCTCTCTGGGCAACCTGCTCCAGTGCCTCATCACCCTCTGAGTAAAGAATTTCTTCCTGACATCTAATCTAAACCAGCCCTCTTTTAGTTTAAAACCCTTGTCCTTTTACTATCTGAACACAAAATCTCCATCTCCCTCTTTTTTATAACCCCCTTAAGACAGCAGAAGGACATAGTAAGTTCTCCCCAGAGCTTTCTCTTCTCTAGGCTTACAAACCTCAGCTCTCCCAGCCTATCTTCCTAAAAGAGGTGCTCCCATCCTTGGATCAGCTTTGTGGTCTCCTCTGGATTCACTCCAACAAGTCCACGTCTTTCTTGTGCAGAGGACCCCAGAGCCAGATGCAGCATTCCATGTGGGGTCTCACAAGAGTGGAGCAGAGAGGCAGAATCCCTCCCCCATCTGCTGGTCGCACCCTTTTCAATGCAGCTCAGGATTCCATCAGCCTTCTGGGCAGCGAGTGCACACTGGTTTCCCTGTACTCAGGGGATCTCAGCACCCATCAAGGACAACTGAACTCCACAGGCTGTTTTTCACCTTGTCCAAGGCCTTTCATAATCATTTAATCTGTCCTCAGTAGCTGCTGCTACTAGTCACTGGGCAGAGTTGTTGTATTTTTGGGAAACATATCTCGCTATGCTCTTTGTCTCATTCCTTCCTCATTTGTCTCATTTTGCATCTTGTCTCATTCCTTGGTCCCCAGCACACTCTTCTCTTGCCAGTAGCTGGGCTCAGATTATTGAACACAGGGTAGCATACATGGAATGCCAGTGGACAACCCAGGACTCTGGAGAGCCTGTTCCCACAAAAATAAGCTGGCATCTCATAGCAGCATAGTAAACACTACAAGAAACAAGTGGGGGGAAAAAAGCAAGCTGGACCAATTACCCCTCATGTGTATAAAGAATCTTTGAAATGTCTTTGTTTTTCTGGGGGGTAAAACCAGCTTTGATTTTTGAGGCCAGTATGTCTTCAAACTCAATATACATTATGACATGAGAAATTTTCTAAAACCCTTTTAAGCAGGCTGAAAGGCACCAGAGCACTTCAGTTTTCTAGAAAACCCCACTGGCTTGCACCTATTCATATTTGCCAAAGATGACCAACAGGCAAAACCAACCATCCTCTACTACAACCTGGACATATAAATGGGAATCCTCTTCCCTTCACCATGTAGGGAAGAAAGCATCCTCATATCAACCACACAGCAAAGAACATTGAAGATGAGGAGGTGTAACTTCCACTTGCCTTCTTCCAGACACCCACCTCTCTTCCCAGCTAGCCCCAATGAGCAGTAGGGTGAAAGACCAAACTTTTCACTGCAGCTATTCCAAGTGCAACTTTAACAGCAGTAATCAAATTGTCTCATCTTTATATCCAGCTGTTGTCAACAGGCTTTATAAGGACTTCTCGTCTGTAACCTAAGGGAGACGATACTGCCCTTTTAGAAAACGAAAGCCAAAATCTTATTAGCCTGTGGAATGCATAAACTGCCCTGGTATGCAACACCTCTTCCAAGCAAGCCTTCTTGTGCTGCAGAAATTCTGCTGGGGGAAGGAAGTAATACTAATTTTTTTTTCTTTGAAATTACAGTTTGGGACCAAGCATGTACATGCTTGCCTTTTGGTTTATCGAAACCATAAGAAACAAAACCCTGATCTGCTGCCACATTGTTTCACATGCACTAAAAGCCTGTTTTATGAATTATTCACAGGACAAGAAAGTTGCCCACAAAGTTGTTACACCAGATTTACAGAATAATCAATACTAAATATAACATTCCTACAGCCATCCTGTCATTTAAGACAAACAGTCCAACTGCTACAGCTCTGTATCATACTACATTTTGTTTGGGGAGTGCAAAGAAAGGCACAGAAGGACTGAAGATATGCACCAGAGGAGGATCAAATCAGATGCATTTCTCTCATGACTGAGTTTTGGTGGCTCATCTGTACTTCAGCTGTCTTGCTGGCAGCCCTTACCCAGTGATGACACAGCAGCTTATGACAAATGGTTCTTCTGCTAGTTTTTCTGTCTAGTTACTCCATAATGCCCACTTTAACAACAGGGGAAGCAGAGCAAGCAGCACCTAACACTCCACTCATGCTGTATATCGAAAAATAATTTTTAACATCCATCTGTCCACTTCAGGCAGTATTTGCCTCAGTTTGAGACCTTCTGACAGACACATCCCTAATCCAGACACCTACAGCAGAAAATGACAGGTCCCACGACGGGACCTTGGTTTCCACAGACACAAGATTCCAGCCAACAACATACAAGAAATAGGTCATTACACTTAGCTGGTACAATTTCAGGAGGCAGAAGCGGCAGCATGTCCTTGTGACTTCAGAAATGGGAAAAATGGCTTAATCATTTTTCACCTCTAAGCACAGTCTTTCTACCATCAGGTCAGCTGCCCACTAACTTAGCACACTAGCCTGGAAAAATCAGTGTTGCAAGTCTCTGCTGAACAGTGAAAGAAAATAAATTTAAACCAGCAGCTAGCATTCTCTGAACATTGTGTGTCCTGACTGAGGCACACCCTTTTACTTGACAGAGCCTTGGGGAAATAGGCAGTATCAAGCATTAGCCAAGGGTCCCTACAGAAATTTTTGGTGGTCCCATGCTGATCAAGTGTTCAAACTACAGAGTAACACAACAATCCTAAAGGACATAAAACCAACCAAGCAACAAAACACTGAAGGAAAAAAACCACTCCACCACTGCAGGAAACAAAAAAAGGCCACACAAAAAAAGAAAGAAAGAAGTAATAAAACCACAGCGAAACAAGAAGTCCCTTAACACAGGAAAACCCAACCCAAACCACTAGGAAAAAGTACCAACTGCAGAAGCCATACAAACTAAACTCTAAGTCTCACTTCCTGTTTATCATCACTGCCACTATTTCTTCACGCAATTATTTCTCCCTTCTCTTTTCCAGCATCAAAAGTGGCAATTGCAGAGTCCACAAGAAGGATAGTCAGAGATAACCAACTTGAGCTGGGACCAATCAATAAGAAGGAGAAAAGAGTGATTCATCACTACCAGGGTCAACGTCTCTGCAACATACTTGCTCTCAGACACGCTGGCCAAAAACTGACTGCCATTACACAACTGTGCACCCAGGGAATACTGTGAAAATTCCACTGCATTCCTCCAGCATCAGTGCAGCGCAGGATAGCCTCCCCCCTCCTTTCCTAATGGAGACACTATGTACTTGGAGATCTCTTTCCAATCCATTTATCTCGTTATGGAACCTGCTAGCCTCTACAGCAAGAATATCCACCACTTATAGCAGTTATGCCCCTGTTCTCATCTTCAACCCAGCTACAAACCTCCCACCCTGAGAAGTCAGAAATGCATATTCACATCTGCCATGCCAGCCTCGACCTACCTTCTGCCAGCAGGGACACGGGTGGCAATGGAATCTCCCCCACCTTCCCTATCTGAGCACGCTGGGCACCAGGACCAGGAGGTGGAGGCAGCGACTCTGACGCACCCCCAGCCTTGAAGGGGTTCACCTTGGGCTTAGGAGCAACCACAGGTGCAAACTTCTTCTGTGGGTTGTAGAAGGAAGGGGTAGAAATGTTGATGCTGACTGTGGACGTCATGCGGGTCCCTGGGGCTCCTGGGGAGGCCATCTTCTCAGCACCTAGCAGGAGAGAAGAGGGAGGAAACCTACATGAAGTCATCCTCGGGCCAGAGTGGGAATTAACGGAGAAGAGTATGTGAAACAAAGGGATAGAGGAATTTAACTCAGGCCAGAGGCCGAGGTGCCTGAGCAGTGCGCTTACAAGACCAGCACAGGAAAAAAGGAAGAACAGAAACTGGAGGCAGCACGAATGAGCCATGACACTTCACCATTTCAACTCAGAATGGCATTAACCACGAATGGGTTCTGGCAACAGAGAAAACCCAGATTTCCACTGCACTGTAGCCCTGCACCTGTGGCGACCCGAAGGACGGTGATCCGCCGCGCCCCAAAGGATGCCCCCAGAAGTGGAATCAGCATTTCCTCTCCCCCTTCACCCGATAACGCCGGCCGGTTCCTCTCGGGCTCAGCCTGTGACAGCGCCAGAAATGCCCCTTCTCCCCGGCACCCCGCACCCTTTACCTCCGGGCCCCTCCATGCCGCCGGAGCCCGCACGGCCGGGCGGGAGAGGCTCTCCCGGAGCTGGGCGATGCCAGCCCGCGTCTCCTGCCTGCCCCGGCCGGGCTCCGCCGCCCGCTCCGCTCCGCCCCCGCCAGGAAGCGCTCCCCGGATGCCGCCGCCCCCCGCCCGCCCGCGGGCTGCGAGGGCCCCGCCAACGCGGGATGCCCGGCCGGGCCGGCTGGGCGGGCAGCGGAGCATCCCTAGCACTGTCCCGGTCCGGCGATCCAGGCCAGCAAGCTCCCCCGTGCTAGAAGCCTCCATGGAGCCAGACGCTTTGTTGTAAAGCCTGGCATGCCCACGGCCCTTCTAACACCCCAGCACAATAGGGCTGCCGTCAGCACAGGGGCGCCGTGCCAGCTTTCCGCGTTGGCATGTCCGAATCAGCGCCCCTCCGCTGCCGGCCTCTGCCACGGACAATAACAGCTGCTGCCACAGACAGCCCTGGTGCCACAAACATCCGCCCAGCCCCGATAACCCCGGCTGCTGCTGAGAACTGCCTGCCCCATTGTGAGCGCTCCCACGGCTCCGTGCAGTGGCACGACACAGCAGCAACCTGTCCCGGCCTCCCCGGGTCAACAGCATGTGGCAACACAGACAAAGTCCGTGCTGCTGAACTTTTCCTTCCCTTTGTGCGGTGCTGATAAGATGCATACACTTGGACAACTCTTCTGGGAGTTTCAAAAGGAGAATGAGGCTGCAACAATAAGCAGCAGCCAAAAAGCTGTGCTGAGCATTCCCCCTGGATTCAGAATTGGAAAGGGCCAAGGCAGAAGAGTAATTAGCAAGGTCTGTCCTCATTCCTCCAAACTTTTAGAGGTCAACAGACTTGCCAGTCAGAAGGGACTGACCAACTCCCTCCATTCTGCACCAAGTTGCCACCAAGCTTCAGAAGCTGTTAAAAACACCTCCAGCCTTTTTTTAGAGACTTTTGCCTCCTTCTCCATTACTTCACTAGGGTGTCATGAACCACTTGGCAGTAGCTCTACCAGATTTGACACGATTATGAGCAGAACAGTACAGTGACAATGTCACTTCTAATCACAGGGTTAGTCCACACAGTCCAGGGACATTAGCTGCTTTACAAAAAAACCCACTGGCTTTGCAACCAGCAGCTGCCATCTCCCTGAACCCAAAGCAGCCCATTTCCCAGTAGGCTGTGTCGCACTTAGGGCACTTGCTGCTCAGGGCTGTCTCCACCCAGCAGCTGTCCCTGCTCATCCTCACTGCTGGTTATCAGTCCACCCACACACAGACCAAACCGGCTGAGAAAGCCTGGCCTTGCAGAGAGTCCCCCCCTCCGGCCCCGGGGTGCTGCCAATGCCATCCAAGCCTTAGCAGAACCACACAGCTCACACGGGTCCTGTGGCGCAGTTAGTGAGAGCTGTGGGAAAGGGAGTGTCACGCCAAGAGAACTAATCTCAAATCTTTCTCATCCTCACATTTACCCCGAGGGAAGAGATTTTTCTACCTGCTCTAACAGCATTTAGGATGACTCAAGTGGAGCTATGAAGAAAGATGCCCCCAAAGGCCACAGTCAGGATACCTAAGTTGACTCATACACCGTTTCTTTCTGAGAGCAAGAAGAAGTAGGAGGACAGAACCAAGGGACACCTCCTTTAGCAAGAAGGTCAATTCCCAGCTCTCATGGTGGGTCTGCCATCTGTTATACATCGAGACAGCTTTCACTTCTTTGATGCCGTGACACCACTCTCAACAGCTCTGCTCCTTTCCTGGGGTAGCAAAAGCAGGAGGAACCTGAAGAAGCAGACAGTCAAGTGACATTTTTCACTTCTGTTGGTAAAGGCAGTTTGGCAGCAACCACGCTGGGAGCCTACAGCTCCACACATCACATCTGTACTTCCCCATCGGCCAACTTCCTCCCAACTGAGGAGAGCCAGAGGCGAACAAAAAAACCAAAAACAACCAAAAAAACTCCACCAAAACAACAACAACAACAACAAAAATCCCCACAAACAAACAAGAATACTAAGAACGGATTAAACTGATTCAGGAATTATGCTGCTTTTCATCCAGAAAGTTCTCCCAGCCTGCCCCAAAGTTACAAAGCTTCAAAGAGAGCAAAGTCTATCAGCTATGCAAGCTGCAAGGTAAAGCCTCAGAGCAACCGGGCTGGGGGAGGGGGTTACTCGGAGCTACTAACTTCTCTCACAGATGCTGGGCTTGTCTCCTCCCTAGGCAAGGGAGGGAAGAAAAACAGGGAAGGAAAAAAAAAAAAAGCTATGCAAACATATTCAAAACGTTAGAAAGTTCTACGACTTTGCAAGTACTTTCTCAGGGCACTCCCAGGGAGCCAGAAACTCATAAATTAGGCAAATTGCATGCACAAAGGGCCCCAGATTCCTCTCTCGAGCACATCTGGAAAAAGGCTCGCGAGGTGTCTCGGTCATCCAAGCTCACACAAAAGAGAGCTTGTCCCGAGCAGAGCCCGGCAGCACCCCCTCCTTCTCCCCCGCTGCTGCCGGGGCTGTGCGGGAGCGCTGAGTCGCCTCCATTCCACCGGCACGGAAGAAAACTCACCACACACACACACACAGAGACACACACACACAGACACACACACAGACACAGACGAACCTGCTTTTTTTTGTGTGGAGGGCCAAGCACCACCTCCCCCCCGAGCCAGCACCGAGAGCGAAGGGCTGTGTCCGAGGCGCAGAGCCGTGCGGGAGGGAGCAGCAGGAACCCGCACCCCTCCCCGCCACCCCCGGGGAGAAGCCAAGGGCTTTGTCACCAAGCCGAGCGAAGAGACTCACCTCAGGGGGAGCGGGAAGTGCAGCCCCGGCAGTGGCGGGGCTGTCAGGGCCGGGCTGCTCGGCCGCCCCGGCCCGCCCGCCGGGAGCAGCAGCAGCAGCAGCGAGAGGCGGAGGAGCTGCCGAGCCCCGGCGCTTCCTCCCAACTCGCGAAAAAAGCCTCGCCCAGGCAAAGTTGTTTGACCATAAAAGGCTCGAGGCCGCGGCACAGCTGAGCTCACTCGCTGGGGAATGTGGCAATGAGGTAACGGGGGCCGGGGCTTGCCGGGGCAGCGGCCCCGGGCCCTGGCGGCGGGGAGGGGGCGAGCGCTCTGCCCGCCGACGAGACGCGTCCGTCGGGGCTTTCCCCGGGGCCCGGCTCGCTGCCCGCCCCCGCACGGAGAGCCCCGCTCCTCCCGCCTCGCTAACCTTGGAGCTGCCCCCAGCCCGCGATTTCACTTCCAGTCGCTGAGCTGGATTTTCGGAAGGAATGCGGCGGCTCTGGTGAGTCAGGGTCCCTGCTGGCCTCCTCCCCGGCCGAGCCAGCTGTGAGAGCATCTGACTCACGCTGCCCCGATCTGCCAGAAATTAAAGCAAACATCAGATGACTCCACCGTGCAGAAAAGCGACTTGTTCTCCTCGTACTGGCTGCAAGGCAAACACTATTAGCTGGTTTATATCAAACACTATCCACATGAATTGCTTTGTTGGATTGCCAGTGCTGCACATCGGTTTTATTTTTATCCCAGTGCTCGCTTGGGGCTCAGCCCGCTGTAGAACAGGGGCAGCCTGACCCAGCCCAACACAACGTAATTTTCAACCCCAGCCTTTGCTGGGGTTCTTCTTGCTTCAGAGCCTCTCACGAAGGAGGAACACCAATAAAGATATTTCCTGTGCTTTGTGCAATCATGGCATTTGACTTTGGAATCTGGCCTTAATTTCGGGGTTAATACCCGTACTGTTGCAAGTTCCCTGGAGAATTACTGTATTTGGTAATGCTCAGGGGACTTGGGGCTCGTCTGCTCCAAGGACTTAACCTATCAACACAGGTACCTTTCAGTACTGATAATTTACTTGCAGGTTGAGTGAGTCTGCCACAAACCACACCAGTGACACTCCCAGTCTGCGCTGCTGCAGAACTCTCACATTAGAGAGCTATGCGAAGAGATTCGTCCAAGGTTTAAATCCAGTGTAAACAAATCTTTAATTTTACACGTAAAGTTCGTACAAAGAGGTTGTATCTTTTATTTAACCAGGTGATACAATTGGAAAAAGTCTCTCAGGTTTTTCAGTGTTGCATACCATTTGAAAATGCCACCCATAGCAGTGCCCAGCACTGAGCATCTCACTCCTTACACAGCTGCAACCATTGAACCACTGATCTCTAGCTCTTATTTTTTAGAGATATATAGGTCTTCTGTGGCTGCTAAATAATCCTGTTTACTGCTGCTTTTGTAGGCATGGCACCAGTTCTGTTATCTCCCATGATTAATACACCAAGTAATTATGTAGGATAAAGAATGTATCTCTGTGATGGGTCTTCTAGCACTGTCGCTTTTCTGCTGCAGACAACCTTCCCTCTTGTTCAGGTAAAGATGTCAGTGCAGAGCTAAAAAGAATTCACTGCGTAATTGTGAACCAAATTCTGGAACATCACAACACGCCCTACACAATGAGCCTGACGTCAGAGAACTCTGCCACTGTTCCCTGGGCTAGCTCTGACTTCAGAGAAAACAAAGAATGTCTCAGACTGAGATTAAAAAAGTGCTGAGTGAATATAAAAAAAAAAAAATCTATGCTTTCGTACTTTCTGGTCACATTCCCATAAATCCAGATACCTGCTTTTTCTTACCAGTGTGTTGATGTTAAAAGCTCATGAAGGCAGATCAAGGGAAGTGGGAATAAGAAAAAGAAAAGCAGCCCTCTTAGACATTTTGTATGAACTCCTATGAGGAAACAAATGCAAAACATGTGTTTTCCAGGCTGCATGTGTGAAAGCTAGAATCCTCAAATCAGAATACATCAGAATACACAGGGGGAAACTAATCTGATTTTGTGCCTTAAATTCACACAGTGAATTTAAAGTTTGTGCTTTTGTAATTGGAAATGAAGATTAACTAACTTCCCTGTTAGTTCTCATTCCTCCAGAAAGAAAATAACAATCTCCTTATGCTAGCAGTCTTCCCTCATGCAATTATTGACTTGAAAGAATAGGCATTTTTCTGCTGCAAATGAAATGAGGCACACAGTTGTATTCACATTCATTAGCTGAAGCAAAATCCTAGTCCTGAAGAGGCATTTAGCTACCTGGGTACAGAGATGGATCAGCAGGTATACTTGGCTTGTGGCAGACCTTGTTATTTCTGGAATTAGCAGCCATCCTCTGCATTAGTCGCTTTGGCTCCTCCATGCCATGAATAAAAGTGATCTGGTGTTTTGGAGTGTATTATGGAGTGAATGCTACTGTCACCAGGGGTGAAGTGACAGCCCACTACAAAGCAGGTGTTGGAGGGATTTGGAACACGCAGTTCTGGCTGGGTGCTTCTTTTGAGGCCAGTGACAGGAAGCAAGCCCTGCTACTGGCCATCAAATCAAAGCTTAGAAATGCCCAGAGTTCAAGGCAGCCATCTCAGGAGGACTAAGCTTTAATGGAGACAGTTGCAGAGAATCTTTGCTGGCAATTCAGTCACGTAACACAATGAGTAAATAAAGAATGAGACCACACAGGCGTGGTGTGGCAAATTCATGTACTGCACTGGGACGAAGTATGTGCTAGCGCCCATAAAATGAAAATAAAAATAGATGTAAGAGGAAAAAATAAGTCCTTTAATGCAAAAGGAAGAATTATTTGCAAGAACACTATTGGAGAATTAAACTTATCGGGCAGAAAAATCTTTTTTGATAGCCAGGTATGGCTTAGGTAGCTGCAGATGGGAACCTTTGTGTTCAAGGTCAGAGGAAAGCAATCTGGAATCTGGACAGGGTGCTTTACTTCTGTTAGAAATGCAAAATGTCTGCATCTGTATAATTTCCACCCATATCAACAGATCAATTAGTGCCATTTTATCTCAGCGTGAGTTAGTTAGCAGTTAGTGACGCCACGCAGGAGCCCATGCTTTTCCTAAGCAACGAAAAGTTCTGACTCATATCTGTGTGGAATCTCTGATGCTTCTTTAATCACATAACTTCTGTTTAGTCTAACCACGTTTTATTGATTAATGTTAAATTGCTACTTAATCAGCTTTCCCCATGCTGCATTAAATGCTACGTCTGGGCCAACTGGAAGGGTTGGGAATATATAATGGATCTGCTTTGGTTTCCAGGACAGATAGTTGGGTCTGCACTGTCCAGGGCAGGGCCAGCTGCAGCAGATTGCCTGCCTCCAGATGTTACAGCTGGGTGATCTTAGAGTTCTTTTCTGAGCTGAACAATTCTATCATTCTGTGTAATTCACCCTGGTAGGAGGTCTCCTGGGATCTGCTCTGCTCCCACGGCACAGCCTATCCTGGCGTGCTCCTCGCTCCCTGCCTCGAGCAGGGTGTTCTCTGTGTGAAAGACAACAAGTGGCCCAGATTCCCCCTGCCAGGCTGCTGCTCACACCCCTCGTGGAGGCCATGACGTGTGCAGGGCTGTCTTTTTCCTGACCAAACAGCAGTTCCAAGTTGGAGTGCCTCAGTGCCATTGTGGGCTGCGTGTTGACAGCTGGGTGCCACACACAGAGCTGTGCTGGGGACACCAGAGCCTCATGAGGCAGCAGTCCTGACAAGCCTCGTCATCTCCCTGCCTCTGTGCAACTGCAGGAACACTGTGTGCAAAGGCCATGAGTGCTGGAGACATCCCTGGATGACCAGGGACCCAGGACATACAGCTAGAGCATCTCTCTTCAGAACGGGGTCTGCTGTGCAAGGCTCACATCAGGAGTGCGTGTCCCCAAGAAGGGGAGCTGCTCAGCAGCTGCAGAGAGCCTCTGTGATCTCTCAGAAGGGCCACTGTGGGTGCTCAAATCCCACTGGAAAGGTGCTGCATGGTGCACACACACTTCAAAAGGCATTCCACCCACACACACAGTTAGATTGTCCTGACTGAAACACCAGAATAGGCCAAAAGCTGTAAACAGGAAAAAAACCCCTCAAACCCTTGCTGTCTTGTGAAACACTTTTTTAGTGGGGTAAATCAGCCATATACACATAAGAGGGAGCAAAATATCCCTGTGGTATGACCTTGGTCATGCCAGGATATGTCTGGCCATCGGAGCAGCCAGGAGAACAGGGGGCTGGGGTGATGTCTGTCCGGGGAAGAAGCTCCATTTCCAGCAAAGCTAGCAGGTCTTTCCTAGACAGAGCCATGACAGGGGCCCTGGGGCAGGAGGGGCAGCTCCCAGATGAGTTACCACTGCTGTTTCCTTATCTCCTTCCACCAAAATTTCCTGCTGTTTCTCAGCAGGCAGTGGCCTGCAATTCTGTGGCTCCCGGGGCTGGCTCACTGGCAGGCTTCCTTCCCCTCACACCGCCTCCCACACCTCCTGCTCTCCGCTGCTGGGCTCTGTGCCCAAAGAAAAAGAGATGCAAGCAGGTTGTCCCAATGGATATCTCTTCCCTCAGGTGCTGCATGACCTGTTCTGCAGCTCTGGAAGGCTGTGAGATGGCTCCTGGGGCATGCCCGTGTGTGTGGCTGAGCGTGGATGGCCGCCAGAGCCCATTCTGCTCGGAAAGCTGCCATTTCCACATTCCAAGGCATCCTTGCCATTTCCTCAGCTGTGTGCCCCACCCCTTGCCACCAGCAAGACAAGCAGTGACGTATTTGGCTGTTCTGTGGCAAATATTGCTGCTTGTCAGAACTGTCAAAAAACACATCTGTCAGCCTGCTAATTAAAGAGTTCCTGTGTGTGCTGCAAGCCTCTTTCCACCCAAGTACCACGCTCCCATGGTACAAGTCTCCTTCCTTCACTAAGGTAGAGCTGTAAGCGTGGCACAAACAACCCGTGCTCCTTCCTACAAACGAGTTTCATCAGATGGAGGTACTCCTGGGTGTTGCATCCTGGTGGATTTAGACAAAAAATCCCAGGAGTAATTCCGGAGTGTGTCTGTGTCAGGGGGAGGGTGCTGTTTCCTGGGAAAAGGGCTCTTTCCCCCCATCCTCCCTGTGACAAATCTGAGACACAAAAGCAGGTTCTCAACTCTTGATCTCTACTGAGCCTCCTCCCATGTGGTGCAGTAGAAAGTCCTGTTGTGGCTTCCCAGGGCAGCACCTGGTACAGCTGCTGGCTACTGGAGGGAGAGAGATGCCAAGCTACAGTCCCAGTAGCATTAACCTGGGACAAAATCCCGGTCCCTCCAGTCTGTCCCAGTGCTACAGTTTTCTTTCATAAGAACTGAGCTAGCCAAATAAGCAGGGACAGGCTCTGGAGAGTGCTGACTTCAAAAACTGACTCCAAAACTCTGTGTTTTGAAGTGTGCCTACAAAGATGTGTCATGTGTTTGCCAGGACATGCTGGACTTGAGAGCACATGAGGAATGCACTAGCAGATTGCTCTGGTGAGGAAAAATGAAGCTTGATATAGTCCCTGCCTGCATTATGGTACAGGGTGTGGATCCTGCAGCAAACCAGCCTCTCATAAAACCAAGTAATTATTTAACTCCAGACTGGAGTCCTGGCAAAATCTAGTGTGTACACAGTGTAGCTGATCACGGAACCAAGGCCCTGGAGCAAGGCAACAGACCAACCAACCAGACAATACAGGCATATGGTCCAACAGTCTGCTTGCAAAAATAGTAATAATAATAACAAAAGCCAAATGTTATCCACGAGCTGCACAGTAAAACACCACTTGAGTACAGCTTTGAGAGGTGCAGCCCCTCAAGCCCATGCCTTCCAGTTATCCAAAAGCAAAAGGTGTGGGGCTATATGAAGTTTCCTGCAGTTCCCAGGTTTAGTGCATGTGGGTACTAGTGCCTTTGCTAGTTAATTTACTGATGGTATGAATAGAAGGATGAGCAGACAAAAATATTTGATTATTTCATGGGGTTTTCAGGAAAATTAGCAGAGCCTTCCAGTGCATTTACTGTCCTTCCAGAGGCAGCTAGGAGTCTGGGACAAGTGACAATGTATGGGAGAGAGCTGTTTTTTTCCAAGCAGAATATGATTTTCGGTAGGTTGAAAATATAAAGTGCAAGAGGCCTTTCTAAAGATCTGTGCTAAGTTCCTGTAAAGTGATCGAGCACGGTATGAAAGCCACTGACTGGAGGATAGGGTGGTAGCAGTGCCAGTGGCCAGCAGCTAATCCAAGTGATACTGAGAGATCAGCAGCCACAGCTATTGCTCAAAAGGCAGGAGAGGTCCTCAAAAAGTGTTTCATCTTTTTACTGAGTCACTGACCATTTGCAGGTACTCTGGTGGAGGTGCATTTCCTTCTATGAAGGCGTTCTTCAGTTGCTTTGGTGAAGGTCAATATGATGACCACGGTACTTGGCAAACCCGACCCTTTGCTTTCATGGCTCATGAAAAAAGTCATCTGGAACCTTTAACCTTATCCAAAACACTTGAGTTTCCCTACAGACCACTTTAGATGTGCATTTGGCCAGAGGCAATCTACATTTAGGCTTCATCTGCAAACGTACTTCTTCCCTGGGATTCTTGAGTCCCAGGTAATGTCTGTGACAGTGCTGGCTAAAGGCTGGGAGCAGCAAGTAGTGAAAGATGCCTGGAAACTAAGCCAGCAGAATCTCACCAAGGTGCTAATGAAAACAGGCTCAGGTTATGAGGAGAGCCCTACCAAACATTTTCTGCAGTGACTGATGGTTTCAGAGACAGTGTTAGACTTGCTGCTGCCAGAGGAAATGAACGGGATGTTTACAAAGCTATTTTAGTGTTGCTTTTCCTGGGCTTCCCACCAACAGCTTTCTTTCCAACACCTTGGTACATAGTGTTCAATGCCATGAGAAGAATTACTGAGCCCTACCAGCACTAATCCTTTTGCTCCCTGTTTATTTAACCTTTGCGGCTATGTTTTCCAAAAACTCTGTCCTCCCAAGGTGGTCATCAAGCCTCTATCTTTAAGAATATTTAAAAAAAAGAGAGACCTGGTAAAAAGGAGGGCTATATTTGGTTTAGAAGTAAAAGAGAAAATACTGTGAATTTGTGTAAGAGTGTGTCAAATCTGAAGCAGTGCAAGAGCCATATATTACATCCAGTCAATGTACAGACAAGCATTGCAGCCTCGGCTTTAACACCCTGAAAGGGAAGGAGCTGCCTTAGTTCCACTTGTCACTCGCTTTGGACACGTTGGACAGCCTGCATTTCTCCAATGCAGAAAAACAGCTCCTATTTTCTCCTGATCCAAGAAAGAGGAAATCTGCAGAGAGGTCCAAATTTAAACGCACATATGGGATACTGCCTCCCTCTGAAGTTTCAGGAGGAGGCATTCCACAGGGGCTAGACTACACACTGCCAGAGAGTCTTCTTGAGGAAGGAGACTGGGAAAGGTAGAGGGTACAGTTCATCTGTGAAGAATATGATGAAGATCTGCTTGATACTGTTCATTGCCTCTAACTTCTTAGATGATATCACTGCAGACAGATATCAGCCCTTTGGTGCCAAAAGCCCAAATTCAGCTTAATGACCTTAGCTTGCAGTCAAGATTAGAGGGACACTAAATTGTAGACTTTTTTACTCTTTAATGTTGCATATTCTCAGGCCCCTGGCTTGGTTTTGAGGCTGGAATGACTCCCTCATTAGGCTCAGAATTCATTTTGTCTTTCAGTCTACACTGATGAGAAGCCTACAGTATGCTGCATCCTGCTTTGCTGTCTTAGCAGATTATACCAGAGTCCAACAGTCTCCACTTGTGTTTGCTTTTGACTCAGAAATTGTTGTTCTCCAAATCCCTGCACCTCCAAGCAAGGAATGGAATTTCAAGTTACATAGTTGGTGCCTGAAGAATTCCACTCTCCTAAACATAGCAATTATTTATGTGACTCCAGGGACCATGAGAACAGAACTCTCCTCATCTACAATAATTTCAACTCTTTCTCCCAGCTGACAGTAAACTGAGGAAGAAGTGGTAAATATAAAAATATGATGTTATCTTACCTATTGCAGATTAAAGTGAATTTTGGGGAGATAGAAAGGAAAAGCAGCCTTCTGTGAGAGCAGATAAAAGTTAAGAGGCTTTGCCTTAGCCCTGTATTGACACGTAGCACCTGCACAGACTGTGTGGTGCAACAATAAACATTATAATTCCAAGATTTTCTAGTAGCCATCTCTTGAATTGCATTGGTGGATTTCTTTCAAGAATCAGCTATGATCCCAGCAAGTCTGAGGATGGCATGCTCTTTCCTGAGCTGCTTCTGATAGGTGATGCCTCCTTGCCAGAAGTGCCATCAGGAAGTCAAGCGTTACAAGGCAGTAAGAAGAAAAAGCAGTGAGGCAGCTTCTTCTGAGACCCTGTTCCTCAAATTTCAGTGGAGAACACAGAAAGCAGCAAGGTCCAAATGTACTTATCAAGGTGGCTGCCAGCAGGTAAAAACATCAGACTCAGAAGACTTGTAAACAGATGGGAATGGAAAGGTCACCTCCAAATAAGCACAGAGGGAAGCATCCTGGATCCCACCATATTCCTTATGGACTGCAGCACAGCAGAGCAGGTAGATGTATTCACATCTTCCAGAAACAGCAGCAGGCCTGACTTGATTCCAAAAATAGTTTGAGTCAATGTTGATTTGCCAGAGCCTACTCACAACAGCTGTGTGCTCTATGCTACAGAGTAATTTCTGGAGATTTTTTTTTTTTAAATAGGAGGGCCATTCTGCCAGTGCATGAGTGAACAGTTAAAGTCGATATTTTGCTTCAGGATACATAATACTGTCATTATTCCAGACATTAAAATTCGGCAGCGAGGACAAAATCAGTAGCTTTTAAAATAAGAAGTACTTTTCTTTGTTCAGACTTGCTTTAACAGTTTGGGGTATTTTTGTATGTTTTTATTAAGATCTGTAAAATTACAAAACCACATTGCAGAAAGAAACTCCCCACCTTATTTTTAAAGCAGTTAGTATCCACAGTTTTTCTGAGCTTCTAGGCCCCCATCTCCAATATATCAAAGGGAGAGAGTGAGGAGATGACAACTGATATTTTGTAAGGCTAAAAATATTGTGCCTTTTTACATAACACTGGGAATTTAAAAAGCACATTAACTGCTTGCAGATTATTTTTAAAAATGCAGTTTGAGCAACACCACTAGTATAGATTCAACTGACATTTAGGAGAAGGAGTTTCACTGCTGGGAAATGAGACATTCAGTAGAGGATGAAGTAAATGTTTAAAAAAAGGCAAAAATAAGACTCAGACTGCACCAAAGATATTTTCACCCTAATATACATCTCATGTCATTGGGGGTGTCTCTTTTCTGAATATCAAGTAGCCTTTTCGACCTTCCAAAGCAACCTCCCCAGACCTCCCCTCTTGTCACTACCTACCTGATGATGAGGAGCCTTCACAGGCTCAGTGTCACTGCCAGATGTTCTACAAATTCCTTTTTTACACTCCTGGAAGTTCCTTTCTTTTCTCCTCCTCACTCACTGGCATCTGCTGAGCCCTTCCTGGCAGGCAGGGAGGGGGTAAGAGTCCCTTATCTGAACTCACTGATCTTCCCATTTCACTTGCTGCTGGAAAAGCCCCAGGCCATGGCAGAAGAAACTGGAATTTCAGAGCCTGGCCCAGCCTACCTCCAGTCTCACTCTGTGTGAGCAGGCACTTAGCTGGCTCAGACACAAGGTGAGGACACACGAGGATGCAGAATGGATTTATGAAAGATCCTTGCCAGGAGGGGGTTGCTGAGTGGGTGAAGTTTGTGACAGATGAGGCAGCCTAGACGTGCTAGTTGAGAGTGCTGGGTCTCCTGCTGGAGTAGCAGGTGATGCATGGTCACATGCAGTAGGTCACTGTGCTACCAAGGCGTGGGGGAGATGCTACCAGAGCAAGCTGCACCACCACAGCTCCAGATGGTAAGTTCCTGTCCTCTGTCTTCCATAAAGCCTTGAAATGGGAACTGTACAAAAACGAGATCTTAATATATCTAGAACTCAGCATGACACTTCTGCATGACTCTGCATAAAAACCGAAAAGGGATGAAGATGCTGAGAGAATATCACACTTCCTAAAAACCTGCAAACCAGTACTGTTGTTCTGAAAAACCACAAAGCTCCAAAATCTGGAGAAAAACTAATGGAAGGCAAATATCAAGGTAAGGTGAGAAAAAAATGGTGAACATTTATTGAACATTTATTTCTGTACCAATACTTCAAACCCAGGTGTTACACAGAAAGCTGATTGCATTTTAATAAAATACTGCCAAATTAAGCAAGGTCACACAAGGGGATCTTTGCAGCAAAGCACGCATGTGAGTCCTGTCTGTTGTTAAGTTACAGGTGGCCCACTCCTTGGCAGGGCTTTATGAGTTGGGAAGACAAACCTCCCCACTGCAGAAATTCTAATTTGTTTCAGAATTTTTTAAATTTCACCTTGTGTTGAAATAAGTGTATTTTTAAGGTATCTTGTGAACATCAAAGTATTTAATTCCTCTGGGTAAGACTGTCCTTAATATGGGACACTCTGCCAAATGTTCAGTTTCCAATAGAAGATGCCATGATGTCCCAAGAATGTGTCTCTACTGTGGCAGCATAGGCCACTTTGAGAATTCATCATGAAGAGGAGAAAATATTTTATGGTGAAAGAGGAGAAAATAATGGTGCTCACCATTTCATCTCTTCAGCAATATGGGATAAAATACCCAGGAGGAGTTTTTGATAAATGCACTGTTGAGGGTGTGGACTGATTAGTTCTATCTCAGCACTGAACTAATATGCTCCCCTACAGTTTTTTATGGTCTCTGGGTGCAGGAGGAACAAGATCAAGTTTGCTGGGGTGTGAGTGTAGGTAAGCATGAGCTTATATCACAATATGCAATGCAAACATATCCTACCTCTCTCCACCTGTTATCCCTTCAGTTGATTCACACAGCCTCAAATATTTTCCCAGCTTGAAAGGACCCAGCCTTTCACTTACGTGAGACAAGTTGCACCACTTTCAGGATCTGAACAACATTGGCACTGCTTTTTTTCCTTCTTTAAAACCTCATAAAAAACCTTTCTGTTTGTCTTCTGCAGCAAAGGAGCTCTGAAGAAAGAAGAACTGCATGAGTCATTTTGCTATCTCATTTCCTTTTCGCTCCACACGAAAATCCTATCAGTAGCTAATACAGCTTGATGCAGAATTAACTCTTATGGCATCTACTACATTACCTCCATGAAGCAATTTCTGAGATCTCTGCCAGAAGTAGCTTTTACTGGGGAATCCAAACTGCCAGTGGCAGGAGGCCAGCAGCGAAGCATACTGGAGCAACAGCCCCTGCAGGACGATTCCTGCCTCTATAGATCTGATACAGATACTATTTTTGTAAACATCTCCTACTCATGAACTTCATAGGCCTCTGCATATTTTCCACAGCTGAAGACACATTTTGCAAGAAGCATGTAGGAAGTTTCTCCATGTCTTCTGTGATAGTAGCTGGTCACAAGGTATTACATAAGGGTTTTAAAAAGGATCAGAGAAGAAGGTGGACATTCATTTTCCAGAGTCTTTTCATGGGACGATAGACATGGTTGCCAATGACACCTCTGAGGACACAACAGGCAAAAGGAAGATATTTTGCATTATTTGGTGCTTGGCGATGTTTGCTTGAAAGTGGGACATTAGTTGGCAAGATATATATTGTTTTTTCTTTTCATTTTAGCTGGTTTTAGTGGTAGCTAAGGAAGATGACAGGGACACATTACCTACTGTGATATAATCTGCATCCGTGATAATTAATTGATGAAAAGAATAAATTTACTCAGCAGGTAAGACAGTGACAATAGCTTTGTATTTTATAAGCAGTGTTTCTTTGGAAGATGCTGTTCCAGTATTTATAATTTATAAGATCTTTATATTTATATAGAGATATAGGGAACATCTGGTAGAACAGGTTTAATAGATTCATCAATGGCTTATAGAAAATATGAACAGCTGTCTCTTAAAACACAAACAAACAGTTAATTTACAGCATAAATTGGTCTTCAAGGATATGATGGAAGCCCCATTTTAGGTTTGGAACAGGTTGCTAAGAACTAGACTAGTTCTAAAACTTCTTTGCTCTGTGCTGTTATCAGCCCCTCTATCAGGCTAGTGACTCTATCAGTCACAAGGTGACTATTTTTAGATTTGCTGGAATTGTGTTTTCCTCCCCACCCATCCCTGCCCAGACTTACAGTGACCACTCTGTGTGCAGGGCATGGGGGAAGAGAGGCATGGATCCTTGTCTGTTCCCAATTCACCTTGGCATACAACCCAGAAACAGGTGCTCCTCACCTAGGAGCACATGCTTATTGATTATGGGATCTCAGTTTCTCTGCTGAATTCATTGCAAAACTGCAGGAATGGAGGAAGAAGAAAGTCAAGGGATCTTTATGTGGCACTTCCTCCAGCAGCATCCTTGACCTAGTTTGGGCAGCACTGAAGCTCTGTTTTGCAAACAGAAGTTGCTAATGGCAGTGACCTACAGAACACAACAGGTCAAACATTCCTTCCCTTTTGCCAGCACAGCCCTTCACAACAGGGGCTGTGGAAGGGGAGATTTTCAGATCTGCAATAAACAGAGGGGGACATGATTTCACCCATCATAAAAATAAATTAGGAAGTTGCAAGGGGCTGTTTCCTACTGCTCCTTTCTTCTGAGGTACCCGGCTTTGAAAAAGATCTATCCATGTTTCTCTCTAGATATTTAAATACCTCCCTCTCCCAAACCTGTACAAAAACTTACATTTGTGAAGATCTTTCAGACCAGCATTTAAATCAGCACTTATCAAACAAATTTTGTACACAATTTCCTACACAAAATTGCAGTTTCATTGTTTAAGAACCAACCCACAATGCTCAGAGAAAATATCCACAGCCTGTCAGAAAGTGTATTTCAAAGAAAACAGAACTGTTTATGTTCTGTCATTTACCTTCAGTTCCTTGAAGCAGCAGTGGGAATACTGTTGCTCATGAAAGTGCAAGGACAAAAACTGTGGGGGACAGTTAGATTTATGCTCTGTTTCAGTCTCTTGTTCAGAGATGCAGTCTTGTCACTTCCCTCCTACAAGAGAATTCTTATGAAATCACATTCTTTATTAAACCATGTATTTCTTCAAAATGTAAAACACCTACTTTTCTTTTGGTGCTATATGATGAACATTTTTACTGATTTTAAAAAGTCTGTTATTGGCTTGATAAAAACTAGAAACTGTTCACTGATGATGAATTCCCTATTGCATAGAACCTACTGTAGAGAAGAGCTGAGCAACTGGGTGAAAGCTGAGTCTTAACAAGATCTTCTCAACTTCTAATGAGAATGAAATTGACTTTAAATATGGAGATTTATGTAAATATAAATAACACATAATATTATGTAAACATGATAAATAGAGGTGTGATTAAGAACCAAAAGATGGTGAAGAGTCTATCCTTTCATTAAGCTGACTATATCAGAAATGAGAGATGAAGCATGGCTCTAGGCGCCAAGACAGGCACTGCTTCCAGCAGCTAAGTGATATTGATTTCAAATTAAAAAAATGAGGGAGCTGGTGGCATCAGGACATGTGAGACAGCCACAGGACAGACCAATAGTTCTGTGGAGTGAATGAATGGACACTTGGGTATAATCCTTCTTTCCAGTTCTTTTTTTCTGCTGTGCATGTCTGGCAGCAGCATGGGTGCTTGCCAGATCCCGTGTAAGCTACCACCTCACTAAAGCAGCAGCAGACAAACCCATGAAGAACTGGAAAGCAGCTTTTCAGGCAGGGTAAGTGCTAGGACTTGCTCACCTGCCTGTGGAATCACACCCTGGGGCAGAAGTCAGAGCAGGTTGATGTAGATGATATTGTAGCTTAATGAAAGGAAAGCCAAACGTGCATTTGCTAGGACTTGGGATACGACTTTGAGCTTGAGATAAAGCGAAAGACAAGCTCAGGGGGAATAAAGAAAGAAGAGTCAATGTGACTTGTCTGAAATCTTCACTGAAAAGGAAACCACAGCAGAGTTCACTCAGTGCACAAAAAAGGTTCACAGAGGAACAGATTTAGATTTGGTGGGTGGGTGAGAGGGAGAAGGGGATTAAAATGAAACCAGACTCTCTGAATAGAGGAAAAGAAATTGCCCACAGCTGTGTCAGTAATACATCTTCTTAGGCCAGGGTGAGGCGCAAATGCTGTTTGGTGGGGTTTGGTGAAAATGCTGAGGACAGCTGTCCTGATCGATCAGCCCACAGGAGACTGTGGGTGACAACAGCTGGCTGGGCAGCCACCAACTTAAACATTTACCAAAGCAGGACTTTTGTCTTAATAGACCACTCTTCCTATTGCAATCTGCTTTTGCTTCCCTTTTCCTCGCATTTTTAGCCCTAGAGAGCTGCTTTTTAGAGATGGTGAAACACCTTGGTTAACATCCTGCCATTGTTTCCCAGTAATTTTACAACCTAGGTTAGAAGAGTGTAGACATGACGGGAAAAGTATCTTTAGTAAGTCATTCAGAAAAACGAGATGAAAACTGATAGGTTTGGAAATATATGGGGGAGGTGGAAGGAGTGAAATAGGGAGAGAATTGTAACTGTGGAAAAACTTCATCCTCACCAGGGATCTGATGCATTGTACCCAGTGATAAGCATTGTAGCAGCAGAGCAGACTGGCCTCGGGCACCAGAGAGGAGGGGACTCTGATCTCTTACACTTCAGCAGCGACATGTTCACCATACATAGTAATACCTTCAATATCATGAAGAAGGTAAAAGATAAAATAGCTCCATGTATTCGGACCGTGGGGGTTTTTTCTGCCTTTGTTTTTCCTGTGTAGATTTTATTTTGTAAATTGACTTTATCTGAGTAGACTTCCCGCTTATCGTTTCAGAGGGTCAGGCAAAACACATTCTGTCTGAAGCCCCTTTTTTCTTATTTTTTTCCTTCCTTAGGCTGACTGTAAGGTGTGAATGGAAAAATGAATGAACTTACCTATTCTTTGGTACTGCTGTTAATGAAGAATAATCAGCTGTCGTGAGTGACTTCTCAGCAATGCTGACAAAAACTGAATTTTCCAAGCACAAGGACGAGATCAAAATGGATCATATGGATCAGCAAAATTTAATTTGCCATTACTAGAGATGGGTGGAAGGATGCTGGTGAGATCAGAGAGGCTTTTTGGGTGAAGGAGACACAAAGGACCAGGGAGAAATTGTGAGCATTTCAGAGTGAAGGTGGACAGACCAGACTGGAGTGAATCCGTGGTGGTGGGGAAGCGGCCCAGGAGGACACTGCCTGTTGATGGTGCCATCAGGTGAGAAGAATTTGGGCTCTAAACAGAACTGACCTGACCACACCTTCTCCATCTGCAGAGATCCTTCCTCACTGCCATGTTAGCGGGGAGAACGTGGGAAAGGTCTCGGCGAGCGTCCTCAAGGCTGGGCTCGCTTCCTTCACGGCTATGCGGGGCCAGGGGCAGAGGCCGGGCGGCGCCGCACGCCTGAGCCCCGCGGCCCGCTCGATCGGACCGTAGGGAGCCACCGTCCTCCCGCCGGATGGCTGCTGGGGCGGCTCCGCGGGCCGCCTGCCCCTCGGCAGCTCCCGCAGTCCCTGCGGGCTGGGCTGCGGCGGGACGGCACCGGCGCCGAGCCGAGCCGAGCCGAGCCGTGCCGTGCCGGGCTGGCTCAGCCGCGCGGGAGCGCGCCGGGCGCGCCCCGGGGGAGGCGCGGCGCGGCCGCTGGGGGGCTGCCGGTAACTGAGTCGGGTCCGCAAGTGTAGTTACCGGGAAACCGCGCCCGCCCCGCCTCCATCTATCCATCGATCCACGTATCCATCCATGCAACCATCCATCCCCAGCGCCCCTCGCTGCTACTGCTTCTTCTTACGGGGACGCGCCAGCCGCTCACCCACCTCCCCCCGTCCCCACTTGCTTTACTCTTACAGGGACAAGCCCGCTGCCCACCCGCCTCCCCCCTCCGCTCCCGGCCTGCGGCACCGCCCGCCGCTCACCTGTGCCCGCCCCGCTCGCCCGGCGGGCGGGAGGGGCCCCGCTCCCCCCCGCTCTATGCGCATCCCGCGCCGCCCGCACCTGTCCCGTTCCGCCCGCCCCCCGGGGTCCCTCGCCTCCGGCCCCGCCGCCGGCCCGTCCCGCGCTCCCCGCGGGCAGAGGGGCGGCCCGGCCCGGCCGGCGCTGCCTCCCCTCCCCGGGCCGCGGAGGGCGGCAGCCAATCGGCGCGGCGCTGCCGGGCCGAGCTGTTTACCCAATCTCAGCCCGCCCCCCGTCGGGGAGCCGGGAGCGGGGGGCGGGCGGGCAGCGGGGGCTCGGCGGCGGCACCGGCGGGGACGCGGCAGCGGACGGGGAGCCGCGCGGGGCGCGGCGCAGAGCGCGGAGGCGCGGCGGGGGCAGATGCCAGCCTGGCCCGCGGGCTCCCCGCCCGCCCGCCCGCCTCGCCCCGGCGGCGGCACACCGCGCTCCTACCTGACCATGACCCCGCGCCGGTCCCCGCTGGGCCACCCCGGCGTTTCCCGCTGAAGGGACCGGCTCCTTCCCGACCTCCGCCGCTCCCCGCCTTCTCCGCCTACTCGCTGCTGAGGCTGCCGCCTCTCCCCGGAGCCCCGCCGGAGTGATGGGCTGCATCGGATCCCGCACCGTGGGTAAGGCGTTGGCGGGGACGGCGCCAGAGGATGCTCGGGCAGCCGCGGCCCCCCCCGGGTACCCGCACGGCAGCCCCGGCAGGTCGCCCCTCGCAGCCCCCCTCCGGCTGCCCGTGCAGCGCCATTAGCTGCGTGCGACCCTTCCCCACCTCGGTCTCCCGTGGCGTGGCGGGGCTGCGCGGAGCCGCTGGCCTAGGTGCTGGCGGCGGGACGTGCCCGGGGCCGGGGGTCGTCTGCCCCTGTCACCCGTGACGAAAGGTCGCCGAACATGTGGGTCAGTGCGGCGCCTCCGGAGAAGGGGGTGGGTGCGGGGCGTGCCGTGCCGTGCCGTGCCGTGCCGTGCCGTGCCTCCCGAAGCGGGATCAGGCGGCCGGCGGCTGGCTCCTTTGCTCGGTAAGGGTTTATTGTTATCCGAGGGTACATAACGTTGCATGATCTGCACGTCTTCTTGTCTCCCCCTTCCCCCTGCGTAGACTTCAATGGAGAAGAGCAAACAAAACTGAATCCCTTCCCTCTCGCAGAGCTATTGCGAGGGGACACGGGGAGGGACCGCATCCTTCCGCTGGGCCACGCCATGCACATTTTTAACCAAAAGATCCCGAGCCTTCAGGCTGCGTAACCCATCTCTCCCCTCCTACACACATGCAGATACCAAGAGGTCTCTTGATCTTTAAGCAGAGGTATCTACAGGTAAACACAGCATTCTGGGTACACTTTCTCGCCTTCAGGAAATTTTTTTTCTGTGCAAACCACAGGTACAGCTCTATCAGTTACATGGGGATATATAATTCAATATGCCAAAAGAATCTCTGAGAGCAAAACAGAGTTCATTTGGCAGTACATCGTGCTCCCAAGCCGTCGGCTCTGTCTCTCCCAAGAGCTCACGGGCATCTGTGGGAAAAGGAGACCTCTGAGGACATCAGATTTGCACCACCGCCCCAGATGGAGGGACTGTGTCACCTCGGAGAAAACCTGAGGGACTATGTCAAAGCCTGATGCTGTGACACTTCTTGTCTCAGTGGGAAAGCCCTTTGTGAGCACTTGCAGGGAGCCATCTACTCCTGCAGCAGCAAACTTTAAACTACAGAATCCAGTTTCTACTTCAGGAATTCATTCCTGTATCTAGCCTATGCCTCTCAGTGGTCTCAAATGTCCTTATGACCTAGAGAAATCTCTTACGTGTCTACATGGCAAAGATCACTGCAATAATTCCCTTGAGATTCCTCAAGCTCACCTGGATCAGTGTCTCTATAGCATATCAGAAAATGTGTTGCCTCCATCTCCTGCCTTGCCCCTATCCTGCACACACCCGCGCTGCTGAGGACATTATTATTCTGTTAGCTGGGTAATTATTGATACGCCTTTCATCGATGTCTGTCTGAACAGGCAGCGTTAATTCTTGGTCTCTCTTCTTTCAACAATGCTGTTGAAATGAAGAACAAACATGCATTTGGTAACATCCACTCTCCACTGCGAAATGTGGTTAAGGTGTCGCACAAACTACAGGTGTTTGTTCCTGTGCTTGGCAGCGTTTTTATGATCTGTGACTTGGAGTCTATGTTACGAAAAAACCCCTGGTATAACTGAGCTGTTGCAAGTATCATTCTCATATGATATTATATATATATATATGTTTGTATATATATTTATAAATGTCATACAGTTGTGTGGGCATAGATGAAAACAGAAAATAGCATCTATGCTGTGTCGATGGGATAATGATAGCTGAAAATTCACTTTGCAAATTGCAGTCCTTCAATACAGACCTTAATGGTACAGATGTTTGACTTCTCATATGATAGCAATTTTTGGTTCATTCTTGATGGTGATAGCTCAGTGGACTTTGGGGACCTATTTATACACTTAACTGAGGAGTTTTTCTTGCCCTGGTGTTATGAAGGCGTGTGCTAAGGGGGATTGCACAGCTATGATTCTGGTCTCTGTGGGAGTCAGATATGAATGTAGTAATACTGTCTGATGCCTCCTTCATGTGAAACTTTTACACTGCTTTGCTTTAGAAGGGACTTTTTCTCCTGTCAGTCCTAGAGGCTGGATTTAGTGAAGGTGGGATCCTTGAATGTTAGTTGGACTACTCCACCTAAGGAATTTTGTTCAGAAGAATTCTTACTTGGCAGCCTAGATTTTTGGCTCCAGCCTTCCTGGAGTTATTGAGAGGATTCTTCAGACATATTTTTTTCGAGCTGGAAATCAATGCTTTGAAGTACTAGGTCTGAGCTCTAGGATGTAGTTGGAAACTAACATGCTAGCGTTGAGTAGAGCTTTGTGTTCTGTCTTCCAAGTGTATCTGGTTAGATTTTTGCAGCATTAGTTCAGTATACAGCCTCTTTTTGGCTTGCCAAGACCAGGTAAGTCCCAGAGAAGGGAGTGCTGTTCCTGTATTGGTTTTACCTTGGAATTTACATGGAGCAGATTTTGAACTCAGAATTCAGGAGGTTTTAATTAGTGATAGAAAGCTCATAATCAGTCACATTTAGTTTATTCACCACACAAGGGCCAGTGCAGGATTGTGCCCTGAGCTTGCTCCGGGCCTTTTTCCATTCCAATTTTAAGCAAGCCACATGATTTCTTCATCTCCCGCAGGGATGTTTTACTATGATCTAGTTAGATGTCATAGTTTGCACATGTTTAGTGATGTGCAACTTTAAATTTTCTTTCCTAAATATGAGTTTTCTGGTTATTTCTCTCTGGGGAAAAGTAATTGAGAGGGTCATAACAGAGCAGCTCCATATGTGATAATTTGAAATAGAGTCATAGAGTATATTTAAATTTTACAGAGGACACCAGAATGGCAATGATCACGTTATGATTTCCTAAGGTATGGAAAAAGCTGAAAAGTGATCTTAAAAGGCTAACCTGATATCCAATCACCTTCTCCACAGTCACATCTCAATGTCATACATGTGCTTTGTGTAACATGGCATGATAGCAATTACACAGTGAGAAGTGGAGGTGGCTTCTTCCTCTGGTAATGACTGCAGGTCATGTCGGTGATACCCCATCATAGTTCCTAGAGAGCTGCCTAGCAACTCTCATCATAGCTGGGTCTCAGTTTCAGGAGTATAGAGGAGAATTTTCACTGAGGTTGCTGGACAGTTAAGGCTGTAAAATCCACCTAGGAACTTGTAGATATTTGAGTGCCGACCAGCTAAATGCCAAAGATCAGCTTGGTTGTTGTCAGTAACTGAGTTAGCCAAGTTTAGGGTTTCAGGTCTGCATAGGTGTCTAAATGCATTGCAAGTGTACCTTTGACTACAGCTTAGACATTTCCTAACACTGGCTGTTCTGATTAGTGTGGCAGGGTTTCTCTTAGTTCCTTGAATGGATTCAAATTAATAGAAAGCTCAAGCCTGTTAAGCTCAGGATTGCTGTCTCTTTTTTTCCAATGATTTCTCTGATTTCTCTCACATCTTTGCTCAGAAGCCTACAGCAAACATGTTTTGTGAATGTGATGTAAAATGGTGGGAAAATATTCCGAGATATTACAAACTAATAGTACTTTCGGAGTGTGGGAGAAGAGAAACTAGAGTTGCTCACACTGAGGGTCAGGAAAAGCTTTTTGACTGTGAGAAGTGTCAAGCCCTGTAACGTGTTTCCCAGAGATGTTGTTCAGCATCCATTCTTTGAGGTTTTCAGGACCAGATTGGATAAAGCCATGAGTAATCTGGTCTAACCTCATAGCTGACTCTGCTTTGAACTGGAGTTTTCACCTCAGGAGGCACCTTCCAACCCAATCATCCTGTGATCCTGTGCTTACTTTACGGTCTAAACCCTGGAGTGGTTGCCTCTCTGAGTCAGGTTGGACTCTGCTTTAGTCTTGCTCTGCCAGAGGACCTCAGGTCTTCCACATATCATCAGTACACTCCTGCAGGTTGCCCCCATCACCCCTTTCCTTTAACTCCTGAGAGTGCCATGTGTCACAGGATTCCTCACCACGATAGCCCCAGCTGTCAGCTGCAGCCCTCCCTCTCTGTGTGTTTTTGGTCTGGCAGTTTTGCAAGAAGCAGCCCAGGCAACAGCTAGGCTGGTGCACAGAGCATCAGTCACTGACCCTGCAGGCTGGAAGAGGCAGCACTCTCCATTGTTAAGGAATGGTTCAGGCTCTGGGTCAGGTGTGACTTGCCAAAGCCAGGTACCTGGCTGGCTGGGCTCCCCTTCACTGGCAATGGTCAGTGTCCTGTCAGAGGCAGGAGTGTGTACTTCACATCTGTTGCTTTCCCACTGGCTGATCTCTGCTAAGTGTAAATGAGTGGCTCGTAGCCCCCACAGCAGGAGAGATGGAGTCGAAGACCACCCACTCCTAATCCAGCCACTTTGGATTCAGCAGAGTGGGAGCAGGGTAGGAGGCTGACAGGAGAGGGGTAAAGCAGCTGGAGCAAGCAGTGAACATCCCCTGCATTTTTCTCCTTACTTATCCCCCTCCACAGATCTGTAGGTGTGTGAAGTAAGATCTGGAATGGCAAGTGTGGTCTACACACTTGGAGCGTGAAGAAGTGAGACATCTACTCTGCATGCATACCTCACACATACCAAGGATGTATCAAGGTGTCCAATTCCTGCCTCCTTCACCTTCAACGTCTGAGTGAGTCAGTGAAAGGAATAAAGAGAGGAGAAGCCTCAGAAAGGAGATGGTAATGCAGAAGGAAACTGAGTCATGGAAGTAGGAAGAATTTCATTTAGTTGCACGCACACAGGTGGAGGGGGAAGGAGCACAGAGCTCTGTGTAGAAACTGTAGGTGATGTGAGTAAAAGAGTGGGAATACATGAAAAGGGACATCGAGGTATCTTGTTCCTCCCTTACGTGGGATAGGGACAAACAGAACAGAGGGACAAAGTGACACCTTCAAGATCACACTGCTTTGTGGTTGGTCTCACTACACTACTTGTATTTCTTCCCAGTCTGGCTTTTCCTCTTTCGAGCAGTTTTCAATCTGATCACTTTCAGAAACTCAAGTAGAGGGCTCAGGGATGAGAACTTGTTTCTGCCAGTAAGATTCTGAGCAGAGACCATCTCCCAGACCTAGCAGCTGGCCGTCCTGAAGGCTGTACAAACAGGGGATCTCTGAGACCTCCCTCTCTGCAATACAGGTGGGTGGTTTCAAAGTTGTGGTGGGGGGAGGCTGGCAAAGAGCATGATTGCATAAGCCTGGCTTTATAAGGAAACAGTCCTGAAAAATACATGTGCAAGGTAAGTGTGTGTTAGAAACAGTCATGAGTAACAGAAAACAGTCTTTGGCATGTTGCTGATTGATGTGAGACTTTTGTGTGTGTACAATGCAGCAGATATGATTCGAGGAACAAAGTGAGGAAGAGCATACTCATTTTGTGAACTCCTATGGACAGTAATATTGCAAGAATTATGAGAGAAATTACCAAGGAGCTGATGGAAAAATGGAAGTAATGAATTCATTGGCATGATAGAGCTGGAAGTCTTAATTCTATAGACTGATGTGTATTGAAGCAGAAGAAGTGAGCTGATCAGTAAGTGTTTTAGGCCTGCTTTCTTGGGGGGATGTAGAAAAAATAGTTTTCAGGTAATTTAATAAGGTTGTGTTCTCCAACAGCAAACAACTGTGATTTTAGATTGATACTTAAGCAATTCAAGATAATTCACACTCATGGGTTTTTAAGCACTTTGATAAAAAGTGAAAGCTTTATTTTATAAGGTCTTGAAATAGTGAAGAAGGTCTCGAGTGAAAAGCTGGGGTGTTAGCACAACTTTAAAGGTTTTGTGAGATGACCTATTTAATTTTATCGATTAGTTAAATTTCCAATAAAATATTAGAAGGCGAATATATCAGTGAGAATGGGCTTATACAAAACAGAGCCTGTCAAGCTAACTTAATTTCATGACTTTATGAGACTCCCTGCAGCCAAGTATTTCTCTGATGGAAGTACTTTACCTACAGTCGTGGTAAAGGAGGAAAAATGTGAGATTGGTAAAAGATACAACCTCTAATAAGCCAGCGATCAGCTTAGAATCACATGATTCTTAGTTAGTTAATGTATGAGTACAGTACATTCTAAGTGCATCTAAATTCAATAGATAGCAAAATAGTAACGAGGAAAGAATCATTGTTGAAAAACCTGTGGCTCTAATTTTGCCAAGTACCGTGTGATTTTTACATCATGCGCAAAATCCTGAGGGTGATCTAAAATCCTGATAAACTTGATAGTATTTGCAATGACTAGAAGAACTGCTAAAAATGAAAGTAACAAATGGAAAGGATAAATCACTGATAGGGAAGAGTTTGATTCCTTTTAAGTACTGACAGACAGTGCGTGTTTCAATCTAACCAAATATGAGTTAATCTAAATATCTAATGGCAGAGTGTGAATAGTATTTACAGGACCAGAACTCTATGTTGGAAAGCAGTCACACTAAATAAGCTTATAGATATTGGAACTGGTAATCAGTAGGTCAACAGCTACTACTGAGATGTGCAGCCAAGGAAACTGATGTGGTTCTTTGATCTTGAATAGGAGGAGAGAAAAGCATATTTTCTCTGCATTTGGCACTTGTGAAAAAATTATTTTTCATCTAGTTTGTCTAATTCTATTATTATCACTTTGAGAAACACCACAAAACTCAAGTATGACAAGAAAATAAACATAGAACCGTGAATAAAAACTTACAGAAGTGACTTGATGACAGTCCTTAAGTGTTTGACTGAAGAAAAAAACTGCCTTGAAGTCATCTGACTCTTCAACCTAGTACAAAACTGTTAAGATGTGAGAGAAGGATGGCATGTACATTCAGATTGGAAATGAGGCAAAAATCAAACAGTGAAAATACTGAATTTTTGGTGTAATTTACTGAGAGTTGTACTGAGCCCTGTGTCACATGAACACAATAAAATCAAGATTTTTAAAAAAGGCTCTCGTTCAAGCCCAGCAACAGAAAGTATAATTTACAAAGGGAATACATTTAGCCTCTCTTGTTTTAAGGAAGTCCAAGTAGATGAAGAGGATGTTTCTCTGTGAGTTTAAGCTACATATTCCCAAGTCCAGGAGTATACCAGACTTTTAAATGAAACATAATTTTTATTTCCTGAAACGAATGGGGTTATATTTGCAGATGCTGATCAGACATGGCTCATGGGGAAAGTTTCAGTTCAGAATTTCTAAAGCCTGATGGAGAAAACAGTTTGGTGACCCAAATGGTGACCATATGGATCGACATTCCACATAGGAAAAAGAGTTTTAGGGTTTATACTACTGAACATTTATGTTCAGTGGCCAGGATGGTGACAGAAAGCTGTGACAGGCAGAGGAGGATCAAAGAGGCTGTGGAGGCAGGAAGCTCAGCAGGCTGCAGATTAAATGTTTACTTCAGGAGCTATTCAAAGAGCCTGTAAAAGGCAAATAACTTGCCTTTTGCAATGGTTAGGAGGACTTAGTGTGTGGTGTTACTACTAAAGAGGCTTCAGGTGACTCAGAGATTACGACCATAGCGGAATATCACCACCCTCCACCCCCAGCCTCAAAAACCCAACAATTTTGTATCTGTTCATTGTGGAAGAAGTTGTGGAATTTTATCCTGTGGAACCTTTTCTTATTTGAGATGCATCACTTCAGCTTTAGATCAAAGCCTCAGTGAGGTTGTAGAGCAGGTAGACAAAAAAGTGGTCAGATGATGTTCATGTGAGACTTCTGGAGAAGTTTGAGGCTGAAGGAGCTGAACTGCAGATTGTTATCTGCAAGAAGATTGCAAGAAGATTGGAAGGTAGATGATGTGATGCCAGTTTTTAAAATGATTTTGAGATCTGGAGAACTGCAAGCTAGTAAACAAGATATGCCTAGAAGGCAAGCTAATAAACATTACTCTGAAAAACAGAATTAGTGTAAGCTTGGAGAGATAAGATGTACTGAGAAAGAGTTAACCCTACAGCTCTTAGTTGATATCACAATTTATAAGTCTTAGAAGGGGTCAACAAGCAATATTGACAAAGGAGGTCTGGTGGCAGTAGTCCACTTGGATTTGCAAAGCACATTTGTAAAGGTCACTCCACCCCAGGCTGTTAAAAGACATAAATCTGCTGTTGAATCAGAGAAGTTCCTGAAGTGGCTGGGTAAAGATAGGAAACAAGGATTAGCAGGAAATGTCCATTTTTCATAGGGATATTTTTTCAGATTTGTGCATATCCATAAATGATATGAATATTTTTTTAGATATGTGCATATCTGTAAATGACATGAAAAAGGGGAAGGGCAACTTAGTGAGGTCACAAACTATGATAACAAAGTAATCATTTGGGGGAGCAGACAGAAAACTGCATGGAGTGATTTGAGAAAGGATTTCACAATATCAAATTACTAGGTTATTTGATTTCACAATATCAAATGACATAAATTATGGGTGAAATTTGATGTGGGTAGGTGTAAAATGATGCACACGGGCAAAGCAATTCTGGAGTGACATTTGCAATGATGCAGGTTCTGAGTTTGCTGTTGCCATGCAGGAATGGGATCTTGCGGTTATAATGTGTGGCTTAATGCTTAGTACCACTAAAAATGCCAATCAAATGTTAGCAATTAGGAAAAGAATGAGTGAATAAAATGAGAAATAGCATTATACTATGCATCTATCCATACGGTTCCCTTGTTTGGATATTTTATAATGCATTGACCCTAATGGTCTAGTCCCATTTCAGAAAGGCCATAATCAAACTGGAAAAGATGCAGAAAAGGGTAGGAAAGACCATCAAAGGCATTGTGTGGCTGATATGAAAGGAGCCATTTAAATAGGGATTTCTCAAGTATGGAAATGAAATGGTTAAGGGTATGACAGATATCTAAAAAATCATGAATTTTCTCTGGGATAGGAGCAGCATGGAGAAAATGATGAGGGAAGACTATTTAATTATCAATTTTAAAACAGAGCCTAAATATCAAACAAAACTAGCAAGTGGCAAGTTTAAAGCAAATAAAAGTCATCATTTCTTCATGTAACACAGAATTCAATTGTGGAAGTACTTGACAGAATGGTATGGGTATTAAAAGGGTTTTTTTTTTTTTTATTTTAGAAGTGAACAGATGAATCCTTTAAAGATGACTAAATACAGAGACAATGTCTGTCTTGGGAGCTACTTGAGGTGTAAATTGTGACAGGCTAGGACAGATATTCTGGGAAAATATCACTGCTGTTTCCCCTGTTTGAATTGTTCCCTGTCTTACACATCCACTCCCGCTTTAAGGACAAGCTGATACCCATCCCAAACAAATACTAAATACCTCCTTTCCCACCACTTCCCAAAAGAAGAAGAGAATGAAGAAAAGAAACTGGAGAGGGAAAAAACCCAATCACTGAGGAGTGGGGGGTGGGAAGAAGAAAACAATAAGAAAAGAGAACAGACTAACAGGCTAAAACCTGGAAAACAGGGAACCAAGGGGGAACAATGAGCAGAGCACCCCTGTATTTCCATGATATCCAGGAACTGGTAGATGCTGCCTAGTCACGCCCTTCCCAGAGTACAGGAATAGAAATTGCACTTACTTTCTAGGATTTTCTAGCACTTACTTGGGATTTCCTCTTCTTGGAGCTGGACATATCCAGCTTGGTGATAAACAGGGTAGTTGATAAAGAGGACCCAGAATTTAGTAGGTCTTGGGATAGAAACTGTACAATAAAGATGTGAGAAGTGCAGCCAGAGTCAAAAGAATGAGTTTTGGAGGAGACAGAAGATTGGCATGTGTGGTGTGCCAGTCTCCCTCTGACTGGAGAAAAGGCCTGACTCAGGGAGTCCTCTGAAGAAACTTGTGCCTTCTGCTTGATGAAGGATTCTCCCAGATGATGTTCCCAATGGACCATCGAATTAGCTCAAAGTAGAAACTGGCCGCTGGGGTTCTTCATTCTCTTCTGACAATGTGTGGTCCTACACCCCTGTATCATGGGTCTCAGGGGCTGTTAACCCTGTGTTGGGGTTTGAGGGGAAGGTTGAACAAATGATGTGCATACCTGGCAGAGAGTGATGGCTGTTCCCTTGAGTGGAGATCAGAGGGGGCTCCTGAACAGTAGGTACCCCCTGTGTAGGCGTGGATGCCCTCAGGGAGAGTGGGGACAATCATGGGGTGGCATTAGGGGTCTGTGTGATGGTGTTTGGGATGGTGAGGTGTGGCCTCACCTGGGCAGGTGCAGGGCTGGGCATTCAGTGCCTGCAGCTCTGCCTGGTGAGCTCAGCCCCTGCAGTCTCAGTGCCAGCAGCTCTCGGTCATTTTCCCCAGTTGCTTCAGGAGCTGTGGAGTTCTGTCTGGAGAGGACACCTGAAGCCCTGCTGGTGGCTTTCTAGGATTGGGAACAGTTTCTCTTACCAGATACCTGCTGGAAATACAATACAGCAGAGAGGAATCAGACCAGGAGGTTCCTGGAGTGTGTGTAAGAATTTCCTGACACAGCTGGTGAGTGTGCCAACTAGGGAAGGCACCTGCTGGACCTGTTGTTTGTGAACAGGGAAGGACTTGTGGGTGACGTGGTGGTTGGAGGCTGTCTTGTGCATAGCCATCACAAAATGAGAGCGTTTTTGATGCTCAGAGCAGTAAGGAGGGGAATCAGCAGAACTGCCACCTCGGACTTAAGGAAGTCAGACTTTGACTTGTTCAGGAGGCTGTTTGACAGAGTCCCTTAAGAGGCAGTCCTGAAGGGCAGAGGAGTCCAGGAGGGGTGGATGTTCTTCAAGAGGATATCATAAAGGTGCAGAAGCAGGCCATCCCCATGTGCTGAAAGGTGAGCTGGTGGGGAAAAAGACCAGAGCTTAGTCTGAAACTCGGGAAATAAAGAGAGTGTTTCACATTTGGAAGAAGGGGCAGGTCATTTAGGAAGATTACAAGGGTGTTGTGAGGTTGTGCAGAGAGAAAATTAGAAAGGCCAAAGACCAACCAGGATTTAGTCTGACTGCTGCCATAAAAGGCAATAAAAATGTTTCTGTAAATGCATAAGCAGCCAAAGGAAGGCTAAGGAGACTCTTCATCCTTTATTGGATGTGGAGGAAAAGATAGTGAAAAAAAGAGAAAAAGCCTGAGGTATACAGTTTGTTTTTTGGGGACAGTGGGGGCAGGGAGTCAGCAGCCTCAGAGCTTCCTGTCTGACCACTGCTGCTGTCCCAAAAGCAGATGCTTTGTGAGGACTGTGACCAAGTGTCTGATGGCTGTGGTGGAGAAGGGTGTAGCCCCCTGGCTGTAAACCCTGGGGCTGCCAGGGTGCCACCCCGCAGCTGAGGCTGGGCAGGTGAGGAGGGTGCAGCCTGAAACTCACAGGCTGCCACTGCCCCCACGTGCTGGTGTTTGGAGCAGGCTCTGGTTTTGTCCATTCCACGGAGAGGGACCAGGAGCATCCCTGAGCTGGGAAAGGTGCGTTGTGATCTGCTGGTTGGCTCTCAAGGAGCACTGGGGTGGTTCCTCTCCCCCACTGCTAAGGATGAAGCTACAGCACGAAGATGGCACATCTAATAGTATTCCCGTGCTCCAGGACAGTGCCCACGTGACGTGCTGGCTACAGAGGGATTAAAATTTAAACACCTATGGAGAGCAACGTATGCAATTGCCTGCTGGATATTACTTCTGTAAGGCTGGCTGCAGGCCAGCCAGGAGGGGCTGCTACCTTGGTTCATATCGACGTTTTCGTACTCACTGTGCTGAGTGAGGGCCCTGGGGACACATTCCCTGCACTTCAGAGAAGCAGTGAAGAATGAGGATAAACCCATCGCTGCTGTTCACGCTGGCTGATACTTGTTCTGCAAATGAGACAGTGCTCTGAGGTCTGGTGTTTTTTGAGTTTGTGTTAATTGGATGTGTTTCGTTTTGCAGTAACTCCCTGGCCCACATGACATGATGGCTTCTCAGAGCAGAGCTCCTTGTGTCTAGCATTAGGCTCTCTGCTCATCTTTTACTTAAGATATGCAGTAGCCTTTAGTGTTGGTTTGACAGTGTTTCCGGTCAAGAAGAAAATTGTAGGTGTTAGGGCTTTGTTCATTAATTCTGTCTTCTAAATAGCTCTGGAAATGGATCTACCTGCAGGGAGAGGTAGAATGGTCTGGAAAAGTACTCAAATGATCCAAATTCAAAGCAAAGATCCTGAGAACTGCCCATCTGATTCCTAAGATTAGAGACATGTCAGAGCTGTAGGTGTTTCCATTTTTTATCAGAAATTTGAAAGACATCTGTTTTGTGGACACCGAGACATCTCTCTGCCTTGATGAGCACCAAACTGTTCAACTCTGTCTCCTTCACCTAAACAGTTTTTTTTTCTGTTTCTCCTCCACAATTGACCCTGTTGGTGGGTGCCAGCAGCAGATAACTAATTTTTATGCTTCCTTATGCAGTACAAGCTAGAATTCCTACAGAGTTAGGTGAATAACTTGGGTTGATGGATTTCTCAGCTTTACCTGAGAGAATTTGAGTGCTTCCTTCAGAGGTTCACCTCAGGGACAGCTCTGGTGGCAGAGGTTTATTCCTTTCTTTGATGACCTTTTGGATAGCTTTGATTGGCTCTGTGTAGAGCAGGCAGGGAGGGAGAAGGTTTCTATGGTTATTCCAGCCACCCATCTGTCAGTCCTTCCCAGTAGTTTCAACTGCTTTAATTTCAACCACATTTGACAAGACACGATGATGTTGTGTTTGACAAAGATGCACACTCCCACGAGTATCATGAAAATTGGTATCTGGGAAAGAACAATTTAAAGACTGATCATAATTACTGCAATTACACTTGTTGTTTTCTTAGTTGTTCGGGGGTGGGGGGGGAAGGGAATGGAAAGGAATAATTGAACCATTTACTCTAAATATTCATCTTTACCAACATTAATGCTGGCTACCAGTATCAAATGACAAGGTTTCCGCTCTCTGCTGGAAAGTAACATTTGAGAAACAGAAGAAAGTGTGCTAACGGGGGATAATAGCAGTGCCGGAAAGTCATTGCTTAATTAAAATGTTTCTTGTGTTAATTGGCACGACACATCAGAAAGCAAATAACTCAAATACTTGTTTGGTGTATGGTGTAGATCTTCACCAGCATGATGTTCGTAAGGGAAAAACAAAATTGAACTCTCAAATTCTCTTCATCTATTTGGTGTGGCACAAAATAAAGACAAATTGGAGATGATGTTTAACGTCCAGCACAAAAGTTACAACACAATAGATTATTAAAGGCTGTAGATACAGATTAAAGTCATAGATGAGAAGCCTGATTCCAGCATGGACCTTGGTAAATGAACAAAATGTAGACACAGGTACCAGATATAGAATCAATTAATGCACAGTGAAAACAGCAATTGAGAAAATGTCAGGAGGAAACCTAAGGAGAATGTGCTTGTTTAGATTAAGTTTTGAGTAATTCAAAGCAAGGTGAATTTCTTATGGTCATAGAATGCAAAGAAACTGAAAATATGATGAGCTAAGAAGCTCAGCGTCTTCATGGTAAATTAAGGTATGTGGCAAAACGAGCTGGAGAAATAGTAAAAAAGTAGTAGCAATAGATCAGCAAGGTGAGGTGCAATCATCCAGATGATTTTTGTATTTTTCCAGTGCATTCATCAAAATGTTCACTTTGCTTGGGAATGCTTACTACACGTATTCCCTACTTCCTGAGAGTCCAAAGTTACAATACTCAAAAAACACAAAATAAAGCAAGAAGTGGGGAAAAGGATATTTTCTTTCCCTCACATTTTTTCCTGTTTAAATGTTTTTCATCTTTATTATTTAGAAAGGCTTGACTTAAAAACAAATCTTGATTTTTACCTTAACAGTACTGTAAGAGAAAGAGGGATGATATTTTCCCCCAAAGGCTTAAATGACATGGGTTGGAATGTTGCGTCAGTTGTAATGGAGACATCTTTTTCTTATGACTGTTTTTGCAGACTTTGTTTTTATCTAATTTGTGTTAAAAAATACAAAACAGCCATGATCTGAAATAATGTGGCTTAATGTATTTTGACAGCTTTCATTTTCCCTCTGTGCTTCATGTAATCAGCTTCCTACCTTTTCTTCAGCCATCTACTGAGTCTTCCAAAACAAGGATGAAATCTGTGATGTTAAAAAACCCCAAACCAAATAAAAAAAAATTTAAATAAAATGAAGACAACTTTTAAAAGTTCAGTGAAAATGAATCCCCTCTATATCCTTTCTATACAGAAACAATGACAAGGTCAGAAACCCAGTTATCTTTCAGCTTTCATCACCTCATTTCAGAACATCTGAATGAGAATGATAGCATGTTTGTAAAAATTCCACTTTAAAATTAGCTTTATGACCCACTCATTTTAAGTTTCTTATCAGCTCTATATGGAGAAGAGCAAATACTCTTCTGTTAGAGGTGATTGATCATAGAATTACAAATGGAATAGTCATGATGATTAGCAGAAGCTGGAATGGGAGATGGATAAGAGAAATTATACTGGAGAAGAAACATACCATTACAAAAGAAAAAAAACCTCTGTACTAATTGCAGGGAGAAGGAGGTTGACAAGAGACTGGATAAAAAGAATACTAATTTACAAAGTACTGCTTTCAGTTTCTGTTTTCCCACTTTACTCTCCATACTTTTTTTTCCAATTTTCCATGTTTCTTTCCTTCCATTTGTCAGAGCAGAACTTGTTTTTTCATGTCTTGATCTAACATGGGTTAAAGTTGCTCTTGCTATTTCTAGCAGGAGATAAAAAACCCCACTAACCTTTATCCAACTTTCAGTAAGAGAAAGTAATGTTGCCCCAGGCCCAACATCAGTTAGACATTTTCTTTTCAACCAGTAACTTTTCAGCAGATATGACTGCATTTAAAACCATTTAACAGATGTTAAAGAGTTATTTTCTCTTAATGTATTTCTCTCCTAGTACCTGTGAAACTGTTTGGACCAAGAATTTATCTTCAGAAATTATTCAGTCTCTATAGAGCCTGTAGAATCGCATATTACTCATTCTTTTTCCCTGAACTAGGTTGATGAGCTGTTTCAACTGGAGAGAAACAGTAGTAAATAAATTCTGTAGGTCTTCAGCTCTGCTATTACAGAACAGGTGTGGACTTGGCGACAAATAATTGTTTGATGTTCTTCAACCATTTGATGCTACCATCTGCCAGAATAGCATTAATACTGGGCAAGACAGAGCTCCTGGGAGACCTTATAGCACCTTCTGTGACCTAAAGGAGTCAGGTCTCCAGCCTGGAAGCTGGAGAGGGACACTTTACGAGGGCATGGAGAGATAGTGCCAGGGGAAGTGGCTTCAGAATGGAAGAGTGTTGGTTTCAAATTGATAATAAGAAGAAATTCTTTACTGTGAGGATGGTGAGGCACTGGCACAAGTTGCCCAGAAGAGCTGTAGATGCCCCATCCCTGGGAGTGTTCAAGGCCAGGTTGGATGTGGTTCTGAGCAATCTGATCTAGTGAAAGGTATCCTTGTCTGTGTCAGGTGGGTGAAGCTAGATGATTTTTAAGGTTCCTTCCAACCCAAGCTGTTGTGTGGTTCTAGTAATATTTTTTCACATTCTAACACTTGAAGAAAACCCATCAATGGGCTTGCAGCGTTGAGAGCAAAGGCTGAGTGTCATTTGTGGAACTCTGGGGCTGTCAAGTGACACGTGCTGAGCAAGAGGCTCCTCTTTCTTTGGCTGGGGCAGAGGTGTCTTTGCAGTGCATGCCCAGAACGGTGCTGCAGCCCGCTTGCAGTGCTTGCCAGGGTGGCTCCAGACTCACAGAAGGGCCACAGCACTGTGCTCACAAAGAGCTGACAGTACAGGAGAAGACCTGGGGTGAACAGAGATGAAGCAGGTGTGACACTGTTACCTGCACCGAAGGGTTCTGTACAGCTGCCTCCTGCTCAGGAGAGGGGACATATCTCCTGCCTTTCCAGCAGCCCTGTCTTGCTCAGCTCTGTGGCAGGAATGCCCCAGCTCTCCCCTTCTGGTGTGCAGCGTTGCAAGTGGAGGGAAGGAGCACAGACAGGAAAAGGCAGCTGGATCCCAGTGTGCAGGGGCAGCCTCCTGCTCTGCTCTTTGCCGCAGTTTTATCCTCCCGCTGACCTCTGTTGGCACCCTGATCACAGTCCACCCCTCCATTCTTCCTTTCTAGATTTGCTCTTCCTGGCAGTGCTCTCCTCCTTCTTCCCTTTACCCCTTTCCTGGTCAGGGGGACTGAGGACAGATGTATTCCATTCTAAGCCAGACTTACAGCTGCTGGTGCCTGGGTCTGTCAGCTGGGCTTTCACAGCTCTGCCTGGAGCTTCCCTTTGCTATGAGACAGACTTCTAGCCTTAGAAGGTTTACTTGGACCCCAGATATAAGAGGTTCCCAGTTGTGGTGGCAACAGGCAACTCACAAGTGGCCCATTCAGCCTTGCTCCTCTTGCTTGAGTACAGGAATCCCCAGATCTCCCTCTCTTGCCTTGCTGGACTCAAGGTTGCCAGTGCAGTCTGTGGCAGTGCAGTCAGCAAGAGCTCAGTGAGGCCCAGTACATGGATGTGCTTGTCAGGAGAACCAGCTAAGAGGATCACAGCCCTGAAGGGTGGCGTTTGTCATGCTTGTCATAGCCATGTCCTGCCTTCTCCAGAGATCTGGCTGTGTCTGACCTCTGTGCTCGCCTTTGTAACATGCAGTACAGGAATCCTTTTTCTTTTGAGTTCCCTGAGAACAGCAGCTTTACTCAGCCTAATTAGAAACATATGGGGGATGCTATTAATGCACTTGGTTCTGATGCACAGAAATGTACTTTGGATGTGAAGGAAAAAATATCCCTTAGTTCTCTCAGAAGGGGACCTTCCTGCACAGCAGAAATTTGAGGTGTGAAGGTGTGGTGGACACCACCATATGCAAACAGCGTTGTCTTTCTGATGTTTTTCATATTGCCGTGTTTATCCTTTTTAGGGGACAAAATCAGGGTTTTTTCGCATTTTGAATTCTAGGTGATGACTGTCTCAGGTTTCCCACCCTTAAGTGCCTCCATGGCTCCTGCAGGCCTGTGTGGGGTGGACTGCAGCCTCTCTCACCTGTCAGAAGATTTGTACTGATGAGCACTCCAGAAATGTGCCAGAGCTGCTAGAATGAGCAAGGGGCTTTACACATGTCTGTGGAGGAGAAATTTGCTATAAAGAGTAAAAAAAAAGTTAGAAGGTCATGAAAGTAGAACCATTGACATTCAATCCAACCCGACTAGACCTTGCTGAATTGATCCCAGGGATAGATGATCATTTTGACAGCTACATTTCTTGACAGATTCTAGGAGGCTTGGGTTTAAGGATAGTGCAATGGTTCCTCCATGACATAGGAGCAAATGACTTCAAGCAGGGTTTGAGGATGGCACACAGGCTGAAGGCAGAGTAAATTGCTGACTGCACAGAGCTGTCCTGGTTACCTGGCTGACTACTTACATGTGCTTCTTAGCATTTAGTTTCACTTTTTACATTTAATATTATTTAATTTTTAAATCTTAATAAAATTTTATAGTGTGTATTTTGTATTATTGATATTTAAAATTTGAAGTGTAATGGCAGGTGTTACAAGGGTCTTTTATCTTGTTGAGGGTGGCAAAGCAAAGGCTCCAGCAGCTCTAAGCTGATGTCCAACCAATTCAAGCCATAATGGTGAAATGCCTTTTCCAGGGATGATGGTTTCATGTTGAAAGGGGTATTAAAGGAATTGGTTCTTTCCCAGTCACACATCATGGCTGGATGAATCTGCACTCTAGCCAAGCATACATCACGCTTGAGAAAAACACGAGTGACTTGTCTTCCTATGGAGAAAGCTGTGAGAAATACAATGGTTGATGAGGTACAGGTGGTCTGATTACAAATGGAATATCTGATTTAAGTTTGTTGTGGCCCTAAACTCAAAGATTCTCCTGCTTGTTTAGCTGAGTTGGCTTAAGACTGGTAGAATAAATTGTAGTGGCATTCAGAAGCCTGACCAGATGTGTTCCCACAGGAAACGAGGTGATTGCAGTAGACTGGAAGGGACTGAAAGATGTGGACCAAATCAATATGGACAGCACGAGTTCACTGCATGGCAGCAGCTTCCATCGACCTTCCACTGAGGTGAGTGCCTGGCCCAGAGCTGATGAGCCAAGGGGATGAGAAAGTTTGAATTCTGAGTTCAGAAATGGGTGTTGTGCATCATCTGTGGGAGGGCTGGAATGCCAGTGAGCTCCTGAGGATCATACCTGGGCAGTTTGGCTTGCTCTGAACAGAACTGAGTCACTCCCTTCACAAGATCCATAGTGAGTAAGAATTTGCAACTGAAAGTGCTTTTTAACCAGTCATGATGGGAGTGGAACACAACATGAGAAAAACAGTGACAGTTCTGACAAGCCTGTAGGTCTGCATTCCTTGAATAAGGGATTCACATTGGAATGTCCAGCACTGTGTTTGTCCCACCTTCTGCAGCACAGCCATGAAATCTTTTGAAGAAACACATTTGTCTGCATTTTGAATTTTAGAGATGCATTCACTAGTAACTCGCAGACAATTGATTTGCCATGCAGTATTTTAAGGGCTGGTTCATTGAATACAGCTGGTTCATTGAATGCAGCTTCTGCATTCTTGGATACCTGAATTTTCAGCTTTGTAAGGTTCAGAGTATGCAATGATGATTAAGAGATAAAATCTATTTTAAATGCATAATATTTGAAGAATAACAAATAATGTTCACAAATAAGCTTAATAAATAACATACAGTTTGCAAAACCTTGAAAAATGCTAATAGGTGTACATATATATAGTATTTTTATTTTGTTTGTGTACCTTGCTGGCTTGGAAAGTGCCTTCAAGACACTTAGAGTTTCATGGAGTCCTGGCAGGAAATTGTTGGGCCCAATCCTGTATGGAGAATTCAGTCAAATCAAAGCAGATCTAAAAGTCAACGAGCATAAACCACACCTCAGTGAACATTTTGATTTATATGAATGGCTACCATAGGTGTAACATGAGTCATCTAAATTTTCCTGAGCGTCTCCATCCCCAAACCCAGGAAGTTGAGATGAGTCCTCCCAGCTGAAGGAAACACACTCTGAATTGGTGATGTGGGAAATTATTCTGGCTCGCAAGGGGCGAGTGAGTCAGAATGGACAAACCAAAACACTGCAGGAGAAAATAATTTCAGCAGCATTGAGTTGCTTGCCGTAGGACACTCAAAATACAAAGGTGGTGTAGCTCCTCCTTGTGTTAACCTCAAAGTGGTGCAACCCACACTTAGGAGGAGAGCCTTGTGAAAAGGTGCTTTTCTCTTTCCTACTCTGTCATTCCGTTCTCTATTTCACCTTCAAACACTGTGACACTTACAGGCACCATATTCACCAGCAGGGAGTGAAACCATCTTGAAGGACAAGAGTTTTTAGAACCACACCAAATAAAGTAGTGCCTGTTGATTGTGGCAAACTACTGGAGTTGCTTGGCTGCTTGCAAGTTGTCTGTTACACTGACGTGGTGCCTTTCTTTGCTTTCTTAGCAAACACGGACGGATTTCTCCTGGGATGGCATCAATGTGAGTATGCAGTGTGTCACTTCTCAAATTTCTAGTCATAGGAGGACCAGGATTTGTCTGACATTGGATACAGTGGAGGCCAGAATGGGAACATGGCTGAAAGTCCTTAGTGCTGCTGAAATTCTGGGAGTTGTCTCTAACTCAGAGGATGGTGATAGATTTTGTTTGCTTCTGAGTCTTTCACTGTCTGGCAGGTATTTTGATCTGTAGGTGGCTGTTGAATTGCTTTCATCCTTTTGGGGACAAGTGTGTGCCATTTCATATGTTCTGTTTTTGAGATTTCTGGGCACTGCTACATAAGGAAGGTGTCTGTCCAGCATATTTAAAAAATAGTAGTCCTTGATTAGAGCACCATTTGATTTTCTCCAGGAGTTTGGGGGAAATGTCTCCCTCATTGTCAGTTGCACACAGAAGTAACAGAATTCTTTATGTCTCCTGGGGTAGATGGTGAGTACCAGTTAACTTCACTTAAAAAGCAGATGAGAAACAAGCAAACACTTTAATTACACATGTTCCTTTTGCTCTTAATACCTGTGCCATGAAAAAAAAAAAGGTTTTTTTTTTTCTTTTTCACTAATGCAGAAGCAGCATCCTGAGAAAGGAATAATGCGTATTTGTTCTACTGGACTTTTTAAAAGGGTACTCATAAAATATTGTAACATAAGTTAACTTTATAGTTTTGTACACTTGGAAGGCCAGGATTAGCAGCTACATTTTGAGTACTGTGTTTTCAAATTCCAGATTCTTTCGAAACTTTTAAAATGCATGTAGCTTTCTTCTTTACTGTGATTTGAGAGCACTTGGGACATTGAATATAATTTTAAACTAATTCTCACCTCTTTCATTGTGGCACTTATGGCTTGGGATCTTTTGTCTAGGATCAGTTACAGAAATAAATTGTGTTGGAAAATAATGGTGCATGCAGCAACTGTCTAGAAGACTTGTCTTTTTTTTTATCTCATTGCACTTATGTCTAGCTGAAAGCCAAGCACACAAGGTCATGTTTCCTTAAAGAAAGCAGAAGACAGTTTCCTTACTTGCAGTTTGCCATTTTCCAGCCCATACAGAATCCATGGAGCTCTTTTGTGAGGCAGCTCTTAGCCAGTGTAATTCCATAGATCTTCTTTGGTACCTAAGCTGGATCATGAATTCCCTTCCCTTCCCATTCATTCCTGCCTTCATGTCACAGCTCTTCAACCTTGCAGTAGTGGGAGCCCTCTGCAATTTACTTTCTTTTTTTTGATGGGTTCCATGAGGCAGCTCACAGCACAGCCCCCAGGCTCTCCTGGAACAAGTGGGTGGATACTGAGCAGGAGCACCCAGGCAGGAATGACCAGTGGGGGCATAGATGGACTTTCTACAGCAAGCTTCATCACCAAAGGAAATGCTTCATGGAACAAGGGCTGTGCTCTCACTTTTTACTGTTCTTCCTCTGCTTTCTGATTTCTTCAGCTCACGTTACACACGGCACGTTCCTGCCTCCACAGTTACAGGATGCCTTAGCTGCTGCATTTACACTCAGTTTCCAGAAAATCTCACCTCTCATATTTTGGCAACTGACTGGAATTATACACATTGTGAGATCTTTACAATGCCTTCCTTTGCCTCCAGTTATTTCACTGCCCAGTTACTGCTCCACTCACTTTTTGTGAGGGCTGCAGCTATGTCCAAGTGCTTGTTTTCTGTCAGGATTTAAAATTTCCAGTGTCATAGTCACTACTTTTGAGTATCCTTGTGTTTGAAACATTCTGGCCTTGATTTTCAGAGAGGTTGAAATGAAGAGCAGAAGCAATGTTTATTTAGCCCTTGTGAAAGTTAAGCCTCCTATGCAATGCCTGGCATCTCTGAAGAAGCCTGATGAATTCATCTTGAGAGATTATTTTTGTGATGATGTTTGTGACGGCTGCCTGTCCCAATAGTGCCCTGTCCTTGTTATTCAGGGACTGAGGATAAAATTAGAAAAGACAGTCAAGAAAATTAAGCAGAGCTGTAGACCAAATTTCTTTACAGATGTAGGTGCTTGAAACAGGACTCATCACTGATACAGTCATGATCACTATAAAGTACCAAAAAATTGGTAGTATGATGCATATATGTTACATTACTGTGGCTTGCCTATTGCACTGACGGCTCTCCACTACAACATCCCTGAATTGTCCAACAGCCATGTCTTGCATCTCTAACAAAGAGTTGGGAATGGTGCAGTGTGTCTGTGGAGGGCTGGCAGCTGCCAACGGGAGGCTTCTCACAGGCTCTTTCTGCCTCTTCCTCTGGCCTTGCCCCAGTCAGTCCCAGTGCTGTGCAATAGCCAGTCCTGGTTAAATAGCCTCTCATTTTCCTTTCCTTCTTTTGTTCTTACTGCTTGCTTCTGCTCCTCATCTGCCAACTACCTACTGTTTTCTCACTTCAATTCACTTCCTTTTTTTCCTTCCTGTATATCATTTCTTCATATTCTCTCTCTTTTCAGCTCTCCATGGAAGATACGACCTCCATCCTTCCCAAGCTGAAACGCAACTCCAATGCTTATGGGATTGGGGCTTTGGCTAAATCATCTTTCTCTGGTGAGGTCCTCAAAATTTGACTTTATCCTTAGCAGCTTCTCTCCACAGGCCTTTGTGCCTCTTCCCATATCTCTCTGTCACTCTCGCAACTGCTCCTTTCTGGCTTTCGCCTTTTCATGGCCTTAGAGGAGTCTCCACCACCGTGGTTCTAAATATAGAAATCTCACGGCTGTTGCCCTTTTAAAGAACAGATTTGTCTTACTCCTGCTGGCTTCTCACTGTGCACCCCTGCTCAGACATCTTCAGTTGCTTCCCCTCAGTCTTGGGTTTAACCCCATTTTCTGTTTCTTAGTTCGTTCCAGGCTTCATCCTTCATGCCCAGCTCTATCCTAAATGGATTCTAGGCAAGGAAGGAAATGGTCTTTCCTATTTGGGGTTCCCCTTTTTCCCCCTTCTGAGAGTTTGTCCAGGGAAAGATGGAGAAACTCCCCTGGAGAGTGATGCAGTGAGAGGTGGGAGACCCAGCCCTAGTCACGCATCCTGTCAGGACAGGAGGGGAGAAGCTCCGCTTGTAAGAGAGGTAAAAACCCCGTCGGGCAACGCCGGAGCTGTGTAATAGCCCTGCCTTGTTTCCCAATGTCTGGCCCCTTAGGGATATCTCGCAGCATGAAGGACCACGTGACGAAGCCGACGGCCATGGGGCAGGGCCGCGTGGCGCACATGATCGAGTGGCAGGGCTGGGGCAAGGCGCACAGCCAGCAGCAGCAGCGCACGCACGAGAGCGCGCGCAAGGACGCCGACGCCTACTCGGACCTCAGCGACGGCGAGAAGGAGGCCCGCTTCCTCGCAGGTAGCCCTGCCTGCTTCCTGGCACCTGGCTCGGGTTGGTTGGGGTGCCCCCAGAGAGGAACCCCTGAGAGATTCCGAAATGCAGAAGCTTGAGCAAAGCGCTCGGGAAGGGCTGTGGCTGAGGTAGAGGGAGACTTGGGTGGTTGGGATATTGCCAGCGGAATGCAAGGTGAGGAGGGTGAGGGCCAGCTGTGGGTGATGGGTGTTGCTGAGGTAGGACCAGAGCGGGACAGTGTGGCCAAAAGATGGGGTAAAGGATGATGGCGAGAAGTGGAGACTTTAAGGCATCTTTGCTTCCCTTCCCTGTCTCCTTTGGCACAGGGGTGATGGAGCAATTTGCTATTTCTGAAGCGACTCTCATGGCCTGGTCCTCCATGGATGGTGAGGATGTGAGTGTAAACTCAAATCAGGACAACCCAGCAGGCAACTACTCTGAGAACTATCAGGAGCTGATGGAGAGCCAAGGTGAGCTCCAGTGCTTCTTGCTAATCTTAAGACATCCCCTTGTTGCTCTCTTTTGCTCTACCCTGTTTTATTCTGTAGCCCCAGTCAGATCGGCTAGAGTCATCCCTGTTTGTGGAGCTGTCTCCAAGGAATCTAATCTTAGCAGTGAATTTCCAAAGCCCAGTTCCTTTTGCCTTTTTGGAGCACAGCTGCGGAAAGCTACCAGCTCTTACAGTCAGTTGTGGGTATCGAGGTCACCTGCCGACTGCCCGGAACTGTTTTCTCTTTGCCTTCATTCCCTCTAAAGGATTCACCCACCCCGTGCAGTACATTGCCATGCTCAGGCACACGGGCTGCCTGGATGAGCCGGCCTGGCCTAGGGAGAGTGTCTCACTGTGTGTTGTTTGCCTCCTTTGGTTGCAGAGCACATGGCCCAGACGCAGTATGACAGCTGGCCTCACTCCTACGTCTCGCAGGGCATGTACTGCCTAGGATCCTCCGACGCCTGGGAGGCCAGTGACCAGTCCCTCATTGCCTCCCCAGCAACTGGCTCCTACCTGGGCCAGAATTTTGATGAGTCCCAGACAAACCTTCAGGAAAGCATTTTGCTCCAGAGCAGCTTTCTCCAGCAGCAGCAGCTGCAGCAACAGCGGCAGGAGCAGAACTTCATCCAGAGCACGGGGCTGGTCCACGTGTGGCCCCTGCAGACTGCTCAGGGTGGGGGTGGAGCCGAGTCCAGCACGTACATGGAGGACCACATTGAGGATGAAGGGAACCCAAGGCTGGAGAAGGCTCCTCTCCTAAACAAGAAGCCCTCTCCGGAGGAGGATGATGCAGTGTGCCGGGACCTGGAATCTTTGTCTCCTCGAGAGGAGATGGAACATGCTGCACTGAGCCGCAAAGTCTCAGATGTCACCTCCTCTGGGGTGCAGTCCTTTGATGAGGAAGAGGGAGAAACAAACAACTGATGCTTTCTGTGAAGTACTCATCATTGCTGAACAAAGAGAGGGGTGGCAAGGAATGCGATTACAGGGATTCTTCTCTCCAGCTCCCCATATTTCCAAGCAGACACACCTTCCATTCCTGACATTTAATTATTTTTTTAAACGAGGAAAATCTCAAAGTGATTGACACATAAAAACTTTTTCTTCCCCTCCCCCATGGACACATATTTTGGATTTTCATTGCTCTGGGCAACATGTGATGTGCTTGGAGAGATCTGGATTGGTAAATAATTTCTAAATCTTTTTAATACAAAGTCTTGGCTGTGGATACAAACTCTTCTGGTACTGGGGATGTGGCTGATGAGACAGGCTTGGTGTAGGGAGCAGCTTTGTGGCTAGAATTCATCTTGGCAGAATGGACGTTGCTCTGTGGACATGGCCCCCTTCTATTTTGTAGAATATATGAATATAAACTGGTTTAAAATGAAGCTGTGGCTTTGCAGATCTAGATTGCACTAGGGTTGGGATTGTGGCTGATGAGGAGGATCAGGCCATGACAGAAGTGCTGTGTAACCAGATCCTCAGTAGCACCTTGATGCAGAGCTGTAGGGTTGATGGTACGAGCGGTGCTCCCGGGGCCGGGGCTGTGCTGCCAGAGTGGCTCTGTGGGCACGGCTCTGCTGTGGCATGGAAAAATGGGTGCAGATACAAATCTAACCCTGCTCTCAGATATTCATGCTTTGGTCTCTTTCATTTGTTTGTTTCTCTCTTTGACATTTCTGCCTTCCCAGGAGCTGGCAAGAGTGGTGTGTCCTTTTGGCAGTGGGCACTGGAAGCCAGTGGAAAGGACATTTTCAGCTACGGAGACAGTCATAAAAAGCTGACTCTTGCAGGGGGCTTGAGGACATGCCCATCTTGGTGCTGCTGCTGTGTCCTTCTGTCTTTTCCTTGCCAGCAGAATGGGAAGACCCAGAGTGTAGGCAGCAGGTCCAGGAACAGTGTGTACAGCTATGAGATGACAGATACCTAGTTTACATTAGAGTTTTCAGTTTTTGCACTTTTTTTTAGCCTTTTTATATTCTGGATAAGCGTTCATAACGAAGCAGTTAGTAATGGGAAAGGCCTGTACTCCAGACATGACTTAACAGAAATACTGCACCTCTCCCATTTCTGCCACTCCTGCAGTGCCAAATATAGCTGGATGAAAAGGAGTGAGAGGAAATTTTCTCCTCCTATTTGTCTTTTTCATTTTCCTGCCTATGTTTTCTTGTTTTGTTTTCCTACCCCCAAGCAGTGTAAATAATGCTCAGTACTTGGTCTGTTTGTTTTTCCCTCCCATCTCTTTTTTAGGTGTGGAGAAAGCGGATTTCAGGACTTTTCCCATATTTGTACGGGGTATATATTTTTTGTTTAAAAAAAACATGATTCTCTGATTAGGGGGAATTTGGTCTCTTGCAATTCCTCGCCATTTTTTCACAGACCTCCTTTTGGGAGGGAGAGGTTTTGAAAGGAAATTGTTTCACTTTCAGCTCTCACCAGAAAGTAAAGAGGGGCAAAAGCAAAAATTGTATAAGGTTATTGATTTTTGCTGGAGGACTGAACAGAACCAGCAGAGATTACCCAAGTGCTGAGTTTTAATTGCAAGACCTCTTGCAGAGAAGCATCAGCAGAGCATGGGTGTAGATCATATGCTGGATCTTATGAGCAGGAATTTGCCTGGACACTGCCATACTGTTCCAGGAGCAACTCTTTCTCACTTACTCTGACTCATATTTGCTCTGTTTAATTCATGATACGTTTGTCTCTTCTTTGCCTCCTCTTCAGGCTTGGTGTGTTTTTTGGATGACAGGAGAGTGATACATGCTTCTTTCCTGCTTCAGGTTCAGTTCCTGCATATTTTCAGGGAAGAATGTCTAAGGCGAACAAAATGTGACTGAAGGAATATCATCAAGTCTCAGAGTTTAGACAGCTCCTGGCAAGCAAAGCAAATTATGTCCAGGAATTGTGAAAAGTAGGAATGGGACTCTCAGGAAGAACTTTACACAAATCAGCTTTTTCCCACTGACACAGGCAGCTGCAAAAAGAGGGACTCCTTTTTCAATACCCAGGTCTTTGCAGCCAAGTCCGCTTCAAGCAGATCTGTCTTCCCTCTCTGTTGCACCTCTAAGTGAAAGACCTCTGGGATGTTCAAGTTACACTGGTAATTTGGTGTAGGTAAGAGAGAAAAGTTTTTGTGACCCATCTTTTTTTACGTGTTTGCTTGATCTCGCTTCCGTCTTTCTGAGGTCACTCTTCTCCTGAATGATCAGCTTTCAATATCTCTTCAAAGATGTTTACACATTCAGGTACTAACCTCCCCTGGACAGAAAAGCTTGATAAAAATGATCTATAGTTCTTGCAGGGCCAATGGTAGCTCCTTGTCCTGAACTGGCTTGGGTCCAGCTGTGGAGCAGGGCCTGGGAAATCACACTAGCCAGAAAAGGGAGATGGGGCAAGTGCCAAGAGCACTTCAGCAGATGAGTAAATGAGTAAGTTTAAAGCTATTTTTATTTCTCTTTTGAAAAGTCTTTAGGGAAACAAAAATGATTGGGTGTGTACCTTTGTGGGAGATTTGGGTGGCTTGTTGTTTCTCTCTCCAAACCATTTTGTTCCCATGTGCCTCTCCAGGACCAATCGGGATGTTTACAGTAACTTTCAGAGTAGCTTCTGATGATCCCTTTGTGTTGTTTACAGGACTGGGACAAGTGGGTCAACTTGTCCAGGGCTTCTTTTTCTTTCAGATGGACATGTGGTACATTTACTAAGATGTCTGATTGATGTGTAAAAGATATACCTTATCTCCATGGAAAGCAGTGAAAGGGAGTTATCTACATAAGGAAAGGTGTGAAGAAAATTGCCCATACAGAAAATTCTGTGGAGTCCAATAGGAAGAGAAAATCTGTAGATTCTTCTAGCCTCTGTGGAATTGGGATAAAGAATTATACCCTGCTGTATAGTTCCATAACCTGTTGTCTTAGAAACCTGTAGAGAGCCTCATTCTCTGTGAATGCAGACTCGTTTGAACACCACTCTGTGTAAAAAACCTTCCAGCTTACCAAATTCTGTTGTTTTTTTTTTTTTTTCATAAATGTCTTAACATTCTGTGAACAATAAAATTGCAGCCTTTTCCTGAAAGAAAGAAAAAGGCTGTTTTCCATACCTCTCCACAGTCTAAAAGAGCTAATTGCTAGGAGTCTGACTAGAGAGAGCAGGTCTTCTTGTCCACACTTGCCACCCGAGTGAGCAGCCTGAGCTGAACTGGAAAGGCAGTTTGAATCTCTTTGAAAGTGGAAAATTGTTTGTGTAATCTGGCCTTTTCTTACATAACAGGCCTACTGCCTGTGTGTATCCAATACCAGAGAGAGAGAGACCTGGAACCTCCTGTAGGTTTCCCAGAAAAGCTGTTATTATATAGATACATCTATTCAAGCATATGGGAGGCACAGGTGCTCTGTGAGCGAAATTTGGCCTGCAGTCCCTTTATCCTGGTGAGGAGGGATGAGTTGGAGAGAGTCCAGCCAAACAGTCAGAGCCCAAATTGTGTTTGTGAGGCTGTAAATAAGAAGGAAAGGTGAGCTCAGTATCCTTGATCTGCAGTTACTAAGAAACTGAGCTCTGCTGTTTGTTGCCACAAACCCATTATGAAGCAAAGCTGCACTACAGAAAATTTTGGATATTCTTGAAGTAGTGGAGATAGAAGATTCCCATCTTTCCACCAAGCCTTTGTGTTCAGTAGGAACTTGTTGAAATTACTGTGCTAAACATGAAATAAGGCTTAACCAGAAGTGACCCTCATTTAAAATCTTCTACTGGAAGAAAATTCTCTCTTGTTCCTTCTCCCATGATTGCTCATACCTGATTAGTTATACTCTTTCATAAGCTTTTCTTTTATATAAATCTGAAGCTTCCTTTACAAGCCTTCTGGGTTCTCTTCAATTCCATTACCTCAGGCTCTGGGACAGAGAAGTTCATCTGCTTCTTTCAGTTTCTGTGCCTCTAAATCATCATCTTCTTTTGGAAAGCTGCTGACAAGTCATCCACTTGCTTTCCCCCTTAAAAAATGGTAACATCACCTTTCAAGACATGGCTTGGTGCAGAGAACAGTTTAGCCATGCTTCTAAGCTGATCCAGCGGTGAGCTGCTTTGAGGGAAGAGGAGCTCTGCTCTGACCATGCTCACCTCCCACAGCCCTTGGGAAGGTGCTGCTGCACATCTGGCCCACACCAAGCCAGAGACTTTTACCCTGCTATGAAAGTGAAGATGGAGGAGCTGTGAGCAGGGGCAGAGAGAGTGATGTTCTCAGCAGCTGGCCGTCCTTTATATCAGGTTGGAGAAACTGGGAAAGTGCACTTTGAAATGGCATCTTCATGATGAGTCTAAGCTGCTCAAAAGAGCTGTCCTGCCTCCTCTCTTCCACCACCACCAGCTCTGTACTTCTACTGCCTATAAAACACCAGCACTAACACTCATTTGGCTGCTCAGGAACTGGCCCCATTGAAAACTAACCCAGTCCCCTGCCTAAATAAAGGTTTCAGTGGGATGAACTCTTCATATTGCTTCTCTTGGTGAGGCAGGCATCACTGAGGGCTAGTGAAATGTGTAGATGGTCATGTGGAAGACTGGTTGCAGATGCAACTTAAATTGGCTTAAGCTGATTGTGGTATGTCTGTCTGAAAAGAGTAAGACCCACTGGGGTACCAGGAAGGACATTATTCCCCATTTTCTTCTTTAGTGTTTTCCTTGGAATTTTTAGTATGCCCTTCCTCGATTTGGTCTTTGTTATTTATGGCCTGTTGTTTCCCTCACTGTTCCCTTCCACAGGCCCCTTTGAGGTAAACCCTGGAGACTGGGCAGAAGGACATGAGTAACTTGATATATGCATGAAATTAATAAAATTAACATGCACAAATCGTGTATGCACTCAGTGATTATTCCCCCTGGCAGCTAAAGATACTGACAAGTCTTACCCTGTAATTGCAAGAGGGGAGACTTGTTGAAGAGTGAAGCATAGCTGTTGGAAGGGATATTTATCCCTATTTTCAGGCCAGTTCCAGTCTAATATGAGATACAGAAGAGTGCTTCCCTCCTAGGCAGAGCCTGTGCGTGCTGAGCCAGATGTGCACTGTGTACAGCAGCAGTGAAAGATGTTCAGTGTAGCCCTGGAGAACTGGAGAAGGAAAGTGTCATGCCTGTTTGACAGAGGTAGGAGGTGTTGTGATGAGGCAAGGGTGTGTGCAACAGCACAGGCCTGTGCACCACTGTGTGTGGCAGAGAGGGAAGGACATGGAGAGAAAGGCTTGGAAAAAGGTCCAGAAAAGCTTGATGTCTTTTGTTTACACAACGCAGGTAAGAAGCTTCATGGCAAGCTCCCAGCAGAGTGGACTGAGGTACAGAATTGCTATACCAGCTGTAAGTCCAGGATTGTTGCAGCTTATGGTACTCCTTAGTCCGAGCCACACTTTTTTTATTTTTTAAGACAGTGATAGGAAAGAGACCTCCCTGAATTTGGGTACCTGCTAGCTTCTTCTTCGTTGTCTTCAAAAAACAGTTCACATTGTGCTTCGTTCTTCAGGGAAATTTTATGAGAAACACACAAAATAAGAACTTACTCCTTGCCCAAATGAAGTTAGTGTGAGTTCTGATCTCACTGGAAAGCCAAAATACCTAAATTCAGCTTAGTTTGCCTTAACTGTTGTATTGATAATTGCCTAGAAGGAGAAGCAAACTCAGATAACCTGCCTCTAAATGCTACAAAAAGCAGAGCAACGTTGGCAAAGTCTAAGCTCTTCCTTCTAATTTCTCCCAGGTGGATTTTCCAGCGTTCCTTGTTCAGACAACTCTGGCATATCTTTTAAACTAGTTGTTTGACTTTTTCTAAAAGAAAAAAAGAAAAGAAAGGAAAGAAAAAAAAGATAATTCCAATACAGAGATTATCAGCAGCTTACAGCTAGAAAAATGTAAATAAATAATACTTTCATCTTTGATTTTCCTCCCCTGTAGCAATCTGACAGGGAAAGATTTCTATGCCATGGCTCAGGGAAAGGAAAAATAAACAGGGAAAATGTGAGTAAAATGGTGCCTATTAGAACTAAATGTACGTGTAGGACAGCCTACAGTCATTAAAGCACAGTCTCAAATACGATTGCAAGCTGTAAAGTCAATGTCAGGTGCCTCTTTTGTACCATAGGCTTTTCCCAGGCTGAGTAGTAGTGAACCTGTGCAGAAGCAGAAGAGCTGGACTTGTGTGCCAGATCAGTGTCTGCCTCTGTCTCAGAATATGTCGTGGAGCCTGGGGGCACTGTGCTCCCTGAGCAGCACAACCAGCTCCATGGAATGGCTGGGCTAAGGCAGGAGGGTTACCAGGTTCACAAATGGACACGGAAGATCTGCGCTTGCAACATCAGGGTCTATTTACATCCTTGCACTGACATTTTCCCCAGCATAGGCAGACCAAAGTGTTATTTTTTCCTTGGAAATGAAAAGAAGCTCTCTGTCAGTGTTGGTCTGCACAAAAGAAAAGAAATACGTGCTGTATTTTTCCGGTGCAGATACACATTGTTGGAAGAGGAAAAATTTAGTCAGGCCGTGATTCTGAGAAAGAGCATGTTTACTGAAACTGTAAAGACTCGTTCAAGAATGTTTTCAGTGCAGATACCACAGAATCACAGAATGGTTGGAAGGGACCTTAAAGATCATCAAATCCAACCCCTCTGCCATGGGCAGGACCTACCCACTGATGTGTAGTAGCTGCTGTCTTCTGGGAAGAGAGGGGTTGCAGTGTTCTGTGGAAAGAATGCTCCTGCTAGGATCTTCCTCATCTCCTTCAGCTGGGGACATTTTAAATGCCCTCTGAAACCGAGTCTTGTTTTTGCTTTCCCATAAGGGATCAAATGTCCATGCTTGCAAGACAAAAACATCTAAAAAGGCTTTTCTCCATTATGGAAACATGATTGTGCATCAAGATTTGCTTCTGATAAGATAAAGGCATGTAGTCCAGATTCATTGGCCTTCTGGATTCATTTTCATTGGGCATGGAAATCCAGTCATGACTGGATTGGAGGCCACAAGGTTAAGAACCCTCTTCTAGAGCTCTGCCATGTTCCCATGAGGCAAGTGTAGGTGGATTTCCCTTCTTTACAGATACTGCATGCTTGAGCAATGTAGCAAGCCAAAAGCTCTTTTGCAGGTATATATTCTTGTTTGGCTTTAATTTTTCTTCTTTGATTTGTGGATGCTGTGCATGATTGGAGGTCGCTGGGAATCCCTACACTATAAAACTGGAACTCAAAAGTAATTTTACAGGGAACAGGATTCCTCTTGTTCAGCTCTTTTCAGACGTGGGTGGGTACAGGCAGAGGATTTGGGAGGTGTGAGGGTGGTGGATGGGAGTCTCAGGGGTGGCATGAGGAATGGATTTCTGAAGCATGTGTAAAAAGAACTAAAGGCTTAGGTCTTCAAATGTTGTATTCTCAGTATCTGAAACTCCTTTAGCATAAGGGTATGGGACAATGGAGGTTGCTGCAAAGCTGTTTTCAAGGGCTTCCCCCAAGCCTGTACGTGTTTTCTGTAGCGGGGAGGCTGCATGGGGATTGTCTGTATCCTTTTCAGCTAGTGTTTACAGCGGTGCATTGATGTTTGGGGAGAAGGTACTGAATGGAAGTAAAACAAAAAGGGTAAGGGACCCACTACTGAAAGCTTTCATCCTTACATTGTCCCACACTAGCCCTTAATAACTAAAATGAGTCTGATTTGCCTTTGGTCTTCCAGCTCCAAAACGTTTGCCTGAAAATTTTTGTTGGATATACTTCGCATGTTTTGATAATGTGACTTATGAGATAAACTCTTCTACAAAGCTATATATAAATACATCCATGTGCAACCACCTGCATACATGTGCACACATTACATATAGACTTAGAGAACTATATGGCACTACACACCTCCATGCCTGTACGTGGCAGCAACCACAGTAAAGGAGGGGAGGTAGCTCAAAATAGCATGTACAGTCCTTTATGGAGTTGTTATTAAACAGAATGTGGTCTTGCCCTCCTGGCTGGTGGAAGTGTTTTATTTCTGTGGGACTGGTTCCAGGGGAGTTGCGTCTCAGGAAGGCGGATCCTAGGAAGAGGGGGGTGGGTTTCAAGGAGATAGCCTGATGGAGCACATTGAAAAGGATCCATGGTGGCTTGGAGAAGCACCCCAGAGTAGGAAGTATCTGATTTCTCATTGAGAAAGAACATCACATGTTTGACTATACTGGGCTAAAATCTGATGTGTGTCTGTGACTACCAGGACATGTATCCTAGGCCAGATTTGAGGATAGAAAGCATCCCATCAACACAATCCTCTAATTCAGCACAGAGTGAGATTTCCTGTTCTACTGAGTAAGCATTTTCCAGGTGATACATACAAGTTTTGTGCCAATACTGGTGAGATGCAGACACATCTGACTCAAGAGTTGGACAGAAATTTCACAACAGCCCATTAGGACACAGAAAGGTGTCTGATGCTTTGGTTGTAAGAGGCACTGACATTGGGTAGCACGACTCTGGGTTCACATTTCAGTTTTAAATGCTTCTCAGCCCGCTGTCCTCATAGCAGACTGCGGAATTGGTCCACCCAGAGGGAAGGAAACATCTCTGCACTTCCAACACTGTTGTGTCATCTGCTTCTGATGCAGGACATGAGGTAGATCCAGTAGCTTGTGTGCCATAGTTTGTTTGCCATGTGAGACTTTTAAATTCCAGCCGTAAAAGGTATTATTTCCTTGTCAAGATACTTGTGCTTTTCAGATTCTGTTTCTTCCAGGAGCTAAGCAGTGTCTCTTGCCCTGCTCAAGGCATAGCATATTTTACAGCCAGGGCTATTGCACTGATTTTTGCTTTCTGTGTTCTATTTGAATTTAATTTGCTTCTTTCCAGTTTACCTGCTTTTGCTACCAAATAGATTGCCACCCACCACTTGGTATGTATGTCTGCAGAACTACATTCATAGAATTAATTGGGACTTGCATAAGACACACTTACTTAACTGCTTTAGGTTTTTGTTCATTGTTTTTGAGGGGTTTTTAAAATTTTGGTTTTGTCAGTCCTTGTAAGTCTTCCCTGTACTCTCTCCTGGTTTTGTGTGTGGTTTTTGTTTGTTTTGGTTTTTTGTTGTTGATATTGTTGATGTTGTGGGTTTTGGTTTTGGTTTTTTTTTTTTTTTTTTCTTTCCCCAAATGGCCTCTAAACTACTTTCTTCTTGAAATGTAGTGTGTCAAATGAAATCAGTTTATATGTTTAAGACTTGAGTCCCTGGGAAAACAAAATGTCTCTGGTCCTGGAAGTCATACCTCTGCATAGGAAAAATGCCTTTTTTTCTTAATTTCACATTTTGCTGCAAAGATGCTGTCCAGCTGCTGAATGTTTCACCTAAAAGAACTATTTTGTTATCATACCAGATTAGACTTACCCCTCAGTTCAGTTCATCTTCTCTGGATTTAGCTGCTTAGCCCCAGCATGAACCTTGTTCTATGCTATCTGCCTGAGGCTGTCATCTCCACTTTCTGCTGATTTCTTTGTTTAGACTAGATGGCAAACCTGCCATATGTTTCTCTCACGTTGCTGTTTTACAATACCTCATATGTTACTTCTAAGTGATTAATGAGAAGGGTAACTAAAAAGGGCATAAGAGCATTCTTGCTGTACACCTCATTGGATCTGCACTTTGCCAGCTGCAAGGATACTTTCTGCATGGTTCCTCAGACAGATCTTATCTTCTGTGCCAGAGAAATTGCCAGTTTGAGTTAAGCATAGGATTCTGTGACATGTTTGGTCACAATCCAGCCATCTCAGCTCCCATTTCTTTTCACAGCACTTTGCTTAAGTGCACTATAGAGGTTTGAGGGGGAAGAGAAAAACAGATTTTTTTTTTACATTTCAAATGTATTTCTCATAAAAATTCCATTACTGTCTTTTGCATTTGTTTCTGTGTGGAAAAAAACTGAAAAGCTTCTACCTTGAGTTTATGTGGCTTTAGTTCTGAGTATATCTCAGTATGCCTTGTAGCTTTCCCTTCTGTTCTTCCAGCTGAGTAGCCATTCAGTAAAGGGTCAGACACTAGCAGCATCTAGGCTGTTGCTCCTCTAAAGTAGGCAATTCACATTTTCATTTCTCTGCATTTTGTTTCATTTATGAATTTGCTACTGGACTTTTCCTCAGCTGGACATTGTCCTCCATATCAGGAGCAATTCTTCAAGTTGGCTAGATATGTTTCTGTAGCTGGTTTTACTACACAGCACAAGATGTTTGCACTAGCAGCACACTGAAAAGGCTGGAATGGGAGCAAATGCTCATTTGAAACTCCAGTGCTTGGACTAGTAATAAGTTTGGGTGAGACTTGACCTCATTTAGCCGTCACACTAATCCCACTAGTGTCCACAGTAGAGTCTTGTTTGTCTTGCAATGAAACTGCACTGGGACTTGCTGACATCCAGCAAGCTGAGGGAAGGAGAGATGTGGCTCAAGGCACAGGAAACTGAGTTGAAGAGTTTTCTGTTGCTGCACAGCCATGGTTTGACAGAGGTGATATTTGTGCGTGTGTGCCTGAGTGCACGTGCACAGGGTTGTCTGTCCAGTGGCTGGGACGACACACAAGCACAGCCTGTGGCTCACAGTCAGGACCAGTTTAAGCTTGTCTCCCACAAACACAGCATTAAAAAGTTTTGCATCACGTCTTAAGACCCTAACCCTAATGCTCAGGCATGGCTTTTATGTGTAAATTTTAATTACTGGTCTCTAGTGTTGATTATATTTTTATAAAAGCTGTGCCCAGGTATCTGCTTATGTGGCTATAGGCAACTTAGTGCTTGCTGTGACTGTATTTTTAATAGTGTGTGTTTAATTATACCCTTCCTGGGCTTGGACTAATTTGGCAAAGAGGGATCTTCTCTTGCTCAGCTGGTTTTTGCTGATCTTTTACTCTTTGGCCACAAAACACACACTTCTATACAGTATCTGCATAACTGGGCAGAAGGGGGATGTTGTTTTTATGGACTCTGTCTCTCTGTTTCTGCCTGTACTAATTGTTTTTGCCCATAGGCTTAGAAAACTAGAATTTCCTTAGTCTCAAATGGCAACCAGAAATGTTCCTTTGTTGAGGCAAATCTTTCTTCTTGTTCAGTAGTTCATCCCCTTGTGTTTCCTCTTTCATTCAGCTCATGGCCAAGTCTCTTAGCCGTGTCATACCTACCTAAAGCCCCGCTTGTTGTCTTACCATCCTTAAGTCTTCCCTATTTTTATAAATTCTTTACATTGATTTAAAAACAAGACTCTGCATTTAAAAACAAGACTCTGCTTTCACCCTTAAGTGCCATGTGAAAGGAAGAGTTTGGTTTTTTGCTAGATGTGAATTTCTGTCTGGATGGGAAGACCTCACAGCTGATACAAACTCTGGGGATATTTTGGGTTGAGAAAAAAAGGTTTTTCCCTGTAGCTAATAAATCTGTGCTATTTGGATAGGATGGGAGATGCAGGTTTTAGAGTGACAGATCAGTGTGACTTTGTTTGCTGGACAAAGCTTTCAAGTTTAAACTTTGAGGAGGTGTAGTGGGATAGCCTGAGAGGGCACAAGCCTAAAAGTCCCTTGACAAAGGTAGACTTAGTATTATTTTACTGCACATTTTGCACCTATTAATGTACTTGGCAGCAGCTCAGTGAAGATTTTATTGATAAGATGGAAGTGGAAACAACTTCAGCCTTTGCAAGCCATCTTTGCAGAGTGTTTTTTGTCCCATCCTGGCTCCTTACACATTTTCATGTATGAATAAAGGTGAGAAAATGGTGCAGATGGATGCTGCTTCTGTTCCATGGGTGGAGGCAATACCTGGAATGGATCTTGAGTAGTGTCCACAAAGAGCAGCAGTTACATCCACCTTTCAGCTCCCCCCCAGAGAGCAATCCTGCTCCTCACAGTTACCCAGGGACAGCTAAAGGCAACAGGAGTGGAGAGGTACCTGTGTGTGCATGTGTGGGCACACGTGTGTTCTCTTGCAATCTCAAGTGATGAGCCTCAAGAAGCTTTCCAGGTTAGCCAGTGTTTCACTCCCCAAGCCTCTCCATGTGCATCATTTTTTGTTCCAGCTTCATCTCCCCCAGCTCACAATCTGTCTGTCATGACTCACACACTCGCTGGCTTTGATTTAGACTCCCATCTGCTTTCTCAGCCAGTCACATCCCAGTTCTTCTGTAACACACTGTAGGAGAAGTGTGGGACTGGAGCAGAGCATATCTCTGTATTCAGGAGAGAGCAGGGGGAGGTGTGCTGACTCCAGCCTCAAAGTTTCTCCTTGTCTCATCTGTCTCAGTGGAAGCCTGTGCTTAAGCTGTAAAATATAAGCCTGCACAGTAAGGCTGGGGATGACTTGGAGAAACTCATCCTTCTTGGGTGTGCTTGGACCCTCAGACCAGATTTGGTCTCAGTGTTGTCACTCACTGGATATTTATGCTTTTGTAAAAGGAATGTCCTTTCTCCTCTGCTTATATAAGGGACTATCACAATTCCCTGAGAGAAAAAAAAAAAAAAAAAAGGAAGCAGTTGTTTTGCCTCTTCCCTGCAGGCAGCAGAAGGTGACACAAAGGTAGTGGGGAGGCCATGCTGATGCCTGGCAGACACAAAGGTGCCCCTCTGGTGGAGCCAAGCAGCTGTTGTGTGCAAGGGACCTGCCCTCAGATCACCACTGTCTCCTCACAAGGACAGGGTGGCTCCCAGAGCACAGACCATCATCATCATTAAGGCAGGACAGGCTGTCCCCAGTTAGCTTGTCAAGGGTGATCTTGTGCCTGAAACAGAACAGACCTGGTGGGCTCTCAACTCCAGACAGCAAGAATAAATTTCTCTCTCTGCAAGAGACTAGCAGGGAAGATTTCCTTCTACTGTAAGCTTGTCACAGACTCTCCCACCCATAAGCATCATCAGAGAAGAATTGGTGCAAGGTCAATCCTTGGAATTAAAGCCAGGAGGGAATTTTCCTTTGGTGGCTGGGTTAGAAGTAATGGTATTTTTGACTTGCTCCTGAGACAGCTTATGGAAAATCACGTGTTAAAGTAGAACTGGTCACTCTAAGTTAGATAATGCTTTACTAATATCAGGAAGGGGAATGAGATTACCCCCAAGAATGTATTTTCAGAGCCTGGATTTCTTCTCTGTTGCTGATAAGTGGAAACACATCTAATAGGCTGCTTGGGACTGCACCTAAGTGATATGAGGCACCAAAAATATGGTAGGAGAAGATGTAGACTTAGAAGAAGCTGCAGAATACACAGAATTTGGTTTTGCCTGTTTACTGAGAAAACCTCACAAGAGCGGTGAATTAAACAAAGCAGCACCTTACCTTTGGATGCCAAGGTTTTGCATGCATGACACGAACTGACAAGACGTTTTTTTGCAAGATGCAGATCTGCTCCAGATTTAGAACTGGAATACAGAGGGATGCTGCAGACAAGGGTTGAGGTCTCTGCTGTTAGTCACAACAGAGACAAGCTGGCAAAAGTGAGAGCTGGAATTCTCAGATCTGAGGTATGCAGAAATATGTGGAAAGCAGGCAGGGTAGAATTACCAGGAAAAGAGAGCAGGAGTTTTCAGAAAGAAACCTGTTTTCAAAGTGTAGAAAATGTGTCTTCCCTCTGCTGTATTTCTTGGCAGCCTGCTAACACTCCATAATTATTTTTTTTCTTGAGTTCTTATATTTTAAGACTATAACTGTGGAAAATTGTGAACAGTGATTCAGAGAGACAAACAGTTATTTGAAATATAGGTACCTACATGCTGTTTTACTCCTCTTCCCCCAGCACTGAGGATGCCCTCACTTAAAGATTTTCCCATTCTGTTTCAAAATTTCAGAGATGATGGGAAAACAAAGAAGCTTTTTTCTCTTCCAGTGTTTTCTAAAGCCTTGGCTGAATTCAAGACATGAGACATGCACCAAACACTTCCCTCCCATCTGTTTTTAGGGCATGGCTCAGCTATAGGACAGAGGAGAAGCTCCTAACTGCATCCCCATCCAGGAAAATCCCAGAGTAAAAATTGAGAAAGAATAAAAATGTTCTACATGGGAATGTTTGGGGGGGGTTGCAAGATAAGAGCCAGTGAAAAGGAGCTGCAGCAGCATGGACAGGGTGGCAGTCAGAAGCGGCAGTATGCTTCTAGGCTGGAGGTCTGGCTGTGGTACACTGCTGCATGCAGGCCTGGTAGAGCCGGAAGGACGGCACCAGTGGTGAGTGAGAGCTGATCCTCCTCCCCTTTCCACATGGCAGATTGACCCAGGGCATCCTGGCTGTGTCAGCAGTATCCATGTCCTGTTACAGTGTGCTCTGCCTGCATCAGGCTCCTTGCAGTCCAAATCTGACACCTGCACACGCCCCAATAGTCCAGCAGCCCAACAGTCTGCCCAGAGGGAAAGCATCAGAAGAAAGGGTCAGTCTGATGTCCCTCCTCCCAGCTGAATCGTTCCTCTGTGGGGATTGCAAAGAACATCCAAAAGCTTCTCTTGGAGGAGCAAACGCAAGAAGACTGGCTCACTGAAGAGTGTGATGGACTGCTACCCTCACACCAGCTATAGGGGAACATCATCTTCATCATCCTCATCTTCATCCAGGTCAGTGGTACGTAGGTTTATGTCCTTGAGGATGTCTGAGATGTTTTCAGCAACTCGCCCTGTCATCTCCATCTCTTCCAGCTCGGTATCTGTGGCATAAGCAGAGCTGGGGACTTCCCCCTCTTCCTGTGAGTGTGAGGGCTGGGGGGAGTGTGAGCTGGGGGGCAGAGGGCTCTCGGTGCCCAGGTCTGCTGCTTGCTCTGTTGTCACCGTGCCGTTGTCCTCCCGGCCCCACGCCTGCGCGCCCTGCCCGACCTTGGCGGTGCTGGAAGTCCGGCTGATGTCGCGGAAACTGGCAAGGGGAGGTCGGAGACGGACCCCAGAACGGGTGGAACCCTCTATTGCCTTCTGGAGCTGAAAGAAGAGAAACACTTCAGAAATAAAAAACACGAAAGGGAGGCTGACCCAGCCCTACCCAGCAGAAGTTCATCTACTCCCCAGGGTAAAGGGAACACAAATAGTGTCACAGCTCTGCCTCTGGGGCCTGTGGAGATAATTTTTTACACTGGTGATGTAATGAAAAATTCCATGGTAAACAACAAATTCCACACCTCTTTCAGAAACAGTAATAGCCACTCAGTTAAGCGTGGCTATTAAGCCTGCACTCATGCAAAAGATGAACCTGTTAACATCCCTGTAAACAACACCTGCTGCCTCTGAAATGCAGTCATTCATTCCTTTACGTGGCTTCCAAAGAGCAGACTCAGAATTCAACACTGGACTGAAAATGTAGCACTTGCCGTTATATATATTCCCAGCTGGAACTCGCAGCACCTGTGAGTTACTGCAGTGATCCGCAGGACACTTGCAGTTATTGAGGAGGATGGCAGAGGATGTGTACTCACCTCTTCCAAAGCCAGCACTCCCCTCAGCTTCCCCATGCTGGTTACGTAGGCATGGCTGAGGCCCAGCAGTGAGAACAATGTGTGTGTCTAGGAGCAAAACCACAAAAGACCATCTCAGGGGCTTTGGAAATGGGCAACACAGAACTTGGTGCTAGAGCTGGGATTCAGGATTTAGAAATAGCAATCACAAAGGCACAAAACTGTGCAGTTATCCCAGTGAGAAATTACATCTTCCCTTCCCTTTTGTATCTGCCAAATGCTGCTCTTTGCTCCTTCTGCTGTGCAGCTGTAGTTGGGACTGTGCTGATGATGGAGAGCACATTCTCAAGGTCATTCTCATCCTGCAGCTGGTGGAGATTCACATACAACACAACACCCTGTGTTGTGCATTTGGAGACCTGTGCAGATCCTGTTTCATTTTGGGGCTGGAAACTGAACTACCATATGTAATGTCAAAAGCTGCTTAGGTTATTTATTGCAGTGCTTTCCTTATCAATAGAGGATCTCTTTTTTCTTGTCCCAGAATATTTTCTGTGAAAACTTAAGCTTGTTGCTGCTTATCCAGTGCAGTGAGAACACTGAGAACAGGTTATTCCCTTTCTCTTACAAAGTCTCCTTGAAAGGACAGATATCACACTGCTATCAGTCTTCTTTTCTTCAGCCTAAATATACCCCATTATTTTACTATTATTCACAGATCTGGGTTTCCAAAACTTTCCACATTTTCAGTGCTCATCCCTGGTTTATTTCCAACCTCCAGGTTCTTGAAGCTGAGCTCTAGCTGGACTTTACCTGTGGCCTTACATGAAATCATTCTGTCACAGCTAGTGTTTGACCTTTTTTTTAGCATCATGAGAAACTGAATGTCATATTCAAGTGTAAACTAGGAAAAATCTAATTTCTCAAGAATAAGACATTTTACTCTAAAGTAAAAGAAAATCAAAGAAAAGAAAACCTGGTTAAATATAGCTTGGTCATGATAAATTTTGGTATTCTTTTCATTTTCAGTTGTCTCACATTTAGCTCTAACTGTGCATATTTCACATAGTTTGATTATTTATTCCTGGGTTTTTTGGTTTTGGGTTTTTTTGTGCGTCCAAGTTAAGTTGATTTGTCTGTTATTTCAGAGTTTCTCACTTGCTCTTCTGTATGACAGGTATGAAACTTTCCCCATGATCAGCCTTTTGGTATAATTTTTTGTAAGCCCATATTCTCAAAGATAAATGCTAGTGGTTTTCAGATTACTTCACCTACCCCTTCAGAAAACTCATCTGAACTACATGCTAGCTTATTCTTATTTTGCTCAAGGCTGAGATCTTAACAGTAATTAATTAATTTAGTACAAGGCTTATCCTGACCATTCACATTAAATATTGATAAAGGCATGCACTGTGCACTTTTGCTTCAGTAGACTGTTTTCCCTTTCCACTAAGTGAAAGCCCAGTCCTATCTTCCTCCTGACGGACAATGATCGCTTTACTCCCCTGTCATCCTGTGCTGACTCCAGGTGTTGCATGATCCAGCTTCTTCTTTCCTTGTACTCAAGTTCCATGAAGAGCCTGTGACACAGGCAGACTCTACACCCTGAGTAGAGGGTTTCTGAAAACTGAAAACCCTCTGAGAAACACCCTGAGGAATCCAGGAGTGCTCATTCCAGTGCTGCACACTGACAGGGCAGAGTGTCAACCTCAGTGTAATGCCCCAGCAGCAAGGCACACAATGCTGCTGTTAATGTAGCAGATTTTTTTTTTTTTTTGTCCAAAAGCTTTTTAAATAAATGGACTCAGACTTCTTATCACAAAGGCTTTCATTTTGCAGGAGATTGGAGATACACACAGAAGAGTACAGGAACAAGCTCCCTTCTGTAGCTCGATGTGAAAGTGGCTGGTGATAGTAGTTGTAGGTGAAGACAAGGAGAAGAAATAAGTCACAGACTGGACTTTGAATGAGTGGAGGAAAGCGATGTATGCCTCAGGGAGACATCTGCACTCACCTTGTGCAGGGAGGTTCTCTCCACCAGTTGGAAAGGGGAGGGATCTACGCGGCAGCTGTCAAAGCACACGCTCTTGTTCAGCTCCTCCTGTTCCCAGGCATCTATCTGACACAGGAAAGAAGGGGAGTCACTCTTACAGCTACCTGCAGCATTGCTGACTTGTGTACCCAAACTAGTCCCCTCCTCCTGTTAATGCTTCTTCCTTCCTGTGTACAGCATTCATCTTGTCCATTCTATCTCACCCCTGAGGTTTCCTGTCCCTTTCTTGCCAGATGCCAAGTCCCTGTGGAAACAGGGCAATTCAGAGATTTCCTGAGAAGACTGGGTTTTGTTTTCTCCTTCTTAAAAAGGGAGTGAACATCTTTAGCTTTTCTTTCTGAGTGCATTGTTGTTGCAAGATAATTGATCCCTTGTGTAAGAAATGAAGGAACAATGTGGGCACACAGGAGGATTTAGATGAGGGGGCACCTATGGAGGCCTCTAGTTTAAAACCCTGCTACAGCAGGGCTGACTTGAAAGCTAGATCAGATTAGGTAGAGTCTTACCAGCACATCTAGACAATCTCTTCTCTTATGGGTGAGACTTGCCCACTGTGCCACTCCAAGAAGAAAATTACTTTGGCTATGGCTTTATTTGGCAATCACTGAGGTTCCTGGAGTATTGCAAGTGATAGGAAAAGGGTACAAGTAGCACTCACATGACCTCACTCCATTTCTGCACCTCATCTTACCTCTTCTGGTGTCATTGTCTCAGTGACTTCCACTGGCTCCTGTAGGAGAAAACACTGTTCAGGGCAGCCAAAGAACCCACAGTTTCACAGAGTACAGAAAGGGAAAATCTGCACAGCCTCCTCACCCCATGTGGTCCCCTTTTTGTTCCAAATGGTGTATTAGATTTTCCAAGTGCTTAGATTTTCTTTATACTCATCCCTTATGTGGTGTACTCTGCCCTTGCTTTGCTTCCCTTGCCAGTGGCAGTTCACCATGGAGTTCTGCTGGAGCAATTCAGGTGCCTAAATATGGCCATCTAATACTAATTTACATGCTCTCAGGATATCCCACATGGGGTCCAACCTCTGCCCTGGAGTGGATGGGTCTCCCATAAGCTCTCTCTGTTATCCCCAAACCCTGTGCAGATGTGTCAGATAACCAAGGGCAAGTTTAACATGGCAAGAGCCAAAAGCCTTTTTTTTTTTTCATTTTTCTCCATCTGTCCAAAACTGTTTGCCAAACGGAAGAGAACTGCATTTCATTGCATGGTAGCCAAAATATCGTTAATTTTTTCACTGAGGAAAGATGCCCAAACTCAATCATGATGGTAGCCTGGGACCTGAGCACAGGTGAACTGACTCTCTAGGAAGATGCACACTCCTTTACAGTAATCACAGCCTTTCTCCTTGGAGGGAGTTCCCCACTGATGCTCTCAGAATTCAGGACCATAACTGTGTCCATGCTTTAGCCAGCCAAATGCTGAACATCTCAAGTTTCTAGATCCATTGCATTCCCTTCCTTCTTCAGGGTACTACCAGGCTCTGTGTAGCCCTGACCTGGATGGTGCTCTCTGTTTCATGTGGCCGGCTGCAATGGCACAAGAGCTGCTGGATCAGTTTCCTCAGACTCCTGAAACTGCCTGAAGGATGAGAACAAACACGTGGATAAGAGAGAAGAACAAATGAGAGACAAAAATACAAAGCCCCATACCTAATGCATCCTCTTAGCCAAGGCAGGCTGGGAAATGCTATGAGTGACATGATAGAGCTGGGCGGGTCACAATCTGGCATTCAGTCTGTAAGATGGTGTCTGGGGCATTCCAGAATGAATATTCCCATGCAACAAAACATTTCAACAAACTGAATGTGACAGGTGCCAAGGGATGAGGAGTCCATGCGTTCTGCCAGCGGTGGAATGATGGGAATAGAAAAGACCAAAATGATACCTCCCAGGTAAGGAGTTAGCAAAGAGGAGGAGACAGGGCCTGGTGCTGTTGTGAACAAGGCTGTGGAGGAAGTCTGGTCAGAAACAGTGATAGCTGTGAGCCTAACTAAAAAAAGAAAAGCAAGGTCTCATGAATTCATTCCTGTTCCACTTCCTTTGTCATTCCTGGGTCACCCAGTTCTAGCTTCACGTAAAATGTTTCACACACTGTCCTTGTTTTCATATCTGGTTCTTTTTCTGCTTTGGTAGGATTGGTGGATGGTGACCCACCACTCCACTGCTCTGGAAGCATAAAGTGGATTTTTCTATGCCTTAGAGGTTTAGTCACACATGAGGTGTGTTAATGAACCAGAATGTGCTATATGCTCTATTACATGTAACACTTGGGTGCCTGAAAGCACGGGCTAAAGCCCTATCCTCTGTACTCATTCTCAAGACTGGGCTACATCTCTGTGCTTACTCACTCTCTGCATATTTCAGGATGCATAAAGGATAAAACAACCCACCATCCTGCATCACATATATATGAAAAATGAATCAGCCATGAGCTATGAGTACAGTCTTGAAAGCAAAGCTAATACAGGCTGGGGTGTGACACAAAAGAGCACAATACATCAATGTTTGTCCATCACATTGATGCAGCTGAATCAAAGAGATGTGTGTTCAAGGGAGGAGCCTTTCAGTTTTGGAGATGGCTGAGCAACAGCCTAAGCTACTCAGAAACTTAGTGCAGATGTTTTCAAGCTGCTTTCCCCAGGGAGATTTACTCATGTGCTAAAGGAGCCAAAAATGGCACCATACTGTGCAGACTCTACAGAAAATGTCCAAGGATTGTTATTGCAAAGAATGGAGTGGGGAGACAGAGAGAGTCCATCCTTACTGGGCCTACTTATTCTGTGCTGCCTGAGGGATCGTAACAGAAGATATTTCCAGGTACATTACACTGATGCTGGGCTGCACTGACAAAGTGTCCTTCAGGAACAGCAGAGAAAGCTCCTCCTCTCAGTCTCTAGGAAACCAGCCCCTCACACAGACAAGTTCACACAGTTAGCATGAAAGCATCCCCAAGCTGGCTAGGATGTGGTTGAGCCATGACAGAAGTTACCATACCTGAGTGTTGCTGGGGCTCCAAGGTTTCAGGCATTTGTTTAAGAGGACTTGTGGGGCCATTTGGCTCCTCTGGGTAACTGGGAGTGGGACTTGGAGGCCGAGGCAGCTGTTACAGAAAGGAGAGAAAATAAAGTCCACCTTGTGCCCTTAATTTCTCAGCCTCCCCAAATGCCTAACTGCTTCTAAGCAGCCTCTACATTACAGTCTGTCCACTTCTGTCCCTCACCTCTCCCTTCTCCTCTGTATCCTCATCCTCATCGACATAAGCAAAAGAGTCGTGCTTCAGCTTGGGCAGGTTTGCCCAGGGTCCATCGTAGGGTGCCTCGTTCAGCTCCTGCTGCCTTTCTCTGCTGAGGAGCCGCCGCCGCTCTGGGCTGATGTGTGTCTGCAGGAGAGCCTGCAGCTCTGACCGCTCCACGGAGCCCAGCAGGATCATGGACTCTGCACAACACAGCAGGGAAGCCGTTAAACCACCTCAAGGTTTTGAATGTCCCCTTCCACACATCACCCCTTTCTCCTTCCAGCCTCTTCCAGGTGCTCAGGCTCATACTATCTAGAGCTGTACAGGAGTCACTGACCCACCCTGTGGTGGCTCCTAGGCTGTGGGGCTGTGGAAGGGACCTCGCTGTCCTGAGCTCTGCCACCCCATGCATGCTTTTGGCTCATGCAGGATCCCAGGAGGACCCTGTTGTCACAGTTCAGTCTACAGACTTCCCACACACCTCCCTTATGTGCTGGATCTGCTTCACTTCCCACACTCCAGCTTCTCTGTCTGTCCAGCTGAAACAGCTGTCTGCCATACGTCATCCACAGCAGGAGATTTTTAGGATTTTCTTTTTAATGTGGTAGGTCACACTGCCTGCTTCACACCATGTTATTTCAAAGCTAGTTTCTCCAAGCTGAGACAGTCTTCAGGAAGGACCCGTTTGTCCACATTGCCTACCTGGCGAGTCCACCAAAGGCAAAGATTTCACTGTGGTGCTTTGGAGTACCTCTTGCAAATCTCGGTATTTACAGTTGGAGGAAACAAATTTCACATCTTGGACCATAATATCCTCAACGAAGATATTGTATTTGCTGTGAATTTGGGGAGGATAAGAGGAAGAGTTAGCATATTAAAAATGTCAAGCACATTAATTCCCTAAAGAAATACCCAAATGACTACTTTTTTTAAAAGTGCTCAAAATACAGCTGCCAAATGATCTTCTGTGAGAGTGACCAGAGGACTTTCCAAAAGGATAAATACAGATTAACTGGATTTCCATTACAGTTGTATTTCACTCCGTTACCCCTCACCATAAAATACACACATGTATACATATATGTATAGATGGTTTTTATATACATACCCATGTGTATGATATATACTAGAGAGGGGAAGATATTTATAGGAATAACGGAGTTTTGCTTCAAGCCAAATATCCAAATAAAGTATTTCAAACGTTTGCTGGGGAAAAATATCCAAACCCCACTGAATTTAGATAAATGAGACTCCTGATTTTTAAATTTTTAAGCTGAGGCAACTTGGAAATATTAATGCAAATTCAGTAACAATGCAGGTCATTGAAACTTGTGCTTTCAGTGAAAAAAAAGAAGAGGACTTTTCTCCATTTTTATGTAATTCTACTCCAACACTTGTTTTTTCTTACTGCAGGCCTATTGTGCCTTCTTAATTCCTTTGTAGTACCGGACCCTTTTCATAACCTTTTACTCCCCTGTGGTCTTAACCTCTCCTGCTTCATTTCCTTGCCTGTTTTGCTACTATACCTTATGTGATTCCAGCCCAGGTCTGGCAGGTAGGGTAACTTCTTCACCTGGATAATGCTGTCATAGAGGCTGGGCTGCAAACTCTGGGCCACCATGTTGGCAAGGATGACAGCCACCATCATGGGCAGGATGTGAGAGATCTGACCTGTCAGCTCGAAGCAGATGACAGCGGTGGAGACAGTGTGGCTCACCGCTCCTGTCAAAGCTGCTGCACCTTTCCCAGGTAGGAGAAGGAATAGGGAGAGAAGAAGACTGTCATATAGAAACAGCATATCATGTCGACCAGGAAAATTACAGCAGTGGGACAAGGTGAAGAAAAAGGAAGGTGTGGAGGCTCACCAATGACAGCATACCCTCCAGGTAAGATTTGGTAGAGAATGTCGTCAAAGAGGATCCCGTTGGGAAAAAGCGATGCCATGATTTCCCCGATGAGACGTCCAAATGCAGCGCCTGAAAAATGTCACTGACAGTTATGGAGTTAACGTTTAGGGAACATCCAGTCTGTGCTGTGCAGCTGTGCTGGGCAATCACTTGGATATTTTCTAACAGAAATGAAGCCAAACCTTACATTAAAATGACACTGGTAACTAAAGAGTAGTTCTCAGTTACAAAATACAGAAGTTAGACTCCAAGAGGAAGAAAGGGTACTAAGATTGTTAGACACAGTTGACCCCTTGTTCATCCACTTGGGCACACCAGGCACAGCAGTAGCTGTGATTCCCAGGCTGGAGGACATATTTTCACACTGTGTGCAATGTCAGTCCAGATCACAGTTGAGGCCCTTTAGACTCTCATAGTGTGAATGTCTAAACATTAGAATCACAGCTTACAGAGGAGTTTTTGTGGGAACTGACTTCAGGAGGTCTTGTTCTGACCCTTGCACAGAAAAGGGCTGATTTTGAAGTGATATGGAGTCACCCATGTCTTGTTCAGACAGGTTTTACAAGTCTGCAAGGATCTCTTGGACTGCTGGACACAAAATGGCACAGTGTTCCAGAATTGTATCTAAAATGCTGAATGCATAGAAACAAGCAATTTCTTTGCATTGCTGTCTAGGTCTTCTCCTAATACAGCCCTGATGTTGGTTAGCCTTCATCACTGCAAAGGGCATGGTTACTGCCTCATGTTCAGTTGCTGCCTGCCAGAACTCAGAGGTCCTTAGAGCACCCTATTTCATTTGAGAGTTGTGGGTACTTAATGCTGAACATCATGAGTTTGTATAGTTCAGTCTAACACAGCATTTCTTTCTAGAGAGAAAACATCACATTAACATCACATTATTTTGAAATTTTTTTTTGTGTTGTTATTGGAATCAAAACCAGTTAAAAGTCAATAAACTTTTTATGTTATCACATTTCAGTCAGAAGAAAGGAGTTAAATTACATTGTGGGTACTAGTTTTGAGGTTATCTCTTCTGGCTGGCTTTCAGGGGTGAAAGGAGCAGCTACTATTAATTGTAGGATGGAAGTTCCTCTGTAAGTGAAGAGGCATAGAGATTAGAAGGCCATGGCTCAGCATGTCTCCCCAAGTGTGGCCTTCCTTATGTAAAAGGGGAGGGATTACCTACTTGGCATTTGGTTTCAGGGGGTTGAGGAAATGTCAAAAGCAGAGACCCAGAGGCTGGTCTATGGACTGCTAATGAGGTTGTCATTGACATCAAGTGATGACTCCTCATATTCCAGATGAACCCTACTGGGTGTGTGTCTCTCCTATTCTCTCCCCCTGTCAGATGAATATGCTGCAAAACAAAATTGAAACTCACAACTCACCTAATACGAAAACAGGCATGAAGCCTCCACAGGGGATTGGCATCGTGGTGGCAATAACAGCCATGCAGAACTAGAACAGAGGCAGAGGGTGCAGTTGTTACTGAGCAGCAGTAGCATTTCCTGCTGCCCCACTCTGTGCCCCCTGGCTACAGAGACCAGAAAGCTGCTGAGGTGTAGTACTGCTAACTGAGCTCTGTCTTTGCAGTACCAAACCTGGCCAAATACAGCTGAAAACTGACTATACTGCAGTGCAGAATCAGGCCAGGCCTTTGCCCAGAGTCATAATAGCACTTTCTTGGTTATGTGGTCTATCCCAATGCTGAATATATCCAGAAGAAAACCAAGAGCAGTTATCTAGTGATTAGAGAAAGCCTTTGGTTAGCAGGACAATGCCAATTAATCTAGTGACTGAGGGTACAGCTCCTCCAAAGGCAGAGGGGCGCAGGGCAGTGGTCCCCTCCTCCTTTCCACTCCTCTTTTCTTCAAGTAAACAAGATGTTTTCTGCTTGGTACACTGTGATAAGAATTATCACAGAAGGAGAACTCTTAACTACCTGTCAGATATTGGTAGAGTTTTACTTTAGGTGGAAACAGTTGTGTCAATCAGTCATTAATAGCTGTTCTTGATTTACCGAAATTTTCAAATGACACTGCAAGGTGGCCTTAGCTCTTCTGTCTCTTTGCAATAAGTAAATAATAAAAGAACTAGCACCTATTCTATGATTTTTTAAAATCTGTCTATCTATCTATCTATCTATCTATCTATCTATCTATCTATCTATCTATCTATCCATTTATCTATCATCTTAGGAAAACCTTCTTCTTGCTACTTTTATTTTGAACATTGGAAGATGATGTTTTCTTCTTTCAAATGTCTTTATTTTTTGCTGTGTCCTATGTCAATTACACAGCTGATCCTTTCAGAGGCTGAACAGTTGCAACTTCCACATACCATGTCAGCTCAGAATATTTAATCTGCTGTTGCTTTCTGGCAAGTGAACAAAACTGTTTCCAGCTGCATTTCTCCATCAAGTTTTGATGGACTGCTAACAAATCCTTGAGCCCCACACAACTATAGATTGTCTCCTATCTGAAGTCAGGAATATCAAATAGACTGTATCAGATTTTGTTTAGATCAAACACAAATTATCTGAGAGCTTTTTCATCAAGTATTTGTTTTTGTGGAACCTGAGAAATCTTTCCTGATTTGGTTTATCCTACCAGCTACTACACAGTGAACACCAAAGGTCGTTCAGCAGGATGCATGAGGAGGATGACCTAGGGAGCAGAAAAGACTACTAAATTAAGGAAACTATTCCCTAATAATTTTGGTCATTCAAGTTGGACAAACAGCACATCAGAAGGTGTAGGAATCCATTGCAGCTGTAGTGCTTCATTCAATACCTAGCAGCTCCTCAATGGCACTTCACAAACTGCTTTACAAAAGGGAAGAACATTCAATCGGAATAAAGGGTTATGGTGAGCTGGGCTTCCTACCTTCACGAGGAAGAAAAGCAGGATGGTGACAAAGACACTGACTTTAGGATGGATCCAGGCAGCAGATTTCCCTAGGATCTGGGTGTCCCCAGAGTGTTTGATCCAGGTATAGTTATCAAAGAGAGTGCTGATGGCTTCCCGTGGCATCAACTAAACAGCAAAAAAACAGGTATGAGTCATGAGATCAGATGGAGTAAATATTCTCTCTCTATTACAAGGAGGCAGAGGAGATTTTTACTGTGGGAATTCATGACTATGAGACTTAATTCACATTTCTAATCCTCAGGAAGACAGACAGAACTTTACTCAACAGGTGAAGAGATAATTACTTTTACACACAGGGTAACATCTTCCTTATCATTTGCTTAGAAGAGTGGATAATTGCTTTTACCCATGGGTAACATCTTATTATTTGCTTTGAAGAGTGGACCTTTTCAAGTTTTCTATGAAGGAGGTAGCAGAGATCATATAGTGCCTCCTCAGTCCAGACTCCTCCCATATCGTTCTTCCCTTTTCCCTGACACAAGGTTATTGGGGCAGAGGGTAAGGAGACAACATTCCAAAGAACTGCACAGAATTGAAAACACAGTTTCCAGTCTCACCTCTCCTGCCATGAACTGCCCGAATCCGTGAGGAAATGTCACAGATGCTATACAGAAGGTTATAACTGCAGGGTATATCAGTCGGCTGTAAAGGAAGAAAGGTATTACAATGTGGCCTCACATTCTGCTCTTGCAGCACCATCACTTCAGGACTAGGAATTCTATTTCTGTGAAGCTCTCTGTATTTGTATCCATTGCTTTGGAGTGCTGTTACTGGCAGTTTAATGCCCTGCTCCATTGTGACACTTCACAAGCACTGAGACAGCATGAGCCCAAACTGCTTCCCTGTGCTGGACTAATCCCGTCATGTGTCCCTTGGCAAGTTACTGTTTCCTACAGGAAGTGTTGGCTGAGATTTAGGAAGACAATATAACCTTTCATTTGATTCAGTCTAGGACCTACAAAATTTTGAGAAGTCAGTGAAAAGTAAATTCCTATTTTTCAGGCTTGGCTCTACTTCTCTATTAACTTGATTTGATAGCCCTGCTGCTGTTTGTGGGTAAAGGCTACATGATGAAGAAAGACATTTTTCCTTCCACATAAGAAAGTAAGCTAATTTGAACTTCTGTTTATTTAGTGGTTTTCTTCTGGTCAGGCCTGCAACTGGATAAGAAAAAAGTCTTCCATGCCTCTCGACTTCAAAAATTCTCATAGTATCAGATCTTTCTCTGAAAAGAGGCTGAAGACATTTACAGCTAGCCACCATTTCTTGTACAAGTTATGAACTTTGGAGGTTAGGACTTTAATACAGAAGGGAAAAAAGTATCTTCAAGTGTCCTGTAAAAACTTTATTGTCAAGACTTTTATTTTATTTTGCATTTCTCTTCCATGCTGCATTTCACACTATTTGGCTACTATCAGTTTCAGCTTTTGGTTCATAACAATTGAGCATATTCGTTGCATTTTTGCCAATACTTTGATTAAAAACCAAAGATGTATTTAAAAAATATAGTTAGATTTCAGCTGTATTTAATTTTCCTGAAATATAAATAATGTTGAATTTTTCACAGATCATAAAAAACCCAAACAAACCAGAAACAGCATGATTTTAAAAAGCATGATCATTGATTTTCTAATTAAAAATATTTTCTGTCCAATGAATAGTTTGCCTTATCCTCTTAACAAATATTGCAGAGTCTCCCTTCCAAATCAAGAAGCTATTTGAAACTATGGCGGCTGATCAAAAGGAAAATCCAGTGCAGGAAAAATTCTCTTGATGTTTGCAGAGATCTTACTCTCATACAGGAGCAGTTTCTCATATTTTTACTTTTTTAGACATGAAATAGGTCTGCTGTCTTCCAGAAAGCATTTGCTACTATCCAGTACCAGTAGGGTGTAAGAATCTGGTCCCTAAAGAGAATATCTTCACAAGCACTCACTATTTGGTGAGAAACTGGCTCAGGGCTTTATGACGTCGGATGCCCAGGACCACTTGGCGATTGAGATAAACAAAAAAGGCTCCAAGGAATCCAGAACATATGCTAAAACGGAGAAAAAGAATTAAAATCATGCCAAACAACAGATAACACACAAACCATCAACCAAGAAAATGAGTTTAAGTAGTTTAATCTTCAGCTGCTCGTGAAGTCTTTTGAATGTCAGCTAGAGGACTCCTGCAGCAGCTCATTTGAAGATATTGACTCCCTGATGAAAGGGGAGAATTATCTTGGACCTCTGTCATGCACACTACTATTTTACCAATTTTCTCTTGCTGAGAGGGGACAATCTATAAAATGCTTTATAAAAAGAGACTGACAGTTCTCTCTGGGGGCTCGTGAAGAGCAACGGGGCAAAGAGCAGTATTGTCAGAACTTAAACCTCAGGTTGGAACAGAAAATAGTAAAAATGAGGGGAGTTTTAAGTCTGATTCAGTAAAATTATACGCCTACAACAATTACTAAAAGTGATAGGAACTCTTGTGCCTAAAGCAAAGTATATCATCTCTATGATCCTAATCACTTAGGCTTATGCTCCTGATTTTAATAAAGTAAGAAAAAAGTGTAGTTGTCTAAGAATTGGTGTGATCCTTAGGCTCTGTAGCTTAATGAGACTTGGATAAATAGGGCCTAATACTCAAACATGAAAAGAAAAGGAAGAGTGAAAAAAGACTGCATTTAGAATTGGTAAAGGGAAGCTTTATTTTAGGTGGCAAAAAATAACCCACGTAATACTGAGGATAAAGACAATATTTTCATTCTATTAATTTCTAAAATTAATGAACTTCTGCTTTGTTATAGGTTATGCATACATTTGCCAAATCTCATTCAATGAATTATTCAATGAATTATCTTAAAACATTGTACGTTGAAAATAATCCTGCTTCATCATTTAAAAATTGCACAGAAACACGTTTAAACTAAATATAAAGCTTTTCACAGACAAACCTTTCAATGAATTACTCTTCAGTATTTTAAGCCAACACTGATTAGAACAGTGTTTAAAATAGACCAGTCCCTTAGGCAATATAAGCCTAAAGACTGCACAGTCAACTGAATTGCTCTATAATATTTTATATTAAAATATAGGTCTCTCCATTCCTGTCTATCATTTTATCAGTAAACAGGAAGTGCTCCTTCTGTATAGATTATGCAAATTAACATTTGGTTACACAGAAAAACATGATCTACCCATTGATAGTGCTTGTCCCACCTGATGGTGAAGAAATATGTTGGGTAGAAAGAGAGTTCAACTTTGAGACTTAGTGTTAAGAGAATTGGGAGCATTCCAAGTTGGCATCAAGACTTTATCCAAAACTTTCCAAGCCTTTGGGGTTGTTTTTTATTTTAGAGACCACATTGGACACCCAGGCATTTGAAAGCATTTGAAAGCAAGTTGTCATATATTCCTTTCCTAGCCTATGTGCAATGCTGAAAAAAGCCAGCTCTGTCAACTCTGTCCAAAACATAGTGACAAGAAGTTTTGCCTTCTAACAACCAGCTGTAAAGTCACAAGGATTATGTTTTTCCTTGCCAATCTAAACCAGTAGATTCCTCCAAGTTCATTAGGCAAGTCTGTTTAAGGGAAGAACAAAGTGAATACATGTTGCTAGCAAGAGCTCCTGTGTATTCACAGATTTTTCAATATAGCTGATGTCTTCAAAAACCCCACTTGATTTCATATTCAAGTAAATTAGTGGGAGAGCAGCCTACTAAAATAGGCTGGAAAACCTCAAATATATTTCTGGTCTTGGATGGAAGTCTTGCAAGGGAATATGTTCACAACACCAGAACAGGCGTTTGTTCCTACAGTGTATTCCTTTCATTACTGCTCTGAAGTGATTTCCCTAGAGCCTCCCTCAAGCTCTAACCACATTTTTCCCCACAGTAATTCCAAATTCATCTTTTCTCTAGTATTTCCCAATTTTCATTTTTCTTCAGTTTATTCTTTCATTTTCTCCAAATGAATGATTATTCTCACTGGATCCAATTACTGTTGGTTACCCTTGTCACCATGTCAGGTATACCAACCTCTCTCAAAAGGGAAAATCATTCTGAGCTTGTGAAAAGGAAACTTCAGGTTAAACCTTTTGTTCCGTCTGTGTCATGTGAAAAGGCCATTCTTGTTGGATCAGTTCATTTGGGGATAATGTCAAAACAATTAAAGAGCCATTCAATAGATCTATTCCCAGAATTTTGACCAAGTTAGACTTACTTTTTTTTTTTTTTACCTCCGAGCCTAATTTCTGAAAAAGCTGCATGGAAATAATGAACACCTTAATAATACCCATATTTCCTTCCTTAGCCATTGTGATACACTGGTACCATTTCTGAAGGAAGAATTCCAACAAATATAAGACTTATTTGCGGCAACTAAAGTGACTAAAAGTGATGTATGTAACTTTTTGGCAGAAGAATTCCTAACACAGATCATATTCTAACCTTTGTAGGGCAAGGTGTCAGTTTCCTGGAAACTTACCCTATTATAGCAAATGCTGGCAGCTCTTGCAGATCAAAGGGGAAATCCATGCGGAAGTTTGTTCTGAAGAGGGCTGTGATGGTAACTGTGAAAGACAAAAGGTAGAGGAGGAAAGAAAATAATGAGGTGAGAAGTTAAGTACAATAAAAGCTAGGGGTAAGGACAAGGAAACTTGTTTATACATGCTCCGGTGGGGTTTCTTGACATTATATACAAAATTACAGACTGGCAGACTGCTCTGATTTAGTAGGTTCTATTTCTGAGCATTTGCAACTCTAGCATTCTAGATGGTCTAGGTTTGCTTTCAGAGAATGTAGGCATTATTTTTAACAACAATCCCTGATTTTTAAAGGGTTTTCTTTTCTTTCTTGTCTTCTACCATCCATTCATTATTTAAAAAAAGCTCTTCCTGGTATTCTTACTGACTGAGAGGTCTCTTTGCTGAGGCAGGCAGTGCCTGCATAGCTGAGGAAGCTGTATCACTTCTCACAGTTGTGATTGCCTTCCAGAAATAAAACCCAGAACTTCACTTAAGTTACAGCTTCAAAATTTTGACTGGTACCAAAACAATGAAAGGCTTAGAGATGTAAAAGATCAGCTAAGTCCCATCTTCTCTAGCTCACCCCTCCTGGTAGTGCTACTCTGCTACAATGGAATGTTCAAACCTGAGCTGCTTTTGTCTGGAGGTGCATTTTTATGGGGAAATAATAAACCTCTGTGTGCCAACAGGTGAAGGATAAATCAGCAATTTAATGCAGACTGGAAGAGCAGCTGAATGAGGATGGCTATAAATCCCACCTTGCCCTGAATGAAGGAATTATTTGTTCAATGAGGAAATAAAAGAAGCAGTGAAAATCTAGCATATGATAATAACAGGAAGCATTAGGTACTCGTTATTTGGTCAGACAGCACTAGGTTAAGAGCAATAATTTAATGAGGTCTCAGTGGGTTACATTACCTAAGACAGCTAAGCCTAAAACTGCATTCTAGTATCCAAATTGGGAAGATCTTGCTCCCTGTCTCTTCCCCCTGCTCCTTCCCTCCTGGTGTACTATTGTTCTCCTCTCCCATCGGGCCCACTCTGACACATCACTGCCTTCTCTGAGCTCCTTTTCCTCATTAAAACCTGACATAAATCTTATCTGCTCTTTCCCTGGATTATTCCTTTGCCAGGGAAGTGAGTTGAATTGAGGGGAAGAACAAGCCCAGGTGGCACCAGCGAGGGTTAAAAGAACACTCAGGGATGGAAGATGGTGAGAAGCAGGGTGCCCTCTCTTTTGTTAGAACAGCCCAAGAAAGGGATCATCTCGATTCAGTTTTAGGAAATGGATAGTCCAAGCCACTAAATGGCAGAGCATTAAAATGTATAGTGAACTCATTTTCAAAGAGTTTTGCTACAGGGTGGCAGAGATGACCAGAGGAAAGGAAAACAGGCACAGCATTTAGTCTGGGTCTTTCTTAGTTTCATCTCTACTCCAACAGGAGAGAAAGAGATTTCCACAGAGATTCATCCTGCCGGTCAACATCCTCTTTCCTGAGTGACTAAGCCATCCTGAAACTAAATGTCGAAGCCCTTTTTTCTCCATTGGCTACAAAATGCACTGCTTTAGAGTATCTTATCCAATTCTTACAAGGCTAGAAGTAAAAAGGAATAGGAGAGTAGTTAATTTAGTGAACGTTTATTTAAAAATAGATTTGAACTTTAGGATAACACTGAGCCATGTGTAGAAGGAGCCAGAAGGAGCAGTAGAAAGGCAGGGCATGAAATCCTATGGCAAGTAAGATGAAAGCTGGGGACATGGTAAAACAGAAATCCTGAAAATTGCAGAAATCCAGCCTTCCATGACTGGCAAAGAGGAACTCAAGCTGCAGCAGCCAACCAGACTGGTTGGCAAATAACCAGATGTTATTTGGAAAGTACAGATAATGGTGTAAGGCCAGCCAACAAAGCCATGAGTATCAAGAAATCAGCAATGATTCTGTGGGTCTAAGAAATAAAAGAATTTTGGTGAGATGCTACACAACTTACTTGCATCTGTCATTCTGATGTGATCACTTCCTTACCTCCTTCCTCATGGTAGCAAGCATAATAGAACATGAACAGAGACTGAAAAGACTGGGTGTGTAACTTTTGAAGGGAAATAAATGAGCAAGAAAAGACATGAAAGGCAAGTTAGAGCAGATATGATAAAAGATCATAAAATAATGAATGACTTAGCTAGATAGAAGTTCCTAGTTCCTTAATACAAGGACAAGCAGACTGACAACACAAAGAAAATACAGAACAGTGAAAATGAATGATTTTTCATAGCCAGCTGGATCATGGAACTTTTTAACCTAGACAGTCAATGAAAAAGAACTTAGGGAGCCATTAGTATAGGTATTAAAGCTGTCTGGATGATTTTGAAGAAGGGTCAGGAGTCAAGATGATTCAGGATTAAGCTTATTTCTAGTGATTTGAAATTAAAGTAATTTCTATGGATTTGAGAGACCAAGAAGGGAGTCAGAAAAGACAAAGGGAAGGAAAGGAAATTATCTCTTGTTATCTGTCTTTGAGTTTCTTATATTTTTCTCTGGAAAGAACAGAAAGATAGGGGCTCTGGGTTTTGTGTGACAGACCCAAAGGTTAAATACAGCTGATTTTTAGGCAGTGCTACACAAAGAACAATGTAGTCAGTTTCTATGTTCAGGTAGAAAGTGTAGTCGTTTTCTATATTCCAGAGAATATTCAAACCTCATAAAAATCCAGCCCTCTGAAGTCAAGAGAGACAAGTTGTAGCAGTTATAAGTAAGTAAACTGCCCACATGGAGCTCAATAACATAGATGTAATTTCAAGAATAAAAAATAAAAGCATTATAAAGAAGAAGTTTACATAGAAATGGCAGCCTTCTGCACCAAAACTCTATGCCCACAGTGGCTGAGATGCTCTTCTGAACAAGCCTGACTTGTGCAATTTCTGTCTGCAACAAATGTCACTCTCATGCTTTTCAGTTACTTGAGACACTTTATTTTTTCAGGACCTTCAGTCAGATCCTACCAATCCTGTACTCTCCTAATCATTGAATCATCTCAGTTTTCTCGACTATCTGTTTTTAGTCAACAGATGACCAAAGCAGGCCATGAGTCTTCCAGCAAGGATTACATCCTGTGTGATGGGATTTCTCAGTGTTTGCAGCCTGGATGATGTTCTGAGTAGAGAAGGATGATGTTCTGAGTAGAGGCAAAAAATCCTACATCAGCGGGCCTTTTGCTTGCTGAGGGCTCATATTCTGTAATTTATCAGTTAGATACACCCCAGCTCTCCTAGGAATAGGTTGGGCTTGACAGCTGACAAGATGGCAAGACATTTCCCTTTCTCCTTCCTTCTGTGCTGCTGGAAGTCTTGTGCTGTGGCAGGTCTCAAACATCATAAAAACATTGTGGTTTTGAGAAAGATGGAAAATAATGCATGAAGAGAGCAACCTCTCTGCAGAGAGAGCAGGAATGGCTCTTAGCTTACCTGCATCCTTGTTCCAGACAGCCAGGACTCGGAACACGAAGGCACTAAAGGTGGCTGCAAAGAAGCCTCTCCAATAATTGCGCACAGCAAAGTAAGTGGAGGTGACCTCGATGCTGAAAAGAACCCCTAGAAAGGGTTGGAAAGGGAGCAAAGTTAAAATAACAAGTGTCATGTTAGAAGCATGAGAGAGGGCTCTAAATAGCTCTCTAGAGCAGCGGTCTCCACACTTCTTTGATCATGCACCCCCTACCAATAAAAGGTTTTTGAGCATGTACCCTCCCCCCATATGTGTATTTATTTAAAAATAATGTGCATGTACTACTGTACTAAAATATTGTGTACAATATCAAACATGCAAAAAAAATAGAAAATAAACAAGGATGAGATAAAGATGAAATAAACATAATTTTTAAAATAATTTTGTTTTATTTATTAATGGAACAAAAAATTTTGTTCTCACTAAAATGGAAATATTCTTTACTTTCAAAAATCTTAATGCTTTGTGACACAGGGAGTCTAAGGTCTGGTTCCATGTTCAATTATTTTCATACTTGGTCTAAAAAGAATATCTCACAAAGACACCTAGATTCAAATGGAAGAAATCGTTGGCTGTGCTGGCTAAATCATGATACTATTTTTTCAATCCCACCCACCACATATGCAAAGATTTTTATTAAAATTTGGGTAAATTTTCATCCTCCCTGATGTCAATCATTTGTGGCTGCAAAACAATCAGATTATGTTGAATTTTTATTTTTTAACAAGTGGGTTCAAAACCCACTGAAAATCATAATCTTGAAGATTTTTAAAAAGGTAGAAATTTCTGTTTTCAAGTTTTTTGAGTATATATAAAGTGACAGTTTTTGTAGCTAAGACATTTACATTGTATTTGGCAACAGATTCACAAAACCTCCACAAGTTTCTTTTGAAAAGCAGTTTCTCACCCACTGTTAGAACATCACTTTCACCTTGAAGTACATTAAGTATGTTTACTTTTTCAAAAATAACTGCTAGGTAGCAATCTACTGACAGACACTTGTCATCACAGAAAGGATCAGCAAATTCAGAACGCGTCTTTTTGTAAGAAAAGGAAAAGGTGCAACTGGACTTTAAATTGTATTATTCTTTAAAGTTGCTATCAGATAACCAGCAAATGCCGGTAGGATTTTCATGGTCATTTCCCATCTCGTTATGAAGTATGGTAAAGATTCTACTCTTTCAGGGTCTTGTTTTTATTAAATGAACCACATCAACAACATCCTGCAGCACTTTGTGCATGTCTGGCTTCCATCTCTTTGCTGCAATAGCTCATCTTTGAACACTGCAGTGCATGAATTCCAGGTGTAACGGTGCCTAGGAAACCTTACCCCCCAATTCTTCTCTTATTTTGCTCCACCAGTTGTTACATGTGCAGAGCTCTTCCATAAAACAGTTTTTATTAAAGAGGTGATTTACTGTTGAGAATACAGCATCTGTAGTAGATATTCCTTTCAGTGTGCAGAAAGAAGTTCTGCATTTCAGTATTGAAACAGAATCTGGAAAATACCATAATCTGAGGCTTTTTAGAAACATCTGTACTCCAATCTAGCTGCACAGGAAACCTCTCCTACTGTGTAATTTGTACAGACTCTTGTTTCTTCAAACCTTAAGCAATGTCTGCTGTGCATCTTCCAGCAGTGTTTATTGATGAAGGAACACATTTTAGCTTGCTGCCCTATTGCTTTCTGTGGACGATCACAGCTAGTTTTACATTTCATGGCAGGAAGAATAAGCGTTTCCCCTGTGTTATGTGGCATTTTCTCTTTTTCTGTGAAGCAAGAGACCTGAAGAGAGGCTTCTCTACACATTTGTCATTAGGTTCAGTGGAATTTTGTGAAGTGTTGGATTGAACGTTACACGGCTTGACGCATCACTGAAAAAATTGTAGAGGTTTGTCTTCATGCTCTGGATGCCTAGATTTGAAATGTCTTGCTAATTCTGATGGCTTCATACCCTCATTAGTTGACTTCTCAAAGAACAATACACACACAGGGTGAAGTTCATTCTTAACAATAGCAGATGTAAATTCATACTTAAAATAACCTTTGATAATTTTAATCTTTTTTTATCCGACTTCCTCTCAGATCTGATTAGCTGGCCATTGTTTGTACCTCATAATGGGACTGAATAAGGGCCTGTGCTAGAAGTGTCAGCTCTGCCATTTCTTGTCATTTCTCTGTGCTCACATTATTAGTATTATCTTCAATCCATAGCCTCTTTGCAGGAACCTTTAAAAGCCACTTTTCCAATTAGTGAGAATTAGTTTCATTAACAGTAGATAATATAATCCATAAATCCACTTAATCCAGTGTGGGCACACATCAATTGCAATTCATTGCAATATGCTGAAAGGGAATAAATTATTAAAGGCACCATGGTCAACTCCCCATTGGGAGCAACTCTACACCTCATGCACTGCATGTGACAAGTGGCCATGTGACATATTAGGGCACCACTGCCAATAGAAATACTTGATATTAGTGGAGTTTAATCTATTTACTTTTTTATATTAAAAAAATAGAAATTCTGGTATTTCCTTCCCACACCAGCAGATCACCCTGGGGTATGAACACCCCAATTTGGAGACCATTGCTCTAGAGAGCCTTCTCCTCTTGCCTCCAGAAAATGGACAACATGTGGAAAAACTGTCAGAGATGCTGGGGAGGTTGAAAACACTAAAGGTAAGTGTCTCTGTCCAAAGTAAATGTCACATCAAAAATGTGGTGCAGGAGAGGGGCAGAGGAGAAGAGGACTAGGCGGGAGAGGATTTTGGTACCTGAGGAAAAGGAAACAGAACAGCCACTTGCCTCCAAGTGGTGTCCCAAAGCAGCAGCCAACACCCACAGCACACCCCACAGTCAGGACATCCGTGTAATAATAGGGCTGCTACTGGTGAAAGAGACAAAGAGAGACAGACAAACAGAAGAAAGAAGGAAAGAAAACAGAGAGTGAGTAACAAAATTGGCAGGTATGACTGCATGATGTCACCCAGCCCTGTCTCCAGTCTCAGAGTTATAGCTATGCTTATCTTACTTCTCCCTTCTGGATGGCTTCAAAATATAGAAAAGCCAAGACCTGGCACAGGACAGGCATATACCTAGAATCACACACTCAAGAAACATGAAGAAGGTAGCACCACATTTTCCTTTGAAACATACACATTTCTGTAACTGTGGAAGAAATGTCTCCTAGAAAATCCTCCAGAGGGTCGAAGGGGCATAAGTAGGTTTTGCTCCATCTCTTTTACTTTAGCAGGGAATCTCAGGATGCACATGTGCCACAGAATGCCTCAAAAAACCTACCCTGTGTTTCAGTGTGCACAAGGCACGTGCATGTCCAGAACAGAGTGTGGGCTGATGGTGAAGGTTCTTCCATAGGGTAGGTGAGTGGGTGACAGATCACCCAGTAAAGCGTTGTGCTGTCCTGGCAAAAATGGTCATATTAATAAAAAAAAAGTAATTGGAAGGTATAAAAGGGAGAGTCTTTCTAAGAGACTGGGTACCATTTGCTTGTCAAGGGCTAAATTAGCTTTTTAAATCCATCCTCCTTAATACACAGGGTGGTATTTACCTGCAACAACACCAAGAAGTTATATGAAGTGAAACTGCAAGCTATATCCTGGACCAAGCTGAAGATTACATGACTCCCAGGAAATGGAAATCACATTTGGCAATTTGATGCAAACCCAAAAGAGGAACTAGGGCTACAGGAACTATGGTAACTTTCTGTTTGTTCCCATAATACAATGTTATCACAGACTCACAGCAAGCTTTAATCCTATGTTTCTGAATGCTTCTCTACGTCTCTGTTCAGAACTGGGCTAACTGCAAGGTTAGATCAAGGGTAATGGGGATAAGGGTGCTGTGGATCAGGCTACTAGGACAGGCTTCAAGGGCAGTGATTCCCCAGCATCTCTTGACACCTGTGCTGCCCTGAACCACCTTTGGGACAAGGGGAGAAATTCTTTTAATGTGTAGATAGAATTTCCCTTGTTGCAAGTTGTGCCTGCTGTCTCTTTGTCCTTTCACTGTCCTCTGAGAAGACTTTGGCTATTTTGTCTGACATCTCCTTTATCTAGCAAAGGCAGCAGTTAGATCAGTCCCTGTTTAGCCTTCTGTTTTCTTCTCTAGCATCTCCCAGTCATCTAGGTATGATGCCTCCTGGAGTCTCTGAAATTATGTTAATTCCAGGTACGAAGAAAGAAACAAGAAGTATAGACTTCTACAGAGATATTTTTACATTTGGAGGGTTTTTTTGTTTTATTTTTTTACCATTAAGACAGATACCATTCTCCTGTATACTTTCAACGATTCCACCTGACTGTGGTCTGATCCTTGGTTCTGAAACTGCTTTCTCTCAAGGCTTTTGGCAGACTGACAAATTTTGCCTTGAAGCCTCAGGCTTCAGCTCAGGCTGTCTACATCTTGCTGGACTGCCCACATATGCACAGCTCCCAGCCTCTCTCTTGCTTAGCCTGATTTTCTTTCTGGCATATTTTCTCAAGTAACCAATTGAAGAACTTCTGATCCGTAGCCCACAAACTATGCTCCTTCCTTGATCTTGCTTTTTTAATAGCCAACCAGAGTAAAGATCAGTATTACTGCTGATGCAAGACCATGTTGCATTTGTCAGCTAACTCATCCATTTGAAGACTAACAGGAAAGCAGTGCATGGAAGAACTAAAGCCATCTTAGGAAAAAACATAGCATTTAAAACCTCCTTATACTTCTGGGCACAATAACCATGCAAAGAGGTTCAGGGCAGCACATGGGAAGAGGGGGAAGTGAAATGAAAGACAAATTATTTATTAATATGTTTCCACTGCTTTAGGAAGAGACCTCTGTACATGTGCCTCTGTTTAAAGAAATTCAGTGAATCAGAAGAGTAGTACAAATGCATGAGGGAGACATAAATTGCCAAATTTTTCCTCCAAGTGGGATCATGGAAAGTTGTGAAGGGACCACTGGAGTTGTCTCCCTGCTCAGAGAACTGTTAGTTCTGTTAATTCCAAGGTTAGGTCAGGCTCTTGTCCAGGTGAGCCTTGCACATTTCCAAGGGTAGAATTTCCCTGGGCACTCTGAACACCTATGCCAGTGCTGGACCAGCTCTAGGAGAAAAGAACATAATTTCCTTTAACTGAGTCAAAATTTCCCTCATTGCAAGTTGTACCTGTTGCCTCTTGCAAGGTTGGCTTTTTTTTTACTTCTGTTCTTTACTTGATCCTTATTGACTTTCTGGATAGCCCTTGGTACTCTTCAGGTGGAGCAGTGTTAATGGCTGGCAGGGACTGAACAAGCTGTGTCGTTAGAAATCAGCACTTAAATAGGTGTCCCTTTTCCTGTAACCTTCCCTTCCTTTTGCAGCACCAGTTGCACGTGAAAAGAAAGAACTCGTGTTGCTGAAGTGGAGAGGTATCTGTGTAGAACCTTGCACGAGAGCAGGAAGTCTCACAGCAAGAGGTCAAAGGAACTGTACATTAAATGTCACATATAGGAAGACACTTGCCTCCAAGAGGAGCCTTGAAGCAACATCCGACTCCAACTGTGCAAGCCGGCACCAGGAGGTCGAGCTGCCTATGCACATTCTGGAACAGGGAGTGCAGCCAGAGACGGGCATGCTGGGGTTAGAGGGAGCAAAGCCACGGGGTTAGGACCCAGAACAATGAAAAGAAGCAACAGCCAGCAGCACAGTCAGCCATTGCTATTACAAATAGCAGGCTCTACACATTCTAGTGCAGTCTTTAGTACTGTCAGCTGGTCTCCAGCAGTGACATCTGCCCCTTGTGCACAGACAGGATCTACTCAAGGAGAACAGCACCTCCAGCTGTATTACACAGTCACTTTCTGCTAAGAGCCTGCACATAAAGGAGTTCCCACATTTATCTATATGTGCAGTTAATAGATTTTTTTGTACAACCAGTCAATATGGTGATCAGCCTGCAGAGGCTGTCTGGCAATAGCAAAAGCACAGAGACGGTGTCAGTGTCTATAATTAGCAATGCTGTATAAATTTGGCTTAAAGACAAATTGATCTTTGTCTGCAGCTACTTTTTTATACAGTCAATGATCAACAGTGCAAAGGCATCAATCACAAGATTGAAAACTTGTCAAACACATACTCCTAATCAGTCTCTGTGTAATTTCTGGGCAACACTGGTGGTCTTGCACAGTTATTTGGACTGTATGCCTGGCCTCGCACTACTTTTGTTCAGCCTGTATTTTACTGCTCTAAGCAGTGCAGTAAACATCAATCTATGTGCTTCCCCTGTGTTCCATGGCCTAGCCACACTATGCTGGGTGTCTCAGGAGCTCAGCCTGTGGAAGAACTGTGTGCAGAGATATGTGCCTTACCTCATACACCCCACAGAAGATCGACATGAACTTGCTGAGTACCACAGCACAGATACTGGCAATATGCACAAAAGGACCCTGCAAGAGAAGAGGAAGAGAACGTTAGAGAGGGCTGCCCTCTGGTTACTGACAGCCATTTAGCTACTGCAGGCCTCATAACTTCTCTGCCATCTCAGCCAGTAATAGAACCATTAAGGTTAGAAATGACCTCTGAGATCATTGAATCAAATCTTTAATGCAGCATCTCTGTGTTCACCACTAAACCATGTCCCCAGGTGCCACAGCCATGCAGCTTTTGAACACTCTTCCAGGGATATTGATTCCACCACTGGCCTTTTCAATGCCTGACCACCATCTCATTGAAGAATTTTTTCCTAATATCTGATCTAAACCTTGCCTCGTGGAACTTGAAGACATTTCATCTTGTCTTGTCATTGGTTACCTGGGAGAACTGACTGATTCCCACGTGGCTACAACCTCCTGTCAGGGAGTTATAGAGAGTGACAAGGTCTCCCCTGAGGCTCCTTTCCTCCAGAGTAAGCAACCCCATTTCTCTCAGCCACTCCTCATAAGATTTGTGCTTTAGACTCTCCAATCTTCCTCAGTTCTCCTATCTCCATTTAATTTTTTTCCCTCTCAAAGACTACCTGACTTGAGTTCATTGGTGTTTCCTATATCATGGCTTTGAAAGTGGAAGGAAAACAGACAGTGAAAGATAGGTGTTGCTGGAAAGAGCAGAGCTTTGAGAAGAGGAATGGTGGTGAAAGTAAGAAAACATTTATAGATTCTTCTTTCACAGACAAGTCCCACCTTCCAGACCATGGTCACTACTGCACACAGAATCAGCAATATTTACCTCTTTCCCCACAGGCATGCCACTTCCAAGCCCAGCTGTGAGGGCCACAACTTTGGCCACAAAAGCTTTGAGAGTGAGATACTCCTTGAGGACCACTCCCCTCATAATGGTCTTGAGCTCTGGGATCCCAGACCCTGAAAACAACAGCAGAGCCGGGGATGAACAAAACCCACGGGCAAACGGAACAGGAAAAATGAGACACACAGAAACAGATCTTGCCCTGCCTTCTGCCCTCACCAACAGCCTGTGGAGACACGAAGTGGCAGAAGCTGGCTGCAAACAGAATCAGGCCCAGTGGGACGGCCACCCACACGGCGTACTGCAGGGGGACACTGGGGTGCAGCGCTCCGTACATCCACTTGTAGGCTGCAACACACAAACAGAGAGCCTGTCAGTGCCCACAGCTGCTCCAAACAGCCTGGCAGACATCAGAGAATCACACACTTGCTAAATGTGCCCATGCCAAATCTCTTTCAGAAATGGTACCCTCATGCTCCTTTTCTAAGACAAGCCCTGTTTTGAGTCCAAGTTCCCCAATAAAGCAGGGATGGATAGAAGACACTATTAATACCTGTGCACATGTGTGACATAAAAAGAGGCGTGTTACATGCAGCTGTGAGGACAAATCAGTGTGCAGAGTCTTCATTTGGCAGTCTGAGGGTCTTATGTGGGTTCTGAAGGACAATAAAATGGTCCACCAACCATTCCTTCATAAAAAACTAGTTGAAAAGTTCTGATTGTGATTTCCCTTCTAGAGCAGCAGAATGGAAGCTGTGCCAGCAGCTATTAGAACAGCAGTGGTACCACTGCTCAGCCAGGTACAACAGCTTGAGCTGCTGAGAATGCAAACTGAGCTGCGGCTCCTCTGCAACTGCATCTTCCCTGCCTGACCTGGCTCCCCACACAGGCTCAGGAGAGGCTGAGACTTGGCAGGGGAAAAGCAAAAAGAACCCCAAAGGGCTCAGCTGCAGGGAGAATAAAGAACAGGAACCCGCAGAGTAGATTATACCAGACACCTAATAGATGGGGAAGCTCTGGAGGGAGGAACACTGCACTGAAGGAATGTTGGGAGCTTTGAGGAACTGCAGCAGCCAAGAGGAAAAGGTTGGTGTATGTGTGGGCCAGTCAGGACTGGGACATGAGGGTAAGGACAAAGGAACAGTGCAGTTAACAGGATGTGGCAGTGGGTGGGGTGCTTATATGTGCACACTGAGATGGAGGCTGAAAGAGCTTGTAATTTTTGTTGATGGCAAAGGGAGACAGACCACAGGGAAAATGCAGGGAAGGGATATAAGACCGGAAGGGAATAGGAGATCTTTGTGAAAAGGACAAAAGGAGAGGGTGCTGTATGCCCAGATGGCAAAAAAAAAAAATTCAGGGCACTGTATAAGTAAAAATTGGAAAGAACAAAATCGAGGTAAAAAGCAGAAACAGTGCCAGAAGGGCATCTAAGAACCCCTTCCCTCATTCTTAATATTCTTAATACCCATGTTCTTAATATTCTTGGGGAGAAAGGGAAGCAGTATAACAGGAAAGGCCACAGTAACACTTCCCTGTGCTCCTGCATATTTAAGGGAGCAGAAAGAAAAGGGATTCAAAATAATTGTTTGTCTTTGACTCATCATAGACGTATCTCTTGTTTCTGCCCACTTACTTCCAAAATTCCCCCTGCCATCCCTTTAAAGAACCCCTCCCTAGCCAACCTTTACTACGTAGCCAGAACTTCAAACTTCCCTAGCAGTGAGGGTTGAGGATGGAACAATGATGCTAAAGGAGGAGCAACACTGGTCACTGGGCATTGTAACACGTTACTATCATTTACTGGCTGCTTTTGCAAGACCTGAACGGGACCCACCCTGTACGGTCTTTGCACTGGCATAATCCACTCCCCAGCTCACCAACGCCATGACCAGACCCAACAGAACCAAGAAAATCCAGTCCTCTCCAAGCTTCTTGGTAACATATTTCTGGATGCGTTTAGCACAGTCTGTGGAGGGAAGAGTGAACCAGAAAAACTGAGTGAATATAGATGAAGCTGTGTCTGTCTCTCTTGTGCTGAGAACTGCCTAAAACAAGGATTTATTTGGAGGCAGCATGGGCTTCATATTGAAGGACTGATACCCATCCCTCTCTCAGATAATCCTGAAACATCTAATGTAGTTTAAAAAACATTAAAAATAATGGGGGGGGGGGGGGGGGGCAGTGTACAGGACACACAGGGTGGAATTTAACATCTTGTACACTAGCAGCAAAAGTATGATACAAGGAGGTCCTTTTCCTCCCATTACAGAGCTCTGTTGTGGACTGCTTTTTTTTATTCCAAACATATCTTTTCTAGGATGAAAGCTCATATAGAAAAGGTTTTTCAACCCAATGAGATTAGATTCCTTTTCCTTCCCTCTCTGCTTCTCCCCAGTCACAATTGCTTAAATCCCATCTCTCTTGCTGGCCTACCCAATATCTGGTAATAGGGAATGAAACATGAATTGTCCCTACCTTGACATTTGGAATAGTGCTCTTCTTTGATCTGTACTTGACTGTCACGTTTCAGGGGTCTTCCATTGTTCTTTTGGGCCTGTTTCTTCAGTAGTGTTGCTGCTTCCTTGTCTGAAATGTTATCTGTTATCCGGTCTGTGTATCGGCCATACAGCTAGAGCAGCAGAAAACAAGAAGGATCACAAGGAAAAGGCAAGGCAAATGTTCCTGCACAAATTGCATTAAGGATGACAAGGCAGATCTACCAACAGTCTGAGATACAGACCCAAATGTACCAAGCAGGGAGACTGAGACACAGAAGCTCTCAGACAGATGCAGCTCATTTATTCTTTCTTCTCTGTTTTTCTAGTTTCTTCTTTCCAATCTCTCCAAAACATTTTCACCCCCTTTTTGGGAGTACAAGATATGATCACAGAATATTCGTTATTTTCTAATGTCCTGGGGGAAAAAAATGGCTGAGAGTTTGAGCATTTTAGCAATAAGAGCAATAAGGCTTTCTGAAGGTACAAAAGAAGGTCAAAGTAGTTCACATGAGGCTGCCATCCTCAGGGCTGTCTCATAGATTTCAGCAGCACTGTAAAACATCTCTGAAGGTTTTGAGAGCCATTACACTCTCAAACAGGCTGCAGGAATGTCCTGCATCTGTTCCTCCTGCTGCCAAGGAATGCTTAACAGGGCACACAGCCACTGGTGGTGCTCGTGGAGGAAAAGAAGCAGCATCATCTCAAAAATATCACAGGCTGCTGTGCACCTCCAACCATTATTTACCCAAATCAGCATTTTAAGTGCTCCTGTATCTCCAGTTCCTCTGAAATTCCTAATTGCTTAAGGCAGTCTGTTTCTTCAGATACTAAACTTGAAAAGCAGTTGGTTTTATGCAGTTCACAATCAGCTGCACACGCTTACCAAGGGCATTTCTTACACAGGTCTGCACTAAACTGGGCAGTTGTGCTGTCTCATCAACATCTTAAGGGAGCTTGAAGAACCTTGACTGTGCCCCGTGTTTGTTTACCAGATTCCCTGAAGAGCAGCTATCCCACCTCACTGTTTCAGAGAATAGGTGGGGAAGGTGTGCATTTGAGAAGCAGAGAATAAGCTCCTTGTCCTTGCATGCCCTTCAGTGAACCAGGTTTGGCTTTACTTCGGACCAGGTCACCACCTGATGCACTTCCCACGTGTGACAAGGTGACCCTTTGCTCCCTCCCCAGCACAACATCTGCTTCTCTGAGATTTTCTGAGTGGCAGAAGGAGAATGAGCCATGTTTTGATCAGCAAAATCAGACACTTAAGCTGGAGAATGACAGGACATATGACAGGGATAAAGCACAACCACACACTTAGGAGACATTTCTATTTGACAGTTCCTGCCTGCCTTTTTCAAGGTAACAAAAGAGATGTTCCTGTTCCCTTGAGATAAAATAGATACAGAGACTCACAGAAAGATTTACACTGGAAGGCACCCCTGGAGGTTTCTAGTCCAAACCTCTGCCCACAGCCTGCAGACTCCAAAGTCAGGTAAACCAGATTAGGCTGCTCAAGACCTCATCCAGGCAACTCCTAAACATCTACAGGAGTAGAAATTACCCAGCTTCTCTGGGCATCTGTTTCAGTGCTCTACCAATTAGTATTTCAACATAACAAATATGACTGAAGTTCCTAAGTATTTTATTTATTTGCACAATTCCTCAAGAGACACTTGAGCCATGTGCCATAGCTCCCTTTGGAAATCCTAGTGGATTTTTTTTTTTCTTCACAGAACCCCTATATATGCTTTTTTAAATCATCCTTTTCTAAAGATGGCTCACCTGCTGCCTCTGAAACAGATTCATCCTGTCTGAACAGCGGAAGTATTCTTCTATTCATCATTGTATTGGATGCTACACAAATTTAATGCAATTATTAACCACATGACTGCCAACACATTCTAACTAAATTAAACAGAGTCTTTGCAAGGAATAATGGCCATGCTGTGACCCCCTTAAAACAGACGGGACAGTGAAACATCAGGCTGAAGAATTTCATCTACAGGGTAACTGCCACATACAGAATGCAATCCTACCTAGCAAACTGTTCATTTTTTCTTTTACTGTGTCTTTCAGACAGAAATGCCAAATACTAGCAGATTTTAGACAAATGCATCTTCACCTCAGCCAGTGCATTGCTGTTAAATGGTCATGAGAGATGGGTTTATGTCAAATACAACTTAAACCCATGTCAAGTATGAGATTCAAATTAGAATCTTCCATCTGCCAGATGAAACAGCATGACAGTAAAATAGTATGAATGCTGAAAGTCCTCATATGGTATCTGAGTTCACTGCTTCTGCCTGGCTGTAAAATGGTGCAGTCAGGATATGGGAAAAAAAGGAGTTAGTCCACAGACATAAAAAAGAAACTGCTGTCCTGGCAAACCAGGTAGTCTCAACACATTTAAAGAATGCTTCACACATGTGCTTTGCTTCTCCAGGATTCTGGAAGTATCTAAAATGGTAGGAAATTGTGGGACAGAGAAAGAATCCAGAAATCAGAGGATGACCTTACAGTAAAAATGGGTTAAGCAAGAAATATCCACCCACTAGAAGATGCAAAATCAAAAATATATCACAGTAGGACTCTGACTGTTCCTTCTTCTGTTGCTCCCTCTCTAACATGAGGAACACAGGGTTTCTGAGCACCAGAAAAAATGAAGACAATTTTATAAGTTCTCAATTACCACCAAAGGGTTGAACCAGAAAAGGTCTCATGCCTACTTGGCTAAATGCTGAGGGAGACCACTAAAATGGTGCAAAACCAGCTGAAGGTATAAATACCACTGAGGATAGATGGGAGGAACATACATTCCCCCCCCAAAAACCAACCAAACAAAAACAAACAAACCAAAACAACCCCAAAAAATAAACCACAACCAAACCATCCAGGGAGAAAGCAAAACAAGGCAGAGTTTGTTTTCAGAGATGAAGCTTTTATCTATGCAAATGATCTTTTGTCTTGCCGAAAATTGGGGAAATTTCATTGTTTGAGTAACAGAGGAAAAGCTGCACAGAATCTCAGATGAAAAAATACATCACAAACTCAAGACTTTTCTGGGAGCTATTTTTTGAGGGGTCAGCACCTGCATAAAACTGCCCTCCTCCCACAGTCCAAAGCCCAAGCTCTTTCCCATGCCATTCAGACTGAACAATGCTTTCCTCACAGGATACTCCAGTCCTGAAATCCCTTTCCCCTGCTCTGCCAGTGCATCCTGTTTATGATCTGCTGGTCCCAGCCACTGAGGCAGCCTTAGCCTGTACTTCTTTCCCTCTCACTTCTGCCTTGTAGCCATCCTGCTATTCCTAAAATTATCTTCCTTAGGTGATTTTTTTTACCTGATGCATCACCAAGGAGAAGCCATGTCTGACCTCAAAGGTGAAACCTTCTGAAATGCAGCGCATACATAAATTTAAATGTCAATAAAACATCTCAGTCCACTGCTTAGACATAGAGCCAATGAGGCACATGTAAGGGACAGGGGACAGCAACAAAATAACTTGTTCCTGAAGAAAAGGTGGCAAAGAGGAAATCTAACAGCAGTGCTACTACCTAAAGGGAGAGAGGGGTTGGAGGGAAACATCAGAGCAAGATATCTCAGAGGGGCACAGAGATGGAAAACAGGGAAAAAGCACAGCTTGCAAGAAAGGAAAGCCCCTGCAAAGGAACACATGTTCCCATCCAGCCCCACTTGAGGGTAGTTCAGCACAGGAGCAGGTGCTCAGTGGGGCTGGGGAATCTTCAGTGTTGCAGATGTTCAGAACATGCCTGGAAAAGGCTCTGGACAATGTGACCTACCTTTGGAGTCAGCCCTGCTGTGAGCAGGGGCTTGGGCTGGAGAGCTCCAGAGGCCCTCCCACCTACCTCTCTCTGTGAGCCTGTTATTCTGTATTACTGCATTGCCTGATTTCTTACTGCACATCCCTCCCACTACCCCCATCTGTGTATTGCTGAGTGAGCTCCCTGCCAGGAGCACCCTTTCTATAGTCACAAATAGCACAGCTTTTAAATACTTCACCGGCTGTAACTGCTTTCTCATGCAGAAATAAAACAATACAAAATCCTACAGTGTAGGATAATGTATATTTTTAACAAGGTACATTACATCATGTTATATATTTACTGTCTGTTATATGAATTGTGAAAAATTTCTTCTTCTTCTTCTTCTTCTTCTTCTTTTTCTTCTTCTTCTTCTTCTTCTTCTTCTTCTTCTTCTTCTTCCTCCTCCTATTATTATTATTATCATCCTACTACTATTATGTTATTATCTATTAACCACTATATGGTTTTTGACTATCAATTATCTGAAGGTCCAAGACCAAGATTTCACTGTTTTGGGGCCTGTGTAAACCAAACCAAATCACATGTACAACAGAAGGCAACAGCTAGCAGAAAAAAGAGTTCAACAAAATCAAAATCTCTGTCAAATGTTTTTTCAAATGACAGTGGGGAAAGAAATCTTAATGCTTACTCTGTGTGAAAATGCATGAAAACATGTGCAAGGGGTCGTTTTTCATGCTAGTTTCATGATAATGAGTGTGCATGTTTGTACAAAGTACATGTGCATATTTATAATTTATTTGCATGTGCATGAATGACCAGCAAAATATACACAGCCACAGGAAACCTGGCTTAGCCAGAATGTGTTGGCCTGCGAAGTTCTGTGATAACTGTACATGCACACGTGTACATGACTGCTTATATAAAATATTTCCAGGGCATATTTATTTTAAACTATATTTTAAACTATAAATACAACTGTCTGGTTTTTAGATTACAAATTGCCTTCATGAATGCATGCTTGCTTGGGGATGTTTCTGCCTGAAGATATGCATGGGAATGGGTTTGATGGCCTTCTTGTTTGTATGTGAGATCATCTATCTGCATGCACAGACCATCAGGCCTCTGGACCTGAGCACAGAGACACTCTGGTGTCAGGGAGCAAGAGCACAGAGCTGGTGGTGTTGCCTCACTGTGTCATCTGTGTCTATGGAAGAATGGTTTTAGGTGTGTGGGACTGGCAATCTGCTGGATCTGTGTCAGCTGGGATGTTTCTGGGCATGGATGTACATTACTGGAGAAAGGGTTTGCATCTGGCATCTCCCAGCTCACTCCTGGTTCATGGCACACACACACAAAGGCGTTTCCTTCATCCACCTCAGATCTCCAGCCCCATTTGCTCCCCATGGGGCAGGGATCACCCCAGTGGAGTTCAGCCTTAGATGGGCACACACACCTCTCTACCCCACCCCACCCGCTGTGCTCACCCTCTTAGCGTGGCTGCTGCAGCCAAAGCTCTGTCTTGTGTTGGGGTAAATAAAGCCTAAACTGCTCCAGTCAGACCTCTGTCCATCTGGACTGCTGCTTCAAATAAGCCAGTGGGGTGGTTTTGGAAGACTTTAGTGGAGGAGACATGCAAACTCTCAGATGTTGTAGGCAGTTTCGGAAGAGAAATTCCTGAATATGGCCATGGAACTGATTCTCTGACCTTTGGCAATATGTGACACATAACTATCCTCATTGGGATGCTTATCTACTGGAAGATATTTTCTTCGTGGGAAATGTGCCTGTTTTCCTATCATTAAATCACATAAGTCTGTAGGAGACAATTAATGCAATCTCCTTCCCAATCATTTGCCATCCATGTAAGAGGATTTGTATTCATTTAAGGAAAAACATCCACTTTATGAATTTCACATTCACATGCTCTCTTCCTCATAATTTGACTGGATCCTTCATTGCACCAAAGCTGTCTTAGATCAGCTTAATCAGAACAGAGTGGTAGGAAATAAGACACCAAGACTCTGCTGTAAACCCTCCCCTTTGCAGGAGGCTGTCCCAAAAGAAGAGGCAAGGGACATACAGAGCATAATGAACAAAAAGCCATAATCAGAGTATAGCTATGTCCCAGACGTTTTTCTGAACCAGTGCTTGTACAAACCAGAGCAAGAGTCAGGTCAAGCTTAAGGGTTAGAAAATCCCTCACTTACAGTTCCACTAAGAGTTATCAAAAATACCAATATACATGCATGGATCTATGACCATGAAGGGCTTCTTGGTCAGAGAAAAGTCACAAGAGAGCTTTACTTCATCTACACAGCTGTACAGATACCCATATACATACATCACTGTTCTCTTTGGTTTTACTCACTCCTGTGCTTTACTTAACATCACTACACAGTTTGAAGGCAGCTGCAGCTTCTCTTTGCCTTTACAAACACATTAACGTTCTGGTTAATTTTCCCCATCCCAGCTTGCCCATTCCAGGTCCCGTTGCATCCGTGGCGGGTGACAATAACCCTGACCTGAATTACTGCTGGGATCCTTGGTGCAAGTACAGCCACGAGCGTCACAGAACACGAGGAGTCAGCAGGCCAAGGGGAGAGCTGCTGGCGCTGGGGATGGACAGGGATGTGTGCTTGGAGCGCCGGGAGCCTGTGTGACCCCGGGCAGACCCGTGCTGCCACAAACCATCCCGCTGTCCAGCCCTACCTGCGGGTAGCTGAGGGAGCTCTCCGGGGAGCGCCGGTCGTTCCCTGCGGGCCCGGCCTGGTGTCCCGCCTCCAGGGGAAGGCCGTACCGGGTGCATTTCTCAAAGCGGACATAGTCGTACTGCGGTGTGCCCCCCCACAAAGCTGGCTTCCAGCTGGCCTCCTGCATCTTGCTGTCTGGGCTCTCCATGCAACCGCTCCTCCTCAGGCTCCTCAGCAACTGAGGCGCTGCTCTGGGCCTTACCGAGGAGCACCTCGTGTTCTGGCAGAGAGCATGGCCTCCGCATTCTCTGCTGATCCTTCCTGTCTCTCTCTCCTCAGACCACTCCAACTTGTCCTGTTCCTGCACTCTCTTTCTCTCTGCCCCTCCTCCTCCTCCTCCTTGTGCCTCTCTCACTTTCTTCCCTTCCTGCCCAAAGGGTTCAACTATATTTATAGCAGCCTTCCTCTGCCACATGATTCCCCGGTGCCGTGTCTGATCTCAAGGCAGTAACGCTGCTGGGATTGAATATCAGGTGTGAGCAAGAGGGGAACTCCTGAAGGAGAGGGAGGGGGCCGGGGGAAGGAGGTGGTGTGACAGAGCTACGAGCACACAGGCAGAGAGCAGAGAGAAGGAAGCAGAAATTGTTATCCAGGATATCTCCTCCTTCACAGCTCCGCATCCCACACACTCTGTTTGCAATGAGAACAAAGGTCACTGGGCTTCCTCATTCTCTCCCCAGACACCAGGTGCCCCAAAGACTGAGCATCAATCACAAAGAAACCAGCAGCTATGGTGAGACAGAATGAGATGGGTTTTCACTCAGTGTCCCAAGACAATTTTTCTAAGCATACAATTCACAGCAGCAAGCCCTAATGGAGAAGTCAGGCATCCCTGTAAGCTGCTGAACATTACAGTCTAATCTCAGCCTTCCCAGGTGTTCTTATGGGGAATACTTTGCACTTCAAAGCACGTCACCAAACTGCTCTGTGGGTACTCAATTATAGGGGTAAGCAGAAGTTTAATTCTTCTTGATGTTCATTTTTCCACAGACTAGGGCATTCAACAGCTTCTCCTCTCCACTCTGCCACTTGTTTCTCAGCCAGGGAGAGAAGGAACAAGCTCAGCCAACACCAGTGAGCTACCAGCCAGCAACAGGAATGAGAAGCATGTTACAGCGGCTTGGCCTAGAGACACCTCCCAGTACTGTCAGTGCGCTGCCTAGAACCACATTTCTTCTGAGGGCTATTAATTAGGGAGGAGCAGAGAGTTCAAGATCCCAGAAACTGTACACGAGAAAAAAAGACCTCACATGCCAAGCTACTCATACTGAGTAAGAGGTTTGCAAGCAGGATGGGGTAAAAAGAAGGGCAAAACACCCTTTTTTGGGCCCAAAACAGTGGTCTCATTATTTCATTTTGCAGACTCCTGTAAAACACTTCTTCTTTTGCTTTTTTTTAGTCTGCATGGCCCTCAAGAGTAAGGTAGAAAGAAAGTCTCCATGAGGAAGACACACTTAATTTCTCGCAGAAACTACCTTCTCCATGTTCCTGCTAAGATATGGATATCCATTAGCAGTAAAATCCACATGGATAAGGTTAGTGTGTACAACCTACAAGTGGTATGAGGCCAGACAAGCACTGAATATTTACAAAAGCAATATTAGTGCTGCCCCAAAATTTACAGGCTCAACTGTTTCATTCTCACCAGCACTCACTTTACTGTCAACAAGCACTATCTTCTGGAGGAAGACTGTGTCCTATAGGCAGGACAAAACTTGAAATGAATCACCTTAAAGAAGAGTTTCTAAGTGACTGTGTCTAGGAAATCAGAGAAAAACATATGGTTGCCCTTACAGGTTACCATCAAAAAGGTATTTATTGCTCCCAACCTATTGAGATGCTTTTGGAAGGCCATTGTCATTATGGCTTATATAAAAAAATGATACATAGCACATACTATGTAGTGTATAAAATGTAAAAAAATATTTAAAATATAAGGTACATCATGCATAGGAAGCCTAAAAACTGAACACAGTCGAGCCCAGCAAATGCCAAAGCTGTAATACAGCAGCAGATCTTCAGCCACTATTATATGTGCTGGAGGAGAACACTCATCAGAGCCACTGCAGAAAACTAATGAGAACCTTTAGCTGAAAGGGCACTCTTCTAGCTCTTTTTTTTCAAGAGGCACAAGAAAGGCACATAAGAAATTGCTGCAGTATAAAAATGAACCCTCTACTGCCAGCTAATCAAACTCTACTGCCTGTCTTGCATGACACTGTTGTGGAATTTCCATGGGAAACAATGATATAATAACAGCCCAAAACAGGACAATTCTACCCTGAAAGGCTTTTTCCAAGAACTGTCCCTCTCAGCTTCCAAACTGGCCCTGGCCTCACTCACCTCATCAATAAAAGCATGAAGGACCCCAAGGCCAACCAAGTGACTCCAGATGCTACTTGAAGAAGACACCTTTACTATCCTCGCCAGGAAGACATCCTACAATCCCCCTGAGCCTTCACTTGTGCTTTCCACAGTGTGACACACCTCAGCCAGTGCATGGCAGTGCTGCAACTGCACAGCTGATCCTGAACAATCACTGTGTGCATGGTGGTGCCGATGCACTAGGGAAGACCCAGCTCACCTGCAGCTAAGAACCTCATACTCAACTAATTCCCACTTCTCATCAAACAGCATCTCTGCATCTAGTCTCTGTACCCAGATATTGTCTAACAAGAAAACAACTGAGAACTGAAATTCATCATTTCAATGCTTGGCAAAATATATGCAATCTGTAGAGATTCTGGATTTATGTCACAATGTTTCCTGTGTCCTGAGCACTAGTCTTACCATGCTACTGAACTTATAAATCAACCTATTTCTCCTTGGACGTGAAAGTGCTTTGTCAGCTCTCTGGAAATTATTAATAATCCTTGCTATTTCACAAGGTACCGATAATCTCTGTCACAGCCTCCAGCCTCACCAACACTACCTTAGCTAAATTCAAAGCAGCTACTCTCAATTTGTATTTGCTCTGAGATTTCAATTTGTTTCTATTTTACTCTCAGAAGAATGTGTAGACCCATCAGCTTGTCCGCTTTTTCCAGCCGGCGCAGCTGACCTAATGAAAAGTAAAGCTCATCATCTTTTCCATGTTTTCAGATCTGCAGATATAAACATAAACAAAGAATAAAGAGACAAAGAATAAACCCTAAAAAAATCTGCTTTTCTGCACTGCTGCTGCCCAGCAACTGCTGTCAGATCTCCCCTATCACTCTTCCTACAATCTTCTGCTACAACTCTTCTTTACATATTTTCTTTATTGCCTCTCCATCTTGCTTTCTATTTCCCAAGCCTTGCTCTGCACTTCCACCAGGACTCAGCAATGGAGTACTGCTGTTGCTTCAGAGGTTACCAGCAGACTCACGAGATTAGCGCAGAGCTGGAGGAAGATGTAAAAATAAGAGGAAGGTGTCACAACCATCTTGCACTAGCCACAAACACAGATGACCTGTACACATGGCTTGACTCCTCCTGAAAAGGCTCACAAAAGTTTCTAGACCTCCCCATGGCATGCAAGAGGAAAAGTTTCATGACCTGCTCATACACCTTTTTTTTTTCTTTGCATTTTACAGGCCCTAGTGTGTTTCAAGAAAACATGCTTGTGATAGATGAAAATACAGCTACAGTCCAAATTAGAGTATTAAATGACAATAAAGAAAATAATAGAAGCTGGAAAAACTGTCAACTGAGATGGATCTCTTGTCCAGTCAGGCTTCTATTTTTCTCCCTCCTCTCCTCAGTTTTCTCTCAGGTCTGCCTTTCTCTGGATTTATTTATTTTTCCTGAATGCTTTTCAGGATGCAGAAATACAAGTCCTAGCCTTCCCATCCTACTGCCTTGATAGTGAAAGCTCTGAGAGGTTGGTGGGGAGGGGGGGTAAGGATGACTGGAGACTCACACTTCTCCCATGGTCTGGTCCCAGGAGATTTATAACCTGAAATAATCCAAGTGCTATTTATCAGCAGTGACAATCAGAATGTTTTCTATGCCCTGCTCACACAATTATCAGACATCATACCAACTTCTGAGGCTTCTGTTTATGCTAGAGCTTTTTTTTGGTTTGTGCTGTAGCAGGTTCATCCTGAAAGATCTAGACCACTTCATGACCTCACTGTAGACAAGCCTTGCAGCCCACCAGCAGACTGCAGCCTCCTCTGGAGTGAAACACCACATCTATTTTTTCAAGCCTGCACACACAGTCATTATAGCAGATGGTGATGCAGAGCCCTCTGCCACCCCAGACTGACAGGAGTGAAATTTGCTGAGGCAGAGTTATAGAACTCTGCATACAGATTAGTGAAACAGTCATTTAAGAACAAAGAAAAAATAATATTCTGTGCTTGAGAAAGCCCAGCCCAAGAGGTACACAAGTCTGTGAAGAAGATAATAGAAAGGATAGTCTATAGGACAAAAAAAACTATAAAGATGAAGAAGGGAGTTTTAAAGGAGGAAGTGGAGAAAGGTGACAAAAGGATGACTACTTAACCTGACACAGTCTCTAAGAGAGAAACACAGAAGCAATAAGAGACAAAGCGCTGAAGGGCGTCAGGGGAAGAGAATCTGGACAGGAAGATACAGCAAGCATATTTTGCTTCAAGCAATACCTTCAGATGGAGCAAAAAAGAGTGAAAAAGCAGGAAAAAGACTTCAGTAGATGTCAGAAAAGGCAATGGCTTCTAGATGAGAACAAAGCTCTTGACTAGGACATTTTATTAGACAAGATAACCATGGAGGCTTCAAAGAGCTACAGGAGGCAATTAGAGCTTTGGGAGAGAAAGAATGCTGTGAAAAGGGCTGGGATGAGGGAGGGAGGCTGGAAGAAAAGACAGCTTTTATAGTAAAAGAAGGAAATAGATCATGGACTGAGGCTTGAACAGCAGCAAAAGATAGACATTTAAGCTGTGTAGGGGCACATAGTAAGCGAGGCTGGATATGGAGAGACAATGGCAGAGAACTCTCAGAGGACACTTGAAAGAAGGGTTGAGTTCACAGCAAAAACTAAAAAGAAAAAGACCAGAAAGTTTAAGGGCTTTCATCATGGAGAAATAACAAGATAATATGATGATATTCAAGTGGACATGTACTGACTAATACTAGACTGAGTAGAGCAGAATTGACAGAAACAGGGCAGATTTTGAGAATCATCAGCTTTTGATAACTCGAGAAGAAAGAGGCAGAATGGGGAAAAAATCTCACAACTGGCATCAGATAAATACTTACAGGAACACAAGGACATGAAGGAGCCATTGAAGTAGATGTTGGAATAGAGGAATTTGGAAGGAAACTTGAACAGATCAGGATAGGGCAGGATGGCAGTGCAGGATGACACGATATGACAATATGATATGCCATGACTTGGCAAAAAAAAAAAAGGAGCTTTAAAGGGGCAGGGTTATGTCCCAGTTCCAGAAACAACCTGACTGTGACAGTCTGCACAGAGCACAATGTCCACATTGATGGCACCATCTAAGGTAAATAACTCGTTAACTTGAGGTTGTCTTGTCCTGCATCACAATGTGGTCACAGGTTGGAACTGAGAGCAAAAATAACCAGCAGAGAGACTTAAATCCAGCAATAAGAGCAAGACAGAAAATCAGATGAAAGAGAAGACAACAAAATTTGGTTTTATAAATGGATCCAAACTCATTCAAAACTTTAAAGTGAATCTGACTGTCCTGGTGAGCTCTCAGGTAAACACCATCAGGCTTCAAAACTCGAAACAGAACAGCCTTTAGTAGAATAAAAATAAGATTATTTGATTATTATAAATAGAGAAAAATTCAAGCATGGAAGTTAGAAAACACAGAAATAAATATATAGTCTACACACAACTCTCCCTCACCCTCTATGACCTTGGTTGCAATTAAGTTGATGACCTTCTGAGCTGCTAAAATTTTGTGCTTACACTCTATTGCCTAGGAGATTGTTTCCATATCTCCACAGCTTGGATGCCTCCTCCCTTACAGCTGCCCCCTTCTAAAATTGCAGCCCTCAATTCCCTTGGTGATTCTCTACCCTACAGCACCCCGTAGCTTCTATTAAATAATTTCTTCTTTTCATCTGACAAAAGGTTTTCCAAATGAAGAGGTGTATTACTGGTGGGGTAGAAAATTGAATGTCTTGTCTTAGGATAAAGCTAACAAAGAACAAATCAAATAGGCACAGTGTGCATGCAAGTACCAAAAGAAGGAAAAAAGTAATTACGAAAAAGTAATATTAGACTGCTGAGAAGGAGAAAACTTTTTCTGACTGGATTGTGCATCCAAACGCAGCTAAAGTACAGTGAGAACTAGCAAACACTCAATTAACTGATTGAAGTAGATTCAGTGGATTTCCTATTTTCTAGGAGAATAATTTTTGCATCACAAACATTCTCTGATGTAGTCAGCTTGAAGATGTTTTTAGCAGAAAGGACTATCTAAGAATACAGACTCATTTCTAACTATCAGAATTTATTAAAGATATCTCTAAGCTAGTAAATTTGCTATTATTTCAGCACAGAGAATTTGTAGCTTGTGCCTTTCTTCCCCTTGTCCCTGTGGATTGCTTGTTGCACAGGTAAAATGAATGATTGCCTGTTATGTTTGTCAGTCATGCCATGACTCACAGCCTGACCAACACCACGAGGGTGGAAAGAAAGTGCAGTGATGAGCTGTGCAGAGCTGGCCTACCACAGGGTTTGAACTGGATTTGGCTAATTTCAACTGGAGAATGATGATTCTTATGCAAAATGTGGCCAACTATGAAGATGTGTGGCCATAGCTGAAAGGTTTAGGAGGAGAAACTGACTTGTGAAGGGAAGATTTTAAGGAAAGTTTCAAGGACATGTTTGTGGTGTACATGAGCTGAGGTTGGTCAAGAAGAAGGAGCCATAAGTATGGACAGACTACCTGCAGGAGGCCATGGCTAGGATTAAAGGTATGAAAGAATTTTTTTTTTTTCCTGATATACGTTCCACTTTCAAATGCCTGAAAAGTAATTTAGTTGAAGCCCTATGATCTATAGATCTCTATTAGACTGATCACATTGCCTAGTTTAGGGCACTTGAGGAGCAGACTTGTTGAAAAGGACAGTCCTAATTTTTTTTATGTACTGGAACTAGTGATCAAGAAGTTTGATGCAAGGAAAAAATTAATTTTCAGCCAGCTCAGCTCTCCATTCCTGCTGATGCATGGCCATGTAAATGTCAGTAAAAAAGGGATCAGGAACACACCTAGAAATGAGAAAAGGGACTGTCTTTTCTGATTGCGATAGAACCCTCATCCACCATAAAAATTTTCTCAGTAACACTTGGCTCTTGCTTACATTTCAGACTCTTGACATGGTTAGAGCAAATTCTATGAACTGCTTGCATGAGCCATGGTTGCTAAGTACAAGTTGTTGGCAGCTGTGGCTTGTCCTGTCCCATCTCAGACAACTGAGATACAGGATGTCAATAGAAGGGTTGTAGCACAGATGTGTTATCACTACCATTGAAGATCTTTAATATACTCATTTACTAGGACAGTTGTAAATCCTGAAAAGTTTTGACTAAGCTTCCTGTTTTCCTTCTCCTTCCCCTATTTAAATGCAGATACCAATACAAAAACACCTAACACTCCAGCACAGCAGGGGTCTTGCCTGTTTTCCATGAAACAATCCCTGGTGGTAATATGAGATAAAGACTAAGGTAAACAGAGGAAAGATAATATTTCTCTTGGCAGCCTGAATAATAAATCCGTCCCAAATGAGGGCAAAGAAATTCCCCTGCAGCAATAACCTTTGCTGTTATCATTGGCTGCTGATACAGGGATGATTGTGAGAGTCAGCATGACATTCACTGGACTCCCTCCCTCTTCTGTCTTCTAGCCCCTTGCTTTGACTTGCAGGAAGGTGCTGGGGGAAGGGAAGAAGAACTGCATCAAGCACGTACATCCAGGTTGAAGTACTGGGCCACTCTGTGGCACGAAGGCTGCAAAAAGTCTTTTCTCTGTCAAGCCTTATAAATTAGAGCTGCTGCACACCTATTAGCAGGAGCCAAGTTAGATTATCACGAGGGGGAAAATGGTGCAAGAAGTACACCAGAGCCATGAGGGGATCCAATCTCCTAGTGCCAAAGAGACAGGTAGCTTAGTATATTAAGCCCAGGACAAGATAAATCAGCAGAAGAAATTGCAGGACATTCCCCATAAGTGGCAGTGTCCCAGGGCTGGCATTTAATGTCTATGACATCTAAAAATATTAAACCTGGAACAGGAGTGCAGTAAGGGGCTATAGGTTGACACTGGAAACTCTTGAGTAAGGTCAGGAATGGTGGAGAGATGATTGTCCAATGTAGAGGAAAGTGCTGAGAACAAATGGTGGAAACTATTCTTACTTTCACATTTGTTGGGAGCTGAAATTAGTTCTACAAGGTGCTAAACTTGGACTGTTCAGGAGAAATTGCAGATTTTCGGATTTTGTGTTTGTTCAAAACCATTGCTCACAGTCATGCTCTTGCATTATTAGGTGTTCAGAATCAACAACAGTGCCCCATAGTACTTGTGGTGTCCTGTTCAAGCACTGCTTTTGGTCTGGGGTATATATCAACTTTTTCCTGTCTATATCAGAGCCAGATTCTATTCCACATTTTGTCTGCAGTATATTTTGAAAGGAATGAGTCAGTGACAAATAAAAAAAAAAGTAGAGATGGAATTTGGGAAATGTTTCAAATCCCACTCACTCTGCTCGGTTTTCTTGCATCAGGAAGAGAGTTGTTGGTCTCTGGCAGGTGCACTGGCTGGGCTGGGGACATTTACTTGGGAGGAGAAGGACAGAAATGCCCCAGACCACTGGCTGTTGGGCACCATGAGGACCACGAGCTCACACAAGTCTGCAGGCTCCTCAGACCCATCATGCTGACAGACAAGCTATGTCATGTGCTGAAGACTCATTGCTCTGGGAAAAAGATGCAGCTGACCCTTGCCATGGCAGCTTTCAACCTACCCTTCATCAAAGAGGAAAGGGATGCAGAGAGTATTGCTGTGGTGCTTCCCTGTACCACAGGGACCACAGTTCTGGCTACAGAACTTGCTGGTAGAAAGCACAGCTGGTCCCAGTGGCTCCACCACTGCCAGCCAACAGGTTCCTTACCCTCCTTCCCTCTCGCTCCAAATAAAACTGCTACAAATGGCATCATTAAATCCCATGGGATGGCAGTGAGGTCTCTGCAGGGGCAAGGTAATCTCCTTGCTCTGGGCAGGAGGGTTCTCCATTGTCTTCCTGCGGGAGATCTTCACCAATCTAACTGTACTTTGTGGAAGGACCATGAGCAGACATGTCTGCCTATACAATTTCATACAGAGTTTTGCCACACTGATCATTACTGTCCTGTCCTCCCTTGACCTATAGTCTTGTGTGCTGGGGAACATGATCATTGCCCTGAATCAGCTGCTGAGCATTCAGATCTGCTCAGCAGTGCATTAACATCTTCAATATCTGTGTTCTGATACCAGGTCTGAAATGACATTTCCTCTGTTTCCTCTGCAGTCCACAGTCTGTCCACAGGAGGGTCTGGACCCAGCTTTGAATTTTTGTTACAGTGCTGCATTGGAAATAAGAGGCATGTATCACTGAGAAAGCAGGAGGTCAGCACTCCCTAAAGGATTCCTAGTACACCCTCCAACCCAATAATAAGCATATCACCTGCCTCCAGGCAGGGGACAGCACTCATGGGAAGGATCTGAAGCAGACTAAAGAAGGACTGAGGCCTTTTTGTGTGGACCTGTTCTCTTTCGATACCAATCTGGTATCCTTCAGTAACCTTCATGTCTTCTGGAAATGTTTCTCTTTTGAACACTTCTCTTAACAGATTAAAAAGCTTCTTTGTTTTAATGTGGCTTTCCATTTGATCCATTCTAGTTAATGTTTTGACCCTTGCTGTTTCCATGGGGGTATTGACTCCAAGCACATTGTGGTCACCGTGAAGTCAGTAGTGGTTTCAGCTAAGAAGCTGAATCGTGGCATATCAGGTTAAGCTGAAATACTGTTATGGAATCAGTTGTGTCAGTCCTCCATATTCAGTAGCAAAAAATCACCAGATGGTGATTGTTCATTCTCTTTAGAGAAGATCCATTTACTACAGGACCAAACACACTGATCTGGAAAAGTGGAAAGAAGAGAGAGAAGCCTACGCACATAAAAAAGAGTCGTGGTTGAAGTGGAAACCACTAGAGGTTCTGAGAGTGAAAAAACTGTGTGGAAGGATTTGGAAAGGGTATCTTAGCATATTCTGTTAATCCACTACACTATTATTACACTACTTATTTGCTACATAGCATTCAAGTGGTTTCCCCCAGTGCTGGAAGAGTAAAAGAGAATAAAGGTAACATATGGCAGCTCAGGGCTAGAACTAATGGGGAGTGAGAAGTCCCGTGGGGAAGGACTAGTCCTTGTAGGTATTCTGACTCTTTCTGAGGCTTGCATTGAGGGGCTACTAGTGGAGCAAGATGCCGTAACTGAGCTCTGCACAGAAAAGGCTGCGTGTCACACTGTGCACCTGCCTAATCAAAAGCCAATGATGCATCAGGCCCTGACCTTCTTAGTCTCCCTTGTTCCACATTTCCAGACAAAGTGTCAACACTAGTCTTTTATCTTTTGGTATGAGGTAGTCATAAGGAAAAAAAAGAGATATTTTCTAGGGTCATGGCATAAGAGTAGTTGGTACTGCTTTTGAAATACAGCTGGGTTAAAGAAGAGAGAACACACAGAGATTCAAGATTTTTCAGCATTGGCCTGAACTGTTACAGCTGTCTCAAAACTGAGTGCCATGAAGAAAGGATGGTCGTATTCCCTTCCTTGCACCAGCTCTGATATGTCTGTCTGGGCAGTGTGAAAGGTAAACTGATGGAAAACACTCATGTCTTCATGCAGTTAAGTGCTCAGAGTCATGCCCTGAGCGAGTTCACTGCAGGTCAGGGAAGCAGCATTTAAGAACAGAGCTGTTCGAGTGGCTGTCAATAGATCATGTCAGCCAAAATGTTCATGCTCATACGCAGCGCTAAAACACATGTGTAGGCAAGAGAACTTTGCTTAGCCCTGGCTTCATCTTCCCAAGATTAAGATTTCCATGAATCTCTGGAATAAAGTTCCTACACCATGCTGACTGTTTCTTCTGCCACTACCCTGTTGCATAGCTGCCATGTGTTTAATCCTGCTTTTGCCTTTTCCATTCCTGGAAAGCTTAGGTGAACCTGCAGCTCTTCTGCCCTTTGAGCCTGGAGCATTATGGACTTCAAAACTAATGGAAATGAGGTTTCCAACATGCCCTATTTCTATATGGAATTGGAACTAAAAGTGGCCTGCCCTCAGTACCATGTCCCCTACGGTTGATAACAAACTCGATGCCAAGAAGAATTAATATCAAATAGCTCTCTGGTCTGCATAAGGGCTCACAGGGTGCTAGTAAGCTATTCAGAGGAATAAAAACAGACTGACTGAAGAATTGTACAGGGCTTTAACAGGATGATTGAGCAATAAAATTACAGATGAAAAGTCACAATAAATCTGAAGTGATTAAGGAGGAACAGACATTCTAGCTTTGCATACACAAGAACTGTTCAACTATGTAAGCTCTCAATATGTAAGAATAAGATCTTGGGGTTACACAGAATGATCATAATGACCTCTTTAGCATTTATTTAGAATTATGATTAAGAAGTAGGATAATAATACCTAATTAAATACAACGTGCAAGTACATCTGAGTAATGTTTGTTTTCTCTTTCCCCAATTCTCAAAAAGAATACAGTAGAACTGGGAGACTTTTAGTGGATGATCAGATTATGGAATAGCTGATGTATGAGGAACAGTTAAATGGACTAGAACCTCCCAAGCTGGAAAGGACAATGAGGTCTGGAAAATATTGAGCAGTATGAAGAAAATTAACTGAGAAGGTTAATTTGGCTGTATCTCAGGAAGTAGGGTCTTGTTCTATTGAAGTCAAACTCCTTGGAATTTGGATGCAGGCAAACAGCTTTAATTTGCTTTTCTGTAATAGAAGTAAATGACAGTTTTGCGTGAGTCATTTAACAACAAGGGTAGATAAGAGAGTTCATTACAGACAAAGAATTAAAAATACATTCTGTGTCATATTTAGAAGAGAATAATCTTGCAGACCAGTAAGTAATTTGCACTGCTGTTGCTTTGAGTACTTAAGTTAATCACAGAATTACAGAGTATTTGAGCTTTGGATGGGACACCTGCTGTCTTGTCCAATACCATGTTCAAGCTGTGTCAGCAGGAGAAAGTTGCCTTGGGCTGTGTCCAGACAGCTTTTGGATGTCTTCAAGGATGCAACGATCACTCCAGGCAAACCTGTGGCAGTGCTCAGTCATGCAAAAGCCTCTTTCTTTATGTTCAGACAGAAATTCCTCTGTTTCAATTTGTGCCCATTCCGTCTTGTCCTGTGACTGGGCTCTGCTGAGAAGAGAATGGCTCCACCATCTTCAGTCTTCCATCAGACAATAAGACCTCCCCTGAGCCTTTGCTGAACAATCCCAGCTCTTTCTGCCTTTCCTCAGATGTGAGATGCTCCTGTCCTTTCATCATCACTGTGGCCTTTTGCAGAACCCTCTTCAGTAACTCCATGGGTTTTATAAACTGGGGAGCTCATTCCAGGGCACAGGACTCCAGGTTTAGCCTCACCACAGCTAAGCAGGAGGATGTGCTGCTGATCACAACCTTTGGAGCCCTGCAGTTCAATCAGTTTTCAATCCACTGCAAGGTCCACTTGTCCAGCCTGTACTTAATCAGCTCACTATGAGGATATGGTAGGAGACAAAAGCATTGCTAAAGTAAAGATAAACATAATCCACTGCTCTTCCTTCATCCACCAGGCTGTCTCATCTCATCACTGAACTGTATGTTGGTTAAATGTGATTTTCTCTTCACAATTCCATGCTGGCCACTCCCAACCATGTTTCTGTCCTTCATGTGGTTCCCAGATCCTTCAATGTGTCCTTCAATGGTTCCCAGGATGAGTTGCTCTATCACGTTTATGGGAACTGAGCTGAAGTGGGTCAGCCTGCAGTTTGCTGGACTTCTTGCTCCTTTTGAACATAGGAGTGACATTTGTTTTCTTCCTGTCCTCAGTAACCACTCTGAAACCCTATGACCTTTGAAAGATTAACTAGAGAGTGGCCTTGCAATGAGATTGACCAACTCCCTCATGCTGGTGGGTGCATCCCATCAGGTTCCATGGATTTGGGCATTCCCAATTTGTTTAAATGTTTTCTGACCTCATCCTCCTCCAGTGAGGGTCCTTGGTCTTCATGATCTTCTTTAGAATCAATTTGCCTTGATTCTTTAGAAGAGGGCCCACGTTTTCCATTTCCTTAATTTTGCTGCTGATACACCTGTAGAAGCCTTTCTTGTTGCCCTTCATGTCCCTCACCAGATTAAACTCCAGATGAGTTTGATTTTCTTAACCTCATCCTTTAACAGGTGGCTGGTATCCCTAGATTCCTCCCAGGTCACTTGTCTGAGTTTTGTCAGGATCTCCTTTCTAATCATGCAGGCCTCCAGCTGCCTTTGCTTGATTGCTCATAAGGACGGATCATTCCTGAGCTTGGAGGAGATGATTCCTGTGCAACAACCAGCTCTCTCACACCCCTCTTCCCTTCAGGGCCATTTCTTATGGGATTCTTCCAATAAGATCTCTGAAAAGTCAAAGACTTTTCTCCTGAACTCAAGGATTGAGCCCTTATTTTGAGCCCTCCTCAGACACAGAAGCTGTCCTGGATGTTCAGATCCCTTATCTGTCCTTCCTCCTTTGTAAGTATCAGGTCCAGCAGAGCACCTCCTCTTGCCATCTCTTTGATTATCTTGTTATGAACTTGTTGGCAATGCACTCCAGAAGCCTGCTGGATTGCCTGTGCCCTGCTCTTACTGCTGCGGCAGGTTTGCTTCCAGGGACCATGAACATGACCTCTTCCAATGGTCTGAAGAAAGCATCATCTAATTCTGAAATCTGTTTGCAGGACTGTGGGCAGTCCTGGGCTCTCCACACACTCAAAAATGGATCATTACTTTTCTGTAGCTGTTAAAAGCAGTGTGTTCCTCCTCACAGTTAAATACTTTGTCAGCCTCTGTGATTGGTCTTCAGGCAAATTCTCTTCAGTGTCCCAGTAGAGATGTGGGTAACTCCCAGCCTCAGGGTATCGGCATCCCTAGTCACTATAGTAGTTTACACGTAATCAAAGGATGTGTATCCTAGACTATCCACAGGTAAGACTAGTTGGACAAACTTCCATCTGAAACAAGCTTGGGGGTGCACAAAGTAATGTTTCCTCACAGCACCAAATCAGACAACAACATACTGCATGTAATTTGTCAGAGTTTTTAGAGCTACGGGTATTTTACTTCCTTTTAAAAAGTGTGGGTGCCACTCGCACTCACAACAGCACAGTGCAGTAGATGAAGGTGCTTTGTATTTTTATGTGTTTCTAGAATCCACTCTCAGTGAGGATAGATGATGGGCAAACATTCCTGATCCATGACCTTTTACAAATAGGTCATGGAAATGGATGGCTAACAATTCCAAAAGCCACTTGGTTCCCTGAAGAATGAGTAAGAATCAATTTCTTCACCAAGAGGCAGGAATTTGTTGAAGAGATAAATGCCTGAGTTTTAAAAACATGAGCAAATCCTTTAACTCCAACTATGTCCTTATCAAGGTCCAAAGACCAAAGTGTTTGTTGCAGTCACAATGTGTGGAGGATCTCTTTGCTGCCTCTATGTTCAGTACTGAAAATTGTGTGATTAACAAATACAAAAACATGATATGCCTCCCCATGCAAAGAAACAGCAGTGAAATCTGGTTCCACCAAGAAGCTCTATGTCACTTAATAGTAAATATGAACACTTAAAATAAGCAGGTTCCAAGAAGGTAGTGTCCAGCATTATTAAAATTTCTGTCTGTCCTGCCGCTGCATTAACAAGTTAACAGTGATCATTTTCTCATACAGGTTCATGGAAGCTGTTCCATTGATACTGACAGAAGCAACTGCCTGCTACTTTGCTAAAGTACACATTGACAAAATAACTTATTTTTATGTCACATTTACTGCCAGCTTCTCTTCTGCATGCACAGGTTCTCTGCTGTGATTGTGTAGAGGTTCACAACAGTAGTTGACTTTACCCTGAGGAGTTTTATTTGCTGTGCATTTCTGTATTGATGAATTATTTCTCATCTACCATACTTTGTATGCCACCTGCTGTACAGCTGGGGCAGTAATCTCTGTACTCCAGTTGCACCTCTGTTGCCATTGTTGAGAATTATACGAGCAACAGGTCTGTCTTTTTCTAATGTTAGGAATTCTTGTACAAGGTCTTCCCACACATGTACCCCCTACCCCAAATTTGCCTGAAATAATTTAATCTGCTATATTGCCAAAGCAGCACACACCAGACATCAAAGCAATCATGTATTTTCTTTGTTCATATAAAAAAAAAAAACAACTTATAGCACGCAGCTGCCCTATTCGGTTTCACACAAATGGGGGATACCCCCATGTGCCATTTACACATTAACAAGTTTTTTTATCTTTTACAGCACAAGATCAATGGCAACGTGTAGACTGATTGGCATGCTGCCAGCCCTTGGAATTTATTTCTTTGGGCAGGAGGCCTGTACAATACATGGAAATGTAATTCTGGACACCTTCACAACAGAGCCCAACACCTGAATGATTCTGGAAATGGGTTTTTAAAAACACTTTTTTGCAAGTAGCAGAAAAGGCCCCTTGCCCTCCCTGCCAGGATGGTGCACCCCAGGGCGTGGTGTCTGCAGGCAACCTGCTCCTGTGGGGCTGTAACTGCTCCCATAACCCAGCACCAGGACAATGTGGGCAACAGTCAGGCAAAGTAAAGCCTTTGGTACCATTTCTGTTGCATGTGCTACTGCTAAATTGAACTTTCTCCATGGGAAAGGTATTTAAGTCAGGAATATACAGAACAGGTGTGCAGCTGTGGGTGTCACCTCAGGAAGCCTTGCCCGGGTGGTTGAGTGGAGAAGCTGAAGGAGCAGGGTTTATTCACCCCAGAGGAGAGGCTGATTTGCAAACAGCAAATGCAAATACACCCAGAGGGAGGGTATAGGCAAGGCAGCACCAGGCTCTCCTCTGAGAGGCACGAGGAAGATGCAAGAGCCAACAGCCATGACTTGAAACAAGGAAAATTCATAACTAAGCAGAGGGCTGGACTGGATACTGCCAATGTTCCCTTCCATTACAGATCCTTCTGTGATTCTTGGGTTTTTGCTTTGATGGCAACAAAACCAAAATACTGGCAGGTAAATTTCAATTACTAATAGAACGATGGAGACCAGACCCGCTAGCTATACAAACAGGAAATGAGAAAATTTCCTCAAGAAGCTGCTAGTTCTCACAGCAGAGCTTAAGACCCCAGCAAAATATAGCAAAAATTCCCATCCCCATCTTTTAAACAGGTAGGGTAGCCCTGAACATCTCTCCCATGCAGAGATGGACTGAAGAAAGAATTCCTTTTTTTCTTTTCCATTGTCATTGTCAGAAGCCTACATCTTGCCACGTACAACTTGGCCCCATGTTCATCTGCATCTTTTGTCCTCTCCAGCTTTGGAATTGGCAATACAAATCTGCACAAGTGATCTTTCTCATGACCTCAGTTCCCCAGGTCTCTTCTGCCTTCTAACATTACTTTCTGTATGATTGACAACACCTTCAAAAATAAAAAGAGGAGAGGGGAGCTGGGGAGAATCCCCCCTCTGCCTTGGGACAGCACAGGGAAAGGGTCACATGGGATATTTTTAGAACAGAATCCAATGGCAGGGATGTGAGGAAGGCACAGAGAAAAACACAGCTGTGAAACCTAACACTTGGCCTCATGTATGCTGAGAGCAAGAGAAGCAGAGAAACAAATTGAGGAGACCAGCAGTGCACAAGAGTGAGGAGAAGGTATGTGAGAGCAACAAGGGAATGGTAAAAAAGTAAGTGACTAAAAGGCATGAACACCTGGGAAACAAATAGTTAAAAGAAATTATTGGAAATGGCAAAAAAAGAAAAAAAAAAGAAGAAAAAAAGCCAGGAGCAGAAACAATAAGTAAGGTGGCCACAGTCTATAAACAAACACAGATACTTCAGTCATAGAAGGGACTTAAGGACAAGAAATGGTCAGTTGACTCATCAGCACTCTCATGTAGATGGTTTGTGACCTTGAAGGCTGGCCAGCAGCTACCTCACCTACCATCTCTCCTCATCCCAAGATGTACAGGCTTCATAAGTGACTTCGCCCGTGGACTGTGACACTGCAATAGATTTTCTAAATCAGAGGAAAATAGCAGTCATTCCTACATCCTTTGGAGCCAGGCAATGACCTACTGTCTGTCTCTTACAACCAAGCAGAATGCCCAGAGAGCAGTGGTAGCTTTATGTCTGAAAACTGATGTGTGCAGCATTAGTTCAGAAATGCTCTCTGCTTCTGTTCACTCACTAAGCAAGAACGAACCAACATGACTGAGTACATGGAGTGAACAGATGCAATGCTGATACTTGAGAGGAGCCTGCTCCTAAAGATAGCATTTTAAGGTGTAAATTGCTAAGATACTCAAGTCCTGAGAGCGTCTGGCAAAAACACTTGAGGCAACAACATCCAGAATTACAGTCCTTTTTTCATTTGCTACATAATCCTTGTAAATGTTCTTAATTTTGCTTGTTTTGAGAAATAATTTATCTCCAATTGAGATTAGTGATTCAGTGCCTTCTTAGCACTAATGCCTGGATTAGATCCAGCAAATAGCTTCTACTCTGCCTATGATCCCTAAGGGCTTCAGTATATATGGTCATTCTCAAAGAATTCCTAACTTTAGAGTCATCTCAATGAAACAGGTCCTAGCACTGCTGCCTCCTTGTCAGAAAGCTTATCAGGGATGGGAGTGACTTGAGTTCAACACAGAACTAGTCATCTGGGGATTACTAATGCAGGTACTCAAGGAATCAGATATAATTTGTTACACAATCCTGTCCTGTACAGAAGCCTAGAAGAGCTCTCAGAGGCAAATATATGGGATAAATTTATTAATAAATTAATATAATGCAATACATTGTATGTCTTTCTCTCACAAATAGCTATTTAGTAATGGGCAAATATTTTGTCAAAGATTTGCCTTAGCTCAAGTTATACAAATCATGCTCTTTGAACTCAAGAAATTTGGTGCTAGCTGTGTCTTCCCACAAGCATTCAAGAAAACTCTCATTAATCTATTTACTCTGACGAGTCTAGTTTCACACCAAAAACCTAAAACTGAAAATTGTAGAGATCCATGAGTTTGTTATAGCTGCAGAAGAAATATAGCCATTTTATCCAAGTAGTGTGCTCACTTCTTGTGCATCTTGTGCTGGTTCATGCTCTCTTCCTTACCATTGCTTTTGTTTGGGTTTGTAGTATTTCCTTACAGTTCAGTACCTCATGCAATCATTACTTGTCTGTTTATAGTGCAAACAGGTCATGGCAATCCCTTTCTGTCCTATATTAGGCTCAGCCTCGATGCTTTACTGTTGATACTACTCACTTCTGACATAAGGATGTTTCTTTTTTATATTTGAATGCAGAAAATCAGGCCAAGAGAGATGAAAGACATCTTAATCCTTTCACAGTACTGATTGGCTCCTTTGGCAATGCTAATACTTGATATGTGATAAATAGCATTCTTAATAAACCACTGTTGAGTTGAGGGTGTGTGCTTGTGATGTGCCTACATGGATCACTAAGAAATTTACATTTATTGCATAAGTCTGGATTTGAAGTTAAGATTTCAGTCATAAAGAGCTATATGGTCACACTGAAGATCCTACAGTCTTCATTCATCTCTAAGGTACTCTGTCATAAATGCAAGCAGTATTCAGCAGCAGAATATTTTTGACTGAAAGCTACTCTCCAGTTCTTCACCTCAGCCTACTGCTCCCAAAGACCATCCCTTCCTTCTCCATACCTTCTCCTTACTCAAATGGGTGCTCTAGAAACAAAAACCAGAATGTGTGGCAACAGCCCGCATCCAAATACCTATAGAACAAAGCAGTGCAAGACCCTACTCAGATATGCTCAAGAGATATCAGAAAGCAACATGTAAAATAGTCTCCATCTTTCTTTGCAGTAGCTCAAAGAAGATGAGATTTATTTTTTTCCTCAGCCCCAACAGACTCTTACTTCTCTCTAAACACTGCTACCAAAACTTTGCATGCTCAGGCACAAAGAGGCTGCTATTCATTTTTAAAGGCTGGGATTTCATTCATGCTGTTCCTTAGGCAATCTGGACTGTATGATGCCAATTCTCACTTCAGGGACCAAAGCAAGAGGCTTTTGAGGCACAGGACAAACTGCTGCCTCCAGTTGTCCAGTAAAGTCTGAGGACTCACAGACTCGCAATGAATCTCATTTCTGCTAGTTAACTCTTTAGAGCAGCTGCAGCAGAAAGAGGCTCAACAGTCTGCATCCAAACACCTATAAAACAAAGCAGTGCAAGACCCCACTGAGATATTCCCAAAGGATGCCACAGAGCAACATGCTCCATGTTCTCACAGCACCTGTAGACACCACTAGGGCAGAATCCTAACTGCTTCTTGTGGGAGCTGTAACAAAGGGCAGGGAATGGCTTCAGGGCCTTATCTGTGGTTGTCTTGATAAGAGAAACCCATTCACAACCAGCAGTTGCATTTCTGTGTAGCTCTGCAGACTCAGCTCTGAATCATGCTAGCATTTTTAACCTGCCTGGTGTTGTAAATTTTTCACTCAGGAGGATTAGGAATTCAAGGAGAACATGGCCACATTCTCTCTTGAAGGAAGCCACTATTGGAGCATGTGCTCAGGCACATGTCTCAGGCAGTTTGTCTAATGCAAGTAGGGGAGGATATTTGTAGGCAAAGAAAGTTTTCAGCCCCTTAAGCAGAGGAGGGAAGCCAGCTCTCACGAAGGAAACATTCTGTGCTGCTGCAGGTATCGTACTCACCAGAGTTTCTTGGTATCGGAAGGCTTTCGTTGGAGAGGCATCCCCAGTCATATCCCCAGAGACCACGTCCTGTGGAGCAGGGCTTGTTCAGGGCAGTGTCCTCCTGTCTGCCCTCCTCAGCAAAATCATGGAGTGAAACGGGCACAAGGCTTCAGCTGAAGTCCCTCAGAGCACCCTGAGAGAGAAGGTTACTGGTGAGGGAAAGACACAGAGGGAGAGTGTAACCAGAGACTCCCTGCCCCCTCCTGTTCTGTCTGCTTCCCTGCTTTAATCTCTCTCTGCTGTCCTGGCAATGGGACAGCTCAGTAAATTAACAGGAGGTAACGTTTCCTCCTCCTCTCTCGGGCAGTGTCATTCTTCACTCCATTTGGAAAGGGTGGGGAACCACAGAAAGAACAGGTTCTGATGGCAGAGAGAGAGTAAGGAAGAAAAGGATGGAAATGACAAATTACCAAAATTAGAGACAAGAGAACCGTCTTGCAACTTTGAACAGGATTATTCCTACAACCTGTTTCAGGGACAATTTTGTGAATTGTCAGCATCTGAGAGAGGAAGTTCTCTAGCAGGCCTTGGAAGACGATTCCTCACATGAATTACTGTTATGTTGTCCTCACATTTAACATCATTTCTCTTCAAGCATACCCATTATTGCTGGTTACCTCACCACAAATAAACAGCCCTCCTTGCAGCCTTCGTACCTTCGCGAACCCTCATCCACTGGCATAGCTAACACGCGAGATCTTTTATATCCAGAATCACAGAATGGCTGAGGTTGGAAGGGAGCTCTGGAAGTCGTCTGGCCCAATTTCCCTGCTCAGCCAGGGCCTTCTAGAGCCAGTTGCTCAGGACCATATTCAGATGGCGTTTGAGTATCTCCAAGCATGAAGACTCTGCAGCCTCTAGGCAACCTCCTCCAGTTCTCAGGCCCTCTCATGGTAAAAAAGTGTTTCCTGATGTTCAGATGGAGCCTCCTGGGTTTCAGTTTGTGCCTTAACCAAATTTCTTATACATAAAACCAATTAAAGCTGCTCAAGAGCATAGTCAGAAAGGGTTTGTGTGCTGTTGAGGATCCTGGAACATCTGTAGGGGTGCAAAGTAGAGAGAGGTCCTGCCCCCTGCCCTTCTGCGTGTCCTGGGCCTTTGCCACAAGAAAAACAAGGAGGAACTAACAGTGTAGAAAGGACAAAATCAGGGTGCTGCTGTGGGTTGCTGCCTTGAGACACAGAGCACTGAGCAGCTGTGGCAACAGCTACGTCCTCAGCTGAGTCACAGCTACTGTCTGCTGTACCCTGAGGCAGCAGCAAGCACAGAAGTTTCTGGGGAATGGAGCAGATAATGTAGGCCACACTTCTTTTCACAGACAACTGGTTTTTTTGGGTTTTTTTTCTATCATCTGATATCTGTAAAGCTTTTCATTGAGGGAAAAAGAAAAATTCTGTATCTACAAAAGCAGTTACTTAGTGCAACATCATCACTTCCTAAGCTGTTTCTCCCACTAAATAAAAATGAGTTATGTAAGAGCATGTGAAGGGTGCAAGTGTTGCCTTTATTAAGGTTATCCAGTCAGGGAGCTTTCCAATGCAGATGGGAAGCCAGAAATAAAGCCATCCACGACTCAGGGACAATGGGGAGCAGAGATCATGGAAAAGACCAAATGACTACAGTCACTGTTTGACAGGCCATTAATAAAGTACATTCGCAGCTTTGGAGAGGGCCAGCTTGGAGTTTGTAACTATGACAAAGAGGGAAACATAAGGATTTAAACTAGGTCTGTGGAGCTATGCAAAACTTGTTAAGGAAGATGCAGAGGAGAAATAATGAGGGGAATAGATGGAAAAGGACAGGCTTCATGAAAACTGAGGCTGGTCAGTGTCTGTTCTATCATCATTTAATATGATATTATGATATTCTTCTCAACTACCTTTCCATGAAATCTCATTATCCCACATACATGTGCTGGAAGTTTGAGGCCAAATTCACTCATGCCAGCTGGTGAGACTGGCATGAGTGAATCTGGCCCAGCAGCTGCAGTCAGGGACAGGAGCTGAAGCAAGTGTGGCCTCAGCAACAGTAGCTGGAGCAGCCCCAGCTCTCTGGACCAGCTAAATGAGTGTGTGGCATGCTGCAGTTCAGACCTGTGTGAGGGCACTTGGCACCAGGAACTGGTCACACCAGGGGTGTTGGCACCCTGATCTTAAAAACAGGAGCGGGGGAGCGTCTGCTCCAGCCTCTAGGATGGGACCAGCACATGTCCTGGGTCAGCTGCTAAGGCATGGAGCCCAGGGTTTCTGGGCTGGCCAGGAGGAATAACCAAGCCAGACTCGCAAGAGGCAGTGGCAGTTTATAAAATTCCTTAAGTGTTTATTTCTGTGTGAATCCATTTAGAAAACTAAGCCTATGCTCAGTGTGACCTTTCCCTCTCACTCTTTAAGTCACTTTACAAGTGACTGAATACCAACAGCTACTAAGTTTGTGCTTTCTTTACCACCTGCACCTAACAAATCCAGATCCAGATCCAAATTCAGATCCAAGTATTTTATCAATGCAGTGCGAACTTTGCCTTTGTCCAAACATGGTTTTTATGGCAGGTGTTACTGTTGCTCCTTTTTTTTGCAGCTTCAAATAAAAGCTTTTAGGAGTGCCAAAAGAAAATTAAAATTAAAAAACCAAACAACACAGCCTAAACCACAGCAGTTCCAGCTACTTTTCTAAGTCAGAGAAATCTGAGTGCGACTCTGAGCTCTTTGAAATATGTAGTAAATTACACAGATGTCATCTTAAGAATTTGTGCATGCAGGCAAAACGGTTTGTGCAAAAATACAGTCTGAAGACCAAGTTATACATAGCGATCCCATTAACAAGTAACAAATGCAGATGAACGGAAACAAAAGAATATCAAACTTCAACAGAAAAGAATTCTATGAGAAGCGGCAAAATCAGCAACAAACAGCAGGCCAAATTGCAGTGAGTAGGACATAGCTCTCATTCCTAGTGAAACAGACTCACCAAAGCTGCTGATCCTGTGACAACAGTTGATTGTAACTTCTCTGGAGATTTCCATTTCATTCCCTTCCTTTTAAAGAAACTGTTCTCTGTATGCATATGCTGATGACATAACCTATTACATAACAGTATCTTCTTGCATTTCCTCCTCCTAACTTAATAATTTACTGGTGTGATGTAGTGAAGAATTCTCATACCCTGAGGGGTAAGAACAAATTATACAAGACAGGTACAGTCCATGTCAGGAGTCTCAGCTTGGCATAAATTTTTTATGATGTATTATAGATGTTTAGCCAAACCTTTTGATGTTTTGGAAGCATACGCTCTCTTTCAATCCCATTCTGTACATCCTAATTTTTAAGGGGACCAATGACTATTTGTACAAAATCAAATCCTTTGACTATCTATTAATAATCACAAATAGGGAAACAAAACCAGTTCAGAATTAAAATTGTATTCACTGAATTGTTCTATTAATAAATGCGATTCTCATGCAACTCAATATTTTTAGGATACATCGGGTCCACTGTTTTCACTCCCCCTCTCAAGTAAAACCCTTGACCTTATTCTTCTGGTTTCCAGGCAAGACGTGAACCTGGTAACACTGCCCTGCTATCCCAGCTATTAAAAGTAATTCCTTAAACTATGCTAGTAGCTCTAAACTTACCTCTGAAAGTGCAAACATCTTGTTTACTTCATCTTTTGGCCTACTAGAATCACTTTCTGCATAGGCAGATGTTGGTCATTCCAGTGCTAGTATCATACTAGACTTCCCGTATCAGAATTCTGTATTTTTAATAAACCAATGCACTCTTTCACTAAAAAGAGATCACGGAAGACAGGAAACAGCTCTTCAAGGTGTCATGGTTGGAACAGGGTAAATGGCAACCTCTAGTGGATCTGGAGGCTGGGGATAATTTTTAGAACTTACAAGAACAGAGCTTCTACCTTCTTATTTCACACTGACTTTCTCACAGGTGCATTACTTTGATTTCAGCTTCCCTGCCCAGCAGTTAAGATCATTACTCATTTATGAAAGCGGAACAGAAAATTCTGTGTTGTACAGCTGCTCCCAGTTACAAGCCTTAGGCTTTGTGCATCAAGCCTCTAAGCATTTTCTGGGATTCCTTCCCATGCAGCTCTCTGACCCCCTGGCCCTTCCTCTACTTCCAGAATCTCTCTGACTAATGGTATCTTCACTTTCTTTTCAGCCCCTTCCTCCGAGACTCCTTTTTTCCAGGAACCCTTCAAAAACACCAAGCCCAAAATTTTCCCAATGTCAGTATTCTGTCTGTTGAAGCACAACATCAGCCTCCTACTTGGTGGTTCTGCCTCATCTCTCTTTATTAATGTATCAGTCTTTGTTTGGCCCAGGAGTTACCAAAATTTACAAGCAACGCACAGTGGTTGCAGCTGTAAGTAGCAGGCTTCTGCCTGAGAGTTCAAAACCCCCTCTGGGATGTGCTATCTCAAGAAATGACACAAAACTCTGTTTATGTAGAACCTCCATTTCTGCAGAAGTCTAATTCTCCAAATAGAAGACACCGCACAGATTAATCAAACAATAATTCTTTATTTTGGCACCTCAAGGCAGTAAAATACAATTGTACAAAAAGATATACAAAAGTGGCAGTGATAATGCAACTCGATGCAATCCTACAGAAATTTAATCCATCAGAATGGACTGCTTCATCAATAAACCTATCTGTAAAACATTGCACCACTTTGTAGAGGGAGCATTCAGGAAGACAGTGTTTATACTCCAGGGAGGTACACGAGCCCCTAAACTGGGATATTAGACTTCAGAGTAAGGCACCAATTGGCAAGTATGATTCTTGTTCTGTTCACCACATTGTGTGTAGGATAAATGCAAGACACACATTAATGCTGCACCTTTGTCAGCTGGAGGAAACACAGCCTTCATTTACCAGGCAGAATAATAAAAAGAGCACATACCTAGTTTTCCAGCCTCCCTCCATTTACCTTTGTGCTTCCCATTCATAATTCTATCCTGAAAAATATATTTTAAAAGCCATACTTACATTAAAAAAAAAGCCAGGAACTATGCCAACTTAGTGCTACAAAATGGAGAGAACGAGACTGAAGTGAGCCACCTGTGGTCCACATGTAATCCAGTATCTCAGGATTTAGGCTCTACCACAAAAAGAGAACAATGCCCATCTCCCACATCACATCAAGTGGGAGTAAATGCAGTTGGACACAGCAAGACACAAATTATAGCATGAAGAGACTCTGGAAGAAATTTCCAAAAGTGACAGATTATGCTTTTAAATGATCATGGATTAAGAAAGAAAACTCACAGAGCAGGACAATAATGTAAAATTTTTCCCTCTCATTTAAAAGGGAAAAAAACTGCAGTGATAAATAATGCAAACGACATGCTTAGACTGTAAAGAGCTGCCTTGAATATTTTTGTTAATTAAAAAGATCTTGTACGAGGCTGTAGAGTTTCAGGGCTTCAGTTGTACAGTGCAATTTATAGAGTCCTGAGAAGTTGGTGGAGTGAATGTCTGTTGTGACATATAAGTACTATGGCAAACAAATTCCTCAAAAGGAATATTCCATGCAGTTTCTCACTCTTGGGACTAAGAGAAATTAATCTAGAATTTCTAGATTCAAAACTATTTCTGGGGCATTTTATGCAGGCATATTTGTCCGGGTCTCTACATGTTTTGCTGATAATCTGGGACATCTTGTAGTTCTCTTGATAACTTGGCTATAGAAGGAATGTAGAAAAATAGACTTTAAAAGTGATCAAAATGGAAAGTGTTGAGTACTGAGAACAATAACCTTCCATTTTAGGGAGGGGGAAGATTCTCCTTCATAAGAAGCCCTTTTCTAATGTGCACAGGAGTCAACTGTCCTGTATGAATAACCATGCAGAAAGGACTTAAAATTGTTGAAGTACAAGCATAAGATAAGTAGCATCTTTTGACTGATTTTCCTTTCAGAAAGGCTTAACTTAAAAATTGTACTAGTAGTCCATTTCCATTTTCTCATTCACTTTGTTTACAAATGTCCTTATGTCTCCTTCCAAAGGATGCTCTCACTTCTTTCCAGTTCCAGTGCTGATCCTCTTTCCATCAGTTTCTATACATACAGAGCCAATTGGGATATTAGAATTTTAAACCCTGGACTGAGTCAGATTACAAGGAGAGTTGCCAGTTTATTTTAGAAAAGGACAAAGAATTAGACTGGCACTCCTTGCTTGCACATCTGAGGTCATAGCTCGTAAGAGTGAAAACATATATCCACAGAGTTCAGTTTTGGCAGTATCTCTCTTCAAACAGAGCTGGCAAGGTTATTTTCCTGGTAGATAGCCAGGAAACAGGTAAAGGTCCCGACAGAGTGTGCTACAATATTCCGACATTTCCTTGCAGCGGTGGAATTCCGTGCCTGGGGCATAACCTTCTCGTTGCTTGATTTGCCTATTCACCTAGATGTGAGAGTAAAAAAATTAAAAGTGACTAGAAGGATTAAAAAGACAGAAGAAAGAAGAATGTCAGTTCTTTCTGTACTCACAGACTTTTCTGTTTAATGCATTAAGTAGTCCCCTAATTATAAGAAGGATAAAGACCAAGGATGCACTTCCACAGCAGCTCAGTTTGCTGTGGTCACAATGCTTTTTTTCACTCCCTCTTCCTCCATTTTCTTAAACTTTACCTTATTATGAGTACTGCTGCTTTTGCAGCTGTGTTGCGTGCATGTTCAGGGAATGAATTCACCTGAAAAAAAAGCTATTTCTACAGAAGAAAAGTAATTCTTGGCAAGCAGTATGAACTCTACTCGCAAGTTCACCATGCGACCACACCAATGAAACAGAAGGAGTCAAAGAAACAGCATCATTACTTGGCTAAACTCCTGTGGAGCTGTATATAAATAAGTAAATAAGAACAAGGAAAGAATTGCAATTTTGCTACAAACAAGGCAAGAATAAGTGCTTTAATAGTACTAGATTAATCCTAGCATTCTGAAGCAATTGAAAGCCCTTCAAAAACCAGGTAGGGGTGGGAGAGTAAATGCCCTTGTGGGAGAGTAAATGCCCTTTACCTTCACCAGCATGTCAGCCACGTGGGTGTGTCGGGAGTCCTCTGCAAACACAGAGGTGAGAGCCTCGACGTACCAGGAGCCACGCTTGGTGTTGCGCATGGCCGCGGTACCTGGCAAGAGAGTGTCCACCATGAAGACTTTTGGGGAACACAGACACATGAAACCTCCTTATGCCCAAGCAACGAGGGGCCCAAACAATTACCTTTCAGACAAGCGTATCCACAGATCATATCCGAGCATGTCGGCAGCCGCAGCTTCAGGCTTTCCTCCTTGTTCGCGTCGCTCTCCTCACAGCCGGGAATATCTGACCATCCTTTGCCATCTCTTTGATCCACTCCCCGGTCCAACTCATCTGTGGTGGCAATAAATGAGGAGAGGGAGAAAGGGAGAAGAAATTATCCTGAATTACTGGATGTAGCTTTCCTGTACTTAGTTTTGTGGTCAGCAATGCCACAATTACTGTCAAGCAGAAAGCCTCAAGTTACGGCAAAAACTTTCTCAGCTGTTCTAAACTCATCTGAAATTTCTTCTGCACAAACTAATGCAGATGCTGCACCTGCTTAACCTAACCTGACGTGGTCTGCATGCTGATTTCTGCTCCCACCTCTTCCTGCACAGATCATGAGATAACCATGAAAGCAGGGAAGTTTCTGGTAGTTCTCCACCATTCATGGAAGGATTTGATGCCTACACATGTTTTATTTCCCACTCCTACCTACCTTGGAAACGTCTAGTGCACTTTGCAATGCTGTCTATTTACTGTAGAACTCAAACAAGAGCTGTAATTTTAGTTGCTAAGATCTACACCCAGGACATGTAGAAAACCTGGACCAAGTATTTCACCTAGTTCTAAAACCTGATGAAAATACTGCTTGTTTCAATTAAAAACATAAATTGTGCAGCAGAAAAATGCAAAATAATCTGAACCTAAACATGAGAGAGACCTACAGTCCAAGGAGATTAGTTTAAAACCTGGAGAGCATATAATGCTCTTTCCAGGATTCATTAGTGTGTATTATGCAAATGTAGATGAATTCTCAATTGGTTTTCTACATGATGCAGAGCTTCCATTATAATCTCAACTAATTGCTTAGTGGTGGTAACTTTGATAGCCCAGCTGTGTTGCAAGAAAATTAAAATTACATTTCACAGATTTTCCATATAATTTTGCCTTTTTGTTTTCTTTTGTTCTAAGATGAGAATCTATTATTCTTTCTTCCTAACAGAAGAATCAGAGTCTAGTGTTATGAGGCTTAAGTGTCCACTTCAGAGGCCTTCCTCCTAAGATGTTTCTCAATTTTTATTGCTAGCTCGGGCCTAAATAACACATTTGGATTTCTAACCCTTTAACAGGCAGTGGAACAGGTGGCATCTCATAATGCTCAGAAAGTGGTCAGTTCATAAGTCAGCAACATTGAACTTTTCCTCTAAAAAGAAAACAGCAGTGGGAGGGGTGTGATTGTCTGAAACAGCCTTGAATTAAAGTCTCCATAGCTCAGAATTTCATAATGGCTTCCATTAAGTTCTTTTCTCATCTCTTTAGGGCAGCAATGCAAATTTTTTTCATTTTTAACCCCACTTTTTTCATGCCTTTTATCACACTTCTCCAAATCCTTCCAGATCTGTCTTTCTAAAAATTAAGTGTACTGTTCACTGTGCATTTTATTTCAGAAGACTCAGGTAACTTTACTGTCAAACTCTATTACTCACACTGTCATCACCCCATTATGTATAAAATCAAAACTTTTTTGGATTAAGGCTTCAGAATTACACATCTTCCTCATGCATATCTTCAAACACCACTCCAATCAACTTAACTAAAATGTGTAAAGCACTAATCCTTTGCATACTTAACCTCTAATTTATAGAACCACTGCCAGAGATTGATCAAGTCTGTTTAAATTGTACTGCAGCTCCCACACAGCTGTTCTGCCAATTAATTTAAGTAACTGCTAACTACCCAGCTGTTAGCATAATTTTTCACTCTTTTGAACGGACTACATTAAACACAGATTCTACACAATATCAAAGTTTCATTTTAGGCCACACTGAAACTCCTCCCATTGTTTTCTGTTGCCACTGGTTTTTGATCCATGACTGGAGGAGGACTACTTAACTTCTTTAGTAGACTCCTGCAAAAAGCTGATTGGGAATTAGGACTGTACCAACATTTCTTTATCTACATTTTAAAAATGTGCCACTAATAGAAGATAGAGCAGGCCTACAATGTAAGGTTAGAGAAGAAGAATAACTTACGCATTCCTCATCTTGTTTCAACTAGTTCCAGCTAACTTGCATGGCACAGATAGATTGACTATTATTTCAAAGTTGACAATACTATTTATACAGTCCTTTTAGTGCTGTCTAAAGGGTACACATTTTTGTTGAAATCAATTACTTTGTAACTGGCTTTCCCCTCCACCTATTAATCAAGGTTTAAAAGAGGTTAGACAAGGCAGGGTTTTGTCTTTGCTGTTTTTTTATTAAATTGAGTTTTTGCTTCTGGTTTTTCAAGTATCTTAATCCTTTGTCTATTGCAATATCCTAGTTCTAAAGCATAGCAAGCTTTACCACTCTTCCTTAACAGCAAATTTTTTGGGAATACAAAGGCCAAGCTTGATTTGTTAGTCTCAACAGACTTATTGTGGTGACATCACAGTCAAATAAACATAATTACCTGATGAGGTGAGCTGAAAATTATGGCTTACACTTATTTCCACCCTGAGTCTGAACATTCACATTTGTTCAAGAGTATCTAAATGTTCATTCACATAAGGAAAGCAATCAGATTCAATTCCTATTGTAAACATGCATGTTACAATATTCCCAAATTATTAAAAGGATCACATATTTCTGATCACTGAAATACTTCATGTAGACTTTGGGTTTTTCCCTACATTGGGATTAAAGAAGAGTAGAGACTAGAGGACAAACTGAAGAGCTTGCTAAAAATGAGAAAGAAGGGAGACAACTGCGAGGAACAAAGGAAAAGCAGGGGGAAAAGCATACACACTAGGAAAACTCCTCTATTACAATGGAAGAAAAGAAAGTATAAGACAGAGCTTCACTTTGGAAGAGCTGCAGTTTCACAGAGTCCAAACACTTGAGAAAAAAAATTTGGTCATTAGCAGATCTGAAAGGTAGCTAGTTACAGATGTGCTTGTTTAGTTACAAAAGGGAGGAAAAGGAATAGCAGAATTAAGAAAAAAAAGGTACACAAAGCACAGAAGGAGAACAAGTCCATAAGAATAATGAAAAGGTTCTGTACAGCAGCATGTAAGAATTCAAAAGCAGTATGTGGAAAAGGGTGCAAGGAAAGGTCATTTGAGGATGAAAACAGGCTAAGGTAAAGGAAAAAGACGACCCTAAAAATAATTGGTACCAACTCCGACAGCTCAAGAGACCACCAGAAGAGCCACAACACATCGAGGACCCAGAGAAAGACAGGACCTCAGCAAGACTGCAGTGCTGGTGTACTGCTCCATGCTGTGCTGCTATTTGTGCATCATGTGCCCCACTCCCCCTTCTGCAGGGACAGCACGAGGAAGCCTCGGGGTATAAGTGGGATATGACAGAGCTTTATGTCACTAAGGTGCTCTGGGGTCTGCAAGGCAATGCACACACCTCATGCACAGCTAAAGGCACTTACAGAGCAACAGATGCAGTGGCAGCAGCAGGGCAGAGGGAGGTGAATATGGGTCCCACTTACACCTGAGAGAAGCAAAGAGGAAAGTTGATAGCAAGTTGAATGTGAGGGTGTGCATGTGTGCAAAATGAGCCTTAATGGCATGCCAAGTACATGGCTTTCAGTGCTTGGGCACTCACCTCCCCGGCAGGCCTGAATAAAGAACATCTTGGGCTTATTCTGGAGATTTGGGCAGTTTGCATTATCGAAGAGCCGGAAAGCCTCCTGCAACTGAGAGAAGAAAGAGAGGAAATTTCTTCACTGTAGCCTTCTGCAAACCAAACCCAATCTCATCTTGCTTCCCTGTTTTTTGCTTATTACCTCACCAGTCTTGGTAATCCTCTCCTTTATCTGCAAACTCAGTGTGTGACAAACACATCCGTTCTCCACCCTCTCCCCAGGTTCATACTTGCTTGGTTCATGAACTCTACCTAGTATTTATACAGAGAGATAGTTTCTCCTACCATTTTTAATTTTCTAGACCTCCTCTTGCCCTTTTCTTCCCTCCAGCCCTTATTTGCTTCTATTTTAAAATATGTGAATTCTCAGTCTTGCATAATTATTTTTTTTTTCCTTTTTGAACATGGTTACTTTGCTGGAGATAACCTACAACAAGAGATCAGGACTCTGCAACATACCTGTAGTAGTTTGCCATCACTGCCATAAACCCCACCCTCCACACCATGGGAAAGCAGAGCTATAATGCAGGAATCCACATCTCGATGATCTCGCAGCTTGGAGAATCTCTCCAATGCATTCTGCATCTCCTAGAACAGGAAAAAAAAAAAGAAGTTCAATGCTTTCTAGACTTCCATAGGGAAAGTGAATCGATTTTCTGGGAAGATCACAAATAGTCCTCCTGTAACAAAGAATCCCCCCCCCCCATCAAATTTACATGAAAAAGACATGTTCTATTAAAAAAAAAAAAGGAAAATATTCTTGTTCTTTTATGCTAAATATAACACCGTGAAGCAGGAATCACTTAGATCAACAGAGGAAACCAAGTGATATTTTGCAGAGGTTTTGCACTGACACTGGAATCTGGCTGGGACGTTGGAGCAACTTAACAGATACATACTCTGGGACTTCAGGAATTCAGACACTAGTGATCAATTCAAAATTTAAACTGGAAAACTTCAGGAACTCTGACAATATGGCCGATGCAAATATCTTCTATCAATGTTGCAAAAGCTCTGTTCTTGAATAAAACACTCTTTAACAGTCCTGTATCACTTGAATTCATAGGGATTTAAAAGGACTAAGGTCAATTGATGCTGGAGAAGACAGCAACTGCATTTCTAGGTAGAGGGGCTTGATTAAGTTAGTCATGGAAAACAACCAATTTTCCTAAGTGAAGCACATACATGTTTTTAGCAAAGACTGCAAGAGTGGAAGTGAACTGCATGGACAGACTGATGAATGGGATGCCAACTGACTTCACCAGTGAAAGGACATGAAAACATTACAATAGCAAAGACTACATCAAATATTTGCAAAGTTTAACTTTTAGGGAGAAGGACACTGGAAAAGTCTATCTATAGTAAATTGGAGATTTCATTCATTTGTGCTCTTAACACATATGCCAGGAGTGGTCTCAAAAGTCTTCCTCCTTGCACTGGGGTCAGACTAGAGTAGTACCTCTTGTAGTCCTTTGTGATACTACTATCCACTGGAAGAGCTCAGCCTTCCAAGCTTTCTCATGTTGATCAGTATGAGAGCAGACATCATCACGATCAGCCTCATTTTCTATTCTTAAGTGATAATTCGTATCTTCAAAGCTCAGCTACATACCAGAGGGAACCTCTAGAGAGAACTATGACACAAACTCTCCTGCACACCAGTTGTGAAGTCCGGGGATCATGCCCTTACCTGTGCAGTTTGATCATGAAAAACAGTGACTCGGTACCCGAGGTGCTTGAAGAGCATCTCCAGGGAAGCGCAGTCCACGTCTCCCCCTGCGCGATATTCCAGGTCCTTCTCGCTGCTGAAGCGGACATTGCTGAGGATCAGCGCTAAGCCTCGGGGCTCCGATGTCAGCTTGTATGCCTGCAAGGAAGATTAAAAATGGGTAAATTTAGACTGCACAAGGAAATAATGGTGTGTTAGAATAGAACAGCAATCATTCCACACCAACTTGATATGCCTGTGCTTGCCAGCCTCCACAACTGACAATGCTACGATACTATTATTAATAAGTTAGACCTCCTTGCCTTATTCGTAATTTTAAAAAAACCACAGCTTATCCATTTCAAACTGTGAATTAGATATATTGCTAACTTTTTCCCCTTTCCTCACCCCAGCAGGGCCCCATATATTTGTGCCACCCCCATCAAAGGACAACACTATGTAACATTTAGCTAGCGTTTCTTAATTGCTGTTGGGAGCAGAGATGTAAAATAGCAATGAGTGTCATTGTAACAGCAAGGGACTGTCAGTCATTGATCTTCAAAATTGTGCAACTGCCGAAAGAGGTTAACAGGAAAAGAACTAATTTAAGAGGGGTGCCTTCAGAAAGAGAAGTTCCTCTCTGTCCCTACCACTCTAACAACAACAAATCAATAGTAATTCACTTACTAACACTCCTGTAAATTGGAAGTAAAATTTGATACCAAAGGAGAATATCAAGTAAGGTGTATCCAGGCACAGATGTAAAAGGAGCCTAATTAAGCTTACACTGGCAATGCTTATTAATCAGGTCACCCCCACAGACAGTTTCAAAAATCCCCACAACAACAATCCCCAAAAAACTCAAACCCAACCCAAACAAAAAACAACACACAAACAAAACCTCTGTTTCGTTATACATAGAGCTTCTGACATTGTATAACCCTAACCAAGTGTTTATCCCACAACACAAAGTAATTTTTCCTTAAGCCCACCCCACCAATCTATTTACAGACAGAATCAACAAAAATGAATTAGATTACATATATAACTTCAAACACTGCAGCAGAAGATGACCAATTCAACTTGTTCTACCCACAGGTAGAATTCTAGCACGTAATCCTGATCTGGTTCTTAAGCCTAAGAATTCTACTGGCTGTTTTAATTGTCAACTGTTGAAAACACAGTTCTACTATCTTACAGTCATTTAGAGGGTTTGTCATCCTACAGAAAATGAGGACACAGAAAAATAAACTTGAGGCAATAATACTGACAGCTCACAGAGAGCAACACTAGAGAAGTCATTCCACCAAGCTCCTCATGATCAAAAAAACAGAGGCACAGATTTGTTTAGAGTTAGAGAACTTTTCGGGATTTCTTGACACTTGTAAATGAGAACCACATCAAATGGAGCACGACTGGTAACACCTTTCAGTTACACAAATAGCACATCTCTGTTCTGCATCCCAGTGAAGCATTTCAGCTCAATTTTAAGTGGCACATGTTCAGCTGATAGATCCAAACATCTCACATTGTAAAGACTTTCTCTGCCAACAACTTACCAAGTGCTGATGATTGTGATAAAATTCAGGAGTGCAATACTTCACTGGAGGAATTGAGGGACCATCTCCATTATCCATCTCCATTGGTTCTGTGCAAAGCCAAATATATTAATAAAAATTAAAAATTTCAGACACAAAGCCTCTGCATTAAGGTAGTAACTTGCAAATTCTGAACTATATTAATTTATGCATATTTCCCACCTCCAAAAATTTTCTTTGATCAGGGCCTACTGACACAAAATGAAACACAGAAGAGAAAAAAAAAGTACTGCAACGGTACACTTGTTTTATTTATTTTAACTGACAGCTTTTATTTTTGCTTGTATGTGGGTTAGCCTTATCTAACGCCTAGTCTACAGAGTATGAAAACAGAATTCTCATCTAATTTAAGATCTTTGTGCTTTCTGCTGTTTTGCACAGTATGTTCTTACTTTCAGAGTTTGGCTGACGAAATGTTGCTAGAAAATTTCAAACAGAATAGTTCTTTCCTGTCATAAAAGGCCTCCCATGCTGAACACATGCATAAGTGATCAAACGAGACAATTTTAACTTTCATAAAGTGCAAAGCCCTTTTCTTTTTTTAATCTGCCTCTGAACACTTTCCTCTGGATAACAGCAGATGAGGGGAATGATAATCAACTATTTGCCATTTGCAGACAAACACTCACTCCTCTGTACTGAAGAAACTGAGCTAATGACATTCACGAGCTCTTCTGAAATCCTCTTTCAGCCTTTTGAGGCATGGCTCTCCTGGTTGGAGGAACATATGCTCTAAAAAAATCAAAACAACCCAACCTAAAACCCTTGCACATAAATAAAAAAAGTTTCCAAAATTTAGACACTTGTTCTTTAACACCAGAGAGAGCTCCTAGTAACCAGCAGAAAGGTAAACCTGTGGTTAGGGAAAAAGTACTCCAGGCATTACCAGAAGCAACATAAAAACGAGCAAGGAGATTCATTCCCACCAATGTTTATTAGACCAGTCCCCTAGTCTAAGTTGGAAATGCATGTTAAGGAAAAGCTGATTTCCTGCACTTGACAGAAGCTAAAGAAAAGCAAGTTAGACTCAGATAACACATATAAGGCATTAAACTAATTTTTTAAGAAGGAAGTCTTGCTTAAGGAATTCTGCCTGAAGTCAGTATCTTATCAGAGCACTAGCTCAATGAAATGCTATTACAAATCTTAAAGAAAATCTTTGCAAAATCTAGAATTTTACTGCCATATAGTGTTTTAAGCAAAAAAAGTGTCCCATAAGAATACACAAAGCTAACAAGAAACACATATCGGTTGTCCCTTCCCATATGCTATAAAGCACCCTCTGATCATAATATAGTCAGTTTACTGTCAAATTTGCATTCCTGGGATGAGCAAAGTGGTGACAAACTTATTTCTACAATCAAATTAAGACAGCATTAAGAAATTGGCAGGAGCCAACCAGGTAGCAAATCATGTGCAACTCACCAAGCCAACGGGGTCTCTTTGAATTACAGGACTCACTGACAGGGTATGGAAGATCTGACTCATGACAGTGTTCAAGCTACAAGACATCAATAAATCCGTGAAAAAGAGTAGCACAAAATAGCTTTTTTTTTTCTCTACAGTACAGAGCTGAAGGTATCAAGAAAGAAAGGATACATGCATTTATATACACACATAAAAATGACTGAAATATAATATTATGGTCACTTCCAAAAGAAATATCATGACAAGACAGCAGCAGCACTTTCTCTCAATGGAAGACTCCTCCCCTTCTTTAATCATCTGCACTTCTACCCAAATCCTCAGTTTAGAATCTTTACACTGGGGTCATCTTAGCTTTCTCGGTTTTAATAAAAATTTGATTGTCTGATGATTCCTGTATTTTTGTTTGCTGTCAAGATTTCCTTGTTTGTATAGTAAAGAAAAATTGAAAACAAAAATTAAAAGGGTAGTCTAATAAATTTTACATTTTAATAAGGGAACACTTGTTCAAAAGTATTTGTTCTCCCTTCCTTTGCACAAAATATGTTTACTGAGAGTTTCCATCCTTGCCAATGCACTAAGAAATGGAATCCTTCCAAAACTCTTCCTTTAGTACAACACTAAGTACACATAGTGAAAAGTTGAAAAAAATAACAAAAGAAAGAAAAACAAGTATTTGCTTCCTTAAGAGTCTACTCAGACAATCACTGAAAACTAAACCAAAAAAACTTCAGAGAAAAAAATACTTTCAATTTCTGGATTATTGATTACACATCCATTAAGAACTTGCTGGATGTAAGAACAGTGCAGAAACCGTGTACAGTTCAAGAAAAAGAAGTGGAAGGCCCCGTGCCTGGGGCACCAATGTATCCTGGGGGCCACCCAGCTGGGAAGCAGCTCGGCAGAAAAGGACTTGGGTGTTGCCAAGCCAAAGAGGAGCCAGCAGTGCACCCTGGGCACAAAGGCAGCTGGTACCCTGGGCTGCATTAGGAGGAGTGATGCCAGCAGAAGAGATGAAGGGAGGTGATCCCTCATCCCCCTCAAGGGGAACTTATCAATCTGTATGAATGCCTGAAAGGAGGGTGCAAAGAGGACAGAGCCGGGCTCTTTCCAGTGGCGCCCACTGACAGACCCAGAGGCCATGGCACAAACTGAAACAAAGGAGACTCCCTCTTGAACATCAGGAAATGCTTTTTTATTGGGAGGTGCCTGAGCACTGGAGGAGGCTGCCCAGGGAGGCTGCAGTCTCCATCCTTGCAGATATTCAGAAGCTGCCTGGATGTGACTGGAAGCCAACTGAAGGTAATACTTGAGCAGGGAAGTTGGAAGAGATGACTTCCAGAGGCCCTTCTCAAACTCCACCATCTTGTGATTCTTTATGAAAATTCTCTTTCTCCCAAGTTTCTTCCTCTCTGCTTTTGCTAAGGCTACTACAAGTTTCAACTTACAACAAAACCATTCTATCCTTTGTAAACAACTGAGTTTTTCCCATTTGATAAAGCTCCTTTTGTGCCTAAACCCAATCGGAAATGCAAGCCATCCTTCCTATTTTTTAAAAACTACTGTACCCTTGCAATCCCATGGCTCAGGCTGGACATTGTCTTCAGGATCATTGCCTCCAGATGCTGCTGCTGGGTTTCTCGCAGAGCTTCACAGAAGGCTGAGAAGGCATTAGGGCCTCTCTTGGGCAGCAAATTGAGGAATTCCACATTTCGGTCAAAGCTCCCAGACTTGGCCTGAACCCAGAGGGGGAAAAAAAAAAAAAAATCCATACTCAATAACACTCAACATAATTTACTTCCAATGAATTATCAGAACAACTTTTATTTCAGAAAAATATTTCACCACTATGCTTAGCTGTGCTAGAACCATTATTACACTCTTCCTAGCTGATTTCATTCACACTCCTCTTTTCCTATTTGCTGAAGAATATATGACAACACAACAAGCCAACAATTCATACATGACCACACACAGTAATACACCATATTCTCTCTAAAATTTTACTTTGAGTTACTACTGAGATAGTATCTACTTCTCCTCATTGAATACACAAAGTCAAGAACATGCTTCCACTACTATTCAATTTTATGGTCTCACACAGATGGTCAAATCCTCCAGAAAACATTAAGTAAAACACTTACTATGTGCAGTCAGTTCCAGAATGGTATTTTCTATGCACAGATGAATACTTAGACCAATGAAGCAATATACACTAGCATACATGGAAATGTAGCCATCAAAAAATGAAGCAGTGCCAAGAAGTTCTAATTGTTAGAATATTAACAGGTATTTGCCAACAAAACGTATAATTTATACAATAATACCCTTCCCCATGAAATCTAAATCACACCAAAAATCACATACCAAAATACTAGGCATCAGAAATAAATGTTATTTATTTGGAATTAATCCTATATTGTTGTAATTATCACTTAGATCCAAGATCTCTACTTTTGGTGGATGATTGGGAATAGGTGATGAGTTACACGTAATTAAGGCTTAACAATACAGCAGTCACAGGAAAATCAGAAAAATAAAAAGCCTTGAGGTAAATGTGTAAATCTTCTGCTACAAAGGTATCACATCATCTGGTTTCACTCATAATTATCAAGCTCAGCATCAAACATAGTTCAGTTTTTGCCCTAACACATTGTTTGGGAGGATGTTGCAAAATCTTGTTGATTCAATGTTTATGAACCTATTTAGAATTTCAGACCTATATTCATTCATGACTAAGAGCATTTATTTTTATCAACAGTGTTCCCTGACTTCAGTGTTCTGTCCTGTCCCTTATTTATCAAACTCCTTTCTATAAATTGGTCTTGATTTGCTACAGGAAACAAGTCACTTTCTTCCATAAATGGCCTCTTTCCCTCAGCAGTGTATGTACCTTTTCCTATTCCCAGAGGATCCTGAATTTTCAGAGTACAATTGACTAGAATTGCCAGTAATAATGTCTTACTTGTGCCTTCCAGAAGTATGAAGGTTCCTTTCTCCTGGTAACACTGCTCCATTAGTCCTCGAAAATAACCACCTCCATATATTTGTATCTTGCTGTAAGCTCACTGAATTTTATTCTAACTAGTAAAGTAGGTTGAGACTTGAATTTTTATTTATCTAATGCATTTTTCTTCCTTTCTGCAGCTGTTTTGAGACAAGCTAAAGGTCCTTCATCTTTTTCACAAGTCTATCATTTAAGCCATAAATGATAGTTAAGAATACAAGCTGACCTCAAGAACCAGAATGTTAGTTTGACTGAAAAGTTAGGAAATTTCCAGAATGTTCACCTTCTGCACTTTGTATGCACAGCAGTCAGCTTTTAGCAGATTTCTTCCTTAATGCATCCTTAAACACTCAAAGGACTGTGCTTCTTGATGTGACTTCATCTTCAACATCACATTTAGGTCATGCTAAATAATGTTCAGCAAACTTTCAGAGGTTAATAAGACATTTCTTTCATTTTATTTCCCAATACATCCCTAATTTGGATTATCAAACCCCTCACAGACGGGTTTGATAATCTGCATAACAGAAACTAATTGTAAATAAATTCTGAAGTCCTGTCAAAATTCCATATTAGTCTTATCATATACCTGCAGAATCCATAGAAAATGCATATAAAACTCACAAACATCCTAATCAAATTTATGTCACTTGTCAAAACCAATGATCCTGTCATTACTGCCTAGTGATCAACAGAGTATTTAAGTCTTTGTATATGTACAATCTCAGTCTTTGATTACAGTACAGAGTATTCAACTTGTTTAAAAAGCAAGAAAGCTCTTGCTACTATATCTGCAATTTTAAAAGTCAATCTCAGAGCTCTGGAAGAACACCTGATGCTCCGACAAGCATTTATGCAAGCAGATGTTGGAGTTTGCGTTAAAAAGAGCTGTTTCCACTGTCCCACTTCACGGCCACAATAATTTTTCCCCTGTGTTTGAAACCCCCTTCTTCTGGGTTTTCACCTACATAACTATAACATCATTTTCACTACAAAGTAAACACAAGTTTTTTTCTTTACACTTTATTTAAAATGTATACTGTGGAAAAAAACTCACATGGTTTAATATCTTTCTGAATGACCCCAATTCAATACTCTCAGATCCTACTATCTCCCCACATTTCAGACATCAAAGGAAGCAGCTTCTATTTGCTGATTCTTCTACAATGTCGTATATCTATAAAATCTCTACTTACTATTCATATTCCTTGTGAGCTCCTCATCCAGTTCAACCACCTTTGCCTTCAGTGGCTCTTCCTGGAACACACTCCCCCTCCCATCTTTTTCTAACTTGTGGTAAAGTTTCAGAATTGGTTTGACGCCTCACACTTGGAAAAACTGCGATAGTCTACCTCCCTGAGCTCCTTGACTTATTTCACTTTCCTTAGAAGACAGAAATTTATTTAAGTGCTCTATTTCCAGAATTTTCTATTTCCAGAAAGTTTTCCATTTTCTTTTGTTTAGCTTAAATCAAGCCAACAGGACCAATGTAACTGTTGTCTTTTAAAGAAAAGATTATTTATAACATAACTATTTATCCAGATCTTGGTTTCCTGACTTATTGGGGGTGCAGAAGGATATATATAGAACCAGTCAGTTATGATATCCAGGAGAATCTATTCTCTTTCATCAGACAATGGCATTTGGCTCCTCCTGTTTCCATTAAGGTACCTGGCGATCAGCGTCACAATACATTTACAATAACAGGCTACTTAACAGCACTTCTAAGACCTGTGCTCACATTTGCCAGAGACAGGAAGAATATTAAAAATTCACAGACCTACTACAGGAAGATCAAAGATAAGACAAAGTGTTTTCCACTCGAGTGATTTTTTTTTTTAATGCACTTTTTCTCCATAGCACTGTTATGTCTAAGACTATCCAGTAAACATTCCCTTCATTTTATCCTTCTAGTACAATGCATATTCTGCAGATCCAGCTTTCCTTCTACCTCTGCCATATTTCTATTTTTGTTGCAATTTCCAGATCAATGCCCTGCAACAGTAGTTCAAGTCACTCTTTTTTCTTGCTCAGACTGCTACTGCTATTTATACACATTTAAGCACTTAGTTAGGTGTGCTTATTGTATCAGGCATAATTTTTCCACTAAGCTATTATTCTTTACCTGACTTCATATCCATCGTAACACCTTTCTCCTTACTGATAACCCATTACTAAGTATTGTTGCATTCTCTTTTACCCAATTACATCTGGAGGGGAAGATTCCTTTAGGCTTCTTCCTTTCTGTCTCAGTTCAATACTTTTGACCTACAACAGCACCTTGCCAAAAAGAGTATTTTCTCTGTCATTACCTTACCTTTGAGAGGATTTTTTTCCTTTTTTTCCCTTCTCCCCCTTAGGTGACAAAGTGCAGGCCACCAAAAGCCCACCCCTACTCACCACTCACACTTCAGCAATGCTGTTGCTTAACCCCTGTGGGTTGCTAAGCATCAGACACTCAGTTACCTCCACCCCAAGTGGAATGGTGGGGAGAATCCAAAGAACAGAAGTGAGGAAAGTTGAGATAAAGATGGTTTAATAGGTAAAACAAAACCCACATGCACAAAGCAAAACAAAGAATTCACCCACTAATTCCTGCTGGCAAGCAGGAGTTCAGCCATTCCGAGGACAGCAGGGCTCCATCACTCACAATGGTGACTGAGACTCACAGAATATTCTGAGTGGGGAGGGACCCACAAGGACCACTGAGTCCATCTTCTAAGGGAATGGCCTGTGCAGGGATTAAACCCAAGACCTTGGCATCATTAGCACCATGCTCTGTAACTCAGTTTCCCTTTCCTCCTTCTTCCCCTACCTTTACATGCTGAGGATGACACCAAAGGGAGTGGGATATCCCTTGGGTCAGCTCTCTCGGATGTGGCCCCTCCCAGTTTCCTTCCTGTGCACCTCCAGCACTGCTGGCAGGGTGGGGTGAGAAGAAAAGGCCTTGGCTCTGGGTCAGCACTGCTCAACAATAACTAAAACACCTCGACATCAACAACACTGTTTCCAGCACAAATCCAAAACACAACCCCGTACCAGCTACTATGAAGAAATTAACCACTCCAGCCCAAACCCAGAGAAGTCCTTGATTCACCCTCTGGCTTGCACTGTTTCATGGTACCTTTGCTCTCTTCCTCTAGGGATGGGGACTATTTCTGATGAGACTGCCTGGAGCTCCCACAATTCAGCATTGATATCCTTGACAAGCCCCATGAGGCACCTAATATTTCTTTGACACTGCGTCAAAGTACACAAAGTGATTCACATTATCTTTGCCAATGACTCAAAATTAATCAGGAAGTTATCTTTTCACTGCTATCAAAACCTTATCAGTCTCAGGTTTGCATTTTCTACACTCATACCCAGAAAATAGTTCCTAATCCTATTTTTCAGCATCTGTTCTTTATTATAGGATCATGAACTTTGCTAGAGGACTAAAAACCCCCTCAGTTCCTTACTTGAGCCCTGACACGCACTTGTTGTGCAGTTTCAGCCACTTCCTTTCCAGCCTGCTCTCTCTGCAGACCTGCAGTTCATCATGCACAGTGTTCTGTGCATTACCAGCCCTCTGGCAGGAATCCCAAGCTATTTCCAATGACTTCTCTCCACAGTACCCTCTGCACAAGGAAAGTAACACAAGCCTACAAACAGCATTTGTTATTTGTTATTTGAGAGTGAGCCTTGAGCCTTGCAATACAATTCATGCAATTTACAAAAACATACAGGAAGCACCAATTCTTTATGTGGAAGGTGCCAAAACAAACTGGTATATAACATATTCACAGTGTTATTTTGGAAGTACATATTATTCCTGCTTCTACACGTGGAAGGAAAAAGATAAGCACAAAACTACAATAAAGGACTGGAAGCTACCACCCGATGCACTAAGAGCAGCCTGCTGCAACTGCAAAACAGAACACAGGGAAATCGCAGGAGGAAATACACTTTGCCTTTCTACAAAAGCACCTTACAGCTCCCCTGCACGCTGCAGGTCCTGGCAGTGCAATCCCACAGAAACGTGCAGGTAACAGGTGAGTTTTTCCCATGCTGCGGCAAGGAACGACACCGAGCTCAGCCGGACACAAAGCTCTCGGCGCAGGCGACCACCCGCGTACCTGAATCATTTCCACCATCTCCGTGGTGATGATGTCTTTCTCTACCATGTGCTCCACCAGCACATTCAACACCAGCTGCTTGGCCAGAATCACCCGGTTCTTCTTGAGCGCTTCCTGGTGGCACCGCTGCATGCCGCACGCCGCCAGCATCCTGGCAGGAGCGGGGACACCAGGGCCGAGCGCCGCGGCAAGGAGCCGCCCGTGCCTCCTCCCGACTTTTGGCTCGGGAGGCACCGGCGGGACCCCGCGGGCCGCGGCCGCCGCCTGACGACGGGCGGGCGGGCGGGCGGAAAGGAGCCCTCTCCTTCTCCCGGCGGCCCCCGCGATTGAAAACGGCGGGACGCGTTCCCGCCCTCACGTGACCGCCGCTGGCGCGGGAGCGCCTTCCCGCCCCTTCCTGCGCGGGCCGGCGCGCGCCCCCTCAGGCGTGCGGAGCCGCGGGGGAGCCGGGGCGGCGGGGCGCGGTAGCGGGGCCGCGCCTTTCCTGGGAAGCGTACCGGCTCCGGGCCGGTAAAATTGGTTTATTTGTTTAATTTTTGCTTTTGTTTTCAACCTATTGTAGTTTCTCTGCCTCTGCTGAGATGGGTTTGTGCGGCAGTCATCTGCAGTCAGAAATGCTTAACAGAGAGGGAGGAATGGTGCAGAGGAATACGGAGGGAAATTCAAAGGGGAAATCAAGTGAGCACCCTAGCGAAAGCAAATTCACAGCTCCCATTACAGAATGAATTGGAAAAATCAGTTGGAAAGGACCTCTGAGGTCACCAAGCCCAACCTTTGACCGAACAGCACCGTGGCAACCAGACCATAGCACTGAGTGCCACGTCCAGCCTTCCCTTAAACACCTCCAGGACGGTGACTCCACCGCCTCCCAGGGCAGCCCATTCCAGACAACCCTCCGAGAAGAAACTCCTCCTGGTGTCCAGCCTGAACCTCCCCTGGCACAGCTTGAGGCCAATTCCTCTGGCCCTGTCGCTGGTAGCCTGGGAGAAGAGCCCAAAGCCCACCTGGCTGCAGCCTCCTTTCATGGAGTTGTAGAGAGCAGCAAGGTCTCCCCTGAGTCTTCTCCAGGGCTCCCACAGCTGCTCCCCATACAACTTACAAAAAAGTCACATAAAGCTTCAGATAGCTTCTGCACTAAAGGCTTGACAACCTTCACAAATGTTGAAGACAAAATTGTACTGATCATAGCTGGTGACATTTTTGGTCTTTGTTTTGGCTAGTTTTTAGTCTGTGCTGGCCACTTGAAATTCTTCCTGACTCCTGGCAATTTGATGCACTCAGGTAAGTCCTGAGTTGCCCAGTTTGACTCAAAGTTTCTATGCCTGTGTTACATACCTGTGACACCTTTTGGTGAGGTATTTGTCTTTTCTGCTGGCAGATACAGGAGGGAAATGCAAGTAGTCATTGACAATAAAGAAATCACATTGCCTTGATCAGCAAGTTTGTCTCTCCTAATACTTCTATGACACAGGTATCATAATTGCTTCATCAATAATGATAATAAAGTGATTCAGCTGTTGATTCAGAAATGGAACTCCTCTCTCTTTTCTAAGCCAAGATTATCAAAGCAGAATGCAAGCAAAAGCATGACTTTGTGGAGTGTTTCTTTTGAGAGGAAAAATTAATGATGCCACCAGGAATTTTTAATGCAGTCCTATTTATTTATAAACAACATAAAAGGTTTATTTTTTCTCCTTTGAAATATAACAAATCAAACATTAAGAAATAATTTATTTGCTTCTAGCCTTTGGTTTGATGGTTTGCCATATGAGTTAAATATGCAGTCATGAGCAAGGCTGGGATGATTGCTGCTCTCCTTCACAGGAGATTCGGACCACCATTTTTATTTTTTAATGTGGACATTCATCAGATGCAAATGCATCTCCTTGCATACTGCAGACCACTTTGACGCTGCAGAGCTGATCAGTTTAGCTCACCCATTTAAGAAGGCACAGCATCACTGATCAGTGAGAGCTAGAACCGGCCTACAGCCTAGAACCGTCATGATGAAGGCCAAATGTGTCTTGGGACTGTTGTCCTCTGGTGCTCCGCTGCCTTGGCAGACAGACTGGACCTTTCCAGAGCCCACAGAGAACTGGAGGAGCTTTGGCCTTTCTGTGCATGATGACAGCAAAGTGTCTCAGGCCATCTGAGTTAGAGTACATCTGTAATAGAGCAGGCACAAACCCTGCCATAGAGCCATGAAGTCCAAGCAGAGGATGCTTACATGTGTATATATCCCATCGCTGGCCTCTCTGGCAGGGGGAAAACTCATCTCCCACTTGTCCACCACTGGCAGTGTGGGATGAGAACTTTGTGAACAACAGAAGTCATTTGATGCATACTATCAGTTTTTCAACTCTAAGTGACTGGTATCAGGTGGTACCAGCTTCCAGATGCAGTCAGACCTCTCCCCTTAGTCAGACTCCCATGTAGCACAGTTGAGGATGGGGAGCAGGTGTGGCAGAGGGACAGTAACCAAAAGCTCAGACTATAAATTTGCGTTGCTGCAAAACAGCAAGGTGGGGAGTGCAGGCTTGTTCTCTCTGTGGGGATTTCAGGGGGGCTGAAGTGACACAACACTCAGCAATATTGCTGTTTGCAATGCACAGGCAGAATGTGCTTAATGTTGTTTCTATTCCTCCCCTTTTCCAGGCAGATTCTTCTGGCTGCATCCTACAGTCCTTCTTTGGAGTTTTTTCCTCAATCTTTTCTCTTCTCAGGATTTACTTCTCCTTTCCCATAAAGGTGTATCTCCAGTTTGAGAATGTTGCCGTACATAACACAACTTTGCTCACAATGGTTTTATGTATCTGCCAAGTCAAAGCAGTGTGGTATTGCATTGATTTCTATTTTGTGCAAAAAGGTTCTAGTAACACCAGAAGCTGTGTCTGTAGTTCGATTCTGGTTCAAAGAATGGTGAGACAAACGTTTAGGCAAAACATTATCAGCCATTTTACCATCCCTCTAGGAGCATCCTGTATTGGGGTGAGGGTTTGGTTCTGTATTCATGGAAGGTGAAATCAGTCCTAACACAGAGGGCTGGTGAGCATCTGCAAAGACCTCATCACTGATGGCAGTCTCGTAAGCAGGTGGTGGAGTGAGTGGCTCCAGTGGTTCAAACCTTTCTTCAAGGTCTTTGTCCTCGTGGATGTCCGAAATGAACCGCTGCAGCCTTGGGGGCAGCACCAGCTGCAGCTGCGGCCTGGGGCCCGTGTCTGTCTCAGAGGTGTGCGCTGTGCCTGGTGGCGCTGGCCCCCGCAGAGCCTCCACCATCATCTCTTGCTGGGCAGAGGATTCAATAACGACATTGTACGGGGGAGGCTCGCTCAGCGGCGAGGGCACGGAGCCTGGGTTGGATGTAATTGTCCATATTGCTGGAGCTGGAGCTGACATGGTCATCACCTCCTCGTAGGTGGGCGCTTCATAGGCAGCATTCACCCTGTGCCAGAGAGCAATGCCAGACACGCTCGTTGTTTGAGTGCATAATTTATGTTTATAGTACAGATCATGGACTATAGGGACCATGCTACAATCCACAAATGGGACTGAAACAGGGTATCTCATGTGGTATTGCTGTGTAGGATATTCTGCTCCTGGATCAGCTCACCTCTCCAGCCAACTGAATGTCTTTCTTACTGGTATAGAAAATAGCTCGTCTGACCATTTTCCCACACTCCACAGAGTTAGTGAAGCTACCCACACTGTTCAGTTCAGTGTCCTAGGCTTAACCTGGTGTCCTCCTACAGCTGAAATTTATCACTAAGGATTGCTAACTACTAGTTATCTCATGGAATAAAGAACCTAAAACAGCACCTATTTTTTTTATTATATTAGCTGTTTTATTTATTATATTAGCTCATCCATTTTTAAGAAGTGGAGAAAATTACGTAGTTTCATTTAGTTTGAACAAGGATTACTTATACCATGTTTAAAAGAACTATCTGCAAAGAAAAAAATGTTACATTGGAGACATTTTCCTTTTCAGGTAGTATTTTTAAATAAAAGGATACTACTTTTTTTAAGTATGTCCCCAAACTAGCAGGCCCCAATATAGACTTCTTTTTTTATATAGTCTTTCTAAAAATAAACATTGTCTTTGGGAACATCAAGTCATTTATGCACGTGGATAATGATTATCTGGATTACACAAGGAAGCAAGGCTACAAACAGAGTTAACCTCTTCAGTGACAGCAAGAAAACTGGGGCTAAATTAGCTGTTGCTGAGAACCCGCAAATGAACATGAAGGCCAAGAAAACGTGGTTGTATTCAGAGTCTCTAAAAGTCAGGGGTTTTATTAGTGTCAAGTAGGAATTTTAAGAGTGGAAACACACCCAGTTACAGGTTTCTCTCAAAGTTTGCCAAGAAACAGTCGCTCTAGAGATAAGGTTTATAGAGCTAAACCCAAATAAGATTTGGTATTGCTTCAACATATTTTCTTTTTCCTTGTCTGACTCATTGTTTGGCAAGCCTCGATTACTCAAAGAAAAATAAAGTGGGCCTGGATCGGTTTAACACTGGCAAGTTTTAGTGGATCAGTTCCCGGGGGGAAGAAAATACATATTATAAAAGGTACAGGACATGCGTGGCATTGACATTTGCAACCTCCACATCAGTAATGAGGGAAAACAATCTGAAAAGAACTTTTATCTTTGGGAACGGAGTCTGCGTTTGGTGCCTGAGGGGAAAGGCAGCAAAAGAGTGTTTAAAATGGCCATGAGTGAGGTGAGAGAGTTAAAGAGGAGTAACCAGGTTGCTGCTTACCCTGCTTGGCTTTGCCTGTTCGGAGGTATTTCATTTGCGTCACGCCGGTGTTGATTCCTCAGGTAACACTCGACAAACACACTCAGCAAATAGCCAACCAGGCACACTCCCCCTACCCCGAGGAAGAAGTAGCCCACTGGGTTGATGTTAGAGGAGATGGCCAGCATGGTGACCCCGATGAGAAGAGCAGCGGTGAACAGAAGCAGCAAGGTTTGGCGGATGTTCTTCCAGCGTGTCTCTAACAACATGGCAGAAGGGATGGTGGTGGCAGGCACTTGAGAACAGATGGGCACTTAAAGGGACAGACATCTGTGGAAGATGGAGCAGTTTTTTCAATGTGAAACATGAGCATCTAAACACATTTCTAAGCGTTGTGACCGAGGTAAAAACATAGACACTCGGGTACGTGCGTGTACATCATAAGCCTGGGAAATCTGGGAAACAGCACACCAATGTAAACATATTAGAATTTCCTGTGTGCATGCATATTGAATAGTTGGAATACTTGGGCACAGCTGCAAAGCATAAAATGTATAAATGGACCATCAGTACTTATTACCAGGCATATCTAAAAAGGCCTGGCTTAACAGGAATGCAGATTGAGGTTACTGCAAAAGCAATACACGGAATAACTATAAGGGTTAATTCTAGGACATTTGTGCCTTGCATAATCAACATTCAAATACTCGTTCAAATCCCAGAAGAAAAGCAGCATTATTTAATAGGCCTGTCTGCCCTGGCAAATTGAGCATCTTACTTCAGTGTAGCACTAGAGCAGTAATGTAACTTTAGGTTCTGGATGTAGCTAGGGTATGTGTGCTTTTGTAAAATGTAGGTGTTTATTTCAGTATTTGCCTGTATTCTCAGTTCCTTCTTGGTTGATGTGCTTTTTTTTCCTCTGTTCTCAGACACAAGTCTTTCCTGTCCCCCATTCCAAATACCATTTCTGTGAAAGAGACAGCAGTTGTCACTGTGTGCAGTCAGTACGGAATGAATACCAGGGATCTGTGGTATTCAAGAATACTATAATTAAGGAGCTGTCTTGCACATGTTGTACTAACTTACATCTATCCCACTGTTTTGGTGAAGACCTCTTTGAAGGAAAAAAAGCATGACACAATGGGCATATTTTAATGAATATGCTTCTCCAAACAAATAAATAGTTTTATATAGCTCCATGTTACATTGTGTGGTTTCCCCTTGTTACAGCAAAAGTAGTTAAATGCATATAAGCAAAAGAAACACATTTGTTTTAGCATCTACTTACCAGAAAGAGGTTTTGGCAGGTACGAGCAGTCATGTTTTAACTTCTCTCTTCATCACAAGGAAAAATGTGCGCTGCTGTTTCCCGTTCTGACCCGAGGGTAGAACACCAGTTAAAACTCTCCCTTCCTCCTTTTGAGTTTTTTGGTAGGAAAACTATGAAGATTTCTTTTGAAAATAAAAGTCAGAAACTAGTGAATATGGGAAGATAGCAACTGATGGGAAGATCCCATTGTACAAGTTTTGGATGGGAAAGTAGAATCTCTGTGTTCCAGGTTCTGAATCCAAAGCAGTTTCTAGACGATCGCACACCTTCTACTCTTTTGCAGCTCTTCTCGGTCTGTCCCACAAAAGCAGGAAACTCATTAGGAAAGAGGGCGGAGTGAGCAGTGGGGGAGTGCTTACCTGTGTCGTATCTCTTTGGTCTGCTTCACCTCAATGAGAGAAACTGCCCTGAAAATTCTGGGTTTTTCCCCACGTAGCAAAGGAATCTTGATCTCTGCCTCACAAAGCAGGAACAACTGCCTGCCCAGCCCACATCACGTGGCCCACATATAAATCTATTTATTACTTCTGTAAAATGTAAATTCATACATTTGTCCTGATCGACTGCCGTTTGTCAAATGTTGTTTTATGTCCTCTTTGATTTTACAAACAGAAGGGGAAGAAAATGGGGGGAAAAGGTTATTGTTTCACAGAGGGCTAACTTGAAAACATTTTTACTCCCCCATGTATCTGGGAATGGAATGAGAGGTAATGATAAGCAACAGAACTGAATTAGGTACTGAATTACTTCTGTTATCTGAACTTTTAGTGTGCGTCTGAAAATTGGAATGGAATGGAATGGAATGGAATGGAATGGAATAGAATAGAATAGAATAGAATAGAATAGAATAGAATAGAATAGAATAGAATAGAATAGAATAGAATAGAATAGAATAATTTCAGTTGGAAGGGACCTACACCTTCCCCAACTCCCCACCATCTTCAAGGCTGACCAGAAGCTAAAGCATGTTACTAAGGGCATTGTCCAAATGCCTCTGAAACACTGACAGGCAATCAAAGGGTGGGATTATTCTGAGCAGCCCTTGTTAGGACACACATGAAATACAATTTTGGTCCCCCCCAGTTTCGATATGGTCTGAAAAATTGGATATGGTCTGGTGAATGCCTTGAGGGTTGGAGAACTTTGACAGCTTAAGAGGCTGGATTTATACAGCTGAGAACAGAGAAGGCTTGGGCAGGTGGTGAGTGTCTGTTCCCAGTTTTCCAATAGTAGTAGGTAGTTACAGAGAGGAGGGAGGGAGTTTTCCTGAGGGTACAAGGTGACAGAATAAGAGGCAACAGGGAAAAGGGTAAGTGCCTCTAGATATAAGAAAAACAGTCTTTAACATGAAAGCAGCAAGATGCTATTACTTGCCCAGAGAAATGGAGGAATCCTCTTGGCTGGAAATATTCAAGACAGCTGAGTTCAGGGCCCAACTTTCAGTAAGAGGTTGGACCAGATCATCTGGCCTTCCAGCCTAGACTTGTCAATGTTTCTGTGTTTTGAATATTTTCTCCTTATAATTGCCTTTCTGGCTGCTGACAGATAAAGGACTTTAAGTTTTGATTGTTATCCATTCTTTGCTTTCAAGAGAATTCTTTTGAATATGGCAGGCTAAACACCCACATAAAGGGGAGAAAGTCGGGATTCTGGCGTGTAGCATGTAATTTTGCAATGCTATTATTTAGATGGAAAATATGATTTGCATTTTGGAGTTGCCTGGTGTTGAGAACACCTTAACTTCTAAGGAAGATTTGAGAAAATTGTTTTGACAGCCTCTTTACATAGGCATCATGACTGACCCATAGTGGAATCTGCACATGTCAGTACAAACAGCAACTGCTTTCTAACCAGGGTAGCTGGTGGTTGTTAGAACCGTTCCTCAGAGATAAGATTTACATTCTACTGATTTGAGGAGGTAATTAAAATTATCCTCCTGCCTGTTCTCCATTTCCTCCTGTCTTCCTTGCAGTGACTCAGTGCTCAGGTGATCTTTTGCTGAACCAGCCCAGCTGTCTCAGTGGGAAAGTATTTACATTTTTCCAAAGTGGATTCAGTGGGCTTAATCTAGTCCCTAGAGTATCACCTAACCATTAGTTCTCCATTAAAGGGAAGCAATAGGAATGCAGAGCCAGAGTGGTGGAGGAGAAGGGAGGAAGAGTGGGAATAATATCCAGAGCTGTAGTGGCTGTAATTTGATTGACTTGCCCCAAAACATTGTAGCAGAAGGAAATTCTTCCTTCTTTGAGGGAATAAGCCCCACAGAAAGCTGTAGAAAGAATCTAAGACCCATTTTTTACTCAGCAAAGCCTGTTAGATATATCATGGATTGCCAGCTCAGCCTGATGACTTTAGACAACTCCCAGCTCTGGTATGTACACTGACTACTGTCCAAAGGCCTCAACAATTTGACCATTGTTGAATCCCCCTTGTAAGTTCTTGCAGAAGGTACTTCAGCTGTGTGGAGGGAGCTGTGGCATTTTGCTTATCTGCACATTCTCCTGTGCAGATTCTCCCCAACTGCTTTGGGGCTAGATCTTTTTGCTAAGTTAGTAGAAAGTTACAAAGGTGAAAAAATTCTTCATTATTTGCTGGACAACTACTTCTGGGATTGGAAATGCTGTATTTGATTTGTGGATAGATAGAAAGATGTTGGTTTTGCTGAAAATCTGTATAGCAGTTTTGATGCACCATTTTTTAAAATGGTCTTGGGCATAGTTATGAAATATCCGGATGAAAAAGGCTAGAAATGGTAGGTTGTTGCTTGTATTGATTGCATCAATTTATTTCTGTTGAAGTTCAGGGTTCAGTAACTCCTGTAGATTTTACCCTTGCACTTCATGGATGACTGCTGAATCTTTAGGAATTATTTTTATTTACAAACATGCATAAAATAACAATACTTTATGATGCAGCTGTGAGTGCATTAGTTGAACATGTTTATGAATGTGATATATACTGCTTTGTGAGTCTAAGGATACAAAGCAGGATGAATTTCTATGAACTAACCTTTTAAATATGTTTTCTGGCAAAAAAGTGCTTCTTCATGAGAATTTTTAGCATTTCTGAAAGAGTTCTAAAATTTTTGTCTCTCTGCCCTTTGGTTCTCTCCACAGTCTGGTTCAGACTGTCACTGGGATCCATAACAAAGAAAAATTGATCACAAGCTGCATCAAGAAGTTTTTGTGATTAAAAGGCACAGAAAATACAGTGGGGCTTGGGTAAGAGTGGTGTTTGTTAAACAAGGTGTTGAAGCCTGGGAGAGTAAACAAGCACATTTATCCTGCCATGCTAAGCTGTCTCCCTTTCATGTGCACTACAGATTTTCTTTTCTACTGAAAGCTTTCTGTTCTCTGTTGTTCAGTCGTACTGTGGGAACCTTCATTTAACACTGTGTTTCTTTACTTAGGACTGTGAATTTCCCTTTTTTTTTTTTTTTTTTAGTTCTTTGTTTCTTCGCGTGTCTTGTTGTCAGCCTCTAGGAGGCATTTCACCTTTCCCCTGTTTCATCTCACTATCTACTCAACCTTCTGCCCCAACTGCTACTAATTAACTTAGTACCTACAGTAAGCTCAAGTTATCAGCTCGGTATGCAGAGAAGCTTGCTTTATTCCCAAGGGCTTGTGACGTGCACACCATGGCACGATTAATCTGACCGTAATCGCCAAGCCTATTCTTCCTCATAAGCTCGTCCTGAAGCAATTTCTGAGAACCTGAGCAAATACTGGGGACAAAGAGTTACTGAATCACCTTTTCCAGTCTTGTCTGTCTCCTTTTGTCCCCCAGGTTTTGCACAGTCACTTTTGTGACTAAGCATATTGCATCACTGCATTTATCCAGAGATCATGGGGCAATGATGAGCTCTGGTTGATGTTTCTGGTCAGTATAAAGTTCTAGGCAGGAGAAGGCAAAACCCCAAGGAAAGTGAAATGCCTTTGCTTGGATATTCAAAATATGTGTGTAACTTTGGGAAAATTATTTGTGTTTGACCTACCAGAGCTTAATGGTCATACATTTCTTGGGAACTCGCAATCTCTGTTTCCTTCCAGCTTATTCCAGTTCTTACAGGACATTGGTTGGAATTTATATGTGTAGTCACTGTGGGGTGGGTTTTTTTGGCATGTCTGTCTTCTACCTGCAGTGGCTTTTCTCCATAGATCAGGGCTGAGATGTGGTGACAGAAATACTGATATTACACAAAGAGCTTCTGCTGATACTCTTAATTCCTCAGCTGCCTGAAGGATGTTTGAAAATCATAAATGTACAGAGATTGAATCAGAGACACTTGTTATGTTGTGCAGAACTAAAGGATTTCTCTTTTCTGAAAGTGGGGAGTCACATTCAAGACGTGAAGTGTTTTTCAGGGCTGTCTGCACACATAAAGTTCCTAAGTATTTAAAATTAACAAAGCAGCGCCTCCTTTTCCTGCCAGGAGAGGAACAGAAAAATAGCAAGCATTTACCAAGATGATATGAGGGTCTTTATATCCTCTTACAGACTTTTAAATTCACATACATCATGTATGTATTTTGCTTTTTGTCTGGGGGAAAAAAAAGAAGTGAAAGCTAGAAGCTTCCACATCTTTTTATTCTGAGTTCTCCTTAGGGCAAGCACTTTAAATTTGTGAGGTTTCATTAGCACTGGTAAAACTTTCTGCAGCTGATTTATTTTAATGATGGAGCCCAGTTGGGTCTAAATTATTTACTTTTTGCCAGAAGACTTTCTTCACTTTTGTAGAATCTCTGCACACTGCAGTACTTCTACTGAGATGTTATTCTATGTGGGATGTAAATTAGCAGTATATGCTTCTCTGAAGGATTCCACCCTGGTGACTGAAATGATACTAAATGGGACACTGCAGTGACCTCTCTTTTGCTAATTTAGAGTTCCTAAAGTGGATTAGACAGAGGAGGAGACAGCCATGACTAAATGTGAAGAAGGAGGGCAGTAAAGATCCTACTGCCAGAATATGGTGAAAGAATCACGTGGAATACCGTGGAAATTTCCATAGTGTGGAAAGAGCAAATGAGCAGAAAGAAATAGTTGTAAGATGAAACTAAGGACTCAATTGAGGATAGTTCAAAAGAACCCAGGAAGATAATTTGCTGTCATTCTAGACTGTGCTAGATGTCTCTGGAAAAAAAAGAGAAAATCAGACCTGTGTATGCTGAGCATCTTTACTATGGAGCATTCTTTTTTTCCAGACATAATTTCACCATTCTAAAATAGGAAACTTTTCAGCCAAAGGACATGAGATGCAGTGAGAAAAGTTAATGTGTAATTGCCACAGTTTCTGTTCCTTATCTTCCTCCCTGGTCCTAGTGATATATTCTTGCTGCTTATGTTGCCAAACCTGTTATACACTGGAGCCCTCCCTGACATGTTCTGAATGGTTAACAGGGCATAAACAAGTAAAAAGGAAAAAAGTGCTATTTTCTCTTGTGTTCATACACTAACAGTCACAGAACCATGCAGGAAGTGCCCGTATGGCCACAGGAGAGGAGAAAGGACCTCATAGCCTATTTCTGTGTTGAAGAAAGGGGGATGCCCTTTTCCTTTCAACAGCAGTTTTGCTAGGGAACCACACCTGAAATTGTTGGGATTTACCACCCAACAGTAAAATACAGCCTACTTGGGTTGGAATTCAGCATTTGTGCAATTCGCTGTGGACTAAAATGTAATTGATGTGAAAAGATGAGAAAGAGGTTGAAGTGCCTGTGGCAAAATATAGATTCCTGAGTAGGAATTTGGCATTATTCCTGTTGCTGGTGGGACCTACAATGTCTCTCCATAAGATGCTCCTACATTCCTGCCATATAACATTGCACTTTCTTCAAATTCTTTTAGCAAATAGAGGGGTGGGAGAATGGGGAATGTGTTGCCAGACAGAGAAATCATCTAACCATTTTACTGATGAGTTGTGCTCTGGTGAAGAAGAGGACACTGCTGTTACTGGTCCTGGTCCTTCTCTGAGTGCTGTGCTTTGTAGCAAGTGAAGCACAGAATCCCACATGCTCCTTGATGCCTGTTCTCAGCCTAAGGTGCTCATAGTCTAAAGCCAGTGTGACAAGGCCACAAAATAATTTAGCTATGGAAGACCAGAGATAGATAACTTAGTATGAAAAGAAACTCTAAGAAACAAAAGGAAAAAAAAAGAGTAAAATCTATTTTAGTAAAGATACATTTTGCCTGAAAACTAGATCTGTAACTGCGATACTCTTTTTTCCTTTGTTAGATATTTTCTGCTCAAAGGCAACACTGTTTCAGCCTAGTTTTACCACTAGTTTTTGCTCCAGCCACGTGCCATTAAGGCAGCACACCTCCGAGGGGGGAAACTCAATCTGGTTCCTTTTTCTGCCTCAGGAAAAATGGGTGTTATATTTCAGTTACATCCCTGCAAATAGGCATTCCCAGGGGTCAGTGAAAGAGCAAATATGTTATTTTATGAAAGCAAATAGTCACGTGAGCTGAAAAGAATGTAGTTTTTATCTTGGCATGGTTCCTCAGTCTGAGATGTCAGTTTATTTAGTGATACAGACAGGTTTTGTCCAGTTCTGACATGGATTTGCATTCCTAATGGACACTGCCAAATTAGCAAGAGCACATCATAATGCATTTCTGGTATGTGCCATTGTCATGCCTCGTAGTGTTGCAGTTTGTATGGCATTTGCATTGTCATTCTGGTACATTCTAGAATGTCATTGTGACCATGTTTTGGATGTTTGTTCCTGTGGGGGCAAATGACTGCTTCCAAGGTCAGCCACCAGCTGCAGGGACAGTCTTCTGAAAGTACCATGCCACATCACTGCCAGCCCAGCCTGCTCCTTGTAAATGAGCGCTGTGAAAGCAATACACCACCTTCTGTGGCAGCACCAGTGACACTGCAACTGCTATTGTTTGTGAAGGGGAACTCTGCGTTATCAGGGCTTCTGCTGCTGAGAGATAGCTTTCTTGTTCTCTGTAGGCAACAGAAAAACAGGACACTCAATATGTGGGATTAACTGCATATCTGGTTGAAATGACGGCTTTGAGAATTTATTAATGATGATGACTGTGCAAGTTTGCTTGTTCCACACTGTACCTGTTTCAAGAGAAAGTGTTGACTGGTTGTCTTTCTGTGAAAATTAGAAGATTGCCATGGAAAGGAGAATTTCAGGGTAGAGTGGTCATAGTTTCCAGACATTTGTGTCGAAGTGAAGTCATATTTGATGCTGAAGATGATCCTTGTGATAGTGCCTCTGTTTCTTGAGAAGAGTTTTTAAGTTTACTTGCTATTGGCAACCTCTGATTCATTGAATTGTTCTGTGAAATCCCTTGCAGATGATGAAAGATATCAGAGTGATTCATGAGAAGGTGTTAATGATTTGAAAAGCCCTCATTGATGCTTGGGGCATGAGAGATCACAGTCTTGGGTGAAGAGATTTCTTTGACTATATTGGAAGTACTGATGAGGTACATATTCTTGTCCACTGCCTCCTCTGTTCCTCCCTGCTTCCTCCAAATATTGTCTTGCTTGATTAAAAAAAGAGAGAATAGTCTTTTATCAGAATTGCCATTATATGACCTTTCCTTCTCACACCTGAGTGTGTGGCAGTGTGCAACACCCAGAGCTCTCACAAGTTTTCAGCCATTGATATTGACAAAGTCCCTGGGTCCCATTAATATTGATGAAGTTTACAAGTCTCTGATATATGGTGGTGCTCCTTTTAGCCAGGTTCTCCTGCTCCTGAAGCTGCTCAGCAACAAGTTTGACCATCACGAATAAATTTGTACTTCAGGAACTGTTATGGCACGAACATTTGGCCATCTGAAGAAAAGATAAAGGGCCTCCACGATGAGAACTGACTCCTCTGCTTCCTTGGCAATATTATGTTCACCTGCTGCTTTTAAATGATATTTGCAAAGCAGGGGCCAGGGTGGAATGGGGACTGTATGGAGGTGATCTGATTTTCAATTTCCTATGACCACTGTAAAGGTCAGTGGATTTTTATTTATGCAAAATCCCTGACAATTGTTTGCCTGTGTTGAGGACTACAGCTTTCTGCATGTCCTGCTTCTGCTTGCTGCTTTCCTCTTGCAATCCTACCCTGAAGTGTAGCTCCATGGCAGCCCAGCTATGGTAAACTTTGTTGAGCCTGTCTCGCAATTTCAAAAATTCTGAACCTCAAGTACACGAAACTGGCATTAGAGTGTCTACCATGTCAAAACACTTCATTACAGGGTTGGAGAAGGCAGAGATATGTTCCTTTCCATGCAAAGGCTTGTTTCAGAGATTGTTTTTACGCTGCTATTTTATATTTCGTTAATTTGGAGGCTGAATATTTTTTCTTACAAGTTGTGTGGTAACTGATAGGTCATACAAGCAGTGTGGAATTTGGCTGTAAATAAAAACCAGACAAAATCAAGGCTTCTTGTGAATTGTGGCTCTCTAAATGGATAAGTTCTGGCTAGAAATTGCCATAGTAAGAGGTTTTTGTGGTAGGTCAGTAAGAGACAATGGAAGTGGTAGAGCTTGAGGAACATAAACAAAATGGTGAAAAAATCAAACGTGACATCCTCCAGGTTAATACTGGATGTATGCTCTTGAATGAGTCAAAGGGAAAAGAAATTACTGTTTTGGGGTCATAGATGAGATACTGATAAATAACCAGGCTGTGGTTAGGTGATTTCCCACATTTGTCATGCCTATGCAAAACTCCTCAAGATGAGAGAGTTGTTGTTGCTGATCCTAAACTCTCTGGTTTAACTGTTGACCCTTCTGAGTTATCTCCATAGCATTCACACCAAGCCAGCTGGGCTGGTTAGTTGAGCACTAACGAAGTGTAAATATTTACTGCTTAACAAATCTAACTTCTCTCCTTTTGGTAGAGTCCCATGATTGATTGCAGCTCTGCCTTTCATTCTGCAAATATATTTACATCAGTTATATAAATACATTTATCAATTCTTAATATTCTTTGAGAAGGAAGTAAATATCTTGCCCTCCTTTCATTACATTTTAGTTTGTGCAGCTGTACTTGCTCTTAAAAGATTGCTGGACTTTCCCTGTTCCCAGTTTTATGTCACCAAAGTATTGCTGGCATTCTTTATTTCAGGTCTACAATTTATTTAAGACCACTTGCTTCCTGAGAATGCATGGATGCTTTTTATCCCATGCTGTGCTGGTTTTGGCTGTGGTAGACTTAATTTTCTTCAAAGCAACCGTGACACATGATGGAGCTCTGCTGTCCTGGGAATGGTTGAACACCTGCTTGCCCATGGAAAGTGGTGAATGATTCCTTGTTTTGCTTTGCTTGCGTGTGCAGACTTCTTTACCTATTAACTATCTTTATCACAACCCATGTGTTTTCTCACTCTTACCCTTTTGATTCTCTCACCCATCCTATCACAGGGAAGTAAGTGAGCCAATTTCACTGCAATTGAATAGAATTTTTTCTTTTACTGTAGCAGTTCAACTCCCTGCAGTCTGGGAATTATACTGGATTGTTACTAACCAAGGTGCTCTATGCAGGCTGATTTTCCAGTGGTGCTTGTCCTCTTAGTGCTACCCAGGCCACTGAGGTGCTTAACAAACTGGCCATAAAATAATTTTTTATTATTTTTTTGTGATTTAGTTTTGATGTGGAAACACTATTTTGTGAGACATATTTTTGATAGTACTCCAAAACGTTTAGGGGGCACTTCTCTGTAACAAGTAAACTTGAAGCCATAGATTCCATTTTTACTGTGTGTCTGATACACAGAATATATGTATTTGATAAATGTGTGTGTACCTATAATCCACAGCCCACACATGCTACGTAGAAGTGTATGTAGTGTGTAATGTGCAAATACATCAGGACACATATTTAGTCATTCACAGAAGCAAAATGTTCTCCACATTCTTCACTAACAGATATTGTAGATATTTAGGGTTAGTGTATGGTTCCTAAGTGGTAGACACCTTCTTACAGAATATCATGAAATGATTCTTTTTAAGTTTTTATATATGCCAAGTATTTGTCAAAGCAAGTATCAGCTGTTCTCTGCTGTTGTACATGCTTACACTGTGGAACCATCCTTATTCTCTATGTGTCCTTATTATCCAAATAAATGATTTTGTCTCCTGATACTCCACATAAACCCTTACCACTTTGCAGTTGGCCTGTCGATGTGGAATAATTGCTAGGTGTTTTCCAGTGAATTCTGTTGGTTAATTAATTGTGAAGAGTCTGCACATTGTTTGTTTAACTGTCCCGATTCCTGTAAGTAACAACATCCTTGTCTTGCCCTGACTGGAGAAAGGCACTGCTGTATTGCAGGTGGGAAGGAAGAGGGAAACAAGGAGACTGTTCCTGTAACTGGCACTTCTGATTCGGGTCACCTCAGATCAAATTCCAGTTACTACAAAGCCTTCAGCTGTGACTTTAACCAAATCCTTTCGTTCACTGCAGGTCTCTCAGAGAATGGACTCTTTTAGAATGGGGACTGACTCTTATTTTGTGCCTTGGAACAGGGCTGAGATTTTTCCTGAGCTACCTTGCATCCTCCTTCAATGAAAAGAAAACAAACAAACAATATTTCACTGAAGTACAAATGTGTCACTGAAACAGATAATTTCACGGTATTTCAGGTGTTGATCGTGTCTAAGAAATTGTCAGCACGACCCCCCGCCTGTTTGAATGTCCCGAGGGTGTAAAGCCCTGTTGAGCGTCCCTAACACGCTCCGGGCACAGCCGCCTGCCGGCTGGCGGGCGCTGCGCTCCGCTCCGCTCCGCTCCCGCTCCCTGCTCCCGCTCCCTTCTCCCGCTCCGCAGTGGATCGTGCCGTCCACACTAATCAGCCCCGGCTCCCGTTATTAAAGGGGCCGCCGCACCGTTCTCATTTCCCAGAGGAGGGGGCCCGGGTGTTCCGTCCCCGGGGATTCCGCAGCTCGACACGGTCTGACCGGCGCCGCTCCGCCACCCTTCGTGCTGCAGGCTGCTTTAACACCTTCTGCGCTCTTCAGAGTTTCAGCAGAGGTTTGTAGGGAAAATTCCCAGCCGGTCCAGATTATCTGGACGGAAGGAAATTGCAAGCACCTTTATCCCTAATTCTGCAAAAGAAATTTACTTGTCCGATTGCCTTTTCATCCACACGTTGTCCTTATCTGCACGGCATCTAGTTCTGACCTCCCTTCCTCCTCTCCCATGTATCTTTCTAGCAGCCAGTGCCACAAAAAAATCCTTGCCTGTGCTTCCTGTCCTTTTGTTTGGATTAAGCAGCTATTATTCCCCTTGTTTGAATACCATTTCATTACTGCAAATTGTTAAACTTGTTGATCCAACCTAGGCAAGGCCCTTACCTTCACTCTTGTGCTTTTCAGCCTTTCCTCAGCCTGATGACTTGCCTCTTTGCTGTCCATCCATCCATTTTTACATGACCCTTGTAATCCTTTCACTTCCCCGCCTGGGTTTCACATGTAATTCACAGATGCAAACCGGCTTTGTATATTCATATAACACTGCTTTTAAAGGATTATGCTTACTGAGAGTGTAGAGAGTTTTCCTTTGTTAAAATCATTCGTTAAAGTCCATGATGATGTTAAGGGTGCAGTAAAGCCTAGAAACTAAGTCCTTTGTCTTAAGCATGATTATTATATAGGTAATGCAGTACTGTTTGCAAAATATGGTCTTTAATTAGAGGTTCTTCCCCTGCTAGAGCTGTCCTCACATCTTGATCTCTGAGTTATCTTCTCGTTGAGCCCCTGTGATATATGGCCAGGGCAAGACTTGCCCTGGCCTTTGCTGGATGATACAAACTTTGATTTTCCAAGGACTTTCATATATCCTAAGAAAATTTTTACCCGCTGAATGATTAGAGCACTTGATTTCTGGGTGGAAACGATCAGTGACAAATTTTGACTTGGATAGGATCTGATACACTGCAAAACTTGAAGCTCTTACATATTATACTGAAATGATGAACTTTGACCTTTGGAACATTTCATGCCACAGATTTTCTAACATGCAGTGGATAAAACCATAGAATAAATTAGGTCTCATTTAGGTCAACTACTGTGCACTAAATGGTCAACTTCAAAGTTAGAAGGGCCTTGTATATATATCTTCTGAAGATCTCCAAGAATGATATTACTCAGTCTCTCTTGGCACTTCTTAGTACTGAATCACCCTCATAGAAAGAATGATTTTTTCCTTGAATGTAGCTGAAATTTTCCTTGGTGCAACCTGAATGTTGTCACTGGTCCTTTTGCTGTGTCTACAGTGATGAACCTAGATGTCACTTCTGTGGAGGAGCTGCTTCATCTTTTCTCAATTGTGGCCGTTCTAGTCTTCTTTGAAATTAGCAAGCAATCTCATAATTTCCTTCATAATGAATTTTCCCTGTTGACAAATATCCAAAGTTATACTATCAAAATCCACCCATTTCCCCAATTCATACAGTACTGACAGACAGATAACTTGATAAATATTTCTCATAAAATTACGGTTTACTAGCAGGCAATTTTGCTCAGAGCTTGAAAGTAAACTGAGTTGTTATCTAAGGGCCCTGCTGAGAGATTGATGCTGCACTGATGTCATGGGCCAGTTTAAAATTCAGTTGCTTGCAAAGGAGTCCTGCCATATCCCTTTTCCATTGGCCACTTGTTCCAGTCCCCCTGATTGCATCAGTACTGGCATTCAGGATGTCATCTGGACCCACTGGCTGATCTGAGTGGGGCTCTCCTGTGTCAGCACGGTATGGAGGCATCTCAAGCTGTTTTTACAGCTGTACTGATGGACTCGGAGCTCTGTTTCCTTTCTGTGGGAGATAGTGAGCATTAGTATCTCTGAGGCAGTTTATCCTTATGTGGGGCAGTGGTAATAACGGGAACCATTATCAGTAATGCCTTGGGAGATACGCAAGTAAAGGTGGCAAGGAAGTGGGAAGTGTTTGTATTTACATGGAAACAATTTCTTCTGGGAAGACCCAGTCAGTTTATAATCTAAGGGTGATTTTAAGACTTGTATAAAGGGCAGGATGTTATAATTGTATTGATCAGGTTATGAATAATACTAATTTTTAGTATATAATACTAAATTGTATGCAGTATATAAATTGTATATAAATTATATAATATGAATAATACCAAATTGTAAGGTACCAAAATAGTAATACAATTAGTCCAGTAAGAGTCTAATATTCTGAAAAAAATGCATATATCTATGCTTCTATATCTGTAGGTAGATGCACAGGTATTGATATTTGCTGCTAACTGAAAAGCCAAAAATGACTGTTTTCTAATATTTATAATTCTTATTTTCTTACTGTTATTGAGTTTTACCATGTCTTGTTTTTAGTCTGCTTCTCTGGAAATAAAAATTACTTTAAACAGTCTGTCTGTGCCTTATATACCTGTATACCATTATTCCTATGTAACTCTGGAATAGCTCTCTTTTACCAAAATTAGGGTATCAAGGTCTCAAAGATAATTTGTTGATCTGATAATTTTCTTAAAACTATGTTCTGATAACTTGATAATTATCGCTTTGATAATTATCTCATTGAGCCTTTTTTTTCTGTTATCTCAGAGAAAAGGCTCCTTTAAATTTAATTTAAATGTCCAACCAGGAAAAAAGATCCAAAGGAGGGAAAAGTTTCAAAGTGAACCTCATTAAAGATCTAGCACAAGAGAAGGGTCTTGTAAATGCTCCAGCAGGCTCAATTAGATTTCCTGGACCTGGAACAACTGCACAAAACAAATCTTTGGGAAATTTGTTGTTATTCCATCCATAGAACTTGGTGGTTCCAATGCTTACATGAAACCAAAAAGGTGATGACTTTTTCTTAATTTAAATTAAAACATTTCCAGCCTGCAGAATTGTGGAGAAATGCTTGACAAAGCTTGATCTGTTAAGGTTTGAAAACAAGAAGATAATTGAAAACAATCAGAGTATCCTCTTAAAAAGAGTTGCTGATTTTCAGGAGTTTTACTCACAACTGTAGTTGCAATACCAATGTTTTCTATTAGGCATTTTATTTTTAATGTGATTTCAGGAAATTCTTCACTACTTCTGGTAAAATTTCTGCAGACTTTTTTTTTCAAAAGATGGGAAAAGTTAATGGGGCAAAAAAGCCATGATGACCTACTGTTTGAGCACTCTGGATTGTTTTTTTTTTTTTTTAATTTGTCTCTCTGGTGACTCTGGCACAGCTATGGTCATGGGAAGAATTAACAGAACAAATTACTGTGATGTTTGAGATGACACAGCAGGAGGGTCCCCAGCAAACTGATGGGGCTGGGATGATTCAGGGTGAGTTACTCCAGTGCAAAATGGAGCAGTTAATTTGTCCTGGGATTTCAACCTAATTTTGCTGTGAGGCAGATCTAGAACATTCACCCAGTTGTGGGCAGTAACCCTCTACAAAGGCAAAATGCTTTAAATGTCTTGACCCAGGTCTGCCAGAACTCATTTTACCTTTGCCTAAGACTGGTACCACGTAAGAATCCTTTAATTATCTACAAAAATTGTGACTGAAGAATCATTCCAACCCACAGGTCAGTCTCATGACTCATGATTACCAAAAGCATTTACAGAAAGTAAAATGTCATCCTGCCCCCTTAAATTATACTCTCCCCGTGCCTTTGTTATGGGACTAAATCAGTACTACGTAATCATGTTTCAGATTTTTCTAGTCTTCTACTTTCCCTTCCTGCTCTGATCTATACACATGAATCGGCATGACCCAGTTCACTGTCACCAAATAACTGTCATTATACTTGAGAGGACTAGAAAAATGTGCTTTTCTCTGGTAAAAAAAACCCCAAAAAACCAAACCTAACAAAACCAAGAAACCTTTTTTCATTTTTAAAGGTCATCTCTGCAGGTCTGAGATTAGAAGCGCAGGGAGCAGGATGTGGATGTACAGAGCTGCCTGTCTTCCACCTCTGGAGCTGCCAGTCTGTCCCCTTCTGCCAGGGCAAATCTTCTCTGCTTAAGAGCACAGCTGCTCCACAGGCTGGCTGTTCAATCGACAATGATCTCTAGTTTCAAGTGTGACAGCACCGACCTGCTCGATCTCCATTCAGCTGCAGGTGGGGGCAGCGGAAGAGAAAGGGAGGGAGGGAGAGGGAGGACACTGCAACCTACGTGAATAATTGATAGTGCAAGGAAAGGAGAGCAGCTGGGTTCCCTGTCTCCATCTGCTCACCAGCTGGGGATGAGAGATCCTTGCTCAGGTAGGGGATGAACAGCTTAGCTGCTTTTATTCTCGTCTTGCTTGCAATGCCAATTAAAAATATTTTGCATCTAGAAGGAATGGGAGCAAAGATAGGTGGGGGAGGGTTGATCCAGATCTTCTCTGCTGCTTGTGGGGTGTTGTGTAATGGATAGAGTTTGGGGCAGTTTCAGCCTCATCAGGGAAAGTCTGTGTGCTTTTTAAAAGACATTGTGCTATTCTGCATTGTGTAAAGAAGCAGTTGCAGAGAGAGAAAGGGAGAGTGGAGGTGGGGAGAGCGGATGCCTGTGTAAGAAATGAAACAAACTAAAGGGATGGAGGGGCATGAGAGAGGGTCTGCCCAGACTCAAAGGAATCCCACCCTGATTATGTCAGTCCTGGACATAAAATGAGGAGTCCAAGTGCGCTGCGGGAGGTGCTGTCTGTGCACACCCGGTGCTATATTTAGAAACTGTGTGCACAGATCTGTGGAAAGAGCTGATGTGAGAACATGTGTGTTTCTGTCTGTGGATGCAGCTATGAGTTTGTGTAATATTGAAGTAAAACTTAAAAAAATACAGGTTTTGCTCTGAAGAGTTTACCCTTGAAGGATGTACTGCTGTGTTTATGTGGTACTGCGCAGCCTCTGTGGAGCTGCTGATGTTCTCATAATGACTCAATTAACAGAATTGCAGGGACCAGTTTCTGTGTTACAGCTAATACAGACTTCTCCTACGTGAGCAAGATAAAATGCTAATGAAATGAAACACATTGAAAAAATCTGCTAACAAAAATGGGAAAATACATAGCAGAAGGTATAGACAGCAATTACTGTAATTATATTAACATATATTAATGTGCCTACAAGGATACCTGAAAGAACAAAAACTTATATGCCAGTCCCTAAACCATGCCATAACTATAAAATGCATAACAATCCATGCAAGTATGGACACATACAGGGATTAAAATCCAAGACTGTAAGTACACTGTATTAGTCATATAAGAACACAAGTATTAATAGGAGCTGAATCTACTTACTACAACAGAAGGCTTATAATAGGGAATATTTTTGCATCAGCAGGGTAAATAGTAACAATCACTAGCTTGATTGTAAGTTGAGGAACAGAAATCAGTCCTGTGATTTGCTTACATGTGATTTATTCATATTGCTATTGCTAAAGGAAGTTAATTAGAACAGTAATTAGGGTATTTAATAATTGTTTGCTGTTTTGCTTATGCATGTTGAGGGCTTTGTACACAACTGGAGTTACACAGAAGGTTAGGTAAAGCTGCGAGGCAGCTAAATGAAAGCTGAGTTCAGTGTGGTTTTGTATGTGAACAAAGTTGGCTCTTGTCTGTAGTGGCAAGCTGCCTAAGAACAAGAATGGCAGAAAGACCTGAGCCTCTCTGTATGCTTTGCTTTCATCATGGCCAGGCTTGATAGTGCCGCTGATAATGACCCTGAGATGGGGGAGGGCAGTAGTTACTGCTGGCAGCCCTCTCTAACAGCAAAAAATAATGTCTCTTCCTCCTTCCTAGATGCAGCAGAAATGGCAAGCTTGGCTCTTTGCCTTGGTCCAGTCACATCTCTACTCAGAGATTCAGGTGAATGAGTAAGACCTGCTTGTGCAGAGAGCAGCTGCTCTATGCAGTGCCCTGGGTCCATTTAGGAGGCATTTGAGTTGGAGTGAGGATGTATGAATTGGCCCATGCTCCAGCCCCAGATCTTCTGGGGAATTACAAGAGGTAGACAAAAGGAAATTAAGTCACCTTGGCTCCATGCAAGTTACTAAAACCAGCAAGTGGACCCTTTCTTTGTCCATTCAAAGTCATCACCTATCTTGATTCCTTACTCCTTACAGACTCTTTGCCCACCCACAGATCCTTGAAGTCCCCATAATCATTTCTATCCAGGTTTTTCAAGAGTAGAATTTATAGAAAGCATTAGGATGAAAATGGTGCATTAATACTCAAAACTTTGATATAACTCCTTGCTCTCTGCATTTTTCTTCTTTTCCCCCATCTCTATCTGCTAGCTCATATTTTCTGCCTGGTCTGTCTGCATACCGTTTGCACTCTTCCTTTACATCTTTTCCTAGCTCTCTGGCAAATTCTGTCTCTTGTTCTGTGTTTCCTTATGTCCTCTTCATTAGTTAGAAAAAACCCAGTGTGAGGCTGACATTTGGCGTAAGGCTGTAGTTGCTGCTTTTATAGGTCTTGATGTAAAGAGAATAAATGACATCATCCTGTGGGAATGAAAGTGAGAAGCACAGAAAAAAATACGTGTCCAGAAGAACTCTGTGTTCTCATTTAAACACAGGTATATTCATATTCTTTCTGTAGAAGACCATGTTCTCATGCTCAGTTTTTTTAAATCAGGAATGACAATCTGTTGATGAGTGAATCTGTTGATGAGCGAATGGAAATACATGTGGTTAAGGCATTTGTGACCTCTGAAAAATTGAGCCTCCCTAGTTTACACATTGCATCAATGAGCTATTTCATAAGGGGTGCAGAGCCAAATCTCTGCGGTACTCGATGTACGTCAGGTCCAAATGACACGGATTTGGATTTAGTGGATGCAGTATCTTCCTAGCCTTCCCTTTAAAAGAATGGGGATTTGTGGAGAACTGCTTTGATGCTCACTTTCCTCACTGGCTACTGAGAGGCTGAAGATGCGATCTTGTTCTACAGCAGAGTTGAATAAGTGAAACCCCTCTGCTGTCCCTGTCTAACGCTGTGCTTGTGTTACCCTGACGGACAGCTGGAGAGCAGCATCCCCGGCTCGGCTGTCCCAGCAGCTGCTCCTGCACGCTGTGCTCCATCTCCATCCGTGGGCTCCCACCGCGGGGGGCTCCAGGGGAACCGCTCCGCCACGGCGGAGGAGGGGCAGAAGCCATCACCCCATCCCCCCTTGTCTCCTCGTCCTCCATCCCTCCTCCTCCTCCTCTCCGTGCTCTCCGGGGCCGCTGCCCGCCGGGCCCGGTCCCGGCCGTGCGGGTCCGTTCCCTTTCTATCCGGTGAATCCCGGCCCGAGAGGAAGAGGAGGGGTGGGGGCGGGAGCCGCGGCTTCGCAGGGGGCCGGGAGGGAGCCTGTGCCCTTCTTCATGGCGAGGCCGGGGGAGAGCAAGCTCCCGAGGAGGGAAGCCGGGAGCTGACTCAGCGGAGCAGTCCAGCATGTTTTCCCGGGAGCACGGCTTCCCTGCCGGAGCCGGCGGAGGGTAGGTACCGGCACCGGGACCGGTGCCGGCGGCAGTGGGGCCTGGGGCCCTGCCTTTCCCGGGCGGCCCGGGGACGGGGCAGGGCAGCGGCTGCCGGCGTTGGGATCGCAGTGCTGGAGCAGCAGGAAGAGCCCCGGCGGGTCGGCTGGAAGGGCGGAGAACCGGGAGGGGGAAGGCGATGGCCGTGCCCAGCCAGGCGGGTCCGGCTCTGGCTGTGGGCCCGGCCCTCGCTCCCTCCCTCCGGCCCTCCCGGCCCCGCTCCGGCCGGGGGAGGCGGGCCGTGGGGCGGCAGCGGGTGCCTCTCTCCCTGGAAGGAAAGAGGCAGGCTCGGCAGGCTTTCTCCTGCTGTCCTGGGAGTGGGGGACCTCTCCTGTTGGGACTTCTCAGGAGGTGCGGGTTGGGTGGCAAGATTTATTTCCCCCTGGAGTTCTCCTTTCTCCTCCTCCGCAAGGAGAGCTGCCGGGGTTCTCCGGGCCCTCCCGGTACCCTGCCCACCCCTTTGTGCATGCACGAAGTCCTGAGCACGGGCTGCCCACGGGTGGGAGCGGTGCCCTCCACGGGAGCTGCCCAGAAACCAGAGGGGAGCGTGGGTGGGAGAGAAGTTCCTTGCTGGATGTCAGAGTCTATGGGCAGAAAGTTTGTGGCCAGCTGAGAGCAAACCACCTCTCATCTGTAGTGGTAGCTTCCTTTTCCTAGTTCTGCTTCAGTAATTCCTTCTCTTGAGCTCTAGGAATCCATGTGTAAGCAATTTTCAAAGCTGTACAGGTGTTCTGAGAGTAGGGCTATTCCTGTCATGTTTTCAGCTGTCTCCACCGAATATCTGACAATTTTACATGGTAAAGCAAATGCACCTCTCTAAAGCAGAAATAAGGGAGTGAAACAGCAGAAGCTGTTACTCAAGAGAAGTGGTTGCCCACAGTTTTCCTTATGAGCATTTCAGGCCTGTCCTTGTCTCACATTACCTTCAGTTCTTCTGAATTTCCTGTCCCTTCTAGTGAGGGATTTAAAAAACATTAGTGTCTCCCTGTAAGAAACTCTTATCAGGTTGGGACACCAGTTATTATACTGACTGTTGTTCCATAGATAGCTCCAAATCGTGCTGTGGTGTTTCTCCTATTGGAAGGCTTCCAGATGAGCAGAAGTATTTACAACAGGTACACCTGCTTCCCTGTGGACTTTCAGGAAAACAGTTATCTGAGGATTTGGGGCACTTGCCTTTTAGAGTGCAACAAATCCCCATATGCTCTGGAATATTTATGAAAGGGTGTATGAAATTCTGTCCAATTTGTGTTTTTCTTAGAGAAAATACTTGCATTGACTTGGTTATTGAACTGGCTCAGCTACAGCAGATAGCAATGATTTTGAAAGCTGGGTAGAGAGATCCTATGACTGAAATAGCAAAGGATGCTGCGAGACAGGAATACAAGGCATGAACAGAGTTGTAGTGGCTTGGAGATCTTCAAAGGTTCTTCTTGTTCTGTTTCAGAGTTGAGAGTGGAATTTATCAGTGGATCAGCAGTACCTAGATTTAGTTTGGCTGCCTGCTTGAAATTGATGTACTGGTTACTGTCACTAGCAAATCACAGTTTAGCCTTCAGCATTTTCTAGGCCCTATGCTACCCCTTATTGCCATTTCCTAAGAATAAAGCTTCAGCAAGTATACAATGGCACATAAATATTCCTCTCCCAATCTGCAGAATTGCTTTCATTTTTCAGAAGGATGATTTTTCAGAAGTTCTTCTTTTCTGTGGTCAAAGAGTTTGAAGTTCCAATTTGAAAAGAAGTATGTTCCCTTTTTATAACACAGTCTAGTGCTTTTCATTCCAGAAGTACAAAGTTCCAGAAATTGAATGTGGACTTCAAAGTGATAATTATAATCGCCCCAAATTTTTGAGATATTTTATAAAAGATAATGTAAAATATAAGACATTCTCTTGCATTTTCAAAGGCCTGTGGCGTATTCCTAATTTGGGATAATTACAGAATTGTGAACATCCCTAAATCTACAGTAAGACTGGTGATTTTGGCAGTTCTACTGGGCTCATTTGGTCAATAGAACTTTGCTAGGATTCAGTAGTAAAGAACAGTTTCTGCCTGAAGTTTTCCAGTCAGTCCAGAGTTTTGAGATGAATTTATGGTGAGAGGACAGGGGCAGGACTGGCCACACTGACCATGTAGGAGCTGCCAGATTTCCATGATGCAGGCGTGCATTTAACTTCTCTGAATGATTCAGCATTCACCTCAGTGACATGCCAAAGAAAACACTAGCATGAAGCAAGGCCCCAGGACATCCACTTACACAAAAGGTTCTATTGTTACACTTCTTTCTGAAAACAAGAATTTATCAAATTAAACTCGTGCCTTTTTAGGGCCTAATGAAAAGAATCTTCAGATTTTTAAGGGACAGGGAAAATGTTTCATGTACTGCCTTGGACAAAAATTTTGCTCATCCCAAACATTCTTCAAGTAAATGAAGAGGATGATAAATAAAGCATGTATTAGTATAGTATTAATATTAATTTAAAATACATTTGCCATCAAACTATTTCAATATTTATTTGAGGTTGTCAGGACTAACTCCTACGTCTTCCCTTGCAGACATGTTATGGCATTAATTTCTAGATGCATTATACAGATCTCTCTCATTTGAATTTCAGGAGAAAATTGTGGGATGGAAGCATTGTGTTATTTTGCGTAGATGAGCCTATATGCAAGTTACATTATGCCACTGGGCCACTAAAATGAATTGTGAATTGTCAGAGAACTGGTGAACATTATGGTTCTTGGAGCTTGTGACAGAGTAGTTTAAAGATTACTGAAATACACAAGAGGGAATGTAGTCACTGCTTTCAAAGCAAGGGTTTGCATGACCACTCCCTTAGCATGGAAGCAGCAGCAGTCATGCATCTAATAGCCACAGGACAGCAATTCTTGATTGCCTTGTAGGATTTTATATCCCTTGTATGATGATTATATGGCCAATGGTGAGTGGTGTCTCTCGGGCTCTGTCTTGGGACTGGTGATCTTTAATATCTTTATCAATGATGTGGGACTGAGTGCCCCCTCAGCAGGTTTGCAGATGACACAGAGCTGAGTGGTGTGGTTGACACAGCAGAAGAAGGGACCATCCAGAGAGACCTGGACAAGCTTGATAAGTGGTGGTCCTGTGAGAATCTCGTGAAGTTCAGCAAATCCAAGTGCAATGTGCTATATCTGGTTTGGGGTAATCCCAGACATGGGCACAGTCTGGGAGATGAACTCATTGTGAGCAGCCCTGTGGAGAAGGACTTGGAGGTTCTGGTAGAGGAAAAGCTGGACATGAGCCTGCAGTGTGTGCTTACAGCCCAGAAAGCCAAACATACCCTGGGCTGCATCACAAAGAGGAGTGGCCAGCAGGTTGAGAGAGTGATTTTCCCTCTCTACTCTGCTCTTGTGAGACCACATGTGGTATACTGCATCCAGCCCTGGGGTCCCCAGCACAGGAGAGATGTGAACCTCCTAAAGTAGGTCTAGAGGAGGCCACAAAGATGTTCTGAGGGCTGGAGCTCCTCTCCTACAAAAATAGGCTGAGGGAGCTGAGGTTGTTCAGCATGGAGAAAATAATCTTGTACTTAGAAGGGGCTTATTTAAAAGGGAGAGTGACTTTTTACAGGGCAGGTAGTAACAGGACAATGGGGAATGGTTTTAAACTAAAAAAGAGATTTATATTATGTGTTAGGAAGAAATTCTTTACTCAGAGGATAGTAAGGTGCTGGAACAGGTTGCCCAGAGAAACTGTGGGTGGCCCAGCCCTAGAAGTGTTCAAGGCCAGGTTGGATGGGGCCATCAGCAATCTGATGTAGTAGGTGACATCTGGCAGAGGGGTTGGGACTAGGTGACCTTTAAGGTCGCTTCTGACCCAAACCATGCTGTGGTTCTATGACCACCTAACGATCATATTCCTGATTTCATTACAAAGTGGATGAGTCCTGTCTCCTGTAAACCTGTGCTGGGCCTTCACCATGACTTAACCCCAGTTGTGACTGCTAGTAAAAACTGTGAGAGGTGTGGAGTGTTTATAAAGTAACAGTAGGAGAGGTGCAGCTGACTGTGTAGTGCCTTGGGCAATGTCTTCTAAACTACAGTGTAGTGTTTGTGTTGCTTTTTATTTTCTCTTCTATGAAATCAAATAAAGTCCTGCCACTGTTTGTACCCACTGCTGCTCCAGCAGGGACCACAGTAATAATATATTTTCCATAGCAGATGTGCAGACAAAAGCTCACCTAATCTCCATGCTGGCTGTACCAGCAGTGGTAACACAAAACGGTGCCTGCATCTCTGCGGGGTGTTATCGGTTCTGTTCTAGTGCCATCTCTGTTATGCTCCTCTCTTTGAGATTAATACCCAGGCTGTGGCAGCTGGGGCTGTCCTTTTGGTGCTGATTTCAGTGATGGTTCAGAACTACTTTCATCCTTTTTAATACGGTTCTGTTTTGACATCTGATAACAAAGCTTCTTTTGAGACATGTTTTAATTCTGCTCCAAATCCATGATGGAAGAGGAACTTGGCTAAGAAAAATCATTCAGCACTTCCATGACAGTTGTGAGGAAAATATTGTATGTGAGCAGAGACAGAGCAGTCAGAAGCCAGAAAATTTTTTCTGTTACATCCAGGATGTTTGAAATTGGCAAGTGGTAAGTTCAGCCACCTCAGGGATCCTCACAGGTAATGACAGATTCCTTATAGGCAAGAAATGGCCTGGGGAGAGGACTAGTATGCAGAGGGCAAAGAGGCACTGCAGGCAAGCACTGACATCTTGAATTCTCTTAAGAGTTAATTTTTTTTTAAATTTTTTTTTCCCTCTTCCACCTCTGTTGCAGGAAGTCTGAGGAGGTGGTGCAGGATTTTAGTGATGTTATAGACTCTCCCACTGAAGGCTTTCCATGTGTCCTCACTCCTGCTGTCCCCAACAAGGTAAAAGCAGTCCATGTTTGGCTCAGGGCTGGTGTATGCTTTGAGTTATGTGTGCAGAGGAATTGTCCGAAATCAAGCTTGTGTGCATGTATGCCTTACAGCTATAGTTGCCTCCTTCTGTGAGAATCCTAAACTTGCTTATTTGACGAGTTGTTATGCCATACTATTTCAAGTCAATTTGACCCATTGAAAGAGAGAAATTCCTGATACCTGACTGACCAGGTTTCAGGTCAGGCTTTTGCAACACAAGCAGAAGACAATTTGGCCAGTTGTTTTGTCCATGCTACCAGTTAAGGAAGAACAATTCCATCATGTCTTCAGCAAGCAAGTAGTTTCTTTGCCAAAATATGGAGGGGGCTGTTGGCTCATTCAGTATCTGGGTTACCACAGAAGATACTGTTAGCTTTTGCAAATGTCAAATTGTTTTTCTCTGTTGTCTTTTCCTTTTCACAGACTGTGGACTTGTTTGAGATGATTGAAAAAATGCAGGTAAGGAGAAGTAATTCTGTCAGACTTTGGGATCTCCTAATTTTTTGTAGCAAACAAATAATCAACTACTATTTGTCCTATTGCTTCACTCACAATATCCTTTATTCTGGGCTTACAGAATGTTTGGGTCTTCTAAGCTCAATCTCTTACTCTTCAATGGGATTTCAAAAGCATTTTTCTGTGTTCATTTTTACTGTCAGCATGATGGAAGCAATAGATACAGGTTATTATAATTCTGTATGTTCTTTGCAGAAGTGTGATTCTGAGAGAAAATCAAAGTTGCAGTAAGTTATCTCTGGCATCTTCTTCAGGAAACTCTGTTCTGCTGGGTAGCAGATATAATGACAGGTGATTAATAGGATGTTAACCTAACTACATTTAGCAAGGTCAGACAGTTTAATAAATAACTGCTGTAGGTCCTGTCTTTAACTTGTGCAAGAAGAAAGGACTCTGGTTTAATTCTTACACAGAAATACATGCATTTAGCTGCTTATATTTTGTTATAAACTTAAAACAGGGCAGAGTTGGTTTTTTTTCCCTTTTACCGTATCAGATAAAGAAATAGTAATATGTTATGTGTGTTAAATATCTAACAATGAAATCTTCAGATTTTTCAGATTATGTGTTCTCAGAGCATCCTTGCAGGTTACCAGTATTTTCCCTGAGCGGTGCACCTTCTTTAATGTGCTGTGTTTAACCTTGACCTAACATAACACATAGCATGGCACATAACTCCTGCCTTTTATTATGTGCAGGAATTAAACTTAGCAAAACCATTTAACTTATTTTCTGGAATTTGGGTGATCAAATTATGAATATGAGGAAATGCCAGAATTTAGTGAGACTACAAAGGTGAGGAGGTGGAAGGTAGCAGCAAAATGCTGAATTTAGAGTTACGAGGCTGAAGTACTTTTTAGCAGACTGGAAAGGAGTGTGGGAGGGAGGGGCTGAAGGTGTATCTGCTATGTATCCATTTGCAGTCAGACACAGACTTTGCAACCACTGTACTGACATCCAAACTATGTTTGGGATGTGTTCTCAGTGCTTTAGAGAAGAAAGCTCTGTAAGTGTGCCTGGCTCATTTAACTGTGGGAAAGAAAGCTTGAGCAAGCAGTGCTGCTTCAATTCAAGCACATGTTCAAAGGCTGTGACAGTCCTTCCCAGGCCTTTTGAAATATGGATAAGGAAGACTCCTTACCAGGTGTCTCTCAGTGAAAGACTGCTGCTTAAGATTGTCGGTTTTTCTCAGCTCCCAGTTTACCATATGGAACGTCTGACTGGATTTGCACCTCTTTAGTTAGAGAGATAGCAGGGAGCTGATGGCAATCTCCAAGGCATGCAGACTGCCTAATTCTGCAACTATGATGTTTTCTTAGCTGCCCACTATCAAGACTTTATAGCTTTTTTTTTCTATTTAAGCTTGTTTTGTCACCTAAGATGCACTAGGAGAATCAATAATGGCTGTTTCAGTATAACAGTTTTTTGGAAAGTTAAGTGTTTTCCAAAAGAAAAAAAAAATCTAATACTTTTTATTATCTTTGTTTAGATTTTTACTAATTTTTTATTCTCTTTTGTTTGTTTTTGCTTTCCCTTTCCTTCCATTAGTCCTTTACATTTGTTGAATTATTCTTTTAAACAAAATCTGGGATTTTCCTTAGCAATCAAAGTGAGTGAAAACGAAAGCAAGAGACTTGAACATTTCTTCTGTAAAATAACAACAAAAACCCCTCAGGATAGCATTGATTATTGAATACTTTACCATTGGATTGGAATATAACTGTTGGACTGAAAATTAGGATAGCCATTTCACATTCTGTGTGATAAATTAACAGGTAAAGTTGTACTCTTTTTACACTGCAACAAATCCCAAGATCTGGGAAAGAAGTTAACCTTTTTTTTTTCTTTCTCGTTTTCTTTTTGTTTTTCTCTTTCTCTTCAATTTTATTAATAATTTCTTGGGAATAAATGGGCTAGTGGTCACTTTGTTCTGTGCTTACAGATCTAGTGAAGTCACTGTATATACTCTCTTAAGAGCATTTAGAAACATGTTGTTCCTCGGTTGCTGTGCAGTGTAGGCAATTGAAAAACAAGGAAATATTCTTTCATCCAATAAGCTCAGTTATTTCAGGTCTTTGTATGTTTGCATAGCCAGTCCCTCTTCACTTGACTGCTTTTGTTCACTCCCTCTGTTCTGCATTCTTACAATTTCTGCATATTCAGTTTTATTTTCTCACATTCTTGTTTTTTTTTCCTGTGTCCCCTTTTGTATCCAAGTTGTCTCTTTTGAGCTAGTCCCCTCAAAGCAATGCTCTTTCCCCATAAAATAAGTGTATTATCATAGCATTGTTATGCTACGCTGGACCCTGACTCTGGGTCTGGACACCTTTTTCTCTGTCATTCATTCTTTTATCCTGCTCAGCCCAGGTGTTTCCCCTGTGCATACCTTGGGAATATGAGATTCTCAGGCTGATACGAGATTCCCAGAGTGATGCTGTCTCCAGTTAGCTACCCAGGGAAACTGGCAGTGCTGCAAGCCAAACCAGATCAAACCAGAAGGATGTCTGAAGGGGTGGCTGAGACTGCTGCAGTTTATTCCTCTCCCTTTTGAGGAATGACAGTGATCATCAAGCAGTTGCCCATGCTTTGATGCTTCAACGACTTAGGGTGCACGTTTCTTGTGGTCCTGGTTACCCTTTAAAGAAAAGCTTTGGTCCGTACAGCCCAGGGTTGCATTATTCTTACCTTAAGCTTCACTCTAGAGGAGAGGCTGGTAGATTTAAACTTGTCTTCTGCTTCCAGGCTACCAGGAACTTCCTTAGCAGTGCAGAGTCTTGGAATGTGCTGGTGCATTCCTTTGCTCTCTGTAGAGGCTCTGATGCAGAGCTCCTTTACAGCAGCCCAGAAAGTTTTCCCTCAGGCTTGCTGAGATACTGGTCTCCTACCAGGACCTCCTTTGAAACTGGAAAATTCTTGCAGTTATCAGATCTGCCAAAAATGCCAAGGGAGGAGAGAGAAATATTAGAAGATTGCAGTTTCCCAATCTCCGTTTCTTTCCCGGTACTTCCCCCAGTTTGTTGCGGAAGTCTGTGGCTGTTTTGTACCTGTGTGTCCATCATGCCTCAGCCCTGTTTTGACAGTGCCCAGGAGTTTCTGGTAGTGACAGGACTTTCTGTCTCTTTTCCAAATCCCTGTTTCAGAACCTGGTCTTCCTTGTGAACCTCAACTCAGTAGGTTGACAACTGAAACTCGAGACCACATCAACAAAACACTTTTTAGCACTTATATTCATGAACTCAACTTTTTCACCTTTACAACTTCCCTAAATGCAAAATGGTTACTAGCTACTTCTGCAAAAGATAAAGATCACTTGTCAACCTGTGTTCCATCTTAATTTCACAACTCACCACATCCTGGTAATGGGTTATTCATTTTGTCAATGCTGTGTACTGACATCACAATTCAAAACATATTCTGAAGTTTTCCTATGAAGAATGTTTTCAGGCTGGTATTTGTTTAGTCTCCGTTGTTGAAAATACAAAAGGAAAACAATTTTTTTGGGGAGGGTATGTAACTGTCTTTAAACTCAGCTTTTGTAGTTTGATCTTGTGTCACCCTGTAGATAACATGCAAAGCTTCTTTCTCCTAGTAGAGCTAAGGAAAATAATTTGGTTTTTTGTTATCTGCTCATCATTCCTCACTCACTTTACTGTGTTTCTATATTCAGCCAATTAAAATTTGTTGTTACTGCTACTTTTTGTGATTGAACTCAACTTCAGACTTCTGAAGAATGATCTCATGCACCTACTACTAGTCTCCCTTACCCTGGAGCGTGGCCATACTATTTTACTTCTGATGTTTCTAAGAGTATTTTAAAGGTGTTAACCATTTGTTGTGTACTAAAGGTCTGGCTCCTCATGATTTCATGAAGGTGTAAGTTTTTTTATGGCTCCTTCTTAGGTTCTTTTAATAAACTTTCTCTTTTTCCTAAAAACTTGTTTTTATGTGAAGTAGGTTTTTTCCTTTCCTTTTTTTTTTCTTTTGTTGCTCCTGCAAACAGCATCCTGATTATTATGAATCCTCAGTAGTAAGGTTGCTGTTGCTCAGTGTTAGTGGTACTATGCTAGCAGTTTTTGCACCCTGCACAGCTGGAGCATTGCCCAAAACTTTTGTTCCTGAGCCTCCTAAGTCTCCACTGTAGAGCTCCTCTGAGATTTACCTATTTCTACCAGAATCTAGTTGACAAGCTAGTTTCGCTGTAGAATATGTGCACAGGAATAGCTGTTATAAATACAATCCTGCTTATTTTCACAACAAAGTCAAGAGCTCTTATCCTGTCTGGAATCCCTAATTAGCCACGCCAGTAACTGATGGGATATAAAAATGTAGTCTCAGCATCGTGTTCCAGCATGAGAGTTACAAGATTTAGGTGACAGTAGTTGAATGCTCTTGTACTGTGTGTAATAGAAACCTACGTTTTAAATTCTGGTTCTCATCTTCCTATCTGATGATGCAAATTTTGCTTCTTACTCTTCTGTCTGTGATGCCCACTTGGACTATGGCCTGTTAACCCTCATATCTTCTAGTCTGGGCCTTTGCTCAGTCTATGTTGGGACTCTGCTCACTGAAATTGTCCTATTCCTCTGTGCTTCTGCTGCAGAGGTGTGGTGGAAATGAGCTACTTTGCCAAGGTGAGAAGGCAGAGGATGGAATAACCTTAAGGAGGAGATTAAAGTCTGGATGCCAGCTCCTGATTCAGGAGGAAACTAGGCAGCCAGTAGCCTTTTGCCCTGTTGTTCCAACCCAACTTGTAGTCATTCCATTTCTTCTTTTTATTGCTTAGGATAGGAAGGAAGGTAGCTGGAACAGATTAAAGAATCAAGTAAAAGAATCAGTTTGGGAGGTTGTTTTTAATATCTGCCAGTTGTCTGCTTTTTAAGAGGTGTAAGCTTGGGGGTAGCTTTTCAGTTTTAATGCCAGATTAGGGGACTGGCCAAGTTCTTGCTTTACTTTTCCTTTTTATTCCAATCTTCCAAAGTTGCTTAAAATGGCAGATTTTATAGAGGGACAAAATATGCATATTAAGGATATGGAGAAGGACACAAAGGGTAAGTGAAACAGACATGCTGAAATACAGGATTCACTGTCTGTGACTTTATGTTTCCAGGGGAGTCGTCTGGATGAACAAAGATGTTCCCTTCCAGCTCCTCTCAAGGTCAGGCCAAGTTGTTGTTGCCTCCTAAATTGCTGAGAATGGCAGATAATTACTGACCTACTTTGCAGTGTACTTTCATACTGGAATGAACAGGGAGTCTGCAAACACCCCCAAAAACACATGCTTGCTTTTTTTTATTTTCTTTTTTTTTTCCTAGTTGCTGCACAAGAGGGTGAAACTATGTAGCTGAAATAGAATTAACTTTTCCCTATTTCTAGTTTAAGTGGCTCTAATAAGAGTTTATTTATTAAAAGTGTTAGTTTTGACTAAGTAATTTCTTAAATTTATTCAATTCAAGAGCTGTAATAATATTTATGAAACCACAGAGTATTTATTTCAGTAGTCTGCTTGATGACTCAGAGATGCTACTAGAAAGTTGATCTGTTTTGCCAATATTAAGGCAGTAAGAACAGATTCCTATCTTTAAATCCTCAAGCTGAGGATTAAACTTCATTTCATCAGTCTCAGCTCAGGCCTACTAACCTTAAAATCAAACCTGACCTTGGCTTTTATCTTGGGATGACCTATAAAATAGCCACATCAAGAATTGATACAGCTTTAGTCTGACAGAGATAGTCAGTGCTCTTTGTGGTGATGGAGGGGGCATCCAACTGGCATAAATTGGCTCAGTTACTGCTTCTGTTCTCTGAGTCACACCTCGGCATTGCTCAGATGCATACCACAGAGCAGCCATGGAGCTGACACAGCCTCACTCTCACTGTAAATAACAGCACTTTTTCTACCATTCCTACTGTCATCCCTGTCAGCAGAAGGACAGCAGCTGTCTAACAGTGTGTGCAAGGAAAGGAGAGAGGCTGCCACTCCTAACCACATCAAGTTTGCCTATAGTTTGGCTACTTCCTCATTTTTCATGCCTACATTCCCTGTAGTTTGGAGGAGGAGGGTGGGTAGAATCTGACTCCTAAGTTTATTGTTCTCAGAGTTCTTTATTATAGTGCTGAGACCTTGGAAATGGAGTCTAACTTCAAGTCCTGAAGTAAAACTCTAAGGATGACCTAGGGCAGAGTAGAAGCTGAGGGCACAGTTTGCACAGTCATGAGAGCATAACACTTTAAAAGATGTCACATGTTTTTGCTAATGGCGTGTTCTGATTTCAGACAGAAGAGGAGTATATTCCTTATCCCAGCATCCATGAGGTGAGTTAGTACTGCTCTTTCCTCTCTGTGTTTGTCCTTGGACTTCATTTGTTTTTCAGCTTATCAGCTTTCCAGCTTACAGACCTCTCAGCTTTAATGCTTTCTGTCCTTCTGAAAAATCCAGGTATTACAGAAAGGGTGGCCATATCCTCTCATTATCCTACCCCAGTTTGGGGGCTACTGGATTGAAGGGACCAGCCACAACCTTTCCAGCTTGAGTCCAACCCTGTCTGATGTACCCTTTTCCTGGAGTGGTAAAGTGAAACTGGAAAGTGACCCTACAGCCAAGCTGTACCGCAAACATTTTCTGGGAAAGGTAAGGGTGACCTTCAGAACCTTCTTTGCCCACCCAACCACAAGGTTGAAATATTTCTCAGGCTTTTTCTGGTGGACTTAAAAATGTCTGCACTGGTGCTGCATTTCAGTTCCTTATGATGCCTTGAACTGTTGTAAATGAGGCACATACTAAGATATGGTCTGTAGTGTTTTCAATTGGTCGTGTCCCCTTGTGAAATGTGCATCATCCTGTGCATGAATAGAAAGATTTGCATGGGAAATGCTTTTATTTAGTTAAGAAGGTCTTTTGAGGCTCCTATACAGATACCAACCTTGGGATAACAAGTGGACAAAAGTGTACTAGTACTGGAAGTGGAAATGGCATTATTTTTAGAGGGGACTTCAGCACTGATAGTGCAAGCTCCTCAGTAGGAAGCAGAACAGTCCATTTCCCTCAGTGTATGGTCATTACAGAATGTGTGTATGGTCATTACAGAATGTATGTGATGAAACCACACCATGTGTTTTATAGTTGTTGATATAAGTGAGTTTGGTGCTAAATGTTTCATGAATTTAAAAATTCCAGTTTGACACATAGGGAAACAGAGCTAGGCCTCATAAAATGAATGTTTGCTGGCCAGCCATGAAGGTCCATCTGGGTGGGCCTGTTTAGGGAACTGGCTGATTACCATACTGAATCTCAGGATGATATTAGCCATAAAGAACAAGTGAGAAAAACCCATGATGTTTTTTGCTATTTGGTTCATGGCATAAGGAGGAAGCTTGACAAGTATGCTCACACTGTGAGATCACTCATACTTCAGTGATCTCCCTCAGCAACTGCTGAATAAGTTCAAAACCAGGAATAGGTGGTGCTTTGCACAGTGCTGGGGACCTGTTCTGCAGTAGTTATTCTTGTCAGAGTGATGTTCTGTAGTGAATCTTGTTCCACAACACTGGAAAATTATATTAATATGATTTATAAATAATTAGGGAAAAAAAGGAAGCCTTCCTGGAGGCTTCCCCTCAAGACTAACCGATCTGCTGTGCAATCTGTTAATGGACATTTATCCTGTAACCTTCTGGAAGCTTTCAGTATGCCAACTGTAATTATTTTTCTGTCATGGTAAATTTAGGGTTGTGCTTGAAGGCTTCCAGATCCAGATAGGACGAGAGGCAAATTTGGATGTGATTTTTTCAGTCCAATTGTAGGATTCACTGCTGACCTGATATCACAAAACAGTTGAGGTTGGAAGGGGCCTCTGGGGCTTATCTTGTCCAGACTCCTGCTCAAGCAAGGCCATATCATCATTGTTCCTTCCAAGTGAGATCCAGAACTTCCTCTCTTGTGGAGCTTTGCATTTGCCAAGTGCCCAACTGTTAGTGCCTCTGTACTACAGGAAAACTCTCTCCTATATTCTTCCTTTTCTGGTGCCCAGTGTTTTATTCTTTGCCTTAACTGACACAAATGTGTGTCCATGTTCAGTTAAACATGCAAGTTTTTGAGCAAGCCATTGTCAGAAAAGATCAAGGTGAACAGGACTCTTGTGTCACTGAAAGTCTCCTCATGGCTAGAAAACTTCCCCCATGGTTTAAAAACTTAGTTAAAGAGAGAGCTCAGAGCTTTTCCACTAGAAGAGTATTTCTTCGGTGCAAAGTTAGAAGTGATTTTGATGCTGTGTTGGATCTTTTTCTTGTTGGTAACATGGGAAGGTTATTTCAACAATGTCAGGAAAGGTCTCTTTCATGCTTTGAATAACAGCAAACAGTTCTTAGCTGAAGAGGAGTCTGAAAGCATCACATGATGGGAGAGGCATAGCCAGTGGTTTAGGTAATATCCTTTAAGCCAGGCAGGAGATCAAAGTATTGTGTGGTACTACAAACTCGAATGTGCATGTCTGTGTTGTTGATGTGTGTATTTAGATTGCTCAAATGTGAACAATTCTGTGATACTTTTTACAGAATATCTTACAGCAGACCCTGTAAAACAACCCCCAGAAAAAGTGCTAGAACATTCAGGCCATAGCTCAGTTCCTTTTCCTTTCCTCATGACCTGTATTTTATATGACAATTGTAGCATAAGATTTATTTAGCCTTTAGGATAAAGGCTGTAAATTCTTATGTCTTATACTGTGGGAATTATTCAATGTCTATGTTGTTTTTCAAGGCTGTAATAAAGAGAAATAGCCTGGAGCCAGGAAGGATTTTATAAAGATGAACATTGTAACTGCCATTCGAATAAACTTAGGGTCCAGTTTCTGAAGCACTTGAAGCTCTCAGTGCTGAGGGAGGAGCTTTCTTGCTATGCATTCGTATGTAATCATGTATTTCTCCTTTATGCTGTCCTTTCTTTGTGCTGGTTAAAGTTGTTGCAGATGGCAGATGTCTTAGTAGCTTTATAACTTTTTAGGCAAACTGTCAGCATTCCTCGTGTTTTCTGTTAGTCTTTTCCCTTGGCCCATGGAAGATACTTAATTGTTTTTAGAGAGATTTATTTGAAATCCAGAACTACCTTTCAGACTATATTAAATGTTACAGAAACTGCTTCTGTGGCTGAACAAATTTGTACTTAATACATAGGTCATCTTAGCTCCAGGGTATCTTGTCATCACTGACTTGCAATCTTCAGTTTCAACTGCAAAGCCTTTTGATGGTTCATCTCTAACTTCAGGACAGCTAGCAATAAAGGCTGCTGTCCACTGAAGGAATATGAGTCTGATGTATGTTACCTATGTGTTTTTACAGAGAAAGAAAATCATAAGGAGTAAATTATAGGTTTATTCATACATATGACTGTTCAGATCTCAGTTTAAACCTCAGGCTTACATTCAGGATCCAGCTACATAGCCAGAGTGGCTTTTACAAAAATTCAGTAGTTTTAAAATCTCCACTAATTCTGGTACCCATTCCCCTGTGGAGACTGCACCCATTTGTGCAGCTCTGCCTAGCTATGTCAGCTGCAGAGCTGATGGCCCAGTCTCCAAAGCAATTGAGATCCCCCCCGTATCGGACCTGCTGGGGTCTGGCTTAGAAGTCTCATCAAAAGGCATCTTAATTTCTGGTCTTTGCAACTCAGTGTTACTTTTAGCTGCAGCTAACCTCAGGCTTTGGCCCCTCTTCCTTGCTTTGCCTTCTAGTTCTGATTTTTGTTGGCATTATGCCATCTTTTTCCTTAACAGCCTGTCTTGGCCATCCAGCCTGGCATTTGACTTCTTTGGTTTAAGGATTTGGATTCTAGACTTCGAACTGACCATGGAAAACATGGTCTTGCTTTGCTCCTTGAATCTGTCTGTTCCTCGGCTACCCTGTCTTTTTGCCCTTGGTCAGAGTGACTTACTGCCCCTGATTCTTGTTCACATCCCAGAAATCCATTAGTATCCTGAGATTCATGGTCAGGAGAAATTAACTGTTCTGTGTGGCTTCCTTTGATTTTAGCTTTTTTTCCCATGTACTGTCACTGACCAGTGTGACAGATCACACTGGACTTCTGTGATTTGGACACTGCAGCTAGAAGCCATATTATTGTGTTTGCCTCTTGGCTGCTCTTAGACCTTACCTTTTTCAGACTGCCTTGTTTGATCAGCCATAGAACCTTTTGCCCAGTATCAGGGCAGTTCTGGGTGTTGGGTGTTTTCTGTCTCAAAGAGGAGGTGAGGACAATAACATCTTTAATACTTTAAAAAGTTAGTTACATCTTCACATTTTGGTTTAGGGTAGTGACTGTAGTCTTACTTATGCCTGTTTTTTGTTTCAAAGAGAGGATTGGTTTATGTCTGTTAGCTTCAAGTTGGCTGTGTCCACATAGCTATCAGAATATTTCACTAGATATATCTTTACTTCTGACAGTGAGTCAGAACTATGACGTATACAAAAGATTTAGACAGCAAAAGACAATCTTACCAGTGTTTTGAGAGAAGTTTTAATCCATCAGAGCCAGAGCAGACCTCCTAGGCATGTATATATTCTATATATTCTAGGCAAAAGAATAAGAAAGGAACTGACAGACTAGCAACCATTTTTTATCGAGTTACACTTTGCTCTGATTTCTTCGCTAATTTATTGTGCCTGGAATATTCCTTTCACAGAACATATTCTAAATCATGCAAGTTTTGACTGTACAACTGAATACAACTTGCTGTCCCACTTCTGTGTCATGCATGAGGGTGCTTTTCCACTAGGATGATGAAAGTGATCAAGGCATTTCTGCACGATTTCACCTTAATGTTATTTTCATTGTGATTGAGGTTTCCATTCACATCCTGTGTCAAGAGGCTTTAACCTTTTGAGGTTAGAGATTATATAGCAATATGTATGATATAGCAATATACAAAATATACATTGCTATACCTAGGCCACTGGAACATGGCTGTATAGTACCCAGGAGAAATGTATGGTTACAGCCATAGAGACTGTGAGAGTGTTTGCAGTATCTTTCATTGTTTGACTTCATGACTGTTCCAGGCATGCTCCACTAAAGCTCAGGCAGTGTTAGTGGCACTGCTGAGACCAGTCTTCCTCTGCAAAACCTCTTTGCTTACTGACTGTATCCTTCCTGACATCTGAGCACTCTTGGAGTTCAGCCATTCCCCATAATCCTGCCATTGCTGTTTAGATAGAAAATTCCCATGACCACATCCAGTTCAATGTCTGGAAGACACTGCTTAGTCAAGCAGAACCTGAATGGATACAGGGAAAATCCATGAAAGAAACAATTTTATTTACAAGAGACTCAATTTCTTCAAAACATGTTGCTGAGTGTTCTAATACTATTCCTTCTCAGGAGCCCTTGTGATGTTGGACAGGTGAGGAGGAACTGAACTGACTGGATGCACTTTGACTGATATACTCAGGCACTGATGATCAAGTGGGCTGGAAGACCCCATACACACATCTGGAAGCATGCTACTCCTAGTTGAATTAAAAATTTGTTAATCTTAAGTGACAGGTTGTATGCCAAAAAAAAAAAAAAAAACCAACTTGGAAAGCTTCTCCAGGAAGCATGTTGGGGATAATGCATTTTGGTTTCCCATTTGCAGGAGCACCAGAACTTTTACTCCAGTGACATGTCCTTGGGCTACCTAGTACTTTCTGTGAAGTATGAACAGATTGAGAAACAGGAAAATCTACGCCTGTTGCTGAGGTAACAGTGCTTGTTATTGAAGTGTATGCTACTGTGCTGTGTCTCTTGTCTTACCTTGCACTCCCTCTGCACAGATGTGGGTGTGAATTTCATGTCTTTCTTCTGGAGAGAAACGAAACTGCAAAAAAACCTTTGAGCCCTTCTTTCTTGCCTTCTGCTCTTGAGTTGCTCTCAGCAGTTTCCTGAAAGAAGATGATGTGCTGCTTACAGGTGCATCTTTGTAGTACCTGTGTGGAAAATACCTGTTCTTTCCTCAAATAGAAAGTTTTTCTGTTTATTCTGTCTACTTAGAGACATGTGAGTATTCTCTAGGAGAGTAGGGATTCCCTAATGGAGGACGGCCTAGCCCAGGCTTTGTACTTGAGACTAAGGCTCCCTTGAAGATGATCTAGAACATTCCCTAGATTCCCCAGGCAGTCTATGAAGCCATAACCCTTAAAGAGGGTTATGAAGAGAGACATTACCTAGAGACAGCTGTTGGATGAGCTACAAGAAGAACAGAGAAGGATCCTGTGTAGGTGAGAGGCCACTGCTGAGAAGCTTTTTACCACACTCTGGGCTGGGTGCACTCCCTGTAGGCAATGCTACTGGAGCCAGGTGATGTGCAGTTGCCACTGACAAGGATTTGTCCAGGACTGAGGGGGAAAAAATGATTGCGTAGGAGTTAGCTACAAGAAAATCACTGTTGGGTTTCCTCCAGTGTCTGCAGAGAATGCTTCAGACTGCCAGCAATAATCTGGGAATAAAGAGAGAGCCTGTTTGTGAGCTGTGCCTGGGAATGTTTATCTTCCTATGTGGAAGAGACCAGGGAAGAACAAAAGGGGAGTTATTCCTCTATTAAGATATTTTATTCTATGCAGTACTTTTTGCTCAATAGCTTGTTTATAATGGTTTGAAGAGGCTTTTGACAGCCCAATATTTCTTCTTCTTTAGAAAGATATCTCTCCTTAAATACACATACAAAGAGGAATGCAGCTTTCCTCTGTCAGCTTTCTGGAACAATGCTACACCAGTTTCTACCTCCTTTACTTTGTATAGATGTGCTTTCCCAGGCTGTTTCTAACTGACCTTTTAGCAATCTTTAAAACCCTCACTGATCATGGGAATCCCTTATTATTCTGTGTCCATGAATTGTATTTTGACACCTAGGTTTCTGTGAAAGAAAACTGTGGGGGGGAAAGCAAAATACTTCTTCAAGGCAGACCGGAGTGCAAAGCAGGAAATACACCAAGGACTCTGTTTTGTCTTCCTCTGGTCACCACCACAAATGATGGGTAGTAAGAAGTGAAAATACCTTGCTTTTCCAGTGATTCTATGCGCCACGGTTAAAATTAGCCCTCTGGAATTAACTACTTTAACAGTACTCTGAAGAAATGGCTCCTCTTTCTTTAAAGATCCAGTGTTGCTTGTGTCTCCCTTCAGCCATCAGTCTCTAATTCCTTTTTTGTTCTATGTCAGGACTCGTACTGGCACCAAACATGATCTAATTCCCATTTCCTGTCTCAATGAGTTTCCCAATGCTGTTCAGATGGCAAAGGTGAGATTCATGCTTGCCTATTTGTCTTAAGGCCTCATCCTTCAAGTTATTTTCACCTCTGTCCTTTCATTTCCCTCTTTCTACTATTCATCAGTAGAACTGTTATATTGTTCCCTTTTACCCTTCCATTTTGCCTTCTTTTCTTTCTCTTCTAATTTTACCTCAGAATTTTTGCCTGAAGGGGCTCCTGTCAGATAATTATATACAGTGCCTACACTGTCATGCCTGCCACAAGCCAGGGCACGTGATAATCACACTTCTGTTTCCCTGTCTCTCTCACTCAACAGCTACTCTGTGAGGATGTGAATGTGGAGCGCTTCTTTCCTGTCCTCTATCCCAAGGTACAGTGTTCTGATTTGTCTGTATATCACTTTTCCATCAAGGTCTGGCTAATGACATCCAGGTGACAGCTTCTGTTTTCGTTACCTCAGGCCTCGCAGCTTATTGTTGCATTTGATGAACACGTCATAAGCAATAACTTCAAATTTGGGGTCATCTACCAAAAACCTGGACAGGTAAGACCCATCAGGTCCCGTGGTTCTTGGGGCAAAATTAAAAGAGTCAGTTTTCCTAGCTTAAAGGATGTTATAGGAGGGTCTACATTGTCCAGAAGCAGTGGCACGGAGGCAGCAGTGTTTGTGCTGTGCCATGGTTCCCGTGGCATGCTTGTTCCACCCCTATGGCAGCTGAGGCACAGGACCTCAGCACCATGGGGGGCTCAGATCAGAAATGTATTCAAGCAGAGATGTTTGTTCGTTGAACTGTCTATAGAAATTACCACCTGTTCTTTGTACTCCTTGTGCTTCTTACTACTTCTGCTTTCCTTCTTTAGACAACTGAAGAAGAAGTCTTCAGTAACACAGTAGAGAGTCAGGGTTTCCTGGAGTTCCTGGATTTCCTTGGTGACAAGATTCAGCTGCAGGATTTCCGTGGGTGCGTACACAGGGCAGCTGGAAAGCCAGATTAAGTTAGGGAAGATCATGTGTTCAGAGGCTGTGACTCTATTACAGCCCAGCTTCCAGAGAAGTGCTGTGTCTTCTGAATCCCAGTGCAGGTGAAGAAGCCCCAGATGCTTTTGTCAGCAGCCATCATGTCTGGGAACTACTTGGAGCTTAGGTCTCCGCTGGTGTTTTCATTTAAAGGTCTCCTGGTATCTCAGTCTGACCCGCAGCATCAGCAAAGAATAATTTTACTTGGCAGTGCAAATACAAGTTTGTTTCGTAGTGGTATGGGGCATTATTGTTTCAGTCTCTTTCTGTAAGGCATCCCATCCCTTCTGTAGTTCTAACATACAGAGTGTGTTTCTCAGAGGAATGCCAAAGAAGGCAGCTACTTTGAGGATCCCTGGTCTAACTTCATGGTTTTTAACAAGCTGGTATGTTCACCAGCACAAACATGGTGCAGCTTCTGTCATTGCATTGGTTTGGGGAAGACTTGGTGCCTCACTATCACTGATTTCCTAAAAATCACCTTTGATGGTCCTGATGTAGTACTGTTACTGATACTGTCTGTCTTCTCTCTGCTCTCTCATTCCTGTACTGCCTGACCTGTGGCGTGGTGTGGCTTTGCTCAGGTTCCGGGGAGGCTTGGATGTTACCAGAGGTCAAACAGGCACCGAGTCAGTCTATACAAATTTCCGGGGGAAGGAGATCATGTTTCACGTGTCCACAAAGCTGCCCTTCACAGAGGGAGATTCCCAGCAGGTATCAGAAGGAGGAATAAGGATTACAACAGTGTGGCTGGGAGAGGAGGGGTATTTGAAGAAGGACTGCATAGAAGGGACAGTGATTGACTCTATAATGTTGGGAATTAATGGCTGGAGTAATGATGAGGGGTTTGGTCAACAGATGGTTTTGACATGTCAGGCAGACTGAGGTTTGAGGTCTCATTGTACTGTTCTGCTCTTTTTCACCTGCCTTCCCTCTTCATTATTTCTTTCCTCTCCAGCTTCAGCGGAAGCGTCACATTGGGAATGATATTGTAGCCATCATTTTCCAGGATGAAAGCACACCTTTTGTCCCTGATATGATTGCTTCTAATTTCCTTCATGCTTATGTGGTAGTTCAGCTCACTCATAGCACCACTGGGGACACTCTCTACAAGGTAACCAGGATCAATAGATTAACCTGTACTGATTTTGATCTTTGAAGTGGAAATGGGTTCTTGGGCCTTTGGGAGAGGTGCAGATTCAGCCAGATGACATCCTGATTTCTTGAGTATCTACACCTGAAAGCTGAGTTAAGTTGTAAGCTTTTCTAAGTAGCTGATTAATTTCTGAAGCTTAAAGCTTTGGAATTGAAGCAGAAAGAATTCAGGTAAAAATTTTTGTTTACATCACAGAGCATGAGCCACAAGTGATCACACTTTGAGGGTTGTCTCGCTTACATTGTGTGAGTCAGGTAAAATTCATGTCTGCATTTCCTGTGCTGCACAGCACAGTGCTTGCAGCTTGCATTGCCAGAGGCTGCAGGTCAGATAGAACTGGTTGGCCTAACTATGGAATCCAAGCCAGCTACACCTGCTTTTGGGGATTCCAGAGCTGATGCCCATCTGGCAGGGATGTGTTACCTGTTAGGGCTTTCCAGCTGAAAGAAGCCCTGCTAGAGCCCAGATTAATTATCTGCGGCCTTTGGACACAGCTCGTTCTCTCTCTGACATGACTCTGTATGGGTATCTGTATAACTTTATGTTCAATTCTCAGTGATGCTGAGAGAACAGAAAATGCAAAGAAACTTGGATTTGTGATGGATTTTTCATTGTAGAAGCATGTTAATCCCAAGTGCCATGTGTTGTATTGGTAGGGATTTTGATATGGTGATGATGAGTCCTTAAGCCTTGGAGGTCTATAGGAACACCAAGAATATCATAATTAGGACAGTATCCCCATCTCCTCTTCCACCAAGGGGGTGTTGGTGGAAGCTGCCACCCTCCCTTGTTCCCTATGCTTTGGGCAGCAAGGCTTTCACTACAAACCAGCTGGGGTTCCAGTTCTCCTCTTGCTCTCTGTTTTGTAGGACACAAAAATTCACTGGACTTTTTAATGACAAGGAAAGAGCTGGAAAAGCTTGCTGTTTGTTGTGTGTCTTCCTGCCATTGTTTTCATCTTTGCCTGTCTGCAGTACGTTTGTTTTTTTTTTTTTTTTGTCAGTGTAATTGGGCTGCTTCATTCCATGATAAAGAAATCATCCCAGTAATCACCCTAGAGCCAATGCAGTTTTTTGTAAAGGCTTTTCTAAAGGGGCTTTAACTGATGCTGCCTTGAGAGCACTGTAGTACACAAAAGACTGCCATTTGAAAGATTTCTTTGCCATCCCTTGTTCCATTTACTTAAGCTTTAGTGCCTCCTGTTAAATTGGAGTATTAATGGAATTTATTTCACAGAATCAATTTTTGCAATCAGAAAACTAAAAATGCAAAGCAGGATTTTAACTGGTAGATATCTATTAGGAGAGAGATGGAGGCTTTGTAATTAGGGGAAGTGGCCTAAAATGTGAGAAATCTGAATTAAATCAAGAGCCCATTTCCTTCTTCCTCTCATTAAACTCACACCTCTCAGTGGCTCTGTGACATTTATTTGTTGGTTTGGCAGCTGTGGTTGTTATGACATCATTCCTTCTTGTGTGAAAGCACAAATAATGGTCTTGTTTCATCTCAAACATGATAAAAAATCCCTGTGAAATACTGTGAAGTACTGTATGTATTTGGTAAGATAGCTACATATAATTCTGGGTAAGTGCTGTGAAGAAACATGTGACCGTGTGAAAACTGGACTGCATTACAGTTACTTCTTTAGACATTGGTATGTCAGGTGGGAGCATGCTAAAAATAAAGCAAATGAAACCTATCTCTTACTGGGAAAATGTGTTTGCATCTTTACCACCTGTGACTCCCAGAGGCAGAGGCACTGAGATACTCCCCTCAGTGTGCAGTGTGTCTCCACCAAGGATTGCTGGAAAAAAAAATAGGTCAGTACATCCACACTGACAAATGTTCTTTAGTGGAGGTTAATCTTGCGGGCTGAATAGGAGTATTTTTTTGTTCCTAAATATACTGGTTATACTAGTTATTAAAAATATTTTTTTAAAAAGCAGTCAGTTCAGCTTTTTTTATTGCTCTTACTGTGTGCACATCTAGCTGGCTGAGTTTCTGAGATAAATGAGCACATCCATCCACTGAGTTCAGGAACAGAGGGGCACACAGGACACTATATTACATCTCTTTTTAATAAGTAAATTATTTAGGAGGAATAAGATCTGTCATAGTAGTTTGATGGTCTCACTTGTGCTCTGATACTCATTTTTTTCCCCTTATATTATTTCAGGTTTCAGTCACAGCCCGAGATGATGTCCCCTTCTTTGGACCGCCGCTGCCAAATCCAGCCATATTTAAAAAGGTTTGTTTCTCTGGTCCCGTGTGAGTTGAAACACGCTTGTGTTCTGCTTTGGTATTGTCAGTCTGGCTAGAGCACTTTGGAGATTCAAAGAGTAGTAAGCAGAGCTTTTATAATGTGATATTTTTACTAGTGTTTTCATCCCCAGTTTAGTCTAGTCTTCATCTTGTCTTGTAGAGTGCAGAGTTTCGTGAATTCCTTCTGGTCAAGCTCATCAACGCCGAGTACAGCTGCTATCGAGCTGAGAAATTTGCTAAATTAGAGGTGGGTCTGTTACCAACCTGCTTCAATTAAAAATAATACTTATATAAATATAATAAATATATTATTATCAGATAAAGAAAATAAAATTTCTGACTTCTAGATTTGTGTTGCTTAAGAAAGGAAGATGAAATGTGGTTTTATACTCAGTTATGGGATATTTTCTTCAAATTTCTTAGCATGTGTGATAGAATATGAACAGGTACACTTTAATATAAAAATCTAATCCTAGAGTAAGGATGGGAATATGATGCATATATTTTGCTGGAGGAAGTTCTGTATTAGCTGAAATTCAGTATTATGCTACAGGATGCATGCTGATATCACTGATTTTTGGTTTAAGGTACCAAAATTCTGTTCCAGACTCTGTTATTGCCTGATCTAGGAAAAAACATGTCTCTGTTTCATCAGCCGTAAAGAAGTGTCCTTTATGACTTGCTTTAGACTGAGCTTGAAGGGGCTGGGTGTTACTGCAATGTATTCTGTAACTGTGCAGTTAAAACCACTTCATACTGTTTAAAGTGATTTTGGTGGGGTTCTGTTGTTGTCATTGTTGGTCTTCTGGGGTTTTTTGTTTGCTTTTTGTTTTTTTTTTAAGGAGGATGTGAGACATTGAAAAAACAGGAAAAAAAAATCTCTCTGCTCCCAATACAACCTGTTCTGATTCCCAATGTTGATGCAGGAAAGAACACGGAGTGCCCTCTTGGAGAGCCTTTTTGAGGAGCTGCAACTTCGCAGCCGCAGCATGATGGGATTGCCTGTAGGGGAGGATGACAAGATAGAGAATGGCAGTGGGGGCTTCCTCGAGAACTTCAAGGTGAGCCTTTCTACAAACCTACAGTGGGGTCTAGAATTCCATACTGGCCCTTAGAAGCCAAACTCTCTATGCTTCGTGCTGGTCTCAAGTGTCAGATGTTTTTTATTCCATGATTTACAGAAGAAGGAGTCAGTGTTTGCAAGAGGAATAACTAGAAGCAAGGGGCTTTCAGTTCCTACAGCAGATCTCTTTCAATTCATTTTCATTATAACTGAAAGAATTGCAGGAGCCATTGCAAAAGTTTCTAACTTATCTCTGAATGTACTGTCTAGAAAAACTGTGTTGCTTTCCTTACCCTCTAAAAACCAGAGTTAATTTACCTTTTTCAGTGTAGATGGCATGTTAGGGAGTTTTTATTGTTGATTTTTTAAAATAAACCAGATGACAGAACTTTATTTTAGAAGTGATAAAGATAATTGATATGAGAAAGCAAAGGTTTTGTATGAATGGGCAAACTAAGTTTTGAACTGGTTATACAGAGAGAAAACTTTATTGCTTTCCTATTCTATCTACTTGCCCTTTCCCACTTAACGTGGGAAGTTTCTTGCCACTTCTTTTATGTAATAAGTTATCTCTCTGGAAAGAGAGATGTGTTATAAATAGCATTTCTTCAGATGACTTTATGGCTTTATATGGTTGGTCAGTTAGAGTATTAAGGTCTGTAAAACTAACCTGCTCACAAATAGGTTTGGTAGCTGTGTATGTAGCTTTGGTCAGCTCTGGGATGCTTTGGTGAGGTTTTTTTTTTTTACATACAAACTGCCATTGCTGCTAACCATGAATTTTAACCCATCCATGTCTTACACTAATTCTCCCAAAATGTCCTTTTATGACTTCTGGCAGATGCTGGGATTTGCACATTGTATACACAGGTGACATTTGTAAAAGGCTGGAAAAGGCTGAGTTAAGTCAGAAAATGGCTTTTGCCATGCTGCAGATTTTGATATGGCTGCTTTCCCATTGAAGCCAAAACTCAAGTTCATACGAGACTGAACCTTACAGCCTTGAACAGGAGTTTGATTTTGTGTTTTGTAGCCTGTACTGGATAGGACTGCTCTAGGTGATGCTGTTTAATCCAGTATGCTGGGATACTGGTAGGAAACCTCTATTCATTGCAATAGGAGAAGGGAGGTGAAACTAGAGAATATACTTGAAGAAGAGCTCTTCCCAGAGCTCCATGAATCAGCTAAGACCAATCTAAGGTGCTGCCTTCTAGGAGTTAGGATCTGTGTGGTTCCAGTGTCAGTCTGTCACAACTTCCCACTCAATCTGTGGTGCTTCTCACACTACCCTACCGTGTGCATGTCTATATGTGTATATCTGTGTTTGTCTGTTTCCCTGCCTCCCTCCTGTTCAGCGGGTGATCAGAGGCCGCAGCCAGAGCCTGGATACCATGGGGATATCCATGAGAAAGCAGCAGCCAGCCACCCTGCCCAGCCGCCCGGCTACGGCTGGCCTTGCCCTCAGCCAGAGTGTCGCCGAGGGCCCTAAGGCCATTGCTGCGGTAAGGTATTCGGGTGGGCTGTAAGAAGAGAACCCGGCATACCTTTGTAACCACTCATACATTTCCTTCCCCTATTAGTTTGTCCTCTTGTCCCACAGTGAATCTTTTTGTTGTATCATCCCATTTCACAAGTGGTGACAGCATGTGTTGCGGTCTGTTTTGTCTGTGCCCATCTCTAGCCCCAGTTCATGTGTAAACTAGAGCTGAGATTGATGCAGACTGGGAGAAAAAAGCCAAACATGATTCTACATCAGACATCTGTCTCTGATATCCTGAATTAGATCCTGTACGGTGCCATGTGTTAAAAAATACATGCACTGTGGTTTGGCTGGAATGGTACTGTATTGTCATATGGCAAGACCTGAGAACATAAGGACACTAGAACTGTTTCATTTTCTTCGACTTCACCAATCAGACTATTTTCTGTAATATAAACAAGTGCACAAGATATTCAAGGTGCTGTTTTGCTTAAATAGAATTTGCATGTTGGGAACAAACAGCAGAATTAATAAAGTTTGGGGTGAGAAAAAGAATGAATATTTCTAATCACTATCAAAGCCTTTCTTATTTGATAGGGATACTAAATATATGTGACCATTGAATTAAAAATCTGTCACAAATCTTTCCAGAAAAGGATCCATCAGTTTCTGATACTGAAAATATGGTTACCTTGGCCAAAGTGCATCCAGCTGGTTGTGGTCTCTGCACTAGTGATGTCAATACAGGCAAACTACAAAAAAACCCATCTCTGAGTAAGCCAAGAAGGTGCCCTTCAGTGTGAAGATTTCTTGGTGACAGTTTACTTGGTTGTATGCATTCTTTATGTCAATGCAACAAAGTCACAGCGTACTAATGACTTGGGTTTGCTGCCTCCTTTTCTCCTTTAACTTCTGGTTTTCTTTGTCTTTCTGGTTCTGCCTCTCCTCATACCATATGGGGATACCTCCCTTCCCAAGCCTGTTTCTCTGTATTCTGGCTGTGTTCTGCCTTTGTTTCTTTATAACTCCGTCCCTTTCTCACGCCACCTTTGTAAGCCCTGGCTGCTCGTGCTCGCTGACAGAAAGTAGTCCTTGCACAGGTGGAGCTGAGCTCTTGTATTGCAGTAAAGGAGAGGATCTGGACCCACATTGCACATGCTTTCAGCTCTCCACAGCTTTTCCTGTCTTGTTCCTCTCCTTTCTGTCATGCTTTCCTTTTTTCTAGTCTTTTGCCTTGCCTGGTAGGAGCCCATCACGTACTCGAGCCAGCCGCTTCCACGGGCGACGGAGTAGTGCCATTGGCATTGAAAACATACAGGAGGAAAAGAGGTATGAGCTGTGGGGAGACGAGAGAAAGAGGGTAAACAAACCAAGAGGAGATGAGAAAAGGAACATAGAAAGGCACATACAGGCAGAGGGGGAACCACCAGGAATGAGAACTAAAATGGAAATTGTTCAAATGGGAAGAAAAGGGACTGATTATTGACTGATGGAGAAATGGACAAATAACAGTAACAGAAAATTAAAAGAGGGTGTTTGGAATTGGAGAGATTCAGTATTTGAGTAAGAATGGGGGAACATAATAAGATCACTCTTAAATATTGTACATTATTATCCAGGACTCTTGAATTTCCTGCTCTTCACTGACCACTGTTAGAAGCGAGTCAGACGAAAGGCTGGTATTTGGGAAGGGGATGCTTGATTGTTTGTTTGTTTTCAAGTTAAAATATTCAAATAGGCAAAACTTCTGGTAACTTACAGGATTTATTAAAAAAAGCTTTAAGTCCAAATGACTAGTGTTTAAGTTAGATCATCTCAGAAATAATTATAATTAATGGATAATATACTGCTTCAAGGAGTGATTTGGCATATTTGACAGAATTATAAGCATTCAAAAGTTGTCTACTGGTCACGAGAGATTATTTAGTTAAATTATACATTTCTCTCAGGTCTAGCTGAGACATCTTTTTAATATTATACAGAGTCTCAAAAGTCACATGAATGCTCTGCATCTAATATGCAGTTTTTCCAGTTGCAAGAATTCCAGGAAACAGCTTAAAGACTGGGTGCAAAAGGGGGAAAGTAATCTCTAAAGTGGAAACTAGTTATTTAAGGAGGAAATTACTGCATTTTCCCTTCTTAATGAGGTGCCTGTGACATAATCTGAATAAAAATAGAACTTTTGAGAAAAATTAAATCTTCAGAGACAACTGCCCTGTAGTAGTCTAAGCTATCACAGTAGCCACAGCTTCTCAAGACTTTAAATCCTTTTGTACCTTAGGCAGCTGTGTCCTTCAGTCCATTACTTTGTGTACAACAACTGTTTCTATCCCCTTGAAGGATCTGTAAAACTTTCCTACTACAGGGAAAACCCCTGGATTTATTTTCTTTTTTTTTTTCTCTGCTCTTTGCTTGGAGGGATCTGATGAACTAATTGGTTTATTTAGCTTTCCTTTTGCTTACTTGTAAACTTAGATGTGAGGAGCAGGGAGCCTTAGTTTGTATTTTCTAAAAGACTTTTTGGGTCATTCTTGAAGGTGCAGTTTCACTAGCAACTGCTTTAACAGTTCATTGTTATTGAAAGCAGATGTGATACTTCCCCTCTGTCCCTTTCATCTACCCAATCCTGACTATTCCTTGTGATGATTGCTCAGATCCCCAGTGGCCCTTCCATGGAACTGATTCAGCCCATTAATAAATAGAAAAAGTATCAACTTTCTTTCACTGGATTAATTGTCTGCCAGGTTCTGCCATGAACTGGCTCGTGGAGAAGTCTGATGGGTGCCAGGACTGGTGGAAAGAGCACTCAGCAAGAATGAAGGAGGCTGGAGCATGCTCTCGTTCTGGGAACAGTGAGCGCAAAGTGTCACATGTGACTTCTCCCTGAAGCTGTAATTTAATAATAGGCAGGCTTTGCTCACAGAGCTGACCCAGCCCATCCCCCTTGTTAGTTTGTTGTAGGAGTTTCAGGATTGTTTTAGTTTTAGAGTTATTTTCTGTCAGGGTAATTTCTAGTCTCACAAACAATTGTATTAGCATAAGTGAGGGTGTCAGAAACTGTGATGTGAGCTGCACAGGGTCAACTGACCAAGAGAGCAGAGGAAGAACTTTGTGACAAACTCCACCACTGAAGCCCTAAGAAATCCCCCAAATTCTCTTCTTTTTCCTTTCTTTAATTAAATGTACCTCTCATTTCAGTTACTCACCCAGACAACTTTCTTCAGTGGTATCTTGACAAGTCGTATTAGCAATAACACTTTTGTAACCATCGTATTTACACTCTCTATTAAACTCTGTAGCTTCTTAAGATCAGTGGAATGGGGAGGATAGAGGAAAAAATAAATAAAGGTGAATACTGAAATTAATTCAGCTCTTTTTATCAATTCAAAAGGAGCTTAAAGTTGGCCATTTCCAGATGTCACATGTCACATCTAAGGAGTCTGCCCTTTTCAGCACAACTGTGTTTCCTTCCCTTTTACATGTATACAGGAGATACAGCTTTCTACTGTATCTTGTAAGGGAGTGTTAGAATAGATGGCAGTTAACTCTGGCCCTGGAGTATAGCTGGTTTCTCTTTTCTCCCAGCAGAGACACCACAGAGAGAATACAAAGGGTGTTGGACAGTCCAGGAACTTTCTTTGACCTGAAGTCTGATGGATCATCTAGTCCCAGCTCTCCAGAGTTCCCCAGCAGGAAGAGCAAGTGAGTTGAAAATAAATTTTAGTATTTGAAAGATGCTCACTGTCTCTGGTATTGGCTTAAGTGTGGTGCATGTCTTGCTCTGTTGGAGGCTTTACTGAAATTTTCCACATCAGGCATTGTAGCATCTCAAAAGTTGGATGTCTGGCTGTGGCACAGTAATTCAGAGCCTGTCAGGAAGGTGGCTTTCTTAAACAGACCGTGATGAAAGATTGGACCACTTGATTTTGGTTATATCTTTACTGTAATGTGAGCTTGCATCCAACAGGATACACATAATCCTAGCTGTCCAATTATCTGTGTTTACTCATGTGTATGTTTCCTCTGTAGTTTGCTCTGGAGTGATTTTGGAGCTTCATGGAGAAGCTTGGACAAGGGTATGTTGGGATGTTGGGTTGTACTCAAGTTCCGCCCCTTTAAGCAGGATTCATGCCGCTGCTCCCAACCAGCGTGAACTAACTGTCTTCAGTCTCCCCAAAGTGTTACAGCAGGATCCCAGCACGGTCCCATGTGTTGCACCTATGTTTCATTGCTAAAGCACGCCATACCACACCCAGTGGTATGTGCAAAACACTTCATGCAGTGGTCTGCAAGTTAATTCTCCAGTTTCTGGTTGTCAAAAACTGGAAAAATGCAATTTCCTGGTAGTGGAGCTTTGCTGCTTCTAAGCTGTGTTATACTGGGATGTGATCCTACCTAGAACACTTCAGGGGAACCACCCATTTACATTTTGAAGACCCCAGAACAGCCTGTCTTTAAATCAAAGGCTGTAGCTGACTTTCTGGAACATTTTACCACACCTAATTTTTTTCAAGAGAGCTTGGATGAGACCTGTGGCAAGAAAGGTAGCAAGTACTTTGTATTAGGGCATTTCCCTTTCTCAGGACTGTGGAGATTCTTAAAAAATTTCAGGAGGTGCCCTAGGACCAGGCATCTATGGTTATAGTTGCTTCAGGTGCCAAATTTGCCAAGGAAGGGCCGCCCTTCCAACTACACCCAATGCTCTCTGAGAATTGCAAGCTGGTGACTATCTGCTTGTAATTCTTAGGGAGCAATTCTTAGTTTAGCTACCCAGTTGCGTGCTGTAGGACTGCTCAGACTTTTGTCACAGCCAAGGTGCAGTGTTCTAGTTTCTGTGTGTGTACTAGTTTCTTGGTTGGATGAGAGCCCAGAATTTTGGTGTGGAGGAGGATGGGAGCACATCTAGGAGATATAGAACATTTAAGGTGCTAGCTCTGGCAGCTAAGGACTAGAGGGAATGCAGGACATGGAACTGCTAATTAGTCAGCACCCCCCATCTTCCAGCATTACCAAATCAGTCCACCTTCCCTTCCTCATCCTGCCTGGGGCCTTGTTAGTGAACTAGAAGTTCCTGACAGGCATGTGTGAGGGACTCTAGCTCTGATTAGATGACTGATTACCTTGCATAATCACCAAGAATTCTGCTTCCCCCACTTCCCAACCGCCATTCTCCATCAGCTGAGGAGGTGAGCCAGCTGCAATGGCTGTTTCAAGTTGGTATCCACATGCTTTCAGAGAGCAAACATAGCATGGGATTTTACTAACAATACTTGCATGAATATTGTTTATGCACATTAGGCATGACCTGTATGATTTGTCAGTTTGTCTAGTTCCTTTCCCAGGATGTTTTTTCAGTCATGGACTCAAAACCACTTAGGATCACCAGAAAAAAGAAGTATTTTCATATCTGTGGTGGTTTAGCCCATTCCTGGACAGTTCATTTACAAGGTGGGATGCAGCATGGAGTTTTCCACAATTAGTGGTTAATCAGAGTTAGAGTTGTGATCCCATAGTTAGGGACTAGCCCATGTGCAGCCATACTTTTTGCATGACATCGGGGACAGGGAATTAAGCACATGTAATTCCACCATGTAAAGCACACCATTTTCAGCAAGACAGTATTAGCACAATATTGCAGGAGAAGGCTGGGAGTGTAAAGTCTGTCTTGGAGACAGTTTATTGGCATTCTGCTGAAATAGCCTACCTGGTGTTCATCAGCTGTGAAACCAGGATCAAGATACAGGCATACTTCCAATGCAGAAGAGTTCTGCCTCATTCTAGAATGATTTATGTAGTCCCTATTAGATAACAGAATGGGCCGTCCCTGGGAGTATGTCATCAGTCTATTCCTGGTTCTCTCCATAGAGTCACAAGAAATTTTTGTTACCTCAGAAATGTCCAGCATGATGCTACTGGTGCTTACATAATCATTTCAGATTCAAAACTTGGAATGATCAACCTCTTCACCTGTGTTCTACTAAAAGCAACCTGGAAATAAATGCAAAGGGAACACATAAGTAATAGATTCATTGTTTTACAGTAGAGGCAAATTAGCACACTGCTGTGTTTAACAGACATTTATACAGTGATCAGCCAGCAATCCATGAAACTGCATTGTTCACTTGAGCTAACGGTGTCTTCTCTCCCACATACAGGGACAATTGTCCTTAGTTTTTCTGCTTTACTGTCCAGGTAGCCTTCCAAATAATCCTTCTTCTCAAGGGACAGACTCAAAAGAATGAACCCAGCCTATGTAACCAAGTAGTAGAACTCCTGAGGATCAGACGACTCTCTGGGTTGCATCTGAAAAATCAAGCAGTGTACTGTGTATGTCCATATCCTAGGAAAAGTACATGGGTTTTTTGTATGTGTGTTTTCCCTCCTCAGACACATCTGAGTGGGGACATCAAGCCAATCAGGAGTGGACCGGATGCTACTCAGTCATTGGGTACCTCACTGAAGACACTGGCAAGACTTTTGGGGTGAAATCAGAGTCCTGGCTAAGAGGAGCATGAACGTACTTAGAGGACCTCAAGGACTGTGGAGAGACCGAGTGGCACCAAGTAACGCTCCACTGGCAGTTCCTGGAGCAGGAATTCTGTGAAAGGGAGATGGACAGATAGCTCCTGTTGGAGCATTTTGGCTCTGTGCCCTTCCCATTGCCAAATCAGCAGCCACTGAACCAACCTCTACTAGTGATGGGGAGCGGAGGCCACCTTGAGTGCGACCCCTTCTCTTCCCTTCCTCTCCCCTCAGATGAGTGAGAATAGTTTGGCCTGCAGAATGCAAGAGCAGAACACAACTCCACTTCTGTCTGTAGTGCCTTGACACGGGTCAAGAAATGCAATGCAGAGAACAAGGATGGAGAAACCTGCTGAGGAAGGGTGCTGAGAAGGAGATACTTTGTGGAAATCTAGATCCCACTTCACTTAGATTCATGTTATTGATTTGCTCTGCTAAGGGAGAAGCATGTTGGCCTTCATTTCCTCCAAAATATATTTCCTAATCTCTTGAGGAAATATCTTTGGCCTTTATTGGCCCTGTCTTCACTGTTCTCCTTGTTGCATGCTGGCATGTAATATGCCTGGGACTTTAGGTTTCACAACTGCTTGTAGGTCAAGACTGGCCACATTTTGCAGTGTTTCTGAAGGAATAAATATATTTAGTATGTTAAAAGTGTCTTATCTTTCTTGCCTTTCTTAACTTTTTTTTTTTGTTGTTTCTTAACATTTTTAAGCTCTTAGTCTCTCTCTTACTAGCTGGTTTCTTTTGCAGGCAATGAGTATTTCACCATAAATTTGGGGCTTACATGCGCAGTGCACCTTCTACTATGTAAGAGTGTCAGCCTCATGGCTTGTTGTATCTCCTAAATGACTCTAAGCAGTGGATCCCAAATTCTCAGCTGGGAAGAGCTGACCTTAAGGGTCTTCTTTGATAGATCTAAAACATACACCAGGCTACCTCAATGTCTGTTCCATTTGATAGAGTGGTGGTAAAGGGATCCAATACAGTTTGCTTTGAATGTCCCCTTTGGGAGCTAAATTTTAGTGGGGACAGACCTGTAGGAGTCAGTCTGTTGGCAGCTGGGCACATGGAAAATCACCAGGATGGGAATCCTGACCTAGGTGTGTTCCTGTCTGTAAGCAGGAGGAAGGCTCTGACTTGTCTGTGCAAGCGCTTGGCACTTGGTCCTACATAGTTTTACACTGAGATGTCCTGCAATAATACAGATCTCAGTAATGTGTTCCTACCTCCCCACTGCTTCCTTAAACTTTCTTAGTTAACTGTTCTGTAATACTGGTTAATGTGTGTCTGCTTTCCTGCTTCCTCCTGTACAGAAAACAGCAGTAACAATTTATAAGCTCTATGACATGAAAAGTATGCTTTTTATGGTCCCTTTGTTCTGCCCGGAATTTCACATCAGACAAAACACGATAGCCTGAGAGCGGCTGTGGGAATGGTTGGTCTAGACTGGACTGCACCTGCTCTTTATACTCAGTTTAACACCTCTTCATTCTGTATTTAGGCTCTTAAAATCTCTGATCTCCACAATAGGGCATTTGCTGATTTTAATGAATGTCTAGATGTATTTAATACCTAAATGCAGGTGGTTTGAGTCACTCCACTTTATTACACTTAGGTCTGTGACTTAAAAATTTGTTCAGACTTGTGCTTTCATACAGTTATCTAGGATGGAGACAGAGAATTGGTGTTTCTCCTAAGTGATGTAGCAACTAGAAATTAGGGTATGCATGCCAGTTCACCTGAATTCTGTTCCTAGGTAGAAAAGCTAGCTGTGGATGAATAATATATTCTTACTGTTTCTGACTGCTACATAATAAAGCTATGCCTCAAGAAGTTAAGCCTGTGTGTAACAATAAGCATGATGATGTTGAATGCTTGCATTTCACAGAATGTTCAGGAGTCAGACTTCAGGATACTGTGTGATGCAGCCACTCTCACGTTCATCATCCAGTGTAAGCAGTTGTTGTAGTGGATTGAGGGAAAATGGAACATCTGAGGAAGAGGAGAATGACAGGGTGGGTGTATGATCTCTAACAAACAGAGGCTACCCTCTGTTTTACCAGGTGCATTATTAAAACACATCTTCTTTGCCCTCTCCAGGAGCTGACGTGCTCACTTAAGGGCCCTCCAAAACAGGATTCAATGGTTCAGAGTATGTGGCTGGATGACAGTGACTGCACACCCAGTACTTCTAGCTCACCAGGTAAAAAAGAAAGAAAAATAGAAAAAACCCTCTACTTACGCTTCTAGAAGTGTATGAGAGGTTGAGCCAAATCTTTTGTATGCTGTACCTAATATTTTAGAAGCACAGGTAGATGATAGCCCAGGAAAATGGGGAGAGCAGCTGCCATGCAAAGTTTAATTGGGAAAGAATGCTTCAAAGCTGTGAATAAATAGTGCTGTACGTACTGCAAAAGGACTTACAGTAGACTGCAAAGAATTGAAGTGTTCATGTTTTTTCTGTGGAGAGCTATGGTTGCATTTCTGAATGCAGTCCCTGTATAAACTAGATAGTTTGGATATGGGATTATAGGAACTGCTTCCTGAACAAAGCAGTATGCTCCTGAGAAGGTGGGTAATCAGGAAGCTAACCTGCACTGAGAGTTTTTTGCCAAGGTTGGGATCTTAGTCTAGTACTTGATTAAAGAGGAGTAGTTGATTAAACTCAGCTTGGATCCATTCACAGTGCAGAGATGATTATAGTCCTTAGAAGTTCTCTTCAGTCCCGTAGCAGGGACACCTGTTGTGTTTCCTGCTGTGGAGCTGGATCACCTGAGAGCCCTGATCTCAGACCCTGTTTGCAGTTGCATTTCACTTTTGTTAAAATGAACTGGTTCGGATTGAAGCATTTCTTGTTGAGCATCAGCCTTAAGCTAAAATTAGGGAAAATTTCAATCAGTTTCAGTCTGTTTCTGAGAATGAGGCTGTGTAAGATTTTGGGAAAGTATGATTGAAAAGGCTAAGCTTTTGAGTTTGGGAAGTCATTAGCAACTGTGAAAGGCAAAACATTTAACATTTTTTGCTGGAAGACTGGAATAGGAGCATGTTGAGGTGGTAAGAGATACTAGGGATTATGTGTTTGGCAAGGAAGAAAGCTGGTTAGAATGAACCCTGAAATCTTCATAGGAATTGTGTGAAAAAGAATTGTTTGTAAAGATTACATGGGTCAGAAAGTGGAGTCACCTTACTTTGAGGATAGACTTAGGTCTCATTCCCCACAGCTGCCGTATATGAGAGATCAAGAGTGGCCATCAGACAGATCCCTGCCTAAAATTGTCTGTGTCTTAGCAACAGCATTGAAGATGTGATACTGTCAGATATTCTGCAGAGATCTCTGTTCTGCCAGATATTCCTCTTTTGTTGTGGATGCTGGAGGCAGGGATGCTTTCCATTGGCCTCTTCTGCTCTTCACAGATAGTTTCTCTGTCTGCTGACTCTTTATTATCTTACACTATATAAATCATTAATATGCATCACTGAGATTAATCATTACAGAGAATGTAGTGTAAAGGTCAATGTAATTTTTAGATTTTACAACTGTGGGGACAGAGAGCAGTATCCTGATGGTTTAATTTTGCCCTTTATTAAGTTATCCAGTAAGTATTTAGCCACAGTTAATGCACTGTGTAAAATCAGACCAAAAGGATTTTTTTTTAATGGAGAAACCTAAGACAAGCCCACTGTTAGTCTAGATCCTACACGGAATAAATCCAGCATTCCTGACCCATGTACACATTCCTGGCTTCTCCAATTTGCCTTTCAGATTGAGAGAGCAAAGTTACAGGAAAAAAAAAAAGTCAGCAGTCTGTGGTCATTATGCTCCCAGATCATGACATAGAGAACCACCTTTGCCAAAATATTTTCTGAGTTGGCTTTTAAGTATACCAGTGTGTCTCATGTGCCAGTGCATGTCACATGAGGCAGAGGTGACTTTCTCCCTAGACTCAAGGGCAGGATAAAAATTCAGCTATAACTCTCCTTAACAGTTAGACACTACCAGTTGTGTTAGGTATATTTTTATTTAGTTACTTGGCTTGTTAGTCACTTCCTACAAAAAACATACATCATGATTAAATTTTAGCATAGTGGAACTGGGATATATACAAAATAAAGAAGAACCCTCATATTGTAAATTCATGTTGTTTAAAACCACAGTTTAGCAGCATTTCACAGTGATTCATTCACTAGTTTTGTTTTTAAGTCTCAGTTTTAAATTACATAATGGCACTGGGAAAGGGGATAGTCTACCTTAGAAAAAATAAAAATGCTGAAACAATAGTTGCATCTTATCTGTTTCCTACAAAATACTGCTGTGATTACATATAAGTCAAAAAAAAAAAAAAAAAAAAAAAGGAAATAAATGTTCCTGGGAAAAGCATCTGAGGTTACCACCTTAGCAGAAATTCCTCATTAGCTTTCTTCACTTTCCTGATTGAATGGTGGTTAGATATGCCATCAGAGGTTTTAACCTGCCCATTCTACCCCTTAGCACATTGCACACTAAACTCTAATTCAAACTCTTTCCATTTTCTTCTGATTTAAAGAAAATATTTACTATTTTATAATACAGATTTATGTTGTGATGCAGCTATGCATAAACTCCCACAAACTGTACTGGTTGGAAATTACCATATTTAATAATTTTAACCATAGAATGGATAGAATGGAGGATCATCTAAGAGTAAATGTAGAATGGTTTAAGAAGGCTGTTATGTTAAAGACATCTTACTCATTTTTTGAGAGATGTGTATGGTGTATATAAGTTGATTACAGAAAGCAGAAGAATGCTTTTAATTGAGAATTTTGCAAGCATTTAATCCCTGGTTTTGCCATGGTGTTGATATGTGATGGGAGGCAAATTCCTTAAACCCTGAGGTCAGATGTGGGAATCTCAAGGGAGGGGTCAGAGAGAGAAGGAAGAGACATACTGTGAGAGTGTAAGATTAGAGTCTGCTTCACAAATGTGTATCCTTGAGAATAAGGCATTCAGATTGTCTGGAACCAGTGGCTGATGACTATTATTTTAATGAAATTAAAGCAGTCACTTTCCTCATGTTTCAAGCTGGAATGAGAAACATAGGTGAAGGTAACACTAGTCAATTTGGGCAGAGGTACACTCCTTTCACTCTTACCTGTGGATGAGCCACAGATCTGTGAAAACTTTGGGGTAAAACCAGCTACGTGTGCAGCTCCTGGGATACCCTCTTGATTATTTTTGTATTGTTCTGTGCTTGGTTCCCTTCTAGGAAGCAGGTTGCTTCCTTCCAGCAGTGTTGCTGGCTCCACTGGAAAAGGAAAAGGCAGCAAAGCAGAGGCTCAGCACCATAATCCAGTAAGTGCTTTAATAAAATGTTTCCTTCTCGCTTGCACAGAGATGAGGATGGGAGAAAAGAGAGAGGCTGAGGGTTGAAAGGGCAGTAGGAAGGTGTTTGCAGGGGGAGGTTAAAGCGGTGCCTTGTTCTGCAGGCCTCCATTTTGTGCTGTGTGTGATGTCAGCGCTGGAGGATGTCTGCTGCACTCAGAGTGAGGAGCACAGGTAATGGACACGGGGGGAGGAGAGCCACGGGCCCCTGGCCATCCCTGCCTCTCTGAGACAGTGCAGCAAGTGCTGTAGAGCTTCTCAGCAGACAGTTAGTCCTTTACCTTCCTCCCCAAGCGATCTTCCATGGCCAGCAACTCTGGCCTGTCTGATTTACCTAAGCACTCCCTTTTGTGGCTGCCTCCTCCCTCTCAGGGAACAGCATTTCCCACTGAGATTCTGTTCTCTGCCCTAATCTAGACACAGTTTCTTTCTCTTCTTTGTCTTTGGTTGTTCAGCTGCCTTTGCTCAGATACAACCCACCTTTCTCTGTGCCTAACCTCTGCTTTTTATAGTGTCATTACTTTGCAGAAGCCCTTTTTGTTGCTCATTTTCTGATGTTGTGCCTCTCTGTACACTTTGCTTATTTGCTTTCAGCCTAGCATTGGTGGGACCTACTTGTCCATGCCAGTTTCACAGCTTTTCCAGACACAGGAAGTGGGACTTGATTTCCTGGTGAGGGAAAAGGGAAACACAACTTCAGGATTGTTCCCTAGAATTCAAAGTCCAGTTTTGCCTGTGTTGTTGAGAGTCCTTTTGCTCAATGTCCCTTTCCTTGCCCAGTATCTTCTCTGGCCTGACGGCTAAACAGCTGCCTTGAAAGTGGTGGGGATGTGAGGCTCTCAGGAACTAGTTTGGTATGTAGCTGAGCAGAAAAGGTATAATCTTTATGGAAGAAAATTCTTCCAGCTGTTCCTAAATAGCTGATAGTTCTTATTGTTGCTGATCCTCAGTGCTCAAGTTTTATCTGCCCTGCCACCTTGTGGCATTCAGAGCAGCCAGGTGAACAGTTCAGCTCCATGTGGTGGTGGCCACTGGTGCCACAGCAGATCAGAGGGGAGCTGATACCACTGAGGCTGCTTCAGTGTGTGCTAAAACAGATCAGAACTGAGCGTGACAGTGCAGCTGCCAGCCACTGTTTACAGGGGTCATCCTCACAGTTTTTGCCAAGAGCTTGTGCTCACAGCACGGCTCTGTAACACAGGAGCAAGATTGTCTAAATGAGAGGCAGAACTCCCTCCAAGTTCTGCTCCCAAACAGGCACATTTTGCTCAGAATAGGTACAGAGTCAGAATTGCAACAATCTGCAAACCCACTGATACAAAGGCATAGGCTGTGGTTTTGCATTTACTGGTGACTATTACAGGCAATAAGCAAGGTATCTCAGTAGAACTCAAGTATGATTTTCATACCTAGGGTTTTGAGCATTTACTTTCCACTGCTTTGAAGTAGGTCAAAGAGCATTTAAGATAATTTAATGAAATAGATTGCAGTTTGTAGGATCCATGTCTTTTGGTCCATCTACCAAATCAACAACATTCTGCCACAAAGGCTAGTTATTTTTCAGTTGATCTGGTTCAAAGAACAAAGTTTCATAAGACCCTGCTTTTCACTGTGAGATTATTTCCAGGTGTTCTTTGAATTCTCACCAGCTCCTTACCAGAGTTTATAATTTCCACAAGAGACCATTTTACCCACTCCTGAGATAGCACTACTGGCTTAAAGTGATGTTTTAGTCATTCCATTTGACTAAATTCCACAACCTCTGAGTCAGTTTGATAGCACAGACTGGAGACTAGCAAGTTTCAGGGGAGAAATGGTAAAAAATTTCTGTAACGTGGCTTCAAGGGACTCAAAGAAACCTATGGCACCCACATCCATGGTAACCTCCTTGTCATTCTAACTCCACTTATCTCTCACAAAATTTTCCTGAAGTTCCAGGCTGGATTTGCCCAAAGAGTAATGGGTGTGCTGGTAAAAAGGAGGAAGGACTCCTCCAGTCCTAGGGTATTTCCCGAAGAGCTGAAAGAAGTAAAAATTGTAGATGGGGGAACAAATGATACCCCCACAACACTTAGAGCTGTAAGAAAATGAAGGATACAGATTTTTTTCTGATGCTTTGTTCTAGGATTTGCTGTTCAAGTGAAAATATGTGAATGTGCTTTACCCTAAAGTTCAGAAAAAGACAAAAAAGGGAATTCCAGCTGCTGCTGTTTCATTCAGTGAAATGCATCAGAGAGTGTGGAATCATGGTGAAATCAAACTTCAAATAAATCAAATTTCTGTGTGTCATTCCAATTCAGCCAATACAGAGCCAAGCTCAAACTGTTTCCATGTGAAATTTCTTATTTTAATTGTTTGCATACCTTTCCCTCTGCAGACTTGGAAGTCCCTCACAGCCATATCCAAATCACCTTTGGATAGGCAGCAATTAGGGCATCCTTGAGGAAGCAAAACATACTCTACTTCAGTTACCAGCTGAACCTACAGTGGTGTTCACAACCGTCCTCCAAAGACATTCCTGTAAAACTTGCATTAGTTAAAAACCCCTGCAAGGTTTGGGGTTGGTGCCCACGAATGCACATGTGTGGTGGTTTCCTCAAATATCAGTCACAGCAGAGCCAGGTGTATCAAATATTGTCCAAGATGGGGACAGTTCCTTTTAAAATACTTGATTGGTTCCCTAGACTCTTCTTTGGGCTTAAATTGTGTCCTTCCCAGCTGCCATGATGCAAAGTAAAAGGAAGCATTAATGTCTTACCTGTGCTTCTTATGTCTATGTAGTACAATGGACTTAAAATAAAAGGAGAATGTGGCCAGCTTCTCTTAGGTTTTATGTGTGTGTGTGTCTGTGTGTGTTTGTAAAGGACAAGCAGGAAGATATAAGAAACCCAGAGACTGCAGTCCAGTAACTATGTAATCCTCATGTTTTTAGGGTAAAGGAAAGAAAATCAACCAGGGAAGAAGAATGTTCACTCTTCAAGAAGTTAAATCTTTAATGTTAATCTTTGATCTCTTGAAAGAAAGGAAGCACATTTGTATTGGTAAACACCTCACCAGGCTGGTAATACTGGCAAACCTTGATATTTTTCAAAATTAAGAGATGAGACCAAGCAGTAAAATTAACTGTTAAGGATGAGAAAGCCATCTCTCCATAAAACTAAATACATTCAGATAACTGCTGAAGATTGACATATATATTTTCCTTCCTATATACTTCCCCGGGACTTTTCACAGCTTGGGGCTTGGAACTGGTCCCAGCCATTTTTCACCTGCCAAGACAAACCAGCACAAAAGAGATATGTTAAAATGTAATCCATACAAGTAATTGGGTGGTCATTTTTCTGCAGCAGGATTATTGTTCCTACTCTGGTGAAAGGTAACTACTGGTGATGGAATACAGATTTATATCTTGTTTGGTGTGCTACAGCCAGCTCCATAAATCTTTCACTGTCTAGTCACTACTGAAACTGTACAGAAGAATTATTTCCTCCATTACAGATGAGACATTCTGCAGGTCAGGGAGAAATCAGTTCTTTTTAGGACTCGTTTTGGCGGGGGGGGGGGCTGGGGGTAAAAAAAAAGCCAAAAAAAGGGTGCAAGGCTGCAGAATCAAAAAGAAAATCTGATTAAGTCCCTGGAGTTGAGACTAGAAACCAGGCCACAACATTCCAGTCAGTACTAGTGACTGCTGTAGTGGGTGTTTGGTACTCTTCTTCCTCACTCTCATGTTCATCAAGAATATTTTATAGAATCAGAAACTCATCCAGAAGACTAAAAAACAAAACAAAACAAAACAAAAAAAAAAAACCCCACCAAAAAAAATTTCCCTCATGCTTAAGCCTATGACTAATATTAATTTGCATTAATTCTTTCTGCTGAACGTTTTCCACAAATGCATAAGCTTATTATCTGCACAACTCTTTCTAGAGACACTCTCTCAAGTGGCAGATCTTGAGATGAATAGTCTAATTCCCTCTAACTCATAAAAACAGGTGACTTTAGTTTTATTATTTATCACAATCTACTTCAATCTCTTAAAGAATTTAAAGTGTGTATTCTGTTAATAGAAAAATGAAAAGAAGGATGGTCACATATATGAACAACCTAAACAGCTGTGTAGGTAGACATAAGTTATGGACTGGAGAGCTGTAATAATGTGCTTTTCCTAACAAGGAACAGATATAAAATGAAAATGTTAGAATGACCAAAAAAAAAAGAAAAAAGCAGTGGCAGCCATAGTCATAATCTTAGCCAAGGCCTACTGTCCAGTACCAAAAGGTTACATATGAATATTTTGAGAACTAAAGAGTTTCAGTAGTATTTTGAGAATGGCACATGGAGCAAAAGCCTTGAAACATACCAAGAGAGGATGGAGAACTCAAGTTACTTCTGGTCTGGAAAAGGATCATTTGGTCATTTTAAGTGTACTGAGACAGATTTCAGTTAGCAGTTTCATTCCAGGAAAAGGATAACCAACATTTAACATCTGAAAGTCCTTAAGAGTGTTTTACTCAGCTGCAATATGTATTTTGTTCCAAGAGGGTGAAAACATGAAACCAAAGTGATGAAATGAGGGATACTCACCTATAATGCTCCCTAGCAGCTCTAAACGATCAGAGCCAAAAAACAGATGTGGTTTCCCATCATAATGTGCCACAACAGCAGGCATCCCAAATGCCTATTGACACCATGGAGATGAAACAGACAGTGTTATAATGGGAGAATTTCTTGCAGTCATATCATCAATGTTCAGGAATAAATCCCAACAACTTTTAATTTTTTTCCTCCCCTTCTTTTTACCTTCCTTGTACTTAAAGATAAGAAGCCTACTGAAGCCCTCTGAAAGTAGGTGACTCTCCAGAGCCTGTGTGCCCCTTTTGAAGGAGCATAAAAACAACCTGATTAATCCACAGTTCTATTTCAAGTATCAATAAATGTATCTCTCAGCACTGGTCCTGTCCTTGCTGTCCAGCTGGAATGAGTGGGTCAGCCTTATTTTCCCAGATGACAGTGAGATAAACTACCAACAACAGTGAGGTGGCTTTCACACACTGGAAAACAATTAGTGCTTTCTAATCATCACCCTCATTGTTTCCTGCTTCCCTGTATTCTTAAGAGGAAGGAATGCACGGCTGTGAAGCCCAGTGCCATTGGAAGCATCTCACCCCATGTTTCAGTGCTTCAGTTGTTGTGTCTTTCAGTCGGTCCTTCACTGGGGGGGATGAAATCATTTCAAGTGCCTTCTGAGAGAGCTCTGCTGGGAGCCCAGCCTGTTGGGCAACCTGTGAAAAGATCATATAATTAAGAATACTCTAAAAGTAAATATTCTAATTCCTACGCTGGTCTAAATAATTTAATCTTCAGGATTATCACCTAAGTGTATTGACAAAAAAATTTCAAAATACTCTTGAAGCACTTCTTGCATAACTGACTTGCTGTATTCCCAACCTAGTCATCCTTTAACAACTCTCAGATACAAAGTAGAAGAGACATTTTAAATCTTCTAAGCCCCAAATCTGTACTTTTTTTTCCAGGAGTTCCTAAACCAAAGAAAAAGAAAACAAAAGAACCTTTGATACAATGACACATCAGATAACTTACAAAAAACCTCAAATTGGTGTTATGAAAAGTAAAGTCTCACCGTACAAGCCTACCAAGACAAAAACAGTTCATGTGACAAATGTGGCCACATGGGATCTGTAAGTGACACTGCATGAAAGAAACCAAATCACGGAGGTTTAACAGTTGCTGGCGTTACTTCCTGCTGGATCTTTTTCACCTTCCCTGAGCCTCTGCCACACAGGAGCAAGACAAAGTAGCCAAATTTAAATGTCCAATGTTTACCTGGTAACAATGACTTTAAAATACTCTTTGATTAAGTATTTCACAAAAAAAAAAAAAGGAGAAAAAAAGGCAAAAAAATAAAAGAGAAAGAAATGCAATATTGCACATGGACAAGAATTCCTGCACAGGTAGGTGTTAATGACTCTTTCAATTACTTTTTGTGTTTAGCACCCACATTTCCATGTGTCTTCCCCTATTAACACATAAGGGAAATGAGGAGCTCTTTTGGACTGTGCTTGAACAAGAGGTTAAAGAAGTGTACCACTGGACTAGAACAAAATGCTTGGTAGCCACAGTGTTCAGACTGCAATATTTACACTGTGATATAGTATCTGGTCCTCACCATTTCAGGGCAGAAAGAAGATTTAAGTGCACTGGGACAGAATTCAGACCACACATTGTTGATACAGCAATTTATGTGAAGCTGCTTTTGATTAAATAAAGAAGTAAAAGAATACTAAGGAATTATTATCGAGTTTTAAAAGTACCATTTTTCTGACTGATGTCTAAAATAAATCCACCTGTAAAGACTCAGATGATTGGCTGAGACCTCTCAGCCACTTTTGGATGACAAATTTCTAGAAAAGTCTAGTACTTGTTGCAGGAGTGAATGAAGACAGGCCCAAGCAGACAAGGGGACACCTCCCTCTCTGCCTTGATGCACGGGGGGGATACTCATCGACTGCCAGACTGTGACTAAATTAGAGATTGTTCTGAGTATGAAGTTTGTGGCGCTGAAGTTCTGCATATCCTTGCTTTATTTAAATAATGATGGATTCAGAGACAATGTGACAATGTTCTGTATATATTTATGTACAGGAATGGAGCTACTTCGCTTCACAGCAGCTTCTATGGTTTTGTGTTTCAGATCTGTGACCAACAATGCTGATAACATTCTTATTATTTTAGCTATTGATGAATGGTGTTTGCAAAGTGTTGAGGCAGTCTCTGGTTCTCACTCTCCCCCCTCAGTGAATAAACTGGGGCTTCACCAGAGGCTGGGAGATGACCTGAACTAACCCAAGATACAGACCATGCCATATGCCATGCTCAGCAGTAATTGATGAGGAGGGGGTTTAGGCAGGTTAACCTTTTTCTTGGGAACTGGCTGAGCATCAGGCTACCTGTAGGTGGTTCTTTGTTTTCTTTCACTTTGCTTCCACTTCTCTTTTGCTTATTAAGTAATTTTATCTCAACCCACAAGTTTTCTGGCTTTCATTCTTCTTTTCCTCTTCCCCTGTCCTCCTGGGCAGTGGGAGGAAGCAAGTAAGCACTTGTATGGTGCTTGGCTGCCTACCAGGGTAAAAGTATCATTTTACTTATATCTTTGGATATAAAGATAGTTAATGAATTAAATTATATCTTTAAATTTAATTTAAATCAAATTATATATTTAAAGAATAACTTTATATTCTTCAAGTCTTGCTTCTTAAAAAGGCAAAGTGCAAAGCTTTGCTGAAATTTTGGTAAAAAAGCTACACTAAGATGAAGCTGAAGTGCAAGGACTAGGCTTGGGGGGGGAACAGCAAGACTGCAAGCTTCAGATTTCAGGTAGGGATGTTGAAGTCATGGACAACGCCTCTCTTTTCTTTATATTCCAAGAACTTATAAAATAATGAAGGAGAGACCTTCAAGAGAATCTCCTGGTATACTACCTTACATGCTATTACAGCTTTTACTGTAATAAACAAAATTGAAACGGCAAAAGAAAATACATCAGGAGTATAATTTCCAGGTATATAAAAGGGCAATAGCACTGAGCTTAATAGAAAACCTGACTCCATCACTCTAAGGACAGTCACCTTCCCCAAGTGTTGCATTTCACCTGAACACTTCATATAGCAGCAATGCCTCAATGCATTCTGCAGAAACTGTTTATACTTTCATGACTGTTAATAACACAGTATCAACAGGTAACTCATTGTCCAGTCTGGGTATCTTGCCACATGAATTAACCAAACAAAGTGTATTCTGGTTCTGAGTGTTATGTAGAACATGATAAGAAAAAAAAAATCCAAACAGAGCTTCAAGGGAATTTAAATCCTTTTTTCTTCAAAGTCATCAATAAGAGTATCTACCAGAAATGCAGAAGAACCAAGAAAAAAGAGTCACTTACAGCCAATATGTTCTCTGGCTGACTGATGTCTTCATACTGGTAAAAGAATAAAATAAGTAAATCAGTATTTATGAAACAAAAGCTCATCTCTGGATTTAAAAGCAAGTTTTCTAAGAAAACAAAAATAAACCCAATACTGGTTGCTGGAGAAATTACCTCCAAAAAGGTCTTAAGTCACCTAATCTAGGAACGTATTAAAGTGTTTTCTGATATGAACCACTGATCCGTTGGTCCAGCCTGCTGGACCCATCTTACATACCTAAAAGAAGACAAATTAAGCTGATTATAAGCTTGTGGCTTCTGAACCACTCTGGCCTTAAGTTCCTGCTTTGACTTTTCATTAAAAGACATTTTCTTACTCTTGCTGGAATTCCACATTTGAATGATGTGGGACAGGGAATGTGACAGAAAGGGTCAAGAAGCTGGCTGCATAAAATACTGACCTGTGACCAAAACCGCATCCAGAACTCCCTGGATAAGGGTTCCAGGTACTGTGGGTTTGTCATGTCAATGGCTGTGATAAAGCGCATGGCCGTCAGGCTGCCTGGATTCGTGGGGAGACAGAGGAACACTCAGACAAGGCACAGCAGCAGGAGCAGGCGTGGTCGGCATCACTGCTACCTAAGAAGAGTGTGACCTCCCCTGCAACAGTCCTGAGAAACCCACAGTCTGTACAGTAAAGCTCATGCTGATCCACAGTTATCTCCCATGGTAGTATTCACAGCTGTATTTCTCCAGAAATTTCTTTCATGGCTATGAATGCACAGGCTTCATACTGCTCTCACAGGTTCAGGAAAAGGCTGCACACAGGGAATTCATCTTCACCTTTACTGGTAGGGAGGACTGGAACCAGAAGTGCTAGGGATGAGAAATAGTAGCTAAGACTCTTACTTGTGCCCAGGATGTGCTGGAAGGCATCTGGGGTCATGCGTATAGGCACCTGGTAGTACTTTGCCATCCTTTTCATATCCTTCAGCAGGTATTCACCTCGCTTTGGTAACATTGCTGGCGGCTTGTTACCTTTTAGGGAAAAGTTCTGTTGAGATTTCCAGCTGTATTATACTAACACTGAACAAACCAACACTGGACAAATTATGCCTCATATGTACATGTACCTAAGGAAGAGTATAATTTCATAGTATAATTTCATTTTGGTTTACTGAAACATACTCGGCTTTTCCAAAGATAATGCTACAATTTAAACATGGTTTATTTCAGTTTTGCACAGATCAAACCTTTAGGATAGCTGAATCAGTTTTAAACCAAGGTATAAATGTCCTATCAGGGACTTATGTTGATTCAGACAGATGACTTTTAAGCTAGACTACTCCTAATGCATGGGTAAACCAACATAAAGACTTGTTAATTCATGATTTATGCGTTGTAAGTCTTGGTGATCCAATTAAGGCCATAAGTACTGTCTCAGGACATACTTGTATCCTTCCTGCATATTACAAAGTGCAAGTGTTTCACAAACTCATTCTGGTTTAAAATCTAACTCTAGGAAAACCCTCCATGTCAAGTTATTATTATTTATTTTATTGTGTTTTAGAACAGATGGGCTTTGGCACGGTTGCTACAGTCTGTGTAGTTGCAACGGTGTGAAACTCCTTATGACTAATTTCTCAATCGCTTTGGGGCTCCACAATCCTGAAGTTAATCTGGTGCCACAGCTTAGTTCAGAGCTGGCTCTGTGTGGGCTCTGCACACACCCAGGGCCTGCACACTAAGTGCTCTGCTAGTGAAGAAGGTATCTCCCTGCAGAGCCCATCTCCCTGTACTCCATACCGGTTTGTTGCATTATGCCGCTGAGGAAAGCTGGACGGAAGCGCAGGTCAATATTCCAGATGTGCCGGTACCGGCAGAGAGCCTGCAACGTGAAATAGTGAGGGAATCACAGTCAGGGATGTCTACAGAGCTGTGTGCAGCTAAGGCAGTAAACGCTACAAATAAATCCTTTCCTATTGTATTAGGGCTACTCCTAAAGCCTTTCCTGGATGCTGCCAGAGAACTCTGATCTCAGAAAAGCTGAGGGGTCTCTATTCGTGTCACCACTATCCAAGGCTAAGCAGCGGTAAGTATGGGAAAGGTCAGGCTCACGTCATGATCAGGACACCTCCTCCTTTTAAACAGGAAAGCTATCCCCGAAGCAAAATGTTCAGCACTAACTCCTGCACTGCCGTTTGGCTCGGACACACCGCCCTGGTGTCCCTGGATTTCAACACGCGAGGGAGAAGCCCAGGCACCTCTCAGAGGCGAGAGAAAAATTAGCTTCGGAGCGCAAAGGGCGCTGCCTGCAGCCAGCCGGCCGAGCTGCCCTTGAGCGGCCCTTCCGAGGGGGAGGCGGCGGCGGGACCGGCCGGGTCCCAGCGCCGCTCCGGCACCGCGGAGACCCGGGAGGGGCTTCCCTCCTTGTGCCACCTCTCACCTCAAACGCCAGCCAGGAGTACGGGGAGATCACATCGTAAAACAGCTCCACGAGCGTCCGGCCCATCCTGGCCCCGTGCCGTGCCGTGCCACCGCTCCGCAGCGTCCGGCGGCCGCAGCACCGCCCCGGGCAGGGAGCGGGAGAGGGAGCGGCAGCGGGGCGGCCCTTCCGCCGCTGCGGGACGGAGCCGCCCCCGCCGCCCCTCCGGCTCCGGCTCCGCCTTCCCGCGGCTCCCGCTCGCTCGGCACGGCCGGGCGGCTCGCCTCGCTGGCTCTCCGAAGAACGCCGGCCGGGGAGGAAGAGCCGCGGTGGGATCGCAGGGAGGGCGCCTGTGCCCTTGGCCATGGCGAGGCCATGGCGGGAGAGCAAGCTCCCGAGGAGGGAAGCCGGGAGCTGACTCGGCGGGGCAGTCCAGCTTGGTTTCCCGGGAGCAGGGCGTCCCTGCCGGATCAGCAGGCGATTTACGTGCCACTGGCCCTTTTATCCCCCTACCCTCCGTTTCCGCCACACTTGTTCCTCCTCCATTCACCTAAGCCCTTCCCTTTCTCCGCCTTTAGTTCCTCCCTGCCCATCCCGCAGAAGCGCTGTGCAATCCCAAACCCGCTCTAGTTCTGCCACGGTTCCCTCCCCACCGTAGCAACGCCCTTCAGTCCTGGATGCTATCGGGAACGTGCTCCTGGATCCCTCCTTTGGCTGTAAACTTGATTTTTTTAGCAAAGCGGCTTTCTGAATTATGAGTAACTTCAACTCAACAATGAAAAACATGAATGCCAACAACAGTTTGTGACCCCTCCCTGAAGTCTTCCTTAACACCTGAGTACTGGACAGGGAGCCAATCGTTAAGAAAAGATTTGGAAGAGAGCTGGGAAACTTAAGTGTGAAGGATATTGGGGGCAAAAAAGAATAAATGAGTGACCGAATAAAAATTCTATTTAGGAGAATTGGCACGCTTTCTCCAAAGGGGAATCCTGCCTTATGATTTTCTCAAGGGGTGAAAAATACTGCAGAGTGGGACTTTAAAGAGTTGCAGTAAGTCACTGCCTCAGGCATCCTCTGGGGTCTGTGGGTTCCTCTCTTCGGGCCACTGGAGCCTGAGGATGTGACTGCTGCTTTCCCAAGGGACGGTTCAGGCAGTAGTGAGGCTGTGTGTCCCAGAGAGATAAATTTGTACACACAGAGGTGACTCCAACACAACTGGCTATGCCGACTGCAACAAGCACTGCTGCCTGTAACCCCATCACAGACAACTTCCTATTGTACCTGCTTTTTCAAAAGTTTGAAAGATAGATTTGTCATGAGTTCAGCTGTAGCCCGATTCTCTAGGATTTCATCCTGCACACATCTCTTTTCATCCCTTAGAAGAGAAACTTTGCCTGACAGATCCCACAGTTAAGCCATTTTACATCTTTTATTAATCTTGTTAATTGTAATATGTTTTTAATCCAATTACTCCAATTATCCTAAATATTTCCTTGTGCAAGTGCCATTCAGGTGCAGGCAGAATGCTGTAAGAGTTTGGCTACGAATTTTAACACATATTTATTCCCAATATCAGTCCACCTAGTCACACTGAGGATTATATAACCCAGTCACCTGGGGAGCACTCAGCTCAACTGGATCATGCCTGTGACATCAGTTGTTGCCATCTCTGAGTCTCCAGGGATTCCTTCTTCCTGGTCACTGCCTGGTGCACCTGGAGAGGAGAAGTTCTGTCCTCTGCACGTAGTTCTGACAGGGATAAATAGCTTGCTACACCTTTTTTTCTAGCATAACATTTGTTGCCCCTGATGGTTTCTGCTGCCTTTTACTATTCCTTGCAAAAACTTTCTACTCCCCCAATTTTCCTGTTAGTGAACCAGGAAAAGTAGATTGCATGATGCAGTTAAATCCCATGGGTGTATGTGTTTCCCTCCTTCTGTGCCTCACAGCACACCTGTCAGATCTTGCTGATGTTGCTGCAGAAGCAGTCAGCAAGAATTCCTTTCTCAAAGACTTGGCTGAAACAGAATTTTGATGATTTTCTTGCAGTTTAATCTCCACTCCAAATAATTACTAGAAGCTGTCCCCATATATCTGGGAGGAAAAGCATAAATTTGAGATCTTTGGACAGTTTCTGATAAGAAAAACAATAATTTTTAAATTAACTCAGTAAAAAAAGAGAAAAAGGAAAGTATTTAAAATAAAATCAAAAAGTTTCCACTAAGTCTTAACAGCAAGAAATTATAAGAGAAATTTGAAAGATTTTCTTAACTGCCATGCTTCCTTATCTTTTACGTATATAATCTCTTCTCTGGAAATAGCCAAAACTTATGGTAGCTAGTCCTAACTGCAGGTTGTTCTGGTTCTGCTAGTACAGGATGAGCGTTTCATGAACAGTGGTGTATTTCCAGAAGAAGTCAGTGCAGCTCAGCAGTCTCTGTCAGTGCCCCAGCTCTCCAATGTCGTCATAGCCTGTATCCTCAAGAGCAGGGGATGAGGATCTCTCCGCCTCAGAGGTCCTGTTTCTGGGAGTCCAGTCTGAAAACATGAAGGGAAGAACACTGAGATAGATGAATGCACATCCTCTATGTATTACCTCTGTGTGGTTGTGCAGCTGCCAGTTGTCTCCTCCAGAAATTAGAACCTTAGGTAGGAGTGACTGTGAAAGACCTGAGAAACTCTTATGTCACTGCCTTCTGTGGCGTGTATACATCTCCAAGGATCAAGCTTTATACACAGTGTTAAAAGGAATATATTCATGGGCTGTCAAAAAAAAAAAAAAATCTCTTTAAGGTCTCTCTAGTTACTTTGAGTCCTATATTTTGATTATTTTTCTACATCTCCAATAGGCCAGAAATATTTATCACTACCCCAAAAAGTAGAGTTCAGATCAGGTGTTCCACAGTTATATTAAATGCACTGATAAAGAAAAGTCTGTCTTAAATATTTGTTGTTAATTCTTACTGAATTATATGGGCCTGACAAAGTTTAGTGCTAGGTTAAAAACCTAGCTGAATCCATCCTCCATGGACATAGAATGAGATCTAATAAGGACTACAGATGAAGGGAGAAACAGTCAATTCATAATTTGAAAAATCCTTGTCTAATGATATACATATCAGAATCCTCTCAAGACTATCATGTTGCTGGAAAAAAGGGAAGTATCACACTAGCATCCATAAACAGAGGGATATGGTGTAAGAGCTGGTCCTTCTGCTCTACCTGACACTATTAAGATCTCAGTACCATGCTGTAAAGAAATACCATAAACTTTTGGGTTTGAAGCCATTTTTGAAAGATATGGACCTACTGACATGGACTGAGTGGAGACACATCATGGGCAGAGTGTAGTCTACAAGGCCTAAGTAGAAAGTTGACTAATTTAGGTTGTGGCTACGTAGAGAAACAAATTTCAGAACAGAACTGAAGATAGGTATGTGAACAAACTGTTATCAGTCTTCAAGTACTTAAAAGGCTGTTACAAAGATGACTGCAACCCTCTGTCCCCATGGTCATTCTAATGAGAAGTAACAATTTTAATTTGCAGCAGTGGAAACTTAGATTGGGTTGGCCACAGGCAAGAATTTTATGGCTGTAAGGAAGGCAGAGCAGAGGTATAGATTAGCTGGATGTAAGAACAGAACAGCACTGCTCTTCTTGCCTCACCTGTCTGGGAATCCTTGTTTCTGTCACTTTCTCCAGGGATCCCAATGATTTCCTGTTCATTCTGCTCAGAAAGAGAAGCATCTCTAGGTCCAGGAGCTTCTGTTGCATCATCATAATCATCTTCCAGGGCATTTTCAGGCAGTGGAGAGGCCTCTGGAACAGTACAGGTATTAATTTCCACTAGGGAAAGCAGTAGCTGATAATCCAGCAACACAGGGCTGCAATACTGACATGTCTGTACTTAAATGAAATCCATCCCTCAGCAGATGTTACTGTGCACACTTTTATTGTAAATACATATGCTTACCAATAATACATGTATAAACAGAAAAGTAAATTAAAGCACTCCTGTTTCACTTTTTACCTAGAAATCAGTATTCAATCTGAATAAGAGAGAGAAATTATTCAGAATAATTGTCTTCTCTATAAGTACTTCAAAGTTTTAGTTTGTTTTTTAACTTTAATAAAGTCCTTAATATAAGAAGAGCAGTAGAAAATAAAGACATGGTGCAGCAGAGTCTGGGATATGGGCAACTGAGGTCCAAAACTGCTAGTGCCTTTGGCAATTGATCTCTTGGACACCAGACAATGGCTAACAGAGCTTTTTGATCAGCTCTAGGAAAATGCAGTTCTTCTCCAAACACTTGCTCTCCCTCACCTATTTCAAATTATAAAAAAACCCCAACCAACAGACCACATGTACCACCCAGGCAAACCCCACAGCTAGGAATCTGTATTTTCTTCAGATCACTTGGATTAAGATCCCTTGATCAGCTCAAATTGTACACCAGTGTTCTTCTCTGGAATATGTCTTTCCTCTGTTTTAATTCTCCCCATTTGTCTCAGAAATAAGGCAACAGTTTACAAGCTATTACAGTTGCAATGTCTGGGAGAAGCAGTTGTCACATTGTTGGATTCATGTGACTGGATCCTGTGAAGTGTCTGTAGAACTACCAGCAAACACCTATTTTGAATTTTGCATAGAGAAGAGAAAACTAGCACTTCTATATGACATTGTATGACACTCTTCCACCACAAGAGTTACACACAAGATTTTGTATCACAGGGAAACATCACTAGGACATGAAAGTCTTAATCACTCATAATGGTTTGGATATTAAAAGTTACCCTGATTTGGGATCTCCTTCTTTGTACAAACCTTTTCTCACATCACCTTGAGTTGTTCCAGGACCATTCTCTTCATCACTGTCTGCTCTATAAAACTGTTCCTTTGGTTTTGAGCTCTCTGAGTAAGAATCTAGGCAAATGAAAAAGAGCATGATACCAGATTAAACTCTCCTTAAGTGCTAAAACTGCACCATGAGAAAAAGAGCAGTAATAGCATCCAAGTCCAGCACATTTGACAGTCAGTATTACTTCTGCAAGGCTTACAATGGAATAACCAAGAATCCCTCAGGGGGCCCCATAACACCTTTCATGGATCAGGGGGGAGGCAAGCCACAAAGGGAGAAAAGCAATCCATGGGAGAAAACCTACAGGGACCCAGGTGCTGTGAGGGAGATGCAAATTATTCCTTTATTTGTTCCTGCTTTAAATAACTGCAGCAAACCTCTTTTGTTTGTTTGTTTGTTTGTTTGTTTGTTTGACCTATACTGATCTGTGGTCCGTGGCTGCAGTGAGAGCTGCACAAAACAAATTGTCCCTAGGAAAGGGATTGACAGAGTCCGCTGGGCAGGATACTCCTCTCCTCAAATTCAGGAATTTTAAATTTCCCAGTAGATTTGGGAGCTGCAAGGTATCAGATTGGGATCAGAAAGGGGGAGCTTTCCTTTGAGAAAAGCAAGACACACACACAGACCTGAGAGGAAAGTCACGCCCTGCTTTTCCCTCATCAGGTTATAATCAATCTCTTCATAGACAGCCTCGGAGAAGGGGTCATAGGATAGTCTGGAGCCTGAAAGGAAAAGGTAATGATCACTTTCACAGTCTCTGCTTATATTCAGGCGGGAGTCTTGAAAAGGAGAAGTGCCTTACAGGGGCCTATGTGGCCTGGTTGGTACCAAGGAAGGCACCAAGAGGTGCTGACTGAGGATAAGCACCTCTGGGCTCTTTCACTGCCAGAAAATAATGAAAAATCTCAGTGTGTAACAGATTCAGTTCATCTGATCAGTCACCCATCCCCGCTGCCTCCCCAGCCAACTAAACATCTGGGGCCATGTAAAGGAGGCATTTCTTACCAGTCCTGAGAAACCCACCTCTCTGCTGTGCCCTGGCACGTCGCATCTGCCCAGCAAGAATGGCAAGGACCAGGCAGAGGAGGGTCCCCAGGATAATGCAGAGGATGACAGGCACTGAGAGTCTCGTGCTGCCTGTGGCAGGGCGGCGGGGGCGATCTGAGTGCAAACCAAGAGGAAACAAGTAGAGAATCACGTGTCCCAAAGGGCTGCTCCTCTGCAGCCCCTTGCTGTGCCCCTGCTAACAGGGTGAGGCAGGGCACCTGCTGCTCTGCCATGGGTCCTGCTCAAGCAGATAAAATTCAGCAGCTGGGGGTAGTGCCTCTCAGTGTTCCTTTGTGAAAGGCTGGGGGAAGTGCTTTCAGATGAGCTGCTGTTTTATCTGTTAAGTATCAGGGACATTAAATTGTCATTTGATGGGGGAAAGAAAAGAGAGAGAAAGAATTTACCTGGTCTCGTGGGTGATGCTGTTGTTTCTGCCACACCTGCAAAAGGAAGGTGAGTCCAGATTAAGAGGGAAGTGTGAAAAATAAGGAGAACATCTTCATGATCTAAAACATCACATCTTGTGATGTTTTAGCAGTCAAAATTGTGAAAGGGCTAGTCACTGGGAAGTACAACTGGCATAATGCTCCCCTACCCACCTCCTTCACAGACCTGTGTAATAAAGGACCAGTCACTAACCAGAGCAATTCACAGCAGCATCTTCTTTATGATCACAGTTTTTGCCAAACAAAGGTTTGGCAGGACAGTCCCACAGAGACAGCTCTGTTCCTTTACAGTGCACCTTCTCCAACCAGATGGGACCAGTCCCTTCCCCAAAGGCGGCCTCACTCAGAGCAGACACAGCAGATCCACAGCCCAGCTGCCTGCACACAACATTGGCATCTGCCACATCCCAGGAGTCATCACAGATTGTTCCCCAGGAGTCTTGGTGCCACATCTCCACTCTGCCTGAACATTCATCCTCTCCTCCCACGACTCGTAACTTCTCCTTGTCTGCAAAGCACAGAAACCTCTTGTTTTACTGAAACAGCAGGAAGGTCCACAGGGACCGAAAAGGAAAAACAAAGACGTGGAGGTACCTGAACAACTTGTGGAGTTTGGACACTCAGCAAATGCAGCTGGAGATGTTGCCTCTTTTCTTCCTGCAGAATTTAAATAATGAAGTAAATAATTTAATTATTCTCTGAAAAAAGAAGAGGGAGTATAATAGCTGAAAATTAACCATCAGGTTAATTATTTCCTGAAATATGTGTATCGCCTGTTTAGTTCTTGGCAGATGGCTGTTTGGCTGTTGCTGTGAGTAATAATCTTCCTGATGGTTATGCTTTCCCTCTTCTCATGAGGCAGCTGCAATCCCTTTCAGGATATCTGAATGTCATGTAGATTTCTTTTTTATTATATTTTATATTATATTTATTTTCTATTTTCTATTTTGTCTTTTATACTTTATATTTTATCTTTTATATTTATATTTTGTCTTTTATATTTTATCTTTTATATTTCCTTTTATATATTTTATTACGTATTAATACAGATATTGATACCCATAGGTGTGAAATACTGTCATAAGAGCAGGCATTAGAAATGAGCCTTTAGAACCAAATGGATTTGTACACTTGTCCACAGCTATGTTTATACACAGATATGCCTCCTTACATGCAGACACATAGACTTGGCTCTAGACCTTTTGGGAAGTCTCATCCTAGCTCACATCCCACAGACTGACTGTGTCTCATAGATTTTTGCATTAAAAAATATGCAATGGCGCCATCCTGTTAGGGAATTCCGTAGGATTTCACTGGGCCACAGCACTCTGATAATCTTGTAATTTTAATTCACTCATTTAAGTCAATGATATAGACAAAACAGAACGTTGCTGCCATTTTCATGAAACCAGAAACAATGTGCACCAGATAACGAGTGCACACGAAGTAATTTCTGTGACATCCATAGGTGCACCCATAGGTTAATGTGCATGTCTGGCCTCATACAAATACATTTCTGATTACCAGTGCAGGTAATGTGGGTCTCTTCAGCGCGGTTGCTGCACGACTGAGGATCCCAGGGGTCTGACTGACAGTGCCAGAGCGAGCTGTGCTGCTCAGCGCACTCAATGTGGTCCAGCCAGGTGGGCCCAGACCCTCGGCCGTATTTGAGGTCCGTGGCTATTCCTGCCCTGTCTCCGCAGCCCAGGTGTTTGCACACGGTTGCTGCGGTGAGCAGGGACATGCGGTTGGAGCAAACGCTCCCCCACGTCCCGTTGTAGAAAACTTCTACTCGCCCGGCACAGTCGTTGCCGTTCACCAGCCTCAGAGCCAGGAAATCTGCAAGTGAAGGCACGAAAAATGGGATTAGTGCCACAGACTTCCTGTGATGCTTCTTTCCTGCTTGTGTGATGACACTTTTTTTCCAGTGCTAACTGGCTGTATTGGTTCTGCCTGCATTGTGGAGCATGGATACTCCAGAGGCTGCAGTCCTTTCAGGCTTTGTTCTGGCTCCAGCATGGGCTCTGGCAGGCCCTAAACCCGCTTCAGGGGTCACCTGTGTTTTTTCCACTTCTCTGTCATTTCTCCTCTCTCTCGCTGCTGCCATTCTGTCTTAAATATGCGTGAGCAGAGCCACCATAAGCTACTTGGATTGTCTGATGCTGTAGTGCGCAGTGGGTTGTTCCCATTGGTTTCAGAGCCAGCTGTAACTAACTGGAAGGAACACACAGCCCCCTGCTGTGGAAATCTTTACAAACTCCTAAAATTTATCCTCCAAATATCCTAGTACACCACAGACTTTTGTATATGTGTGTGTGTGTGTGTGTGTGTGTGTGCATAATATGGGCTTCTGTAGATCCTCTGGATCTTGGTAGGACCAAGAAGATGTGCTGACCAACTGTGCTTGTCATCAAGACAGGAGGAGGCTTTCCAAGCATGTCCCCACTATTCTTGACTTCTCTTTTGTACAACTCTCCTGTTTGTACCCACTGGCTCAGGAAAGGGTTTTCCAAACACACCTGAGCACAGGACTCCAGCATCCTCTTTGTGTTGGCAGTTGTGCTGGCCCCACGCCCTAGAGGCACACGCCCAGAGATCAGATTCAGCCCCAGTGCAATTCACGTCGTCCAGCCAGATCTGCCCTGACCCTTCACCATAATGAGCAGAGCCAAATGCCTCGATGGCATGGCCACATCCAAGCTGTTTGCAAACAACATTGGCATCTGATAGATCCCAGCTATCATCACAGATGGTGCCCCAGATGCCATGATGATAAAGCTCTACTCTCCCGGCGCAGCGGTTTGTTCCATTCACCAGCCTCATCTGTCTGCTGCCTGTGGGAGGAAAATCCAGCTGTCAACATGCAGCACAACTATAATGCACAGGTCAGCATAATGGCAATGTTTTTAAAGCACTTTTAAGACATCATGTTCTTGTTATATCCGATTCTTCTGCTATGGTTGCTTGGGCAGAAGTTCTGTGAGGCTAAACTGCATAAAGGGAAAGGCCTACTCCTGCATCAGGTGAGTGTTTGAATAGTTCTGGTCAGATACTGCAAGCAAGAAGCGTGTAATCATACCGAGTATATGCAGAGATCACCTTATCTTAGAAAGCCAGACAACCTGTTTTCTGTCTATACTCCTTTAGTTAGAGACAGACACAGTTCCTGTTACAAATGGGTTACAAAATCAGAGAAGAGTAGAAACAGTTGTAATATTCTGTAGGATAGCTGCAAGTATCTATAAATATAGAAGTGTCACAAAATGAAAGCTATTTAATTCTCAAGTGACAGTAAGAATTCTTGACAATTATAGCCAAATTAGTGTTCTTATGGCTTCTGTGTTGTAGCATCCCATGAATTCTCCCCCCTTGGTCAATCCCCAAGCCCTCAGCCCTGGAAACATGAACTACTTACCATAGAGTCATCCCTCCCAAAGGGAAAAACAGTCTCCCCCATGGACTTGGTGTCACGACTTCCTCTGGTTTCTCCTTCCCCTGTCGCTGGCTTGGTACCCCTGGTGGCCAGGCCCCTCTGCCCAGCCTTTAGGTCTTCCCCCCCACCCCTTCCCCTTTATAAGCTCCCTACTCCACATGGTTCATTCTCTTTCCTTCAGGGTTTTTCCTTCAGTGACAGTGTTACTCTGCTGGAATAAAACCTTGCAAAAGAGCCTTTCTTGCCTCTATCGCTGAGCCAGCTGCAGGGAGTGTTGAGTGGAGGTTTGACTGCATTGCCTGGTGTTAACTCAGCCTGCTTTTCCACAGGAGAGCCTTGCTGGGGACAGGAGATAGGCAGCAGCACCTACCACTTTAACACCCGCATTTTTACTGTGTTCTAATAGTTATTTTTGACTCTGGAAGATAATTCTGTAAGAAATTCAGATGAAGAAAGCATTATGTAAATTACACTTGCTTCCTTAACTATCCTCTAGCTCAGACTCATGCCAGCTGAAGATCTGTGACACTACAGCACAACATGGGCTGGAGAAATCCTAGGTAAACCTCCTGTACCTTTCACACAGCAACTCACCTGAACAAATCACACCAACGTCCTCAGAAACTCCCGTCGGCGCTGTCTGATGATGGGAGGTGCTGCAGAGCATCAGCTGAGTCTCGTTTCCAGTACACTGGACACTCCTTAGGCCAACAAGACCCATGCCCCGCTCAGACTTTGGAAGGTAATAGGCTTTCTCAGCAGTTCCACACTGGAGCTGTCTGCACACCACATGGGCATCCCTAATGTCCCAGCTGTCATCCAGGACTCTGCTCCACACACCATGGAGGGAGATCTCAACTCGCCCGTCACAGCGGCTCTCACCCCCTGAGAGTCTGAGTGATTCAGCAAGACCTGGGCTCAAGAGAGTTGGGAAATATATTGAGTGACATCTACTTATCTCACTGCAGTAGAAATAACTTGCAGGAAAGCCATGGAAGACAAATTTCTGGGCTGACAAAATATTAATTCTCACCACTGATTAAGGGGATTGCCGCCATTAAGGCTTTGTTTGCTTTCGTGCACACAAGGGCCTGCAAAGGGAAGCAAGAGAGGCTTCCCCACCCCAAAAGCTAGATCCTGCAAGTGAGATCACCAGCACTGCTTTGGTCTGAAGTAACACCACCCATAAAAGGCCACTCCTGACTTACCTGAGCAAGTTACAGTGGCTGCTTCTTTGGCTGAGCAGGTTGGGTTGCCCAAAGTCACTTGAACACAATCCCATAGGCAGGACTCTGTCCCTTTACAGTGAAAAGCATCTCTCCATATAGGCCCATTTCCACCCACAAAACCATCTTCCATCTGGATTGATTTTGCATAGCCACAGTTCAGCTGATGGCAGAGAACACTGGCAGCTTGCAAATTCCAGTGGGAGTGGCAGAGTCTTCCCCATGTGTCTCCGTGGCGGATCTCCACTATGCCAGAGCACGCAGTGCCATTCACCAGCCTGCCCCCTGGACACCCTGAATGTAGAGAAAGGGAATATTGGAGTGTTACATTTGCTCATGGGCAGGACCTGGAAGTGATTGGGAAAGGGGAATGAGTTTTCCTTATCATTCAGTAGTGAAAAGTACTTAACTGGGCCATACTCATTACTAGAAACTTCCATACTCATAACTAGACTTCAGTCCAGCCTATTTTACTGAGAAGAATGACTAGAACTCAGGCTCATGTCCCATTTGCAATTTTTAAAATCAGGGCACTAGGTTTTGGGGCTTTGGGTCAACCAATAGACCTTAATTTTTCAGACCAATATCACTGAGGGCTTACAGCTCTGCATCCTTCAACTGCTGGTCCAAGTCCTCACTTAAACCTGGACTGGGAATTCAATCCCTGCCTCAAGTACATGACAGGCATAACCATCTCCAGTCTTGTCTCATGCTGTGCCTGGCTGTTCTCTCCAGCCAGACCCTGCACCTCTTTGCTTTGACTTCTCTGGGACTGCTCATAGACCTTATTACCAACACCTTCCTCTGTCCTCTCTGCAGATGCTCTGGATTGCATCTTGGTGGCAAGGACTCTGCCTGTGCTGTGCTCAGCCTCTGAGCCCAGCTCATCCTGGCTGTGCAGCAGCCCTGCTCTTGCTGTCACCCTACACTAGGAGCATTTCAGAGAGACCAGCCTTGTGCTACAGTTGAAGGGTAGCCTTGTCTCTTGTGGCAGCAGTCAAAAGGCAGAGCCTGACTCCACATACGCCCTCTGAATTTTGAGTCTGTATTTTTCCTCAAGGAAGGAATTTTTCAGTTCTCTTCTTAGATCTTCCCACTGCTCACCTGAACATACCACATGAGCCTCTTTTCCAGCAGGGCATTCATCCTGAGCGAGAGCACGCACGGGACAGTCTCTCGGGAGTGACCCATTCTTCTGGCAGCTGAATGTGGCGTTCCAGACGGATCCATTTCCTTCCCCAAAGGACTGTCCACTTGGGATCAGTAGTGCAATTCCACAGTCTAGCTGCTGGCAGAGGGTATTGGCAGCTGGCAAATCCCACAGGTAGTCACACAGGGCTCCCCATGTGCCTCCGTGGAGGAGCTCTACTCTCCCTGAACACGTGGTGTTGCCCTTTGCCAGCCTGTACCCACCATAGCCTGCAGAAAGAATGAAGGAGCTTTGCAGTTACTTTTGGGATTTTGTGCTTCTGCACTGAAAACTGTAGGAGCTCTCTCTATCTGCAAGAAACTAGCATTCATTCATGTGCCAGGTTACTGGAAAGCATCTTAGAACAGGATGCTGATAAGCCAGCTCTGAAAAACGTCTTTATTGTCCACGTTGTAGCCTGTACTGTTTGACTAAAAGTCTTTTGACTCTTTAAGTTCAGTGTCTCCTCTCTGCTCTTCTCTCTCCTCCCCTCACAATACTGCTGCTACCTTACAACATCTTCTCTTGCAGAGGCAGTTTCAGCCCTGCCTTGCATGTGAGGAACTCAGGGTGGGAGCAACTAGTATCACGCTCTCTCCCAGTCGTTGGTCATGTCACATTTCCTGGTCAGCAGAAACTGCAGTGGGGAATCCTCAGCTTTCATCCATGCCCCAGAGCAAGACTCTGAACACCCCAGGCCGTAACCATCAGCCTATGGACAATAAAGGGCAGCTGTGGTGGATGGCACTGTGGTGTCCTACTGCCAGCTCCATGGAGTCCCTCTCTCTTCTCACACTGTTGCATTCTACCCTTACCTTGTCCTTGCATTGTACCCCTAATGGGTGCAGGATTCAGCTCTGAGCTAAGACTCTTGCAAGACAGAGGCAGGAGCCAAGGCCTGTTAGATGCCTTAAGTGAGGTTTGGCTGCCACTGGTCACAGTGCCCAAGGCAGTCTTGGAACAGACTGAAGCCCTTTGGGCAGGAAAAGGACATGAGCTCCAGCCCTTTTCCAGGCTTGTTTTGTGTCAGACTGTTGCCATCAGCTCTGCCCCAGGTTTAGTTTACCCCTTTAAAACTGTGGCCTCAGGAAAAAAGTTGTGTTTGTTAGGCCTAATCTTCACTTTTTCTGTGGTGGCAATACATAGCCGTATTCAGAGTCCCCAGCAGCCGTGACTATATGGAGTTCTTAAGAAGGGTTGGCATAAAAGAAATAAAAGCGCTTTTGAGATATCTGTGTAGTAGTGAAGTGATTAGAACAGCCCATGTTAGATGCAGACTCTCAGTAGAGTGACTGAGACATTGTGGGACTGCTCTCTGTTATTTTCTGGTCCCCCTTGAATGGCTCATGGTAGGGGAAGCATCCAAGGATCCTGAGGACACAGAAGTGTACAGATGCTCTGAACTGTGGGTTAACAGGAAGAAAGCATATAGAATAGGGGTGAATTATGTCCATCAGTCCAAAGTCTCACCTGAACACACAACAGTGGCATCATGAGAGCATGTGTTAGTATGGTGCATGCTCCTGGGACAGTCTGCAAGGTGAGCCTCATTCCCTACACAGTGAAACTCTTCCTGCCAGATCAGCTCATGTCTGTCTCCAAAGTGAGTTCCTCTCAAGGTGTCCACAGCCTGGCCACACTTTAACTCATTACATATAACAGAGGCGGTTTTGAAATCAATGTGTGAGAAACAGACAGTGGCCCAAGTTTCTTCTTTCTTTACTTTCAGATGTCCTGAGCAGGCAGTGTCCCCTCCAGTCAGATGCATATCAGAGAAGCCTGGAAAAAAACCCAAAAAACAAGAAATCCAGCATTCAAGGGTTGGTTGTACTGACCTATTTTTATAACTCCTTAATGGGCAAAACACATTTCACTTCTCTGAGGACCACTGATACTTTTGAATTGTGACTGGGGCAATTCCTGTATGGCACTGATAAAGAAGAAAATGGTGTATGAGATTGCTTATTTCTCAGCAGGTGAAAATACTAAATCCTTGGGAAAGAAGGAAGGAAACTTTGGGCATCTGCCAGTGACTGAGAAGTAGCAATCCCCAAACAGGTAAATAGAAAAATAGCCATTTACTAGTGTGTGTCCTTGAGACCTCATTATTTGAATGAACAGGAAGCAGAAGCACCCCAGGAAGAGGAAACAGGAAACGTTGCACCCAGTTTCAGAATTTCTAAAAAGACAGTCTAGAGATCTGCAGGCTGGCCAGCCTCCCTTTGGTACTTGAAAAAAAGGATGGAGTGAGACTTGTAGAAATTCATTTGTGGGCACCAGGAGATAAATGGGAAGAGTCAGCATGGTTTTATCAAGTGTGTATCCTGCCTGTGGGACTGTAATGCTTTCTCTGATTAAAATGGATTTATGGATGAAGGGACAGCAGTGCATGTCATTTAGCTGACATTGATCACTGCCATTAACATGGTCTTGCACAATGTTCTGATGTCCAAGATCTAGGAGGTTACTGGCTGGCTGGAAGGACAGCATGGTTAAGCAGCTGATTGAATGCTCAGGCTCAGTCAGCAAGTGGAATTTCCCTTGTTGGGTCTTTCCAGGGGCCTGTTCTGCTCAGTGTCTTATCTTCATGGAGGTGGTGATGGAGTACACTTATGATTTTGGGGGGTAGGGAGATAACCACGTGAGCAGAGCTGCCATTCAGAGAGATCTAGACAGGCTAGACTAATGGGCTGACAGGAGCCTTACAAAAATCAAAAAAGGACAAAAGTCCTGAAGCTGGGAAGGAAAAACTTCGTGCAGTGGTTCTTTTTCCATGCACATTTTGCACAGGAAGAAGACAAACAGGTATTGGTCTTTTTTTGCCATTGGAGAATGTCCTGTCTTAGCCTACCTGAAAAGATCTGGTGAAAAAGGGCAGTTGTATGACATAACATTGCATTTTCTTGCTTCTCTACCTGCACCTGCTTTTTTAGCCCCAATTCAATGTCAAAGGCAAGTTCAGTACTGCTCTCCTGTTGCCTGGGAGAGCTGTGGTAGAAACAAATAGTGTGTTGGTTTTTTTTTTTTTGTTCTGTGTAATTTAATATGCTCATTTGATGTCATTGCTGTGCCCAGGCAAAGTCAGCTTGCACTCAGATGACTTAATGCTGGAGCAACTTGCTTTGGATGAGTAGAGGGAGTACTTGGCTTTATCCAGCTAGGACAAAGTTTGATCCCAGGCTCATATCTTTTTTCTATTATACAAGGCTGGATCACTTCTTACCTGAGCAGATCACTCCAATATCAAAGTAATGAGAGCAGGTAAAAACACCCCATCCTCCGTGAGAGCAGTTCCAGAGAGCAGATTCATTTCCACGGCAATCAACTCGGTACAACCACGTTGGTCCAGTTCCTTGTCCAAAAGGAGCTCGATTTAGGGCCTTAACAGCAAATCCACATTGCAGTTGCTTACAGACAACCTCAGCATCCTTTATGGTCCAGTCACCATCACACACGGTTCCCCACTGCTCCTCATGTTTTACTTCCACTCTCCCAGAACAGGGGCCAGTTCCATTTGACAGCCTCAATTCATCAGTGCCTTCAGACAGAGCAAGGTTATAGAAAGGACAGAGTTTAATCATGATTATCTACTGCAGATGTTAATGAGATCATTATTGCTCTTAATTTACTCTTGCATCAGACTTATTTGGTTCACCTTTCTAAATAGTCCAACTTAAAGAGTGTTTTTTTGCAAGGAGTTATGTCTGTATTTACAAGTTTGAGCTAACTGCACTGCTAAAATGTAAATTATTTCTAATGACAGGCAAACTTTCTCTTTTACTGACTCACCAGGGCTGGAAAATGCTGAGTAATGTCCCTGCTTTGTGATTCACAAAACCTGCCACAATAAACACTGGCAACTGGAGTGAGGGGACTGCCTATCAGAGTGTGATTGCTACAATAGATCAAGCTGCATTATCCTGTGAGTTAATTGACCTAAAAGCCAAATTTGTGTGTCTTTGGGAGTGAGGTAGCTGGAGGAGTTGGCTACCAGAGGGACCAGAGGGGCCAGGCCAGCCACTGGAGAGGTGGAAAGATCAGGGGGTCTGCTAGAAGGCTCAGCTCAAAGTTGGCTGTGAGGGCACATTGCCGGCTGATGTCCAGTTTGTACCCACCAGTATCCCCAAGTCCTTCTCCATGGGCTGCTCTCAAGCCATCCATCCTCCAGTCCGTGCTGATCCTGATGGTTACCCTAAGCCAGGTACAGCACCTTTCACTTGACCTTGTTGAACTTCATGGGGTGAGGTTCATTTTTCAAGCCTGTCAAGATTCCTCTGGATTCCTTCCCTCAATGGCTGCACCACTGAGCTTGGTGTCCTCTGGAAACTTGCCAAGGGTGAACTCAATCTTGCTACCAATGCCAGTAAGAGGGATTTTGAACGGTTCCCATCCCCTGAGGGACACCACTTGTTACTGATGTCTATCTAGACATTGAGCCATTGACTGTAACTCTTTGGATGCATCCATCCAGCCAATTTCTTATCCATTGAATAGTCCATCCAACAAACCCATATATATGACCAATTTAATGACAAGACTGTTGTGTGGAACCATGTCAAAGGCCTCACAGAGGTTAAGGCAGATCATTGTAAGGCTGCTGCTGCTGTTTATGTTGGTGCCATGTGTGTTACACGTCTCATGTTTCCGGCAGTGTGGGCAGCCAGGTACAGCTGTGGTGTGTGTGGGTGTCTGTTTGTATGTGGGTATGACACGTGTGTGACTGCTTGGGCTAAAAGCTGCATCAAAGGCACTGCTGTTTGAGGTATGAAAGAGGATACTCATGAAATGGGTTGAAAATCAAGTGGTAGGAAATGACATGCAGGACTGTTGTATTCCCAGGTTAAGGACAGACCAGAAACTAAATGTGCAAAGGAAACAGGAAGAAGTTGGCCACTACATCTGATTTTTGTCTTCAGTTTGATCAGGTTTGCATTTCAGCATGTTATGGAACAGGTAAATCCCTGAAGAGGGCTGGCAACTTCTTTTGGGCCTGGGGCATTATTCTGATTGACCACAAAGCTAAAGGAAATTTACAGGACAGTCATATAAGAAGCCTAATAACACAAATTTTTACTGTTTCAAGACCCGACTCACTATGGAATATTAAAGCAAACATTTACAGGAGAGGTTCAATCCAATTGTCAATGTCTTGAGTGTACCAAGAAGCCTTGATGACCTTGGCCTTTCCCACCTGGGTTTTCCACCCACATGCTCTGCCCATGGGCCCATTGAAGCGCAGACCTGGACCTTCTCCCACCGCCTGTGCCACGTGGGAGGTGCACTTGTGTTCCATGCCTGGCCATGGGCCCTGTTGATCTGCACGCACAGCCACAGGGACCAGGTGCCAAGAGAATCCTGCAGTACTCATCCAGACCCAGCACTGGGCCCTGATGTGGAGGGAAGGCAGAGCAGCCTGGGAAGATCATCTCCTGTCAATGATGCTGTTTGATAAGCGACAGAAGATAATTTGCACAAAGAGCCTTGGGTTTTCCTGTAAGATTTTTTTTAAAACAATCCTTTATGTAAAATTTCACCTTCCCTCTCTTCCTCAAAAGAGAGAGGCGTTTCTACATATCACACATCTTGCTGTCATCTGACATTGTGAAATAAGAATATTTAATTTTTATTTGCATTTGGAAACAAATCTAATTCTTCTCTCTACTCACTGCAAGTGTGGGAGCCTCAACCCATGAGCTGGTGCTAATGCAGCCATGGGTTTTTCTTTCCAAAACTAGCCATTGTTTCATTTTTTATTGCAGAGTAAACTGCTAGCAATGGTGAATTGGAAGGCAATTTTGCCTCCATCTTCATGTGGTCTGTAACTGCTTCATCATACACAGACAATGTGGCTTTGACACATCATCACCTCCCATACACAGACAAAGGCTTTACGTCTTTGCTAACACTGCTGGATTTCCTCACAATTTCCTGCCTATCATTTAAATTTAGAAACAACACCCAAAAAAAAAGGTGGTTATTGAAGTGACTGACAATTGGTAATTTCCAAAACCTATTTTTTCTGCAAAACATCCTCTCTCCTCAAATCTCCTGAGTGTCCTGAGAAAATCACATGCATGGTACAATTCCCAGGTAACTAGAAAACCACTTTGTGCCTGCAACATGTTGTCTCAGAGGGGGCATAATCTTTCTGCAATAAGTCTTGTAAGTCTCTAAAAAGATATTCTGGAGAACAACCCCCTGGGTATTTGAAGAACACAGTTCAAAAAAAGAGTTTCCTCAGCTATAATATTTATACATTTAAAAGGGTATGAATTCTAAGAAAAGTTGAATTCTTAAAACATTTTTAAATGAACCAGATAACCAACTTCTATTAGCCATATCCAGGAACAAAGCCAAACAGCTCTTCACTCAACTGTACCACCTCTGTGCATTTGAATTTTTAAATAATTGTACATCTGATGTTTTCAACATGTACAGCATGCAAGACTGTATGCAGAGATAGGCACAAGCCAATCGACAGATTTAAATATTTTTAATAAAAGCTGTCATTTGCTGTAATCACTCTTCTGCTAATTTTTTATGATACGTACAGGTACAATCTTGTATTTCCTCACATTCCACAGCATGTCCTGCAAGTACCTTCACTGAATTCAGTGGTTTGGTGTTCTGCTTGGCTGAGAAGGCATCAGATTTTTGCTTGCTCCAGCTGAAAACCCGCTTCTTCTCACAGGAAAAGGTGAGGGTGCACCATGCAGTCCTGTCCCCATGCCCTGTGAGGAGGTTTCCAGCCCAGGCCAGCTGCCTCAGGGGCAGATTTCCAGCTCACTCCCAGAGACTTGGGACTCCTGCACTGCTCTGCACAGTGCTCTGTGCCTGGGGAACATCAGAACACCTGTAGCAGCATGGAGAGTGCAAGTGCTGCGAGGTCAGAGATGAGGGTGGTAGAGTGCTGCTGATGGTGTCATTGTAAAGCTCCTGATGTCTGCATCTTCCCGTCAGTTACTGTTCCCTGATATTAACAAGGAGTTGGCAGACAAGACATTTCTGCAGTACAGCTCAGCTGACACTAAAATGTCACTACAAAGGTATCTAACTAAAAAATGTTTCATATTATCAAAATGTACATCAAGAGTGCCTCCCATTCCCTACCCTGTGAACTTTGACTGCATCCACACAGCTGGTGAGAACCTTCAAGACTAGGGCCATGCTATAGCCAAGCATTGACCCTGAAGTCTTGTTCTCATCATACGAGGATGCGACCACCTCCACAATGCCTTAATGTCACTTCCATGTGTAGAGAGAAAAAAATAAGGTTTCCAAAATCTGTCTCATCACCAGCATCAAGCATGTACACATAGCTCCAGAAGTGCAGAGAGACAAAGAGTGATAAGCCTCATGTATAGAGGAACAACTAAGGAGATGCTGTGTTACCCAAACTCCACACAGGGTAGAGCTCCCTGGGCACACAGGATAGAGCTGCATCATTTTAACTAGTGTTGAACAAAGACCTGGAATTATTAATTTCATCTACAAAGAGCTCAGCAGGAGAGATAAGGCAGTAGTAAGAATACCCAGTCGGTTTTTAGTACAGCTAAACTGTTTACAAATTTTGGACTTGAATTCTTATGAGAATGGCCAGTCACTGATATCTGAGTAAAACACCAAACTTTTAGAAAAGGCTTACCCTTCCTTATCAAGGATTATCAAGAAGATTGAATCAAACACAGGAACATAGTTAAACACCATTTTGTCACTTTGCTTTACAGGTTGGTAGAAGAACAACCTATTTATATTAAATTTGCATGCTTTTTCTTTATCGCACTGTCCTATGCAAAATAAAGTATGTACTTACCCAGGGAGACCTGAATGGAGAGGAGAATCAGCCACAGCACTGGAGCAGAAAGAAGTCCTTTTATTGCCATCCTGACCACAGATGGATGAAACTTTACTCTCCAGGCACTGCCTAGCTAAAACTCTGGCTGGACATTCCAGTACCTCACAAATGACTACAAAGGAGGAAATATATAGATTCACGTGCTACCATGAGCTACCTGAAGGAACCAATAGAAATATTGTTCACCTTTTTAGACGTTATCAGCAGACTAATCTCCAATCTGAAGGAGCCAAAACCTCCAATAAAATTCAAAAAGTGCACTTGTGACCTTATATGAAGGATGATTGCGTATCTGATGTCATCATCGGAATTGTTTTACTGTGGGACCAACACTGGTGGCACAGGCAGAGCACTGTGAAAAGTGGCTATTTCTCACCTGAAAAGGAGTATGAAAGTGCAGAACACTGGTCATTTATTAATAACTTCAGAAGAAAAAAAGGCAAAGAAAATTACTTTAATTTGTAGCTTACCTGTCACATTGCAAGAATTTTACTCCAATCAACAGAAACAGTGTTTATCACTAGAGGTGAGTAAAAAAATGATACTGTCTCTGTCTTTGGGGTAGGCTTAAGTCTTCCTTATTTGGTCACAACTCTTTGGACAGAAGCTCTTTAAAAACCATCTTCCTTAGGATTCAAATTACAGGATTTAAATTACAGGCCTTCCCATTTCCTCTTCTGAGTTTCTTTTTGTTTCAGGTGACCACTGCCAGTAGTTCTACCCCCTCTCTCATTCACTCTAGAATGGCAACTTTAGGGAAATAAAAGCCGCTGTTAATTAAACAGGGGCTACTTGACTCATTCTGACAACTGGAACAATTTGCAGAATGCTGTTTACACCAGTCTAAACACACATTTTTTATGACACTCACAGCATCCTCCTTTTGTCTGATGGTATCTATCTGCTCTTTATCCAGAATTCTGAGTTCAGTAACATCCATGCTGTTGGGTCCTTAGAACACCAATCTCTGCAACCTCTTCCCCTTCTCACTGGGCTTTGCTTGTTCAAGTTCTGTGTAAATTTGCAGCAGGATAGCCTTGGGTCAGACTGCTGCGGAAAGAGATGAGAGGAAGAGCAGAGAGCCTGGCCAGAGGCTGCCTGTTCTTGCTCAGGACCTGAGACACTTTCCTGTGGTCTCTGCTAGAGCTACAGGGCAGCCAGGCTGGGTCTGGCCATGAACTTTGCTGATACCTGACCCTGATCTGCTGACTTGACTTTAGGCTTGATCTTGTCTTTTTCTGGATTGCCTGCACTACTGGCTTAACCCTGCTGCTGTTCCTGACCTGTTCTGGAGGTTTTTTGTTCAGTTCCTATGGGATTGCAACTCCTGTGAGGACCTCGCTTCATGGCTGGTTTGCTGTCAGCTTCAGCTCCATGCTGACTTTCCTTTGCAGAGCATCCTGCTTCTGCTACCTGATAGAGACCTCTGAAAACCAGAAAGTCACTGCCACTCCATTGGAAATGTGGTCAGGGTGGGGGAAATCCCACTACAGATGTGCTGTGAGAGATTGGTAAGGGATCCATGGTCATGTCGGTTCCTATACTGAGGTTCAGTGGTTTCACTTAGCACTATTCTTTGCTGATAGGTGTCCGCCACCAACTGAATTCTCACTGACATTTTAAACCCATTCCAGGAAGCCTTAGAGTAAGATCTGTTTCTCAGCATACAGGCCCTTGATGACCAGAGCCTCTTTTATGGGCACTGTGTCCGTGTAGCCAGCTGTGTGCCGGTGCCTATGGATGTTAGAACAGAGAGCATGAAAGAAAATTCCCTCACGTTGTGCTAGAGGAGGCTCAGGTGAGATATTGGGAAAAAATATTTCACTGCCAGGGTTGTCAAATGTTGGGACAGGCTCCCCAGGGATGTGGTTGAGTTGCCATCCACAGATTTATTTATTTCAAAGATATGTACATGAGGCACTTAGGGCCACAGGCCCTTAGGTTTAGTGCTAGGTTAATGGTTGGACTTGATATTAACATATTTGCTAGCTAAAATGGTGCTATGATTCTGGGAAAATCATGCAGGAAACAGCAGAACAACTCTGAGATATTTTGCTTAAGAAACTGAACGCAATACTTCACTTACCAAAATGATGTGCTAGAATTGGAACAATAGAAAGAATGTCTTAAGGGATGATCAGATGACTACAAAGTCCATTTTACAGTCAGAGGGCAATGCAGAGACTTCAAAAAGTTGTCGACCTAGCAAAACAAACTTTTGCTTTTAAGTATTTTGAGACACTAGCTGGAATAAAGTATATCACAAGGGGGTTTCTAACAATGAGAAAAATAAGGCCCTGGAATTAGGTCTGAGTAAAAATGGTGACAGAAACCTTCTGCAGTAATGACCAAGGTCATACTTACTGAAAGGAGCTATTGGGCATGTTTCATTCTGTTAACACAAGTGTAGATTTGGTGACTCCAATGGTCCCCTTAAATCCCTTCTCCATTGTTCCTACAGACAACAGACCCTCTAAATAAATCATCCTTTTGCTGCAGATGCAAGAAGAGATTCTGTAGAGCTGACAGAAAGGCCTTACTCCATAGTGACCTATATATAGCATTTTAATCTGGTACTTGACAAGGAACTCTGCCCTGAGGATATGCAACATCTCAGACTTCCCTATGCTATGATCAACACAGTGCAAAGTATTCAGGTCAGTGAAGGGACAATGAGCAGGATTAGTGGAATATTTATTGGTCAGTGAGGTACAGATGGGGCTCAGGCAGGCAACCATTAATGTGTCTGCAGTAGTCCTAGAGAATCAAGCAAGGGTGTGATGGTTTCGTAAGTAAATTTGCAAATTTTCCTGGTTGGTATTCAAGTCAGGAGAGAAAAAGATCACAATTACTAGATCTATTAGATCACTTCTTACTAGTTAGGCTATTAGTAGAACCAAGCTGTTATTATTAATAGCAGATCCAATTCACACATTATGCCCAGTTATTGACTCACACTCAGACGCTCACCGACTGTTACCTGGTTTGACAACGTGCCTGTGGCCTTGAGAGACTGGAGAATCTTCATGTTCTGAGTTCTTCTGTTCTTGTGAATCCACAGGACTGAGAATCTCCTGACCGTATGTATTCTTAGGAGAGTTTCACTCGTCTCTCAGCACCCACCCATTCTTTCTTTGATCTGGGTTCTGGTATCACATACACAGACCCTTTCATGCAAATTCACCCCAGGAGGTCTTTTATGACAGAAATGCAGAGCCAGAGTTGGTCCAAAAGCCATCATGTGACCCACAGGACACTGTCCCGTCCCATGAGTTCACCTTGCAGCAGTAATCTTGACCTCCAGTCCCTCTGAACACAATTCTTTTGCATCTAGGGGAAATTTATACCTTTACTGCTGCACATTATAAATAGAATTTTAAAGTACATCACTCACTGCAAGATAATGAAGAGAGAAACCATTCTTGCCTAATTCTTTCAATTCAGAGTGTGAGCCCTTTTGTGCAGAGGCTGTGCACATTTCTGAAGGCTTCCTCCAGGTCCTGCGGCCGTCAGTCCCATACGCCTGTGAGAATGAGAAAGATAAGCACACCCAAATGCATCTCTTGTGGTCTGAAGTTCATACAGGCTGCTTCAAAACTTGGTTTGGGGCTGTGTAAGTGCATGTGCCTTTGAACTGCCGTTATCTTTAAACAAAACATAGATGGAGTTACGAGATGAAGGTGACACACTGAGTGCTAAGGTAAAGATGGGGCTGCCTGAAGGAAAGCAAACAGTTAGGAAGGAAACCACTTTCTTCCTTACTCGGGCTGTGCTGGAGGGATTTTGACTTTCAGAGAAATGAGATGTATCCTGTGGTTAAGATAAACCTGAGCTCTGGGATGGATTAATCTCTGTATCTCAAACTGACAATGGTTTAAACAGACATCTGAAATGAAGTTACCTGGAGTGGTATTTACCTTTGTGTTATCTTTATGAATGCATTTGTCAAAGCCTTCCAAAAGCTAGTTATATATTTACTGTCTTGTGAGCCCAAATGCTTTTGGAGAAGTGTCTGTCAGAAATTTTTCAGCAAAAGTATCACTTGAAGAAAGTGGACTCTAAAGAAATATTAATATTTGAGAAAATTTGGTTTCAGGGAGACTTCAAAAGTGAGCCAATATTATTTTTATTGTAAGAAAAGAGAAGATGTATTCAGTTTCTGAATAAACTACATTTTGATCTTGTGACCCATTGAATGAAGAGTTAAACAAATTGAAAGTAAAGTTTTAATGATTTCTTTAAATTGTGGTCTAAGGCATATGTTTTCAGTGCACTTCCACTGAGATTTTAATTTATACATACATTTATACGTCAGATTTTTGTGACTGTTGTTGCTTTCTGTACCATTTTTCCTTAGTAATTTTAAAAAATCTTATTTTTATGATTCTCTGTTACTTTTTCCCCCTCAAGTGTGCAGTCAGCTAACAATGGAAAAACTGATCCAATGGCCACTGAAAATTTGCATAAATTATGGCAGATTATTCTCTGTCCTTTGCTTGATTTGTGAAGACTAGTTTTTAATTAAATGCCAGCATCTCCAAAATTATTCAAGTTTGAGTGGGAACCAGGTGACATGTATATTTGTGTTTATCCTTTTTTGTAAGATGAGGTTTCTAAACTTTTCCTCTGAATATTTAAATCTTTCATCCCTGAATTTGAAGATACAAGGTAAAAACAGTGGACCAGGTATCGCTGGTAGCTGGTCTGCAAACCCATAATTTCTTCAGACCAAACCAGCATAACACCACAGTTCTAGCTTAAGAAAGGGATTTCAGATGTGTTCTAAGGGATGCAAATCACTCATTAATCAACATTGCTGCTTGCAATGTTTGCATATTTTCTTCCTTCAGCACTGGTGATTGTTTATTGCTAATAATTTAAATCTGTTTTCCTTTTGTAGTTCAATTACAGATTACTATGAGAGCGTGTGTGGGCATGTAAGACAGAAAGAGGGAGCTATAAAGTGTATTTGCTTTGTGAATAGCTATTAATTTAAAATGTGTGGTAAAAAATAGCCTCTTAATTAATAAAAGACATAGAAGTAAATATTTTTTGTGCTCTTTCTGCATGGCAGAATCTTCTGTCAAGGAAAATGGAATTTGCAGTAAACGTTATGTCTCATGCCTTGATACATAAAGGAGAAAATCTGTTCAAGAGTTGCCAGATCTATTATCATGTACAGCTGATTTAATCCTTAAATTTTCATATGTGGAAAACAGAAGAATGGCTATATCTTTACAAGGAAATAATTTCAAAACTGAAAATTTAGGCATCAGATGTGATTAGTCACTTTTTACTAATGTTTGGAGGGTTTCATAATTTTTTATTATAATAAATGTATTATGCATATTTTTAATGTGCTACGTTAAAGTTATTTGTTATATCTCACAAGTATCATCTGCATACAGGCATTAATCAAACTAAAATCAGGATGATAGTATTGCTCTTAAGGTATATACCCAGAAATAGACAAAGTTGTGGATGTCCAGGAAAGCCTTAAAAATGCAATAGGATTTTCCATTTCTCATAGCTGAGGATAGAATGCTTTGATTGTAAAAGCCCAACCAGTAATCACAGAGATGCAAACTACATGCAAACAGTGAATAGCTGTTTGCATGTTCTGTTAATTGCTGCATTTAACTCTTTCTATGTTAAATGAATAGAGCATGTGGATTATCCTCCTTTACATTTCCATATTGTGCCCAGAAATAACAGGCAATAAAAAAGCAATTAATTCAGGGCAAGCTGTGTCAATTAACCTGCATCAGCTTTGTGACTACGGTCTGAAGAGATTTCAAAAGAAAAACCAAGCATCATACACATAGAATAGAGTCAGCCTAAGTATTATCGATAACCAAGGCTATGGAGATTGTGTGAAATTGATTTGGTAAAGCAAAGTGATTGGATCCCCTTAGGGACACATAATGTGTCCTTATGCTCCTGCCTCTCATTGGAAGGAATGTGTCAAACACTGAAGACTCTGATGATCTTGCCTGTCCAGAAGTTGAAAATTGTGGTTGTATCCAGCATAAATGATGAAGAAACATGTAGTTGCATGCTGAGATACAGCAATGGATAATTAAGGAAAGCTACACCAATTAATTAGTTAATTAATTCCCCTTGTACTACTGGTGTCTTGCACTTATACCCAGTTATACAATAGTCTATGTTGCTCCCTTCATTTTTTCTCTGACCCTTTTGTTACCATGTGTGAATGTGGAAGAGAGTTTGTGTCACATTCAATCAACTCTCTTCCCACTTTTGAGAATGCAAGTTATTCCATGCCTTATTCTTGCACAGTGGGATCTTCTCCGCGTTTGTTCAGACAAGGCTGGGAAAGAATTTGGTAGCTCTTTCCTCTTAGACCATTTAGGCTGCTGTCCATCACTTCAGCTTTTTACTGGCTGTGCTGGCTTGTCCAGCAGCCCCTGCCCTTTCGGCCGCGCTCTGGGATCTGAGGAATGCTTGTCAGGCCTCGGCCTTGATGAGCAGCCCCTCCTGAGCTCACCAGAAGCACCGTCTGCTCCCAGAAACATGTGCTGCCTAATGTTATATATTAGAGTTAATTCATGCTATTTATATATATATGTGTATATAAAATATTGTAAAAATCCAACTCATGTCTTTGACCACCCTGGCTGGGAGCAGAGTCTTATTTCTATTCAGTTAGTTCCCAGAAAACGTTAAGATAATATCAAGTCCATTAACTTAAGAATGAAGTCTTCCCGGGCCATGACTGTCGACTTCCCAGGAATGAACCTTTCACGAGGACCTGCGCCTGGAGCAGATTGCATAGTACTGGCACCACTCGGTGTGAAAGAAGGCTATTCCAAAGAAGTTCAGACAGCCATTCGGACACCTGGACTGGCTTTTGTATCCGTATAGTCCCAGCTCTACATGCAAAGGGACACAAAAGGACCTTCTGTCATTTCTGCCCCAGGCAGAATACACAGGATATAAGCTGGCTGTATGAGACAGTCGGGGTGAACCACCGGCGAGACGCTGGCACTCTGTCAGTTGGATCCAGGTTCACCCAGTGCCAAATTCCGGAGTTGACGCTGCCTTGGCTGTGGTGGGTTTTTCTAAATTATATTTTGTTATTGATCGAATAAATCTTTGTTAATTTTTTTTTATAATTTGGCTGCCAATTTGATCATTTATAACCCTAACAAGCACCTGGAATTTTTATGAACAGCCTTGGAAACTGTTTTTCATGCCTGAATGGCATAACATCCTTATTCTCACAGTTCCAAAGGAGGGGTACTGGCCCGGAGCGTGGCCAGGATGGAGCATTGTTATGACCAATGCCCGCTCACTTGCAGCCTACACAGCGCTCCAAAATGAGACCCTTGGAGCTCTCCTGGGCTGCAGCAGCTCCCTGGGATCAGCAACCTCCCTGTGAGCCAGCAGACTTTCCTTTGCTCAGCAAATAATGATGGATCCTGGGCTGATACCCCCACTTCTCGAGGCCCCTTTCCCCGCTGAGGAGATGCAAGGGCATCCAAAGTGAGTATTTCCTCACCTTTGTGTAGGAATGTGCCCCGTTTGTCTCCTCAAAAAGGAAAAAAGCCCAGAAGTTTCTTTCCTCGATTAGGTAAAAAGGCACCTCATAAGGCCTGGGGGACTTCACCTCAAACTTAAGGATAGCCAACTGGACAGGAGCCAAAAAGTCCCGCCTAAGCAATTTACTAGAAAAAGAAGAGAACAAAGAAACTAATGGCTTTTGTGAGGTGTTTTACCAGGAGCAAGAACCTCTTGCAGCTGGCTCGGTTTTTCCTCTGTAAAGAGGTTTGTTATTTTGCCTTTTATTAAAACTTTTTTGTTTCCAACACTACTACAGAAGCCATCCTGCTGATTTTATGCCTTCTAAGGGAGCTGAGCTATCTTGGGTGTGGTACAGATCTCCGTGAGTTTATGAGACCTAGCTCAAGGAGACCGTATATCACCTTTGAGAGGAATTTTTCACAAGTATCTTGCACTGACTCTTTATGTCTGCGTGCATACAAGTGTGCATAGCTATGGTAAAACAGGAGAAATGCTGTTGTCTCAGATGTTTAAGTATCTTAGGTATCGAAGTAAGTTGGGCCTGTAAGTAACTTTTATTTAAGTTATAAGCTAAGTTAAATGCTGTTGAGTGCTATTCCCTTGCTAAATTGTTAAGTTTAAAGTATAATTTAAGTTAAATGCTGTTCAGTGCTGTTCCATCACTAAATTATGACGTTTAAGGTACAAATAAAGTTTAAGTACTGTTGAGTGCTATTAAGCTTTTAGTCTGTGTTTCTTTTTATCCTTGCTCTTTCTATCCTTTTATCACACACAGCTAAACACACACACAGAAATAGACAGTACTTGGTTAATTTCTGTTTTGATGGAGCAGATTTTCTTTGTTGTTTTTTTACCCTTGGTGTGCCTTAACCATCCAGTAAGTAGTAGAGTGAACCTTGCCAATGACCTTTGTCATGCTGTTGCTTAGTATTAAACCTGATAACCTGATTTTTACTGATACCCTTGCTCATGATTTTTTAAGCAATCTCAACTTTCATAACACTGAATAATGAAGTTTTCTATTCAGGTCTCCTTTTTTCCCTGTAAAATAAGTGATCTGGGAATCCATGAGTGTAAAATGTACTTGTAGATACAACCTTTCTGTGGCTGTGGTAAAAACAGTGATTTGCTGACAACCCCCTTAAGCAGAAATTTCCTTCGTTTTTTGAGCACCTGGCATTAATTCCTCCTGGACTTTCACAAACACATATATGCTGTCATGGCTGAACTGAAATTTCTGCCCACCATGCATTTTAGGTTAATTCAACACATATTTACATATGTGTGCAAGTACTTGAAGATAATAGAATATTTGTTTTTCAGCTCTGAGCTTAGCGTAGCGTTCCATTCCATTTCATAGGATAGATGAAAATAATTCAAAAGTGCATGTATCATAATTTTAATGTCCCTTCATAAAAGAAAGATACTGTTCTAAGAGGTTTTACTGCGTAAGTAAAAGGTGCAATAAGAGCTCAGTGAATTGGCCTGAATATGCAACAAAATTTGGCTTGTGTAAGACTCTTGCAACCTGAAGCCCTGAGCAACACTTGCATTTCCATATCTCAACAAACTAAGCTCCTCTGAGATGGAAAAATAAGGAATTTTGGTGAAGAAACTGTCTGTTTAATAGACGTGTATTTTGGTGAATGACTCTATCCAGTTAAATGTTCCATTCCCGCCTTTCATTTCAACATGCACATGCAGAGCTAATTAGGGACCCTCATATAATGTGCCCAGCTGCCAATTGTACGTGTGCTACCAATTCTTAAATCATGTTCTGATGGGCAGTGAAAGCAGAGTCCATCGGATGTTGTCCAGGATTTCCATTATGAAAATTCCAGGCGTCTTTATAGGAATGCAAATCAGAGAAGGATCCTGTCATCATCTCTCATGTAGATGTTTGCATTTCTTTACTTGGACTCTAATCAAATTACTGTTTTTTCACTTGGAAAAGATTGTGCTTTAGAAAAGAAATGGGAACAACTCTCTTTCTTTGAATTGCTCACTGATGACTTTTTTCATCATTAAATTACAGTAATACACAAAATTGCTTTTAACAGAAAAGGGCTTTGTTTCAAATGCTGGCCTCATTACTTTATATTACATGTGAGCAGTTTCCTAAAAAATCTTGTGAGCTTTTTCCTGGATGCTCAATGTGAAGAGCTTCAGGACAAGATGATTTGCATGATGTTTTCTGGCAATGTTAGAGCAGGATGAGCATTGCATTTTGTTTGTTTTATGATTTGATTCACCCTACCAGACTTGAATCGAGCTGCCATTGCAGTAATGTGGCATTGGTGTATGTGGAAATAGTTCAGATGTTTTGGAAGGGTCTGATTCCATGACTTTCAACCCTTCTTCATGTTGCAAACTGGCAAGTTTAAGGTGGGGGGAACAAATCACCTTTAGATTACAAACAGAAGAGAAAAAAGAGAAAATGCCTGCTCTCAGGCAAGATGCATGTCTTCATGGATCCTAATACCAAGAAATATAATTTTTCTACTAATACAGAAGTTGCTACTTTGCTTCCCAGAACAAATCCTTATCAAACTTCTGTTACAATTTATCCAATAGAACACAGCGATTTAGTAGGTGGTGTATATAATGCATGTTGAAGATATTTTTATTCATATGGCCATAGTTAGTTAGCAGGTCACTTACAGACAGAAAGGTCCTCCAGAAGACTGAAACAATGATGCACTTTCCAATATTTCTGTCGGCTTTCCCTCTTAGATGCCCAAATTCATGTCACAGAACTAGTAACTACTTGATTTTATTTTACGGAAAGGAAGGGCTTTGGAGGGAAGGTGTACTTAAAGAGGCTGGAAAACAGCACACTAATTGCACAGTTTCTGTGATGAGGGAAAGGAAGACTCCATCTCAAGTTATCCTTTGACATGGTATTTTTTAATTTGTAAAATAAAGCAATTCAGGCACAGACTCAGATCAATTACAGGTACATTGCATCACACAGATTGACAACATCCAGACCAGGCACATTGAATCAGGATGGGCTTAATCAATATAAGGCTCAGGTCACGTATGTTTCAGTGACAATCACTTTAAAAGTAAATGAAATCCCAGTGTAGGTGAAAAGGATTCTGAAGCTCCAGTCCTAATGTACCAAGAATGTAGAGAGACTTTTCCTATTAGCTGTGATCACAGGATTTTGGTGAGTCCTCCAATGCACCATTTCACTGGGAACACAGACACTGGTCACTACTTCCCCTAGAGCAAGGAAGCTCAAAGGCTGTGTCATTTTATACTGAACCTTAGCAGAATTATAAAGACGCTTGTAGAGTCAACAACTTATTTTTCTTCAATTCAGCATTAGACAAAAATTATGAGTAAGATATTCCCACCTTATTGGGAATTCCTCAGCATCGTCATTAGGAGCATGTATTAACCAGAAACAGCATTCAAGCATCCTATTCCCAAATTAAAAATGAGCATGCTTGTGTTCAAGCAGGGATCATCTATTTGAATCATGCATTAGTAACTTTAAGCATTTCAAGAGAGATTACGTTCTGGTCCGAACCTTGGCCTTGTTTTTCTGCTGTCTTAAAGAAATTGAGATTTTCAAATAAAGAAGAGTAAATAGGAGACAATTTCCACCTTCTTCATAACTCCAGATTAGTGATCTAATCTACCTATTTCAGTTCTTTATAACTTTATAACTCTTATGGTTTAAAATAAGTTCACTTAGAACTCAACTAGAAAGTCCAGGATATATCATGATCTTTTACATGGATGCAGTTCTGACAGAACAGTTTGTGAGGTGCCAAATCCTAGCTGGCAGCTCTTGAAATTTGGGATTGCTCCAAATGAGGACTATGGAATGTCCTGTAGGGCAGGCAGCCATTACAGCTATACACATGGATTTTGGGGAGCTAAAAGGTAAAAAAAAATTGTATAAAAGAAAAGTGAAAGCTATGAAATATGTAACATAAAAGATAAGGAAGGAGCAGACTGACTTGATGGCTTTCATATGGGCCTCCATGCTGGGATCCCTGAAGCCACTTGCATTATTTTGCATCTGTCTGGTGTGTATCCACAGAGACCGAATCAGCAGAACACTTGAAACCACAGACAGTATTAAAGGCATAACTATACCAGTATTAGAGAGCAGAATTAATAAACCCAGACTGTCGTTCCTTGTGTTTCTCCTTGCTGAAGAGTTTGTCATGGATGAAGGTGCAGTGATGTTCTTGTGCACAATGTAGTCATCCCAGGCGAAGGGAATTGCGGCAGTGAAGGAGCAGAGCCATGATGTGAGCAGCATCCAGGGCACCAGCCTGGCAATTCTCAGCTTCAGCCAGATGAAGAAAGACTGTGTAAAACTGGCAACCTTGACACAATAGAAGACACTAAGCCAGGCTCCAAACCAGAGGGTGGAGTAGTTCAGAAACATATAGCCTGTCTTGATAAATACAAAAAAATTTTCATCAAAATAGGAGGGTTCACAAAATATAGTTAGGAATAAATCCAATATAATCCAGCATTGCAATGTAATTCTTGATGAACTCAGCGAGATCATGATCATATCATATGGGGGCCATGATTTGGTCCCAATGCAGCTCAATGAACTGGCAGCCAAGATAATCCCATTTCCTAGAATTCCTGCCATGGATTCAATTATAGCAATTGACAGAAAAAGGAGAGCAAAAGCTGTCATCATTGCAACTCAAGAGTTTGCAATTATTACTCAGCTCTCTCTGAGCTCCTGAAAGCCTTAGATCTGGCAGGTACTGCCAATCTCAAGGAGCTGTTATGGGCAATGCTCCCCTATTTATCTCAGGGCCTATCAGTATCCTAATGTCATTTAATATTTCTGCTGCTTTACATCTTATTGTGGGGGTTGATAGCTGATTTGTCTAAGCATGCAAATGGGGTCAAGATTCAATTTCATAGTTTTCATTTTGATGAAAGGATTTGCATTGGTAGGATTGAGCAGGATGGAGCAGGTGAATTGTGGTGTTTAAAAATGTGGATTTCCACTCCAGTGTCTGGTGAACGTCTTTATATGTGTAGATTTGTATTTTACAGGTGATGCCTTAATGTCTCCCTTTGTTGCACTGTTATCTCTTCAGTGTTTCTGAGGCATATTGACAAGGCCTCCTCTCTTCCTCAGATATTTTCAAATTTGTGCTGCAAGGAGGGTTATTGTGTTTTTCTTTTGTGCGTGGAGATATTAAAGCAGTATAATTTTACAATAGAAAACAGGGATTAGGTAGACTGTGTATAAAATGCATAGTATTGATAATTTTATTAATATGAGAAAAATAAATTAGCAGGTCAGTTCCAGACAGAAAGGTCTTCCAGGAGACTGAACCTATGAGGAGCCTTTTAATATTTTTCTCGGCTTTCCCTCTTAGATCCCCAAATTCATGCAAGTGAATTGGAAACTAGTTGGTTGTATTTTATGGAAAGGAAGGGCTTTGGAGGGAAGGTGTACTTAAAGAGGCAGGAAAACAGCACAAGAACTGGTTTTGAATCTCGTGTGCATGAGGATCGTGGAATAAGGGAAGATAAAGCAAATTGAGAGGGAGCAGCTGTTCAGGGTGTCCCTGCTGAGCAGCCGTGTGCCTCAGAGCTCAGGCAGGACAGGACAGCACACAGGCACTGTGGGTTGAGCACAGCCCACGTGTTTTGCCTGTTGGTGTGCTCAGAGAGCTCTGAGGTTTGTTCCTGGAGGCCGGTGAGGGCAGAGCAGGGAAGGGCAGAGGATGGCCCAGCCCTGCCCACACGGGTGTCTCATGGTGCGGGGCTGGGAGCCAGCAGGGTGACAATGCACGGTGCTGACAGTGGCACGTCAGGGTGCCATTGCCATGGGCTCAACTTCTGCATGTCTGTTTAATGGCATAAAAAATGGTCATGGAAGCCTGTGCTGCCACCTGTGGCACAGCTTCTGTCATGAGGGAAAGGAAGACTCCATCTCAAGTTATCCTTTGACATGGTATTTTTTAATTTGTAAAATAAAGCAATTCTAGCACAGACTCAGATCAGTGACAGGTACATTGCTTCAAACAGATTGACAACATCCAGACCAGACACATTGAATCAGGATGGGCTTAATCAATATAAGGCTCAGGTCACGTATGTTTCAGTGACAATCACTTTAAAAGTAAATGAAATCCCAGTGTAGGTGAAAAGGATTCTGAAGCTCCAGTCCTAATGTACCAAGAATGTAGAGAGACTTTTCCTATTAGCTGTGATCACAGGATTTTGGTGAGTCCTCCAATGCACCATTTCACTGGGAACACAGACACTGGTCACTACTTCCCCTAGAGCAAGGAAGCTCAAAGGCTGTGTCATTTTATACTGAACCTTAGCAGAATTATAGAGACGCTTGTAGAGTCAACAACTTATTTTTCTTCAATTCAGCATTAGACAAAAATTATGAGTAAGATATTCCCACCTTATTGGGAATTCCTCAGCATCGTCATTAGGAGCATGTATTAACCAGAAACAGCATTCAAGCATCCTATTCCCAAATTAAATATGAGCATGCTTGTGTTCAAGCAGGGATCATCTGTTTGACTCATGCATTAGCAACTTTAAGCATTTCAAGAGAGATTACGTTCTGGTCCGAACCTTGGCCTTGTTTTTCTGTCTGCTGTCTCAAAGAAATTGAGATTTTCAAATAAAGAAGAGTAAATAGGAGACAATTTCCACCTTCTTCATAACTCCAGATTAGTGATCTAATCTACCTATTTCAGTTCTTTATAACTTTATAACTCTTATGGTTTAAAATAAGTTCACTTAGAACTCAACTAGAAAGTCCAGGATATATCATGATCTTTTACATGGGTGCAATTCTGACAGAAGTTTGTGAGGTGCCAAATCCTAGCTGGCAGCTCTTGAAATTTGGGATTGCTCCAAATGAGGACTATGGAATGTCCTGTAGGGCAGGCAGCCATTACAGCTATAAACAAGGATTCTGGGGTGCTAAAAGGTAAAAAAAAATTGTATAAAAGAAAACTGAAAGCTATGAAATATATGACATAAAAGATAAGGAAGGAACAGATTGACTTGATGGCTTTCATATGGGCCTCTAAGCTGGGATCCCTGAAGCCACTTGCATTATTTTGCATCCGTCTGGTGTGTATCCACAGAGACCGAATCAGCAGAACACTTGAAACAACAGACAGTGTTAAAGGAATACCCATACCAGCATTAGAGAGCAGAATTAATAAACCCAGACTGTCTTTCCTTGTAGTTCTCCTTGCTGAAGAGTTTGTCATGGATGAAGGAGCAGTGATGTTCTTGTGCACACTGTAGTCATCCCAGGCGAAGGGAATTGCGGCAGTGAAGGAGCAGAGCCATGATGTGAGCAGCATCCAGGGCACCAGCCTGGCAATTCTCAGCTTCAGCCAGATGAAGAAAGACTGTGTAAAACTGGCAACCTTGACACAATAGAAGACACTAAGCCAGGCTCCAAACCAGAGGGTGGAGTAGTTCAAAAATATATAGCCTGTCTTGATAAATCCAAAAGAATTTTCTTCTAAATAGGAGAGTTCACCAAATATAATTAGGAATATATCCAGTATAATCCAGCATTGCAATATAATTCTTGATGAACTCAGTGAGATGACAATCATATCATATGGGGGCCATGTTTTGCTTCCAATGCATCTCAATGAACTGGAAGCCAAGATAATTCCATTTCCCAGAATTCCTGCCAGAGATTCAATTACAGCAATTGACAGAAAAAGGAGAGCAAAAGATGTCATCATTGCAACTCAAGAGTTTGCAATTATTACTCAGCTCCCTCTGGGCTCCTGAAAGCCTTAGATCGGGCAGGTACTGCCAATCTCAAGGAGCTGTTATGGGCAATGCTCCCCTATTTATCTCAGGGCCTATCAGTATCCTAATGTCATTTAATATTTCTGCTGCTTTACGTAATGTTGTGGGGAGTTGATAACTCAGGTGATTTGTCTAAGCATGCAAATGGGGTCAAGATTCAATTTCATAGTTTTCATTTTGCTGAAGAAAAGATTTGCATTGGAAGGATTATGGAGCAGGTGAATTGTGGTGTTTAAAAATGTAGATTTGCAATCCAGTCTTTGGGGGACATCTTTACATGTGTAGATTTGTATTTTATAGGTGATGCCTCAATGTCTCTCTTTGTTGCACTGTTATCTCTTCTGGGTTTTTGAGACATATTGACAAGGCCTCCTCTCTTTCTCAGATATTTTCAAATTTGTGCTGCAAGGAGGGTTATCGTGTTTTTCTTTCAAGCGTGGAGATATTAAAGCAGTATAATTTTACAATAGAACTCAGGGATTTAGTAGACTGTGTATAAAATGCATAGTATTGATAATTTTATTAATGTGAGAATAGTTAGTTAGGTGATCACTTGCAGACAGGAAGGTCTTCCAGAACACTGAACCTATAATGCACTTTCCAATATTTCTGTCGGCTTTCCTCTTAGATGCCCAAATTCATGTCATTGAAATAGCAACTATTTTAACAGTAGTTACTACTTTAACTGCTTAAACAGATCTATTTATATCCAGTACTGTAACTTCGAGCATCCCAGGAGATTCCATCATAGTCAATATAGGCCCTGCTTTTCTGCTGTGTTTGGGAAACTGTGATGTCCAAGGAAAGTACAGCAGATAATAGACAACATACACAATTATTCTTAACAAGACTGACATCTAAATAAAGCAAATTCCCACCTTCCGATTGACTGCAGATCAAGGCTCTAATCTACTGATTCCAGCATCTATTATTTATACCTCTGATGATTTCAATGTAACTAATTTGGATCTAAATTAGAAAGTTCAGGATATATCATGATCTTTTACATGGATGCAGTTCTGACAGAACAGTTTGTGAGGTGCCAAATCCTAGCTGGCAGCTCTTGAAATTTGGGATTGCTCCAAATGAGGACAATGGAATGTCCTGTAGGGCAGGCAGCCATTAAAACTACACAAATCAATTCTCCATTGCTTAAAGGTGAAAAAATGTTAAATAAAATGAGAAGAACACAAAAAAAATATATGATGTAAAGAATAAGGAATGAGCAGACTGACTTGATGGCTTTCATATGGGCCTCCATGCTGGGATCCCTGAAGCCACTTGCATTATTTTGCATCCGTCTGGTGTGTATCCACAGAGACCGAATCAGCAGGACACTTGAAACAACAGACAGTGTTAAAGGAATACCTATACCAGCATTAGAGAGAAGAATGAATAAACCCAGACTGTCTTTCCTTGTAGTTCTCCTTGTGGAAGAGTTTGTCATGGATGAAGGTGTAGTGATGTTCTTGTGCACACTGTAGTCATCCCAGGCGAAGGGAATTGCGGCTGTGAAGGAGCAGAGCCATGATGTGAGCAGCATCCAGGGCACCAGCCTGGCAATTCTCAGCTTCAGCCAGATGAAGAAAGACTGTGTAAAACTGGCAACTTTGACACAATAGAAGACACTAAGCCAGGCTCCAAACCAGAGGGTGGAGTAGCTCAGAAATGAAAAAATTGTCTTGGAAGCTATGTACACATTTTCTGTATAAAAGACGGGCTCATAAAATATAGTGATGAATAAATCAAGTATAATCCATGACTGCAAAATGAATTTAGATGAACTCAGCAATATCATGATCATATCATATGGGGGCCATGATTTGGTCCCAATGCATCTCAATGAACTGGCAGCCAAGATAATTCCATTTCCTAGAATTCCTGCTATGGATTCAATTATAGCAATTGATAGACAAAGGAGAGCAAAAGATGTCACCATTGCAACTCAAGAGTTTGCAATTATTACTCAGCTCCCTCTGGGCTCTGAAAGCCTTAGATCGGGCAGGCACTGCCAATCCTAAGGAGCTGTTATGGGCAATGCTCCCCTATTTATCTCAGGGCCTATCAGTATCCTAATGTCATTTAATATTTCTGCTGTTTTACATCTTGTTTGAGGGGTAGCTCAGCTGATTTGTCTAAGCATGCAAATGGGGTCAAGATTCAATTTCATAGTTTTCATTTTGCTGAAAGGATTTGTACAGGAAGGGTTATGGGGCAGGTGAATTGTGGTGTTTACAAATGTGGATTTCCACTCCAGTGTCTGGTGAAGGTCTTTACATGTGTAGATTTGTATTTTATAGGTGATGCCTTAATGTCTCCCTTTGTTGCACTGTGATCTCTTCAGTGTTTCTGAGGCATATTGACAAGGCCTCCTCTATTTCCATGATATTTTCAAATTTGTGCTGCAAAGAGGATTATCATGTTTTTCTTTTTGGTGTGGAGATATTTAAGCAATATAATTTTCCCATAGAACACAGGGATTTAGTAGACTGTGTATAAAATGCATAGTGTTGATAATTTTATTAATATGAGAATAATAAGTTAGCAGGTCATTTCCAGACAGAAAGGTCTTCCAGGAGACTGACCCCATGAGGAGCCTTTTAATATTTTTCCTGGCTTTCCCTCATAGACCCCCAAATTCATGCAAGTGAATTGGAAAGTAGTTGAGTCTATTTTATGGAAAGGAAGGGCTTTGGAGCGAAGGTGTACTTAAAGAGGCAGGAAAACAGTTCAAGAATTGGTTTTGAATCTTATGTGCATGTGGAATGTGGAATAAGGGAAGATAAAGCAAATTGAGAGGGAGCAGCTGTTCAGGGTGTCCGTGCTGAGCAGCCGTGTGCCTCAGAGCTCAGGCAGGACAGGACAGCACACAGGCACTGTGGGTTGAGCACAGCCCACGTGTTTTGCCTGTTGGTGTGCTCAGAGAGCTCTGAGGTTTGTTCCTGGAGGCCGGTGAGGGCAGAGCAGGGAAGGGCAGAGGATGGCCCAGCCCTGCCCACACGGGTGTCTCATGGTGCGGGGCTGGGAGCCAGCAGGGTGACAATGCACGGTGCTGACAGTGGCACGTCAGGGTGCCATTGCCATGGGCTCAACTTCTGCATGTCTGTTTAATGGCATAAAAAATGGTCATGGAAGCCCGTGCTGTCACCTGTGACACAGCTTCTGTCGTGAGGGAAAGGAAGACTCCATCTCAAGTTATCCTTTGACATGGTATTTTTTAATTTGTAAAATAAAGCAATTCAGGCACAGACTCAGATCAATTACAGGTACATTGCATCACACAGATTGACAACATCCAGACCAGGCACATTGAATCAGGATGGGCTTAATCAATATAAGGTTCAGGTCAAGTATGTTTCTGTGACAATCACTTCAAAAGTAAATGAAATCCCAGTGCAGGTGAAAAGGGTTCTGAAGCTCCAGTCCTAATGTACCAAGAATGTAAAGAAACTTTTCCTATTAGCTGTGATCACAGGATTTTGGTGAGTCCTCCAATTCACCATTTCACTGGGAACACAGACACTGGTCTTGTACTGAACCTTAGCAGAATTATAAAGACGCTTGTAGAGTCAACAACTTATTTTTCTTCAATTCAGCATTAGACAAAAATTATGAGTAAGATATTCCCACCTTATTGGGAATTCCTCAGCATCGTCATTAGGAGCATGTATTAACCAGAAACAGCATTCAAGCATCCTATTCCCAAATTAAATATGAGCATGCTTGTGTTCAAGCAGGGATCATCTATTTGAATCATGCATTAGCAACTTTAAGCATTTCAAGAGAGATTACATTCTGGTCCGAACCTTGGCCTTGTTTTTCTGCTGTCTCAAAGAAATTGAGATTTTCAAATAAAGAAGAGTAAATAGGAGACAATTTCCACCTTCTTCATAACTCCAGATTAGTGATCTAATCTACCTATTTCAGTTTCTTTATAACTTTATAACTCTTATGGTTTAAAATAAGTTCACTTAGAACTCAACTAGAAAGTCCAGGATATATCAAGATCTTTTACATGGATGCAGTTCTGAGAGAACAGTTTGTGTGGTGCCAAATCCTAGCTGGCAGCTCTTGAAATTTGGGATTGCTCCAAATGAGGACTATGGAATGTCCTGTAGGGCAGGCAGCCATTACAGCTATACACATGGATTCTGGGGTGCTAAAAGGTAAAAAAAAAAAGTATAACAGAAGACTGAAAGCTATGAAATATACGACATAAAAGATAAGGAAGGAACAGATTGACTTGATGGCTTTCATATGGGCCTCCAAGCTGGGATCCCTGAAGCCACTTGCATTATTTTGCATCCGTCTGGTGTGTATCCACAGAGACCGAATCAGCAGAACACTTGAAACAACAGACAGAGTTAAAGGAATACCCATACCAGCATTCGAGAGAAGAATGAATAAACCCAGACTGTCCTTCCTTGTGTTTCTCCTTGCTGAAGAGTTTGTCATGGATGAAGGAGCAGTGATGTTCTTGTGCACAATGTAGTCATACCAGGCGAAGGGAACGGTGGCTGTGAAGGAGCAGAGCCATGATGTGAGCAGCATCCAGGGCACCAGCCTGGCAATTCTCAGCTTCAGCCAGATGAAGAAAGACTGTGTAAAACTGGCAACCTTGACACAGTAGAAGACACTAAGCCAGGCTCCAAACCAGAGGGTGGAGTAGTTCAAAAATATATAGCCTGTCTTGATAAATCCAAAAAAATTTTCATCAAAATAGGAGGGTTCACCAAATATAATTATGAATATATCCAGTATAATCCAGCATTGCAATGTAATTCTTGATGAACTCAGCGAGATCATGATCATATCATATGGGGGCCATGATTTGGTCCCAATGCAGCTCAATGAACTGGCAGCCAAGATAATTCCATTTCCTAGAATTCCTGCCAAGGATTCAATTATAGCAATTGACAGAAAAAGGAGAGCAAAAGATGTCATCATTGCAACTCAAGAGTTTGCAATTATTACTCAGCTCCCTCTGGGCTCCTGAAAGCCTTTAGATCTGGCAGGTACTGCCAATCCTAAGGAACTGTTATGGGCAATGCTCCCCTATTTATCTCAGGGCCTATCAGTATCCTAATGTCATTTAAAATTTCTGCTGCTTTACATAATGTTGTGGGGAGTTGATAACTCAGCTGATTTGCCTAAGCATGCAAATTCGGTCAAGATTCAATTTCATAGTTTTCATTTTGATGAAAGGATTTGCATTGGAAGGATTATGGAGCAGGTGAATTGTGGTGTTTAAAAACGTAGATTTGCAATCCAGTCTCTGGGGGACATCTTTACATGTGTAGATTTGTATTTTATAGGTGATGCCTTAATGTCTCCCTTTGTTGCACTGTTATCTCTTCTGGGTTTCTGAGACATATTGACAAGGCCTCCTCTCTTTCTCAGATATTTTCAAATTTGTGCTGCAAGGAGGGTTATCGTGTTTTTCTTTCAAGCGTGGAGATATTAAAGCAGTATAATTTTACAATAGAACACAGGGATTTAGTAGACTGTGTATAAAATGCATAGTATTGATAATTTTATTAATGTGAGAATAGTTAGTTAGGTGGTCACTTGCAGAGAGGAAGGTCTTCCAGAACACTGAACCTATAATGCACTTTCCAATATTTCTGTTGGCTTTCCCTCTTAGATGCCCAAATTCATGTCATTGAAATAGCAACTATTTTAACAGTAGTTACTACTTTAACTGCTTAAACAGATCTATTTATATCCAGTACTGTAACTTCGAGCATCCCAGGAGATTCCATCATAGTCAATCTTGGCCCTGCTTTTCTGCTGTGTTTGGGAAACTGTGATGTCCAAGGAAAGTACAGCAGATAATAGACAATATACACAATTATTCTTAACAGGACTGACATCTAAATAAAGCAAATTCCCACCTTCCGATTGACTGCAGATCAAGGCCCTAATCTACTGATTCCAGCATCTATTATTTATACCTCTGATGATTTCAATGTAACTAATTTGGATCTAAATTAGAAAGTTCAGGATATATCATGATCTTTTACATGGATGCAGTTCTGACAGAACAGTTTGTGAGGTGCCAAATCCTAGCTGGCAGCTCTTGAAATTTGGGATTGCTCCAAATGAGGACTATGGAATGTCCTGTGGGGCAGGCAGCCATTAAAACTACACAAATCAATTCTCCATTGCTTAAAGGTGAAAAAATGTTAAATAAAATGAGAAGAACACAAAAAAAATATATGATGTAAAGAATAAGGAAGGAGCAGACTGACTTGATGGCTTTCATATGGGCCTCCATGCTGGGATCCCTGAAGCCACTTGCATTATTTTGCATCCGTCTGGTGTGTATCCACAGAGACCGAATCAGCAGGACACTTGAAACCACAGACAGTATTAAAGGCATACCTATACCAGCATTAGAGAGAAGAATGAATAAACCCAGACTGTCTTTCCTTATGTTTCTCCTTGTGGAAGAGTTTGTCAAGGATGAAGGTGCAGTGGTGTTCTCGTGCACACTGTAGTCATCCCAGGCGAAGGGAATTGCGGCTGTGAAGGAGCAGAGCCATGATGTGAGCAGCATCCAGGGCACCAGCCTGGCAATTCTCAGCTTCAGCCAGATGAAGAAAGACTGTGTAAAACTGGCAACCTTGACACAATAGAAGACACTAAGCCAGGCTCCAAACCAGAGGGTGGAGTAGCTCAGAAATGAAAAAATTGTCTTGGACGCTATGTACACATTTTCTGTATAAAAGACGGGCTCATAAAATATAGTGATGAATAAATCAAGTATAATCCATGACTGCAAAATGAATTTAGATGAACTCAGCAATATCATGATCATATCATATGGGGGCCATGATTTGGTCCCAATGCAGCTCAATGAACTGGCAGCCAAGATAATTCCATTTCCTAGAATTCCTGCCATGGATTCAATTATAGCAATTGATAGACAAAGGAGAGCAAAAGATGTCATCATTGCAACTCAAGAGTTTGCAATTATTACTCAGCTCCCTCTGGGCTCTGGAAAGCCTTAGATCTGGCAGGCACTGCCAATCCTAAGGAGCTGTTATGGGCAATGCTCCCCTATTTATCTCAGGGCCTATCAGTATCCTAAGGTAATTTAATATTTCTGCTGTTTTACATCTTGTTTGAGGGGTAGCTCAGCTGATTTGTCTAAGCAGGCAAATGGGGTCAAGATTCAATTTCATAGTTTTCATTTTGCTGAAAGGATTTGTACAGGAAGGGTTATGGGGCAGGTAAATTGTGGTGTTTACAAATGTGGATTTCCACTCCAGTGTCTGGTCAAGTTCTTTACATGTGTAGATTTGTATTTTATAGGTGATGCCTTAATGTCTCCCTTTGTTGCACTGTTATCTCTTCAGTGTTTCTGAGGCATATTGACAAGGCCTCCTCTATTTCCATGATATTTTCAAATTTGTGCTGCAAAGAGGATTATCGTGTTTCTCTTTTTTGTGTGGAGATATTTAAGCAATATAATTTTATAATAGAGCCCAAGGATTAGGTAGACTGTGTATAAAATGCATGGTATTGATAATTTTATTAATATGAGAAGTTAGGTCATTTCCAGACAGAAAGGTCTTCCAGGAGACTGACCCCATGAGGACCCTTTTAATATTTTTCCGGGCGTTCCCTCATAGCCCCCCAAATTCATGCAAGTGAATTGGAAACTAGTGTAGTCTATTTTATGGAAAGGAAGGGCTTTGGAGGGAAGGTGTACTTAAAGAGGCAGGGAAACAGCTCAAGAATTGGTTTTGAATCTCGTGTGCATGTGGAATGTGGAATAAGGGAAGATAAAGCAAATTGAGAGGGAGCAGCCTTTCAGGGTGTCCCTGCTGAGCAGCCGTGTGCCTCAGAGCTCAGGCAGGACAGGACAGCACACAGTCACTGTGGGTTGAGCACAGCCCACGTGTTTTGCCTGTTGGTGTGCTCAGAGAGCTCTGAGGTTTGTTCCTGGAGGCCGGTGAGGGCAGAGCAGGGAAGGGCAGAGGATGGCCCAGCCCTGCCCACACGGGTGTCTCATGGTGCAGGGCTGGGAGCCAGCAGGGTGACAATGCACGGTGCTGACAGTGGCACGTCAGGGTGCCATTGCCATGGGCTCAACTTCTGCATGTCTGTTTAATGGCATAAAAAATGGTCATGGAAGCCCGTGCTGCCACCTGTGGCACAGCTTCTGTCATGAGGGAAAGGAAGACTCCATCTCAAGTTATCCTTTGACATGGTATTTTTTAATTTGTAAAATAAAGCAATTCAGGCACAGACTCAGATCAAGTACAGGTACATTGCTTCAAACAGATTGACAACATCCAGACCAGACACATTGAATCAGGATGGGCTTAGTGAACACAAGGCTCAAGTTTGCTTCAGTGTCTGTTGCTTTAAAAGTGACTAAACTCCCCCTGCAGCTGAAAAGGGTCATGAAGCTCCAGTTGTGATGTAATAATAATGCAGTGACAGCGATCACTATTTCAGCAAGAGGAGGAATCTCAAAAGATCATGTGATTCTTTCCTGAGCCATGCTGGAATGTTAGAGACACCTTTAGAATCAGCAAATATTTTACTATAGTTCATCCACAGTCCAAAGGAATGAATGAGGTATTCTGAAAATATGCCGAATTCCTTAGTACCCTCATTAGGAGGTTTTAGTCACCAGACACCACATTCAAACCTTATGTTCACAGAATGTTACCATGCTTCTGCTTAAACAGGTCAATTCTCTTTGTATCAGGTATTTTAATTTCTAGTGTTCCAACAGATTCCATTCTAGTCTGGGTATTGGTGCTGTTTTTCTGTTGTATTTAAGGAACCGTGGTGATTTCCAAGGAAAGTACAGCAGATAATAGACAACATACACAATTATTCTTAACAAGACTGACATCTAAATAAAGCAAATTCCCACCTTCCTATTGACCTTGCATGAAGGACCTAATCTACTGATTCCAGTATCTATTATTTATACCTCTGATGATTTCAATTTAATTGACTTGAATCTAAATGAGAAAGTCCAGGCTAAACCACTGTCTTTTACATGGATGCAGTTCTGACATGACAGTTAGTATGGCGCCAGATCCTGGCTGGCAGCTCTTGAAATTTGGGATTGCTCCAAATTAGAACCATTGTGTGTGCTGTAGGGCAGGCAGCCATTAAAACAACACAGATTGAGTCTCCATTGCCTAAAGGTGAAAAAACTTCATATACGATGATAAGCACAAAAATAAAATATAAGATGTAAAGGAAAAGGAAGGAGAAGACTGACTTGATGGCTTTCATATGGGCCTCCATGCTGGGATCCCTGAAGCCACTTGCATTATTTTGCATCTGTCTGGTGTGTATCCACAAAGACCAAATCAGCAGGACACTTGAAACCACAGACAGTATTAAAGGCATACCTATACCAGCATTAGAGAGAAGAATGAATAAATACAAACTCTCATTCCTTGTGGTTTTCCTTGCTGAAGAGTTTGTCAAGGATGAAGGTGCAGTGATGTTCTTGTGCACACTGTAGTCATCCCAGGGGAAGGGAATTGCGGCAGTGAAGGAGCAAAGCCATGATGTGAGCAGCATCCAGGGCACCAGCCTGGCAATTCTCAGCTTCAGCCAGATGAAGAAAGACTGTGTAAAACTGGCAACCTTGACACAATAGAAGACACTAAGCCAGGCTCCAAACCAGAGGGTGGAGTAGCTCAGAAATGTAAACATTGTCCTGGCAGCTGTTAGCAGGTTTTCTTTATAAAAGAAGGGCTCATATAATATATTCATTAAGTAATCCACAGTATTCCATGTCTGCAAAATGAATTTAGATGAACTCAGTGAGATGACAATCATATCATATGGGGGCCATGATTTGGTCCCAATGCAGCTCAATGAACTGGCAGCCAAGATAATTCCATTTCCTAGAATTCCTGCCATGGATTCAATTATAGCAATTGATAGACAAAGGAGAGCAAAAGATGTCATCATTGCAGCTCAAGAGTTTGCAATTATTACTCAGCTCCCTCTGGGCTCTGAAAGTCTTAGATCGGGCAGGCACTGTCAATCCTAAGGAGCTGTTATGGGCAATGCTCCCCTATTTATCTCAGGGCCTATCAGTATCCTAATGTCATTTAATATTTCTGCTGCTTTACATCTTGTTGTGGGGGTTGATGTCTCAGCTGATTTGTCTAAGCATGCAAATGGGGTCAAGATTCTATTACAAAGTTTTCATTTTGATGAAAGGATTTGCATTGGAAGGGTTACGGGGCAGGTGAATTGTGGTGTTTACAAATGTGGATTTGCACTCCAGTGTCTTGTGAATGTCTTTATATGTCCAGATTTTCTTTTCTATCGAATGCCTTAATGTCTCCCTTTGTTGCACTATCTCTCCAGGGCTTATGAGATCTACTTGTCATGGCCTCTTCTAATAGTGGGGTAGCTCTTTTCTTTATCAGATATTTTCCAGTTACTGCTGCAAAGAGGATTACCATGTTTTTCTTTTGTCTCTGGAAAGTTTTAAGCATTATAATTATCCTTGCATGTAGAAGAATGGCTAAAGGACAGAGGTCACACACACATTCTCTTATTAGTTGACCAAAGACTGAGAAAGTACCAAACCCAGCTAATCTGAGTTTCTGCAGCTGCAACAACATTGTGTCCTTGAGCACAGCAGTAGTACAATAACAGTAATGAGGGTGAGACGTGAGAAGCAGAAATGTAAGTTCTCAAGAATGAGGAAGAGCTGACATTGTAGTATAACCAATAGATTGTTTAACTTGCAGAATATGCATGAGCTTATTACTTGTTGTGTATAAAAGTCTGGTGCTTATCAATAAAGTTGGAGCTTGCTGATTCTTACATTAAGAGTCCCAAGACTTCCCTCACCGCGACACTTGCATGCTTCCTCTGAGTGTCGTAATGGAAAACAATAAATTTCTATGGGAAAATCAGAACAGAGAAAAGGAAAATTATTTTACAGATTACCTCACTGGTCCATTTTTCACCAGCCTACAGAATGGATGTGGAATTTGACTTACGAATTTAAGATCTGGCAATATACAACATTACATACAGGGGCAATGGCACAAGTGTTAATTGAAGCACAATTTTGCTCCCATATGGAATATTCATGTTTTTGAAATTCTGTTACATATGCTAAAAGAAGTGAATTCAAACACTTTCCACATCCAAGGAGACACAGGTCTTCTAAGCAAGTGGAGAATCTTGGACTCCTTAAAAAGCTTTGGAACTCATGTTTCATCTGTAGCCCAGAATACAGAAGGAAGCACACCAAGGCTCTTCAGAAAGGCAGTGGCTGTCAGTAGCACAGTAAGAAGCTGTGGGGAGTGATCAAATGAGAAGTTTTGAGATGTTTTCAAGGTGATTTCTTTGAGTAGTTTGAAATTTCCTAGTGCTTAGTGTAATCTATGAGGGCCGAGGAGAGTGTTTGAGCCTTTTTGATCATGCACTCATAGGAGTAAAACTTTATGAGTATTCACCTCAGATTTATGTACATTTGTTTTTATATTTTATATGTGTAGTGCTGTATTTATTTTATTCATATAAGGTACAGATACTTATTACTTGAAAATTTACACCAAGAAAAAGAATTAAATATTTCAAGACAACATAGAAAATATTTTAAAAACTATTTCACTTTAGTATTGGTACAACCTCTTTTCCTCTTTTCATTAATAATATGATTAATAATTATTTTTAGTGAGATTAACATGATTGCGTATGCTTAATTTTTATTTTTTTATCTGGGCTTATCACTTTGACACAGTGATTCAGAGACCTCAATCTATGTTCAGTTTTGTTTAATATACGCTCTGAATGGCTTTCCCACAATCACATCTGCAAAGTTCTTTGTTGAAATTCAGTTGAAATTGCCAATTTCCCTCTTGTCAAAACTTGCAAACTACTCACCTATTCTTCTGGTTTGATATGTTTACCAAATGGCTTCAAAACTCATGAAAACTCTTCCTTTGTAGGTTTTTAAACAGTTTAGAACATTCTGCTTCCAAATGTTGCAAGTGTACCAGTATGAGAGCTTTTTAAAGTTGTCACACTTATACAATTTTTGGCACAAAAACTTTTGAAAAAGAGTTCCTTTCTCATCAAGTTTTAGAATTTCACTTTCACCATGAAGAAATAAAAAAGTGTGTTTGGTTTTTTGACAGGAAAAGTTCTGTAGCATGCTATTGACAGGCACTTCCAATAGAAAAGGGTCAGCAAGTATGTATCACTTCCCTTTTAATAAAAGAAAGCAGTGTAGGTGCTGTTTAAATTCAGCTCATTACATTCAGCTCTTTTCAGCTCACTCATTGAATCACAGGATGCTTTGGGTGCAAAGGGTCCTCAAAGACCACCCAGTTCCAACCCCCTGCCATGGGCAGGGACACCTTCCCGGAGCCCAGGAAACTCAGAGACCCATTCAGCCTTGAGCCTGAGCCTCTTGCCACAAGGCAGCAGCAAATGTCTGTGTGATATCAGTGGGGTTTACGGGCAAGATTTTGGCAGTGGGGAGGCTGCAGGGGTGGTTTGTGTGAGCAGAGACCAGGACGTGCCCCAGTGTCCCACAGAACCAGTCCCAGGTACCCCCAAAAGGGACCCACCACTGAGCAAGGCCCTGCCCACCGGGGATGGCGGCGACATCTGTGTGACAACTCATGTAAGGAGGGGTAAAGTGCGCTGCAGCTGTGAGAGAGGACAGAGAGAGACTGTGTGAGAGAAACAGCCCTGCAGAGAGCCAGGCCGGGGAAGAAGGAAGGGGACAAGGTGCTCCAGGCCCCGGAGCAGACGTTGCCGTGCTTTCCAGGAGAGGACCATGCTGAGGCAGCCTGGGACCCTGCAGGCCCTTGCCGACCCCTCAGCAGATATCCGCACCGCGGCCTGGCAGAGCCGCCCTGGCCGCAGGTGGCTGTGCCCTGAGGGAAGCTGAATCCTGCGGAGATCCCACCATGGAGAAGTCTCATGGCAGGAGCTGCAGCCTGTGGGGATCCCGCGCTGAAGCACTTTGGTGCTTTGTTCCTGGAAGATTGCACCTTGTGGAGAGGATCCCTCCTGCAGTTCCCATTCCCTGATCCCCGGCCCCGCTCAGGGAGGGAGGAGATGGAAGAGTGAAGAGGCAGGGATGTGGGGAAAAGGTTTCTGGTTTTGTTCTTTCTTTCTCACTCCCCTAGACCCTTCTTGATTGGGAATCTCTTATTGATTGGAAATAAATTCAGTTATTTTGCCCATGTTGAAGGAATCCCCACAAGGCCAGGCCAATGCATGAGGGCACTGTCAGGCCTGCAGTCCACCTCTAATGTGGGCATGGACAGCAGATAAACTCTGTGAGAACATTTAGGGACAGCCACAAGTCCAGGGATTGCCAGCCATATCCAGAGTGATCAGACATGCCCTGGATCGAGCCACTAAGTGCAATCTGCAGGCCAGGATCAGTATCCAAGTGAGCCAAGCAGGTGGAAAGGCCCAGGCAAAGCTGCAGCACAGCTCAAGGAGAGACCAAGGAGCAGCTCCTGAATGTAGAGGGGTCCAAGCCCCACCGAGGCTTTGCTCAGCAATGTGCTAAAAGGCCAGTCAGGTGGGCTGTGGAAGCTGGCTCTGAAACAAGGCAGCCAGACCCCCAAAAGCAAGGCCTTACTTTCACCAGAAAGTCCATTCATACATAGCTTTTTGTCTTCCCCAGTCCCCACATACACAGAAAAGCAGCACAGCCTGGCACACAGGTTTTGCTTTTTTAAAAATCCTGCTGTGATGGGCACTGAAAATTGACTCCATCGCATGTTGTCCTGAATTTCCATGATGAAAATTCCAGGTGTGCTAATAGGAATGTAAATCAGAGAAGGATCCTGTAGTGATCTCTCATGTAGATATTTGCATTTCTTGCCTTGAGCTAAGGACTCTAATCAGATGTCAGTCATTTTTGTCTAAAGCACAGTCTTTTCTTGGAAAAGATTGTGCTTTAGAAAAAAAAAGTGGGGATTGCTTTTTTTCTTTCTTCCTCTGAATTACTCACTGGTGGCATTTTTCATCATTAATTTCCAGAAATCCGGAAAGGTGTTTTTAATAGGAAATATTGTGTTGGCCTCATTGATTTTATTACATGTGAGCATCTTAGAAATTCTTGTGAGGTTTACCTGGATTTTCAATGCAAAGAGCCACAGGACAAGATGATTTGCAGGATGTCCAGCTGGCAAAGTTAGGGCAGGATGAGCATTGAATTTTGTTTGTTTCATGATTTGATTCACCATACCAAACTTGAATTGAGCTGCCATTGCACTTGAGTGACATTGTGTGGAACCAGTGTGTGGAACCAGTTCAGATGTTTTGGAAGGGTCTGATTCCATGACTTTCAAACCTTCTTCAGCTTACAAACTGGCAGGTTTAAGCTGGGGGGAATAAATCACCTTTAGATTACAAAAAAAAGGGAAAAAGGAGAAAATGCCTACTCTCAAGCAAGATGCATGTTTTCAGAGGATCCTAATCCCAAGAATTGCCATTTTCCTACTAATACAGAGGTTCCTACTTTGCTTCGCAGAACAAATCCTTGTCAAACTTATAATTTATCCAATAGAACACAGCGATTTAGTAAGTGGTGTATATAATGCATGTTGAAGATATTTTTATTCATATGGCCATAATTGGTTAGCAGGTGACTTGCAGACAGAAAGGTCTTCCAGGGAGGAGCCTTCCAATATTTTTCTTGACTTTCCCCCTTAGATCCCCAAATTCATGCGAATGAATTGGAAACTACTTGATTGTATTTTATGGAAAGGAAGGGCTTTGGAGGGAAGATGTAGTTAAAGAGGCAGGAAAACAGCACAAGAATTGGTTTTGAATCTCGTGTGCACGTGGAATGTGGAATATAAAGCAGGGAAGGGAAGATAAAGCAAATTGAGAGGGAGCAGCTGTTCAGAGTGTCCCTGCTGAGCAGCCGTGTGCCTCAGAGCTCAGGCAGGACAGGACAGCACACAGGCACTGTGGGTTGAGCACAGCCCACGTGTTTTGCCTGTTGGTGTGCTCAGAGGGCTCTGAGGTTTGTTCCTGGAGGCCGGTGAGGGCAGAGCAGGGAAGGGCAGAGGATGGCCCAGCCCTGCCCACACGGGTGTCTCATGGTGCAGGGCTGGGAGCCCGCAGGGTGACAATGCACGGTGCTGACAGTGGCACGTCAGGGTGCCATTGCCATGGGCTCAACTTCTGCATGTCTGTTTAATGGCATAAAAAATGGTCATGGAAGCCCGTGCTGCCACCTGTGGCACAGCTTCTGTCATGAGGGAAAGGAAGACTCCATCTCAAGTTATCTTTTGACATGGTATTTTTTAATTTGTAAAATAAAGCAATTCAGGCACAGACTCAGATCAGTGACAGGTACATTGCATCACACAGATTGACAACATCCAGACCAGACACATTGAATCAGGACGGGCTTAGTGAACACAAGGCTCAAGTATATTTCTTTGACAGTCACCTTAAAAGTGACTAAACTCTCCCTGCAGCTGAAAAGGGTCATGAAGCTCCAGTTCTGATGTAACAATAATGCAGTGACAGAGATCACTATTTCAGCAAGAGGAGGAATCTCAAAAGGCCACGTCATTCTTTCCTGAGCTATGCTGGAATGTTATAGACACCTTTAGAATCAGAAAATATTTTACTACAGTTCAACATGGGTCAAAAATAATGAATGAAATATTCTGAAAATATAAGGGAATTCCTTAGAACCCTCATTAGGGAGTTTAAGTAACTAGAAACAGCATTCAAGCCTTATGTTCACAGAATGTGACCATGCCTGTGCTTAAACAGGTCTATTCTGTTTGCATCCAGTACTGTAATTTCTAGCATTCCAAGAGATTCCATTCTAGTCTGGGACTTGGCCCTGTTTTTTTTCTCTGTTAGGGAAGCCGTGGTGACTTCCCAGGTAAGTACAGCAAATAGTAGATTATTTATACAAGTTTTCATAACAAGACTACTGACCAACTAAAGCAAGATTTCACTCCTTCATGATTCCACATCAAGGCCCTAACCTACTGATTCCAGTATCTGTTGTTTATACCTCTGATTACTTTATCTTGGTTCATCAGAATCTAAATTAGAAAGTCCAGGCTAAGACACTGTCTTTTACACAGATGCAGTTCTAACCTGACAGTTAATGTGGTGCAAAATTCTAGCTGGCAGCTCTTGAAATTTTGGATTGCTCCAAATTAAGATCATTGTGTGTCCTGTAGGACAGGCAGCAAATACAGCTACTAAGATAGATTCCTCATTGCTTAAAGGCAAAAAATCACTGTATTGGAGTAGATGCAAACAAATAAAATATATGATGTAAAGGATAAGGAAGGAGCAGACTGACTTGATGGCTTTCATATGGGCCTCTAAGCTGGGATCCCTGAAGCCACTTGCATTATTTTGCATCCGTCTGGTGTGTATCCACAGAGACCGAATCAGCAGAACACTTGAAACAACAGACAGTATTAAAGGCATAATTATACTAGCATTAGAGAGCAGAATTAATAAACCCAGACTGTCCTTCCTTGTAGTTCTCCTTGTGTAAGAGTTTGTCATGGATGAAGGTGCAGTGATGTTCTTGTGCACAATGTAGTCATCCCAGGCGAAGGGAACTGTGGCTGTGAAGGAGCAGAGCCATGATGTGAGCAGCATCCAGGGCACCAGCCTGGCAATTCTCAGCTTCAGCCAGATGAAGAAAGACTGTGTAAAACTGGCAACCTTGACACAATAGAAGACACTTAGCCAGGCTCCAAACCAGAGGGTGGAGTAGTTCAGAAACATATAGCCTGTCTTGAAAACAACAAATATATCTTCTTCATAATAGGAGTGTTCATGCAATATATTAATTAATAAATCCAGTATAATCCAGAAGTGGAAAATGAATCTCGATGAACTCAGCGCGAACACAATGATATCATATGGGGGCCATGATTTGCTCCTAATGCAGCTCAATGAACTGGCAGCCAAGATAATTCCACTTCCCAGAATTCCTGCCATGGATTCAATTATAGCAATTGATATACCAATGACTGCAAAAGATGTCATCATTGCAGCTCAAGAGTTTGCAATTATTACTCAGCTCTCTCTGGGCTCCTGAAAGCCTTAGATCTGGCAGGTACTGCCAATCCTTAGGAGCTGTTATGGGCAATGGTCCCCTATTTATCTCAGGGCCTATCAGTATCCTAATGTCATTTAATATTTCTGCTGTTTTACATCTTGTTGTGGGGGTTGATGTCTCAGCTGATTTGTCTAAGCATGCAAATGGGGTAAGATTCAATAACATAGTTTTCATTTTGCTGAAAGGATTTGTACAGGAAGGGTTATGGGGCAGGTGAATTGTGGTGTTTACAAATGTGGGTTTCCACTCCAGTGTCTGGTGAAGGTCTTTACATGTGTAGATTTGTATTTTATAGGTGATGCCTCAATGTCTCCCTTTGTTGCACTGTTATCTCTTCAGGATTTCTGAGACATACTTGACATGGCCTCTTATCTTTCTCAGGTATTTTCAAATTTGTGCTGCAAGAAGGGTTATCGTGTTTTTCTTTTTTGCATGGAGATATTTAAGCAATATAATTTTCCCATAGAACGCAGGGATTTAGTAGACTGTGTATAAAAAGACAGAAAGGTCTTCCAGAAGAATGAACCTATGAGGAGCCTTTTAATACTTTTCTTGACTTTCCCCCTTAGATCCCCAAATTCATGTGAATGAATTGGAAACTAGTTGGTTTTATTTTATGTAAAGGAAGGGCTTTGGAGGGAAGGTGTACTTAAAGAGGCAGGAAAACAGCACAAGAACTGGTTTTGAATCTCGTGTGCATGTGGAATGTGGAATAAGGGAAGATAAAGCAAATTGTGTGGGAGCAGCTGTTCAGGGTGTCCCTGCTGAGCAGCCGTGTGCCTCAGAGCTCAGGCAGGACAGGACAGCACACAGGCACTGTGGGTTGAGCACAGCCCACGTGTTTTGCCTGTTGGTGTGCTCAGAGGGCTCTGAGGTTTGTTCCTGGAGGCCGGTGAGGGCAGAGCAGGGAAGGGCAGAGGATGGCCCAGCCCTGCCCACACGGGTGTCTCATGGTGCGGGGCTGGGAGCCAGCAGGGTGACAATGCACGGTGCTGACAGTGGCACGTCAGGGTGCCATTGCCATGGGCTCAACTTCTGCATGTCTGTTTAATGGCATAAAAAATGGTCATGGAAGCCCGTGCTGCCACCTGTGGCACAGCTTCTGTCATGAGGGAAAGGAAGACTCCATCTCAAGTTATCCTTTGACATAGTATTTTTTAATTTGTAAAATAAAGCAATTCAGGCACAGACTCAGATCAGTGACAGGTACATTGCTTCAAACAGATTGACAACATCCAGACCAGGCACATTGAATCAGGATGGGCTTAATCAATATAAGGCTCAGGTCACATATGTTTCAGTGACAATCACTTTAAAAGTGACTAAACTCTCCCTGCAGCTGAAAAGGCTCATGAAGCTCCAGTTCTGATGTAAAAATAATTCAGTGACAACAATCATTACTTCAGCAAGAGCAGAAGAAGATCAAAAGGCTGTGTTTTTCTTTATTGAATCATACTGGAATCTGAGTCTTGTTGCCTTTTTGTTGCAAGGCAAGGCGACCTGGTTCTATGGAGCAGCATGGTGGCCCAAACCTGCTCAGGACCATCCGGACCAGTGACACGCGTGACATCAATGTGATGGACGGTCAAAGGCGTTTATTGTCTCATATCATGGGGTTATATAGGTTTGGGGGTCTGCACTACGTCACCTAGGGGTCTTGCATTACCTTCTATGGTTAGTAAGGAGTGGAAGTTTACTGGGGTTAGTGGAAAGTTACTGGAACTGGGAGGTCGCATTCTTTTGGCTTATCTCTTATCTTAGGGGGCTGGGGGGAAAAGGAATTCCTAGCTTTCCGTGACATCCCGTGATCTTCCGTATGCCTTGTCCTGGCTACTACAGAGTCTTGGCCTTGTTTTTCTCTGGCTCCAGACAAACCATGGCATATTCCAAGGAAAGTGTAGCAAATAGAAGACAGCTTATGCGATTTTTCAAAACAAGACTTACCTCCCAGTAAAGCAAATTTTCACTCTTCTTCATGATTCCAGATCAAGGCCCTAATCTATTAATTCCAGTGCCTATTATATTTCTGACAATTTCATTTTAATAATTTGGAGATAAACTCAAAAGTTCAGGATATATCATGATCTTTTACCTGGATATAGTTCTGACGGGACAGTTAGTGTGGTGCCAAATCCTAGCTGGCAGCTCTCGAAACTTTGGATTGCTCCAGATTAGAACCATTGTGTGTCCTATAGGACAGGCAGCCATTATAAATGCACACATGGATACCTCATCACTTAAAGGTGAAAAAACTCTTGAGTAGAGGAGAAGCAAACAAATAGAATTTGTAATGTAGAAGATAAAGAAGGAGCAGACTGACTTGATGGCTTTCATATGGGCCTCCAAGCTGGGATCCCTGAAGCCACTTGCATTATTTTGCATCTGTCTGGTGTGTATCCACAGAGACCAAATCAGCAGAACATTTGAAACAACAGACAGTATTAAAGGCAAAGCTGTACTTGCATTCCAGAGATAAATCAATAAAGTCAAACTCTCATTCCTTGCGGTTCTCCTTGTGTAAGAGTTTGTCAAGGATGAAGGTGCAGTGATGTTCTCATGCACATTGTAGACATCCCAGGCGAAGGGAATTGTGGCTGTGAAGGAGCAGAGCCATGATGTGAGCAGCATCCAGGGCACCAGCCTGGCAATTCTCAGCTTCAGCCAGATGAAGAAAGACTGTGTAAAAATGGCAACCTTGACACAATAGAAGACACTAAGCCAGGCTCCAAACCAGTGGGTTGAGTAGCTCAGAAACGTAAACATTGTCTTGGTAACTGTTAGCAGGTTTTCTGTATAAAAGAAGGGCTCATAAAATATACCCATTAAGTAATCCACTGTAGTCCATGACTGCAAAATTAATCTAGATGAACTCAGTGAGATGACAATCATATCATATGGGGGCCATGATTTGGTCCCAATGCATCTCAATGAACTGGCAGCCAAGATAATTCCATTTCCTAGAATTCCTGCCATGGATTCAATTATAGCAATTGATAGACAAAGGAGAGCAAAAGATGTCACCATTGCAACTCAAGAGCTTGTAATTATTACTCAGCTCTCTCTGGGCTCCTGAAAGCCTTAGATCTGGCAGGCACTGCCAATCCTAAGGAGCTGTTATGGGCAATGCTCCCCTATTTATCTCAGGGCCTATCAGTATCCTAATATCATTTAATATTTCTGCTGCTTTACATCTTGTTGTGGGGGTTGATGTCTCAGCTGATTTGTCTAAGCAGGCAAATGGGGTCAAGATTCAATTACAAATTTTTCATTTTTGTGGAAGAATTTTCATTGTAAAGCTATGGAGCAGCTCGGCTGGGGTTTTTAGAACTGTGGGTTTGCAATCCAGTATCTGATGTCCTGCTTTACATGCCTGGATTTGGTTTTTTTAGAATATCTTTTGCCTTAATCTCTCCCTGTCTTGCATTGTCATGTCTTCTTCATTTATGAGAGTAATCTCTGTGGCCTCTTCTAATACTGAACCGGTCTTTATTCAAATATCTGCTAATAGGCTTGGTGGACATGTGACAGCCAGTCAAGGTCAACCCGTTACAAGTATAAAGGATTTTCATCGTCTCTCCCTTGTCACTGCACAGTATTGTAAAGGTTCTAATATTTCAAGTTCTTGTTTTTATGAAATGAACCATACTGATGACATCCTGTAGCACCTTTTGCAGATTTGGCTCCAGTTTCTTTGCTGTAATAACTCATCTATGAACATTGCAGTGAACGAATTCCAGGTGTAGTGGTGACTACGTGACCTTACCACCCAATCCTTCTCTTATGCCAGTCAAAGCAGCTGTTCCACTGGTCTTTACACTTGCACTGCTTTTTTAGAAAACATTTTAATTAAACAAATAATTTACTGTGGAGAATACAGCTTCTGTGGTAAATCTTCCCTTCAGTGCCTTACAGAAGGTAGCTTTTCATTTATTTCACTACTGAAACAGCATTTGTCATATACCTTAATCTGAGGCATTTTAGAAACATTTGTACTTTCACCCATCCACTCAGGAATCCTCTTCCACTATGTAATTTGTGCTGATACTTGTCTCTTCAAACCTTCAGCAGTATTTTCTGTGTGTCTTCTAACAGTGACAACAGAATCCATTTTAGTTTGCTGCTGCATTGCTTTCTGTGTATTATCCCAGCCATTTTTGCTTTTTATAGAAGGAAGAAAAAGTGTTTCTCTGGTGTTATGTGACATTTTTCTTTTGCTGTGAAGCAAGAAACCTCAAAGGAGCATTCTCTACACATTTGTCATTAAGTTTGGTGAAATTTTGTAAAGTACTGAATTGAATGTCATGTGGCTTGAAACATGGCAGAAATGTAGGGCTTTGTCTTTGTGCTCTGGATGCTTAGATTTTAAATATCTTGCTAATTCTGATGGCTTCATAGTGACATTAGCTGAATTGTCAAAGCATTCTCAAAGTAAAACTTTCAAGTACTTCCTGCCCATGTGATCTGCACGGCCAATTGTGTGCTTGAATAGTCTGACTGTATGTACTTGTGTGTGTTTCTGTAGACCACAGGATGATACCATCATAGAATGGTTTGGATTGGAAGGGACCTTACAGATCATCTAGTTCCAACCTCCACCACAGGCAGGGTTACCTGCCCAAGGACTATTTGCTCAGCCTCACTCCCTAGCTTGACTTCAAGAAAACAGAGCTGTAGCATCCACACATCATCAGGATAATGGATTCATCCACTTGTAGCAATGCAGCCCATACATGACAGAATCTAATTAAGTAGAATAGCAAGTATAGATATAAACAAATATCATAAATACTGTCTCTGCTGGAGATGTTTCAATAAAAAAGGTTAGACATTTACTGAAATGATGTAACATTGGAACAATGTCTGTAGTTAATAACATACTACAGTACCCTCCTAATGTTGTGCAAGCAGAGAATTTGATACAGTTTGCAGTCAGTAAACTGCTTACAGAAATAATTCTAAATTTAGGGTTATTACTAAATTGCAATTCATCTCATATGCAACAAACTACACAACTTGCAGTTGTTTCATGCAGCTTCATATTATCCTGGTAACCCACACCAGGGAATGACCTTGTTTCCATGGCTAAGAGCCCCAGAGTGACTCATGTGCCTCTACTCACTGCAGACCTCAAAAGCAAGCCAAACATACCCTATCTGGCAGTGGGCTGACAATCTGAGTGACACTGCTGCCATTCCAGCTGCTGGATTTGATTATGTTGCTGTATTCTCAATTATGCTCATGCTCAGTAGTTATCTAGAAAGTACTGGAGCAGTCTTTTCTTCTCGAGTAAGGGTCAAAGGAAGCTGCTGATGGGTAGATAATTCCTTCACCCTGTGAAAAATGACCGTCCAGTTCCTGGGATCACATTGTGCTGTGCACTTTGGTGGCACACCTGGAAGTGACCGATTTTGACCTGAAAAGGGTCAGTTTAAGGTTCTGTGTGGTGATCTCATGCCTGTCACTGTCGCCATATCAAAATCTTCATACCTGAGAAGAAGGTGCTCCATTGCATTTTGCGGCCTTACTCCCTCGATACTGATTGTCAGGCACTCAGTCCGAGTCCATGGCACAGATGGAGACAAAGGTCTCTCAGGCCATCTTCCAGAATGCCTACCCATGAGTCAAAATCAACATCAGGTGGGTGCTAGCTGAACCTGAACACCCCATCCTCATGGAGCCAACTAACAAAGTACATGTATATCCCCATACACAGTTTATAGAAAGGCTACTATATTAGCCTGGCAGTCAACTATTTCAAAAGCTGCTCAACACCATGTAGGCCCACAAGGGAGAATTATGGTTGAAGCACAGATTACAATGGTCTTGTCAAGGAGCAGCAGGAGGAGCTGTTCCATAAGGAAACGAAATGCAAAAAGGCAGCATCACCACAAGGCAGGCAAGGACAGGACTGTCAAGCATGCAGTCTCACCTCCTATAGGCAAGGATGGCAGAGAAGCTCTGCGATGGGTCAGCCAGGAGTCTAGTCATACCAAATGTGTCCATAGTGATACAACATGTCCAAGATTAAGCCAGTAATTCCAGTTTGTAGACCTGGATCAGTATCCAGGTCAGCTAGGCAGGTGGAAAGACTCAGGCAAAGCTGCAGCACAGTTCAGTGAGAGAGCAAGGGTGAGCACCCAGCTTAGAAGCAGCTCCCAAAATGAGAGGGGGCTGAGCCCTGCTGAGGCATCTCCCAGCAATGTGTTTTAAGGGAAGCCAGCTGTGCTGTGGAAGTTAGCTCTGAAACTCAGCAGCCAAAACCCCAAAAGAAGTGTGAAGCCCATAACTGTATTCATTAGAGCAGTACCTGGGAACTTCATCAATGAGTCCATCCCAGTCCCGCCTTTTTATCGTCTGGTGGTAAAATTAATTATATCAGCAGTATTCAACTCAAGTAGATTCCAAGGGCTTGACAAAGAAATCAGGCTTAACTACCACAGTAGATGGGTGACTAAGTACATAAAATAGTTCAGTAAATGTCTAGAGAATGAATATACAGTGTACAGCACTCTAATCTGGTTTACCAGGAGCACAGCCAGTAGATTAAGGAAAGTGAGTCTCTTCCTCAACACTTTTTTAAGGTGGTATCTGGAATATTGCATCCAGTATTTGGGGGGAATTTTATTTTTCTGGTGACTGCACACTACTAAATTTACACACACTAGGCTTATGCTGACCACAAAATTCTGGAAGACAGATTCAGAATTCAAAATCATTTTGGCAAGCTGGAGATGCAGTCTGATAAAAGAGGGACAAATGCCTGCAGAGATGAATAAACACATGCATATATAAATTTGTGAAGAAAGCAGTAACAAAAATAGATGCCACGATGGAAGATGCAACCAAAATTTTTTTGTTTGTTGCGCCAATTAAGGCATTGTACTCTTGTATGTAGCTCTAATAAAGTTGTATTGCAGAACAATAAAAATGGGAAACAACAGCCTTTTTTAGTTTAGAAATAAGAAATCTGCAAAAGGTCTAACAAACATGAAAAAATAACTCTGAAGATACAGGAATAAACTTTTCTTAAAATGCATTGTGGAGAGTGCAAGGAGTGGCTGGTTTCATAATTACAAAGCCAGATCCTTTTTACAATTAGTCTTAAAACTAAGAGAAAAAAAATCATGCATATTTTCATTGCAAACTTTTTAAGAGTTTGACCAAGAAGCTTCTGGAGCCACAGGGGAAACTGATTCTGCCGTGGAGAAGTGAATGTAAGCAAAGCTTATTCATCTAACTACATAGAAATCAACTAAAAATACATTTGTTTACTTTTCATCAGTCTGGGAGAAAATCTCGCCCAACTAATTTGGCTGTTCAGTGAACCAAAGTGTTTGGTATTTAATAATATCTCAGTGACACAGGAAATTATTTAGTTCTATTCAAAATATGCCACGTTGCTGGCCAAATGCAAACAACTCCACATTACAGATGCACTGGCAAGTTACCTGATGGCTAAAAACCACATATTACAACAGAATCAAAGATACAAATGGAACTTGAAATCTCCAGAATTATAAGTTAAAGCCTTAACTTCTGAAACACACTGCAATAACTGGAGATTCTGAGGAGGATGAAAAGGCTAAGAAGAGGAGACATAAAATGAAATTGTGGTGGAAATACAGAAGAAAGAAATTTAGGATTCTGTTCAGAAGAGATAGGGTAATTTTATTTTTTTTTTAATTTCACAAGCATTACTTTGTGATATTGCAAAGTATATGAAGAGTTTTAGTATCTAATTTGGATCTAATCCACACATGAGGACAGCAGATTTAGGGGCTGAACCAAAGAGAATTTTTGTGACTGATGACACTTCACTGTCTGGTCCACAGATGTAACTAATGGTAGATATTTTGGATGTACTTCTAACAAAAATATACTTAAAAACAATGTCTTGCTGATACCTTCTAAAGTATTGGAAATGGCCATGAAGTTCATATAGTTTTGAATTTAGCTGTAAATGCTATGCTTCCATATAGTTTCTTGTTGCAGCATTACAATTAAATTACATATTGGGAGACATTAATCTGAGTTATGGTCAAGTGTCCATTGCATTGTAACATTCATGATTCAAGTGATATTGCAGCAGAAGAGCATTATCTACTAGTGAAATCTAAATAATTCTTCTTGATAGACCCATAAGCTCTGAAATTCAAGGCCATTTTCACCTCACACTCTGGGACACATAATTTAGGTTATAAGACTTTGTTCTATTTTGCTGTCACCAAGGATAGCAATTAACCTGAGTTTTCCATAAGTAGGTACAACTCCACATCTCACACAAGGTTGTCTTTCATCTGAATTATATCTGTAGGGCTAATACAATAAGGCACAGGACATAGCTTTTATGTTATGAAATTCACAGCTTTTGATTATGTTGCATATAAAAAAGCATTTTTGTTATGGTCATTTTTCAGATTCTGAATGGAGTTTTACAGGAAATATCCCTTGAAATCAGGAGTTTTACAGGAAATATCCCTTGAAATCAGCCTGTAAGCAATTGTAAAAAACAGAGAAGATAGCAAGCACTTTAAAGAGCCATGGAAAATGGTTTTCTAGGATGTATTTTGGAAGGTGGTGCACTGTGAAGAAGCAAGAACAGAGTTGATACACACTCAATGGTAAGAGAAGCCCTCTGGCACTCTGCTGGACTCAGATATTTCATTTGCCTTAGCATGCCTCCTCAGTACAAGGCTGTGTGGCTGCTTATTCAGGGATTAGGCTTTTATTCTTTTTTGCTCTCCTTGATGTTAAATAAATGCTTCAGGGGCTAGGACTTGCTTTTCTGAATGGAAAACTATGCCTCATGGTTGTTTTGGAATGGTTTCACAGGGAATGTCTGAATGCATCAAGAGATATACAACCGCAAAAATCTTTTTTTAATATCAGTCTTTACCCTGTTGCAGAGAAAAAAAATCAAGTTCTCACTAGCACAGTTACTACAAAAAAACTACAAAATCTTTAACAGTAGCCTGAGGTGATATTCTAATTATACTATTTATTCTTAGAGGTTGTGCCCAATGAAGCAACAAATGAGATATTAAAGTAACAGAGAAAATAATAGAAGGCATTCATGTACGATAGGATTATGACCAGGGAAACTCATGTACATTCATGTAGGACAGAGAAGAACAAGGTGCTTTTTCGTTTCAGTTCTAGTGGTTTTTGCCATTCTTATTTTCACTGCTTCTCCTGTCTTTCTTGCCTAATCTTCTCTACCCTCTTACCCTTCATTCTCAAACTCTCCTTTCCTAGTACCTGAAACCAACTCCTTTTCTTTCCTGTCATCAAGGATACCCTTCCTGTCTACCTTCCAGTTTACCTATCTTGTATCCATTCTATCCACTTGGATCCCAGGTTTGAGTACAGTCTTCTTTATCGGTGGACTGATGAATCTTCAATTCGAAGGACTCACAGAGGTCAGGCTATTCCTCTTTTTTTCCCCATTGTCTTTAACAAATTCATCCAGGTAAGTGAATTCCCACACATTGAGCTAATCTGTGGTTACAAACTGTGGTCTCTCCCCTTCTTCCTTCCTCCTCTGAACCTAAAGTCTATTAACTGGTGGTTGTGGTTAGAAGTATCAATGACTTTTCTGTCCTTTTTTTCCTGAATAAAGATGTCCCAGAAAGCTGGAAGGACAGATTGCCCAGGGAAGTGGTGGATGTCACCTCACTAGAAGTATTCAAGGCCTGGACAGAGATTAAGCAGCCTGACCATGGTAGGTTGGTTGAACTGGATGATTTTTAAAAGGTCCCTTCCAACCAAGGCACTCTGTGAGTCTTTGAGTTTGTGTACTGCTAGATAAGAGAGAAAGTTTTTGGTGGATAAAAGGGTGAAAAGTTGCCATCTGCATATGTGATTTGAGAGTGTCTGAGAGCACTTTTGCCCCAGAAGGGATCTCTCTCTGTCAAGTGCAGGGCAGTTAGAACATTCTGCTAGATCCCTGACTGACAGCTCCAATTATGGGTTGTTTAAATTGAATTTATCCTGTCATCAGTCCTCCATTCTACAACAAAATATTATGGCTCTCAGGCTATCCTGCCTCCAGCTTTCTGAAGTTCTTTAGTGAAGGAACAAGTGCTACAGCGTTCTGATGTGTTCAGACCAAAATTGTGCTTTTGATGGTTACCAAATTATTATTAACCTTTAGCAGACAGTCTTTCATATCAAGGAGATTTTCTTTCATGTTGTTTTAGTCCTCAAGTCATACTGCTCAGTAGTAGTATCACCAGGGACCATTTGAGGTAGAAGAGCTTGAGTTAAACAAGTTTTTTTAAACTCAAGTGCAGTCTCTTTGTAAGTGGTAGCCTTTTCACAACAGTTTTCAAGATGGCCAGTGTCACTAACATTGCCTCACCATGTTTTTCTAACGCTCTTTTTAAAAGAGCAATCTTTCATGCAGTCTGTAATACATATATATTTTGGAAGGTTGAAAATGGAATATCAATCCACAAAGCAAAACTTCAGTCTACACACCTGTTGCAGTGGAATTTACTATTCACATGGTGTAGAAGACCAAACTCCCAATTCACTTTCACTTCAGGACAGATATTAGAAAAATAATTTGCTGAAATCCGCTTTTGATTCCAAACCATTTGAAATACTAACCATTTAAAATTACCATAAGAAATACTTGCAACAACATGTCAAATGCATGCCAACATACTTAATATGTCCATATTTCTTTGAATCATATGTTTATTTAATTCTAAGAAGTATCTAAAAGATAATTGCTGTTAAGCTTTTTTATGTGTAACAGCTGGAAGGCATGCTGAAAGTTGTATTTTTTTTCAGTGTGCTGATCAGTTAGATTTGGAAGAAGCTAATGCACTGTATAGAGAAGAGAAAGTGTCTGTCCCAGAGAAAAAAGCCAGAGGTTCTCTTACTAATTTGTGGACTCAAGGGAGCAGAGCTGTCATATGTGCTTTAAAGATAAGAAGGGAATGAGTTGATAAGGATTACTTGTGACGTCTTCTCCCTCCCTGCCCTCCCTCCCTCCCCCAAGCCCCTCTTCCTGCTTCTATAATTAGAAAAATTTTACAGGGAAACTTTTTGTCTTTGCTTTCTGTAGGTGAGAAAAGTGTCTTCAAAGAAACCTACGTACTAGCAGAAAAAACAACAGCACCGTTTTCATGTACACGTGAATACTTCACGCATTCAGCTCTCAAGATGCCCAAAGCTCTACAGGTTGTATATTCAAAACCTCATCAGAGTATTTACAATGCCATCATGCAATTCTCTCCAAGGCAGAGCTTTTTCAAGGCTTAAATATATATACAGACTGTCACTTTCAGACAGAAAGTGCTACTGTCCTGTTGCACATAATCTGAAAGAAATTTCCATATCCAGTGGGTGATGTGGAAAATGTAAGGCATGCTTCACTGCCTTATTGCTACCAGATGCAAATATGCTCTATCCTTACCCTGACAGATGCAAGAAACTCTCCTTGAAAACATACATGACTACAGTGTCTGAATTACTTTGCAACAGCTAATAACCACAGCCAAATAGATTTTTCTGAGGCATGGATCATATAATTTTAGATAAAATATGTCTTATACCTGGACATCTAGACCATAGTCACAGAGGCAGCATCAATTTGAAATAAATCCACTTTTTTCTAATGAGATACACAAATTTTGGAATAAATGAAAATTTTAACAACCTAATTCTCTCCATAAGAACCCAATTTTGCTACTGAATTACTGAACAAACTCAAAACCCAATGTCCACTACAGCAGAATACTACTCCGGAGCATACTTTTCCAGAACAGTATTGAGAATCCAACACTGATGTCTATTAGATCCAACATATAGTGTTACTATGATATGTAATGCCTTCAGAGAAGAAATATCACCACAACACTAGATCTGGCAAGGCAGCTTTCTCAGCATCACAGCACCATTAAAACATACTAATTCAAAGAGCTGCACTCTTCATTGAGAAAGAGAGGGTTTCTCAGGTTTCCTTTCCTGAAACATCCCATGCACTCTTGAACTTGTGATCTGTCTACTGTTCTGGATGTGTCCTGATTTAGTTTACAAGCCTGGTAAAAATCATCCATACACATTCAAAGCATTTCTAGGTAGCGTGTGTGGGACAATCCACGTGTTATGGCAATATCAATGCAATGTTTTGCCAAATTATGTGGTAAAATTTAATTTAATTGAGAGGAAATGAGAATACCTGTTTAATAGATACTGGTATATGAAACCACGTTAATGTCAATCATATCCTCCCAGCATATTGACCGAAGGCTTTTTTTGTCTTCTCAAGTGTCATTTTAAAAGTGAATACTTCAGCCAAGGTTTTACTACTTGCTTTAATTTTAATTGCATTGTGTTCAAGATCATCATAACCATTTTATAATGAAAAAGGACAATGAATTCCTTGCCCAGGTAAATTTTAAAACTTAGATAGCTTTCATAGAGAAAAGAGAAGTAAAATTTACTTCATTACATAAAACTTGGCAGCTGTTAGATGCTGTAATTATGAACGTGGAAGAGTTCAGATACAGTTAGGACAGATAAATAAACTGAATAATGTCATGAACAAATTTGTCCAGATAGTTTACAAAGAACTCTTCACTGTGAGATCTCAATTGTGGCTAACAAAAGACTGTTTTGTTTCTTTCATTAAGTCAAATCTCAACCAATTTATGCAAGAAGTATTTGCAAAATGGAATCTGATGTTAAGGTGGAGTGACACATTGAAAGGAAAGAAAGGTCAGTAGGCACCTTTTTGTCAGTGTGCAAGGACTTTCTTACTGTATTTAGAGTTATTTGGTAAATATAGAAATATATAGCTACCAGTAACCTGAATGCTAAAAAGAACTGGGAGTAAGTAACAGGTTTCAGCCATATAAGAAATCTGTTGTGATAGTAAAGTGTTAAATTATGCAAGCACTACAGAAATAGGGAAAATTCAGGTTGATAGGAGCTCTGAACAACTGAACAGATATCAAATTATCTTCAGACTAGTGAATTGAGATATCATATTCTCCTCAGAGACTTGCAGCCTGGGGAGGCAAACTGTCCCATCCTGGTATTCTGCTCGTTACAAGCAGTTTGGAAGCTGACACCAATCTGGTCCCCACTACCTCTCAGCTCACAGCTGCCAACTGGGAAGGTCTCAAATCCCTATGTCTCACTCTCCCACTCCGTTTTTAATGTCTCAGAGAAGTAATCTGGGTTCCCAGTCCTCAAAGCAGAGAAACCTCCCTCCCAAACCTTCCCAATATTCCTCCTTAAATAAGCAAAGACACACAGGCTGGCCATCTTCCAAGAAGCAATGAACAACTGTAAATAGAATTAGTAATTAATGGGTTTTTTTTTCTATACCTCTTAATGGGGAAGAGAAAAAGTCAGATGTGTTTGCCCCTTGAATGGACTCTAGGGCGCAGATGAGAGAGCGAGAGCAAGAAGCAAGTCAGCACCTTGGCTTTTCCTCGTGGGAGGAGGAGCACTAGGATCCCTAGCCCACACTATCTAGCAATAGGCAGAAGCCTGCGGGCCCCAAGGCAACAGCAGGTTGAAACAGGCTAGTGGCAGGGAGAATATCAGACCAAAACAGGCTTGTTGGGTGGGCAGGATAGTGAGGCTGCTGGAGAGAAAAGAAACAGCGAATAGCTGAGAGGAGGCTGAGAGAGATAGAGAATCACATACTTCTGTTCAAAAAGATTTCGTTGGAGCTCCAAGAGACAGAAAGGCAGGTGGGTCACCGAGACACAGAACGGCGGAAAAAATCCTTTTATGGGAAGTAGAGGTGTTAAGACGGTGGGTGGAGAGTTGCAGGAACACCATGTCCCTCCCTCCCATTTTCTCTAAGGGTGTTTGTCTCTGAGCTTTTCCTCTCACTTCTCCTCCCCACAGCAAACAGCCAAGCTGGGAAGAAGAGATTGTCTCTGAACTCAGCAGAGTGTGTGGGCACAGGAGACTGATAGCAACCAAGTAAACAGAGTTCACAACTGTGGTAGCTGCAGGAGCAAAGGCTGCTCGGTGACAAGCATGAGCACTGTTCCACAGGTAAGGAAATGGGTCTGCCTTGTTATCTGCTGAGGGACCTTTATTGTACACTTCTCTTTTCCTTCCCCTTTCAAAGCTACACTGCTTATTGCATTGGGGGACCGAGGTAGTTGAGTTTTTGACAGTTTGTATCCAGAAAGGTCTTGTCCAGGTCTTGGAATTAATGATTTGGGATATGGTGTGGTGATTTAAGGGTTCTTGCCCTTCCTGTTAGTCAACCTAATGGCCATTCTGAAAACTGTTTGAAGCACTGACCAACAAGTAATAATAGTAATAGTAAAACTATTAGTAGTAATAATGATAACAACAACAATAATAATTATAAAAATAATAATGACATATTTTATTCTATCTCTGTTTTTTTCAGCAAGGTTTTATAAGAAAATACTTACACAGAAATGTGCTGTTTCCCCCCTACAAATAGTTGTGGATAAGCAAGCCATAGTCTTTGGAATGTGAGAATGACATGGTGAGCCTAATTGCTTCCCATGTACTGTGGTGTCCTTTTTCTGCTTTGATGTCTTATATAAATAGCTAGCAAAGTCTTAATTGCATATTTACAGACAAATTGCACTGAACTGAACTGTTAGTTCAAGGTTGCTAAAAAAGTACTAAACATTCAAGGGCAACAGAGATAAATTAAGTGTTCTGTGTTACTAAATAATACAAACACTGAAATGTGCATGTGTTCTTACACTGAGATCTGTTCAGTGTGGCCGTGGCTGTAACGCAAACAGTCACTTATATTTATCTTGTCTGCATTTTTATAGTTGAAGAATTTGCAGAGATGTTTGTTTTGCATATCCCTTCCCAAATTTTTGTGTGATGAAGATCAAACCATAATCATAATTTTAGTTGCTGGCCATGGTTTTGCTTTACAATTTTAGTACTCCAGGATACAATTCAGCAACCTTTTTGTTTCATGTTTCATGTGAGCAGGTACTCTCTTTAAAACACAGGCTAAAATATTTCTCAAATGGTATTTAACGGGCTCAATTTATGTGCCTAAATAATTTGCTGAAAAAAGATACATTTAAGAAAATGAAGGTTTATGTGATATTGGGGTATTAGTCTGAAAATATGCCATCCATGTGAGTAATGTGATAAACATGATTTGGGTAACAGCCAAAGTCAGTAATTCATGAATAATCTACTGGCTGAAAAACAATACCACTACATTATCTGGTAAATAGTTATGAAAAACAACTTCAGATCTCTCTTCCTTTGATCTCTTTTTAAAAATTTACTTTATTTTCATGAAAGCTAGATGCTTATTTTTCTGTAATAGCACTAAACTGTGAAAATGCAAGGTGAGAAAGAATTAGGCAGAGTAACTTCAACCTCCCTTCAGAATTCAGGAACAGCTCACAAACAGAAAGAAGGAGATGCTCAAGGAAAATCAAATTCTTTAGCTGATTTAGTTGTTTCAAACTGTTCTTGCTTTAGTGATAACAGTATTTGTCATGCTATTCCAAGTCATACTTATGTTTGAGTCAGATGATACACATAGTACATTAATTTAAAGTCATAAATTTTTATAATTTATAGCTATTAGAATTCATCTTTTACTGATTTTACAGCCATTTGTTCTCACTTAGCTATAGTGAAGACATTTAAATTAGAGCATTTGCACATGTTTAAAAATTTGAAAGGACTGGAACTGTAGTGGAAATTGCATTCATCTTTATGCTACTGATTATTCTTCTCACCCATAAGTGAGGCCTATAAGGAAAAACCCTGTCCGAGGTTGAAGTCTTTTTATCCTTTTCCACTGGCTTGTTCAAACCGTTTACTTGTATCTTTTTATGGAGCATGCTGGATGAAGCAACCAGGTCTCAAAACAAACCACAATAAAGTGCTGCTGCTTCCTGTAAGCTATGTAATGTTCCTGTATCCTGTGCCCTGGAAGTGTTGGTATGCCACCTCTGAGTCCATCTAGTTAAATCCACACCTCTGCCTTGGCCAAGAATCACTGGCTTAGGAAGGGCTCTGTATTTTAGTGCCTGTGAACCACTTAATCCATTGTGGCATAAAAGTGAAATTCATTCTAGATCAAGAATCTGACAGGGATTTTGCTCTGGTCAGTATCTAAGAGTACTGAAAAAGCAGGAATTTGTCTAGATTTGTTTAATCTGTTGTCATGGAAAAGACATAAAGGAGGCCTAAATATGACTGCCCTCCTCTTTTTTCTCTGTTTATGTAGGTCCACAATTTCTTTCAAATCCCACTCCAGTTACAGAGGCAAGATTAGAAAGGCATTTATTATGGAAGGTGAAGTGTTTCAAGAACAATTTTTATGCTTATGGTTCACATAACACAGACCATAATCCAGTTTCTCTGTAGAGGTCTACAACCAATTTCCACTCCCCTGTCATTTTTTTGTGCTATGTTATTATTTTGGGCATGCTGCTCTCAGCCAGGTACTTCTCTAGTTGTTTCACAATGGAGATTTGAGGGGGGCAGTGCTGTTTCTCTTAGAGATTTTTGAAACTCCGTTATTTGATGCATTTTGCATTTCAAAATAAACATCATCCATAGGCCCGAAACAGGCCATTAACCAAAAATTCATAAGAAATTCAACAGACAGTCTTGAAATACCAGTTTCTTGTAAGTATCTCCACAGTCATGCCGTTTGTGACTCAAAAGAGAGAAACAGATGTCTTCTGATAACATGAAGCCAAATAATTGCAAAATTGTTACTATTTCATTGTAGGAATAGGCCAGATTTTCTATGTTAAAAACAAGAAGGTTATTGCAGCAGAGAAGTCAGGAGAACTGTGAATGTAAATCATTTACTATTTCCTAAATGGTGAAAGATGAAGGCTTGCATGCCAAAGAAGAGTTTTCCTATTTCCTTTATCAGCTAAAATGTTTTCTTTCACTCATTTCCCTGCCATACTGTTGGGACACTTACTCTCTTACTCCAGGAGTAAAACAAGTGTTTTGCTACAGGGACTTATGAAAGGAATTTGGATTTCCTCCTTTGTAATTTGTACATTGTACTTTGCCAGTATGATCATGTTCCATATCTAGCAACTTCTAATGTCACTTGTATGTACTTGCTCTACATTTGGTTATTCTGTATCTTTCCTGAAGAAGTCAGGAGAATAGGATTTAAAAGGAGAAAAGCATTAGGCACTCAACTCTTGTTAGTAATTTTCAGGAGCTGAGTAAGCCTTTGAGAGGCTTTTATTCAAGATTGGATAAAATTCGCATTTGAAAGATTATAAAATTATGAGGTCTGTTTTTCTATTGCTTATTTTTGTTTTCCCTTCCATTAATGTTTTTGTGCTGAAGTCATAAATAGTATATTAGTCTAGATGATTAACAGCAGACTCATTCATTTCATTAATGTTCCCTTAGGTGAAGGGGCAAGTACTGTGACATACTTACATTCTTGTAAGATTTTGCTCCATTTCTTGTGATTTTTGTCAAGATCCATGTTTCCTGGTTTTGTGGCAAAGAACATAGATCCCGAGAGTGGTGACAAATGCAGTTTAGCTGCTGCATGTAAGGGAGCAGCAAAGGCAGAAGAGAGGTGACATCTGAAACCTGAGAGTCATGACAAGGCAGGCAAGAAGCAATGACTTAAAAAGCAAGGGGTGCACCCCTCAGTATGGGCATGAGGGGTGTAAGGTGGGGCTGGTGACAGTGCTCAGGTCAACCAAGAGTGTAGATTGCCAGGCAAGTCCCTTGTGAGGAGACAGGTCCAAGGGCAAACCTGCAGAATGAAGTCTGTAGGTGATGGTTAGGATCCAGATTGATGGGATGCCTGTCCAGACAAAGGCATGGCTGCCATTGCAGCAGAGCTCAGATGGAGACTGCACAGGAGAGCTGCAGACGGCCAAGTGAAGAAGTGGACATATGCACTAAGGCTGCTTCTTGCCTTTCCTCAAAGACTTCCAAGGCCTGATAAGGTTCCTCAAACAGATTTCTTTTATCAAAAAATCAGGATACAACAGGTAGCTAAACTTGAGCCTGTGGGGACAGTACAGGCCAGGCCCTGACAGTGACATATAGGACTCTCCCAATAGCACTTCCATCAGCTTTCACAGCTGTGATATTTTCTCCTTTGCTACAGCTGAGGTTTTCCATTATCTTCTGGCTTTTTTCCCTCTTCTGCCTCCCTTTTATCACTGTATGCTCCTATACAGTCTTTCACTTTTCATTTTTTTTTCAGTTCTTTCCCTTTCCTTTTATATCACCAGAATGCATTCCGGTGTCTGTTCTTGCATAAACTGCTGTTCTCCAGTCTTATGTACATCAAAGTATGCAGAAGGACAGAAAAGGTCATATTATCTAACTATATCCAGGTAGATGTTAGGGGTGTATCTTATGATAGTCATCTAGCTTCCTTTGCAGCCAACAGAGAAAAGGACAAATAACTCTGGACAATGCTTCAGCTAATCCTAAAACAGATATCTAAAACAGAAGGTGTACTCATTAGGTCCCTAGCCTGTTCCACAGACAAAAAAGACACATCTAGATTATGAAGAAAACTAAATTTAAGTCACATAAAACCTGTCTCTATATAAGATCTTCCCAGCAATTTAGCTTACTTCAATTTATAGAATAGAACAAATCTTTTCTCTCACTTGAATTGGACTAGAGGGCTTCGGATGCAGTACTTTATTTCTTGAGGAGAGATCTGAAATAGTGCTCAGATTGCCATACTCTGGCAGAATAAAAAACCACCAGTCCTAGCTATCCTATTATTAGCTTTATAGACTCAAAAAGGCTTTGATACCTTCAGGAAGTATATGCAAGGTGATTCCATAAACCAGAATGAACATGGAGGGACAACTCTCCTCATAGAAAGCTGGATTTTCAATGAGTAATTCATAAAACTGTGCAGCAGTTATAGCTTGAATAAACAGGGAAATGAAGAAAGTGAGAAAGCCCATGGGAGTATAGGCACGTAGATGACTTGGATAACTATTGGTATTCCAGCACTAGTCCTGTGAATGATTTTCTAGTAGATTAGGTGGGAGATGGAGTATGTTATTAGTGCTAACCTTAATATGAATTTTTCTTTCTTGATTTTTTTCTGTCTCTTCAGACCTGTGACCAGGAGCTGAGAACAGGTGCAAAGAAAGAACGATGCCTTCAGGGGAAAAGCCTACTTCTGTGTGTGCTTCTTCTCAGTACTCTCCTTGGCTTTACATTGCTTATCACCTACCTCGTGATGACTTGTGCTCTAGGTATAATATGAGATATCCTTTTCCATTCTTCCTCATCCACCCCATTTTTAAGATCCCTTTATCTCTTACTTGCCTCCACTGTGTTTTGCGCTTAACATCAGTATTAAGAACCAGACTTTCAGAATCTCCAGGAATCATAGAACCTTTTGTCAAACATTTTTCTACCTCTTCCTTGAGTGACAGTGGGAAGAGATCCTCCACATTTGTCCTCCTCTGCCTGCTATTTAATATGCCTGAGCCCAGTTTTGAGGGAGAACGGCATTATATTCTATTGCGCCTCATCCATCTGTTCTGCTCTCTCTGTAGTCAAGAAACTGAACTGAATCTGAGACTTGGAGCTTCTCTTTTGCCTTTCTATCTCACTTAAGTCTAGTCCTCGTTTCCTAGCACAGATCAGTGCAGTCATAGAGTAAAAGCAAAAGTCAGAGTTTCTTGCTAATGGAGAAGCTGTGAGTATAGACCAGAAACATTAATTTTCCTTCCAAATTTGCTAAAGAACTATCTGCAGAATGGTCTATGTGAATATCTCTGAATATAGAAAGCTCAATACAGAAGGTGCATTTATATTGGTGGATACAGACATTCCCTGCCCCAAAATAAGCACTGTTGAGACTTTACCTAGCTTTTTTCTTTAGCTCTTGTTATATGTTAGAGACTGCAGAGACCAAGGAAAATCTGTTTAGATCTAGTCCTTTTCTACTCTGCCTGCCGTCTTCCATGTCAACTTTGAAACCATAGTATGGGAAGGCTTACCTTGATTTACAGGTGGATTATTTCAATAAATAATTGATCTGATCTGATGTTGATATAAGACACTAAACTAAAATGACAATGTAGTCCTGGCAATTTGAAGCAGTTTAGAAAAAGAAAATTATAGATCAAAGCAAGATATTCTAGAAATATTCTTGTCCTCTTTTGACAAATGTCATGCTGAAAAATGTTTCCCATGCTTGAAAAAAACCATGTTTTAATCTTATCTCATTTCTTTCTCTGTGCTATGTCCTTCTCTTGCATCATGTATTGACACCATCATTTGCTTCTTGTTTATCATGTGGTCAAATTTGGCTGATTCAGAGGAAAGACATTGAGAAGGCAGAATAATCCCACCTGTGGCTGCCTAGATAGTACAAACAGAGGACAATCTTTCTGGGATGTCAAAGAGAGAACACACTTCCTCCACATTCAGCAATACCTTACAAAGAAAGCAACACTGCATGCAAAGGAGCTTGTACCAAAAATACATCTTTTGGGGTAAATGCCCCCTAAAAGATTTTTGTTTGGAGTTGTTCTCACTCTCTGCTGTTACTTCTCAGTTCTCTCTTATTTACTTCCTCTTCAGGATCCTGTGATGCTGAGTCAGATCCTGCTCTGTTGGAACGACTTCTGAATTCTAGGAATGATACTGTTAACCCCTGTGAGAACTTCTACAAATATGCCTGTGGCAGATGGGAAGGCAAACAGTCAAGTAGAACCAGAGAAGAATCACTAAATGTATTTGATGTGTTGTTGGAAGAAAACCTGTTGATCCTGAAAAGGCTTTTAGGTAGGGTCAGATGATTGGTGTGTTACCTTCGGCATCTGCCTCGGTCAGGTCTGACAATAGTAGTGACTGAGAGCACAATCATTCCTAACAGGGACTGAGTCCCCTCTCTTCGTTCTTCTATCATTACAGGTACAGATTTGTTTTTTGAGCATGTCATGTTACAGTAGCTGCATTTTAAACATTTTAGTTCCTCTTGCCAAGTGTAACAGATGAAAGTCATGCTTTAAATTCTGACAGCAACCCAAACCATTTTCCTGTTACTTTGTCAAAGTAGGCCATTGTTGCTGAGCTAGTCTGAATGTGCATTCTGGTGATGTGTCCTGTCTCCATGGGGGACTGAAGCCTAGATATGCACCAACTTCCTGTTGTGCTCCTGTTTCCATGCAAAAACCCTGACATATTTGGCCTCAGGAAGAGTCATGGTGCTAGAAGGTCCCTTGCTTTGGGTCACTGTGGGAAATGGGGATGTATTTGTTAAAATGTTCTGGATCAAAGTACAGTATTTTCTTAAAACTGTTCTGTGCTCTAATACTGTCCCAACTTCTTTTTAAATTGCTTTTTAAAATTTTAAATCTACTTTTTTCTTTAGAAAGTCCACAGTTTGGGATAAGAGGCTCAGCCAAGGAGAAAGCAATACGATTTTATCGTTCCTGCATGGATACTGAACGAATAGAATCCCAAGGAGCTCAGCCATTGAAGGACCTCCTAAATGAGGTGAATGTTTGTGCTGTTTCCTCTCCCTCAGGAAGAGAATTCCTGCAGGGAGAAGGAAAGTGGGCAGGTGTGGTCATGTAGTCCTGCATGATGTAACTTTCATAGAATCTGACCCTAGTCATGGTTCACAGCACAACTTCCAAGTGATAAATCTTCTAGCTTTAAATGCTGTTTTAAGAACTGATTTTCTGACATTGGGTACCTGAATCTCTCCTCATAAGCTTATATATTACTGAAGAATGGTAAAAAAACCCAAATCTACAGAGAGGGGTCATGTTTAATCTCAGAAGTTTGGTTCAGTAGGATCTGACTCACAGATTGGGGAGCATCTTGCAAATGGGTGAAATTTTTGTGTCTAAAATGAGATGATCATTCAGTACTCAAGGCTGCCAGGAGAGCTTGTTTAAAGGAGAAAATCCTTCTCTTTCCATTCTGGGAGAGTCCTCTTGGTGCCAGGAAGGGCTGGACATCTTCCTTCCAGCAAAGAGCATTTATGCCCTGTGTCAAAAGAGGATGCAGAACCTTCCAGCAAAAGGAACAGTGACTACAGGCCCTGTGAATCTGCTTGTCAGGGAGTTGGGACCTGTAATCACTGATCCCTGTTTGTCCTTCGGGATGGCTTCAGAAAAATGAGACCTATTTCCTGTCTCCTGCTTATCCAGCATTTTTTCCGGCACACCTTACTCTGTTGCTAATTACAATTCCTTTTCCTTGTCATTTTGCGGTTCATTGCTTTGCTTAGGGGAAAGTGTCAGATCATTTTAAAGCCAACAGGGTACGTAGAACACTTCACGAGTTTCCCCTGGTGCTTTTTGCTCTGTTGCTTCTCAGTTATCAAAATGACTGAGCTTATAGGTGTAAAAGAAAAAAAAATTGTAGGTATAGATCCAACCAGTTTTTCTCACTTGCAGCATTTCTGTCTTTTTCTAGGTTGGTGGATGGCATAACACAGGTGTGGGGGAAACAAAAGATTTTAATGAAACTCTTCAGATTCTCATGAGCAGATACAGCACCTTTCCATTTTTTAGAGTTCATGTGGGACCTACTCCTTTTGACCCCAAGACCAATATTATTCAGGTGAGTGTGCTAAAGAAAGAGCATTATCAAGGAAGCACTGCGAATAAAAAGTCAGACCAAGATTTGCTCAAGTTAAGCCTGTGTCCTTCTCTGAAGAACTGAGCAAACATTTTCTGAAAGTAAAAGCAAGTTAATAGCATTTCAAATTCCATGATACAGAAAATACCAAAATATCCTCACATTTGCATTTCTGAAAATAATAAGTTTTTTCTTTACTCCTTTTTGCAGATTGACCATCCTGAGTTTGATATTCCACTTGAGAGTGAATTCAAAGAGAAAAATTATCTTGAGGTAACATATCAGAGGCTGAAGAAAGGTAAAAATAGCTATTTGATGTAGGGATCTCCTTGAATTGCCTCCTGGTTCAGAGTGGTCTGTTTCCATGGGTTACGGTCAGTGACCTCTGAAAATGCCTCCAGAAAGAATTCTTTAAAAAACTCCACTTTTCCAAAGGATAGATTGTAAAATGTAACCCATTTTAGCTGCCAGGTTTAAAACTTCTAATTTAGAATGTTTTAATTACAATTTTAATTTCTATTTGTTAAGTAGTCTGAACCTGGGCTTCCTTTTAGGTTTTGCCTAGAATTAGTGTTTTTTTAAAAATGTTTTTGTCCAAAATAAGGCTTTAAAAATTTTGTGTATTGCAGGGAGGGATAGCTATCATTTTCCAGCTTATTTTGAAGTGTTTGAACATATTTTGGGGGAACAAGTTCTGCGACCTTGGGACATTGTAACAAAATGAATTTGTCATTTCTGAACTTCATAAAAGCTGAGTTATGTCAGTTTCTCAATCTGAGCCTTTCAGAAAATTCCTCACAAAAACTCCTGAGCCATCATAACCATTCATCTGAAACTTTTTGAAAATAGAAACAAGAAGTTGACATTTTCTGTCCATTAAAATACTGGCTCATTATATCATTGAATTTCTCTCCTCTGATTCCAGAGATGGCAGGCCTACATCTCTAAAGTTATTCTAGTATTTGAAGTAATTGTGAACTGTGAGAAAAAGAATCATTGGGGAATTCACTCTCTTCACTGAGAGAGGAGCTGTACTTGGCAAAGCGTATTCCACATGAACAATTACATAAGGATGTTGCAGCAAGAAGGCAGTTTTAGGGAGGGGGTGGGTCTGCAGTAGTTTTGAAAGACTGAAGTTTATAAGGTCAAGATGGATGGGTGGGTGGATGGATGGATGGTTGGATGGATGGATGGATGGATGGAATGACTAATTTTTGGTCATGTATCTTCCATTGAAGATATGCTCTGTATTGCAGGTTCTCCGTGTGTATCTTTCGTATTTGAAGAAATTGGGGGTCCTACTTGGAAGGACAGAGGATGGTCCCCCTGACTCCTTTTCCCTGACCTTGTCCTTCATCTCTAACCTCCAGCGATTTGTCACTCCACTGCAGAAAAGACAGCAGAGGGGGATGCTGTTCTTTCAAACCACCATTAGGGAGCTACAGGTATCTGTGCCTTAAAGCTTGAGCAACACAGTTACATGTGACTTTCATGACTTCATTCTGAAGATCCAGATCAAAAGAGATATGAGATGCTGTGTTTAAATGCCATTGTCTTGCAAATTACACTTGGAGCCTGCTGAGCTTTAAATAACCCAGTGACTTATGGTCTTTTATGGACAGAGTTTTTTCAGGCCCACAACTCCCCCCTCCCCAGTGCTAATTCCCTTGAAAAAAGTCAGTTCTCCTCTTCAAGATGCACATTATAAAAACAATTTAACTTGTGGAAAGCATCTCTTAACATTGGGAAGACTATCCTATTATTTCTTATGAGACAGTTTAGATTCATAGTTCTAATGTAAGCTTTGCTTACTTGCAGGAAAAGGCACCTGCTATTGACTGGTTGGCATGTCTCAAGGCTGTCTTCCATCCTGCACCAATGAACCTCTCTCAGCCAATTGCAGTGCATGACATGGATTATTTAAGCAACATGTCACAGCTCATCGAGAAATGGCACAAGGGAAGGTAGGAGTCAATATCTATGGTTGCAGTTGTTCATGCCCCAAGAAATATTTTCTTCAAACACCATAAGTTTAATAGATTAGAGGCTGCTGTGTTAAAGGCTGCTCAATCCAGTAGTCTAACAATTGCAAGACTGCTGTGGCTTTATATCCACAGGTTTGGCCAGTGCTATGGTTTAGTATATATTCCCAATACGTTTGCATATGCATGCACCACGTATGGACACACATCTAAAATAATATATTTATGTGTCACACAGAGAGGGAACACAGTGTCTTGACTGGCACCCATCCACCCATAGCACTCATACCAACATCAACACAGACTGATTCTATTCCTCAGTTCTAGCTGATTGGGATTGGTCAGTACTAGTGAAATATGTGTGTTCGCACATATGATGTGGCTCACTCCAGGAGCTGGTCTTGGATATTTATTTCTTCTGTCGAGAAGCTGGCCAGGATTTCCTGGTGTTCACTTGGATATATCACATGAATATATGATCCCCTGAGTCTTGCAGCCCTACTTTTGTTGCTGGTACTCTGGTGTCTTCCTGTTACAAGCACACCTATACTATCAGGTCTCTTCAGTAGCTGCTCTCAACCACTAGTATTCCCAATAGCCAGCTCTTAGACTGCTGGTCTCTCCAGAAGCTAGCTGGATCTAAAGTCCCTCCAGTAGTCAACTCTCAGACTTGTCATCTCTCCAGAATTCAGTTCCATCTTCACACACACTGAGTAGAATGTTAGTTAACGATAGCATTTAATAAGTTAGGAGGACAAATCCTGGTTACCATGTGCAGGGCTCAGTCAGGCAGACACCCTGGCAAGCCCAAGTTTACACTCAACTATTCCCTCTTATCGGCTTTCCTCCCCATTTTCCTACATATATTCTCCCAGTCCACTATGGTCCTTCCCTTTCCCTGCCTTTGGTCCTTCCCGTAAACATGCTATCATAAATCTTACATAATCCCACAGACTTCTCATAATATTCTATATGTTTCACCCAGTCCTAAAAAGTATCCTTCTCCAACTTTCCCATAAAGAATCCTGTGCCCCAGCAGGGAGTTACCACTTAAGTCTCCACAGTGTTTTGGGGAGTTTCTGTATTCAACTCATGTCAATTACCGCTTTTTGATAGCCCCAGGTGTATTCCATTCAGAGTTCTTTGTTGGCATTGTTCAGGTTCCTAGGATTTCTCTGCCTCAATTTACTGCTCTGGCACTTACCTCGCTTCTGTGTTTATGGTTACCAGCCTTCAATCTTCTTTCTACAGGGTCCTTCACATTTATATGATTGTTTGTCTGGTTGGGAATCTCTCTCCAGCCCTTGACAGTCAATTCCAAGATGCACGCCTGGAGCTGTATAAGATCCTTTATGGAAAAATGGGGTCTAGAATGGTGAGTGAGCCTTTTATCAGTTTCTTCAGCCTCCCCAACAGCTGTACACTTTAGCTCATGCCTTCTGAATGTTCTCTTGATACTTTCGATGGATGGGGTTTCTTAGCTCTGGGGAGAAAAACTACTCTCCCATGGTCATTAAGAGCTTCTTTTTTCTCGAAAGAAATGTGTGAGTAGATATGACCCTCAGAAGTTTAGAGAGCTGAGTGTACTGTACCATGGAGTAGGGAAAAACATATAGATGGTGACCTTTCTTCTATGGCTTTTTCTCTGCTAATATACAAATCTGCATCTTGAGGGAAAGTAAGTGGAGTAAATCATAAGGAAATAAATGTTTTACTAGAAATTTTTACTGTGGTAGCTTAAATAGAACTTATTCAGTGCTGTCAATTTTAGACAGTGCTACTGTCCACACATCTACATATAATTTTACTGATTTCCTAGTTCTTTGTCCTCATTCTCACATGTCTCTACTTCTATGTTCCTACAGATCCCAGCTGAGCGCTGGAGGAAGTGCTTGACTGATACCAGCTCTTTCTTTGAGCCGGTTCTAGGGAAGATGATTGTGCAAGAAATTTTCCCTGAGCAGACCAAGAAATTTGTAGGTATTCATCATCTTAACCCCTAAACAGAGTTCAGCTTCACCTCTTTCTTTTTTTGACATACCACCTTAAGACCACATTAAGGCAGCAAAATCATCTGTAGGTTTCCTACCTCTTGTTCCTCTGCTTATGCACTTCCCTTCCTTTTTTGGGAATATGTCAGAACAAGACATTGGTGTCATTTTAGAATAGTCAGTGCTAAATACCAGCTATTATCTTTGTCTCAACTGTTAGAAAAGTTGTTTGTGCAGCACCAATAGCTGCATACAAATGCATGCAATCTCTGTATAACAGTATTAACAGTATTCATCACCAATGTGATATATCTCAATAAGATTTTCAGTTGCAAAGACACTAAGCAATCATATGAAAACATTCTGAGTAGATCCATGGTAAAAAGAATACTTGCCTGCAGTGTGGAAAAGATTTCCTGTTTTTTTCATCCTGTGATGGTCAGAGTTCCTTTTTTTTTTTTTTTGAGGAAACTTAGTGTAGCGTCTGGTTTAGCAGAGTTTGAAGTCTATAAGGTGGCAAGAATAAATAACACCAAGAAAATCTAATTGGAAAACCAAGACTTCATGTAGGGAAGCATATATTTTAATGAATAAAGCATAATTTCAAGAAGGGTTGACTCAGATTGCCATAATTTTGGAAAGGGAGACACCTGCAAGAAATATTTGTGGATACTGAATTTTCATTTTGCTCAAGAGGTGAGGCAATTATTCAATATCAAATGAGAAGGAATTGTCTCCCTCATGGTTACTGTGAGAGGCCAGATGAAAAGGTGTGTGGGAGAGAATGGTGAGCCCTGTGAGAAAAAACTGGATGCCAGATAACTTTAGGCTAAATCTCTGTAGAAAATGAAATCTCTTTCATCACACACACACAAAAAAAAAAAAAAAAAAGGAATTTTCCCCCAGTTATTCTGTGATTGAATTGCTAGAACATGGGAAGATGGTAGCTAAGAGTGAGCAATGTTTTTGTTCAATTGTGACCATGCCTTCTTTTCTCCATGGCAGGCTGAGCAGATGTTCTCTGTGATCCAAGATGCCCTCTGTGACCGCCTGGATCAGGTGGAGTGGATGGATGAACAGACTCGCCAAAACGCTAAAGCCTTGGTGCGTGCAGAAGGCAGAAATTACTGAGGCCTTCCTTTCCCTGAAGCCTCTGGAGAAGGAATGGGAGACCTACACCTTTATGTATTGCTACTTGCTACAGGCACACAGTCTAAAATAGATGTCTTATTGATACTAAAAACTGAAGGTGGTTTTATAAGTGCCAGCATGCAGAGGTACATAAGCTGATAGAGTAGCTCCATTTATTGTCTGTCCATGAATACTCTGAATAATTTTTTTGAGATATAATTAAATTTTATACATCTAGTAAGGTTAAAAGCTAAAAAGCTGAATGGCAGAAGACAATACGAAGAAAAAGAATAGAACAACATTAGGCCTTAGGTTGTAGAGTTGAGAAAGCAGAGCAGCAGGACAAGAGTCTTCTTGAAACAAAGTAGCTGTCCTTTTGAAGGGCTGACTCACAGATCATGCTTACATTGGTTAGAAATAGCTTTTAAAGGACTTTAAAAGGACTCCTATTGATCAAGTTTCTTTGTGTTTGTTTGTTATTATTTTAGGTGTCGAAACTACAAGTGGAGATTGGTTATCCAGCTCACATACTCCAGACTGACAAAGTGAACCTGGAATACCAGAAAGTGAGCTATATAATGTAAACATGCCTGCCTCGTTATTGGCAGTTTACCTGTATCAACTGCTGTCTTGTCTGCTTACAAAAGAGACTATGACCTCTGGAGTGCATTTCCTATAGTTCATTTTTTGGGAACATATGGGACCACAGGACAGTTATCTGTTGCTTCTATATTGTTCCCTATACTGTTTCCTATTTAGACCTACTGGCCTGATAAAAGTAATTTTTAACCTGTTTGTATATATATATTTGTATATATATATTTGGCCTTCAGATAACATTCCTGTCATATCTTAACTTGGTTTTTAGAAATGGGAGAGAAAAAAACTACAAGTATCCCATTGGTTTATCTTCTGATTAACCCTTTTTTGATCCATGGGACTTTTCTTTTTCTCATTTTTTCTTTTTCTCAATTGTTCAATTCATTCCTCACTTATGCCCTATGACAGTCACATCCCCTGTCTCTTCCCTCAGCTGGAGATAAATGAAGACACTTTTTTCCTCAATGTGGTGGCTTGCTTGAAAGTACTGCGGGAAAATTCCTACCTGAAGCTCCTTCAGCATAACCCACAGAAAAAGTAAGTCAGACAGTGATCTGGAAAGTATAACAAAATCACATACTCATGAACCAGCTGAGGTTGGAAGGAACCTGTGGAGATCACCTAGTCCAATCCTCCTGCTCAAAGCAGGATTAGTTAGAGCAGGTCACCCAGAGCTGTGATAACTGTATGTCTATAATCTCTCTTTTACTGTGCAAGAGGAGGAAGGGCAGGTGGGAGCCAGTGGGCAGAACTGGTTTCAATACCTCTGAAAGTGGTTTCACCAGTTCTGAATGTTGCTGCAAGTCTGCATTGCTGCATCCTGCCTTAAAGAAACCTTGAATCTGGCAGGCTGTCCTTCATTGAGCCTAAGCAGTGCTACCTAAGTACCCATCATTGTGAAGAGAGCACCAGACCTCTGAAAAAAAACCCACTTTTTTGACCATGCACCCTTAATTGAGGGGGATAGCTGATTCTCCTGGACTTCTTAACAAAGCCAACAGCAATGCACCGTGATGACAGGAATGCTGGTGGAGTCACCTCAAAGGCAGGACATAGGATGCTTCAGAAGGAAGGCAGCACTGACAGACAGGCTTAGGGCCTTACATCTCCTGCAGAGTATTCTATGCACGCCTTCACAGGAGGTTGCTAATCCTAATTTACTTGATAGGGAAATTGTGAGGGAGAATGTCTATGAAAACGAAGCTATTAGTTCTGACCATCTGTAAACAATGAAGATTTATTTCAAACACCTGAAACTCTAGAGAATGTGAATTTCATCATTTGCTGGTGCTGTGTGAACAGTTGAGCTTTTTTGCAAGCTCAGTGAATGAAAGGATCAAAGTGTGATATAAGGAGTTAGTACATTCTCTAATTTCTCTTTTTATTTTGCTTCTAGCTGGCATGTGCACCCCTGGAGCGTGCATTCATACTATTCAATAAGCCACCACATGGTGGTCTTTCCAGCTGGAATGTTCCGCAGTCCTTTTTTCCACATGGAGTTTCCCAGGTATGGAGGGGCTGCAGAGGTGCAAGCTGAATGTAGTCCCTGGGCTGCACCATGCTTCCAGGAGGAGTCTTAGCAGGCGGTCTGTCCTTAATTTCTTTTTCTCACCGCATCCCAGAAAGACACAGGAAAGGGGGGAAGCCCAGCTTTTTCTAAAGCCAGGTGGATACTGCTTGATGCATTCTGAGAGAGAGAGAGTGATCATTGACTCTGCTAAAGCAAAATCAGAATCTAGGTGAAACTGAACTAACGCAAAGAGCAAAGAGGCAAAGAGGCAGAAGTCACGTGCAGGTTAACTGTAAAGAAGACATTCCACCTTTGCCTCTCATTTTCTAAATTCCAAGGATTCCTGAAATCTAACCCAGAGAAAATAGGAGCCTCACAGAGCAACTTCTTGTCAGAAATCTTTTTCAAATGTATCACAGTTCTTCTCTCTTTTTTTTAAAGAAACCATTTCTACTAAGCAAATAGACTTTTAACTCTGAGTCTTCCCATGCAATAACAACACTTCTCGAGACCAAACTCCTCTGGTTCTGTTCTTTCGTCATATGGAACAGATCTCTTAAGCAATATTTTTTCTGATAATAAAAGCACTCCAAACAGTTGACTGTAAACATATAATTCTATGTCCTTTTTGCCTGTAGTAGATAGATACTTGTCCTAGTACCATGGTACTGAAAAATAAGCTTACATTGTGGCAAGAGGCTAAAGTTCAAAAGAAACATGTTTCAGTTAAAACGAATTATTTTCTCAATGGTGATCTTCTAGTGCTTGCAGTATTTAATAATTAATTATACTATAAAGAAAAGGACATCTCAAAAGAATAGTAGAAAAGAAATAGTTGAAAAGAAATTTCTTTTTCCAGTGGCATGGGCTGTCGCTGTATTCTTTCTCAGTGAAAAAGAATCTATGCCTTATTATTCTTTTTGTATTCAGTGTTAGCAAAGTACATTTTTCTCACTGTCACCTCAGTTGAGTAGACTGATAAGTAAAACTTTATCAGCTTTTGGTGAGTTGGTACAATAGCAATTTCTCAAATGGTGCTCTAGAGTTTAAACTTTACTGGCAAAAGCCAATTCATGTGACTGTGAGGATAATTTCTAAAATAAGATCTCAGCAAAGCAGTACAATTGTTATAGAATCATAAAAAGGTTTGGGATGGAAGGAACCTTTAAAGATTGTCTAATTCCACCCCCCTGCCATGGGCAGGGACACCTTCCACTAGACCAGGTTGCTCAGAGCTCCATCTAGCCTAGCCCTAAACACTTCCAAGCAAGGGGCATCCACAGCTTCTCTGGGTAAAATTTATAAATTATCAGCTATAGAGCTCCTACTGAGTTCCCAGTGATGGAATAATGATCTAGTGCAAAACTTTCATGCTTCAGCAGTGTTAGTACATGTGAAGAAAGAATGAGTCCATAATTTCATATAATGGAAATGCATTTTGGCTGTTCTCTACCTTGTGATAGAGTATTGGTAAATTCATTGCATAGAACTATAGAAATTCCATTAGGAGGTTTCTAGGACAGCCACTTGCTTGTAGCAAGATTGCCAATGCTAGACCAAAGTAACTGTAGTCAAAACATCATGATACTAATTTGCCTAGCCAGTTTTATGTATCCTATCTCACTTGACAAAAGTTGCAGGACTGCTTTTCCAAACATCCTGCTTTTGTATAGTTACCATTGTAGCTGCTGTTTGTGCAGCAGTTCAGACAGTAGAGGTTCAATAAGGACATATATCAACAACAACAATAGCTGTCATTACAGCTAATAAAGACAGAATCTCAATCATAGACTCTTCATCGTTATGATGGCCTATTAGCCCACAGTAAAATTTTAAGCATAGGTAGGATAATTTGCACTTGTATTTGCACTTCTGCATGCCTGAGTGACAATACATAGGAAGTGTTTCTGTGTGGTGCTAGAGTAGAACACTCCTGTGAAGCACACAGTTGTGCTCGATAAAGAATGCTCCTCTGCCCTCTTTTTCTCTCCAAAAGCACTCTTTTCATCTTTATTTTTCAGTGCTGTGAATTTTGGAGCCATCGGGGTCTTCATGGCACATGAAATTCTTCACTCATTCTATGGTTATGGTGGGTACTGGCTGTGGTGTCTTCATTTACTCTTTTAGGTCCCACTGGTACTTCCCCTTAAAGGATCTGAAATCCTAGTCCTTACATCAATATATACATATATTATTAAGGTAGATGAATTTAAGGAAAATATGTTTCATTCCATGCTGGCTACTAGGAATAATCAGTGAGTAGTATGAGGAATGCAGGTGAATGCCATAAATAGCTTTACTTCTATGACTTTTTTTCCCCCACAGTGTTGCCTGAGGGCTGTCCTGCATGCAACAGGAGTGCACTACAAAGCTCTATAGACTGCTTGGTTGAGCAGTATGAAAGCTACAGCTTTAATGTCAATGGCACCTTCACACTGTTGGAGAATACAGCTGACACTGGAGGGCTCGCTGTTGCTTACCAGGTATTGTGATTTCCTTCTGCAATCTCACAGTCTGACAACGTAACACACAAGATTGCCCTGCTGCTCCTCTCTCCCACATCCTGCTCCAGTTCCAGATTTCTTGCACATCTGTGCCAGTGGAGCATGAGCCCAGCATGTCCTCCGTTAGTCCAGAGAGAGGTTCCTCACAAAGCTTTGCTCATTGTCTCAATATGTCCATTCAAGACAACTTGTCCCCTTCACACCTTTACTTCCCTGCTTATATCAAGCATACAAACGCATGCTATTGTATATATGCTTATGTTATTTTTGAGGAAATAAGCTGAGACATGAAACAGAATTTTGTGTGATGGTGAAATGACTCCATAACAATGTTTTCAGCAGTACTTCGGGAGTTTAACTGCTGAGGGGGGTGTGAGATACCTAGATCTAAAATAGTACTTGTTACATTCTTTCATGAAGAACATTGGGAGGCAGAAAGTCTTTAATTTATAGTCAAATATTTGTGATTTTTTTTGAAAATCATTTTCATTCTCTCATAGTATAATTAACACATCCTATGACAATGTGTGTATTAGTATCTGTGTAGTAGCATCTGAAATGGTAAGGAAAGTAATTATGTTGTATTCTCCCACTTTAGATTTATTAAGGGCATGGCCAGCAGCAGAGAGCCTCAGAATGAGGAGAGAGATACAAACTTGCTAATTTATTAAATATGTATTGGATTGATAGATTTCATTGACAGAAGACATGAGCTTGTCATACTGTCTAAGGAAGATTTATAAGTATCCATTTTATCTCTCCACAGGCCTATAAGAATTGGCTGAAAAAGCACAAAGAAGAGGATTTACCTAAGATTGGACTTTCACACGATCAACTTTTCTACCTCAGTTTTGCTCATGTAATGAATTCTAGTCATGTGTCTTTTTCACTCTCCATTTCTTCCACACCCTTACAGTTTGTCTTTCTCAATATTCAATCACTTTCCCCTCTCTTCACAGAACTGAGAATAACCAATGATTCTGTGAGATCCAGAATCTTATTTAGAAGCTAAAAATCATATTTACAAAGTTAACAAAAGGCCTGTCTGCAAATATATGTTTTACAAAGCACTGAAATCCACCAAAATTAAGTTGTAGCAGACAGCTGTGTCAGGGAAAGCAGGCTTCATTGCCAGCCTCTGAGTACTTTTTTGCTGTTGTGAGCAGTCTTTCACATGGAAAGTGAAATTTAACTGTAAAAGTCCTGTTTCTGTCCCTCTCTTCCTTCATTCACTTCTCTGTCATGGTACATAGCTGGATGTCACGTCACTCTGATTGACTGATAGTGAAAAAAAATGTTTCAAATGTTATTTAGAGACAAAGAACTAGAAGTACATGCACCCATAGTTTGCTGTTTCTGTGGGAAGCTGCAGTAAATTGTGCAGCTGTGCAGAGCTGTGCTGCCAGGTTCCTCATGATAGATGGTGGGATTTCTGTGCTCAAAAAATCACATCCTTATAAGTCACTGTAATTGTGTGAAGGGAGAAATTTTGTGTGTTTATTAAGTCAGAGCAGTGCATGAAAAAAACAGCTTATTGTGTCTTTTAAAGTCTAAATAGCAGCTGCGTCATTTGTTGATAAAAAATGACTGAAATCCTGAGAATGAAGACTTGGATTGCTAGTTTAATGCCGGTAAAGCCATATAATCCTCCCCAAGTCTCTAGAGTAGTAATAGGATTGTGTGGAAGTGCACTCCTTTGTTGATGAGTTCACTTGAGAAGCTGAACCTAGGCACTGAGACATCTTTAGCACTTTTTTAGATAGAGTCCAAGGTTGCATGAGTCTAGCCAGGGTGTCCTAAATTTTCTGTGTTCTGGACTGTGCAGTATAGAAAAATTGTCAGAGAGTGAAATGGGGACAGAGAGGTTTAAGGAAAGGGAAAACAATCCAAAAAAAATCTTGTTGTCAGCCGTGTATGCACATTTCCTTGTTTTCTCCAGTGCCCTCTGACAGGTGCAGAGGCATGAGGAGCCCTAAGTCTTGCTCACATGAGGACTTTCAGCCAAACAGACTTTTCTATTTTGCTTCCCTTCAGGCAATGTGTGGACACCAGGATCCAGAGAAGCTCCAGTCTTCCCTGAACACAGATCCACATAGTCCCTTGCCACTTCGTGTCTCTGGGCCTGTCAGCAATAGCCAGGACTTTTCCAAGAGCTTCCAGTGTCCCAGTGGAGCCCCAATGAACCCAGACAACAAATGCCGCATCTGGTAGCTTGCATGGAAGGGGAGGAAGAGAGATGTGATCCCAGGGAGAGGAAGGCCTGACACATGAAAATATGACCATCTTCTCAGGGCCTCTATGGGGACATGGTGCTCTTATTCACTCCTTGGCCTTCCTTTTGTTGTTATCCTTTCCTCAGCATTTGATGGCAGGGAAATTCTTAAACTGATCTCACAAGGAAGGGATCTCCTCCAAGGCTCTCAGTGCTCTGTCCCAGATGTGTGACAAGTCCCAGGGCAGCAAGGTGACTGGCCAGTTTCTAGTAGGCAACAGCTTGTGAGGAGTTGTGAACAGAAAGACTGCAACATTAGTAGTCGCTCTGTTTAGTGCATTTACCAGTCTGCTCCAGCAGCCCCACAGTCCTGTAGAAAGGGCAAGTCAATAAATAGGAGCTGTAAGACTTGTTCATATCTTACAATAGCTCTTGGGGAAATCCTATGGGTTACTGTGCAAATCAGATGTAACAAGAGAGGGAAGAGTCCTCTCTTCTTTTGCTAATAAATGGAGACAGGTGCTAGGAAAGACTCAGTGGCTACAACTTGTAGGCTGAAAGGTAAGTGACTTAATAATGAAGTTTACTGGAGGCCTTCTCTGCTCTGTTTTTGTTTCATCAGCAAAACTCAGACATAAGAGGAAAGAGGAAGGCTCCCCCATTAATGGGAAGGTAATTGGGGAGCCAAGAACAGATGATCTTTCTTTTCCCACAAGATCCTCTTTTTTAAAGTGTCTAGGGTTGAGGATAATGTAGAGGATGCAGTATGGGAGAGTCACAAAGGTTTCTAAAAGTTTCTGAAGGTTGAACAAGTAGAATTCCAAGAGCCTCTCTGCATCCTGAACCTGGTTCTCTTCCTACATTTGTAAATATTTACCATCCAAGCAGAGGCATAGAGTTGATGCAGGGTTTTACTTTCTGCTTGAAATTGAATTTTAGGTATTAATTTGCTTTAGAGCAAAAACAGAGTAAGAAACAACATGATTTGGGGTAGCAGAAGTGCCTAAAGTACATTCTTAAGAGCAATGTAATTACATCTATTTCAGGGTCTCATAATTAGAAAATTTATACCAATGTTCTAAACTTTACTGATGTTAATAAGTATACAAAATACTTATACCTTTTGCATACTCTTCAAACTGTTCTTGTTTATGGGAACATTTTCATTTTACTTATTATGTTGGCTGCCAGGGATTGTTTGTGGAATAGATGATGGCAAGGGGAAACATCCCTTATCAATGTATGCATTTTACAAATAACTGTGTTAATCCTTTTCAAGTACTGACAGATACAGCAAAATGTTTCCCAAGAATGGACTGTTCAGAGATTTTGTTTTCATTAACTAACAAAAATAGTAATAAAGTGTTTGCTTCTGAAAAAAAACCAAAACTTTGATTGCAAATTCTTTATCATCAGGCCTCTATCTTTTTTCTGTATTTGTATTGTTCACAACTTGTCTGATGCTCTTAGTTAAACTTCACAAGTAATAAAAATAATTTATTTACCATCATAAAAATAACAAAAGTAGGCTTGTACTTATCATTACCAGTTAAACAGTGTATACTCTTCCTTCCCTTCACTCATTCAATTATTTTCTCCTAGCAGCATGGCCAGACAGGTTTTTTTTTAAGGTGCTAATAGCAAATAACATTGCACAACACTAAGTGTATAATATAGACATTATATCAGTGTTCTGAGTCTACTTGGCTTCTGTCTTTATTGTGTTTAAAAAAAGTAAAGGTACTGAAAATATGCATTTTGAGGAGTATATCTTTTCGTGTATCTATCTTGTTAGGTGTATGGGGAGGTACAGTTCCCTGGAATATGCTTTATTTTTTCTTGTTCTTTCTATATATGTTATGGATTTAATAATATTCTGTTTAAAAGACAGGGTCACTGGCGAAATTGGTGAGTTGAATGAATTCTTATTATTAGCTATGATGTTTTTACACAAAGAACATATGGCAAGCGCAAGAAGGGAAGGCTGGCTTAGAAAAAATTACTGATAATTTATTATTTTTTTGTTTGTTTGTTTGCATCTCAAGAAACAAGAAAGAAGAAAGGAAAAAGCACTTTCAGTATGTGCACAGGGTCCTTGCCCTTGTCTTCAGTGTTCTGGGAGATGGTTGGTGAAGAAAAGCTGTATTTTCCAGAAGGTGATCATGAAACACAGGTAGATGTTCAAGTTGTCATCATTCATGATCACAGAAATCATTCCAGGCTCTAGCTAATGCATAAAAAAACCCAAAAAACAATCCTGAGGAGAAGAGCCAGATCCAAGAGCAGATCCTTCACCGCTGAATTGTTCAGTATATCTGAGCCCTCCGGCTCCACCATATCGATCACTTCCATTCCTTCCCCTGTTGATGAGGCCACAAATGACTCCTCCATATCCCCCCAGGCTGTAAATGAGGGGAAAAGGGAACAACATAAGCTTTCTTCTTGTTCATTTCTTTCATACTTGAAGGCTTTTTACCTCTGAGTCCCTCCTATTTTATTCTCCTTGCTTTCTAAACTTTCAAATTCTCTTCACCTTCACTGTATGTCCATTTCCTCCTTCATCCCAAGCAGCTTTTCATTTGTACCTCTTTCCTCTCTCTGTTTCTTTTGTTCTTTTCTTGTTTCTGTGATTCTGACTTTGAAATATTTTCTTTTAGTAATCATTTTTTCCTCACTCCACTTTGCATCTCATGTTTTTCTCCTTTCCTGTATTTTCCATTACCAAAGTTACCCCAGATACATTCTTTTCTTTTCATGGCCATGACTGTACAAGTGGGCTGTAGTAGCCCTTAAAAGCCTTGACTAGAGCCTTTACCTGAATTCCATGGGTCCCAGAGCTGCATGTAAGCTCTGGTCTGGGTCTCAGATCTCTATTTGTGTTCTGCTGCAAATATACTTATCTCCAGCTCCATTTCTATCACAGCTGTGCCTGCACCCTGCTGTTGTGGCTCCTGAGCTGCAAACTGACCTCCTGGTTTGGCCTTGAATGTGCCTTGTCACTACAGACTTGCTTGGTAGTCATGGCACTGTGTCTGACTTTATTTCTTTTCATCATTTCACCCCGGTCTCCAGGCGTGTCCCGGACCTTTCCCTTCTGATCTCGGTAGGGTATGAGGGGACAGCTGAGACAGGAGGCTGCAGTCAGGGCTGTGGGTGATCTAAGAGACCTTTACAGCTATGACTGCCCCGAACTTGTGTGTCCCTCACGTCCCTGTCTCATGTGACAGTAGGGTTGGGCCATTGCTGGACCGTGTCTGACCCTGGTCACCACCACCTGCTTTGGTCCTCACACTGACTGGCATTCCTCCTTGAACTAGAACTTGTCTCAACATTATCGACCTCCCTGGTGACCTCTTATCTGACCCTGGCTGCCATCCCCAGGCCTGTCCTGTTTAGGCCCGTGGGATTGCCTTGCTATCCCACTCCTTTGCAGGCTCCCTGTTCCTTAGGGATCATCTCACCTCCACTTCCCCTTGACATATATCCTGTTGTTCGTCCTCTGATCTTCCTTTTACAAAAAGAATTTTATTTTCTTCTGTGTCCACCCCTAATCTCATTTCCTGCCCTTAGCTACTCTCCAAGCCCCTTATTTCTCATCCTCTCTCTTCAGCCCATCCTCTCACCTGCTGTTGGGCTGCTTTCCTCTTCCTGTTCATTCTCAGCGGTACGAATCATGCTCTGACTTTTCACTGGTACTGAGCAGTAAGCGGCCGGGAAGAAACTCATCAGATAAATGCCAAACCCCAGGAAAATTATCAGAGTGGCATTCACCCCCATCCTGCTTTGCTGTCTAGCACAAGACTCTTTTCAGGTTATGGGGTCTGGACATAACTACCACCAGGGTCTTGTTTGGGGCACATTGTGACATCATGACACCATCTGACACACAAAGGTGTTCTATGTTAGGCAGAAACAATGTGGGCTTTCACCCTGTGTAGCTAAGAAGACTCTAAAGCAAGGAAAGAGTGTGAAAGCTTTTGGGAATAATTGAAAAAAAGTATGTCTCTGCTGAAAGGTAAAAAAGAGTATGGGGGGATAGAATCATAACAATAGGACACTACTCAATGTGAAAAAATCACACTTAGTCCTGAATATTTCTGTATCTGATAACTAAGTGAAATGGAACAAGAAGTGTTCTATAAAACTGGTAGAAGGGGAGTGGAAAATGTAACAAATTTCCCACTTCAGTGATAAGCAAATATTAGTAATTTGTGCTGTTTGGCTCAAATAGCCTTAGTAAATAGAAATAATTTTTTTTTTAAATCCAGTTCGAATGACAAGCATGTGTTTTAAATGACCTCTAGATGGTGATCTAACAACATCAATGTAGAAACAACTCATCTTGCAAAGCAGCTATTCTATGGAGGAAAAACCCATCTCATGTCTTGTTAACCTTTACCATTGACTTTGCCAGACCAAATTGCTCACTCTAATTAAATCTCTGTCCAGACTGCATTTGAGAACTCTGATGATGACTTCTCACCACATAGCGTAGAAGACAATTTTCTAGTTATTTTCAAACTCACGTTTAAACCCAACTATTATTTGCTATATCAAATTTCTTTCATACTCCTGAAATTTACATACAGATTTATGTTAAGATCCCTTGGACTCTACTTTAATTTTGTTTAATTTTGTGTTGATTTTCATTTGTGTTGGTTTTGTTTGGAGGGTGTTTTTGGTGGTCTCAGGGGATGGTTGTAATTTCTTGTTTGTGGGGTTTTTCCCCCTTTTCTACAATTAGCAATAATCCTTTCATTCAAGCTCTTCACATTTATTTTCTAGATGCCCAAAAGCCAGGTTGGGGGATCAGCTCATCAAATCAAGATAAAAATTAGCCTGGGGGCCTATGATGGTTACTACAGACTTAAGCACATGCAAGGATTTTATATATGTATATATATATATATATATATATATATATATATATATTCTGATTTATAGGCATTAAGATTTCTACACCAGGTCTTAGATCAGCTTCAGCTTGCTCTCCAAGAAATTCAGCGATCTTTTTTCCTGCTTGTCTTGAGAAGATTTTACATTCAGCGCAGGAAGTGCTCATTAGAAATTTACTTCAAGAGGTTAGAAGAAAAAATTTTCAGAAGAACCCATCGAGTGTAATTGTTGTATGTTACATTCAACAAATAAATAATGTGTTTGGCTGTAAAACTTCTGCTCTACTGGCTCCTAATGAATGGTGTAATAATACCCAGTCCAATACACTGGGTGTCAGTAGGGATGTACTCTAACACAGGAGTAGGACAGAAGCTTCAACAGATCTGCATCAGAAAGGGTAAGAGGGAGTGGGACTGGAACGTGGAATTTTCAGTCCTGCAGAGCAATTAGTAGAGCAACTTCAAGGGGCATATTCCCTACAGAGATCTCTGCAGCTGAAGTAATCTGTACCCAAATCAGCATAAGATTGTATTTCAAAGGTGTTCTGCATTCCTCACAGGGAGTGTGGGATACTTTCAAGTCCTCGCCTGCACCTCTGAAATTCTTTATTTCACTGAAGTAGGTAAGTAAATAGATGCTAGATGTGAAAACTCTTACTATGAGTGAGGTCATGATGACATATTCATTCTGGCATAAGCTCACACTCTGCCTCAGGAAGGGCTCCTGCCACTGGATGCTTGCTCCTACATCTTTTCCTTTGCTGACACTAGCGCTGGTGTGGCGCAGTTAATGGGGTGCATTAGGTGACAAAACCATTTTAAACACAGGTTTTATTAGATCACTTTTCTATTGGGTGAGTTTTCGATGCAGTTAACTGTGCAGTCACACAAATGCTACTCTGCAGTGAGCCAGCAGAAACAAAGGATTGGGGTGGGACAGAGGAAGGCTGGACTGCCCTTTACTGAGTGATGGACACTCCAAATTCAAAAGAAGCCATGGCCTTGAAAAGAAACAGTGACTACGCAATCCTTGCTCAAGTACAAAGAGTTCTGACTCCTGTTTTGTTTTGTTTGTGGTTATGTATGTTCCCTAGCAAAGTATATACAATTAAAATAGGAAAAGGGTGAAATGCAAAATAAGAAGATTTAAGCTTTAAAAAGAAAGATTTAAACTTAAAAAAAAAGATTTAAGCACTACTCTTTTAACAGCACTCCATGCCTGACGAGGTCTTAAAATCAAACTGCAAAAAAAATTTTTAAAAGAAAAATAAATACGGAAAACCAGACTGTCTGCCTAATGTTTTTTTTTCTCAGTGTGGCTGACAGTAATAGAATATTTATCTGACCATCTCAGACCTTGTATACATATTTCTCTGGCTGTTCTCTGTTTTGCATGTGTGAATGCAAGTATGTGTGAAAATTTCAATTTGTATGCATCTTGCTTGATAGAGAAAAAAAGGTTGAAAGAATTAAATTAATAATTACTTTTTTCCCCCTGCTTCATCTCTGTTCCCAGAATTAAATCATCCTTTGCCACCATTGCCACCCCATTGACCGTACTTCACTTTAAAAATCTATCCTCAATAAACTGTTTTGTTTTAAATGTTGTTGGATATTGGGCCTAAGTTGGATGTATTTAAAACTGGTTTTTTCCTTTGGGTGTCCTGGCCTGCACATTAGTGGGCTAACCTCACTTCTTACTTCTGAAGAGGAATGACCCCCATTCCAAAACCTCACTTCACATGGCCTGGTCCTTCCCTGGAATCCTCATGGTCCTTTCTGTTCATTGTCACACTGGCTGCAGGAGAAGACAGGTTCCTGCCTCATGCTGTGCTTTTCTAGCCAGACCAAGAGATACGGGCTCATTTCCGTAGGCAGGGGAGTGGATTTTAGCTTAGTCCGAAGGACTGTCCTGGGACTCCTTCGAAGCTGAGGCTCCAAGGTAGAAAAGAACAGTGGATATGGATTTCCCTGTCCGTACAATGGCAGAGGATGAGCAGGATATGAGAAAGACGAAACAGTTGGATAAACCAGTTAGAGCAATAATTTCTCTTTCTAGGGATTGTGACTCAGTGTTTCGCATTTTCCTTCCTTAGCAAATTCTGCAACATGACTCAGTGCGGTGCAAAGATGATGAAAATACCCAAGGCAGAGCAGCACATGGGCCACTGCTCTCAGGCTGGGCTGAGGGAGGGGGATAAAGCAGACTAGTTAATATATGCTTTCTCCCTCATCAGGGTGAAAGAGCTGGTGCATGAAATCCAGTAAAAGCAGCTCTCCGGTCCAGTGAAGCTCGGGACAATTGGCAGCACCAGGAAGGTTATCACTGTCTGCATCAGATGACTCTCCTGTGTGAGGTCAAAACCCCATTGGATTTGTAATGAGGAGGTGGATGAGGCTGTAAAGTCATTCCCAAGATGGAGCAGTGAGGGCCTTGAGGCAAGAAGGAGCCAATGAAGGGAAGAAAGGAAATGGACCGAAAGATCATAATCAGTGAATTTCTGCATCCTACCCCAAGGCTGTATTCCTCAGAGAATGGGATAGTGCCAGGAAACTAAAGGCACACCTACTGGCTGATTGTGATGCTGGGATCAGAAACTGACGGAGAATTTGGGGATACCGCAGTCTGTAATGGGGAACGTCAGAACAGACTGAGAGCGGATTCCCTTGGGAGTGCCCAGGCCTACAAAAGCCAGGCAACAGTGTAATGGGGAACAGCACAAGCAGAACTTTGTGGAGATGCCAGAACAGAAATAAGCGGGGAGACATGGGACAGGACAGAGGGAACTGGCAGAGGATTTTGTCACTGTAGGTTGGAAATGACTCGGCGGCTGCGAGACGGGAAGGATGGGTGTTGTGTTTGAGATGAATCAGCAGCTGCAGCTTGGGACACAGACAGTTGTGAGAAGATGTCTGTGGTGAAAGGACTGCAGGCAGTTCTGTGTTAAGGCTACTGGGAGTCATAAAGTGCACTTCAAATTCCCAGAAACTGGTTCCCTTCCGGCAAACCAGGCTTTTCATTTGCCTGTAATAATCTGTCAGTGTCCAGTTGCAGGTACTCTCCCTCGCGGCTTTCTCATGCAGAATTCACAACTTCTAGAATTCACTAGAAAGAAAACTTAGGAGGGATCAAAAAGAGCAGAAGGGCTTTGAAATGTGGCCATTTTTCGTCACTAATACAGGATTCTGGAAATGGAAATATCTTGCTTCTTCTAAGAGCAGATAGCAGCAGCCAGGCTGTGTCACCCCATGCAGGAAATGGGGATAACATCCTTCCCCAAAGGTTTTGTCTACCTCACCATGACACAGAAATGACAAATCAGCTGGGAGTGATGGATGGTTATTTCAGAAAATAGTCCAAACTGGATTTCCACTGAGGCATGGGTTGTACAAACACTTTGTCTTCTCATTCTCTTTTTGTGCCATTTCTGTTTTCATTTGCTCTTATTTGGACTGCTATTATTTAGATAAAATATTAACAGTAGAATCACATGCAAGATACACAGAATTAAACCCATATTAAATCTGGTATTCTTTAAGAGCAAGAGAAAGAGCCACCTCCGCAAGAGAGTCCTTTCAACCAGCTCAAAGAGCTGTTACTTTTTACACTTACTCAGACTTGCCTAATTTTTAAAACATATCTAGATTTAAGTGAAATAAACATCCCTGCCTGAAATTTTGAGAAAAGTGAATTCAGATAAAGGAGAAGGTTCACAGTTGGAAGCCTCTAAATCAGAACAACTCCACTGAATGCAGAACCTGATTGCTTCATCATCAATGGAGGAGTCAGGAGAAGCTTTAATTGTTGAGACACTGCTCTGTGTGGCCTGTGAAGCCTCACATCGTTTATCCAAACATCTTTATGTCTGTCATCAGCCAGCTCCATATGCATTCAATAAATATTGAAATATCTCTTACAACAGCCTTACTATGCTCATTTTAAAACACTTATATGTTTTTTCTCTAATTTACTTCAGGCTACCCTGACCAAATGTAGACAGAATGTAAGACATACATTACTTGAAAAGAGTTTCAGCTCCTTATTATTCCCTAAAATCACAGCTATTAAGGCAAGTTCTTAAGAAAATTAATAAACTAAGTAAGATCATAAGAAGCACAATATGGCAATATTTTGTGCCTTCTGTTCTGAATATAGTTGCTTAATATTTTCTGGGTTCCTTTTTTAGCAATTAAATCTAGGAACAGATTTTTGAAAAGCTCAAAAAATCCAGGGACTGAGCCCAACATGCACTGTAGGCTTTCTGCAGAAGGCATTTCACTGCTTGTACAATGCAAGTTATGTTCATTTCCCATGGAATCTGCATATATCTATACCTCTCTTTTTTATTCACCTTTTATGATGTAGATGCTAATTTTTTTTCCTTTGTGAAATGATCCAAGGCCTATTCATAAAAAGATACACTTTAATGACTATTTAATTAAATTAATAACTATAATTAGTAGTTATAATTTAATAAATTTATGTATATATAATTATGGCAATAGAATGGGGCCTCCAAGTGGGTGGAGTCTACATATAGCCAGGGTTCTTGAAAATGAGAATGTGAGGCAACTCTGCATTTGCTTATTGAAAATGCAAAGAAGAGGAATGGTATAAGAACCATGGGAATGCAAAAGCCATTAGGTGCATTGTCAGGGCCTTGGATCCCTTTCTCCCCAGGCAAAACATCAGTGACATTGTTCTGACATGCTTTCTTTATGAATGGGCAATTATACAAAGTTCTGTCTTAATTTCTCTTGAACCCTTTCCAGAGTTGACCACATGATGTAACTGTTCATCAGATAAAGTGCACAAATCACTACTGCAGTCTCCTTCCAGGCTGTAATTTGGTTTGGGGTGAACGAGGGCAGTACAATGATAAGATGGAGATCCAAGATAATTAGGTAGTTGATAAGAAAGTCTGTGATAGTTCACTGCTGTCAGAGGTGTTGCTCTGAACTGCCCCTGACGCTGCACAGTCTGTGTCATGCACTATATCCCAGTCACTCATACTAGCAAGGAAAAATATGAAGTATTAAAAGAACTAAATAAATAATTCCGTGTTTAAACAATTAAATGTGATTATGAAGTTAATTTGTCTTCTTTAATTCTTATTATTCCAATTGTGTTTTCTAAATAGCCGTCGAACACTGCTTGTTAACCTTGGTGTCTTTCACTTCTGAATTTCCCATGGGATAGATATCATTCCAGTTTCTCTCTTTCTCCAGCCCAGAGAAATTTTACTGTTCCAGTATCACTGTTTCTTCCTTCAGTATCTATAAGCCACGGTCTGTAATATTGACTTGCTGTAATGGAATGGAACAATGAAAGAGATTGCATTGTCCCTTTAAATGCAGCTGCATTTGGATTTTGGAAAGAAGTCAGCTGCAAAACTGCAGTGTCTTCATTGGGGCCAAGATCTCACTCAAGTAGTACCTGAATGACTGCTAGCTAAGTGGGAGTAATACAAATAGTCTTCAAGGTGTCTGACACCTGGCAGTTACACAATAAACACTCTAAAATTTTAGAGTGTCTGGGGTTTTTTTTGCTTTCAGTTCACCAAAACAAAACCAGCCAATCCAAAAGGGAATATTTCAACGTTATTTCCTGGTAAATTATTTGAATTGTGTAAAACAGAGTTGTCTGGAGAGGGAGAGAGAAGTGTTTGTGTCCCATTGTGAAGCATTTGGACTGAGAACTGTGTCACAGGACAGACTGGACAGGTAATAGCTGCAGATGCATAGATATCTCAGATGTATTGCATTATCTATACCTTCTGTGATGTGCGTGAACTTCTCTTTATCTATTGGATATAGCTCTTTGAAACCTGTGACTCTCCCTTTGAGAGATATTCCTTCCAAAACAGGAATACATTAATACTGCCAACAAATGACCTATCCAGTTTCTATTGCAGGTGAACATGTTCTGAAAGCGTAGCTGTGACCTGACTATTCCCCAGTATGTTAATGCTATCATGATTTCCCAGAATTGCAACAGAGGGCAGGAGTTGCCAGACTGCGCATTCTTCCCATCATACTCTTGATAATGTGATGCCCAGTCTGCAATCTGATCTGTAATTTTTGGAATGCGAACCGTGCCCACTTCTGTGGCACCTGAGCTCAGGTTCTTCCTGGGTTCCTTCGTGCATGTCTGGCAGCCTGGCCCTAGGAAACAAATAGCAGGAGTTGTTTTGAACATTTTTATGTTGGTGTTCCTCCTTCTTTCCAAATATAGCAGATTCATGAGGGTTTATGTGAAGAACCCCAAAGGTGGAGAAGTTCAAATACCCTATATTTAGTAGCTTGTGTGACTGCCTTTGAGATTCTTTTCATGTGAAATGACACAGTTAACCTGAAAAGTATACTCTTAAGGTTTTCTCCCTATGACTTCCTAGTCATGGCTTGGAATGTGTGCTATTTCTATGTAACACAAACAATATGCTCTTAATAGAAGAAATATTTCCTACTTTCATAGGAAAGGATAATACTATACTGTGCATAGGCAATGTTAGAGAACTGACAAAAGATAAAATCTAGAAATTACATTTACTTTCTAGCAGTGTGAATCATTCTTAAAATGGCAAAATGATCTTTCATTAGCCCTTTCATTAGTCTTTTAAAGTCATCTGTTCACTTGGGTATGGTTTCAATGTGTGCCACTCTCACATAGGGTAGGCAGCTGGGGAAAAACCGACCACTTTAATTATTCAGTATTAAATTACCTTATGATTTATTATCAGCTTATAATATCTCAGTTTATTATTACAAAGTTTATCTCCCACAGGTAATGCAACAAAATAAGAGAAGCAGAAGGATTGTCCTAGTTTTAAGTCATCACCAAGACATCTGTAACACTCATTGTAGAGCACCATGCAAACTAAAAATGCAGCCAAGAGTTTGTGTTCATCATACCATGGCAAAGAAATCAGTATAGGTAGAGTCAGACATAGCTGCCATACCTGGAGGAATTACCAGTTCTGAGAAGAAATTTAGGAGTACAGTTTAAATTTGTAGTGTCAGTAGTTTTTTTTTCTTCCAATTTATTATCCCTAAATTCTCCTTGACAAAAATGTAAGCTTTTCAAAGGCACTTTTAACCAGAAATGTTTTGGAGTTGAAAGTGTTCATGAAATAATTGCACAGCTGCAGAGCACTCGTGGGTCTGCAAGTTGGGAGAGTTCTGTGAGCTGTGGATATGGGTTGGCAAAGTAAGTCCGACAGGTTTTGTAAGCATTAGGGTATTGATGTGGGTGCTTCCCGTACTTCAAGTTCTGAGCATATTATTCCTGAAAAATAAACAGATATCAGAGTTCTATTACTGAATGGTGGAGATGAAAATGTCTCAAAAGAGTTAGGAAAAGGAAATTTCCAAACGAGGAATGATTTAAAACACCACATAGCCTAAATAAGAAAAGAGCAAGAGGTTACATGCCACTTTTTGAAAACTTGAACCAAAACACTAAACTTGTGATCTGGTCTGTGATAGGGATAATCAGTTTTCAACTCTAGCTCATATATGGCATCACATGAAAATAGATCGGGAGTCAATGTTTATAGTTGACGTCAGAAAAGACTTAAGATGCAAGGAAGGCTTTAAGGCATAACTATTTTCCTTGGTAATTCAAAACAGGAGAAGCCAAATGGAATAAGTGTATTCAGTTACCTTTTCTTTTTCAATAAACTTGGTGACTCCAAAGGGCAAATTATGGAAAAATGCCGTGGGTGCACAGGAGATGTTCAGGCGGAAAAATACTTTGTGGTCTTTTCCCCAGGGTTTGGATGAAGGTCACCCGGATACAGTGTTCTTACAGCAGTTCTAGAGACATGACCTCTGATCTTGCAGACTTCAAATCAGAAGATGGACAAGGACTTGAGCACTAATGCTTGTCACTCTGCTGTGTAAGTAGGAAATGGCCTTCTTAAGGGCTTCAGTTGATCTGACTTCGTGTCTGTGCAAGTCCCACTCTGAGTGATTTTCATTTATTTGGAGACTGATTGCCTTGAACATCCAGGAACTGGGCACTGAAATCAGGAGGGGCAGATGAGATGCAGATCCTTCCCAACTATAAACACAAAGATTGTAGAGGTTTCAAGAGAAGTCAGGTTAAGAAGCAAGCTGGTTCACAGAGGACTCTGGTGTGCAGAGCTGGTTCACACAAAAAACCCTCCAGGACAGAGTTACATTTTTTGGATAGCTGGTCACCTCCACTAACTGCTTTGGCTAATGTTTGTAGGAGATGACAGCATTGTAATTTGGTGACTGTATGGCTGTAGCATGCACTAACATCAGTGAATAAGTAATGATTAGATACAGAACATTCAAATCTTAATAAAATACATTTTAAAGAGTTGCCAAATTTTTAGTTTTTAGAAGAACCTCTATACATTCATGGCCTTTAGAAAGGCTGAAGTCTCTCCTTGCTCAAAGCAATGCTGACATAAAAATTGCTTGCTCAGAGTCTTCTTCAACTAAGCTATGAAAAGCTCAAAGAACGGAGATGTCACAGCCTCTCTCGACAACTATTGTATTGCTGAATCACCCTCACTGCAGTGTTTGAAAGCTGTTGCTTTTTTCCCTTGGTACCTCTTAGAAGAGTCTGGTTCTGTCACCTCTGTGACCCTGTTGGGCACAGCAATTAGTCCTGTACCTTCCCTTCCCTTCCCCTCCCCTCCCCTTAAGCAATCTCCACGATAAACAAAAGCAGCCCCCTCAGCCTCCCCTTGAACAGTGTTTTGACCCTCTGTTTGATGTGCTCCCGTTTGCCAGCGTGGGGAGCCCAACCCTGGATTCAGTCTCTTATTAAAAGCAGCTTAACCCCTCTGAAATGGAAGGGAAAAATAATTTCTCTTGACGTCCTGCCTACAGTATTGCTAATGCAGTCTAGCATGTGGCTGACCTTCATTGCTGCAAGGACGCCCCGCTGGCTCATGTTCAACTTGCAGACTCTTTTCTGCAGAGATGGTCCCCAGACAATCTTTCCCTGGCCTGTAGTTTTCCTACCCTGGATCCAAGACTGAGTTTTTGTCTTTGTTGAGCCCCATGAGATCCCTGTTGGACTCTACTTTATTTTATCAAGTAGTCTCTGAATGGCAGCCCTGCCTTCCAGTATAGTGAGCATTCCCCACACTTTGCGGTCATCAATTCACTGGAGGGGCCCTCTGCACTTTGAATGCATTTGTGATGCCATCAACAGTGAGAGCCAACTCTGATTAATCCAGCAGAGGTCAGTCAGTCTCTCCTAATTAACACACAGCGCACAGAGACATGTCAAGGCTTCCACACCACCAGCTCTTGTGGTGTTCCACAGATAAAGAGGTTAAAACACAGGGAAGTCATTATGGAGACTGTTGGAATAACTAAGATAAAATATGTATTTATATTTGCTATTCAATTGTTGAGTGTTACACTGAGACATGAGCTTGTTTTTAGTGATAGTGAATGCACATTTAGCATACTTCTACCCTGGGACATTCGGGGGGAATCAAGGAGAAATGGTGTAACTGCTGAGTCACCTCCTGATGCTGGTCTGTGATACCAAATTGGTGGTGCCTTGTTGTGATCTTTGTGTCACATCACCTATACTCCCTTCAGCAGCATGAGTCATATTTTTGTTGGTCCTGCAAGGGAAAGGTGTCATTTTGGATCATCAAAACAAACAAAAAAATTTCCTTGGTTAAGAGGCAGTTTAAGGAGTATTTAAACATATTTAATTGCTTGGTCCATGGCCAATGATAGTAAGAGACTTTAGGGAGGCTATAAATGAGCCTCTACCTGGGAAAATTCATGAATCATACTTGCAAAGGAAATGGTAACTTTTTATTTCAAATCCTATTCTCAGAGTCTCTCATGAAGATAGAACACTTGCTCTAATAGTTTGTTTTATAATTGTCAGTCCTATTCAGGGTTATGCAAGTCAATGCAACTTCTTTCCACTTAAAAAACTAGTTAGTTGTCACTGTGAACGTGCACTTCAAAATCTCCAGGACAGTCTTCATAACAGAAAGATTCAGCTGTGCCTGGAGTACAAGTGGCCAAAGACCTGACTTCTCAGGATAATTTTGTTCTGTACTCAGTTTTAATCTGTGCACGTCTCTTTCAGGGGACAGCTTTCTGGTATTTCCAACATTCTCAGGGGGAAGTGTGTGATGATTAATTTTGATCATTCATCTGTCTTTAATTGTGTGGTTAGAACATACCTCTCTCTGCGGTGAGGTACAATTTCTCTCAAGTTCTTGGCAGAGATGAGGGTAAAAATTCACTAATGCAAATAGAGCTCTTGTAGCTGCTTGGATGCCCTGTTATATCAGGCTCAAAATTCATTTGCTGATAAAATCTAATCAGATAACATGAATCTGAAGAAGAATCCTGCGTTATTCAACAAGGTGAATACAAAAGAATCTGAGAAAAAACAAAAATTCAAACAAAAAGATCCCAACCATCAAGTTTTCCAGCAGAAGTATAATAAATTACTAATAAGTAAACAAATTACTAACAAATTACTAATAAGTAAACAAATAAATTATTTTCATTCTGGTAGTTACTTTAATAAATGCATTAAATAAAATTCCATCTTACAGGAGATTAGTTATTTCCTTTCTCAGTGCTTATAAAATTTTATTTTAAGTTTAGTTCCTTGCCATCTCCCTGGATCAGTTTCCCTTTGCGCACAACACTCCAGTTTCTGCCATAAAATTTTCCATGAGGTGTATAACAGTCCTTTTCCCAGAAGCTCAGGGCAATGAGTTCTGCAGCCTTTGAGTATCTTTCTTAACTATTGCAATACCATATCTGCACAAAAAGAGCAGAATTACTCACACAGTAACACAACAACCTGAACCTTGCCTGGCTTAGCTAACCAAAGCTGACTAACAGACTTCTGAACGGGCCATTACCTAGCAGTAAGCGTACAAGTATGTTGAAGAATATCCTTCAGGATATTCCCTATGAGAGGAACATATCTAGCTTCTGTGCTTTGTCTCAGAGGAGACCATTTTAAACCCTGTTGGCTTGGGATCTAGCTCTGATCACCTAATCAAAGATCTTCCAATAGTTAATGCAATAAACCACTGTCTTCCTTGTCACTTCTCTACCAGAAAAATTCTGTCAGCAGCTCTTCAGATACCGTAAGTGGAATCCACTGTTTTCATCGATTATTCCTTTTCTGGTGTTGAAAGCAACAAGTTCACATAGGCAGAGATATTTGTTTCTACTTTAGGACCAATGGATTCTCTAAGCTAATTCTGCAGAACAACCAGTCAGATCTGACGTCTGCCCGTGACCTTCTGCTACTGCCAAAACTTTCAGAACAGGTCAAGACTTCCCTGGGACAATCTTCAAGACTGCAATTCGAAGAGTAATAAGTGCAAAGGTATTTATAGGACCTTTTAAATTGTGAGGGAAATGTTAGGAAGCTGCAAGGGCTGGCTGGACCCTAAGGATGGGACAGAGCCTGACCTTACAGCAGACAGGACGGGGCCTCACATCTGGGGTACAGTCGCACGCTGCTTGAGCAAGGTGAGTAGGCAGAGCCAGAGATGTCAAGCAAGAGCCTAGATTTTCAACCAATTTCATGGTGGTGAGGCAGGTCTAAGCTCAAGCCAGGAAATCAATCCATTGATCAGGATGATCTCAGCGATGGTGACAAGTCCTGCTTATCACAAACTACATATCCGTGTTGACAAGGCAAGTGTGAAGTCAGGCTAGAAGTCATGGAGCCCGTGGCCAAACACAAACACAGCTGCAGGCAGGAGCTGAAGACACAAGACAGACCTTAAACAGGGCTTCTCTGCTTCTGGGCAGTCATATGAGTGTGTGTGTGTGGCTGCAGCTTTTTTGAAGGCTCTCGGTTTGTCTGGTCAGGGCCATGAAAACCCATCACTACACTCAGGAACACGACAGAGTCAGTCACCTCCCAGCAAAAGTGTCGTCACATCCCTCAGGGCTCTGGGGTCAGACAGGACTGTAAGTAGAGTGGATTAGTTGTTGTGAGTTTCCATAGGACTATTTCAGGGGACACAACGCCAAGGACAGGCTACTGAGAAAGAGAAGAAAGGATGGGAAAATTTGGGCTGGGTAGCAGAACCTAAAGGTTCCTAAAGGCTAAGAGGGCTTGAGAGACAACAGGAGATGAATGGGAAAATTCACTCCATCCTTGACAAAATTTGGGGATGGGGCAAGGCAGAGGAAGCAGGGGAAGGAAACCCTAGGGAACAAGGGAGGAAACCTGGAAAGCTAGGCTATGTGAGAGACCATACAGACTTTAAGGTGATGAGTAGGAGGCTGGAGATATCAGATGAGGCTGGTCAGGACCATTAAAGCCTTTTAGCACACTCAGGGACCTGACCAAACTGGGGCAGAGAAATAAAACCAAGGATTTTCAGTCTGCTCTCAGATTTCACAGGTTGCAGCAAGCAACCTGTGAAATTTGTAGCATTATTTGCAGGAAGCCCTGTAATCTGAGATGTACAGTTGAATGCCTCTACCAGGAATTGCTCTCAAGATATTCTTAAAGACAAACATTTAACAGGGCCCAGATTTCCCCTGTTTGTCAGGACCAAAGCTTAACCTCTGTCATCAGCACTTACCTTCAAAATTCTTCCTCTTACACCAAAGCATATATTCAGGTGTTCAGGAGTTCCCCTAATGGTGCTTTGGACAATTCAGAGCCGTGTGTTCCAAGTACTAAGTGGTGTCAACTGTTGTCACAAAAAAACCCGGTCACAATCCAAATTTTATTTCCTGTCTGCTATCCTGACTTAGTTTTACAGTTGCTATGGGCTAAGACCCGAAAAAACCTCAATAAAACCAGGATGTGATCATACCTCAGAAGTTTCAGAGAATCTTTTAAGCCTGATGCCAGCTATGAAATTGGGAGCCAATTTACTCACAGCCAGTCTCAGATCAATGCTATAAGGCATGAAAACAAAGCAGCTGTTACACCAGCTTCTTCCTTTTTCCAAACTGCAAAAATATTGCTGGCCACAGATTTGGGGGTTAGCATTGGCATAGATGTATCCCAGAGCTATATCTTCATGTTTTTGTGTATCTGTAGGATCAAGGAGAATCTCTAGTGAAAAAGCAGAGTCTACTCACTCATGCACAGAAGTTTACAATTGCTGAATGAAAGACTTAGCTATTCTTGTGGTATTCCAGGCCACAAAATAAAACTAATTAGTGAGGTGCTTCTTTTTTGCTAATGGTTTTTCCCACTCTGTTATAGGCTGGTTTGGAGATTCCTGGTAACAGCCTTGGGCTACCTTTAAATCCCAGGCCTCCACTGAGGAAATCTGAATGAGAAGGCTCTCATAACTTGATTTCAGTATCTTGTAACCTTACTGTTGATGCCTTAAGTTTTAGCTTTCATATTTTCCAGATTCTGTACTGCATTAGTATGTAACTCTGAACTTCATATAAAGTGTTAGCAAGTTCTCTTCACAGTTTAGTCGGACAAAACAATCCTTTTCCAGCCCAAGAACCAAGGACACCATTGCAGCTTCCAGCCCAAAAAAGTATAAACAGCAGTCAATGGACGAGAGCAATCTGGGAGGATGGGACTCCATAACCTGAAGCTGTAATTGGACAATTAACCCCAATATGTAAATGGACCAAAACTTATAAAAGTGTGAAAATGTGGGACCTGTCATCCATCTTGTGTGGAGCCACAGCTGGGCTCTTGTGTCCAAGGTGCATCCTTTGAAGGCCTTTTAATAAATACCTACTTTATTCCTTTAACTCTGCCCAGCCTCTGTTCTAGGTAGCCTCTCAAGGCATCACTGTCCCAGTTTTAATGTCAGTCTATGGTCCAGGAGATCCAAACCCTTTTTTTACTTTATTACCTATTTTTGTGTTAGGACCCACTACCAGTTCCCTATCTGCAGGAGTAGATTATTGGTTTCACATTTACTCAGTCCACCTTTTATAAAGGAAAATGCTTCTGCTTCTGTGGAGTACATGAGTCCCTGGGACACACTCCCTTGACAGGAGGCTGGGGGATTGATCACTGTGTAAACCACCAGTAAATAAGCTTCCCAACTCACTCAGAGAAAGCTTTCTGACTTGAGCTAGTACCTCAACAGCAGAAAACCATCCAGGATCTTTGTCTGGGCTTCCCCAGTGAGGTAGAATCCCACTGACTCCCTCAATCAAGGTTTTTTAGGAATTAGTAATACTCTTGGTGATCCTATTTCACTAAGAGATCTCCTTCACATTGCCCATATGACTGCAGTTATTGAGGTCTTCAATTCTCTCCTTTCTTTTCCTGGAAATGTTACAAAGTCTGCTGCAAATGTTGGGGGGAGGGGGGGGTTTGTTTTACAAAATCTAGTGATCTTTGTGCTGCTTTTCTGTAGCAGTCAGTGGTGCTGTTGCTGATCCCTCATCCTCAGGAATGTGTCTCTTAAGGAAGTCTGTGCCTCTGCTGCTATTCCTCACCACGAGCAGCTGCCCTTGCTTCTGCTCATCTGAGCCAAGAAGCAGAGACCACTTCCCTTTAACTTTCTTAATCAGGCTTTACTACACACACTCACACACGAGGCCACGCTATTAATTAAGGGAATTCAGTGTAATATTTTATTTACAACCAGCTCCCCTCTAGCATTTTGCACTCCTCCAGGCCAGGAGATGGATTAATGGAATTACACATCAGGATTAGTTGCATAATATAGAGTAAATCCTTCAAGGACACTTATGCCCTGATATAGTTTATAATGCATTGTTAAGTTATGTCTGTTGCTGAGTTACCAGTGATTTACTGGTGGTGAAGTAATTCATATTTACACAGCAGATGAGATCTTGGGAAGATAAGAGTTTCTCAAGACTGGTGGAGATAACACCACTAGTATTCTGCTTCTGGAATATCTAGTTATTTTCCTCTGCTACTTTGTTTTGGTTTTTGATAGGTATCACCACTCAGCTGTGTGATATCAAAGTGTGCATAACACTGTGCATTTCCATACAATCATCCTCAGCTTTGTTTTCCTATGCTACACAAGTAAGATATCTAACTTGAACAACTGGAAATATCACAGTCCGACAGGATTTCCTAACATATCTGTAACACTTCAATCAGTTGCTGCCTAGTTATTATTACAATCTTCTCAGATGAAAGATTATTCTTTATAGACCTGGAGAAACTACATCACTGTTTACTGCTGACTTGGTGAATTCTTGACTTTCTGTTCAGTGCTCTCTCTATACTTTGACTTTCTCTGTCATTGCTTTTTCCTGTATTTCTGCTGCTCTCATTCTTTCCTCTCACAACTTAACATCTTCAGAGCTTTTATTAGACTATTTTGTTGGGATTTCAGACAAAGAATTGCAGTACAATCAGAAATGTCCAGGGGAAGTGTTGAAAGACTGGTCGGGTTGTAGACTGCACTTCCAGTCTTGCTCTTAAGATGGTAGTGTAAACTTGGGAATGCAATCCAGGCACTTGGTTTTTGCTGTTGCTGAAATGACAGAATTTCTCTAGTGATTTCCAAATTGGGAATTTTTAAGGGCTAATTTTTATAGTGAAATTCTTTTGTGAATTTGAGAAAAAAATAGAAAATATGTTTTTATTTTTAAGGTTTGAGCATGTATGTGATAGAGAGATTATATGCAAAAAAGACATGGAAGAATAAGAGTTTCTGAATTGGTTTGGCAGTCTGTGGCTCTGGAAAAACAGGCAAATCTTTGTGTGAAAATTTGTCCAGGCAGATGTTTGGGAGTAATACTTATCTCTGACAGATAAAACTTGTCTGTGCTCTAGCCTGGCTACTCAGTGGCTCTGAATGTGTTAAGCATCTAATTATGTGACTTTATTTGTCTACCAGATGCTTAACATGTATGTGGGGGGCCAAATTTGGAAGGTAGATGAAGAAGAGATTTTCAATTCATCATAATAAATGAGTTGCCTTCCCTTTCTTTCCTTTCTCTTCAAAAGCCACTTTGTGTGCATTCTTTTGATACCACTCATTACATAATCTTGTGTGCTTAACAGAAACCTTAAAAAAATTTTCAGAAGATCAAAATGGGGGATATCTACCATGTCCAGCCAATTTGGTTTCTCCTTTAGGTTCAATAGGTTTCCTTACTTTTAGAATGCCTTTCATCTTTTCCATTTCTGGTTGTTCAGAATTTGCGTTCCTGTGGATTTTGTGAAAGACTGGGATTACACTTACATTTTGTAGTAACTTTAAAATATCATGCAGCTCTTGAAATTCCCCTTCTCCCTAAAAAACCTGTAAAATAAAAACAGAAAGATTAAAAATTAAAAAAGCATTCCCATCCTGATTTGTCACCAGATAAGCACATTGGATTTAATCTTACATACCTCCAGCACTCAAAATTTCCAGGAAAAGGTTAGCAGGAGTTTTGTAAGAACATGGAATGTAGGGGTCAGGAACATTAAGAAGGAAAGGAATCTATGCACTGTGCAAATTACGTCTGTCTCTGCATTAGCACTGAAATTACTTTTATAGTAGGCCAGGTAATAGCTGTGTTGATTTAATTTTGAAAAGAAGGCACTGAAAAGGTAGCTGGGAGGAAAACAAACCTGGAGATTATGTGAAAAATTCTCCTGTAGTGTTTTTCTCTAATTCTTCTGTTATAATTTTTCCCTTTCAAGTATCTTGCTGGCAAATGCTAGCTTGAATTTCACGTTCATCAAAGGTCTCCTCATTCACACTCAACTATTCAGATTTGCTTTAAAAAAAAAATTAAAAATTAAAGGCTGACCTAAAAAGAATGCATTTTACTATAAAAAAGTGCAGAGTATTGTCTCTACAAGATAACGATCCCCAGTGACAAAAGTGGGGTTATTTCTCCCTTGTATTTGTGGCAGGTATAGGAAAATAGGAATTGGTTGTTGCTGAAGTATCTCCACACTGGCTTATTTGCACTTATTTTCTATAGTCCTGCAAAGGGCAGCACATCCTAACTGTGCCTTGTATGATATTGGTAGATACCCCAGAGCCATGGGGTGGCTGAACCATGCAGAGCCAACATTGTTCCATCATTGCTGGTCTGTTTTAATTTTGTGTTCTTAGACACTGTGCCGTGAGAAATGCATTTGGACAGGTTGTGCTTTGTATTTCTTCATGCTTACATTGCTATGGATGGCCTATGGATATGGAAGGGAATTTGTGTGGAAGGAGATGTTGACATCTGCTGTCATATTTGTGAGAAGGGGTCCAGCTGGAATCAAGAGAGTCCAGGAATCAGGTCAGTCAGAATTACCCCGTTTCAGAAAGAAGAGAAGTCAAGGCACACACCAGTAAGGGCATCACTGGCAGCCAGGATAAAGACACTCTTTGCAGTAGGAGTTTGGAACAGGGAACAAGTAGAGCTAGAATAATGTCAGGAGCTAAAGGGCTAGAAGGCAGTCACGACATGACTCAGGAGCTGAGGAAAGGGATTCAGAGACCTAAAAGCACCTATCAGATATGTGGAAAACCACATACACCATGACTGTACAGACCCACAATCCACACCTCAACTGCAAGGCCTTATCAGCTCCTTAGTTTCTGAATAAAACTATTTACAGCCTGCTAGACTGAAAGCCCAGCAGTGCTTAAGTGGTGTGGTATGGTCATGATGTGCTAAAGAGGTTTCAGTCCCTACCCTGTGCTTACATATTTCACCCACCTTTCCTCTCCGTATTTATATAAATTATTATAAATTTATATTATAAATTTATATAAATAATAAATAAATCACTGCTTTCCTGCCCTGCTGATGCCACTCTTCTAGGGCTTCCTCGGAGAGACAGTGGGAAGTGTTCTCTGCTTGGTAGAAATAGAGGTTGTGTTCATTTATCAGGGGCTCTTAACACCTCACTGTCTAAATACCTTTCTCAGCTTCAAGAGGAGTTGTTTTCCCCACCCCTCACAGTGTTAGGAGGGACTCATTATTGATATTCTTAAAAATCCCAGCTATTAAAAACACAACATATGCTCAAAACACCTGGCTGGTATGAACTCTAACCTCTCAAAGTAGCAAGAAATATATTCTTACCATTATGACAGTTTAACCTGACACTTCCTCCTAGAGCAGGTCAACTCAACGAATTTTTCATTTTAGGGTATGACCCCTCAGGTTTGCCTTAAAGCATTGTTTTTTGTGTAGCAATTTATGATTTTGTAGAAGAGGATACATCATGAGTTTACAGAAGTTTGGATGTTAATCCTGGTTTTGTAGTTCTAAGAAACCTCTAAATAAAACAGGAATTTCAAAGAGATGACTCAGTCCTTTGCTTTATATACTTCTGTCTCTTACTTTCTGATTCTGTCACAGTCCAGGCACCCTAAACAGAATTCTTTTCCACTACAGCAGGAGTAGGAACGAAGTGATATTTCTGTTCATTCAAGGTGCAAAAATACTGGGACAAGTCTTTAAGGAAAGAAGATTAGAAACTAATAGCTTTCTCCTTTCCTTTTCCTTTTCTCTCTCTCTCTTTTTTTTTTTTTTTTTTTTTTTTTTTTTTTTTTTTACATTTCAGTTTCTTCACACAAAGAAGGATGTCTCATCTTTTCATTTTCATATTTAGTCTACTGCTTTGCAGACATATACTCTCTGACCCTGAATATGTTTCTGTGTGCCAAAATCAAGATTTTGTTAAATTAAAAAAAAACAGGTTTTGTTAAATAGAAATTCACATCCCTTTCCTAAATAAGATTTTTCTGGAAGAAATGAGAAGAAATAATGAGAGTTTGTAGAACATTAAATGAAAATGAAAAAAGTTTACACATTAATCTACATAAACTCTTCTTCCAGCTTGTGGAGTAAGGTGATTCTGTTTTACGTGGAGAAGGTGGAGTCTGTAAGGATAATTTCTTTAATGGGATTTGCAGGCAGCTGAGGTGGGAGGTGTGTCCTCCTCTCTGCCACCTTCCCAGAGCCCTGTGTCTTTTAGGGCACGTTCCCACATGTTCACTCACCTTAAAGGTGTTTTGCCTGACTTGCTCAGCTGTCTATTTCAAAACTGCTTACATGTTGCTTTCCAGAGGAACTCAGAGATACAAAAGGAGGATGATTGCTTCTAAAGCCTAGATTTCAGAATCGAAATAGTAGAAGCCTAGGACCTTGATGCTGTATGAATTCTTCAGCTGCTGTGCAGGGTCTTTCTGAGGGGTAGGCTGCTGGCGAGATATTCTAAATCAGACACACCTTTGGGTTGGGCTATTTTGGAAACTAAGTAATTGATGAGGCTCAAGGAACTGCTAGGAACAAGTGATTTTATTGTGTGTTTTTACAAGTGCTTTGATCAGCTGATGCAGTTGACTGGCAGTCTCCTCTGTAAGTAACTGGGGGCGGAGGAGTGGTGACCTGCCCTGAGCCTTTCCTGACTTCTTCCCAACGTGGGGATTGCTGGCTTTCAGGCAGCTAGGCAAGAGAGGAGAAGGGACGTGATATGGGGGTACCTTTATTTGGGGAGAGCAACCCCTTCTATTCCCGCATATGGAATGGACTAAGCCAGAAGCTGCAAGGCAAAAAATCCTGGGATAAACATCTGGATGAAATCTACTTGCTCCAGCAGAAAAGGTACGGTGCACTTCAGCCTTCTCTTTCTTCTGCTGCTCTCCCTGTAGCTGATTCTCACTCTTCCCCCTTAGGCTTTTCTGCCGGTAGATAAACTTTAAACAACCCTGGAGCACCTTTCTCTATCAGATTTCTTCTTTCAAGGTGGAATGCTTCTGGAGTTCCAATCTTATCTGCTTTCGCAGGTAGATTTACCAGGTCGCAATTGAATTACCCTGAGCGCAGTACTTCAGTCACAAATTAATAATGTATCCTCTTGTCTTTCCGGCTTCATTGGTAAAGCTCACAAGAAAATCATGAAGGTTTGTTTTTACTTGTTATTATTATTGTTATTATTATTGTCATCATTATAATTATTATTATTATTATTACTAGGAGTGTGTGTGATGCATAGGCTGCAGTCAGCTGAAATAGTGGCGCATTTTGGTCAGGATTTTGCTTTCTGTCTCTCTAAAGGTTGCTCTTACTGTGGGATAGAGTAGGCTTAATGTTGTTGAACATTTTGGGGGGTCAGTCGCCTCCTGGGTCAGACTGTGGTTTCTCAGACCTCTGACCTTGGTGTCAACATGTACAGTGACTCCTCTTAGACCTCAGATTATCCAGAAGATTGGCCGTGTCTTCCCGTGTGAGCACTGAAGGCAGTTTGTTACTGCTGTGCAGGGTTGCTCCCTCCACACACAGAAATGTGGGACTATTCATGGAAATACAGCTGGATCTGCTTTTCCTTGTCATTTCTGCATGCACAAATGCTGCAGTGCTCAAATAACAAATTGCTTCCAGTTGCTTGTAAAATCTGTTTTTTCTTTCCATGCATAACTCCGAACATCTGTGGGGACAAAAAGGTGACTGTGTGGGACAAAATCTATCTGTACATATGTATATGTACATATTTGTATAGAAATATGCAAAGAAGCAGATTAAGAGGGACATAAGTACACCTTTAGGGAAAGAATTCTATCATTATCTACCTTCTGACCAAGTTTTAAAGCCTGTTCCAGTTTACTTCAGAGCAGTGGGACTTAAATACACTTAAAATGGGAGGGACAATAGGAACAATAGTGCTTCTGTGGACTGCTAAAGTGTTTACATTTTGATGTGTTCATGAAAAGCATCGCAGGTAACTGAAAAATAAGTTATCTACAGATTCTGTAAGATCGAAATGAGTACAAAATAGAAGCTTAAATTATTAATATATCAAATTAATTATATTGGTTATATACTAATAATTAATACAGATAAGCAATGTATTGTAATACAGGTTTTTTATTATTATAACATTATCTTCATGTATATTTTTTAAGTCAAAGAGATGTGGAAGGAAGCTCTGCTGATCTCCATCTAACCTCCCACTTGAAGCTGAACTCTTGCCAGCAAGAGATCACATTGCCTAAGCTCTGTCTAGCTCAGTCTTGAAAGCTTCCCAGGACAGAGATTCCATCATATCTTTAGGTACCTGTTGCAGTGCTGTAGTAACCTCCTAGTGAAAGAGTTTGTTTGGTTGGTTTTTTCCCCAAATATTCAACTTGATTTTGATGATATTCCTGTCCCTCCTTTACCACCTGCTGTTGCCAGGAGGGGTTTGGTCCCTTCCTTTTTGTTGCTCCCTTTCACACAGGCTCCTGTTAGATTGCCACTTCTCTTTGCTTATTGCTCCTCATGAGTCATGTGCTACAGGCCTGTGAACATCTTGTGTGTTGGTACTGATGGAGGAAAACAGAGGAAATATTAGTCCCATAAACCCTCCTGCACAAACTTCTCTAGATCACTGCAGTGCTATCCCACTGGCCCCAAAGTTGACTGTTCTGGGCTTCTTTATAAAGCTCTCTGCAAAACACATGCAGTGTGCCCAATATTCTCTGTGAAAGCAGGGTTGCATGGGGACATGATTGTTCCCTTCCATTTCAGGTCTGTGTGCTTCCCACAGCTTTTAACTAACACAAATTAGCCTCCTGCTATTTGGTCACAAATTACGCGGTGCCAATATGTGAAAAATCTTTTGCTAAAGAGGGACAGGACCAGCTCTTCCTCCTATTATCCTACTCTTTCCTTTCTTGTCCCCAGGGATGCTCAGATGAGGAGAGGAAAAAAAATGAACATTATGCAGAGGACTGGTTTTATTGATTTCACATTTTTAGTTATGTACAGATAGAAAAACACAGCAGGAAGACCTTTGGTCATTGGTGTGTGGGAACTACTCTTGTGAAACCTCTGCTTTTGTGGAAAAGCTGTTGTAAGCCAAAAGGGCTTTTGTGTGTCCTGTCATTTTGTGGAATAGAACGGCAGTGTTGTGGCTTCAGCTTGAGTTCTCTTAGTGAAAATGGTGTTGGAATACATACAGTAACTAGCAGTGATTGAATTCTACTATATTCTTATTGAAAGGCAGTGGTAAATAAATATGTTACTGTTTAACTGGCTTTCTCTGTTCACATGCAGAAAGTCTGCAAGAGAAGAGCAAAGCTTTTTTTTCCTGTCTGACGACTGGTGATAATACCTGAAAACTGATTGTTTTGTTTGTTGTCACCTTCCCTGGCATTGATGTTCATTGTCTTTCTTTGTGTGAAACATTCCTTTAAATCTTACTAGCAGCAGATCTCAGCATTATTCCCAGGAAGGGGTTAATATTGCACTCTATAATGTTTCCCCAGGGGAATCCAGGTTCAGAAAATGCAGTACAATCTCCCAACACTGAAGAGAAATTGGAGTCTATTTGGCCTTAATCTTCTGGCTTCTCTCTGTTGAGGACTGTCCTTTCTAAACAGCCTGTAGCTCAATGTGGGGTCCCAGGGACAGTGGTCACATCTCATGTGTCCTCTCTAGAATCATCTTTGGAAGCAAACTCTGGGATCTGCACAGCCTGAAGCATATGAGCATAATCCCTCAACATAATTCATAATGATGGAGAACAGAAAGATGAATACTTATGAAAATTTGGGCCTGATAGAGGTGAAGAAGAATCATATGTCTGTCACAGTGCAGTAGATCCTCTAGAAATTATTTTCAGAGCAGGAGTTTCCAAGGAAATATGAACAAATTCCTCCTAGAATGTGATTTTAGAAAATCCACCCTATGAGAATTGCACTGTTCATAAAAAATAAGCAAAATATAAATTAGAACGAGTGAGTACATGGTAACAGTACCTGTAAAAGTACAACAGTAATGTAGGATTTTTCCTCCTGCTATTGCCTGTATTCATAACTTTGATTGCTAAATAGTGCACAATTTGCATAACTTGCAGAGACCTATGGTCATTCCAAAGATGTCACAATAAAAACTTTTGGTTTCCAAATTCTTTGGTGGCTCTCTAGTGTTCCAGACATATTAACGAGGTGCTTTGCTTGCTGGAAACAAATGTGGCACAAATAAAGAAGCAGCTCAGCCTAATGCAGGTAAACTGCTTTGTTTAAGAGTTGTGCAGGGACACAGAGAGCCTTCAGCTCCTCCACAAATCTTTCTCAAGCTGGCAGTGAATGAGATGTTCCCATAGTTTGGCTGTTCATTTGTCTAAACAATATCACTGAGTTTTCATCCCACAGTTTAACGTAGGATTGTCCTGTCTTAAAATCCACAATGCCTGTCAGTATTAATTGCTTTGTTTGCTCCCAAAAGTGACAGTGAAATAAAGATGCCAGCTTTCGGTTCCAGCACTTCATTTATAGCTTGTTTCGACAACAGTGCTTCTGAGTAGTCAAGAGATGCAAAGAACCATTGGCTGCTGTGCATGAAATAGAATAAAAAGCATCAATAGCAGCATTTCTGGTCTTTTGTTCTGCTGATACACCTTCATCCTAATGAAAGTTTTGAGACTAATAATGGAAAACAGTCTCCCTAATTTCACAAGTGTAAAGGTCCTCCAGAAGCCTTGTTTCCCCAGCAATGCACAGACATAGACACAGCCAATCTCAGCCTAAGATGCATCCCAGGCTCATAGATTTAGGAAGTTATTTTATTTCCTAAACTTGGCCATAAGTTTCCATATAAAGAAGAAAACATGAAATTTTTGCCCTGAACCACCCCCCCCCCCCCACCCTCCAAAAATTAAAAAGCTCTTGAGGAGGGCTGGACGTTTTAATGCAAAATGAAGTTATACATCACAGAAAAAAAAATTTTATGACTGCTTCAGTGATAATAAATACACAACTAACAACTTCTGAACCATTAAAACAGTTCTAGCATGAGATTATTCCTACAATGCTCTCGGATGCAGAATTGGGGAAAAAAAATGTTAATGCAAGCAGAATGCCCAGCTGGAAATGACTGATCAAGACTTCTATTGCTTTGTGTGGCAGATAGTTAAATATCTGACGGGATAGGAATTCCCTATCAGTTTCTTGTCTAGTAACATTGGCAATTATTAACCTGTTTAATTTATTTCCAGAGAAGCTCTGCTTACTCTCAGCTGAAGGGGCTTTGACATACATGAGCAAGAGGTCCCAGTTGCTGGGTCTTGTTGCTGGTGCTGAAGAAATTTGCTGACCCTGTTGATTGTCCAAGGCCCTGTTATCTGGCTCCTTTTCACTTGGGCCAATCATTCCCTAACTCCTTCTTTGGCATCTTGCTAGGTGATTGCTTTGATCCTCTTTCAGCTGGTTGGCTCCCTCTGAGCAGCCCTCTGTGCTCCTGAAGGCTTTCTCACATTTCCATGCACATGCTAGCAGGAGGAAGGGAGAAGATGAATCTCCTCTGGCAATTTCATGATTCATTGTGGAGCACGGATATTCTGAGCACAACAGGGAAAGAGGAGAAAGCTAATATAATATTCTGATGATGAATTTATAGCTTAGGTTAAAATGACCACTTGAGAACCCCAGGAACTGACTCTCTATGGGCATAAAGCTTGAAGCTGGAAGCAAACTTAAAATTAGAGCAAAGAATGGGGAAATTCCATATAGTAAATGATTGAAGTTGTAGAATCTGATAAGGGAAGAACAGAAAGAGATGCTTCATTGCATTTCTGGTGAGTTCAGTCGTGAAATAGAATCTTCAGATTGGTTGTTGTCCAGACAGTTCACATACTTAACATATTTCCCTGTTCTGAAAGAATAATCATAGCAATCCAAATTCTTCTTTTTGTAATGAAATTAAGACTTATTTACTAGTCTTTGCATTCTCCATCTCTCCATAAGTGAAATGAGCAGGCTGCACTCCAAAAGAAGTGCTAAAGAAGCTAAAAGGGTGCATATTACCAGCAGAAAGTGCTTGTGAAATCTTTAACCTCGTTTAGAACTGTTTTACATGACTCCCTCAGTCAGAATCTGACCTACATTTTGCCTTCTCTTTGTTTCACAATGGATTTTCGGGTGTTCCTGATTTTGCCCTCAGCTATATTGGAAAAACAGCTCACGGTTTCCCGAGCACCTCACGGAATCACCTGTGAAGAAAGGTGGTGATAGTGATGCCTCCACACTGACACATCCCTTAGCTCAGCGAGAACAACCCAGGAGCACTTCCAGGTGGATGCTCTTGTGGCTCTCCTTGCCCCTCAGAGTTACTGCTTTGCTATGGAGCTGTGCTGAGCCCAAACTGATCCTGTAAGGCAACATCCAGCCTGCCCAGTGTTACAAACTTCACTTAGCTGGGTAAATCAGGAGCTTAGTGCTCCTTGATTCCATAGCTGCTGAAGGGGATGAAGAGCATTAGAAGAGGAGCTTAACTCAGATGTGCTGAATTATCTTCTCAAGGTGTCTGGATTTGTCTGCTGAATGATTTTCTGAAAGCCAGCCTCCCTGTTCAGTGACATAAAGGTGCTTTCTGGAAGTTAAGCATCTACTGTAGGCAGCTCTGTTAAGAGACTTACAGATCTTGCCAGCTGCTGCTTTGACACTCCAAGGGGCCCAAGTAGTAAAATGCAAAACTCTTGTGCTGTGTTTGATCTGTCAGGAGGAAAGTTGGTTAAATATGCAGAAGTTAAATAATTGAAAATGTTTTGAAGGGTCTAAATTCAGGTGACTTCATTTAATTTTTTATATTAGCAAATTTCCTTCCCCTAGTTTCTGACATTTATATGCTCAGTACATTGCTGCAATGTGTTAAAAATTAGTTGATAATTAGAACGGTATGTTTTAAATGAGGTTAAAATGTTTCCCCAATTATGAGACAGAAAATTAAATGAGAGTAAAAGCATATGACAGGAACATGTAACTCACAAACCTTTGGAACGTCACAAGCAGTGTGCCATGACATTTGCCAGCATTTCTGAGTTCCTCTTCTCGTTTGCTCTTTGGCCCGAGATGTCTGGCATTTTAAGCCCAGTTGAAGGGTTGCTGCAATAAGAAGAAATGTTTGACAATATTGGCCTCAGTTTCCAAAAGCTGAGCATAGTGTTTTTTAGGTGCCTTCCTTTAGGTGCCTTCCTCGTAGCAGTATCGTGACTTAATTAGTTGTTTACAAGAACTTTGGTAATTTTTGAGAGAAAGATATTGTGTTTGTGTCCTCCCGTGTATCTCTTGCCCAATCCTTCCTTCCCTCTGAGGTCATTTGAGGGATAAAGGCTTACCCTGTAAAGTATCAACATATTAATTGTAGCATTGTTTATACTATTGAAACCCCACCTCTTTCCCACTTCCTGCCTCTGAAACTTGTCTTTTCCAGAACCACGGAGTCTTTCTTAGCCAAAATAGTGGCAAAGGTGGCAAGCTGACTTCACTAACACTGAATCCTGAGACTTTTGCTTAGAGTGCCTCTCCATTTAGTTCCTGTTTGTTTGATCCTAGATGCAATCTCCTCATCAAATCATCTTGTCATTAGTTAGTAATGAAACTGACGCATGAGTAAGCTATAGAAGGAATACTTCCCTAACGAGGAGTGTGAAGGACATATAAAAATATCTCAGAATGGCTCCCTGATTTGTTGAGCATGGTTCTTTTTATCCTGAATGGTTTTATTTCTCCTCTGCTCTTCAGGGGTTTTCTAGTTTAGTTTCTAGTGACTTGGATAGTGGGGTGTTTTTGGTGACTGGAAGCGCTCATTTTGTGGAATGATAAACATGATGTTCAGTTATGCTTCTATTACTTGTAGCCCATGCCCATTAATTTACACTTACTTTAATGATTTCTATTTATCTGTATAATTCTGATTTTTTTTTTTTTGTTTTGCTTCATCCCCCAAGTTTTCTCAAGTGCCTCCAGTGTCTTTCCACTATAATGGAGAGCAGAATTTTCACTTTTCAAGTGGATTAAATCCAGAGATAATGGCATATAAATTTCTTTTAGAGTCAAGACCTTGTTGTTCATAAGATAATAATTTAAAGCAAGAAATACATATTCCTGTGAGCCAGAGAATTCATGTTGCCTGCTTTCCTGATGTTTTATTGTTGAACTGTCCTTAAGATGCGCGAGTTGTAGGAAAACATTTTTTGCAATGGGCCATTTATATTCTCTGTGTCTCTGATGTGGGTTTTATTGTGGCTTGTAACAGCGTTATATTCCCAGATAATGTATCCTCACATCAGTGTTACCACTTAATGCAAAGCACCTATTGCTTTATGTAGGATTTATCCCCAGAATCTTGTAATTAAATAACGCCAGAATACATGGAACATCACCAGGAGGAAGCATTTACTGTATCTGCAGGTGGATGGTTTGACTAATGTGTTTGTCCCACATGGGTTTTTGGGAGGAGTGCTTAAGACAACCATTGCCTGTTGTTAGATTGTAGTAAAGGGACAGATAGAGGCTGGCAATAAAACAAGGGCTGGTGTTATCCTGCTTCATATCAGCTTGAATTTGTCATTTTCTACTGTAATCCTCAGACTTATCCCACATCACACATTGCAGCCTGACCCTAATTGAGATCAAATTAAACATCTGTACTAGAAAACAGCAGGGGTGAGATAAAAGCACAAAATTTTAATTTGAACAGAGATCTAAAACTGACCTTGTCTTGTTGGGAGAGAGGAATCCCTTTCTGTTTCATACTAAAAACTCATGAGACATAATTTTTTATTTTGGTTTGAGAGTCTTTCCTCCCCTTTAATCTTTATCTCCTGGATGTGGATACGTATAATTCTTTATTTCTATAAAATCGAGAAATCTAAAAGCCCACCTCAAACCATTTTTTAATTTATGATTTAAAAGACGAACCTGAAAGTACTCAAGGATAACAGAAATATTTACCTCGCTTCTGTAGATTTTGTTCTTTTTTAAATTTTGTGTGGTTAATTCATGATTTCAAACATCGGCAAACCTTGTTTGGATGCTGAACAAATGCTGCAAGCTCTCTTCAGGTACTAATACAAATTGATAGGAACACTACCTGGAGCCTTCTCTTTTCCAGGCTAAACAGTCACAGTTCACTCCGCCTTTCCTCATCTGAGAGGACAATTTTTTGATACTCATGATCATTTTTTGCCTTTTGCTGAGCTCTCTCCAGTAGCTCCATCTGTGTTTTGTACTGAAGATCCTGAAACCTGGAGACAGGGCTCTAGGTATGGCCCCACCAGGGCTGAGTGGAAGGGGAGGATCACCTCCCTTGACCTGTTGTTTACTTCCAAAGACCTTGCTGTAGTGGAGTTTGGTGGCTGTACTTATAAATTCTTCATCAAGCCCAAAAGATACCCTCAAATAACCCAGATCCTCATGGAAGACTCGAGGACATGCTTCAGCTACAAGTGAACTGCTCTGTCTGGAGCTTGTTTGAGCTCATGCTCTTTCCCAGGACATGAACACATTTCAGTTCTCAACAATTTCCTCAGTTGTCTCAGCACTAGAGAAAAAAGTAGTATAGCTAAGCTGTAAAATTTCTCTCCATAACTTTGGATATGGAAGAACTGCATTTCAGAGCTCAGTCTCTTAATTATAGGAAGTGTTGCTAGAACACAGATGGAATTCCTGTTTTCCCTTTTCTGTCCGCCATGGGAGCAATTCAGACAACAACCTTTTCTTAATTTATTGTGCTCTGTGAAGAAGCAACTGGCTTTTTCTGGCTCCTGAGATAACTCCTTGCAGAAGGGCTTCAATGACCTATCATTCACTATTTCTGTGCCTTGAAAAGTGGGATATAAAAACAATAAACATTTTGGTTTAGACAGCTTTCCCTCTGCTGCCACCATATGGCTCAGCACCAGTAAGCCAAGAGATGATGAACTTCAGTGTGTTTTTAGAATTGCACTGCTCTGCTTTCTCCTGTTTTTTTTTTTTTCCCCTCTTTTGGTGCATTCAAATAATATTTTGGATGTTAGATGTGCATTGCTGATTTTTCAGTGAAAATGTTCAAGATAAAAACTGTCTCGAGCAAAGGCCATGCTAGCTCTGGAGAGAGGCACCATGTGTTTGCCTTTGTTCCTTATCAGCCACTTTTTCTTGACTCCAGGATCTGGGAATCCCCGCTCCTCCAGGCTGCCAAAGAGAACAACCTTGCTGCCATTAGGAAACTTCTCACTGACGGAACGTGCGATATCTATCAGAGAGGTAACTGGGATTACTTGAAAAAAATGGTTTTCTGTGGGAGGCAAGAGATTCCTACAGTGAGCAGCTTGTTAGTTTGCTAAAACATTTGCATCAGCAGCCTCAGATGACTTAACTCTCTGTCAGAAGCTTTGCAACAAAGGGAGTTTTCCGACTTGGTTGTGCTTATTCACTTCATGCCTGAAGTCAGCTGTCACTTGCAGACACCTGAAGTTTCTGCTCATTTTTCAGATTTTGTTGAAGGACAGAGACTGTGTGGTTGTGAGGCTGCACCAGGCACTACTCAAGGGAGGACATAGCCCTCCTGTAGTTCCCCACCTCAATGAATCTATTTCTGCTTTTCTTTTTTTCCTGCTTTCTGTACAGTTGAAGGTCTCAGCCATTCTCATGCTTGTCCTACTGTTTCTAGGTGCAGTGGGAGAGACTGCCCTTCACGTAGCTGCCATGTATGATAACTTGGAGGCAGCAGTGGCTCTGATGGAAGCAGCTCCTGAGCTTATCAATGAGAGGATGACATCAGAACTTTATGAAGGTAATATCACTGGGAATGAGGATGGGCAGGATTCCCTGCAGGAGGGCAGAGGAAGTACTGCTTGCACATTTAGGAAACTGGCTTACATGGTTCCTGGTTCAATATGTTGCTGACCTGTTACACAGCAAAACCAACATGCAAATGGCTTCTGACCTTGCTTGGAAGGTGGAATTATATTAAACATGAGTACACATGTGCAAGCATGCAAAGGCCTTGACCAGGGAATTGCAAGGGATTGGAAAGGGATTGCAAGGATATAGATGGTTTGCTTTCTGACATACTTGTTTGTAAAAAAAAGGATATCTGCCTGACCTCCCCTGAAAGGAGAAAAAGTAGTTATTTGGTTGAGGAAATGAGAAATGTGGCTACTGCTTTTGAGGCTAGACTCTTACCCAGATTTTTAAAGAATGCTTCTCTTTGAGTACACAGAAATTCTGGTCTGAATATCAAAACCAATAAAATAATAATAATGGGGTTTTTAAAATTCTAAAGCTTAGTTTGGAGGATTAGAGGAAGTCTTTGGGAGTTTTGTCTTGACCTTAATCTTCATTTCTTATGAAGGAAATCATAGTCAATCTCACAAGTTTCTATTTGCTTCCCAGGAGACAGTGACATGTCTTGATTTTCCCTCAAAAAAAAATCTAGAGAATGCACCCTGTTGGGGTTTTTTGGCAATTTGTAAAGTCAGTTTTAATAAATTGATGATAATATTTAAGTGGAACGGAACCTGTGGAAAATCTCCAGCACACCCCTTTGCACACAAGAGGGGTAACTTCACAGCCAATTCCTGTAGCTGCTGTCCATTTGCCATGACCAACCTGTGAACTGCAGGCTGCTGATCAGCCTGAAGTTGCTTTCTTGGAAGGCAAGGTTTTGTTTCTGTGTCTTGCAGGGCAGACAGCTCTCCACATTGCAGCAGCCAACCAGAACACCATGTTGGTGAAGGCTTTGCTCAAGAGAGGAGCCAATGCCAGCACCGCAAGGGCCACTGGGCACTTCTTCAGGCGCAGCTCCCAGAACCTCTTCTATTTTGGTACAGCCTTAACTTCTCCCCTTGCTGCTACAGGAGGGAGCCAGCAGGGTGGTGAGGGGACATGGGGGGGCCTTACTTCAGTCCCCATCTAAAGTGGATAAGCAGAGGCTCTTATCTCCAAGTGTCATCACCTTTTAGCAGAGAGAACGACTTCCTCTGAGTGTATGTATGTTATGTGAGTACAAACAATACACATTTTATAGATTGGCATGTATGCAAATAAATACATATATTGTATAAAAATTGTCATTTAGTGTCTTCCTAGCAGCAAATTACTTGTCAACCTTCTGATGGAGGTAAACCACTGAAAAGAGCATTTCTTCCTCTAAGTGTTGTGTGGGACAGGTCTTCTTTAACCTTTCCGATTAGGATGAGAAGAGGGGCAGGAAATTTACAAGTTACCTAAAGTAACTCCTCCTTTCATATCCTATGGCTTCATAGCATGGATAGCTTTCCCTCAGCATGCTTCAGCCTCTCCTATCTCCTGGATCCCTAATGTCATCTCTCCCCATTCCTTTCATTTCAGGAGAGCATGTTTTATCATTTGCTGCCTGTGTGGGAAATGAGGAAATTGTGCAGCTGCTCATTGAAAATGGAGCTGACATTAAAGCTCAAGATTCTCTGGGTATGTGCTCTGGGGCTCAGTGAATTGCACAGAGTGGATCTGGACACTTTAATTCAGGCTGTCATCCGTGCATGCAAATACTCTTCTCTCACTAGAAACAGCTGTGGGATGAGGGATACGAGGAAAATAAAAGCCATCAGCGCATTCTCTGTCTTTGCACGGGGCTGGGCTGTTCCAGATACTTCATCCAGTCTGCTTCCCTCATAGGTAACACTGTTCTTCACATCCTGGTTCTCCAACCTAATAAGACGTTTGCCTGCCACATGTACAGCCTGATACTTTCCTATGACAAGAACAAAGAGGGACCCGGGTCACTTGAACTGATTCCTAACAATGAGGGGCTTAGTCCATTCAAACTGGCTGGAGTTGAGGGCAACACTGTGGTGAGTTTGTGTGACACTGGTACCTCTGTGCAAAAGAAATTGAGACCTTAAAATGACATCATTGAGAGAAAGGGTGTTTGTGCATGTTCTTGGTGGGTAGGAGATACGTAACAAGATTTTATTTTTTTTTCCAGAACTCTTATGTAGGTCCCAAAAACCCTTTATAAGAAATTTCTTTATCCTAATGAAAGAAATGAGTGCTTAAACAATAGATATTTTCCCCCAATTTTTGGAGCATTTGAGTTAAACAGGTGTTAACAGACACATTTAACCCAAGTAATTTTTTGAAATGCTCACAGAAATTATTGTCTTGTTTGTCTAGATTTCATTACTTCATTAAATGTGACACATGGGAAACCTCTTCAGGTACTCACAGGCATTTATTCATAGACAAAATCTTAGCTGAAAAGTCAGAGGTGGTTAGTGTTTCTTCTGTAGATTCACAAGGGACAGGATCATTTCCCTTGTCACACCTCTTTTCTGACGTCTTGTAGAAGAGTATTAAAACATTTTTTTTTCTGATCACCATGTAATTCCCTCTGAAGTCTATTGTCAGGAACTATAACTGTGTCAAGTGACTTTAGTAGTTTGATTAGAATATAGAGTAAAAATAACTCATTGTTTACGTCAAGCATGAACTAATAATTAAATGGGAATCAGAAAAATTTCTTCCACTTCTTAACCTGCTGTAATTGTTCCCAAGAGAGATGAGAACCACAACAGCTACCAAGTTCAAGGAAAACACGCCATAATTGAGGGTTTTGAGCAACTTCATTTGTTCTCATTGCAAATACACTGTATACTGGAAAGCTTCTGATATCCTCACCTCCCTTCTTTTCTCCTCAGATGTTCCAATACCTCATGCAGAAGCGGAAGCAGAATCTCTGGTCCTTTGGCCCCTTGAGCACTGTGCTGTATGATATCACAGAGATTGACTCCTGGGCTGAAGATCAGTCCTTCCTTGAGCTCATAGTGTCCACCAAGAAGAGAGAGGTACTGCACTGCAGGCATTCTGTGCCCAGCCCATGGTGATTATAGAAGGGCAGTAATGATGAGCTGGAAGGTTCAAGCTCACTGATACAATCCACAGAGCAAGGAGTTTGTACCATGAGCTGCAGAGGACACATGAAGTGTAGGGGTCTATTCTGGTCTGGCTACAGCTGATGCTTTACATACAGCTTCTTCTGAGGTTTGAAAATTGAAGGTTATTGAAAGAACTAGATATAAACAACTACAGAAAAGGGTTTTCTCTCAGCAGGCTCAAAGATGCACTAAGAACCTCCAGCAAGTGTCTTCCTGTACCTGTGGTACTGATTAACTCTCAGCATATCCCTGTGAGACAGGAGTACATTCAGAAATTCTAAACTGCAGTGCATTTAAAAGCCACTCACTGTTATTATTCCCTTCATTTAATGACAGGTTATGACTCAAAACAAAGTGGGAAAATTATCTCTGCTGTAGGCTCTAAAGCTTGTAAAGGGATTAATAAGACAAAAATAGCTGAGTGTAATGGCAAGCTTTGATAGATCTCCCTAGGACTTTCAAGGTACACAACCCTATCAGTTGTAATGACCTTAAATAATCCTAACAGGACAGGAAATGAATCAGAAGACACTTCAATTAGCGCAGTTCTGCTCATCCTGTATTATTTCCACCTATCAAAATTTTAGTCTAACCTTTCTAACTAAAGTTTGTGCTTCTGGAGAGCTTTGCTATGGAGCTGCTATGTCTATGGACCTCTCATTTGCTCTTATGTGAAATCCTCTAAATTTCTATGAGTGGGGATACATATGGAAATCTGGGGGAAAGCAGTCCATGTCAGAAAATATAACAGGCTTAGAAGCTGTCCACTTTAGAAGAATAAGCCATAATTCTAAAAAGAAAGCAGAATACTGGGGCTCTCTTATCCCAAAACATTCAGATAGTACATGCAGATCCAAGAATCCTAATTTCAGAAGATAAGATGTCCCCAAATATCAAGAGATATAATGATTTATTTTCCAGAATGCTCTTACTTATATGCAGTTGCAATGTTTTGATGCATAACTAGTAATTCTTTTTTGCAATTGCTATGTTTGGCCCAAAATGTTTGCTCTCTCTCTAGAAGAATGCCACATGTGACTCTGTCCCATCATCCCCTCCCAGTTCAATATTGGACTAGAGAAGCTCCTTTAGCCCCCAGACAGAAGTATGTTCCTCTTGTGTTAAGGGGAATGCATACATACATAGGTACTAAGATGTATTTTCTGATTCTGAAGTGGTTGAAAAGTGAAAAAAAATAGATGGGAACTAAGCTACAGGAAAATTACAGTAAGCTTCAAACTTGTATTATTCCTTTGAAAATGAAATTTACTCTCCTATGCAAAGAACTCTAGAATTCATGACTTCTGCAGAAACCAGAACACCCATAGATGGATTTTCTCTCATGCAGTTTTTATCCTTTATGATGTTTCATAGGCCATTCAAGAGTTTAGTTGGAGTAATGTCCATTTATGGAAACATTCCCTGCACTTTGTGCACTCAGCAATTTTTGGCTGACTTAGAGGAAACAGGGCATTGTAGCAAGAGAAGAAAAACATCCAGAGTGCATCAAATAGTTTTTCTTTAAAGTAACCCAGTCACAAGGATTTGACTCACATTTTCTTCTCACTTACTTTACTGCAGTGGTCCCCTAAACAACAGAAAGTAAGTCTAGAAATACTTAATAAAGTGTGTGGCTCAATTCATAAGTTGTAAAGTACACCTGTCTCTCCTACTTGTGCTCTGTCACTCTTCTAGTATAAGCTGAAAGCTTGATATAGGCAATTCAATTAATTGTCACCCAGATAATAAGGCAGAAACTTAAAAGGCAGTATTTTTACTTTAGCCATAGAGCATCAGACAAGTACAAATATCTTTTAGAAAAATGCTTCAGTTTTCTTATTTTAAAATGCCTGATACAGAAACTTGTGTTGTTGTACTAACAGGAATATTCTGTCATCCTCAGTTCTGTGTTCCTACACAGAGGACAAATTTATTCCAGTATCTAATATGCTTTTCCCCTGGTACTCAACAGCTGTTCTCTGCAGGATATATTTATTTTTTCCAAAGCTCTTTATTGTCAGACTGAGCAAATCCAATGCCCGCTAGAGCGTTCCACATTTGCAAAGTAAGTTCAGTTTCACAAGGCTGAATAGGGCAGATGAGAATAGTTTGTTAGCACTCTCTCAGGAAAATTTGTGAATGCTGTTTATGAAACAATGCACTTTTGGCAATTAATTCCTTGTTTCTCTCTTCCTCAGGCACGCCAGATCTTGGACCTAACACCTGTGAAGGAGCTGGTGAGCCTGAAGTGGAACATGTATGGTCGTCCCTATTTCTGCTTCCTGGCCTTATTCTACATCCTCTACATGGTCTGCTTCACCATGTGCTGCGTCTACCGGCCCCTCAAGCCCCGCACAGGCAACAGGACCAGCAGCAGGGACAACACAATCTATGTCCAGAAAATGCTCCAGGTACTGTGGCCGGAGGAGTCGGAGCCCCCGTTGGGCAATTCCCATCTAACCTACTTAACTGGAAAGGCCAATCCTTGCCCAGTCCTCAGCTATTGCAGCTGTCCTCCTCCCTTCTTTCAGCCAGCTGACCTTTGTCAGGGAGGAACAGGAGGTGTGCTCTGTTCTCCGTGGCTGTGGCTGGGCTGGTTCCTCTGGCATTGCCAGGTCTACTCATGTTTATTATAAGTAACAACAGGCTTTCTTCTCCCCCATCCTCTTTTAAAATTTACTTTCACTTTGTTTAAAATTTAATTTTCATTTTAATTAACTTTATTTTTCAGGAATCATATGTGGCGTATGAGGATGAGCTGAGGCTGGTGGGGGAGCTGATCACAGTCATTGGAGCTGTAGTAATTTTGGTCCTTGAGGTAAGAGAAACAGCTATACAGTTTCAAGTTTGATCAAGGCAGATTTTACTTACTAGACAAACATGGATTTATGCTCACTACCAGGTAGGGCTTATTTGCTTAGTCTGAGTGCTTCAGCATGGGTCTATGGCAATAGACATTGCCAACAGTATCTATTAGATGAGACAGAGACTGTGGCAATGTCCTGGTAAGGCTCCATTGCGGAAGAAGCAATTAGAAGGATTGGTCGCACTCTCAAGTCCTGTCTGCAGGGTAATTCACAGTTCCTGTTAGCACCTTCCATGGTCCAGCTGACTCCCAGATGTTGCTTCACCCAGCACCCATAAATATTCCTGTGTTTAGGGGTGCTGGGTAAAGTGATTTCTGTGCATAAACAGAAAAATTTGTATTTCATCGAGGTCAGTTACTCCATGGACTTGTAACAGGAGCCTTTCTCAACTACCCCCCTCTTAATTTTATTATCAGAGGAAATAAAAGATTGAAACTTTTTGAGAAAACTCAAAAGATGATGACAGGAAGAACTGAAAATAAAACAGGTCTTGTAACAGCTTTCTGCCTGTATGGGGTGCATCAGGCACAGTGTAACCAGCTGGACAAAGGTGATTGCCTCCTCTCTGCTCTGCACTGGTGTGACCTCAGCTTGAGTGCAGTGGGCAGTGTTGATTCCATGGTATGTTCCAGAAGGACAAGTCCTTCTTCCTGTGCTTAGTCAGGACTCTGGGACAAGGATGCAACCAACACAGTGTGAATTATAACAAACTCCTTTGATTCCCCAGGAAGGTCTTTTTTTGTCTTTGTTACTGAGGCACCTCTCTGTGACAAGTCTTTCAATCTGGCCAAGCATTCTTAGATTTTTCAGTAATCTCTGTGCATCCCAAGAAGGGCCCACCTGGCTCAACCATTCTGATTTTAAAGTGGCATCAAAATTTATCCATCAAAGGAGATGTGGCTGACCCTAAGAACCTGTGAATATTGGTGGTTGCCATGACATTTAGTAGTGTTGTGGAAACTGAGTCCTTAAGTTAACAGGATGTCTCTCTTAGATTCCAGATATCCTTAGAGTTGGAGCAGCGAAATACTTTGGACAAACAATCCTAGGAGGGCCTTTCCACATAATTGTGTAAGTAGAGGACATAATAAGCCTAATAAATATATTGTCTGTCATTTTCCCACTGCTCTCTTTTGCCAGATAAGTCATTTTCTCCATTTTTTTTTTAGAGTATCCTTTCTCTGGATTTATTTCTCTTAATGGCTCTGCTGATACTTCCTTTACTGAACTTCTTTTTGCTGTCTCTTCTTCCTTGCAGCATCACATATGCTTGCATGATCCTGGTGACCATGGTGATGCGCCTCACCAGCACAACTGGGGAGGTGGTGCCCATGTCCTTCGCCCTGGTGCTGGGGTGGTGCAACGTCATGTACTTCGCTCGGGGCTTCCAGATGCTCGGACCTTTCACCATCATGATCCAGAAGGTGCGAGACACAAACAAATATGGGCTGTCCTGGAGCCTCTTTGCAGATAGGGAGAACTGCAAGAATACTTCTTTCCCCCTTTTTTGCTTAATTTTGCATTCATGCCAAATGGACAAGTTCTTGTCTGCACAGGGTGTTTGAGAGCTTTCACGTTCTCTCTTTAATGCCAAGGTTTCCTTTAGTTCACTCATGGTCTTAGAATCTGGGAAAAGGTTTACATGGGGTGGCACTGTGACTTGGAGGAACAGCTGGGCTCATGGCGGCTCTGTCTTTGCTCTACAGATGATATTTGGAGATCTCATGCGCTTTTGCTGGCTCATGGCTGTGGTCATATTGGGCTTTGCATCAGGTGAGTCCACAAAGAGAAAATAACCATATGTTTCCCCTGCCAACTGCTTGGTATGAATTAAGAACGGGGGCTTTGATTAAATCTCTGATTGACTTCTGAATTGCTGGAAAAACTGGTGATGATGTTTAGCTTCTATTTCTCTGAGCATGGTCACTTTCCCAGTACTGACTTCAGTTGTCAAACAACGAGTTTGGTTTTCAATTCTTGCCCTTTCCAGGGTCATTGAAAGTAGGATAATTCAGATAATTCCTTATATTTTTTCAAGTCAAGGTTTAAGAACATACTGCATTTATGATATTTGTCTGTGGAAAATTTGATTAACACACATAGCTTTATTATATCCTTGAGGGTGAAAAAAATCACTACTTTGAGAAATAAATAAATAATCAAAGTAATTTTGGGTCATTTTATCATGGAGACCAGTGATTTTAATCAGGGATTTCTCCTTGCACAGAAACACATACAGGTCCTGCCCAGACCATTTTTTGGGTCAGGATTCTGTTATTCCTCCTGGAATGTGATTCCTGTTGTTAAACTCTCTCTATTTTTCTCCTGGTTTCTCTCCTCCAGCTTTTTACATCATCTTCCAGACAGAGAACCCTGAAAACCTTGGGCAGTTCTACAACTATCCCATGTCCTTGTTCACCACTTTTGAGCTGTTCCTCACTATCATTGATGGCCCTGCAAACTACGATGTGGACCTGCCCTTTATGTACAGCGTGGTGTACTTTGCTTTTGCCATCATTGCCACCCTCCTTATGCTCAACTTGTTAATTGCCATGATGGGTGACACCCACTGGAGAGTGGCCCACGAGCAGGATGAGCTCTGGAGAGCCCAGGTAATCTAGTTAAGGTGGGCATTCCTACCTTATTTCAAGTAGCAGCTAGAAGCCCGTCAGCCTTGTCCATGCTCTGTCTCCCTAGAAGTTTGTTCCCTGTGGGTGGAATCTCTTGTTAAATAGAATTGAAGTTGCATCTTTTTTTTTTTTTTTTTTTTGCAAATCACATTGCTGTGTAACTGAGAGTAAAATTATAATTATAAGGATTGCATGAGGGGGGATAGAAGACTAGGTAATGATTACAGGAAGGCCAGAAATGTCTTTTGATCCACTAAAAGAAGTTGGCCTGACTGTCCTGGTCAAAAGGCAAAGGAATTCAACCAGTTCTGTAGCTAATCATCAGGAAATCCATTTCCTCTGCTTTTCTGTGAGAAAGAAGTCAGACAAATGGTAAAATGTAGTCATGTGGCCACAGTGGCAAGTTCTGATGACAATTAAATGGGTATAGATACTGTCCTCTTCTCTAGCTTGCAATTAATTACCCAAATCATTTCCATGAGGTATAAAAGGAAAGAACTGGAACAGTGTTTTAAGACCACCATTACTTCTTCAAAACATGTCACAGTTAGACCTAGATTAGTGATTGCCTTATTTGAAATAGAGTATAGATGCTGTAATTGGTTTTTTCCTTAAGATGCTGTAATGAAGTACAGTATGGGTTGGTGCTGATGAAACCAATGTTTTTTGAAAGAGTGTCTGATATTTTTTTTCTAACTCATCTGAGTGTTTTTCTTTTTCTCATTCCAAAGGTGGTTGCTACCACTGTGATGTTGGAGCGGAAGCTGCCGCGGTGCCTCTGGCCCCGCTCGGGGATCTGCGGGCGGGAGTTCGGGCTGGGGGACCGATGGTACCTCAGGTGAGTTCTCCTGGGGTGCGTGCATGCCGGGATCCAGAGAGAAGAACCCCATGTATGGGTGCTAATGAGGAGCCTTTGCAGTGGCCTGGGGAGTGTTTGGAGGGCTGTCCTTACAGAATACAATCTGTTTTCTGTCTGTGACTGATGGATAGACAAGCACTGCCCCCCTCTGAAAGCTCTGCTGTGCTTTTCCTTGTGGAATCAGCTGATGCCTTCTCATCCAGTTGTCACAATGGACAGACCCCAGAAACTGCATGGGTTATAAGACCTGAATTTTTCTTTCAAACTTCTTGTAATGAGTATCGCTGAATTTCACTGCTGTGCTTGGTTGGCAGTCCCTGTCCCTTGGATACATGAAATGGCAGAGGCAGAATCAATCTATCAGGCATTCAACAGTAACGAGCTGCCCTGTGAATGACTTAAAATCAGAACAGGAATAATTAAAGTCAAAATTTCTTTCTTGAGTAAACCTAGTAAATACATTATACTTTGCAATTACTGTGTCAGGTGGCAAAGGCACAGGTCCAGGATTTCAGTTTAGGTACTGAAATAAAAAACTGTCTGTAGTCTGGATAACACTAAATTCCTCATTATTTCTGATTTTAATCAGTATTTATGCTGGGTGAGAAAAGAAGTAACTTTTGGTCACTTTCCTTTTCTAACTGTGCCATCTTTTGCTCTTTTGCTGATAAAGCCAGAAGGGGGAGTGGTGGCTGTATGAATCATAGAATCATAGAATATCCTGAGTTGGAAGGGACCCACAAGGATCATCAAATTCCAACTCCTGGCCCTGCACAGGACTTTCTGTAGGTTTTGCAGACAAATTGAGCCTTGTGGATTTTCATATTTACTGGGCAGAACAAGCAGACCTAAAGTGGTGCCAATATGCAACATTTTCAGTCCAAGGCATGGAATATAGAAATATATTGCAAGAGCAATGTCCCAGAAATTCACTGGGGATAATTGGGAATGCCAATTATTCACTGAATGCTGTGAGAAAAGAGTGCTGTGATTTAGTTCTGCCAAATCACATGAACGTTCATTATATATGTGTGGGACAGTAATTCAGAAGAAAATCTTTAAGTAATGTAGAGGATTGGTGGAAGTGGAGCCGTTAAATAAAAGTTCAGCAAGAGATGAGTGGCATCCTGAGGCTAGCAGCCATAGAGTATCAGAGGAGGAAGGTCAAGAACAGAGAAAGTAAATTAATACATGCATATATATGAATATATGCAGATATCAAGGTCTGCCAATTGCTTACAGCTGGCAGAATGGAAAGGGCAAATCATGACTGGGAAATGAGTTAAAGGACAAGAAACCACGGACAGACAAAGGTACTGAAGTCAATGATGAGGATGAAGGTCTAGGAGGTAACTGTGCTAGCAGCCCCAAGCATCCTGCCTGTAATCAGTTTCCTGTGCATATTTTTCTGGAATATCTGTGTCAGCAGGCTTGTTTTTTGGAGGGGTTTTGTCAATAAACTGGCACTTTGCTGCTTCATTCCATTTATATTTTCTAATCCTCTTCCAGAATTGAAGACAGGATTGATCCCAACAAGCACAAGATGATGCGGTACACAGAGGCATTTAAGGTTCAGGATAGGGATAACTGTGACAAAGGTTCAGAAAAGCTGGAAACCAACGGGGACACCTGGTGCAAGAAGGAAATGTCTGCTCTGTCCCTGTCACGGAGCACATCCAGAACTAGTTCTCACCGTGGCTGGGAGATTCTGAGGCGCAACACCTTCCGCCAGCTCTGTGGAGAGGTGGGTCCTGCCGTGGATGAGGAGGTCTATGATGTCTAGGAAGCCTCTATTTTCACTCCACAAGATGTGAAGTGGCCCTTTTGCCGTGACAGTTGTCTTCTACGACTGTTCCTACACTCCCCATCACGCCACACGCATTCGCCAGCCTTGGAGAACTCTGCCGGTGAAGATCCTGTGAGCAGTTCGTGACATCTGTGCCATGACAAAGGAATGCAATATTTTCTCTCCTACTTATAAACGTCTCTGCAATTGCACTGATATTTGCACCGAGCTGGTGGGCTTGTTGAGCTGTGTTATGCCAATGATCAAAAGAAGCCTGCAATGGGATTTCATCCATTTACAATGAAGTGATCACAGTAAGCCCTCTTCCAGACTGTTACATAGAGTACGATCTTCCCCCCAGTTTCACAAAATTGCAAGGCTCTCATAGCAAAGAATGACTGAAGTTCTGATTTATGATTTGACACAGAACAGAAAAAAAAACCCCAAATTCCCCAAACCCCACAAATCCTGTAACTGATCTCAGGAATGAAGGTAGTTGTTGACACTGTGATGTTTGAAAAGGACTGTAACTACTCAGCTGGCATTCAGGGCCTGACAGATTTTGCTCTCTGAAGAAAGGCAGTCTCCATTAACTGCAGTTTCAACATTTCTGGCTTAGCAGGACTGTTTTGGTTTGGTTTGCTTGTTTGGATTTTTTATTGGTGATGGATGTTTTTGTTTGTTTTAACTTTTTGTCACATGAATGCACTTTAAGCTTTTGAAAAGATGTGATTGCTATTCCTGGGAGGATTCTGAAGTGGGAACTTCTTTTCCAATTGAGAGAGTGTATGACCTGGTTAGGTGACTTTCAGCAGTGTGAAATTTCGGCAGAGATATTTATCTCCCAAGTAAGCTAAAGCTGGTTTTTTGGTTTTTTTTTGTGGAAGAATAGGTTTCCGAACCAGAGTTCCCTGACTTATAACTGAGCCATCAAGGTTGAGTAGTGAGCTCCTATTTAACACAGAAATGGTGAGGAGATGTTGGCTAGAGGAATAAGAGCTATTGCAGAGACAGTTCAGAAACTGGTGCTCGCTCTGTCTCTCTCTGAAAGTCTAAAACCATCCAACGAACAACTCAAAGTCTAAAACTGTCCAATGAACAACTATCAACAGTTCCCTTCCAGGCATGTGCCAGTCTGTCAGTTTATCATCTGCCTCAGGCCACTTTAAGAAAAATGAAGAAATGTTCAGAGAAATGGACAGTCATTTCAGGTTTTTTTTGTATTCTCAGGAGTGTGGAGTTTCATTCCAGTAGCAGAAGTTAAGCAGAAAGCAATCCACGGTCTTAACATTTCCTTCCAACGGTACTAGTAACAGCAACTCTGTTCTTTAAGAAATTAAAGATTATTATCTAGCACTAGACTTTGAGCCAAATCACCCTGTGATAATCAAAGCAGACAATGAAAAATCTGAATCCAGTGGATTTCTGATTGTATTGAAATATCACTGCAAACCTCTCCTACACCTTCTCACTCGCAGGTGCTGCAATGAGTATCAGGATCTTTGCAATCGTGTGTATTTATTTAAATGACCACTTTCCCTTACTTGAATGCTTTTCTTTTTTTTTTTTTTTTGTCCTCCAATGGAAGACAGACAGAAGGATGTCACTCTGGAATTCAACTGTGTGCTTGTATGCTTTTGAGTTGACTGATGTTACTGAATTGAAGGTGTTGCCCGGTCTCAGTCACTGAAGTGCTGTCAGTCCTTCCCAAAACCTTTGGCCTTTTCACTGGTGATCTATGGAAATGGGAGCAATGTGGTACGTTAACCAGAAATGTGAAATGCTGCTCTGATTGTAGATTAATTTTATTTCATAGTGACTAGGCAATAGCCAGAAGGGGAGAACTAAGGATTTCCAGGTCCTATCCCTGGCCACAAATGCAGTAGAATTTTTACTAGTTTGAAAACCACTGAAATACAGTTATGAGGGAACCACATACTGTCATTTCTATGAAAGAACTCCCCCTTTTAACAGAATAATAAAAATGATAATGATGATAATAATAATAATGGTAGTTTGAAGTACCAGTTGTGAAAGCCCTGGTTCTGATTTTGCATTCTTCTTCATTGCTCTACACATTGAGTAATTTGATCTTAGATATTAAAGCAACACTTTGACATGGCAGGAGGCAGAACATAACTCAGTTACCGGTGCTAGGCCTTTTCTTAATTTTGGTATCTGCTCTCCAAGTCCCTTCTTTCATAAAATTGCATCCTGTGATCCTTAGCTTTCAAACTTCCTGCACAGAACCCCTGCAAACAGCAGCATCAGAACTGTGTGATTGATTTTCTGACTTTGGAATTACCTAATGGATAGGATAGAGATAGGATAGAAACAGGATAGAGAATCATAGAATCATAGAAGGAAGGGACCTTCAAAGGTCATGTAGCCCAGAAACTGAGCAGGCACATCTTCAACTGGACCAGGTTGCTCAAAGCCCTGTCCAACCAGACCTTGAATGTTTCCAGAGATAGTGCATCCATCACCTCTCTGGAAAACCTGTTCCAGTATTTCACCACCTTCATTATAAAAACATTTCTTACTGGCTGCTATTGGAATTTGACTTCCAGTTTCCTAAAATGACTTACACATTTTAAAAAAGCCAAAACCTTGGAGAAAGACAGGGGGAAGAATATTTTACCAATAGAAAATTGATTCCCCAGTCTTTTGTTGGTGATCAATGATGTGGACCATTTTTAGAATGATTTTATTTGTCTGTAGGATAAATGGCTACAGAAGAAAACTAGAGGTGTGGAAAATTGGCAGACGTAATGGGCTCACCAGTTGTTTGGAATATTAAATTTAATAGGTAAATGTGGACTACCTACCCTCTTTCATTTGGACATAGACATGTGAAATGCACCTGTGTGAATCTCAGGTGATGAAGCAATAGGAGGCACTGGAATACCCTTTGAGCTGTTTCAATGCAACCTGGGTCTGACTCAGCAATAGCAGTGACTGCAGTCACACAGAGGCAAAGCACTTTCACTGTAATATTCTGCATGAATGTGCTGCTTCAAGATTTGCTTCAAGTTTTGTGCTTTTTGGTGTAGCTATATCCCAAAATTCTGAAACAGTATTGCTGCTCCTTGCTGTTGCAAGGTGTCTTTCCTCTCCCTCCTAACGATATTGCAATGATTTCAAAGCAGAAATTCCTCCCCTCTCTGAAAGTGCTAACCTTAAACTGTCTTCTATGTTACTGAAGTTTATGATAATGTGATGAATGAATGTTTTGATCCACTTGCTTGTAGTTAAATGAGATATATTTTGCTGACAATAAAAATATGAAGTGCCTTGACTGCTTCTTTGTGTCTAAAATAACTATCAGGAGCCAATTTTTGTGTTTACTTCTCTAGCAGCAATAATAGGCATTAGCTGACCAATTGTTTGTATTGTCACATATTGGGTCCACACTAATTTTTTTATTAAATCTGTTGTTCCACAGCAATCCACTTCAGGTATTTCTTTACTCAAAGTTTGTATAATGTTCCAAATACTGATTTCTGGTTCAAGCTATTAACTGTCAAGGCCCTGTTTTTTAAAGTCATTGAGAGTTTAGTGAGAACTGCAGGGCAGTTTTCTTCAGGGAAGAAGTTGTCCTTTCATGTTCATGGAATGATGTATGTTGGACAGAGAGGCAACAAGTCCAATAAAATACACATTTATACAGAGTTCTCTCAGAAATGCACATGCAAAACAGATACAGATACAGATACAGATACAGATACAGATACAGATACAGATACAGATACAGATACAGATAACTCAGTTTTATAATGTGCCAGTGTATAATGATGTTTCACTGAATTTGATGTTTACACCACTCCTTAAATTTTTACTGTGATTCAAATTGATTTTTTGAAAGCTTCCCAAATGGGAATGAACCAATTCAACAAACACTTGGTTCATAAAGGATTAGGGTAATACTTAGAGCCATTAACAATTGATTTTAAGAATAAGGTTAAATTTATCTCTGAAATTACAGAATTTAAATCAAGCTCTCAGCTGTGCACTGAGAACTCTCTGAGAAATCTACAATCCAAGACAAGAAACTAGTGAAGATGTAAGCAGCATCTCTGAGATGGGCCATATGAAAACCCTCTGGTCTTGCTACTGTTTTATGCTCAGTTGATAATTGCAAATTGTTTCCTCTCTGCTGCTCCAAAAGAAGCACACTCTACCTCTGCATCCATGAAAACCTTGTCCTTAGAACACCCTCCTGCTCCTTAATCAAATGCATTGGTTGACTCAAGTTCCCCTTCTATTGCAAAGAATTCACTGAGGCTGTATGTTGGAAAGAATCAGGATAGGGAAGAAAACACTGCTCTGTAAACTCAACCAGCCTAAAGTATCAGAATAAATGATTCTTTATAGTCTCTGAGAAGTTCTAAGTTAATCTAAGAACTTTAATATAAAACATCAATAAATTCAAGCTTCCAGGGTGGTGATATCTGCAACAGATACTAATGAACTCTTTACTGGTATAGTCAGGCTGCTCTGACAGCCACTTGGCAACACCATCCTGTGCATTGTTCTGTCTGGGCCATGGATGGAAAACTGAGGAGAAAGTGTTTGCTTCGTGGAATTCCCAAGGACGAAGCAGGGCAAATAATTCATTTCTTTACACTTCAACTAAAAGATAATACAATTACAATAATGGATTTTAGGGAGGTACAAGGCAGATGCAGCTGCATCTATGCTCCTTCTGCACATGGATGTCCATAGTGCTTCCTCTTATTGTCTTTTGTGACAGACATGAAACAGAACCCAATGAATTCAGATGAGAGTTAGGTGTCTTTTTTCAAGCTTATAGTCCTCTTAATTTGCTTGGTCTCCTGGGGAAAGTGCCCTGGACTGCTAAAGCAATAGAGACTGGCTCATTCTAACAAGATACTCTGGAAATACTGCTGAGATGCTCGAGAATGCTGGCATGCTACTTCCTCCTGTGGCTCAGTGTTTGGGATGGGCCTCACCCACTCCCACTGGGAAGACTGTACGATATTCCACCTATGAAATAATCAGGAATGGATCCTAAATGTCAGTGTGCAAAAGGTCAGCTACACAGCCTTGTGTCAGCAGCTGGCATTGGCTGTGGACAGCCAGCACACCCATATCAGGGTATGGATCTTCACTGTAAAGCAACTGACCTTTAACAAGCACTGATCTCCCTGGGGCGGGGCTGGTGGAAGGAGTGGCTCCCCAAATAGCTGACCAAATAGTGATCACCAAACTGTGATCCTAGCTGCTCTCCGGGCCTTAAAGCATAATTGTTTAAACAGGCTCATGGTCTGGAGGAATCTATGCTGAAAGAAGACATATAGTCAGTCCAGGTTTTTTGGTTGTGCTAAGATCTTTAGCCATCACCTTTTCACAACCAGCCTCAGTGCTCTCTTCCTAGTCTCTGTGAAGGGCAAGGATAGGATATTTTGAAATGCTTTTTACATATAGCACCAATGCGTTTCCACCTCTCCTTCACTTCAAACAGGAGTTGCCATTTATTTCTTTGTTCAACTTTTTTTCTTCAAGATTGTTTGATGTATGGCACTGAACACTGTTCAGGTAAAGCAAGAATCATTGAAAGTCATTTTTGAGCATTTTTAAGATGACTTTCCAGAATCAGTAGCTGGTGAACAGGGTGCTGGGAGAATCTGAAGCAGCATTGCCTTGGCAAACTGTAAAAGCAGCCACCATGGCGCTTGTCTTCTTGAGACATCAACACAAATGATCTAGTGTCAGAGCTACCTCCTTATAATACACAAAAGGTGACCTATTTAAAGAAAAATATAATAATGAATTCTGAAAAATGAGGGCATTTTTGGACCATAGCACAGCTGATCACGAATAAAAGGAAAAGGGTAAAGTGATATGGTCAGGAACTCTATCAGGAACAGTATCTGCTTGGGAAGATCTATTCTAAAACCTTACATCTCCAGTAATTTGCAAAGACTTGATCCAAAGATTCAGGCATATAATTGAATGCTAAATGAATAAAGTCTTTATAATTAATTGTTCCTGCTTATGAGCCACCATCTCTCCTAATGACTGGTCAGAAGATATTAGTAATATTAAATAATATTAATATTTACTATTAATACAATTAAATAGATTCTTTACAACAGTTATGTCTGTGTTGTTGGTCATAAGTGGCTCTGACTTTTTGATGATATATGCTATGCAGCATTTCCTCTAGATGTATATTTGTCTTCATATTTTATATACCTCTATATATGGATTTTCTTTAGTAGGAAGGAAGGAAGAAGTTTTCTGTTTCCGTCATTCTCTTTCTTCACTACTTCAGCAAATCCTTCCTTAAATACTTTCCTGTAGTTCTTTGAGTATGAGATAATCTGCCAATTTGTCTTTTAAAATTCTTTAGTTTGGGACCACTCTCTGACAGGAAAATATGCAATCAAAACCTTGCCCAGTTTTATGATATTATAGACCTGCACACTGCTTCTGGGGGTTTTGCAGCCCTGCAACAAATAAGTTCCCTCCTCAGCATCACATTGCAACCTAACACTGAAACTAATGTTCACAGACAGCTAGAAAATGAGACTTTAAAAAAAGATATTTTCCTGGGGCTAAAATACAGAAAAAAATCTCAAACTTGTGAGATATGCCTCATAGCTTACAATTCAAAGAAGCCTAGAATTTACTTGTCTGCATGGCACCTCCACTCATGCCCTGAACTCTGTGCAAAAGGTATGAAAACTAGTACAGTCAGTATGGGCCCATAACAAAAAGTAAAGGAACCCAATTAAAATACCCTGAAATTATTACAGACATAACTGCATCTGGTGTAGTACAGTGGTATACTAAAATGGTGATGCCTGTGAGAATGAAGGCATAATAATTTTTTCCCCACAGCACTGGGGAACAGCCCTCTGTTATTCAGAGTGACATTGCTGAAGGTCAGAAATGAGATAGATCAACAATTTACAATACAGTTTTTCATTATCATCTTTGCAGACCCCTAACCACTGAAATCCATTTAAAAGTCTGTGTATATTCCATCACTTTTGCAAGACACCTACACCCAAGGTCTCTTCTGTTTATGCAAAGCATATTTGCTTTTTTGAAACTCAGGAACTGCAGGGTTTTACTCCTGGACTTACACTCATGGTGAAATGATGGAATGCTGCCATATTATTAGAATCTTTGTTTTTAATGGTAGTTGCATAGCATATTCAAAAGCATTTTGAGAACTACAGAGTTCAGACTTACAGGAAAGGTCAGACAATTTCCAGGGAGTTTTCCATAGGCATGCATGAAGAGTATGCAAGCAAGATACAGAAGCATGTAAGATAACTGGGCACTTAATGCAGGGTGTTTTAAGTCATTATTCCAGAGTTTCACATTATTTCATTTGACATCTGCGCTGAGTTCAGAAATTTGGGAGCTGAAGTCTCGTTTCATATTATTACTGTGCCAACTAATTTGGGAATTTCTTCCACACTATCTTCCCTTGTCATTTAGCCGTCTAGGCTTCCCGCACAATAATATATGCAGAAAATTAATTTAATTTGCTAGTTTTGGTTGGGATAGAGTTAGTTTCCTTCACAATAGCTTGTATGGTGGTGTGTTTTAAAACTGTGATTAAAGGAGGGCTAACAAGACAGAGATGTTCTGGTTGTTGCTGAGCAGTTCTTGTACAGCGTCAAGTTCTTTTCTTCTTCTCACAGTGCCCCACCAGCAAGGAGTTTGGGGGTGCACAAGAAGCTGGCCAGGGACACAGCTGGGACAGCTGATCCCAGTTGCTGAAAAGGATATTCCAGACAATACGATGCTGTGCTCAGCAATAAAAGCTAGGGAAAAAAGTAGGAAGAGGGGCAGACATTTGTCTTTCCAGAAACACCCTGTTACATGTGGTTAGTGTATTTCTATTCATTTTGGTCACATCAAACACACACCCAACATACACAGAAGTGAGAATTGCTTGTTTGTAACCACTGAGCATTTTCTTCACTTGCCAACTTCAGCACTCACACAAGCAACTCTCCTCTGTTTGCATTTGCCACCTACGTGCATATTTTGCCTTTGAGACCTGGGAAAAACCCTGTGACACATAAAAAAATAGTCAGCAATGGTGAGAGTCCTGTTTGACTAGTTCGGCATGCCAATAAATGAAACAAAATCCAGCAAGGACAGGAGAGTTTTTAAAAAGTGATTAAAAGGAAAGCGAATGCATGGAACAAATCCAAAAGTGACTAACCACTGTTTAACTTTTCTACAAGTGATGTTTCATCCATGGTTTTGGCACTGAAAATTTATAAGAAAAAGGTTAGAGATTTCTAGTGTGGAATACTAAATTTCATTAGTATTTCATTATGTAGAACATAAAGCCAGATGAGAAGAAGTGACTTAGTTTTCAATGAAGACAAGTTTAGTTCAAATTTTCTTTCCTTGTTGCTGTATGAGTCCAAGAACAGTTAGTGAGGGAAGCATGGACAGAACTGAGAATCTTCTCCCTGGCCATTTTTTCCTGTGTTTAGGAGGAGATACAGAGCATGGGTAGAACAAATTACAATCTGTTTTTTTTGACACAGTCTCTGTGAAGAAAGAACTAGGTCCTTAAGGGCATGAAATACTTCAGGTTGGAGGGGACATCAGGAGGTTATTTTGTCCATGTTCCTTCTCGAAGCAGGGTCTCCTATGAGGTCTGACAAGTTGGCTCTGGGATTTCTCCAATCTGATCTTGAAAGCTTCTGAGGAAAGAAACTGCACAAGCCCTCCAAAATCTCTTCAAGTTCTGAACAGTCCTCATAACTTAAAGCCTTTTCCTTATGTCCATTCAGAACCCCTCTTGTTCTTTGTCTCTTGTCTCTTGACCTCCCACCATGCACTGCTGAGTAGATTGTCTGCTGATATAACACTCTGCTGAACACTCACAGGCAAATTAAAGCAGTGAGAACCTCACTGAAAATAAGTATTTTTCCCAATGGTTTGAAGAAAGTTCAGGGGTTTTCCACATATAACTCAGTGCAGAAAACATAAACACAGACAATGCAGCGAGTTACTGTGGCTGGCTACTAACTCAGTTTTACGCAGTACCTGGAACAGAGCCCATGATGACTTCAGATCTTATTAATGGAGATGGTTTTACAGGGGGAATCACCACAAAATGCTATAGTAAATATTTCTTAACAATGAAAAGGAAGATGCCCAGGTCCTGTTACCCTTGAAGCTAGAAAAGAACATGGAACTGATATTATGACATGTAGCTCTGCTGGAGGATGTAAAAAGAAGTATTCTGTTAACAAAGGGAGCAATGGAAATGTCAATGATCTGTCATGTTGGGAACCAAACCCTTTCCACTTTATTCATGCAGATGCCAGGATGATTTCCAATATAACATCAAAGTTACACTACACTTATATTTAATTGACATGACGTCTTGTCAATTCCTAAGTATCACTCAAAAAAACCCACCCAAACACAAATAACAAATTACAAAAACAAACACAACCAAAAACCAACTAACCAAACAATGGAATTGAGAAATTGTGAGGAAAATAATGTGAAGATTATGTTTTCTTTGGATCTGAAAATAGTACTAAAGAATTTGCCCATTATTCTGGCTGAATCATTTTCACAGGTCTTGTCTAATCCTGAAGATACCCAAAAAGTCTTGACCCTGTGTTTCTGCCCATGAGACACCCTGATTTCCATCATTCTTCAACAAGACATGCATGCAACTTTCAAAAATCTGGCAGCATGGATTTTTAAAGTATTTTAAACCTAGAGGGATTCATAGATTCCCTGGGAAATCTCATGTGCAAAACATGATTGCCTAGATATATTCTTGGGTTGTGTTAATGCCTTCACTTGGGGGAGATGCGGTGCTACAGCTTTTATTTTCCATATCCTGTTTGAATTTGAAGTTATGTTTTCTCCACTGGCACATAACTGAGCAGCTGCCAATTATTTAAAGCTTTTCTACTTAAAACATCCCTTTGTGGGTCCCTCTCAAAACATAATGATAAAGAGGTCAGATTCTGGGCCTCTAACGTTACCCCAACTCTTCATTATGTCAGCTCAGTAAGTCAAAACATTTGCCTCTAAAAATTTGGAACTTATGCAAAATTTTGTTTGCCAAGTCTTTTAATTTTGTTACATTTTTACATTTCAGCCAACTAGAAAAATGTTCTAAAAAAGAAAACCAACCCAGAATTATAAGGAAAACAGTAGTTAGAAATAACTTTTAGCAAATAAATAAGGGGCATTTTTGTCATCAAAACATCATGAAGTTGTCAGAGACTCCTCATTTCACTTTCGTTCACTTAGTAAAAATGCACTTTAAAATTGGACCCCATGGTGTAGTTGTTTCATTCAGGCACTGCTATATTTGAAAACTACCTTGTTCTCTGCAGTCATAGTACTACCTGGGTATTTTCAGATGGCTTTGTGACTGTGAAACTGGAAATACAATAGTTTTAATTGTAAAGGAAATTTTTCTGCTGAGCTCAAATCTGCACTTGAGAAAACAAATTTGGGACAATCAAGAAATTATTTTCCAATCTAGTTCATTTCAATGTGTTTCCAAAAATTGTTTTACAAAGTCAAAGTTAAACCTAAGTAAACTTTCTCATGTTATCTTTTTCTAAAATCTATAAGGAAACATCAAAAAAGTAGACCCCTGAAAACCTTAAGATAAGTCACTTTGGCCAGGAATTTTGATATCATTCCAGCAGTCTGCAAGACTGAGAGCAATGTAGCTCCAAGCCTTGAGCCAAGGAATTGGGCTCCAAATTGGAGGGTTAGATGCAAGACAGCCGAAATGCAATTTTTAACTGTAAGAAGACAACTGTAGGTTCAGAGAACTGTCTGACTAGAACAACCAGAATTTCTCCATTCCATCTTTCTATTTTCTTGCATTCCACATTTCTAATAAACATGCTGCTTCATGTGGGAGAAGATGAAGGGAAGGAGAAGAAATAATAATCATACTAGAAATAGAGATATAGAAGACAGACAGGAATAAAACAGACAAAAAAGAGAAAAGAGAAAGTGGTTCCCAAAAAGTTTAGATCATTGTCTGTGTTTTATGCCAACATGAAAAGAAGGAAGAGTTTCTGTACCATCATCACAGGTGGTGGTGAGAGCTCCCCCTAAAACAGCCGGAACACTGTTTGCACAGTACAGGGGATCACAGACCTGCAGGGAATGATAAATTCAAACACTGAACACGAAGGCATTGCCTCAGATTCCCATCCTTCATTTTGCACAGGCAGGATGTGTGAGTTTGGTAACACCTGACTGAGATGGGTGAAACATCACAGTGGGAGCAGAAGAAAGGCAAGGCCCCCGTGGCCCACAGCCCATTTTGCCTTAATCTTGCCTTGGACGAGTGGAGCGTGCCATGGATAGGGAGCTGTGTGAGCCTTGGAGGAGCTTTGAGTTTCACAGGATATTTATGCATCAGCAAGTGAAGGTGTGTTCCACATCAGTGGCTGAAATGTTGTTGGAATGGTGATGAAGGAGTTGAGTTCATTCAACCTTGACTTAGCTATCACAAAAAGGGAAACAACTGCTGTACACATGCCAGCAGAGTGAGGATGAGCTCCTGCTGCAGACAGCAGAGCTAACCCCCAGCATTCATTCTTTCTCATCAAAGCAATGAAGAACATCTGAAATATTTTCTTTATTAGCTGAAAGGACAGCTTGGAGGAATCTGTTTAGAGTCCCTTAAGGTTGCTCCAGAGCTGTGTACATGATTTACTTTTCATTTGAAAAAAAATGAGAATCATTCCATCTGAAATGTGGTTTCAATTATTCCTGTTCTTCTACTGCTATGTGGCTTCGTTTTTGCCAGTTTTCCTTTCCAGAAACTGTTTCTTCTTTCTGTTTGCCAGACAGTACACAGGACAATAGACATTGTTTCACACTGTCTATTGTCTAATAGAACAATGTTGGGGGGCTTCCAGGCGTTATCAAAAGTACCCAGTTCTTAGAAAATAAAGGCACTACATACTCTTTCAAGCTACAACTCAGTAAAAGTAGGAGGAAAAGAAAGGAAAGAATCAATGATTTGTTAGGTCCAACATTTCCTATATTTATGAGAATGGAAGTTCAAATTATTTTCATTAATATACACTGAAATCCTGGCACAGCAGAGATCGAAGTGGATGGGATTAAGAGGCATTCAGAATGTTCCATTTGTGGCTGAGTTTTTCCTGATCAGCATCCTTGGCCAGCCCATGGCTAAAAGGAGCAATAAAGCTGCATCTCATGATTCTCTCCCAGCTCAGAGACTGCCAGTACATATGTGAGAAAGAGATGTTTCCCAGAGACATGCAGCAAATGTGACAGGAAACCCTAAAACATTGTGACATGAGGATGGATCCAATACATTGCACACATCAGATTTTGCCAGGCCTTTTGCTTTCTGCTTTGTGCTTAAGGCACAAATAGAAGAAAACAACAGTCTTCAGTAACTGGTCTGCCAGACACGGTGTGAAGTATTGCTTTGCCTTAACCTTAAAAATTCTTAAAGATAAAAGAACATAGGAGAGGATCAGAGGGGTTAAAGGCAGATACACTATTTATGTTTCTCCTTATGACTCAGTGACTCCAAAGAATGCAGAGATGAAAAAATCCTGCACAAGCTGAGGAAGGCAGAAGGAAGAAATAGTTCTGATTTCTCATTACAGACAGAGAAGTGGCCATGAGAACATGGAATGAAACTGAAAAATGCAAGCTAGAAAAGCTATTCATCATTGAGAGGGGGGACAGTGAGTCCTGGCTATTCCCACAGTGCTTACCAGGGACAGCAATTTCCCTACAGAAGATCAGAAAAATAAATGTTGTCCTCTAGATAAGCATGTAAAGGACTCTGGGCTTTGGCCTCATTCGTGTCTCTGTGCCTGTCACTTTGTGAATATTCATGGGTGCACACTCGTGTGTACGAACTCACTTTCAGCTTCTGTAATAATATTTTCCTTTCAGCACTTATGAAAGGTATTCAGTCTGGTGGCAGTCTTTCAGGGATGCCTTTATATCTTGATGATGCTTTTAGCTGAGTGGTGTCAGATTAAAAGCCTTTTCTCATAATAGCTGCCTAATTTACTTCATATACTGTCAAATTATAGTTGACATTTCCAGTACCTGTTCATGTTGGGCCATGTTAGTATTCAGATCTCCCTGCTTCAAAGAGAAACAACATATGAATCAAGCTTCTACTCTGAGGAAAATATGAATGCTGCAGAATAATAATGAATATGTTGAACTGGTAAAAAAAAAAAAAGGAGAAATTAAATGCATTTAGTAAATTCAATAAATTAGGACTCAGAACAGCAAAGTTAACTTTGAAGTTAAGTGTGGGAAGAAAGAGAGAATAGAATTTTTGTTTATGTGTGTGTATATGTAGGTGACTGCCGACTCTGCTCAGCTATTTAGAGGGTAATAGAAGAATGGAATAGAGAAGACAATGGGTTTACATTTCTCCATATTTCTGTCTTGCATACCTTTGATAGAAGTTGCTTTATAAATGTAAAACATCTTGAAAACATTGAGCTTTTTCTCTTGACACACAACTCTTCTTCAGCATCTGTCTCTTAGAGAACAATGTCAGAATTGGTGCTTTTAGGCAACAGATGCAGCTCATCAAAAGTCCTGTGCTACAGAGCTCCTATTCCCTGGCTGTTCTGGTGAAAGCTTTCCTCAATGAGTGGAAGCACATGCAGATGCCCAATGCAGGACATATGCTCCCAATTGTGATTGCATCTTGGTCTGTAAGACCAACTCATGCAGTCAGTTCTCCTGAAAACCTTCCTCCTGCTTGGTTTCAGGAGCGTGCAAATGTAACAAGCTTTCATCCAGCTTCCTGACAATTTATCTTGCCTGTTGAGTTGCCATTAACATTTTACATTTCTATATCCTTAACCATGCAAAGATGTCAAAACACTTGACATATCCTATGGAGTGGGCCATAATTATTCATCCTAGCAATAGTCAAATTCAAGGACTTGAAATGAAGACTCATTTAAAATTCCTGTACTTTAGAGGGAGTTTACTTTCAAATCCAGCACACAAGATCTGAAGACCCTTATGTGTTCAAGCTAAGTACTGTCCAAAATTGCACAAAATACTATTGGACCTCAACACAGAAAATTGCCTTTTGTTCTTACATGTTCCAACCACAGAACTCTCTTCCCATCATGACCTTCTGTAGCAATGTCGTGTGGTCCAGTTTTACTGAGATTTGTAATTTGGCTCTTTGTGGAGAGCTCTAGAAGGAGAGGAGGATCTAGGATAAGACTGACTGTCAGACTCATTAGAAATGAGCATTTCCTGTACCACAGCATGTGATGGAATGCAGAAGTTTGTCACTTTCCAGGAGCAGCAGGTAGGGTTAAATTGTTTAGTGGCAATTTTCCATGTTGACAATGCTCTCTTCAGCCCATAAATATCCAAATAATTTACAACTGCCTCTTTCCCAAGATTGTTTTTCCCATTGGACATGCAAGCAATCAGTAGTGGTGTTGTTTCTTATTCAGACAACAACTCTGTCTGCATGGGATCTTCAGGCAATGTGTCTTCTATTGTTTTCTATAGCCAGATCTTAAGTTTTAATAATAATTGTAAAATTACAGACTCCACTGATGGCTAGCAGCTTCCAGATGTACGAGGCAAACGATGCTAATGATGCATAGCTAAGTGAATAAATTCCTCTGTTTAGAGCAGTGATGTCCTAGCAATGTGCTCAAGTGGGGCTCTTTCCTCCAAAGACCCTTTGTGTTTGCCTTGTCTGAAGGCTCTTTGTTCAGCAAAGTGATGCAACTGAAGAACACATTAAAGTGCTTTTCCTTCATTCCTCATGTGCAGGTGATGTCAGTGTTTGCTAATATCATTATATTTAGAGCTTGTTTTCAAGCTGGGAGGTATGTTAGCCTTTTCTTTTGTTAGTGCAGAGAGGTGAAAGAGTCAGTGGTGCTAAATTATATCTACTGCCTGCCAGGAAGGGTCATGGAGGTTGATTCCTCACTGTAACTAGACTATGCTGCCATATAGTCCTGGTCACAAACTCATCAAACTTTAAATTAATCACACAAACAGCAAAAAAAAAAAGAAATCTCATGAACAAATGCAGGATCATGAAAAACATATGAAAAATGGCAATGGAAGCCAGGCATATTTCTGTACATGAGGCCACCTGCTTGATTCCATCTAAAACTGCTCAGGTAATTTCTGACATCAGCCAGTGATTTCCCTTAACTTTCATCATGTAAGTATTAGGAAACTGCTCAATGTCAGGTTTTCTCAATGGTCCATGGTGGGAGACTGCTCCAGGCAGGAATTCAGCCTGCTTTGAGAGCCTCTCTCAGTTAGAGTGAACTTGTTGGCTCTCTGATTAGTGACATACAGATCTCTGCCACTTGTACTGGCTGCCTGCCCCTGCAGTCTTATGCTTCAAAATAAATTTTCTTAGCACTCTCTTAGCAGGATGTCCCTGTGACAAGATATTTCTTACTCTTTAAACATGCATGTGTCACTTGTCTAAATTAATAATGACTGCAGGTTAGTGGTTTGTATGACCTCTGAGAACAGAAATAGTTAGAGGTACACATTTTGACTTTGACTTCTCTGGAAGTAGTCTACTTTTTAACAGCAATTTCACCCACTTGGGAACCCTTTCTATATTGTGGTAAATATTTAGACAGCTGCATTTGAATCAGAACTACAACAGCATTGAGATACTACATAAAACTTCACATTTCATGGTTTCCTTTCAATTTCCCTTTAATGGAGGTTTATTGTATTTCCCCTTTTTAAATGGAAGAACAACACATCTGAACAGGTGACATCTTTGAGGTTCCAGTGAAAGTGTCCATTTATTTCATATTTGCACTTCAGATAAATTGTAGTTACAGAAAACAAAAGGAATTCAACCCTATTGCTTGCCTCAGTATCACTTTGGAGATCTGCCATCGGCTTGGACCTCAGCAGCCTCATTTGCAGCATGAACTGAATGCTTCCAGATCTCAGCATTAGGGCTGCTCTTCAATCTGAGATCCAGAAGGGATTTTAAACCTGTCAGGAACACTTGCTGGGAACTGCTGGGCCTGTGGTAGCTCAGTTCTAACTCAGAACATTATTCCACAACTATGAGGGTATTATTTACTGTAAGTAACCCCCCTCCAAATGAGATAAAAATTTCTAATACTTTAAAACCAGCTCCCTAAAGACTAAATGAGAGACTGTAGTTACATTGATTTTTAGGATTATTTCCTCTTAATATTCTTGGTTTGTCTGTTTGGTCTCCTTTTCTTTTCTTTTCTTTTCTTTTCTTTTCTTTTCTTTTCTTTTCTTTTCTTTTCTTTTCTTTTCTTTTCTTTTCTTTTCTTTTCTTTTCTTTTCTTTTCTTTTCTTTTCTTTTCTTTTCTTTTCTTTTCTTTTTTCTTTTCTTTTCCTCTTTCTCGTTTTCTTTTTCATTCCCTTTTTCTTTTTTCTTTTTCTTATTTTCTTTTATTTTTTTCCCCTTTTTTTATTTCTTTCTTCAGAATTTTGGAGTTCTTCTACTTCTGGGTTTTTTTTCTGGTCTGTTTTTTCAGTTCTGTTTACTCACTAAGCATTTTCCCCTTTCTGAAGGTCTTTTGCTTTCTTTCTTCCATCAAAATCCCTCCATCTCTCCTCTATTTTTCATTATCCCAACTTTCTTTCCTTATCCTCAGCCAGCTATGAGAATGCTGCTTTAGGTTGCTCTCCCCATCTTCTACTTCAGAAAAGAGCAGGAGTTGCAGAGGTAACCAGGGTCATGGCCAGGACTTCAGCCCTTTTGGGAACCTGGCCCCAGTGACCTTCATGGTGTAATTGAACTGCTGAATGGGGTGTTGGGAGATAGTGCTTGAATTCTCCAGAGAAGGATTTGTGAATATCACCTTCCTCACGACATTGCTACTCCTGGAGTACTTTCTTTGTCAAGAAGGGTTTGCTTACTCGAGGTATTTGTTATTTCCATGCTTTAAAAATGTCAGCAAGCCTCTCAGGGAGGAGATCCATTATCATATAATTTTGAAAACCACCACAATTGAGTATATTTAATTGCTTTCACATCTGCCATACTTTACAAGGCTTTATTTTATAGGATGAAGAACATGAAGCAAGATTTCTTGCCTCTTAGACCTCAGGTCAAATTTGTAAAATAACACTTAATGTGGAGCTAGACATTTTTAATTTTCAAATGAAAAGGTTGAGTCAGAGAACATTCTACCAAAGAGTAGATTATGAGTAAGAAGTTCTGTGTATGCTCCATATTTGGGGTTTGCTTCCCAAAGCTGAATTGCACTTGAAAATGTCTGAACAAGAAAACAATAAAATCAGTGTCCTCAAGTCTTGTTAAAAAGGTCTGGGATGAGGGCAACAAAGCTGATCAGAGGGACCAAGCACCTCTTCGATGAAGATGGGTTGAGAGAGCTGGGGATGTTCAGCCTGGAGAAAAGAAAGCTCCAGGGAGACTCATTAGAGCCTTTTAGTACTTAAAGCCTATAAAAAAAAGCATGAATCACCTTCTGCACAGGCAGATAATGACAGGACTGGGGAATGGTTTTAAATTAAAAAAGAGAGACTTAGATTAAACATTAGGAAGAAATTCTTCACTGGGAGGTGTGGAGGCACAGGAACAGGTTTCCCAGCGAGATTGTGGATTCCCTATCCCTGGAAGCATTCAAGGCCAGGTTGAATGGAGTGCTGAGCACCTGGTCTAGTAGAAGGTGTCCCTGCCTGCAGAGGGTTTGGAACTGGATGATCTTTAAGGTTTTTTCCAACACAAACCACTCTAAAACTTTATGATTCTATGAAATACCACAAGTTTTTGTCTTGGCTGAGTTACGAAGGGAAGGGAGAAAATGGAAATGCAGGAATGAATCTTCATATAAAGTTAGCTAACTCCTGATGAAATCCTAATTGAGAGAAAGTTCTTGTTAATGTAAGTGTTTAAAGATAGGACCATAGCCCACCTAGGCTTAAACATGTATTGCTAAAGCCAGGGCAAAGAGTAACCTTCCTGCCCCCTGCAATAGCTCATCACAGCAAATTCCATATGTAAATAATTCTCCTTCTTTGCACAATAACTCTGTAGCATTTCCTACCTCTACCTCTCTTGCCTATGGAGAGTTGAAAATACTAAGAACATAAAGGTAATTTACCATAGTAGTGTTTGTGATTATCATTGAAGATTGGGAGCTAATTGGTCACGCTAAAGCAAATAAAATTTAGTGTTATTGCTCCCATTTTGTATAAGATGGAATTGAGATATAGAGCTGAGCTGCCCAAGGAAATAGCTGTACTTGGCAGCACAACTGCTGTCCCATTAATGTCACTTTAGCATACACCTGAGATAAACACAATGGTGTGGTAGGAAAAAGAAACATCTTTTCCTCAATCCATCCTGCTAAATATATGCAGTCTGCTCTGGATGGGCTCAGATGAACTTGAGGGCATGCAGCCATCCAGAGGGACCTCAGCAGGCTGGAGAAATCGGCTGACAGGATCTTCATAGAGTCCAACAAGGGGAAGTGCCAAGTCCTGTACCTGGGGAGGAGCAATCCCATGCACCAACATGTCCTGGGAGCCACCAGCTGGGAAGCAGCTCTGCAGGAAAGGACCTTGAGATTGGTCCTTTTGGGACACCAGGTTGGACACCAGGTTGTCCTTGAGCCAGCAATGTGCCCTTGCCACAAAGAAAGGCTGCATTAACAAGGTATTACCAGCAGGTCAAGGGAGATGATCTTTCCCCTCTACTCAGCTCTGGCAAGGCCACACTTGGAATTCTGTGTCCAGTTTTGGACTCCCCAGTACAAATGGGCATGCTGGAGAGAGTCCTGCAAAGGGACATGAAAATTATTAAGGGACAGGAGCATCCCTTGTACAAAGAGAGATTGAGATAGCTGGGACTTTTCTGGCTGGAGAAAAGAAGGTTCTGAAGGGGATCCATCAATCTGTGCAAATATCTAAGGAAAGGATGCACAGGGGACAGAGCCAGGGTCTTTCCAGTGGTCAGCAACAGGACAAGAGGCAATAGGAACAATATGGAACCCAGGAGGCTCTGACTGAACTTCAGAAAATGGACATTTCTGAGTAAAGATAATGGGCCAACTCTTCAAAGAACCTTAAGGATTGTTAGGGAGTGAGACAGTTTGTTGTGAGTAGGCAGGGCAGGATTTTACCAGTTCTAGTCCTTTTCCTGGTCAAAAGTCAGACCCTTGATACTTAATAATTTTTCAAGGGACTATTCTTCAGCTAAGAGGACTAAGCCAAATTGTGTTTGTATGGTTTTTCTCTTAAATGGTTCTGAGAACACAAGCATCCTTGCTCCCTAAAGGAAAGGCTGGTCACAATTATCAACAGAACAGTGAGACATAAATTAGGTTTGCTTGTGTGAACACACATTCCTACCTACCCTGCACCTGAACTTACCCAGGCCCTCACACGAGGGTCATGACGGGCAGCTAAACAATTCTGAGCTGCAGAGGCTCCCCTTGCCCCTTCGTTCATCTCTTTGGACAAAGACAGACCTCTCATCCTGGCTGTCCCAGATGCCAGGAGGCAGCAGAGGTTGATGTTCCCAGTCCCTAAGGTTCTCACTCTTGTTCATACACAGCTCCCTGCCACCAGGCAATTCCTTTGAGGGCAAAGAATCAGTCTGGTGTCCACGGGGGCAGTGAGACTCTCTGAGTTCACAGGGTTTGTCCTCATGCACTCCAGCAGACAGACTGCACCCAGACACCTCACTCAAGCCAGCCTGCCAAACCTTCAGCAGACTACAATAATTCCAACTCATGCTTAACAAATCTAAATGAGTTTTCTTTGATTTCATGATTAGAGAATGGAGCTGCTGTCCTTGGTTTATGGTGACAGCTAGATGATGCTGTGGCTTTGTTATGTCTTTTTAGCAAGAGCCCTGTAACCTAACTGAGCTTCACACATGAATTTTGGGTTGGTGCTCTTTGCATGCTCCTCCAGTTGAGTAGCATGAGAGACACGAGACAACAGCCTGATTCCTGGGCCCTCACAGGTTTTTTTATTGCCAATATGCCATGATCAAATTTTCATTCAGGGATAGCAAGAACCTGCAGGGATTATTGAGTAGGCATCACAGAAATCAGATTAAAGAGATCTTATGAAGATGGCTCCTTTTCAGTCCCTCTGCTGATATACTTTTGTTTTGATGGCTCAAACAGGGGAAAAAGAGCATCTTAAGATAGCTGAAGGCCATGGGCAGCTCTTGCTCAGGGCTGGGTTTTAAGCATGTGCAGAGGGGATGGCTATTGTCAGAAAAGGACACAAGAGAGAAGTTTGCCTAGAAACTTAAAGCAGAAGAGCTTCAAGCAAATCTTCACATTCTCCTGTCACTAACACTGTTCCTGCTTCTGCAGGCAGGGAAAAAACAAACCTGAAAGAGAAAGAAAGTGAAAAGAAGTGGAGGTAAATTGGAGCCCCTGACAATATTTGGTGCTTTTCTTGTAAATCTGCTGTTTATCTTTGAAACCCACTGCTGCAAATTTGTTCTGAAAGTCCTGTGTGGAATATAAATAAGACTATGGTAAGCACAGTAGATTTATTACAATCTCTGAAGAAAGCTGCCTCTTTTTAAAAGAGGGAGTAGCTTGGGAAAGAGGTGTGTGCTTGCTGTCTTTCACTCAGCAACTCTCCATCCGGCTGTCTGTCCCTGAAGCTCAGCCAAGTTGCATCCTTAGCCAAGTGTTGCAATTCCCTGACGCTCTTTTGCACCAACATTTCCTGCAGAAGCATGATTCCCACTTGGGAAGTCTTACCTCAGGTGGGGCAGCCTTATCCCAGGTGGCACAGGGGAAGTGCCATTGACACATGAGAGGGAAAAAGAGGTGGAGGTGATGCTTTGAGTTCAGCTGAGGATGGCACAGGACCGTGGAGATGGCCCTGCCTAAGTATCATGGGTTGCTCTGGAACTCTTTTTAGACACTTTACAGGGTGACAGGACTCAGGTCAGATGTCTGGATGAAATCAACCTACTGCAGCAAAAAATGTCTGCATAAGGCTTGCTGTACCCTTCTGCATTTTGCTTCAAGTTTTTGTGGGTTTTTGGATTTTTTTTCAGTATGCTATCCCCACCTGATGTTTACCTGCTTTCTGCACTAAACTTGCTCTGTTCAGACTGCTTGGAAACAGTTTTTCCTTTCATATATCATTGGGTGTTAAGAAATGGGCATTCCAAAGATGCTAAAAGCAAACTAAAGGACACTACAGCTCAATGGCATTGGTACTTTGAATTCAGCAGCTCCAAATAGTGAGGGAAAGCACAACAGAGGTCATAGGAATCTCCTGTCATCATTAATAGTTTGTGGTCTTGAGGGAGCCATACTCTGAACTTTGACCCAATTGCAACCAGAAATTTGGTGTGTCACACCCATGATTATCACATAACATCTCTTTCTCTTCTCTGCTGAAATGTTTATGGAGAGGGACAAATTTTTAAAGCATTTTAAAATTGTGTGACTGTGGAGAAGAGTAAAGCAAAGATTACAGGAATGTTCCATCATGCCCATGTAAGGTCCTAGGGGAAAAAAGCCAGTGGAAAGCTGTACTGGCCTTTCAGTGAGGCTGAATTTGTGTGGCCACAGTTGGATGAGGTTATGTGCTTTGAATGCCACGGAGAGCAGAAGTCTTCTCCCTGTGTCCCACCCCACCTACAGTCACTCATCACCTTCCTTGTGCCAGCACTAATGCCAATGTTGCTGTGCTGCAAGCTGATGAGGACATGTGAGCTTGTTGCAGAAAAGAAACCTGAGAAAAATATCTGTTTTCAGCTGAATGGGCTCTTGATGTGGTGTTGTGAGCTGAACAAGAATTAATCTCAGCACGAGGAGGTGCAGATGACTGCACACCTGGGGCGCAGACAAAGGTGAGGCTGAGCCCCTGGGTCTGCCCACCCCACCCCAGTGGTGTGCTGCTGCATCCCCAGACACAACATTCCCACTGCTGATCCATCTGGCTCTGCTGCCAGGCTTTTGGCACCCTTCTTTTCTGGCAGTGGCATCCTGTGAGGTGGGGGATAGCCAAACAGTTTGAAACTAGGCTGGCAAAGGGACTAGCACTGCAGTCTGCTTGGTGAATGGGCACTAAACTTGTTTCTTTGAGCTTTAGCTGTCTGAGAAGTATCTCACCCTTAATTGCAGGGAGCTACACATAACAATTATCATTGTGACTAATTTTCAGGATCCATAGCACAGGGGCCACAGCATCTGTGTTTCTGAAACAACACTTTGGTGAGAGAGGGGATGATCAAGGTGAGGTGCTGGGTGCTCAGAATACAACCAGAGGGGAAAAAGCTCCAACTATTGTCAGGATAAAAAAATCTTACAATCCTAACATAGTACCTGCTGTGGACCCTGTTCTTGCAAGGTATTTGGGGAAACTGAGTGCTGCAGTGTGGGTGATTATTTCCTGTGGGTGGCCAAGCAGGTGAATCACAGGACTGGCTTGATCAGCTATTTATTCTATTAAGGCTTAGGGTGTGCATACTGTAATTGTATCTGGCCTAATCATGATTAAGACTTGCACCAAGGAGCTCATGAACATGGAGGCAGTAAAACTTGGCTTGAGAAGTGAAGTCCAGAGGGCCAGTAATTAGTAACTAGAAGGTTAGCAACTGGAAACCTTTCCTCTAAGCCCTCCTACTCTATTACCAATTAATGCCACTGAATTAATGAACTGTTCAAAGCAAATAATGAAATTAATGGAATGTGTCTGAAAAGAGGAAAGGGGTGGGATGTTAGAATACTTCCATTGTTAGCAACTTCATTTTAAAAATTTTGGTCTATTTAAGAGTAGGAAGAAAATAACAATAGGAATATTGTAATGCTTAGGGCTGGAAGCAGCCACAAGCTGAAAGAGAAGTGAACAGTTACAGAGCCAACATCCTCCAGAAAATTTTCTCCTCTCCCAGTCTGTAAAGGAGTTCATTCAGCCTTGGTCATCATATCTTAATAAATGAGGTGAATGTAAGAATGGATACAAGAACTTATTTAAAGCATAAAGAAAATGTGATCCGTGACAGTGTTTAGATTGTTTGGTTCAGGAAGATTCGAAACTGGGTGTGTACACAGAGGGAAGATTTTCTAAAACAATAAATGAGAAAGGAGAGGATGATCCTGTTCTACACATCGTGGAAGAAATCAGAGAAGTTGTAAACAAAAACAAAATTTGCTTTACATAACAAATTCAATTTGCTTCTAAAACAGTAACTTTTCTACAATGAAAAAATTTAAACGCAGGAAATCTAGACCTTGGGTTTTTACTTTGTTTTGTTCAGGGTGTTTTTCTTTTTTTTTTTTTTTTTTTTTTTGTAAGGTAGATTATGTTCATACCAATGTCCAGCAGAGTGAATCTGTGAATCTCCTGCATGCAGTGGGAGATGCAAGAGACCTGTTGAACAGCATTCTCCAGGTGAAGCCCTGCCAGGAAAGGGACAGTTGAATGTCCTGCAGATTCTCCCATCATCAGTGCTGTTATGTGCTGCTGCACAGGACACCACGCCCCAGCAGGCACACTTCACTGCCTTATACACTTGAGTGTATTTGTGAGTTGTACCCACGAGTGCATCTGATCCTGATGTTGGCATTGAAGAAGCCTCTGTCATCTTTCTGCATGGTGCATGTCACTGGGACACTGAGTGAGCTGCCATCAGGTCACAGTATGGACAAGGCCACGTTACCCTAGTTCCACAAAATATGAAAGGAAAGCATCATGTAAACTTGAAATTTAATTGTAGTGAATGGCCTTGGATAACTTGTACTAGCTCTCCTTATTTTCAACCTTATACCCTGTAGTGCAGGGCTGCCCTTTTGGTTATCTCATGCCCCCCAGCACAGCTATGTTAATTGAAAACTTCGACCATATCTTAAGGAGTAATATATTGTAATTCTTGTATGCATTAAAATAGGACTAGGTTAGTTTGCCCCAGGATTTTATTCATTTAAATGTTCACATATATTTTGATTATTCCTGTTCAAATCATTAAGTACCATTAGATTATGCATATATCATTAGAACATGCATAATATTTTTGTCAACAATACCTACATTCCTAGTGTAGGAAAGGCCAAGTGCTATCAGCTTATGTTTCACCAAAGTTGTTTATTCAGATATCTAAAAAGCACCCCACTGTCCAGCAGGAACTGGAATTTCGTGTAGAACTGTCTGGGACATTCTTCTAGATGATTACATAGATAACATGCCGAGGAATGCAGCACTGCTAATGGGGTATTAGGAAAGTAGTCATTACCATAAATGACTGTATTTTTAAGAGTGACTTTTTCTAACAGGTTTATCTAAAGAGTTATTATGTAACACAAACAGCCCACAGCCGTTGCATTTTTATGAGGTAAATCCTACTCTCAGTGACACTGTCCAAACTCATTGACCTCAGTTAGCCCGTTCAAGTGGCTCCAAGAACAGGTGACCTTTTGGCCAGCATTCACCTCCTCTTCTGTCGTCTCATGAGGCTACACAAACAGTTTAAAGGTTTCTTTCGTGTTTGAAACACAGTTTAATTTTCTTTTAAAATTAGAATAGAATAATTCTTGTTGGAAGGTCACGTTGGCAATCATCAAGTCCAAACTTAACCAAAAGTTAAAGCGGGTTATGGAGGGCATTGTCCAAATGCTTCTCAAACTGGCAGGCTTGTGGCATTCACCCCTCTCTGGGAAGCCTGTCCAGAAGGATGCTGTGAGAAATGGCTTTGAAAGCCTTACTACAATCCAGAAAACCTTCACTGACTGTCTTTCCTTCCCCCAGTAGGCAGCTGATGTTGCAGCACAAAGACATCAGATTGGTTAGACAGGACCTTCCTTTTAACTCTGCCTGATTATTTTGTTGTTTCATTGCTCTCTAAATGCCTTTCAATAGCATCCTATATGATCTTCTCCATAATTTTTTCCAGGTGCTGAGGTTAGAGTTACAGTTCTGTGATTTCCTGTATGTTCATTCTTGTAAATGGGAATAATGTAGGCTAGCTTTCAGCTTCCAGTCAGGAATGAATTCCCCAGACTTCCAAAGCCTGTGATAGATGATTTCAGCAGCTGAACAGACCTGTAAACTGAACTGTTAATTTTAGTACTATCTCTTTGTTGGAAGAGAACTCTGATCTAGTAAGAAAAGATCATTAATATTATTTGGCATTCTGCAAGATTTAAATTTTCATGACTAAAGTAGAGGGATATTTGGAATTGTTCCTTAAAATTGGTTTAATCAAAGAGATCTAAAATTCGGTACAATAATTTAAGTGATTTTAAACTTAGACTGACTGTAGGCTTTTCTAACCCTGTATACCATCTTTACTTTTACCTGTGCTACATGGTTCTGAAGAAGGTAAAAGAGCACTCACAGTTAACACCTTGAAAAATAATTTATTCACTGTTAGTTTTTATTTTGAAACAAAGGCTGTGTTTTGAAGGTTTTCTTAATTGTCCCTGAAGTATTGCCCCAGATTTATTATTTTCAATAATACTTTGAATATAACCTGTTGGCAATTCTGATTCTGTTAAAAAGCAAGCAGATATGATCTCCCTCGTTACTTGTTCCTTACGAGAGGAAAGGATGAAGTAACTGGCTGTCCGTGAAGCAAATTTGGCTAAAATAGCCACTGTAGGATGCTCTGTTTGGCACTTATTCCTGAAAGACTCCTGGTGATGTAATGCTACCTTTTCCTACAGAACTGTGTAATCCAACAAAACACAATATTTATTTATATCTGTGAAAAAAATCCATGCTTTCCTAGGATAGAATAACTGCTACATAAGAGTTTACTAAGACAGTAATTCTAATCAATATGTTCTTCTTAAATTACATGTAGGTATGGAGAAGCAAGGCAAGGAAAGCAGCAAGAGGAGAAAGGGTGTAGACAGGTTTGCTTAATTTCATGCCAGCTGAGTCCCCACAGCACATTCAGAGTGATGAACAGAAAGGCTAACAGGAGACATTAATACATGAAGAGGTTATGTGTTTTGATCAGGAACAGATGTGCTGAAATGAGACTTGAAAGGGTTGCTAGCATCTACATCTTGGGTAAGACACACCGACATCAGTCAGTATATGTTGGAACTGTTCCTGATTAGAAACTGCATGGATCACTTGCAGGATCACTTTCCAGGGAACACCTACTCCTGCAAACAATGGCAGTGTTAGAGAGACACTTCTAGTCCTTTTTGTTATGAGAATGGTAAATGTCAGTGCAACTGCAAAAACCGTAAAGAGGTCTCTTTATTCATCTAGACCAACAGACCAATTTTTGATGGAGGTCTTTATTTCACTTATAGGAAACTTCAGGTATGTATTTAAACTATTTAAAACCAGATATATTTTACCTATGTATTATTGTTGTTCATATTGTGAACTCTGCAAGTTTTATAAAGTTCTGGTCTTTGAAAGGAAGTATAAATATAAAATTTTCTGTAATCAGACTTCTGTCTTCCTACTTGTTTTTGTTCTGTTGTGATTACCCATATGCAAGCCCTTAACTTCCAGGAGAGCTGCAACTAGCTTGACATCTCTGAGCAACCTATTCTGTGAATTCTTAGAAGTATCCACAGAAATTCCACTTGAGTAGCAGCTGGGATGCATCCAAGGATTCTCTGCTAAACCCCCCCCACCAGTGTTTTGGGAATTAGGTTATCAAGCAGTCGTGGCGTCACCAGTGATCTCAGTGGAGCTCAGAACATTCCCCAGCAGCAGAAATATCTGATAGTGTGGCGCTGCTGGTATGTTTAAGTATCCAGTAAGTTCTCTGAGGTAAGAGCCACATGATGCAGTGAAATTGCTCTTGAACCCTGTGACCATGAGGAGCACAGCAGGTGTGCCTGCAGCACACCAGAAATCCAGCTCTTTTCGGTGTGCAAGGCTCAGCACAGACTGCAGGCTGTGGCTGTGTCATTGTGTTTGTGACACAGGATTACTGTCAGAATGACATTTGAAAAGAGAACTCATTATTTCCACACTGTTTTTCATGTATGTTCTTTTCTGTATGAGTTTCCCCATCTGAAGTTGCTGTGATGCTGTGTAGAAGGGCTATGTGTTCTACCTTGTCACAATTATATAACAAACATGCCACCAAAGCAGTGCCTATTCTAATGATCACTTTCCTGTCTTCTGTCCTTCTTTCTCCCTTTCTTTTCCTAAATAACTTTTGCCACAGGCCTATGGAATATTTTTGCATTGGCTACCTGAAAGGGCATCGATAAACAAAACTTCAGACACATCAGTTCCATTGGTTGCCATTTGCCTTGGGTGCCATTAAATAACTGAAATGACTCACTCTCAACAAATGCCGCTGGGTTTGTGTGTGTAAATTTTTCCAGAAACTGTTTTAAAGGCTCTATAAAGGGGGAAGAAAAAAACCTTAAAATACAGCTTAACCTATAGAGACCTACCTAAAGTGGAAGGAATTAATCCAATAATAATTGGCCACATATGCACACAGATTACAGGGCTACAAATTGAGAGCAAACACTACAAAGCTAACTGCTGGTTTTTAGAATTAATTGTTTTATTCCAGAGGGACACAGAACCCTTTCTATGCTGGTTTCAGACAGTGCAGAGTGGTGAACAGGTGACATGGGAAAACAGAAAATTCTAGGCCCATGCTTGCTTGTAAGAGGATGTAAGGTAAGGAGACAGCACACAGTGTGTCTGGATAAACCTTTTAGGACCAGGGCATTGCTCCTGTTACTGTTTAGTCATTCTGTTAGGAAGATGGGGGAATGGAAAATGAGAGCAGGTTCTTTTGCCCCTGGGTTCTCTTTCAGGTTTCACTGTGAGCTTAGTGTAAAACTGGATGACAGAAAGATTAATGAAAAGAGACAAGGAGCAGATCACTGCTGCTCACTCTGTCATCAGCGCTGCAACAATGAACAGAATAAAGAGTAGAGCAGAGGAGTTTTGTGAGACACTGGGGTTTTTTTGGCAATCTGGATCCATACTTAGAGATGTAAGTCTCGTGTGGGTTGTTTTTCTGTTTTTAATAATACAGCTAAATAAACCAAGATTATCAAAGAAGAAAGCTACCTATAGCAATGGACAGGGTGTGAGGGGGAGAACAGAACTGAAAACCATTTTGGGGTAGTAGAGAACAAAGAAATCCACACGACAGTCAGTGTGAAACTCTTGGTGTGCATATTGAAAGTATTATGCAAGAGAAAGAATGTAAAATGTTAATTAAAATGTAAATTGTTAAAGCATCAGAAAAGTTAAAAAACTTGTTGACGGGAACTCTAACAATGAATCAATGATTGGGGAAACATGCCTGACATTGAAAAGCTTACAAAGTACAGTCCATACAAGTATTAAAATAAATAAAAATGAGAAGTGGCATGTTACAAGTCTTAAGTATCTCCACAAGGAGAAAATACCAGCCTGGCAACAGCTCTGTAAAGTACCTGAGAATGATGTAACAAGAAACAGTGGCTTGGAGCTTAAGCCGATGTTAATTTTAAACAAAAGGAGTGATATTATCTGTAACAGCAGCATTGATTAACTGGGGAACAAAATTCCTCAACAAATGGTAAATTTTTAATCCTCAACACTTTCTTGAAAACAAGCTCCATCTAGACACCTTTACCCAGAGCTCTGGTATGTGGAGAGTTGTAAGCATCTAAGATGTATGGAAGGTCAGCCTATGTGATTTTAGGGCTGCTTCTGGCCTTAAATTCTGATAATCCCCTTTATTTCAAAGGGAGAGGGAACACAAACTCTGTAAACATGGGAATAGGGGTGGAGAGGAAGGATTATGAGAAAACAGAGAGGGACAGCTGCACATAACCAAGTTCAGAACTTATTATGTACAAGCATCACCTTCTGCCAAAATGGTGATAAAGCACATTTTGTCTTTGACCTTGTACTTGTCCTTCTATGCTGGCTAAAGCCAGAGGTGGAGAGCACCCTGTGTTCTGAGGAGGCTGTCAATGCTGTGCTAGTCGGCCGGAGAACTATTTAGTCTGTAGGAAAAATGTCTGTGCCTCATTAAACTGTTCCCTGTATGTTGCAGTTGAAATTGTTTTGCTCTTTGTGCTACCATTGCTTTCTGTGTCCTGCCCTGTTTTATAAAATGGAGAAGAATTCATAGAATCATTGAAGTTTAAGGGGTTGGAAGGGTCCTTAAATGTTATCTAGTCCCAGCCTCCCCTGCCATTGGCAGGGCCATCTCCCACCAGACCAGGTCACTCAAAGCCCCATCCAGCCTAGCTTTGAACACAGCCAGGGTTGAGACATCCATCCACAGCTTCTCTGGGCAGCCTGTTCCAGTGCCTCATCACCCTCAGAGTAAAAGGTTTCTTCCTAACAACTCACCTCTGCTATGACCAGAGATTGTCAGTCACACCAGGGGTTTTGCTTATACTTTGAATCTTTGAAATGCTTGTGTGCACCTTGCCGGGTTAATCATTGCATATGAAGTTACCTCTTATAAGATTGCATCAAATAGTGATAACCTACATATTTAAAAGATAATAAATCTAGTGAAGAATTTCCAGTCTCTGTTTAGATAGGTTATTGTGCTAGCAGTGGTTGCACAGTGCACAACCAGCTGAAATGCACATCATTGCAGGCTTCTGTTCCGTTTCTGGATATTGGCTGACATTATAATCCAATCTTGAGTTTTAGTGATTGGGGTCAAGACAATTAGTGTCTGCTGTCTCATAACTCTTACGTGCTTCTTTACCTCACAGATTAAAGGTACTTGCCTCGAAAGTTACAGTTTAGGATTCTAGGCACAACTCTGTGCGACAGAGGCCATCCTGTATTTTATGGAAGAGTGGACTGACTAGAGCAAGGCCCATGTATGAAATAACTGTTAGGATAAGGTCAAAACTAATTTTAGATAAAATTTCTAATTTTTGGTACATAATATTTGATGATCTTTCCTTTTCTAGCAATGCTATTTTGATTGTGGCTGGGGTTGGGGTTCTATAACAAGAGCACAAGCCAAAAGAAGGCTCCAATGCCAGAGCCCTTTGGTGCCTTTTGTGCAAGAACCCATAGACCCTACATTGAGCTGGTCACTAGTCACTCTTTACTGATGGAAATTCTGTGCAAATATATGAGTAACAGCACTGGTGCAAGTGAAAAACAGTCTAAAGACATACCAATATTCTTTTGTGTTGCTGTAGAATTTCTCAATCAGCTTATTCTTCTCAGTATTTTAAAATTCTTCAAACTGTTTTCACATTTGCAAAAGTAAAATCTCATCTTTTCCTTCCTGTGTTTCGAGATACATGTGCTGTCTTTCTGAGTGGTAATCTGATTGAAATGTTTTTTTTTAAGCAAAGGACTAAATACTACAGCCTTGAGTGCTGTAGATCACAAGTTAGGAAGACAATAGAACAAAAACGTGTGAAGAGAGAAAAAAAATAGGAAGACAATAGAACAAGAAAGTGTGAAGAGAGAATCTTTCCCAGTGAGAAAGATTTTATGTAGGAATGTTTGTGCTAGGTTTGGTGTCTGGGATTTACTCAGCTTTTTGAGCAGCTTTTGGCACCTGTAGTGATGCCTGTGCTGCCTCGGTAGCATTTAAAGCTTGCTCAGGTAAATAAGCTGGAAGACACAGTTGTGACATCAGTTTAAAATCCCCAAGAAGGATAACATTTTCAGCTACTCAGAGAGAAGAACAGCTGTATTTGCTCTCAGCTTAATAGCTGAGCTGTTTGGAAGTGCAGCACACACAGAGCAGAGATGTGGAACTTGGGGCTGTGCAGCCTGTATTCAGAGCCGTGATGCATTTTGAAAATGTTTTCATTTGTATCTCCAGTGAGAGGCAGAACGCAGTGAGTGTCAATTTTCTGGCATTGGTTTAAATACTTCTCTGATGTGTAAGAAAGAGGGCTCATGCATCAAGTCCCTTAAAAAAATTGCTAAACCCATTCAATCCTGGCCTTTGGCATGTTGGACAGGTCCACACTCTCACTAAGGAAATACAAAAGCCTGCAATCACCCAGATCACAGCTGATTGGAAATAAGTATATATTCAGTGTCTATAATAAGGGAAGCAGAATTCTGGCACAAATGAGTGTAACTAATCTTTGAGGGATTGGCCTAGATGAGTTTCTTTTTGTGTAGAATCCAACTTAACTCTGCATTAGAAACACAACTCTGATTAGATAAATGTAAACGTTCTTAAGGGGGTCTCAGACATCTGATTTGAGCAGAGTAGTTTTAATTTCAGAATTGCTGGAAATTTTCTAATTGTTGTTATTCAGAATGAATTGCCATAAAATTATTAAAGAAAGTGTCTCATAAAACAGCACAGCTTCATATTTGCTAACATGGAGCCGTCTTGGGTTAAGAAAATAAAAAACAATTTATGTTTTGCTGTTATGGCTTCTGAACCAGAACTGCTTCAAGGGAAAATGTAATTTCAGCCGGTATGTAGGACACAGATATCAGAACTTTTCTATGTCCAGGTAGAGATAAAATAAATTTCTGTTTGACTAAGCATTTTCAGCAATGATTATCGTCACATTTGGCTGATCTGGTTTTCAGAAAAGCTAAACTCCTGTTAATTCTGATGGAGTACTTAGCCACAGAGCAATAGAGATCACCCATATAGAAAACATTTTGCTATTTACAAGGAGTGCATGTCTGCTAAACCCACTCACCCTATTGTGAGTCAGTGGAGAGAAATTATGCAGGAGCTGATGCTTATCATGATCCGATTGAATCACCTCCATCATTCCTTTCTGCTGCTGCCTGGAAAGTTCTATTGTGACTTTGGAATCTTGAGAACAAGCCCAAATCATCTGCTCATTTATGTAGGTGATTTTTTTTTAGTTACAAAAGAATGTAATATGTTTTATTCAAAGATGGCAGGATTTTTGTGGGGAGAGAGGAACCTCACTGAAAACTCTCTTTAAGGGGTCTTCAGTATCTCAGAATGCAAATCATTATGTACAGCAAGATATTCTTTTCTTCGAAAAGATCTTTTGGGCAAATCTTGTTCTATAAGTACCTGCCCCCTTCTGTGCAAATGGCTTCACTCCGAGCAGCACACAGGAGCTTGTATGGAGGGGCTCAGGGGCCAGAAATGTGACACAGCTGAAGAAAATGTAATTAAATTGGGCAGACAAAAAATGCTACCTTTTTTTAAAAAATCAATTATTTATATTACAAGAGCTCTGTTAGCTGATACAGCATTTTCAAACGAACCAAGAGAGACTCATTGTCTGAGCCAGGGTGCAGTCAAGCCTGGGAATGAGAACCAGGTGTGTAGTTTTATGGACAAACTCCCTGACATTTAGAGGTAGCAGCTGCATTCCAATGCTGTAAATCTGGCCTCATAAAGCCTGTGCACTTTTTATACGTGGGGTCTGATATACCCCCAGGTGTCAATGGTTTAGCCAAAGAACAGAGTTTAGGGGGAGGGCAGGTTGATGTTTGTAGCCACTTGAACTAAAACCTAGTTCAAATGGCTTGTGTTTAACTGGAATTGGCAAATACATGCCTTCTCCAAACAGAGATAAGCTGGACAAGTCTTTATACGCCAAGTTCAGGCAGAGATGAATTTCTTCAAGCCCTCCCTGTTCTCCACTCAAGTCTCTGCTGCAGCCTTGTGTTCATTTATTCTCACTGCAGCAGAATGGCTACATCCTCACCACGGCCTGCCCGTGGTCCTAGAGTGACCAGCAAGAATGAGAGTTTCAAGTTTATTTAAACATTTGAGGGAGTCATTTAAAGTAAACCTTTTTGTGCTGGGTCGGGCAAGGCATCTCACAGCTCAGCAAATTGTTTTCTAGTGTTAGAAAAAAATAAAATAAACTGTGGTTCCTGTCTCAGACCAAATTCATCACATTTACTTTCAAAAACATAAATCACCACTATATGCCATCAGATCTACTGCTATTTCAATGCTGGGCTTGTTTTCTCAAGGACAGTATCACTAAATCTTTGGGTGAGGAAGAGAGAAGAGAGAAGAGAGAAGAGAGAAGAGAGAAGAGAGAAGAGAGAAGAGAGAAGAGAGAAGAGAAGAGAAGAGAAGAGAAGAGAAGAGAAGAGAAGAGAAGAGAAGAGAAGAGAAGAGAAGAGAAGAGAAGAGAAGAGAAGAGAACCTCTCCAAACTAAAGCACTGCAAAAATAAACTGGTCAATATTTTGCTCCTGCTGTTCTCCTTGAAAAATCCATGTTGCTCAGCTCTGTGTCCTGGACAAAATTACATGTTTATCTTTTGCAGGCCACTAACACACTTGTCAGAACTGTTGTTACCTAAACTATCAGCCAAGTCAATCCCAGCTGGATATCACAAGGCAGCTACCAAAGGGAGCAGATGTTCTGTTTGCTCCAATGAAAGCAAGTGAAGTTCTCTTCTTGGTTAAATACTATGACACTGTTACAGTATTTAAACAAACATAAATGGAATGACAGCCTCAAAATCAGGAAAGTCTAAATGACAGTCAAACTGAAATGATAATTAGTGACCCACCATCAGGCTTTAAGGATTGCTTTAAGGATTAATAATTAAACAATGAAAAGATTTCACAATTGCATGAACTTCCAAGAAAAGTGACAGAATCTCACTGCTTGAGTCATCTTAATATGAATAATCAGTGAGTAACACAATCAAACAGGTCTGGGAAGAATAAATCTAGTGAGGCATGAGCAGAGATTAATTCCTCTATTGAAAGGCAAGAAGGACAAAAACACAGGGAGCTTCTCCTTTTTCTCTTCCTTTGTTGAGTGGGACTTCATTACAGATTAGCAATAACATTTCAGAGCATGAAACTACCAGTCAAGTGGTATTTTGATATTCTTCAATATAATTTTAATAAAAATATATTTAATGTTTCCTTAATAAAATCATCGGGCTTTAACCATTCTCAAAATTCGACTTTAGCTACCTGGGGAAAAAAAAAATTGTAACAAAAGGATGTAGTTTCTTGATTCCTGAATACTTTACAGGTAGTACAACAACACACACACATTCTTCCACAGCCCTGTTACAAAAGTTCATGAGATCTGTACAACTATCCACTCTTATGTGGATACACATACCCAATCAGGTGATGAGCACCTACATTAAAATTCACTCCAAATAACATAGAATATACTCTACAGAAATTCTGATGAAAGTTTTAATTAAGGGGTATTGCATTTACTGCGTCTTCACAAAATTTTAATAGTAGAATTTAAAAATTCACTGTAGGCATTTTAACATAATGAACATCCTGCTGAGAATAACGACAGAGAACATGTTAGGCACAGATGCAGACAATTTTAAGGCAAAGGTAGAATTATACAGACAGTGATCTTATCCTGAAAGATAAAGCAGTAAAATTGATTTGAGTGCCTCAAAAAAATCCAGGGAACTAAAGAAAATAATTAGGCAAACCCAGAAGATACAGGTAGAATTACAAAACATCCTTCAGCACAAATACAGTTCTATAAACCTGTGAAATAGTCTTTTTAAGCACAGAAGCACAAACATTTGTAACCTTAAAGATTTAGACTTCAGCAGTGGCAAAAAATCTGATTTTTTGACTACCCAGGGTAGGTCGCAACGAAATTACTTTCCAGACTTTCATGTCTTTTTTCTTCTGAGAAAAAAATATTATCTTAAGCTTGATTTTCGTCCGTATTTTAAATTTCCTGCAATTTCATTTTCAAAATATTAATTATTCTGTAATCAGCTCCCAGGGTGGTTTTTAACTAATCTTATAAATAATTCGGACTAAATCTGATTGAATTCTTGACTCTCTGTGGGAGTAACAAGTGACAGTAACAAGTGATCAATTTTCCTGAGGAACCTACTGAACTGAGGGACACCTACATTGCTGCTATCTGCATTTTGGCCCGTTCCTAACACTGAGGCTATCACAGTCTGCATGCATAGAGAGAGGCTGCAAAGACTTCAGAACAGCCCCCTTTCCCATGAAGTGCTCAGAAACCATGCAGAAACACATGAAGGGAACTTACAAGGCTTGGCAGAAGGGTTTCTCTCATCTTTTTGTGAGAACCTCATGGAGGATCAGGACCTACTTTCCACAATAGGTTGAGGGTAAATGATGAGCCCTATATCCTCTTTCAGTGTTTCTTTGGGACACGTGCATGATACCTCTGTTTCCTTGAGCAGAAAGGCAGCAAAACAGAGGTCCTGGGCTGTGGTGGGAGATGTTTATATTACCCACTGAACCATGAGGAACTATGACAACCATTTATCTTATCTATCTCTTTAATAAATCAGGAATTGCAGTGCTGGTAAGGATGAGTAGCTGACAGCACTACCTAGTGCTGTGCAGAGCCAGTGAATGCTGAACAAGTGCTGACTCTATATTCAAGTATGCTCCTGTCTCCTCATCCTTTTCAGCTCTTTCTTCTTTGGTTTCTGTATCACATTCTGGAGATGCAGGTCAGAGAGACACAGCTCTTTTCCTAATTTTGCTCTCCAGCCTTATATATCTGTGGTGTGATACCTTGTTGGCAAGACCTGCTGCTACCCCGATCTTGCCCTTTCAGCATGTTTGTCAGTAACTGCAGGCTTGACTTCTCATTTTCTTAAGCACAGCCCACCTCATTAAAAGCAGGCAGAAGGGTTTTCATTCCCTCCTTATGAAAAGCATGATGATGCATGTTGTTAGTACTTTTTCTTAGCATATCACCTTATTTTACATAAGTTAATAAAGAGATGAAGAAGAAGCTTCTTTTTTTGTTGTTGTTGTTGTTGTTTTGATTTTTTTTTTTTAATTTGGCAGATTAAGTTGGCTGGGACTTTACAGGCTGAACCCCTGTGGCTCTCAGTATCAGAGATAATTACAACGGGCATGCAGCCAACCTTTATGTTACTTAAAAATTATTTACTTCTCTTAACAATGACATCTTTATTTTCAAACTTTCCAGAGGGGTCATTATATATTGTATTGAGCTGAAGCTCCCCTGCTGGGATGGAGCAAGATGAAAGGCTTAAATCTTTAATTAGGATTCTTTTTTATCTGAATTTCCTGGTTAGAGCAGGAGGATGAGAATCAAAGAGACAGCTTTGTGTTCTGGTTGTGTATTTCCATCTGTCAGAAAGAAAGGATTTGGTTACTGAATTTTGTGCTATGGCAAGAATCAATGATCCAGTCTACTTGAAACTGGTTGGTGGACTTGAAATGGGAACAGAAATACAGAAATAACGTCAGGAATATGTGCAATTTCTGCACGGATCTCAGATGTCATGTGCTGGAAAATGCTGAGGCCTGGCCGTGTAAGATTGGAAGGTAATTTGACACCTTGTCCAAAGTCTAGTCAAGTACAATAAATGTGCAATAACTCTGGAATGCTGAATTACCACCCGAGCCAGAATTATGTTTCCTTTGTGACATCTTCATCAGCTCCCTAGTCATGTAAAAGCTGAATAATAGATCTTCTGGTTATGCAAAATGTCTGATCTATAAAAGGTGGATCATTTATATGAGTGTCTTGAGAGCTCTCAATACGTCCATTACCTTGAGAACAAAAACCTCTAACCAAGTCTGGTCTGCTGACGCAGCAAAACTCATTTCCTGTAACAAGTGTATTTATTTTAAGACTATGAATGGGCATTTTTTATTGTTCCAGGCTTTGAGAATCTCCCATGCTCCAGGCCTTGGAGGATAACGAGCTATTCAGAAACTTCTTGCTTGTAAAATCTGTTGTACTCCTGAGATGGTAACGCCCCTTCTCGTGCTAGTCTGGGCTGCAACATTTTTTTAGAAGAAAACTACTGGGGCCTCCCTGTTTGGGCAATGGGTACCAGACTGCAGCTGTAGCAGAAAATAAACTTGCCAGCAGGAAGGGGAAATGGCTGAACAGTGGGGACTCAGCACTGGGATGGTTAATTTATTAAAATGTCCCTCGGTGCAGCGGGGGAGGCAGCCCTGCCTTGTAGGATAGTGTGGGTGTTGCTCAGCTGTGACAGACACAGCCCCAGAACCTGTCAATGAAACAATGACATCTGAGCTGTAAGGAGGTATAAATATATGAAAGGACAGTATCAGGACATCCAAATCAAACATGGTGCAGGAATTGTCCAGAACCATGTAAGACATTCACTCAGGATCCCAAAGAACTAGTGAAAATTGCCTGCTCAAGGATGTTTTATTTTACTTACCCATGACTCAGTTTCTTGATACCTCTGAATACTTTGCTTTAACTGCAAGAGGCGGAGTCTAAAACACCCATGTCCCTAAACTGTGCATTTATGATGACCCAAAAAGCTGTAAGTCAATTTCATCCTTGGAATGTATCCCATTCTCAGCTCTTCTTCTTCATTTCTTTTTCCTATTTGATTTGTCTGGATTGATAATGGAAAAAGATCACACTGTGGTCACCTCTGCAGACATGTTTCAGTGCAGACAGAAGCAGTGTGGATCCAGATGATGCTTTTCCTATCTGAAGCTCGTTCTCACAGATGTTGCTACACAGGCCTGCCAGAGAAAGCAATGTAAACAGTTGTGGGGAGGAGGCTCCTCCCTGAACAAACACCGTTCATGAGAGGAGAATGCATCTGAAGGTCTTGTAAAATCATGGAGCCCTCAGGAGCAGTAATATTTATTTGTGGTTTTGCCTAAATTTCAGGATGAACACTACACTCACACTGTGAGTTTTTGGAGGGTCGCTTTTTAAAACGCTTTCATAGCAACTCTGCATTGTGTGAGAATTGCATCCACCTATTTCAGAAAAAGTCTAAAAAAGGTAGGGAATAGTGATTTATGTGTGAAACCTAGTTATGGTAAATTTCCTATCCATGGACAAAGATCTTGTGCCACAGCTTCTCCATCTGTAAAAGATCATTAATTATTTCAGAGCCATAAACAAAAGCTACTTCACTGAAATCTGGTGAAGTAGCATTTCCAAGTGCTTGAGATGCTCACACTTAAGTGTTTAGAGAGTATAAAATTATGACTGGGAACAGAAGTGGAGTAAACAAAGTGCTAAAACACTTAAATGAGAAATGCTGACAGTGAATTTGTTCACTCTGAGTGGCAATTCATTTCACAGATCTAATATCTGCCTTTGGGTCCAAACAAATTGAATCCTGCACAGATGAGAAACTAGATTAGATCTTATGGTCCTTCTCACAGGACAAAACCCAGACTGTCTTCTTGAAAGTCACTCCTAATATGAAAATGAGATGAGCCTTGAACTGACAATTTCCTGAGACTTGAAAGAAATCTTATGCTTCATCTCCCTAGTTTCATGGATATTCATCACTCATGGCCATGGAAATCTTTGACAATCCTGTAGTTTCCTATTATCTCTCAGTTTTCCACCAATGAAATTCCTGTGGCTGTGCTGTGGATTTCTAGTTGTTGAAGTGTTTCTGGCACATTTGATATGGTGTGAGAGACAATAAGGAAATCGTGTGCTGCAGGAGAGACTGCTCTTCGCAGTGCTGTGGTGAAAGAAACCCTCAGTTTGGTGAAGGTGATAATGGAACAGGGAGATGATGTCAAGAATCCTCAGGCCACTAAATAAATTTTCAGCCACAACTATTACAATCTCATCTACTTTGGTATTCACCTGTGGGTTAAACTGCTGTGTTTTCTTTATTTGTGACATGGGCGTCTCTGCAATTGTCCACCTTTTCTTCCTCTGTCAAATCAGTAGCACGTCTGTGTCTCTTCCACAAATTGTAACTTCAGAATTGCCAATGAAGACAAGTCTTGTCAGTGAACCTTTCTGCAGAAGTTTGGTCTTAAAAAAGGAAGCAGTTTTTTGTCCCTGTACCCTAATGGAACAGTGTCCCAGGGGGAAATGCCTGTCTGAGCCTGCAGGCAGCCTGATACAGTGAAAAGAAGCAGCAAACTTTAATCCTGTAAGATAATGGTACTGCCAAGAGCTGTTAATGACTTCACTGTCACCCATTACAACACTAGTACAACTAAAATGAAACTTCATACCATGCTTTCTCTCTCATACCGTGCCCAAAGCCATCAGCTCTTCATATGCAACTATGAAAATATTCTGCAACCTCAACTGTGAATAGAAATATGCAATATGAAGTTCTGATGTCTGAAAGTGATTCTAAACCAAAGTCATCATAAAAAAAAATCTAAAGAACCCAAAAGGGCAGATTGTGCAAATGCATCCTCATTGTTAATAATGTATTTAAATGGAACTGTTGTTCTGTGGGTCCAGATGTATTGTAAGGTAACATTTGACATCAGACATGGCTTCATGGTTTGCCCCTTCAATTAATACAGATGGCTTTGAGAAAGTGATATTATTAATTTAAAATTTAGATGTCTGAACATATGTATATATGAAATATTCATATAATCTCTTATCTACCCTTCTGAAATTGAAAAGCATTGCTTCAGAGTGCACAGACTTGTGATTTTCTTTCCAAAGCTGTCTTTCCAATTTGTTCCTCATGTGGATGCATTTCCTTCTTCCATTCTCTCCTATAGTCTTGGTGTCATGTCACATCACAGCATGCCACATCATCTCTTCTCACCTAATCATGTGCTTCAAAAAAGCATGCAACAGTCACAGACAGCAGATATTCAAAAAGGCCTCAAAAATACAACAAAAAAGGGGTTGAAATTTGATAAACAAAAGTGTGTGCTGAGTATCAGGAAATATTTGTGATAGTATGGAACTGGAGATATCAAGTGTTAGGCACTTAGCAGACAAATTCCTGCTCACTTTAAATTAGAGTAGATAAAGAATTATCATTAACATGCTAACACTCAGTAAGTCTCTCTCTTGACACAAAACATCTGTCTGTGATAAAAAAATTCTCTTTGAAATGCTGGAACACCTCTGCTGCCAGGATTTGGCAAGGCAGAGATGGAAGATCAGCATAGTGCCGTGTTGCAGGAGAGAATAATCTTTACATTATACTGTTAATCTGAATTACCCCTGAAGAGCAGAAAATCTCTGCAGGGCAGGTGGAAAAGAAAGCAAAACCAAACCAAATTTTTTTTATTTCCATATTTCATTTCTGTTTTCATTTCTCCAAATTCTGTAGCTTGCTTGTTGTATTGCTTCTTCCTATAATGCTGGGTTTTCCCCTTAGGATACTACTGGGCTGAATTGTCATTTGATACAAACTGGAATAATGCAATAAATGCCAGTATTGTATTTATGTTAGTCAATCAGCTGGCCACCATATTTAGTAACTGTCAATGCCACAAACTGTGAGTGTAAGGAAATAAGAAAATAAATTTACCATTACTTTTATACTGAGAGTTCAATTAATTTTTAAGCCAAACATCTGTGTGGTGTATATATGTATATACCTGTGGTGTGTACAGAAACATGTGTCCTTTGTGCTTATATATGACTGTACTATGTGTATATTACATTTTTGCTTCCATTTCTTCCCTGGGAACATCAAAATCTTCTCCTACTGGAACTAACATCGTAGATCTTTCCATCCCATTGATTTTTCAATATTCTGCTTTAAAACTGTTACTGGTCCATTGTCTAAATTCCAATTGAAAAAGCATGAAAAGTTCCAAAAGAGGGTCACTTATCTCTCCATGTAGATACTTAATAAAAACAATTTTTCAGAGAGTTAGACATTTTTCAAATCAAATCTGCTACAGATGGTGGTCTAATCTTGCTCTTGATTACTTCACTGTAAATATAGTGACATTTCATTGAAGTAAAGGCATTTTAAGTGAACTACTTTTATGAGGGAGAAAAATCTGTGTAAATAGAGCCATTATGAGGCTGATGAACTCCTTTACATCCCACTCACACTATAAAATAAGATAGAAGTGGGACGTAAGCCTTGCACTGTGCATGATGAACTTCTCTTACATGATGAATGCTAAGCAGGAGCATCCACTCAGGTCCTGTACTGCCCTGCTAATAGAGACCATGAGTAAGAGCTCATAAACAGGAGATTATCAACAGGAGTTATGATTAACATAAACAATTCCTTCCCCTTTTTTTTTGCCCTTTCTAATGTTTGTAAATAATTATTTTGTTATGCTTCCACTCGTATTTCATTGTATGAATAGTTCTTTCTCTCCATCCCACAAAATCAAGGAGACATTTTTCTTTTAATTCCTGCACTAAAATGAAATGCTGAAAAAAAAACCCCTGTTATAAATCCTGCCTCTGGCTGTACAGCTTTGCAGAAAGAGTCTGGGGATACTGATGGTCCCCAGGTTGAACATGAGCCAGCAATGTATCCTTGACACCAAGAAAGCTGATCCGGGGCTGCATTAAACAGAATGCTCCCACCAGGTCAAGAGAGGTGATCATTCCCCTCTGCTCAGCTCTGGTGAGGCACCACCTGGAGTCCTGCACCCAGATCTGGGCTTCCAAATTAAGAGAGCCATGTGGCTGCCACACAGAGTCCAACAAAAGGCCACCAAGACAATTTAGGGAGGGGAGCTTCTTTCCTGTGAGGTGAGGCAGGGAGAGCTGGGACTGTCCAACACATACAAAAGTCTGTAGGGAGTGTTTATAGAAGGCAGATCTGGACAGGCTCTTTCAGTGGTGTCCAGTGACAGGAAAAAAAAAAGCAATCAGCATGAACTGAAGGACAGCATGTTCCATCAGGAAATGTATTTTACTGGGAGGGTGATAAAGCACAGGAGCAGGTTGCCTAGGGATGTTGTAAAATCTAAATTTGCTGCATTTTCAGTCATTCTGAGGCTCTAAGCTCAAAGATGTTTCTTACTTTAAAATTCTTCAAGGGTTTGCTTGTTTGTGTCTTATGTATTTTCTTAGTCTCTAAGTTCTTATTCCCTTCATCTCCTCTTCTGAAGAACATAAATCTTTCATTTGCTCTGTCTTTACTCTCTGCTATGACTTAATTCTTGTCAAAATAATTTTCTCTCTCTTTCAGGCAACCCCCCCTAGATTCCTTTATTCTTTTTTGCCTTCAGCAAATAATTCTGGAATGCTGTTGTGGGAATTTCAAATGAAGTGGTGGTGTGTAAATGGAGACATTTGTTGACACAGAGCTCTCCCTCTGGATCATTTGAATGGTATTTTTCAATCTCATGGTGAAAAATATTCAGTCTTAGGCACTGGTGCACTACAAACTTGAAGAAAATGAAATTAGTTCTCCAATTTACATTAATGGACTAGGGATAAACCTATACTTCTTTTTTACCTATGCCACCATCTAAGCAGATGATTAAACAAGACAGAGGAGATCCAGGAATGGATCCTTGACCTGACTTGGTATGCCAAAAAAATGAAAAAGCAGGGGAGATTGATGACTAGGACATCATGGATACAAATGCTCAAGAACTTAAGAGTAGTTCAGTATTGTGGGATCTTGACTACGACGGATCAATTTGGAGAGGACTGGAAGGGGTGCATGTTATTTTTTATATCTGTAATCAGCTTAAAAGACTTGGTAATTCACATGCTCTATTCCTCTGTGAATGGCATCACGAATCCCAAGTGATGTATGGACAACCATCAAGGTGCTATGAGGAAGCATGCACATCGCAGCCCTGTGCAATCCAACAGCACAGTCAGTTTCATAACAAATGACAGGAGAATTTTACAGCCTGGCCATCCAGGTCCACTAAAAGATTTCAACACCCGAATGCCTGAGCCTGTCATCCATAGTTGCTCCAGCTAATCTATTTCAGTTTCAGAGAGGATGTAGTTTAAGAATTCCTTGACTGAGTTATTTTAGACCCTAGGGTGCTGCTGTTATGCTTGCCCATCAGATCACACATATGTGACTGAGAGATTATCTCATCTAGCTTTGCCCTGGCTGTACATTGTAGGGGACCTATCTTATAGGTACTCTCTCAAAGCAGAAATGGAAAAAATTGACAGGATACAAACCAGCAGTCATGAGCTAGCATTTGGCAGGTGAGGTGGTAAGGTCTGTCTTTGATAGGGGCATTAGGGATCCAAAAGTTCTGGATCACTTTCATTTTTAGACATTTTATATTTGTAAATTCCTGGTTGTAATTAAAAACTGCTATAGCAATATGGCCTAGGATGTGTAACTCCTCTGCCCTTTTAGTTTCACCAAATTGGAGTCACAGGTTCATTCCTTATTGTATTTAAGAAGGGCTTACAACCCAGGAACAGTTAGATGCTGGATTCTTCTGAAGAGGTGCTGAACAACCAAGGGGAAACTGTGTGTAGGGAGGAAGTGGCAGACACTGATATATTTTCCTTAATTCAGACAGCTCTTGTGAATACTTACTTTGAGTTTTGGATAGCAAGGTTCCCATACAATTGATCTTGCATAGTCCAGACTTGACTTATGGATCATTTTATGGTCTGTTAGATTGAAATACTGATTAAAAACTGCTTAGTATTGTAAAATGCCAAAACGGAGATCCATTTTTTTGAAAACCTTCCTCAAAGGGTAGTGCTTGGCAGCTGGGAAAAAAAAAAAAAAGTGCACTTTCTATCTACATAGAATGAGTTTCCTTAAAAAACATTTACGTCAGAAGGATCAGAGTGGCCTGATTGAGTCAAAGGACTCAATTGTGAAAGGCTTACTGTGATCTGTGAGTGAACAAGCAGCGAGCAGTCAGTGTGAGAGGCTGGTTTCCTGTCCATGTAGAGAATTAGCGAGACTGGTTCTGTCTGTTCTTGATATTCTCTTAGAAAGGAAGGCAGAAGATGAGAAGAAGAGAACCATAACAAGGATAGGAGGACCAAACAAGATGTGTGATAGGGAGACACGTAAATATTTCCTTTTTTTAGAATATAAAGAAGCAAGTTTGTGACCCAATGATGGGGGAAAGTGCAGAAGTATCAGATTACAAACAGCTTTTTATCCAAATTGGCTAGTAAACAAAAAGTGCCAGACAAACTGCAAATAAAAGTTATCACAGCCATGGGAAAAGCAGTCCAAGGTATCTTGTAGATTCATTATTCCTGAATTAACCAAGATTAGATACCTTTCTAGCAAAAATTCTTCAGTCAAATGTAAGTTAAACTCAACAGTGGGTCAAGAGGAGTGTACAGTGTACTGTCCTGGAGGGTAAAGATCAATGTTTCCTCTTCTACCTTAACAGTAGAGACAGTAAGGCACATTATAATTATTGTCTTTTCTAACAGAACAACATGAATAGATCTATTTTTAAAGAGCTTATTTCAGATAGTCCCTTGTAATTCATATCTGTCCAACTCAACTTTTCTTAATAAATCTGATTTTCTTATTTTTAATCTCCTGTTCACTTGCAGAGTTAGTAGGGTCTGAAGAAGGTAAGAGTCTCATCTCAGCAACAGAAATGCTTATAAATGATCATTCTGCTCCAGCTGTCCAAATGCATAGGCAGTAGTAGGTTTGGCTAAAAGTGTCCAAAATGTGATGAGATGTAACTCAAATTCCAGTTGTAGCCAGCAGCCTGTGCAGTTTCTACTGTCACTGTAAACTGGAAAAAATTCCAACCTTACTTAGCATGGTCTGAATTTAAAGGAATAAGTCTTCAGAAGCAAACAGCTTTATCACTGTCAGCTAGGCACACTTGCTCTTGCATAAGAAACACAAGTAACAGGCCAAACTATTAAGTATTGGGGGCATAGATGTCAACCCACTGCACTCATACTTGTGACTTGAGTAAAAGACCACGTTACTGTGTTTGTTTGAGGAAAAGAGGTCATGGAAGAAACCAGAAGGAAATCTCAGAATGTTTCCATGAATCTGCATGTTTCAGCTGAGAATATTTCAGAAAGTGAGTTTTCTCATCACCCAGGAAAGGGAAATGAAATAGCTAAGCTCCAAAGCTTTTTGAGGGCAGTTCTGTACTAGAGCACACTGGGACACTTAAGCTCTGCATTTAAGCACAGCAGGGGGAGTGATTCCTCTTTGAACAGGTCCTAGTTACTGCTCCACAAAGTCTAGAAGACACAGTGGCTTTTCATCAGCTCAGCACAGCCCTTTCAACAACACTGAAGTGGAACAGCTTTACACAAAGAACACAATGACCTTGAATGCTGCAACAAAATGTAAATTCTGAGAGAGGTGCCATTTTTTCCATATAGGTTTAAAGAGTGAAGGATTAGACTAGCTTTTAGGTAGAGCAATGAGGTTTGCTTTTCCATGCTGTCTTTTAATGATATTCAAAGATTCGAATTTATGTGTCATCTGCAATCCTCCAGATGCCTGTTACTCATGAATAGTTGCTAAATCAACACATGTGATCAGATGACTGCATTGCCCCTCTTGCATTACCTGGTTTCAGGAAGAGAATTTATCACTTTTGCCCTGAACCCAAATCTACTGCCTAGCTGCATTTCTAGATGTAGAAGACATGAAATGCACATAGAAGACATGAATTCTTCATGAAGAAGAATTGTGTAGCCAACTGGTGAGAAAATGTGCCACAAGCAGGATGGATTCAAGCTGGTTACCTTCACTTGGAATTGCCCTCAGGTAGACGTGTTGGCTGGAATCGTGACCAAGGAAGATCCAGTGGTAGGGACAGCTCTACCCTTGTTTGTTTAGCAAAGCCAAGTTCCTTGGTGGTGTTCATTGTTTCCCACCACACCCACAGGTTTCATTCAGCTTCATAACATATGAATTGTCTGGGACTGGCTACAGCAGCTTCTTTCTTTCTAGATAGCCCTAGGTGCTGAATATATTTGTGCTAAACAGTCTCTTTCAGCATTTCTCTCCACTGAGCAACTTGTGCTCCCTCAATTAGCCCTAGTACAGTGCTGTTGAAGCATGGACTAAGATTACACCCTTCAATTAAAAAAAACCAAACAAGCAAACAAGAAACCAGGGACTTCAGCCATTTCACCTGTACAAGCATTGAAGCTATTGGGTGCAAAGCACAGAAATCACTGTGTAAGTCATACTGTCATTGATCCTCTTCTTAAAATCATTTCAGGCATGTAAGGAATAAATCTTAGCTTACGTGCTTGTCTTTGAACACTCTGGTGAGCAGGGCCTGCTTCTGGCAGAAACATGCCATGGCTTAGTGAGGCAGGAGTGCACAGGCATGTAGCTCCTGGCTGAGAATTTCACTTGGCTGCCAAAGCAGCATAGGTGGGAACTTGCTTGCCCGACGTGCTCTCTGGCAGCACAGAACATTAACTGACATCCTGGTGCAGATCCAATTATCTGTCTGGGAGGCTGTCCAGCAACAGACACCAAAAAGACAGGTTCAAGGAACCTCATCAAGAATAATTACAAAACAGCTTGCCTTAAGGTGAAGTTTCTTCCTGTTTCCAGACAGTGAAAAGTTGGTGTTCAAGCACAAAAGACATTAATCTTTGAAATATATTCTTTCTAGCTATAGGCATGACTCTTCTGAGCTTTCTTACAAATGCCTAACACTCTTAAGAAGGTCTGTCCACTCATCCCCGTGCATTTAGTGTATTCATTACTGTTGTGCACTGCCTGTTGTAGAAATCATATGGAGTGAAGGTGGGCAATAACTTCTCCCATAGCTTCTTTGGCAAAGCTCTGCAAGACATTTTCAGTACCGTTTCTCACTCTCTGGTGAAGGGCAGATACCAGGTGCCTAGGTGAGCCCACTGCTTTCTCTCATTTCCATTCTATTAGGGTTGCTCCTATACTGCAGGATATCCCAAATGACTGTGGAAACAGAATATAGAACTTCTGGTTTCAGATGACTGAGAAAAGTAAAATCAGGATACTTCTAATGCTTTTGCCATGACTGCCCTTCCTTCATGCTTGCACAGTTAAGGAGTGACATGATGGCAAATGACACAAGTTGCATTGCAACTTGAGAACCTCTGCATCCCAAACTGTGTAAGAGAATAACTGTCTGAAAACTGGGAACACACTGGGAATAAAGAGAATGGAGACACTTCTTACAGAAAAGACTTATCCATTTGCAATCAAATGTGATGCCAAGCTTGCTCCTTGTGCAGTTCTAAGTCTCACTGTTAACACAACAGAATTCAGGCAAGGCTCCCATTTAATTTCCTATTGCATGAAGAGAGCAATGTTTCTTCTGCATGTAAGTTTCTACTAGGCTGAAAAGAGGCCATAAAATTCTATCTAGATTGCTAATCTCTCCAGTAGTCCTGACCACTCAAGGCATGGAAAAGAAAGGCTGCCTAGTTTCCCCAAATGGCACACAGAACTTCTAGAATACACTCATATATGAGGATGCATACATGCACTGTTGTCCTCTGGTGAATATATATGGAAGGTGCTAGAGACCACAGATTCCCCTCAACATCTTGTGCTCAATATGCTTTCTGAAGAGGACAACACTTGTTCTGTCTCAGATGCCGTGGGTGGAGCTGACAGTCAGTCAGCATACATGTGACTGGATGTGTGAGTATTACAAGTTTCCAGAAACCCCTTAAAAAGCACAGACTGAGATTTTCTAGGTTGGACTCTAGTCGGATGTGATTTGGGTTTTTTTTTAAATCTTCACACTCTCTTTGTACTGTCATGAATGTTTTATTCATGTTTCCTTTTCTTGTTTTTGTATTGACTTTTTTGTATCTTGAAAATGTGCTGCTGTTCTCCCTCTTCAGCTAAAAAATTTAAAATAACATTACTCTAAAGCTGCAACAAAGAGTCTGAACTGCATTGGCTATTCCAGTGAAACTATTCTGGAGCACCTCCCATCATCAAATTATTGGACTCTTCAATCACTCTTATATATGACTTCTTGGTCTTCAATTGTTGGGTTGACTGGGGGAATCTTTAAATCCATACAGGAGTAGTATGTGAAGAAGTTGTGATATTCTTGACACCTAGAGAAATACATGAGGTTCATGTTTAGTCCTCAGATGAGCACAGATCACAACAATTGGGGTTATTTCCTCTCTAGACACACAGAGGGTGTAACAACTGGGGTCTTGTTTACCTGGGCCATTTCCATTTCCCTTCCTATGTGCTGATGAGGTAGACAAGTGTATAGTTTATGAGTTCTCCTCTCAAGTTCAACTTCATAGGGATAGATAGATAGATAGATAGATAGATAGATAGATAGATAGATAGACAGACAGACAGATAGATAGATAGATACAGCCCCAAAGCTCTGCTCCTTCTTGAAGCAGTTTCCCATAAACAGGTACTAGTGTGCCTGAAGGGATACATAAGCTCTGCCATTCTGGTCATTCTCATGATCAACACTGTTGAATCCAAGAACACTGTTAGCCCTTTTTTAAGGACTGAAGTGACTTATGGGACTGGTACTATTCCCTGATCACTCTTGACAAAACCTTGTGAAAGAGTTTCACCTCACCCATTCCAACTGTCTTTTTGAAGCTGATTACTGCATGACTGCATTTTCTTAAAAAAAAAATATTCAAACTGTGCCTAATGGCTAGGGTGAAAAATAGAGGAAGTATTTTTCAGCAGCAAAGGGTTTCAGATTTTTTTTGTTCTGCTTTTCCTTGTACGAGGTTCAGAAGAAAACAAAACCCAAGATCTGGGTACTCAGGATTTCCACGTATCACAGGTTACACCTTTCCACACAAGAATGGGCTTGTGAGAACCAGAACCTATTTGTTTCCCCCTTCACTTGCAGGTCTTGCAGGACGGATTCTAGGAATTTTGTTGTTTATTCTGTTGCAGTCCCATAAATAGAGATGGACTGTTCCTGACGTCAGCACAAAAGATTAGCAATTCCCATCATGGAGCAGACCCAAGAACTGCACACGAAATAGCATTGAATTTCGATTCTTTACTCTGAACCTGAGTACCAGGTGACATCTGTTTTTGCTTACCACATGCTGTGCACTAGCTGGAACTTCAGTTCCAAACTGAGCTGGCACACCAAGTGATAGCCTGATGCTCATCTCCATCTGAGGAATAATCTTTCACACCACGATGGCATTCTTCTGAAAAAAAAAAAGCTAATTTTTTGTTGCCTTTATTATGTCTTTGCAGCTTTGCTGGGCTCTCAGCCATAAATAAAGCCTGCTGATGACTTTGTAAAGTTGTCAGATACCTTTTGTTGGCAGACAATAGGCAACAGGTGCTTGTGATCTGTCCAAGCCATTATTCCATCTCCACCCTGTGTTATTATAACCTTCCCTCCCCAAACCCATTCCCAATATATGACATCAGCCACATGTAATTGTCACCAGTCATTCAGTTCTGCTTTCAAATCACGGCAAGGCTTGGTTTTTGTTCATGGAACAGGACACGTAGTGTGCACTCTCTGGGTGCATTAAGTCTTCAAGTAGCATACTGACATCTTTTTCTTACATTAAAAATCCCTCTGAATTCCCCCAGGACCTTTCCAGAGTTTGAGACTAGTGGAATGAGGATGATGTAAACATCACACTTCAACTGGTTCAAGTTGATTCAAATGGACTCGCATGAGCTGGATGCTGTTGAGAATCTTCTTCTGGTGACCAACGAGGGTGATTCCAATACGCTGGATATCTCTGCAAAGGACACAGAAGTTGTTAAAATTAACTGCTTGTTCTCAACAGTCTCAGTCCATTTTGCTGTAGATGCAGATAAACGTGTATAGATCTGTGTGTGTGTGCCTCTCTATGTCTGAGAAACAGCTGACAAGGCTTCTGCTTTTGCTTGACAAATGTGTGTGGGTGGAGGGGGTGTCTGCAGAACTTGGTACGTACAAAAAGAAGCAGTGAAACTGGGCCATGAAAAGGATCAGAGGGCTGATCTACAGGAAAAAAAAAAGAGTTGGAGTTTTCCAGCCAGAAGACAAGGCTCCAGAAAGAACTTTCTCAATATATAAAGGGGGCTTACAAGAAAGACGGAGAATGACTTTTTACTAGGCCCTGCAGTGACAGGACAAGGGGCAGAGGTTTGAAAACTTTGAAAGAAAGAGAGTAGGTTTAGACTGGAAATTAGGAAGGGTGGTGGGACACAGAAACAGGCTGCCAGGAGAAATTGTGGATGTCCCATCCCTGTAAACATTCAAGGTCAAGTTGGACAGTGCTGTGAGCAACACCATCTAGTTAAAGGTGTCCCTGCTTATGGCAGAGGTGTTGGACTAGGTGTCTTTAAAAGTCCCTTCCAACCCAAACCGTTCTGTGATTCCAAGAATGTTTGTTTTCCTGGATCCTGTCTTTTACATAACACTTCAATGCAGCGTATGGTGTGGCTGGTTCTACAGATCTGCTTAAAAGTGGTTGTTATTATCAGTGCTAGCTGTCATGAACACTCTGATATAACAGGCTCTCTGCAACACTGACAATACATTTTCTGATGCACACTGGATCAGAATTACTGCTTATAGACACAGATTGCAAGTGCATCACAGCATGGATGCTGTCCAGAGACCCTAGTAATATGCAAGGAACAGTAGCTCCTTTGCTTTGGCTTTCCTCTCCTTTTCCATGTGTACCTATTTTCCATATAGCCAATTTCTCAGACTGCTTTCACTTTCTGCACAGAAAACTCAGCACCTGGTATCTGTTGCTCTCTGCTCTGTTACTTACTCGAGAGTCATGCGTGATATGACATCAAATGTAGCCAGACCGGCCTGGTCAAAATTCTCCTTGTAGCGACCCATCTTGATAGCATCCAACCACTCGTGGGCATTGCTAAGGGAAGGGAAATCTGGAGGACAGTTGCTCAGGAGAGGCTGAGATGGTCTGCAAAAGAGGCAGGTTCTAAAACCCAAGTTATGGGCATCAGCTGAGCCCACCAGTAAAGTAAGAATTATGAGAGGGAGAGAATGCAGCCTCTGAAGAGGACAGAATGAAGAACAATGACATTTGTTCTTCATGCCCTGGCTCCTGAAGTCCCACCTTGATGTGCTGTTTTTAGACTTCCAGTGTCCCTTTTTCTGCCTGAAAATAATCAACCAACCCAAGAAATTGATTCCCCCTTCCCATTGCCTGTATTCTCTCAGACACATTGTCTTCTTGTTGCCTTCGACACTTTCTTGGTCTAGACCTATTAGCTGGGAAATGAACTGCAGTGAGGAGGTTTCTGAAAGAGACCTTATACACCTTTTTACCTTTGTGACTAGGTCTCCCTCTCCTAAATGTTCTCTTTTGGTCAGATAGTGACCTACAACACAATGAGTGTGTTACTTCAGCTCCAACACCCACCAGATAAAAGAATTGTACTAAAAGGCTGAAGAGACCACTGTTTACATATGATATTTGCTCTTTTCCTCATCATCTGAACCTGTCCCAGAGCTTTAACACTCTTTATGTGCTGCTTTTAGTACACTGGGCATCACTAGACACTTTTCCTCTCCCCCAGCTGTGGAGGACATTCCACTGATACAAGATTTATAACCACAGGGAAAACCCCTCCAGGCCAGCAGGATGTAATTTCGTCATCAGCCCAGCAGCCAACTAACCTTGGCACCGTTTATCCCTCCAGAGACTTCTTCTTTGCTGACCTCCTGCCTCTTGTTCCATCAGACTGCAAAATGCAGTTGGGAAAATATGGGATGTAAGCTGCAGTTCTAATTATTCCCATGTAGAGACTTCCTTCCCTCCATAAGCTAAGGTCGTCATTTTTTTCATCATCTCTTGTGGTCACACTCTATGGTGTGATCACAGAATATCTTGTGCTGCTGCACCCAGATGTGTCCCTCCCTTCATCCCCTGTGATCCCTCAGTCATTCATCCCTCAGTGCAACTCATCGAGATTTATCTCCTGTCACATTCAGCACTCAGAGCTCCCCGTTAACTGAATCAGGATATACAGTCCTTCCAACCTGCTTCCTCTCTTTTTTCCCAATTCCTGTTTGTTCCCAGTCTCAAATGACAGGGTTAGGAAAAAAACTATAAAGCCTGATTTCTGGCTTCCCTTTCCTCATGATGCCTACTGAGAGACAAGTCCTGTTATTTTGCATTAAATCCCTATCTCACCTGCTGGTCCCAGTGCCAACGGCTTTGAGGGCTGATGGCTTGCGAATCATTTTATCCAGGGCACTGACTATTTGCTCAAATTTTGGTCTCTGGACCCTCTCCTTCTGCCAGCAGTCAAGCATCAGCAGGTGCAAAACAGTTGGGCAGTCTGGGGGTGGTGGCAAGCGATAGTCCTGGTCAATGGCATTAATTACCTGCAGGAAAAGAAGAACAAAGTTTTATCACAACTGGGAAAATAAAAGACAAAAGAGCTTCAACCACTCTGTGTGTGTGGCTTTTTTCTGCTTCAATTGATACGGGACAGAGAGGCACTTCCAAAACTTACATCCTGATTGGACATGTCCCAGTAAGGCCTCTCACCGTAGGACATCACCTCCCACATGACAATGCCATAGCTCCAGACATCACTGGAGGAGGTGAACTTGCGGTACTGGATGGCTTCAGGAGCAGTCCAGCGGATGGGGATTTTGCAGCCCTGGCAAGCAGACAGAGAGCAACCAGAATGTAGTGAGATGAGGACTGCTTGTGAAAACAACATCACTGAAACAATCAGATGTTAGCAGCACAACACAGCCTGGAGCAAGGAGTGACAGTCCCGTTGATTCTGTCTTGGAAACACTGCTGGTTTGAATTCATATTATGTTCAAGGTTTCCACCTTGTTTTGCTGATAAATATAAATGAAAAGAGAGAATCATGCCTCCTTGCTACAAATCCCATGATTTTATACTTTCACAGCTTTACTTTGCAGCATTTGAAAGTGGCATATAACAAAATCCTCTCGAGTCACAATCATTGGAAATCTAAAGCCATTTAAATAATGCCAAAAAGCAGCACTTAGGGACAGATCCACTGAGTAGCTAGCATTAACTCATTTCCCTTTCCATTTTAACCTCTCTAACTGCAGGTATGACCTGTAAGATGAAATACCATTCATGTGCTGGTTCTTCAAAATGCACAGATCTAAAAATTGTTCCACTTTTCAGTGACTGAATTCTTCATCCCCTTCTTTTTCAATCCACCTGTTATACTCCCACCCCGTTTGTAGTATGTGTGACAGGTGTCACAACTTCATAGGCAATAAGCTCATTTGATGGTTGGTTGTAAGCCCATAAATACACTTAGGTCATTTATCTTTTCTATAGGAAAAAACTCAACTCCTTCTTCAAAGAGTAGTAGTGCAGGATTGTAATCTCTCCTTCAGTCTTTTATCCTTCCTATAAAAAGCTAATGAAAGGGGGAAGATAATAGCTACATCAGGCCATGAGGTTTGACCTATTCACCATCATGCCACAAAGAACAGCACTGAGACTTCACATGGCAGAGTGGCTCAGATACTCAGTTATTTTGTATTTTTACTGCTTTGGAACAAATAGCCCATAAGACAGGAGGCTCTACTCCATGCTTCTCTATGGTCTTAAGATGGAATAAAGAGGGTACACCAAACCAAGCAGGAAGAGAGGAGAAATTCTGTCAGCACTACATAACTCCCACGACAGCAGTGACTCACCAGACCCCCAGTGTAGGTGGGGTTGGAAGCATCATCCTCCAGGAAGCGGGACAACCCAAAGTCCGACACCTTGCACACCAGGTTACTGTTGACCAAGATGTTCCGTGCTGCCAGGTCACGATGCACATAGTTCATGTCTGACAGGTAGCGCATGCCGGCTGCAATCCCCCGCAGCATTCCCACCAGCTGCAGCACACTGAACTGCCCTTCCTTCTGCTGCAAGGGATGAGGCAAACACAGGCTCTCATGGCCACAGAATATGAAGCCAACAGGGGAGACTATCAAAGAGCAAGGCAATAATGTGGATTTATGAAATGAGAGAACATACATCTTAATTTCAGCCCAAATCTGAAGGTTCAAAGACAACAAATAACAAAGGAGGGTGGGCTTAAAGCAATGAACTTCAAATAAAATCAGACAGTGATGAACTTTTCCTGAAGGCAAACCTCCTCTTTGGGCCACATCCCCCTTTAGCATCCTACACCTAACCTCACTAACTGCTAAGATGGCTAAATGAATGTGCACAGACAAATCTGCTTGTACTAAGATCTTTACAATGGCTTCTATGCAGCTCTACTCAATTTGTACCTGCCAAAGCATTTGTACCTGTGCTCATTCAGCACTCATGTGCTGAATGAGAACAGGAATCAGTAAAAAAGAAGTGAAGCAGCTATACTTGTATATATACTTGTAGACTTGTATCTATACTTATATGTATTTGTGTTTCATTACTAGAAAACTTGAAATACAAAAATAACTGCAAGTTTCATTACTTCATTACAATGTTAAAACCAGAAAATATTCTGGAAATAAAGTCTGAAAAACATTATTAGAAAGGAAAAATTTGGAAGATGCACATAAGCAACTGAAAGGGTGTGTACAAAGCTTTGGTACTGTTTACATTAATTACTGAGTTGAAGAAGTCTAAAGTACTGAAATTTTATATGGTTGTTGAGCCCTTGGAGTATTTTCACCATGTTGTCCTGAAACCACTTACTGTGGCTATTTGCTAAAATTTCTATTGCACCTGAAGAAGGCAACTGAGGACTTAGGAACACAGGAGTGAAGAAAGACGGGCAAAATTATCAGGTTGTGGGAGACTCTGTGGTACCCTGAGGAAGGAATCCAGCGATCCATTCTCCATGAACTCTGTGACAATCATGACTGGTCGGCTCTTGGTGACCACTCCCTCCAGGTGGATGACATTGGGATGCTCAAATTGCCCCATGATGCTGGCCTCGCTCAGGAACTCCCGCCGCTGCTCCTCTGTGTAACCTGACTTCAAGGTCTTTATAGCTACCATGTATTCACGCTTCCCGGGGTGTTTCAGGCGCCCAAAACACACCTCTCCAAACTCTCCTGTCATGGAGGGAAGAAACACCTCAAGTAAGGAAACACAGCAAAGAATTTTCAGATGTACTAAAGCACTCTACAGTGGACGACTTTGGGCAATGCATACAAATGAGGTTATGGGACTGTTTAGATCAAAGCAAAATTTTTGGTGAAGGTTGGAGACTACTACATCTTTGGGGTTCAAATGAGGAGTTTTGAGTCTTCAAAGGGTGTTTTAAATTTGGCTTAGAGCCAGCATCTAAGGGTTAGTAGTTAAAATGAATTTTGGTAAAAATGAAGGTTTAGATATCCTGGGACACCTGATGTACCATGGATCCATGGGTTTACTTCAGGCCAGTAGTGTGCCTGGTTTCAAGATGAACAAGAAGGCACTTTAAATATTCTGCAGATTCTCACACTACCTGATCCAATGACCTCCTCAATCTTAATGAGGGACACATCAATCTCCTTGGCAAATTCCCGAATGGCTTCATTGGGATCTTCATAGGTTGAAGGATCGATGTAGTACTTCACTCCGAGTCCTGCAGCAGGGGAAACAGCCCAAAACATCACCAGGATCAAACCCTGAGACACACAGGTGTTAATGAGTCCTGAAAAGAGACAGGCCCTTGCCATCTGCTGCTCAAACACGCTTACCTCGTGCACCGATATACTGCTGCAGGCGGTCTGTGTATGGGGTCTCTCTCCTTTTACTGCAGGACACAAAGGAAAGGAAAGTCAACACACACACAAGAGTCTCTCATCAGATGCTGGGGTAGGCTTCTCAGTGCAAGGCTCAGAGAATCCTTGAAATTAGGGGTAGAAGATGGATGTTAAGATCCTGCCCGTCTCCCGGTAACCAGCGCATGCTTGTTTTCTATGTGGTAGTTTTTACACCACTGTTGGCACCCCCACATTAGAAAAGACAAATGATAGGGCTTTCAACACCATCCTGAAAAAGAGTATTACAGTTTAACTTTACTGCCTTGGAAGTTTTATTGCTATTCAGGCTAAATTTGCATTTTAATTTAATTTAATTACAACAAATTATTCTTCTCAATTATAATGTATGCCTTCTTCTGTGATGCCTTTTAAGTTCTTCAAAAACATTCTAAGAGCCATTTACTCTAATGCTTAATATGTATAGATCTCCCCCAATTATTTTTCCTCCTGGCTTTGTTTAACAGCATTTACTTAGGCCATTCTATTCATAAGTATGGTACCCAAAAAAACCACACAGACCCAAACAGATGGAAATCTGTTCCTTGATGTGACTTTTGCATGTGCAGGTCAAAACAGGTATGGTCTTTATTATTGTAAGGTTTATTGCATATATGCATCTAATTTCCAGTAAGCATAGATCCTTCTCAGCACAGGCATTTCTCAGATTTCATTTTCCTTCTGAATGTGTACAATTCAATCATTTATTTCCCACACAATCTAATTATTTTAGAAGTTTCATTCTATTCTTTGTTTGCACTAAATCTATTTGCCATTTTCAAGCTACTTCCTTTGTTCCAAGCAGTGTTCAATTGAAAAAAAAAAAAAAGTATGTTTCATGCTAGTTTCCAACCATCCTATTAATTAGACCATACTGTAAACCAAACCCTACAGTATCCTGCAGTATCCCTGCTGTCTGCATGGATTTGTGTCAACTCATGTTTTGCTGTTTCAGCATGAGACCTTTTAGCTGCTGATTCAATTAGCATTTGAAGGCAAAGTATCATGAAACATTATGTTACTTTTCTTTATGAACATAAGTAATTCTGACATTCTAACAGCTAACGGTATTATTCTTACTTGTCAAGACTTATCTCTTTAAATTCTGCTTTCAAATCCACAGACAGTTTTAACTGCAAATTTTTCTCTCTTGTGCAAAGAAATCAGCTTTGCTGAGGGCCTATACCTAAGAGGTCTAACTCTGTTGTTGAACCTGAAAGTCAGGACTACAATAATGTTTTTTATAGGTTATCTAGAAAATGAATTGTTTTCCATATAAAAAGCCAACAAAACAATTAGCTAAAATAGATGTTTCACAGTGCATATTGCCTGAAAAATGTGTACCAACAATTTATAAAAACAAGCTAAAGTCATAGCATTTGACTCTACATATGTTCAACCTTTTAAGGAACTACTCATTTCATCTGGTGTTCCTCATTTTCTGCATCTTCAAACTTACTTATCAATGACAAGTTTAAAATAGAAATTCGGTATGTCCACTTTTTCTGAAAAGCTGTCTATTAACTGTACATAATTCTTTAAGTATAAATGAATGTATTTTTTATGATATTTCCTCATATGTATATTTTCAGATGCCATTAATGTCTTTCCCCAACACAGTTTTGGTAATATTAACTTATTCTGGGTTTGGTTTATTTTTTTAGAAAAATATATGCTTTATTGAGTTGTGCACATAATATCACATTTTCAGCTGTAACAAGAAATTGTATTTTTAACAGTTCTAAGCAACAAAAGGAGGCAACATTTAAAATATAACAATATGTGATCATTCTTTTCTTTCCAGAAAAAAAAATATTAAAAGAGAATATACAAAAGAGGAGAAAACAAATGTAGAAAAGGGAAGAGAACAAAAAAGAAATCATTAAAACTAGATGTCACTTTCTAAAGTTAAGTAGTTTATACATTTTTTTTTTTTAGGTCAGCAGAAAAAGCTAAAAAGTCCCTCTTGTGCAGAGGCACAGTAGAGCAAAGACACAGAAATCCATTACTGACAATCTAGGGGATTAAGTTCAAACCTCAGTAAATTCAAGGAGCGGGTAATGACTGTTTCTTTTCTTCAAATAACAAAACCCCCATTGTTTACTTTTGTACCTCTATAAAAATAGCAACCCGTACTTTTTTCTCTTTAAAATTTCTGTCCTTTTTATTTTTTTTTTGTAACAGATTATCTCTAAAATTTTTTATATGCCCTTTATTCTTTTCAAAATGGAAAGTGGTATTTGCTTTCTTTAACCTGTATTTTATCAGCTAGTGTTCCATGGAACCATTGGGGTTGTATAGATTTTATTCTTCAGCAAATGAGCCCTTGTCTTTTGGTCCTTGGTATTTATCACCTTCTAAATAACTGGATATGCATACCTATTCCACCAGTCCTTCTCCACTACATTGTTTCAATCTCTACTTGCTTGCCTAAAATGCAATTTACAGTCCCTCTTTCACAGCGATGCATTTAAATACCTTTTGAGTATCAGCTTTGAAATGCTTTCCTTGTGTTCATATTGCTAACTAGCCAAATATCAGCTAAGTACATGAGTGGTTTCCCAAAGGAGAGGCTCCTCAGGTAGGAGTAATGGGGCAGGATCTTTCCTTAATTAGAAAATGGCATCTCAAGGACATCTGGATAAATGCAGATCAGGCTGTTTCCCTTGGGACGGGGTTATGTTGCGGGGGGTGGGGGTAAGGAAGTTCCACTGTCTGAAGTGCACATGAGCAGGTCAAGGAATTCACCTCTTGAAGATGATGGCAAGGATGGCAATGGCAGCAATTACCAAGAAGGCCAGACCCCCGAGCGCTGAGCCCACGATCAGCGGCAGTCGGTCCTGCACCATCTCCGAGCGCTCCCCTGCCAAGGCAGACACACAGACACACACACGGATGCAGAGGGCACGAACTGTGCAGAGTTTCCCTTCTGCTCACCGAGATCTCTCCCATAATTCCAGCCCTACCAGCCCTTTGCTCCCCAGTGTCTGTGCTTCTCCAGTGCCTTCTATCCTACATGTGAAAAGCCAGTGCTCCCTCTGAATCCACCTTCTCTCTCTTCCCCTGGTCCACTGACAGCTGACAGGCGACTTAAGCACAAGTTAGCTCTACACCTGGGCTGTATCCCACTGTCCCCTACTAATGCAGCTTGCCAATACCTTTGATCCATACCAAAAGGATGGGAATCCTGCTGAAAGGCAAGCTTCTGCACATATGCTTGTGTCCCATCGAAATTGTGTCCTGTGTCCCATGTGTCTTTTACACATTCACAGAGTTTTCAGCTGTAAGCTGTCCCATGACAGCTGGGGGCCAAACTACAGCAGTACATAGTGCTATGTACTGCTACATCTCCCTAAAGAGATTTTTACTGGCACACTGCACCTGCTGGTCAGAGGAGCAGGGCTGGGGAGTATGGCAGTAGCATAAACAATACCCTGTGACAACATGAAGCTTCTCTGAGTGAACAAAACTGCATATGCAAATTATTATAAACAGAAATACAAGTTGAGTAGGAGTGTCAGGAAGCAGTCCTCCCGGAGATAAGCCAATACACTCAGGGACACAATGGAAGGTGATCATGTGCAGACCTGAAATGGCACAAAAAGGCAGCACTTACCTCCTGTTAAAGTCTGGAAATACATCTTCCCACTGTAAGGGCCGTAGCCGACTGCTGTCCTAGCACGCACTTGGAAGGCATAGATCTTGCCTGGGCTCAGACTTGATATCGTGGCCATGTTGGTCTCACTAGTTAAGGTCAATGAATTATCCTCATCTTCTGCCTGTGAATGTCAATGACCAAAAAGGAATGTGAAACTTCTGCCTACACTGCTCACTCTCCTCGTCACGGCATGACAGTTTCCATGTCAACCCAATATTCTTTGAACCTTTACAGAGCCTCCCAACAACAGCTGCTATTCCAGACCTTACTTCCTCTCACACTAGTCATTTCTCACTGCTGCTTTTCATTCCCTCAGGCCTGGGCTTCCCACAAAGCTCTGCTAAAGACTCTCAATCTAAACAAAAATGAAAGACAAAATCTTGTCCTGTGGTTCACTTTCTATAAACTCCAAACTCGTGTACTCTCCTAGGAGAATTCAGAGCAAGAACACATGTACAGCTGTATCCAGGAAGCTGCTATACATGTTATCACAAATAGCAGTCCTTTTTGCCACTAAAAAATCGTAGCCCTGCAAAATCCTGCAGAAGTATTTCTGTGAAAGACCAGTAATATTGAATGGGAGTTTGTCTGAACAGCCCCACACATCTCTTCTCCTCAAGTTAGATGGATTAGGAGTCACAAGACATGTAAATCTCATGTAAATCTCATGTAAATGGAGGACAAACTTGTATTTGCCACTCTGTAATTCCAGCACACAAAGAGGTATTTGCCACTTAGCGAATGAAAGAGGACATTTCTTCTCGTAAAATTTCATAGAGATGTCTGTCCAGGCATTAAAGGGGACATGAGACTTCTCCTCATAAATGAATGACAGACTTGCAGTGAATCCAATTCTAGTCAACATATTTAGAAACTTCAGCTCCTTCCACTGCTACCTGTGTCAGCTGATACTAAACTTATTGTTAGCTGCAGCTTTTAAGCCTAAACAAGTGTCTTCTCTTTTCTTAGAATCTGTCTTGTCCCTAGATGTTTCCAAGTTGGGAAATGCAGATGGACTGATGCCAGATGACATGGATATCACAAACGTTTGGTATTGCTAAAGTTTGTTCCTTCCTCATAACTGAAGCATTTTTTCCCACCTTGTTCATTCTGATGCAGGGGTGCATCACCCAGACAGGAAGTGCTCAGTATCCCTTTCTGTATCAGTATCCCTCACCTTGTCGAAGTAGCGTAGCTGGTAATCCAGGATGACCCCGTTGGGCTGGTCGGGCTGGGGCCACGACAGTGTGATGCTGTTGGTGGTACGACTCACCTGATGCATCATAGGCACAGCAGAGGGGACTGGAATAAAAGACAAAAAGGAGAGATTGCAAAGGGATAAGCTTAAAAATGAACCGTAACTGAACACTCCTTAGGATGAGTTAATAAGTTAGGCCAGCTCTTCCTTTAATTTTCCTTAATTGGCATTGTGAAGTATTTTGTAAAATAACCAGAAGAAATTCAGGCACAGTACTACTCCACTGGGGGATACAGTCATTGACAACTCAGACTGAAAGAAAATGAAGAAATCCACATCCAACTGATTATGCACAGGAGTTAAGAAATTACCTGTATTATAGCTGTAATACAATTCTGATCTTCAAATGTGCAATTTTTATGTGCAAGATGAGAAGGTGCTCCATGCCACTGCCTTGTCTTAAGATTACGCTTGGACAAAGAATATGACAGTGGTCAAAACAAAAGCAGAGCACATTACTTCTCCTCTGCTCCTCCCCCAGACTGTAATTATTTTCCTGGGGGAAAAAAACCAAGTATTGGCTACCAAAGTAATGGAGGCCTTGTATATGAAACATTCTAAAGAATGGAAATCCACTTCTACTAAAACCATTCATGAGCCCATCTGCACACACATGCACACTCTCCAGGTTCATGCAAAAGCTAAGAGTGTATGAGTTTCATCTTGGGATGAGATTTCCAAGCAAAAATTTCAGGATAATTTTAAGAGGATCCAGCTTTCTTTCCACAAAGCTCTTCTCAAGTTTTGCTTTCTCTCTGCAAAGAAAATGTCATGTTGCCAAGAAACCTACAGGTAAGCAGCTAGGGTATCCTCATTTTCCTAATGGATGCAACATTTTCAGCAACATTTAAATTCTCCAGAAAAAGCATGCCAATGAAAAGCTGCCACCAAACCCCACTGGTTTTAGAAAATAGACATAAACTTCCTTGATGTGAAGAATGAAGAGGAGACATTTGGCAAATGATCAAAACCTGCAGAATAGCATTTTCTTCCCTCATTAATCGTGAAAAAGATAAAAGGATTGTTTTTAATAACAAGATAAAATTATTCTGAAAAACATATTTCAGATGGGCTTCAAACAACTCAGGCAAGTGGGAACTAATTTAAAAATGTAAATGAAACAAAATAAGAGTCTAAGCAATAAAATACTTTCTCTCCTTGTTACTCCTTTCATTTTTTACCATCTCCTTCAAACAAGATTACACAATTACTTCACCTGCCAATGAGAATGGTGTGACAAGAATGGAAGAGAGCAACAATTAACCAAGACCATATGTAGCATTTAAGATGCAAATGAATAACACTGTATTAAAATGTCAGGAGGTAACTGGTCAGCTAACATTCGACCAAGACAGATTCTGCTACATTTAATGTTCCAAAAAGTTTAACTCTCTTCCACTGAGACACAAAACAAACACACAGAAGAGGTGCAAATCTAAATGCAGAGCTACATTGCCAGGGAACAGTCCACTTCCTTCTAAGATTTTACAGAATGATCAGAGTTAAATCTCCCCACAATTCCTCTCCTCCCCAGCTCTAACAGTTATTCTTCTCTTGCTTCTCATTTCTTCCCGATCCCCAATTTTTCCCCTACCTGGAAGAATTAATCAAAAAAGAAATAACAAAAACATCACTCAAGTGTATCTCTTGACCATGTGCCAATGAGCCACAGCATTCTAGAAAGTTCCTGTTATCCAGATATGTCCATCACTTAGGGTAATCAGATGGTGGGGGGGAGGAGGCAGCCAGGATACTGCAGTCTGTTGTATTAAAAACAGTAATTCTAGAGATTTGCACCTAATAAGCAGACACTACTTAGAGCAAAAGCCATTAAAAACTCTCAGAAATAAAACCAGCTATGAATCACTGCAAGGCGGATTGTCTTTAATCTGCCTCTCTGAGACATAGTTTAGATTTTGATATATGTGTGCCTCTCTTTTAAAGACCTAAAAAAATATGAGACACTGGACAGGGAGCTCTTCCATCACTCAAATTAAAAGAGATAAAATGATTTCTCTTCTGAAAATTTCATACTAACATGGTATGAATACCAATACGAAGGTGATGTGCAAGGCAAACATAATTGTTGGTGGAGTAAGTACATATTTCCTGTCAGAGATGTATTACAAGGTTATTCTCTCAGTGCTAATACATTGGGAAATATAAGGTTCAAGATTTTATGTCTATAGACATTCAAAGTTCCATACCTCTGCTGCTACAGAAGTGCTAGGTGAGTATTTTCCCTTTTTTCCATGCCAACTTTTAAAAATGTCTATAACAGAACTTTGCAATCAAAACTTTCCTTTGTATACACAAATGTGTCCAGGTCTATATTGATTTGTCAGTTTTATTCTTTTCTTTTTACATGAGGTTTATAGACATAGACATGTTAGGTCCCTGTCTAATGGCAACTGAAATCACAGTGCCTGATTCAATCTAATCTGGGCAGCTGGACTAGATGATCATTGTAGGTTCATTTCCAACTATTCTGTTCTATTCTATTCTATTCTATTCTATTCTATTCTATTCTATTCTATTCACTGAGAGCAAAACACATGCTATGAGATCAGATCTTTAATTAAGACTGAAAAAGCAGTTTTCATTGTATGCAATTTAAATAACAGCAAATGTATGGTAAATTCTTGCCCACATAAACCCAGTTAAAGCTGTTAAGAAGTCCAAACTCCAGGTAAGTACAACTCCCAGATTCTATATTTTGTGGGTTGTCAGTTGCAGGACAAATTTTTTCCTGGCAGCAGACACGTGCCTGCAAGACTAAAAATCTATCTCAATCAACAGACTAAGTAAGTAAGGAATGTGAAGGAAATGCAGACTCAGGTAACAATACATGGCAACCCCCACTTCTGCAGAGCACAGCCAAGGGCCATTCTCAACAGACTGTGAGCATTCCTGGCATGTGACATTCAGCCCATAATACATTCCATGAAGAGACTTTGGGAGAGCCAGTGTGACACCTTTGTGGTTCTGCCTGAAGGAGTCCCGTGGGGTAACACCCTGGAGGGAAGAGTGGCTCAAAAAAGCTAGTTCATGTGCATTACTTCTTCCAGGTGCAAAAGCACTCCATCCCAACAAGCACAGATTCAGGCAAAAAATGCCAACAGGCCTTGCACGTCTGAACAAGGAGCTCCTACCTAAACTCAGACACAAAAAGGAAGTACACAGAGGGTGGAAGCACAGACAGGTAGCCTGAGAGGAACATGGAGGCACTGTCCAAACACGTAGACACATGGCTAGGAAAACCAGAGCCCACCTTACATCTGGCTCTGTAAGTCAAAAGCAAGGAGGGTTTCTCTAAGTACAGAGCTGGTTGAAGAAAGAGGGAAAATGTGGGTGGTGCAGGGTCCTGGTGACAGTGCAGGGGTCCTGGTGATCAGTCTTTACCAGCAAGTCTTGCCTTTAGGAACACCAGGTTGTGCAGACCTTGGGGAAGTCTGCAGCCAGGAAGATCTTCCTCACGCCAGATCGGATGACTGAGTATTTAGGCAAACTGCTCCATCCCATGGACCCTGATGGGATGCATCCTTTGGGCTGATCTCATTTTGAGGGCACTCCTGATATTCTTAGAATCATATTTGTGATTGTGAGAGGTGCCTGAGGACTAGTGGAAAACAAATGTCACTCCTCTCCTCAATAAGGGAAGGAAAGAGGATACAGGGATATGCAGGCAGCTAAGCCTCACCTTCATCCAAAGGTGTTGTTGAGTCTCCAACCTTGGCAATATTCAAAGGTGTTCGGGGTGTGGTCAGGGGCAATTTGCTTGAGGTGACCCTGATGAGCAGACAGGGTGGAGAATATGTCCTCCAGAGGTATATTCCAAGCTTAGCCATTTTCTGATTCTCAGGAGACACCCTCATTTAGCAGTACTGACTAGATATCCATGGAGTACAAGAGGAGTTGAGACACCTGGCTCGTGGGTCATCACTCTGCCAGCATTCAAATTAAATCCTGCCAAGACTGTGTGTTATATCTAGTTATTTATGTGTTTTCTTCCCATTCCATCTTGCCCCACAATCTTCTGAAGTTATATGGTTTGATCAACCTCAGCTAGGCCTCTAATGTTCACTAACGTGCCCCTACAGTCTGTCAGGGTTATTTCACTTTTGTTACCTCTTCAGGTATCCTATTCTCCTCATATTCCAAGCAGATGATGTGAAGACCCTAGCTTTGTTCATAAATTTGTTCTAGCTTCCCAAACATCATCTTCTAGGAACATCAGTCTGAATGCTGCATGGAAATTCCCTTCTTGATGTGTTTATTATCTTATCATTATTTTGAAAATGTCCTACATTTTCCCACACATTTCAATTTAGTTCTGGCTCGTTCTCTAAACACCCAAAATCCTTTAAAAGTATCTTGCATTGTCTTCTGTCATAACCTTGTACTTTTGCTCCCTATGGATGAAGAGTGCTTTAAAAAGGCAAATTAGTTATTTTAACTTCCCTTCCCTCTCTTATTATTAGTTTTTGTATATGCATTCCATTCATGCTTAATAAAAAGAAAAATAGCCTTTATGACACAAGGTGCCATGTTTTACTTTGTATTTTATACTTACACTTGCTCAAAAGATTTCTGACTTCATTTGAACAGGAAGTGAAACTTGAATTTTGAAAACAAGCACTTTCGTTCTCTGCTGATGCTGCAGAGATTGGGCATAGTAAAAAGGGAAACTGGAATAATTCCTTTTTGTGGAGTGACCATAGAAACCATTATTGCTTCCCAGTCACAGCTGGGCAAATCTATTAAAGATGGCTAAATTGACAAATGTCATTAATATCACTAAGGGAAAAATTAAAACTTTAAAGAGTATCTTTGTTGTTCCTATTGAAACAGAAAACAAAAAAGTTGAATTCTTTGGGAACTTTGGTGAGTGCTCAGTGTTGGCAATTAGATCATAAATAAGCAAACAGCTAAGGACTTTGAAAAACAATGCATTTCATTCAGAGGACAATGAACACTCACACTCCACTTGCTGTACCTGCTGGCTTTAGCCTGGCAAAACACAACAGCATGTAGCTTTTAACAACTCTCTTCTTATTTCTTTCTTGTTTTGAACTAGAAAATGCCTTGCCTTTGTCCCTGATTTTTTTGCCAACTAAGTCTACTGTACTCTTCTGGCTCTCTTTGGAAAAGCAAACATCTTCAAGCAATTCATCATTTCCCTTCACAATCTCATAATCATACTTGGCATTTAATTCCTTTCCCCTTCTCACACCATTTCATGCGAAAATCTTCTGTCAGGTCCTCTTAAACTTCCTGGCACTACCCAAAAGTGTCCTTGTCCCCATTCATCCTCTTACACAAGCCTTCAGACTGTCTAGCACTCATTTCTGCAGTGCTACAGATTTTTGGTATTGCCAGATCCCACTGCTCTGATTTCCACTGATGCAGAAGGCTGCTACATATATTTTCACAGGTACAAGGCAACCTGGTCAAATAACCTTTATCTTCACCTTTATCTCTGCTACCTCTCAGAATGTCTGGACTCAGCTAAAAACCCCAATACACTTGCTTTTAAAAGTCTGCATTGATTTGTTCCAACATTTAAATCTCTGCTGCCTTTCTTTTTTCCTCTTCTTTCTAGGAATGTAAGAACTGCCTGAACAAATAAGTTCAGTAGCATTTCTCTAGCAACAGACATTACTACATGCTTCAGTGAAATCTGCAGGGAAAAAGTGGTAGCTACAGGTAGTTACAGCTGTGCATAGAATAAATTTTTTCAGTCCTTTAAATGAAAACCTGACTTCTGTCCTTAGACATGAGAAGAAATATTTGTTTATACCCTGATAAGTACACTTGAATGTGTTAAAATAATGAATAAAAAATTAGTCAGTTTTATTTTTTGTGATAATATGGTAGGAGTTTAAGTTCTTTGCATTTTTGTGTGTCAGGTTCACACCTGTGAAAAAGCATAACTTCATTAGAATTACATAATTGCCTTTCATCATGTGGTTCCTGCTATCTGGAACACCCTTCCAACATCTCTCTATACTTCCTGACATTTATTTAGGTATTCACCCTCAGCACTTCAAACCTGAGCTGAAAGCAATTCCCTTCTCTTGTCTCATCTCTGCACAGTTCTTCCGGTGATTAGCATATCATATTTGCATTTCACACTATTACTATCCAAACAGGTTTCATTACTGCTATCCAAACAGGTCTCGTGTTTCAGGTTAAGTCTTACAGTAAAGGAGGTTTTTCCGTGACAGCCCTTCTAATTCTGATTTCAGGCACATGGTCACTGAAGAGTAGGAACATCATAATCAGTCTGCCACAGAAAAATGTCATTCTGTAACCAAAGGATCCTACCATGCTCTGAAGAAGGGCCAGAAGACCATGAGGGGTAAGCAAACTCTTAGAGGAACAGTGTATTGGAGACAAAGCTGAAGAGGGAATAGGTATCATGGGAAGAAGAAAAAGTAGGACTGTTTCCACACAGTCCTACTGCCTAAGATACCTCTATCAAAGGGGCAGGAGTATGTTTTGGACCAGCAATTTTCAAGAAGAGAGAGAACTCAGAGTGATGTATGAGTAAGCAGAATCTTCAGAAACTGCCAGGACTGGAGGGTCTTTTTTTGGATCATCTTTAATTCAGTGGAGAGAAAATTTTTGCTATGGCTCTTTTGGTTCTTTATCCTGACACTGTACCTTTTTTTTTTTGCTTTTCTTTTTTTTTGCACCCTTCATGTTTTCCTGTACCCTTCTTCTCTCAGCATATAAAATCCTGAAAGTTCTATCTCTGCTTGTGTAATAATAACAACATAAATAATAATAATTTTTACAATAACACAACATCAACCAGCAAGACTAAAGTGAAAAGCTGCTGAAGGGATCAAAAGGAGGGGGTATGGATGAGACAGGCCACGTGATGGAGGAAGCAGGGCCTTGTTCGTATGAGCTGTCAGTACAAATCGAGGGCAGCTCATCTCAAGCTCATTCCTAACAATCCCAAGGAAAAGCAAGGAAAGAAAAAACTATGACCAAACACAAAAAGAAGCCACTCACTTCACACTGATGTTTAAGGAAGTTGTTCTACCCTGAAACAGCTTTACTGCACAAGAGGGGCACCTTAGAGAGGAGTACCCAACACACCCAAGACACCCAGAGACACTATGAGACACCTGGAAGAGGAGTGGCCAGAAAATTCAAACAGAAGCAGAAGAAGGTAGATTGGGTGATTCCGGGAAGGAGGAGGAAGCAGCTGCTCAATTAAGTTATCTCTGATATAGATAAAGAAGGCTGAGATGAGAAACATGAAGAAAGAGAATTCTGTAGGATGTTAATAGAACACCCACCTTTCTCCAGGAGAAGCCAAAGGAACTGCCTGGAATTACCATACAAATTACCCAGCCACATTTTACTGTAAACAAAAACTGATCACCCACTTGCAGCCAGCCTCTTAAGGGGACCAGGGATTCTAGAGGTGCTTTGCTGCTTGATGTCTGTCAGGTAACATTTCAAAGGGAACAAACAGATCAACCCCCTGGCATCTATTAACAGCAGGAAATTAGTTGGGGGGTATATATATATTCCCTTTCTTTCCATATAATCGAAACAGAAATGATAAGATGTGATTTAACCAAGCCCATGATGCCACATCTGGTTTCACAGCACTTCTCTGGAGCTTTACCAAAGCCTTGTTTTGCAGGGGTTTCCACACTACACTCTGGAATCTCATACGGGATTTGTTTCAGTTTAACATTTACACAACTCTAAATGTTTGCAGACATTTTCTGTCACTCAGTTCAAAATGTTCCCCCTCTTTCTCCTCTTCATCACATTATTCCTTATTATATCCTCTTAAACAAGCTGTGTATAATTCCTCTCCGTATTAGCTTATACATGCTTGTGAAGAACAACATATGCCCAGTCTCTTAATGCTGACATTTAGCAGAACACTATGCCTGGATGTATGTGTCTCTCTCCAGCTCCAGTCCTTGTAAATTATATTTACAGGAAACAGAACTCCTCTGACTGCCCACACAACCCATTAGTATGTTAGTTTAGTCATACCCACGGTTTAGTTTCTAGTTACAAGGATCACGACATCTTTGAATATAACTGCACAACACATTTTAATATTTCTACCATGTAAAGAGCAAAAAAAAAAAAAAAAAAAAAGAAATTGTTTCTTATTATGAGGAAAATAAGATGATGAAATGGAGAAGAGTAGGGGATAGAGAAAATGAATAGCTTCTCTGGCAAACTGATGCTCACAAAATCCTCATCAAACACTAGCAGTGTCCCCTCTCTTGCACAATGAAACAATGTGCTTCGTCCGACCCACAGCACTACATCTCCCATTGGAATCTTCTCCAGGGCAGCTTCTTCCCCAACCATCACACCAGCTGCTAAACTTGAGTTTTTCTGCCAAGAAGCAAGAATGGAAAGCCCATTTAGATAAGGCAGAAATAAGAAGGGCAAAAGTGAAACTGTGGAACTAGCAGGGCAGGATAAAAAAAGGCACGCAACACAAGCAAAAAGAAAAAACTCCAGGATTCAAAAGGTAAAAGCAAATCAAATGAGAGAGAAAGAGAAGTAGAAACTTTGGGATTCGGACGCAGGGGTCTCCTCACCTGACTGGCTGGTGCTGACATTGATGGTGGCAAAGTGGGGCGCCTCTGAGCTCAGCTCAGTGACCAAGTTGACGGCCTGGATCTCGAAGGTGTAGTGCACGCGGGCCAGGAGGTTGGAGACCTGCACGCGGCTCTCGGTCAGCCCCACCTGGCGCGGCTCGAACTGCACGCTGTCCCCGCAGCGCACGCACGGCCCCGCCGCGCCCGCCGGGCACACCTTGCAGATCACGTTGAAGAAGACATCCTTGCGGCCGCCCAGGTCCTTCGGCAGGCGCCAGGTCAGCAGCACGTTGGAGCCAATGATTTCGTAGCTGAGGTCACGAGGAGCAGAGGGGATGCCTAGACAGCAGAATGAAGGATCAAAATCCCAGGAAAGAATGGGAGAGAGGTGAGGGAAGCAGGAGGTAAAGCGAAGAGAAAAGAATAGAAGAACAAGTTGCTTCTTCTTCTCATTCTTACTCTTCAGCAGTTCTTTCTTTGAGCAAGGCTAAGAAAAACATACTCTGCTACATCAAGCACACACATTAACAAAGGAACAACTGTATTAGCACATTTTAGACAAACAAAATTACAAAGAAGAGTCTTTGTTTCAAGGGTGTGACTTTTTAATTTCCCAAAAAGAACAGCCATTGTTTAGGGAAGTGCCAATCCCTTGAAATTTTAAACTTTACACAAGCTTAGTATAGATTTATCTCTGCTGAGACCTGTAATTCTCTCCCTTGGCACCCAATATCTCTGAACTTTCTCAGACTTCAGTTAACCTGTCGCATTTGTTCCAGGAACTGGACACCAGTTTTGCCTGCAATTATTCCTGGTGCCAGCCACATTCCTCAATGGTATCAGAGGTAAACTCTGACAGCTGAAAAACTGCCCATTCTGTGCATCCAGCTCTTCCCTTGATGACAGAGACAGTGAAGAGAAGGAGGAAAATGCAGAGGGTGAGAAGAAGGCATGGGGATGAGAATGGGACAAGACACTGCAGCTAAAAAGCGAAAAGTTCAGAAAGGTAGAAGTAGGCAGCAGAATTGCACTGCTAAACCTGGGCACAGACACAAAGCAAGACTGGAAGGGGAGGGACAGAGAGGCTGAGCTCAGTAACAGGCAGGGGGAAGGGAAACATTATTTACAGAACATTTCCCTCTGAAGGCTGTAATGAAACCCAAGAATCATCATTCTCACCATCAGTCTGTAGTCAGGTGCAGGAGCAAAGGGAACTTTTGGGTTATTTCAAAGGTCTTGAGAACAGGGAAATTGCAAGCCCCCCCACCCCCAAATCATTTGGACACATTCTCTCTCATTAACTTCCCTTCTTTGATATTCAGACATTTCATCCAAACACTTACCAGTGCAGGGAGCATCAGAATTGTCCGAAGCAGATCGGTAGTACCGGTTCTGACACACACATTCCCGGGAACCCGGCAGTGGAGCGTGGCTATGGGCAGGGCACAGATGGCAGGGGTCATCTCCCACAGATACTTTAAAGAAACCAGGGGCACAGGCTAAGAGGAGGAAAATAAGAGAGGCAAAAGCAGGAAAATCATTAATTCAGATTTCAGAAACACTGTCATCTCATTACATTTAACTTGTGCTGCTGCTGGTGGGAGAAGTTACTGCATGGAGCTTCTTGTTTTGGTTCTTTATGGAGCATATTTTGTCAAAGTTGCCATTTCAAAACAGTTCATTTTATTCTATATGTAAGTGCTTAAATTGATTCACTGGCAGATGAAAGAGAACCAGTCCTGAGACAGCTTTGGCCACCTTGAATAATTGTCTTCTCATTATTCACTCAAAGAACTTTTAAATTGGAGAAGCCAAGGAGCCCAGTCAAGTGATTTGTCTTGAAATATCAAACAGTTACCCACACCTCCTTCCCCCCACCCAACACAGCCACAAAATTGGATTTTTTATGCTGCCTACAACAGTTTCATTGCTTAAAGTAATATACACTACCATTGCTGATTTTGCATTAAAACTAAGAGCAGACACTAAGACTGGCAGTCCTATTTTTTCCTGTAGGTCTGAAAACTTCCCAGTAATGGATAAAAGTATGTTAATTAGTCAAATTTAATCTGCAAATGCATAAGAACATGTATATGCAACATGCCGAAACAAAGACGGAAATACATCCTACAGGGAAAGAAAATGAAAAATGAAAAAATAATTTATTAACAATATGGCAGTACAGCACATTCTAGGTTTGGCAAAGATGCCTAATAGGAGGTGCCTGGACCTTATATAGAAGTGCTAGGATACAGCTTTAACTGCTTTTATGTACGTTTTCTAAAGCTGATTTTCTATACAAATAGATGCAGCTCTTTTAGATTTTATGGACTAACAAACTCGGGTGAAAGTTCATTTGCAGCTGACATTTGGTTCATTAATTTCACAATAAAGAGAATTTACAAGGAATGGGAAACTTTCAGGTAGACTCCAGATAAGCATCTGATATAAAAAGACATAAGGGGCACCCTCAAGAGCAGAACTATTCTACTGGTTACCATAAGCAGAATACTCCAGTGGATTGAGGATAGAAAAAAAATTACCTAAAAAAAGCAAAGCAAGTAAGAGAAGAATATTGTATAGAGGTGTTATATGAAATCAGAATCATATGTGTTCAATCCCCTTTGCAGCTACAGGCGCAGTCCAGAAATAACAGCCAATAACATCTGTGGAGTCCCATCAGGTTTGTGCCTCTTGTATGACTTCATCCTCTGTCAAAATTCTTCTTGGATGCACAGAGCGACCTCCACATGCACACAGATAATAAGAGTGGTAAGTCCTGGAACAGGCCAGACCATAAAGGGGACTTCAGTAACTCTGAATGATAGCTATTAGATAGGGGAACAATGTTTCTTTCCAGCGCTCAAAAAATGACCACTCAAAAAATTTACACTCAAAAAAATTACAACATTCAGGGTGTGATACATTGCCATTTGGAAAGGAAAGGGGAAGAAGAGACTGTAATTTTTCATGTGACGGATGATGGTTAAGAAAAGTGCAACTGCCTTTGCCTTCAGGCCTTTATCCAGCAGAAAATCAAATTATTCCCATACGGAGAGATACATCCATATGTTTGTATGGACAAGAAAGAGTATGTAAGATTTTATCCACTTCATAAACTATACACCTTTCACTCAATTTTAGGCTCTCTTAACAGCCACAGATGTAAAATATAATAGTCACACTTCTTGGTAAATGCATTTGCACTGAAACTACGAGCAGTATGAATGGGAAGTTCTCATCCAACACACTACAAAGTCATTCAACCAAAATTTCAGGGCTCACTTTTTCTTTATTTCAAGTTTGAGAATGCTGAACTTAACGTGAATGGCTTTAGTTTCTTAAAAAAGTAATTTTATCTCATCTGTTTTTTCTTGCATCAAGCTCCTTCTTGAGCTTTTGTTGAGTCTTAGAACGAATGACACATTCATTCTACTTGTCAAAGCAGACCCTGTAGGATGGTTAATTTCTTTCATTCGGTATCACAGCCTGATATCAAGCAGGACACCTTGCTGCTAGTCACAATAATGAAAATGAACAGGTAATGGTAATGTCTGCCATGCATGTGACGCTAAAGGGAAATCTCTAGAGGGTACAGACTTTACCCCTGAAGTACAAAACCCTATTTACCCTACAAGGACAGGGCAAAAAAGATTTCAGGAAAATTCACTCTTAGCCCAATTGAAAATCATATGGAAAGCTAGCAAAGCTGTGAATGAAGATTTGTCTGGTGTTTAGTAAATAAATTTAATTTTAAAATAAACACGTATTAAAATAAATAAACATTGATTTTTACACAGTTCTTTAAAGCCTACTGGCAACTTGCTGTTGAGTCTGGGGATGCAGGGATGAGGTCTGCAGAGATGGCACACTGTTGATGAATTAGCCAAAGGTAGTGAGCATGAGTGCAGTACTGTAGGTTTTATGCAATGGAACAAAATGGAGCAGCACCACCTCAGTAAAAAACAGCAGTCTGTGTAAGTGAGAGCACCTCTATTGCTCAAAAGGCCATGCAAGATTTCATCCATGTTATGGGCAGTCACTCCAAGTGGCCATAAACATTCAAAAGCTGCTTGTAAAAACCAACCACACTAACACACAGAGCAAGAACACAAGCCTCTGGACAGGGACATGGTGTCAGCTAATGGATAACAACATTATCTGCTTATATCACTGATGCTGCAGGAACAACACTCTGGAACAGGTATGTGTAATAAACACCAGTGGTCAAATACTTACACCTGTTCTTAACTGCCTCACAAAATCTAATTTCACCATCCATGCAGTGTGCTTGGCATTATATGTCTGAACCATATGCAAAAGTAGGTTATTGCTGTCTCTCCAAGCACTGCCCAGGGTCCAATGCCTTTTGTCTTCTGACACTGAGCTGATTCCATGCTACCTAAGAGATCTCTTACTCACTGAGGCTGCATCTATTTTTGAGTGCAGTCCCTGAACTGTAAGAGTCACTCAATGAAGAATTGTTTATTTAGTTTCAAGAGTAATGACAGCATGAGAACAGGTGACTTTACAGTAAATTACAGGTATAAACAAGAAGAATATTTCCACCAACTACAGTAGCAGGCTTCTGAGAAAAAACTTCAAATAAGAGCAGTGGACCAAATAAAAAAAAATCCCCAACCCCCCCCCCCACAAAAAAAAACAAGAAAAAAAGGCAAAAAAACCCTTTAACCACATTTAAGAAGGAACCTGGCCTGTTTACCAAGTGATTTTGATACAGTTGCCATTGACATCTCTTCCTTACAACACCTCCAGGCCAAATATTCCCTGGTCCTTTATTTTACTTAAGCAGAGTGAAGCAGCCCCATAGGCCCATTAATAAGCACTCCCCTAGAGCTGAGTAAACTAAGAAATAAAACTTCACTGCAGCTGTTCCACCAATGAAACAAATTTCAGTAATATGCTCACATGTCCTATGTGCTGGACCAGAACAGACTGATGCACTGGCTACACCAGATGGCATTCGATGTTTACCTGTAAAAAACTGGATGGAGCTCAGAGCTGACAGCTGGAATTAGCCTCCCATTCAGAGGCACCGATCCACAAGAGGAACTACAACCACCCTACTATACTAGAGGAGGAACACAGCAGGGTGTAAGGGCTCCAGGAAGTTCCTGGAAAGGATCGGGAACTACTTCCTGACCCGAGCAATAGAGGAGGCAGAGAGGAGAGGTGTCCCCCTGGACGTGATGCTCACCAACAAGGAAGGGCTCACTGGTGATGTGAAGGCAGCTTTTGCTAGAGTGACCATGACATGGTAAAGATCCAGAGTGCAGTGAGCAGAGCAAAAAGCAAGCTCACAACACTGAACTCCAGGAGAGGCAGATGTGACCACTTGGGCATTCTGGAGGAGTCCCGTGGGATAACGCCCTGGAGTGAAGAGTGACTCAAAGAAACTAGCTCATGTGCAAGGATTACCTCTTCCAGGTGCAAAAGCACTCCATCCCAACAAGCACAAATTCAGGCAAAAAAATGCCAACAGGCCTGCATGTCTGAACAGAGCTCCTAGAACAGAAAGGAAGTATGTGGAGGCAGAAGCATGGACAGGTAGCCTGAGAGGAACACAGAAGCATTGTCCAAACACGTAGACACATGGCTAGGAAAGCCAAAGTCTACCTGGAATCACATCTGGCACAGGATGTCAAAAGTGAGAAGGGTTTTTTTCAGAAAAGAAGTGGCTCAAGGAAGACTAGAGAAACTGTGGGTCGACTGCTGGGTGACACAGGACAAGTTCTTCACATCAGTCTTATCCAGCAAGACCAGCCTCTAGGAACTCTAGGGGTCCTGGACACCTCAGGGAATTCTGCAGCAAGGACGATGATCTTTGGCTTCTACTCACCTTTGGTGAGGGTAGACTCAGCACTAAACTGTGTTGAGTTTTAGGCTCAACACTAAACCGTGCTGAGTTTTGGGCTCCTCAGTACACTAGAGACGTTAATGCATTGGAGAGAATTCAGCAGAGGGCCACAAAGATGATGAAAGGGATGGAGTATTTCCCACAGGAGGAGAGGCTGATAGAGATGCGACTGCTCAGCCTGGAGAGGAGAAGGCTTCCAGCAATTTCATGAATGAGCACAAATAATTGAAGGGAGGAAGTGAAGAGGAAAGAGACAGGCTCTTTTCAGTGTTTCTCAGTGACAGGTGAAGAGCACAAACCAAAACACAGCAGGTTCCCTCTGAACACAAGGAAGCAGTTTTTTACCATGAGGGTGACCAAGCACTGAAGCAGATTACCCAGAGGGGTTGTAGAGTCTCCTTCCTTAGAGAAATTAAAAAATAGTCTGGACCTGCTGCTGGGCTACTTGCTAGAGGTGACCCTGCTTGTGTAGGGAGGGGGTTAAGGTGTACTCCAGAGATCTCTTCCAAGTTCAGCTATTCTGTGTTTTCCCTTAAACAGAAGCCAATTAAAATGTGTGGATAGAGCCCTGTGGCCTTGGTTGCCTCACTGCCAGATCATTCATCACATACATGATTGTGGGTGGGTGGACAAGGAACAGTGAATGGAAAGTTCTTGACACTAGACGACATCTCATTTCAGATGTTCAGAAGTGAAATGAGAATAGGATTGTCAGGTTCCCTCCGAGGGAGGGGCCTGAGAAAAGACTTTAAACAAGACGGAAAAGTGTCAAGAAAAGCAATAAGGGAGGGATTCTCTCGCTCGGTTCCACTCCCATTACAGAAATTGCACCTGAAGAAATGTGGAGTGGAATACTGAGCAACTTAGGAGGGAAGATCTCTCCAAAGCGATTATTTTTTATTGTCTAGTGAAAAAAATAATTACTACATAAACCTATAATCTCACGTTGTTATTTCCAGGAGGGATGGCAGATATAGTGAAACAATCATGCTTTGAAACTCTCATTCTGCCCCTGGGTATTTCTATTTCCAGAAGAAAAACAGCAAAATGAAATCACATAGCATACTGCAAGCAAAGCAGATTTACAGTGATTAAACATGATTCACATCTCTCTCACCTTCCTAATAAAATATGGTTGGAAAAATAATATTATGGCCTAAATTTTGTTGTTGCTTATATTTTACATTTGTAATTTTGGCCAAAATGGCTGGACTGAATAAAGGAGACATTAACTGGCCTCAAGCAACAAGAAGCTAAAGAATGGCTTCCAAAGGCAGGCACTGCAGCTATCACAAACTTTCTGCTTCCAGCTGAACTCTGCCTCTGTATCCAGTCAGAGAGCTGCTTACATTCACAAGAACCTTTATCCCTTTCCAAAATTGTCTAAGATAGGCTGCCCACAGCACTCATGACTTCAGCCCACAGATAGCAATAATAATTGTTCCCAGGACATGGAGCTTTTCCTGGCATTGCCTCAGTCCAGTCACTATAAATAGTATATCGAAAGTCAAGTCAGGAGGAAAGAGAAAAAAATTCCCTGGCAATCTAAATAGGCAAAAGCCACTTCCTCTAATTCAAACACTTACAGTGAGCCTAGGGCTGTCTTCATACACACAGAGAGAATCCATCTCTCATTTGTTTCTGAATGATCTTACCTAGCATTCCCTTCCTACTGCAGATGATGGCATCAGGGCCACTTGCCGTGGTCCTACAGCCTCTGCAGATGACTGTGCTCTCTGGAGACAGTCGTAACAAATGTTCAGACTGCAGCAGGCCACTGCCACCAGGACTAGGATGTTTTCCTTTAGTGAACAATACCACTTCAGGACCATCCCAGAGAAAGCCTGAACAAGAGCGGCTTCTCCTGAAACACCTCCACTGTGCTCCTGCAGAACAACTTCACACAGAACAGGAACACCAGCTAAGCCACAGGCCACAGCGCAACTTACCATCCCCCAGCACCAGGACTTTCCAAGAAAACGCAGATCTAGCTCTGATTGATGCACAATATCGGATGCAGGGACAGAGGGTTGCAGAGCTAGCACCTCAGGGGGCAGAGCAAGCTGCCACTTCCCATCAAGTCAAGCCCGCTACGAAAGGAGAAGGCAGAGTCTGGAGTGCGCAAGCGCCTTTCCCTCCGCTTGTCTCAGTCATTTTTCGTATCTTGGCACAGCGTCAGAACGCCACAACAGTTCAGCTGGGCACAGCTCATCTCAGACACTGACCCAGTTTTCCTCAGCTCCCCCTACAACACTCGCCCCTGTGCTGCCTGTGTTTGCCTGACTGCTCGCTGGAGACAAGTTCCACCCGGGAGGCCAGAGGAGCAGCTTCTGACAGACTTCTAGCAATAACAAGTAGCAAAACCAGCAGAGAAAAGGGCTGGAATCATGGAGTGGCAGTAGGGAGAGGGGTAAAGAAAACGAAAATGAAGCGAGGACAGACCAAGAACCAAAGAGGCAGAGAAAGAGGCATTAAAAAGCTCACTTGGATAGTAGGGGCAGAGAGGAAATATTTGGAGAATTAAGCAAAATGCAGCAAGAGGAGAAGGACCAAGAAAGGCAGCTGGGAGCTTCACCAGAGCTTTAGGTACACCCAGCAGTCACTTTAGGGAATGTGATACAGGGGACACAGACTTTCTGTACGCAGATACGACTTGGAACTGAACTGAGACACAAGAAGACATTTAGAAGAGCATAAAATTGCTCTCTTCTTGACTGAGACAAGTGATCTGTTTCTTGTGTAGGAGTTCTGCTCCCAGGTGTACTGTGGGGCAGCAAGAATCAATACTAGAGGTGAGAGTATTGAAAATGAACAGTGTCAAAGCTGGAACTGGAGTTAACCTGGGAGGGATGAACGGACAGAGATGGTTTTGAGGCCAAGGGAAAACTGGATGTGCAGAGCTACAGAGGCCCTCAAATGAGAATGACTCTAGGTAAAGGGAGGGAGTTTGGCACTTAGAGGGCAGGATGATGGAAAGGAGTTAGCAACCGATAGTATTGTAGAATCGTGATGCAGACATTTAGACACTGCACTTCTCAAAATGCTAGAAAGACAGCACAATTAGCATGCAGAAAACACACTAGAAAATAAGAATTGTGTCTTTTAGATAAAAGACTTCTTTCCCCCTCCCCTTCCCATAAATATATCTATGGCTTGCTTATGGTGGTAGTAAATTCCTACTGGGCCAGGCTATTCCACAGCCACTGCTACTGTGCATCTTGCATCTTGTTCTGAATAAGGTGGAATCAGCCTGCAATAGAAGCCAGGCACAGTGATGCAGTGGGGCCTTGGGTTGATCTAGAGTTTCACAGTTACTACAACTGTTTGGGTGGGGAAGAGAGACTGGAAATGAAAGAAACATAAGAAGAGAAAAGTGTCTTTTGAGTCTTAAAGAGGAGCATCAAATCAACTGAGATAAAATAAATGAAGTGACTAAGAACTCTTTCCTACTTAACTGTTGATAGGAGATCAGTTGAGTAAGGGATTTTTTAGGTAAAAGAGGTGGAGCTGAAGCAATTACTGCCTAATTATATTTGGGAGAACTGCCAGGGAATGGGTTGTGTGAGGGAAAAAAAGGCAAAAACACAAGAGGAAAGATCTGGGCAGGGTAGGACAGAATATGAGTAGACAGCAAGCACTTGATACAGGAAAAGAAGCAAACTACTTGAAAAGCACCAAAATGTACGTGCAAGTAGCAGAAGGAGGCCCAAGAAGCTGACAATGGCAGCAGTAGGGAAGAAAAAAAAATTGAAAAAGGTAATCTAGATCAGGGCACCAAACATTGTTGCCAGCTGTGAGTTTACCTTGAAGTTAAAGCTCTTACCCAGGAGAGGCTAAGAGCCTGGGTTTGAAGCAGAGCAGGCTGTGGGGCGGGAGCTGATGGCTGTCATCAGCCACCTAATGGGAGGATATGAAGAAGGTGTAGGCACGAGGTGGCAGAACATGAGATAACAGACACAAGCTGTAATAACCTCTTACTACATCTTACTAAAATATTCTTCTACATAGGAAAAAGTAATTTCACCATGGGTGTTGTCAAATATTGGAACAGTTGCCCAGGGACATTGTGTAATCTTCATCTTCAGTAATAACTAAAACTAGAGTAGAACAGGCCTTGAGTGACCTAACCCAATTTGATCCTGCTTTGAGTGTGGGGTTGGAGCAGATGACTTTCACAAGTCCCTGCAACGTAAATTATCCTGTGGTTTTAAATGAAGCATCCTTTAAGTGATTAAAATTTAAGAAAAGCTTATTGTGCTCTTTTTTCCCTTTGCCACTAGTATACGCATATTTTTAGCAGACTATCAAATCTTTTAACATAAATCTTAACATCCTTTTAGCCTCACACACTGAAAAAGGTTTATCCAAGATGATGTGCAGGGGCATTTTTTAGTAACACAAAAATAATCATGCAATATTCTTCCCAAATGAGACCTCCAACAGCTCCGTGCACAGTTGCTTGCTCCTGTAGTTATCAGTAATACAGATGTGATTCCTTCTGCAATCAGAAGGGACTGCATATACCAAAGGACATGGGCAATTCTATGGAATCCTTACATCAACTACAGATGACAGGCAAACCTTTTGCTTGCTAAATACTCTTAGAAACAAACATCCAGAGAAAGAAGAGAGTAGAAGCAGCCATGTGGATGGCTAACCTTGGTAAACACCCAAATGCCCACCCTCTTAGTCTCCCTCCTCAGCAAGACATAGGGAGAAAATTAGGTGAGAAAGCTCGTGGGCAGAGGTAAAGAAGTTATAAAGACAGGGAGCTTGTTTACCAATTACTATCGCAGGCAAGACAGACTTGGCTTGGGGAAATTTAATTTATTGCTAATTAGCATAGATTTGGGTAATGAGAAAACAAAAACAAACATTAAACCAACACCTTTCCACCTCCCTCTCCCAAGCTCAGCTTAAAGCTTTTCACTCCGAACTTGTTCTTTCCTCCTCTTTCTGGCTAGTATTTTCTGTCTCTGGTTCAGTATGTTTGTACAGAGGTGCCACACACATGGCTAATCAGCTCAGCTCTGTCCAGAGCTCTGTCCTTCTGTATTTGGAAGTCAGCTTAGCACTTTATCGGGCAGTCATTCCTCTTCTCTTTTTTGTCTACACTGTCATTTAAAAATATTTTTTAAAATGTCCCAGTCATAAATTCTAAATATTATTTTCAAAAGCACCTGGTAATCTAAATCCTATATGATTTTGCATGGCAAGACACCCTGTGTGCAGACATCTACAGAAAGAAAAGGAACTAAGGTCCCAACCTTCTTTTTTCCTCTGTAAACTGCCATTCTCTTTTTTTGACTGTTCAGCATGACAAGTCTAATCAGATAAAGTGAAAAGTGAATCCCACACAGATTGCACCCCACATCACCCAAAAGACTTGCTAAAGGTTGCTGTTTCACTCTTCTATTTAGCTGCAGAAATCTGCCACATAGTAACACAGAGCAGGCAGTCTTATAAAAATAAGGAAAGAAAGTACCTTAAATCATGATAGGGGGCAGGGGGAAAAGAAGGGTTTTCTATCTCTCTGCTCAGAATGGCTCTTGGCAGATTTGTTGTTCTAAATAAAGAGATAACAGCTGGTCCAGGAAGGACTCCACAGGCTTGCATATGGTGAGGGGGAAGGCAATGCCCACACACTCTTCTACCAAAGTGTAAGGAAACTTGCTTCTCCTCCTTATCCTTGGTTGATTCTTCAGTCTTATTAAGAACACCTCTCTGCATAATCATCAGCAGAAATCTGCCCTTGAGCTATTGCTTTTGTTCTGTGTTTCATCTAGAACACCGTGGCTGCTCTGTATCAGGGTGGACATCTGCTCTTAGGAAAGGAGCACACAAGCACAGAGGAGATGGGCTGGAGAGGAATCCACGCAGAGGAACACCAAGCAAGGGGACACCAGCCGAATGTGGCTTCATTCAGACAGGACAGCAACATGTTGTTAGGAGGAGAAGAGATCGGCAAGGATGATCAAGCCAGAGGAGTTTACAAGAAACATGATGAGGAAAGAATACCCTTTAACATTATGATTCATATTTGATTGTCATTGGCTGCTCTAGGCTGCTCATGGAATCTCGGGAAGTAAATGACAGGAACTGACTTTTGTGGCTTGATAGACTGTCATTATTTCAGTTATTCCTTAGAATATTAACCATTTTCATCTGTCTCCAGCTTCTGTGACAATGAGGCTGCAAGGAAGTATCAGCTTTCACTGAATACTATGGAAAATAGAAGACTTCTTTTTTAAAAAATCCTTGTTTTTATTTGGAAAGCCAAATTTCTTTCCTTTTTTTTTTTTTTTTTTGACTGCTTAAGACTACTATCTGAAACTAAATTATTGACTGGTGGTTTATTTAGACTGTGAACTAGTCATGCTACTGATGGAGACAACAAATTTAGTGCCATACAGAGCTGCTCTATGTCAAATCTTACTGTCTCTGAAGCAGCACTAAATGAATGTAGTTACATTTTTCTCAGAATGAGCAGGATAAAAAGGCACACATATTTTAATTATTCTCAAAGTTTAAACAAATGAAAAGCACTTACCAATTTTAATTGCTTTTTAAGTATCCAGTACAATGACCTGTATTTTAATAAAGCTAATTTTTTGCATGACCCAAATCCCTTCATGAAGCAGGAATTTAAGGTAATATTGACAACATTAATTATTTGTTGCATTTGCACTCTGGTGTTAACCAGAGTATTTGTACGTTCCATGTCCAAGTTGAACTCTTGTTTGAATAAATCCAACTTTTAAATTTTGTCTGCAGCCAAAACTGTGTTCCACATGACATTTATTTTTTTAAAGTACTAAGTGTAGTGCAGCAACATTTTAGACTGCTGAGAGATTTTGAGTAGACGTGCATTAAAACATTTTGAGTAGATGTGCATTAAAACAAAGGAAGCACCAGAAGAACATCATACACAAACTATACAACCAACATAAGCAGTTTGCTCTAATGGACTGTCCTAACCTTAAGATGGGAACACAGTCATGACATCAGACTGGGTGCTCGGGCTTGGCCAGAATTTAGCCCAACACCACTTCTGGGTGACACGTGATGTACTTTACTTCCTCCTACAAACATATCACAGAAACACCACTGGCCCTGGGGCACAGAGTACATTATTGGTAATGATGATACCATTATAACTGCTTTTTCTAGTCAGGACAAGCTCAGAGCCACATTTTCCCTCTCCCATGACCAGGCTGCTGCCCTTTCCCTTTTTTTAATTTTATTACTATACACTAGCAAAAGGGCCCAAAATAACTAGGACAGAGAGTGTATTAGCTCTGGGCTCAGCTCTCCTTCATGTGGCATCTTCCTTCTAATGCTGCTGCCTCTTGGTAAAGAAGTGGAATTATGGTAGATCTGGCTAGTACAGCTCCTGCTAGTTCTGTGTAAGTACCTTCAGAGGCTGTCTCTGGTGGCAGCTGTAACTAAGGCCTGAGTGGAGTTTCCAACCATATTCTTAGCAGCAAGCAGTTGTGTCCTGGTTTTGGCCAGGACAAGGGCAATCTCTTGCATTAGCTGAGAGTGGGCATGGCTGTGGGGGTGTAACCAGGACCAGATGTTACTCTACACCATCTCTTATCATTGACAAGGGGTGGGGGAAGGCACTCACACTCTAAGGAAAAGGGCATTCCTTTCTGTTGGGAGAAAACCTTTTTGTGTTGGAAAGAACCAATCAGATCAGTATTTGTTTATGGTAATTTCCCATGTAAATCATCTGTCTTACACCTTTGGTTGTTATTACTGCTCATTTTATTATCTCAGTGCTGTTTCCAGTAAACTGCTCTTATCATAACTGATGATCTTTGCCTTTTGTGCTTCCAACTGGAGGGGGAGCAAGTGGCAGCAAGTGGTTTTAGTGGCAATACCAAACTGGAGAACACCATTCCTAAGCCATGACAAGTGGTCAATCCAACTCCAGTCTGAGGAGGTAAATGTGTTAAAAGAGGCTTCTACAAGGCGATCTCTGTGAGAAATTATTTACTCTCCCAGCTCTGTGAAATTTTGGCTAGGGCCAAATATTGCTGACACAGAGAACCACTGAAAAAAGGGCTGCCTAAGGGGAAGAGGAAAAAAGTTCTCTCACCTTGGCAGGCTCGTTCATCATCCACAGGCTGGTAGCCAGCCTTGCAGGTACATCGTCCGATGGCCACCATCCACTCCCCTTCCCCATTGCAGTGCAGCCGAACACTCGAGGAGCCCGTCGTGCTCGTCTCTTCAGCGTTGGGCACACACGTCCCCGGGGACTCCACCAGTGAGGTCCTCTCCCCGCCAGCAAACGTTTCAGGAAAGGAGGCAAACCCTTTCACCACAGCTGGGCACTTGTAGAAAAAGACTTGGACTGCCACCAAGGACATGCAGGCTCCCGAATCTTGGAAGGCCAGGTAGAAGCCATGCTTGGTGAGTGGCCCAAAGCTCCGTACTTTAACATTCATCTTGACCACCTTCCCAGTGCTGTCCACCTGGGAAAAGCTTTCATCAGCTGCAATAGTATCCACTTTGGTCCAGGGGCCCTCACGCCACTCTGGCATGTCCTGAGAGGCAATGTCAGCCTCCGACTGGTGGTAGTAGAGTGTGAAAGTCTCCTTGCAGGAAGAGGCCACGGTGCGCATGCTGGCGCAGTCCCGCACGGAGAAGCGCAGGCGGACGTGGACGCGGTGGGCGCCGCGCCGCTCTATGAAGTGAGTGCGCAGCCAGTTGTTCTGACCTGGTTCAGCCACGTTGCACACTTGGAAGGTTCGGATCAGGCGCTTCTTGTCATCCAGGACACTTACCTCATCCCACTACAATGGATACAGAGGAGAAAAAAGAAACAGTGATAAAAAAACGGATTCAGTATTCAACTGCACCAAAAATACAGGACAGGTCTTTGTCTTCCCCCTCTCCTTGACATGTCTATGACAAGATTTGAACTTGTTGATGGTATGTGCAGCAGAGCCTTCTAGACAGAGTATGGCCCTGTAAAGAAGAGCAGTCAAAGCTCTGAAGTAAGAATTGTTGTGACAGAAAACATAAATTATGCAAACGTGGTCACACGACATCAAGAATCTTAAAATGCGAGAGTCACACTTTCTTCCTTCCTATTTTCCCATCTCTTATCTCCAGAGACAAAACAAATGACACAAACAAACGAGACAGAGCAAAAGACACTGTTCTCTGGAGAACACAATAAAGCAGAAGTCCCTTCTACCTAGCTTTACCACAGTGAGAGCTGTGTTCTGACATCTCCTATGCATTTAAGCCACTCAGCATGGCCACTGCAAGGGCAGGTCCAGATATGATTTGTGGCTGCAGGAAGGCACAAGGGAGGGATAAGGAGGGGTGGAAGCAGGTTCCTATATAAAACTGTAAAAAAAAAAAAAACCCTCCTTACCCTCTCAACAAGCTTTACAGAATAGGTACAAGGCCCTGGGTATGACAGAGGACGTGCAAAGTGAGATAGAAGAGAAGGAACCTGCTCAAGCATTCTCATGAAGGTCTGACCAAACAACTTCTCACAATAAGATCTGCATTAAGACCATTTGCCAAGAAGAAACAAGTTTTGGTCACAGGGAGGTGACTCCTCCTGTGTGAAACAGAAGCACCCTTTTACTGATTGGAACATCTTTTCAGGCAAGTGCTGTCTCCCTGGGCCCTAGTTTAGCTATGGTCACCAGATGATGGAAGAGCTTAGTACAGCCTTCAGACTACTATCCACACCTGCTTTTTCACATGGGTACAAATAATGTTCCAACAAAAAGTGTGAAGTTGATCAAGAGAGTTTTCAGGGCCTGGTTGAAATGTTAAAAAAAACAGGAGCACAGGCAGTGTTGTTTTCAATTTTTTCAGTAGCAGTAAGGCACATTTGAAAGACAACAAATGATGCCAAGACATCAATACTGGCTTCAGGACTGGTGCCTCTGCCAAAATGCTTGGGTTTGTAACCACTGAAGAATCTCTGAGACATAGGGTGTGTTGGGACATGACAGGATCCTCTGTCCTGACGGAAGAAATGTATCTTTGTTCATAAACTGGAGGAACTGATTGAGAGATTTAATCTATAATTGATGAATGAAGGGCATACCACCAGGAGAGCTGAAGGTAAACCAAGGGCTGGCATGGCATAGACTTAGGACAGCAGCGCCAGCTGGGATCATGCATGCTGCTCCTGGGAGCATGGAGACCTCAGGAGCACAACTGAAATGTTTGTACACCATGGGAGCATTGAGCAATCGTTCATGGCACAAAACAAGAACAAGTGCCAGCTCCTGCACCTGGGATGGAGCAACTGCAGGCAGCAGTACAAAGAGTGACAGCAGTGTTGCAGAGCGCCCTGCAGGGAGGCCCTGGGGTGCTGGGGGCAGCAGCAGCTCAGTGAGAGTCAGCAGGGCGTGCCTGGGCAGCCCAGAGGGCAGGAACCGTGTCCTGGGGGCATCACCCACAGGCACAGCCGGGCAGAGGGGGGATCACCCGCTGTGCTCAGCGCTGCACGGCCTCACCTGGAGTGCTGGGAGCAGCTCTGGGCACCAACACTCCAGAGGGGTGAAGAGGGAAAGTCTCAGAATGTGTGCAGAAGGGGAAACAAAGTGGTGAAGGGGCTGGAAGGTGTGTCCTGAGAGGAGTGGCTGAGGGCTCTGGGTTTGTCCAGTTTGGAGAAAAGAGAGGCTGAGGGGTGACCCCCTTGCTCTGCAGCTGCCTGAGGAGGGAATTGGACAGGGAAGTGCTGATCCCTTCTCCCTCAGATCAATTATAAGATGCATGGGGATGGTTCAAATCAGGGGAAGCGCAGAATTGACATCAGGAAACATTTCTTTACCTAGAGCATGGTCAGACACTGGGACAGGCTTCCTAGAGAGGTGATCAATACCCCAAGCCTGTCAGTGCGCAAGAGACATTTGACAGTGCCCTTTATAACATGCTTCAACTTTTGGTCAGCCCTTAAGTGGTTAGGCAGCTGGACTAGGTGATTGTTGTAGGTACCTTCCAACTGAAATATTCTATTCTATTCTATTCTATTCTATTCTATTCTATTCTATTCTATTCTATTCTATTCTATTCTATTCTATTCTATCCTACTCTGTTCTGTTCTGTTCTATATATGTATGGAGGGGTGCCTGGAGAACTCTTTAGTATCTCTGGAGCAGAGGTGAAAGAATAGGGTAATGACATGGCAATAACATCCCACTCAGCACCCTTCTCTCTTAACAATCTGGCTTTGCAAAACACACTGTTCAAATTCTTCATATGTAAAAAATCTATAAACCAAGTCTCAGAGTTTCCCTTTCTTCATCAGATGCATGCATGTCTTCCCAGCAGACACAGAGTCAAGAAAAGGGACAAGGGAAATGCTTACCCCATCAGAAGGGTGTGCAGTCCAGCCAATCTCTGAGGTCTCTTGCGTTGTATCCAGAAGTATTTCTGTTTGTATTTAAAAAAATTAAATAAAAAAAAGTATTTTGTGCTATTCCAAGTCAGACTAAAATCTTATCTGTTCCTCTCAAGATTGTCCTGTAGAGGACTTCCATACACCAAAAATAAACATTCATGTTTTGAGACTAAATATGAAAGGTTATGTCCATACTAATAAATTAAGAAAGGCCAAGACAAAGGCAGAGGCACTGGGCACATAATCTGGGCAAAGTATCAGCACACTGACAGCATGGTGCAGGGTTATCATAATGAGCAGTTCAGATGAGGCCACTCTCTTTTTGGAAAGGAAAAGGTGGGACACAAGATGAGCTACATGAATGCATGCCAGTCTCATTAGGACTATGGTTGCCCATTTTATCTGCACATGTAAGTGTGGACACAAGGCCAAATCACGTTTGTTCCCAGTTCTGGAACCAAATTTCTTTGGGAGTTTATGACCCAGCTGATCCTGTAATGGATTATTTTTGTTCTGGAGCTGGGAATTACATTGCAGGACTGTTTAGGAACCCCAGTATTAAATAATCTGTTGCATTATTACACTGCTCAAGAGTAGGGTACATGGAGAACTTCACAGGACTAGTTTATTCCCACAACTAGTCTGCATTTCCATTGTTATTGAATCTACCACTGGAGACAGATCAGATATCAGCCTTGACTGCTCTTGGACAGTTATTCTCTGCTTGGCTAAAAAGAAACACAAAAAGAGATTTTGACAGTACAAACTATAAACATAGTATTCTCCGAAAGAGAATGTCAGGGTCTGAGACCACTGTGGTATGCAAGCATGTGCTCTTCACTCTCAGAGAAAATTAGTCAGTTGAATAGGTATTTACATGTGTTGATATATACTGTATAAATCAACTGGCTTTTCTTAAATTCTGGGAAGCTTTATTTGCTTATTTTGATTTTCATGTTTCTATCTTATTGCTTAAAAAAAAAAACCTGCAAAAAACAAGATTAAGAAGTCCAACCCAAAACCTAACAGCCAGCTTACTTACAAATAAGGTTCATGATCCATTATTAAACCTTGCAAAGGTTTAGTAATATGATTGTTCCATGTTTTATGCAGGAGGGAGATCCTCAATGGTTTTTATTTCCAGTTATGAATTGCTTATGTCACTATCCTTACCAATACACCTGGGGATTCACTCCACATTAATCACTGGAAAGACTCATCCTAAAGCAGACATGATCAAGTGAGCAAGTTTATACAGACTTCATCGAGGTCCCTGAACTATATTCCCTGTACTCCTACAGGACATTTTATACTTTTTAGACCTCCCTGAGGATGCAGCTCCTTGACTCAAAAGCAGTGCAAAATACCAGGGCTGGCTTGCCAAAACTGGAAAGAACTTCTGGTAACAGCTGAAGTACAACCCCACTAAAATTATGTAACAGACCTCAGGAAATGCTGAGCTGCTCAGTTCTCAAGGATAGCTCAGCTCAGACAGCCCCACTGAGCAGCAGAACATCTGCAAAAGGCCTATGCTTCCCTGAGGCACAGTCTTCCCTAGGCTGTCCTAGCAGCAGAGGAACTTGGCATTCCCCCATGCCCATTACCTTCTCAATTGCACAGTCTGGCACAGGGATTGCACAGTGTCATGTCATTACTTTGCCACTGGGATCCCAGACATAGCCTTGATATGCTGAAATAATACACAAGGGCATTTTTCAACAGAGAAAGAACTTTTTTTTCTAATCAGATCTGAGTCTCCCATTTACCAAAGCACAATGCTTCTACCCCATGGAAACTCTAGAAGAAAGTAAAATACAGAAAAGTTAATCAGGGCATGGAAAGCCATATTAAAATTGAGAAAGGAATGGAGAAGAAAGGAAATAGAGAAGACTTGCTCAGTAGCCCATGCTCTGCCATGTCAAGCATATTGTCCAGACAGCTTCTCACCCGTGAGCAAGGCAGTATTTACCAAGCAAATGAGTATTTTACAAGCAAACAGAAATAGGCAGACAGAACTGTCCCTTTCACAGTGAATACTTTAAGTCAGAAACCACTACAAAAATAAGAAAATACACAAGAATTTTGTGCGCATAAATCTCATTTTGCAACCTATGGCCAAAAGCCCCTCACTATTTTTGTTCTTCCTCCCTTTCCTACTGGCTGTATGCCTGGAATCACATCCCCAGTCACACTAGCTGCACGCACACTCATAAATCTAACAAGCTGTTAAACTGCTCTCCAGCTCTGAGGACAACAGGCACAGTATGGTTCATGTTCCCATGGCTAAAAATTCCAACCCCACAGAAGTGCACAGCTGCATCCAAACCACCTCCCAGGAATGGTCCTCAGTCCATCCTAACCCCTGGCCTGTGTGTAGGCACTGTTTGTGATAAGATTATTTGGCATGGGCCAAACAAACCCATGGCTGTGCTCATAATTCAGCAGTATTAATGACTACATGTGTACAGGTATAAACCTTCACTCTGACACTTTATTGGCACTGATGACTGATGCAGCACTTCACATCCCCACTGGGCTGGGCCAGACCAGTATTCTGCTGCTCTTCAGTGCCGACAGAAATGATCTGTTCAGCTGAATTTATCACCTTGGAAGAAAAATGGCTTAAACCCTTTCAACACTGCTCAAAATCAAGGGTCTTGCATATCAGGTTAGACTCAGTCTCAGTCCAACCCAGGATGCTGCTAGGGGCAACACTGATTGAGGTATCTCAGGGTGTCATTGGAGCAATATTCCACTCTGCATTAAAAATGAGCAATAGGCAAGGTATCTTGAGCAACCTAGAGGCTTTGAAACACACGAAATTATGACAATTCTACAGTTCTTTTTCCACTCCTGGTTTAATCTCAGTTTTGAAGAATGATATTCCAATTTCATATTACAACTGTTATTTTACTTCAAGGAAGATAAAAACAACCGATGAGAGATTCTTCTGTATGTCTCTTCCCTAAACTAAAAAAAAACCAAAAAAACAAACATCACTTTTTATAGAAGAGTCAAATGGGTTCATTACACTCAGCAAAATCTAAACTCTCATTTGAATATCCTCAGTTCTTGCTGGCCAGAAAGGGTGAAATAAAAATCCCGAATACTTCAGCTAGTACTATTCTATATTTACATCACAAACCAATCTCTTGGGCTACATTATGCTATAATGTCAACATCCAGAGAAACTGGGTAAAGGCTGGAAGCTATTACAGATCAGGCTGTTCAGAATAGGCACATTAATAATTTTCACATTTTGGTCTGCCTGTACTTTCAAGCAAGACTATTAAGCGCTTGTGTTACAGAGAAAATGATCCCCTGATGCAAGAGGATGACAATTCACCCAAAGATGACTGACCCTTAGACAACCTTCATGGAGGCAGAGATGGCCTAACAGCTTTCTGGATTGAAGAACATTTGCCCCTGGAGTCTTAACAGTGCAAGAGGGAATTATACAACCAAGGCCTTGCAAACTACAGCCACGGACAAGAGAGCTGATCCTGAGAAAAGAGTAAAAGAATCCCTTTACCTGTGTGATGAGAATCTGCTACTAAAACTGTAGAATCACAGAATGAAACAAGCTGGAAGGCAGGTACAGAGGTGATCTTAACCAACACCCCGCTCAAGGCCAGGCTAAATTACAGTAGACTGCTCCAGACCTTGTCCAGTTGAATTCTGAATTTATCCAAATGTATACTGATGGAAGGTAAAGGGTACTATGGTAAAAGGTAACATTCAGAGAGTTTGCTTTGCTATGGAGCTGAATGCCCCAAGCAGCAAAACTTGCTTGCTTAACAGATTTGAAAAGAACTGAAACATTTCTGAGCTTATTCTGCCTTCCATGATCATTCCTTGAAAAAGTAGGAAGGGTGTGAATGCTCTCTAAGAAGGCTGGGAAGAGAAAGCATTCCCTGGGCTTGTGCAAAAATAGTGTTAGGAGCTGTCAAATCCAGTAACCTCACACAAGCCAGGCTGCTGCAGCTCCGTGGCCCCAGGCACAACCAACAGCAGGGTTAGGTGGGTATTCCCAACAGGCACACACACAAACACATGCAGGCATTGCAACCCAGGAATGGCCAGCCACAAAGATCAACACTGACAGAAGCACTCACCAGTCATGCAAACAGAAACAGCACCACCAGTGGCCTCATCCTGCTCCCCTGTCTGGCTGGTCAGGATTAAGGTTTGTTAGTGGGAAATATATATGCATGTGTACACAATGCAGATCTCTGCAATAACTGTCCTTAAAGATTTAGCCTCCTGACCTCTGGATCTGTGGTCTCTCCATCTGCTGGCACCTGAAGCTCACCTGAAGCCCCACTCCTGGTGTGAGTAGCCAGGCAGGTCACTCACTGATACATCCCTTTACACACACACACACACAGAGGCACACTATGGATCCTCTGCCAACTGGATTTAAGGGGGCACCCTACCCAGCAGCTAGACCTGGGTGCTTGCTCTCCTGTTGCTATTCTGTGGATCTCTCCATGAAGTGGTCTTTGACACTTGGCCTATCCAGGAGTTGCCCTGGGATCATCTTGTGTCCAGGTGCACTGAGACACACAACACATAGAGAGTACTCTCAAAGAACCCTTGGAATTTATGGTGACCACAATACCTGACCTGGACCTCCTCACAGTTCTTCCCTCACTAGATAAACCCCTTCATTTGTCTCACTCATAGAGACACACACACATTTAAACTGGTGTCTCATTCCTGCTCCAGACTCTGCTCTTTCCCTGCCTTGCCAACCCACTAACTCCACCATCAAGCTAGTCTGGCTTGCTATAGAGATCACAGACTCACTAATACAAGCTCACTCACTCCACCTGCTTGCATCACAGATGCACAGATCCTATGACCTGTGGTCCACCTTGAGCTCCTAGCACTGATTTTCATCCATTCCATGATCTTCAGCTGCTGCTAGAGCTGACTCATGGGCCACTCTGACCTTTGGTCCATCTCTAGTAGTTGGTATATAACTTAAAAAAATGTGCATACACACACACATGCACAAAACAAAGCCCCCTCACCCAGGTAAACTGGTGAAAAATGGAATTTAGTAAGAAGATAGGATAGGCTGTGGTGATCAGATGCCTGACAGCCACACTGACCTGCAGCTGGTGTATGTGACTGGCCCCTTATCTCTCTACTTTCTCACACTTAATCCTCCCTTTCCACACCTACAGTTACTCCCCTAAACAACCCACAATAAATTTTGCAGATTATCTCCCCTACATCCCATAATAAATACCATGTCCCTGTTGGCAATAATCTCCTTCAATCTGAAAGGCGTTCCAGAGGGCACTTCCACTGATTTAACTTAATGGGGTCATTCCCACCCCATGGAATGATCACACTCCCCTGATAGCCCTGGGAGAAGCTGGGTCAGGGCACTTATTTCTCTGTTAGGTTACTAGGGTTCCCCTGCCTTTCCCTGTTCCCTTTTATCAGGAACCTTTTATCACTTATATAAAAAAAATATTTTTTCATGGGGTCTATCATCTGGAGACAAAATACAGTGAAACCTTTGGGAAGCCTTAAATAGACTAGAATGTCTTCTAAAACTAAACAGCAATTGTGGTGAAGTAAATAATATGTCAATAGCTAATGACATATGCAACTGTAGTAAGTGTTCTTTTTTTAAAAAATGAGTTGATGAAACAAGTAAAAAACCAAACAAAAATAGCCCAAAAATCCTACCTGTTCACAACTATCCAACACAAAGGTTGCTGTTATTTTCTAAAAGAAAATGTCTTAAAGATTAGCTATGACTTAATATGAAAAAATAAGCGACAGAATTATAGAATATGCCTCCTGATATAAGAGAATATATATAAAGCAAATCTATATGAGACAAATGAGTTAGAATTTTTTTTTATAAAGTTATAATGTCAATCCTGCAGTGAATGATCCTGTATTACTTCGGCAAAGCTACTTCTCAAATGCAATTAATTTTAGAAAAGCTATTTGGAATCAATGGGATATGTGTTTAGTAAGTTCCATGAAGTATAATGTAATTTAACTGCTTGCAATGTCAGAGCAAAATGCTGACACTATCAGAATATCAAAGTTGTCATCTGCAAGGAGGAATTCTCACACTCCAACCAGGAGTCGTGTACCATCTGTGAAAGAGAGAAATGACAGCCAAATGGTGTAGGATATGGAAGTACACAGCTTTTTGCAAGGTAACACAGTTTTTAAGCTTTATGAATGATTGTGTATTTTTCTCTTCCCCGGCCCCTTTCTTTTGTTAAAGTTCTAAAGAAACTGCTGGGATTAGCATGTTGCACTACTACTGATGTCAGAAAATGCAGACATCAAGAAATTAAAATAAAAAAAGGTCCAACTTTGCATATGAAATCCAGTTAAATTACTATCTACAACTTTCCTGGAGATACAATATAATATCAACTCTTCCACAGCTTAAGAAGTTCACTCCTCAAAGACCCACTATTAAGTCTAGAACTTGGGCCTCACCGCCACTGCCATCAAACCAGCTACTTTTGATGCAGCACAGCGTGAGTTTTAATGCTTATCTACATTCTCCTGCTTGCTTTTTTCCATAGACATTAAGAAGGGAACTTATGTCTTCCAAAGTTTTACCAAGGCATACACTGAAAGTCCCGGTGACCCTGCATTACAAGAGCACCATTCCTTTTCTTTGAAGCTTTAATTAGCTTTGAATATAAACAGTGTTAGTTGCAGCATGAATAGTCTCTCCTGTCCTACTGGCCTCCAAGCAGCAGACTGGGAACAGATTCAGCACAGGACATGGTACAAACCTGGGAACAGGGATGTCCCTAGCACAGGAACTACACAGGAATCTGTTATGGAAGAAAATGAATGACATGGAGCTGCTGAGACTGACCAAAAGGATAAACCCCTCTCTGTTCCCCCTTTACAAACAGGCTGCACATCCAGCCTGGTTTCATTCACGTTCTGTATGCCTCCAACAGGATATTCCTCTGCCCTGGGCTTTCCAAGCATGTAGCAAAGTTTTTGTCATGCAGGAGAGCACCAGGAAAGAACTGTGAAGAAAACGCTTGCTAGGATTTTAATAACTCATGTGAATCACAAGCAATCAAACTATAAAAGTTAATTTCACTTTTTTTTTTACCCCCAGAAATAAAATGACACTAATTTAAACCTTTCTTTGTATATACTAAACTGCATATAATAAACGAAAAGACAGCGGGATATTTTTCACTCTCAAGATTCCCTCTGAGGAAGGTATATTTTCCTCCACTTCAAAGGCAAGCCAATTTGAGCAATCAATATATTATTTTCAACAGCCCAAGACTACAACCAGTTAGTAAAAAGAAGAGGGGAAAAATGAAATAAGAATGTCTGACCTCACTACCTTTTTTCTTCCATATTCTCTTTAGCCAAAGAGATACTCTTAATGCAAAGAGGTTTTACCAAAGCAGAAGAATTATTCTCTCTATGTCTTGAATTTCTGGAAGATACCTAGAAAGATTGTCCAGCTATTCTGCAGGCTTGAGAGCTTGTTGTAAAACAAATGCAATCACTTGCAGACAGAACACATCATTTCTCTGGAACATATTTAATGAGTTCTACAAAATGAACTCTGCTTGTGTTTACAGCTGTAGTCATTTATAACTCCATCAAAGCAAAACCAATATTCCACATAAAATTGATCTCAGTGCTCTAGCAAGAGCTATTTCATTAACAAGCTTTCACTTGCTCTCACCTGTCTTGACTGCAGCCTGTCATGCATTCTTAAATTCTAAATGTTTCATAAACTTTTAAAATCAGAAAGGTTAACCTAAAATGTTAACTATTCAGCGATAAACTGTAATTACATACATGCATAGATTTTTAAAGAAATAAAATTACTCTATTTCTTTATGTAGCTTTGAGAAAAAGGAAAAATCCATTACTTCACCCAGCATGTAGCTCAAAAGTAATGCTCTCAAAACCAAATCCTCAAAAACTCTTGCAGAGCCATAAACACTGAGAAATGTGATCTTAATGAAAACTTCTGTGCAATTGTGTCTCCTTTCATAAAGCTAACCCCCCCGCCCCTTCCTCCGTATATAAATGTTTTCTGTTTGCAAAGCAGTCTTCCCTCAAGTTTCCATTCAGTTTTTTTTTTTTGTGTGTAAAAATCATGTCTGGAAAACTTTGCACAGACATGCTCTCTCCTGGTAAAATCAGTGTGTCCAAACACTAGAGCTAAATTAAATAAATTCAGCCTAATGTCTCCTTTTTATGCATTAAAACCAATACCAACAAGATAATTTCAGTTGCTTACAAGAACTTCTTTACTTCTGAGTCATGAGGATGTTTAAAGTCCCACTAGGTCCTGTAAAAGCATGCTGCCTTCTTTCTATCTGAGAGGCATTCTGCCTAAGAAGTATTTGCTCTCTTCATAATGCATATGAAGATAATCTGAATCTTTTGACTACTTTCCCTCTTTACAGCTTCTCTCTCTTTTCCTAATGATTAACAATAAGGTTTAGAAAATTTCAAAGTTTGAACAACATTTAGTTTGAGACAAAATATGATTTGCATTTAGATTTTAACTCAAATGTCCGAGAAACACTAGGAAGAATTGATCGATTCATTTTCCCACTCAGTCAATTCTCTTTAGTTGGAGGTGAAATGTATTTTAAACACCATCCAAAACTTCTACGAAGTTCTACAAAAACGAAAGACCACACTGGATATTCCCTTTATTTTTCAACTTAAATCTGAAACCTGAATTTCAAGTTTCTGCTATATATAATAATGACTCAACAAACAAGCCATGGGCCTTTTTTCTTCCTTATGGACAACTCTGCACTAAAGCAAAGCTTTCTACATAGTTATCATCAGACTTTCCTCCCCTACCATATAATTTTTATTTGACTTTTGACCACAACAAAAATACTTACCTCTGAGATGCAAATCAGCTTTAAAGTGCAAGCTTAGGACCATGCAGTACAGTCACAATGAAGATGCTGACTCCCCTGACCCTGAACTGAGAGCTGAAGTTTGGCTCATGGACACCTTTACTGTTTCCTCTCCACAGGCAGAATTTTACTGTCCTATTTTAATCCAGGCAGGTCAACTATGTGATCTGTGAAGCTGTATCACACAGTACTTTCAAAACTCTTTTTATCTTTACAAACTTTCAGGACTGAGCACTGAATTTAAAAAATGTTTGCTTGTACAGGCATCACCCAGTTACTTCATATTTGCAGAGAGAATTTCTATCTCAGCTTCTCTACCAGTCACATAAGGAATTACACAGTAATTTTTAATATGATTTTAAAATCAGCAATTCACTGAATTTCAGAGATTTAAGAATTTGTACAATAATCTTACATTAATTATTTAGCCTCTGAACTTCCCACACACACTGTATTCCCCTTCTATTAAGAGAAGGGACACTTTAACAAGCTTTCCTCTTTTTATTAGATCTCACACTATTCTCCTTTCCTTTTCTCTAGGTCTTTCCTTGCTTCCCTTTGATTCCATCTCTCCCTCCTCCCCTCTCCTCTTTCAGTGGCTTTCAGAAATGCAAGAGATGAACATTCATCACGAAGCAGTACAGTTCACTGAGCACATGTAGCTGCAAGGATATTCTTGGAACAAACAAGGGGACTGTTTACAGTACCTCTGCCCTTCTCTAACTCTCTGCCACAGCTCTCATCTTATCTCCTGCTCCCATCGCCCTCCCTTCTATCATCTGTTCCTTCTTCTACCATTTTCTTGGCACCTCTTTTCCCCTGCCTACCTCTTCCCTACCCTGCCTCCAGTGCTTTCTCCCTCCTCTCTGTTGGCTGAATGTGAACTGCCTCTTTTTGCTGATGCAAAACATTCTCTCCATATCTATTATTTGAGGCAAGTTTTTCAGAGGTGAGACAAAAACTCTTGATTTCAGCCCACTGGGTGCTGTCTTCTTGAACAGTATAAATGTCCAGAAATTGTTTCACAAAGCAAACATGGTGCAAGAACAGAAACACAAGAATCAAATACGTGCAAAGTATAAACAAGGAGCTTATTCCTGGAGAAAAAAAAAAATCTGTTCTTTGAGGCAGTCACTTCTGAGATAGTTAGTAGTAATGTTCACTAATGATCCTTCATAAGAGGGTTTGCCTCTCCCACCAGAAACAATACTAATAACTTTTTAAATCCCAAGAGATAGTGATCAACCATCAAACAGAAAGACATGTGCTCAGTGCTCATCTGGACTAGGATATAAGCATACTGGAGAGCACACTTTTCTTTTTTTTAACCTCTACAGAAAACTCTTTAAAGTTGATGTGAAACATCTGCTCTTACCTTCTAATGAGGTGACTAGATGAAAGAAGAAGACCATCCAGAGCCAACCCATTCCCGATGCTCTTCTTGCACTGCTGCCAGCATTAGAATCCATGAAGATTCTCTGTAAATACCATCATCTTCAACAGGCACACACCGCTCCCTTGAAATGGTCTGAGATTTCTTGGAGTGTTTCAATATCTTCCCAAATTAAAGCACAGAGGTCTTTGCAGAGAAATACTGTTTAAGAAAAAACAGAAGGTAGAAACAGAAATCAGGTCACTCTAACAAAAACCTGACAGTTTTTATACCCCCATTCCATCATTTACTACTTCCAAGATATGGGTGAAAGGGAGTAGCACAGACCCAATATTTTCCACATACCCATCCCTCAAGACTTCAGTCAGTCACAGGTGTTTTTTGCACTGCCAGTACACACAGATTTTGGGACTTTCAAGGCATCAGGGATGGTGTGGTTCCCAAATCAACATTAATCTCTACCACAGTATAAGCTGTACTATTACTGAAGTCCTGATCCTTTCTGCATCTTTGGCAACGTTTCTTGGAAGGTGTCCATTCCATTTCCCCTGTATGCTTTTCAAATTCTGTCTCTTGTAGTTTACACTTTGCCTTTTAAGGACTCTGCAGGGCAGTAGCCATGACAGGAGAGTTTTTGCCAACACAAATCTGCACAGCTGACACACTTGTACTGCATTTCAGATGCAGGAATTTGTCCCTTTAAGCATATGACTGCACAACACTACTAAGTTGGACAGGATTTTTCCCATTGATAAGTTGTACGTGAAGAAGCAAACGCTGTGATATTTAAGGTCAAATAGGGAGCCTGCATTACAGCCAGAAAAAGCACACAAGTCCAAGTTTATTATCTTAAGTGGGAAAAAATCCAAATAAAACTCCACCACTACCATTAAGAACCTGATATAAAAGCTTATCTTACAGTAAGGGAGCAGCATGTAGCCTAATCCAGCACTGCATTAGATCAATATAGCACAACAATTTTGCTAAGCAAGGTAATTCTAGCTCCATCTGTCCAATTCTCAGCCCACCAGAGAAATATCACAGTAATATGTAGGTTGCATGCAAAAAGCCAGTATGTTTTTTTTTCTTCAGGTGCTCTTTGAGCAGAGCATTGAAAATGCTCCAATGTCTTCAGTGAGACAGTGAAGCGTAGCTAAGGAGAAAGAAAAATGTCTCAGGCAATATACAGAAATGGCTCAATAACTTGGCTGAAAGAGGGGAGGAGGGGGGAAGAGTTGTAATTAAAAGGGGCAGCCTCAGTGCAATTATCTGAAAACCTTGTAGTAGGGGATTTGAGCAAGTTGGGCATAGCAAAGGAAAAAGCAGCCTGGGGAGTAAGGGAAAAGGCAGCAGAGTACAATTAGATTTGCTTTACTGGAGAGGGAGAGATTTGGGCAGCATGGAACAGTTCTCTGTTCGGCTGCTCTCAGTGAGAACCTAGAGCACCCAAGACAGATGAACCAAAGGCACTCTGGGCATCACTAAAATGTAAGGAAACTAAAGGAATTTTACTAAGAGTCAAAAGTTTTGATTCATGACTTTTGAGGAAAGAGAAAAATAAAATCATTAAATATTACTGAGAAAAAATTGAGATTAAATGTGAGGATGGATACAGCTACTGCTTATTACTTTATGAAGCATGTATACAACACAACACCTCACAGAATAAAAATGCCACTGGATGCAACTGCAAAAAGGAGAAAATTTCAGGATGAAAAGTCAGGAAGTCCTTCTTCACAGAACCAACTACCCAAGCACAGCAGTCTCCTAGAAAAGGAGTAAAAATTGCTGCCTGAGCCACCAAAGCTAAGACTGGGCACACCAAAATCTATGCAAGACACCTCTACCTGGAGACAGAAATACTCACCATTTGTACTGGCAGTCAATCTATAATAATATCTATACGTTTTTTATTAGACCAGTGAAATCCTAAGAGATGGGGACTTTTAAGCATTCATAATGAAGGCAAGCAAATGCAGAAACAAAGGTCAAATAAACTGAAGAATACTTTCATTTCAGTCAAGGGGCCTCATTTATCTGCAGAAGGCTTGAAAACAGCTCGCAATTCAGATATTGTCATGTCACATAACGTCGGAGTCACAGAGGTGAAAACAGAACCCAAATACATTTTGGCTGCTGGATCTCACACCAAAGCATTGAAATTACCACAAAACGGATATAACTAAAAAATCCCTCGTACACAAAACCAGACACAAAACAATTTCTGGCTCCAAGGAAACCAACTTCTGTTGTTCTTCTGCTGCCCTCCTCACCTGCACATCTCCCTTACAACACCTATCTGTCTTATCCTTGTTTCCCCTGTATCCCACCAAAGTTACATTGCTCTTCAAGAGGAATCATGCAGCCTTTGTCTGGATTAGATCTGTAATTATTTTCCTTAAAATAAACTGTGGCTAAATAAAAAAGCTGGTTGTGATTTAGCAGATAAAAAAGGTAATTTTTTTTTTTAGTTTTTTTTTAGGTTTTGGGTTTTTTTAAATTTTTATTCCGCCTCTTCCACACCTCAATGAAAAATGCTTACTCCACAATGAAGGATAGAGAGAACATTATGGAAGCATTTAAGGGAGAGTAGGAGGGAAGCACTAGCCTCTGTGAATTAAAGAGTACCAAGCCCCTAAATTGCTAACCACTGCCCTGCCCTTCCCCCTAGCACTTGATGTGTACAGAATCTGACTACACCCAAAGACGCTCATCTTCCATTCTTTAGTTCTCCTACTACTTCTACCCTACACCAAACTACGTAAACAGAAACCTCAAACCATCCCAACTCTCAAACCACCCTCTCCTCCTGTCCACACAAGCACCTTTCCACGGCCGCCTCAGCTAGTTACTTGTTCCAAAACTGCTTTCAGCAAGATTACTTCTCTATGCTATGGAATCCACTATTCCCCACACTCCTCCAAATCCAACTGCAAAGCAATACATCTTCTGTACACAGGATCCTTCAATAAACTTCCTTAAATACCCCTTCTCTTCCTCCCTCGCCTCCAAGTACATGAACTTGCCACTCATGTACCAGCTGTCAATCCTCTTATAACCTATTTTTAGGCACATATTTTCTTAGCTAAGTGGAATGATCTCCATCTCCTTGAAGTCCTGAAAATTTTAAACCATCTGAGAAGTGACAGTTCCTGAGGATCAAAATGTCTTTTAATGACTCAACCCTATAAAACCGTGAAGATCCCAAGCAGTCAGAAAAGACCACTCATCTTTACTGCAAATCTAAGCTCCAAGAGATGGGAGACGGAAGTTTCTGTGTTGTCTCCTAACATTACTCACCAAATCTATCATGGCTGTTTACTTTGGCACCATCACTGTGGTACCTAGATTACCAAAATTAATGTTTGAGATCCCAGTTAAAGAGATAAATACAATCACTACCAGTATTTTCAAGAATCCTGGTTTCTTAGCTGAACAACCAGCAAGGGAGTTCCTTAGGAAGCTTGTCAAGGTGAGTTTGGAACATCACTAAGGATGGAGATTCCTCAACATTTTTGGGCTTCTGTAGCAGCACTGAATAGGGAAATTTTAATTTTTTTTTTTTTTTAACTGGGGATTTTTTTCTTCTTTATTTGTAGTCACAATCTCCTTTGCTCTCTTTTGCTTTCTGTCTCAACAGGAGAGAGTCAGCTCTTGCCAAGCACCTCAAAGCTTCTTCTACCCAAGACTGAAAACATAAGCCATTTCAGCTGGAAAGCCTTGAATGTGAAACAGCATGCCTGGCTTGACTGGCACTGTTCAAGTCCTGTTTATTCTCACCAGACAGGGCCGGTGCTGTAATTTCTCACTTTTTCTGAACTCAGCCTTGAAGTGGGAACACTTCAGTACTATCTCCAGGCAAATGATGCTCAGTGCTACAGAAGAGATAGTGATAGTGCTCCCACATGTGCTAAAACAACTGACAGTAGTACAGTTCTGTGCTTGTGAGATTTCTGTCACAAGAGGGCTGCTGTCTGTCCATGCTGTACCCAAGCTGTGGCAAAGCATTTCATGCAGCCAGTAGCTTTGCAGCAGCTTTTTTATGCAAATAAAAGATTCCCTCAAAGTTCAAGCATTGTCAGTGATGACACCTGAAGAGCCATAGGGCACCAGTACTGCTAAACAGGTCAGCATTAATTGAGCATTCCCTTCCATCAGTGCATGTGGGTTTTTTTTAGAAAGGAGGCAGGTTTGTGCAGTCACTTATTTGAGAGCACCCCAATGGTATAAGTCTGGAGTCTTGATGGAGGTGGTCATGGATGTGACAAACCTAAGCGGGATCTCCTTAGAATGAATGGACCGCTTTTTTATTCTTCTGGGGTTTGCACAGCACTCTGAGACTGATCAAAACCAGTGACAGCTAGATAACCTGTGTTAATTCTGTGCTGGCCACAGGTTCTTCTGGACCTAAGCTTTGAACAAAACCCCTCCTTTTCTCAACCTTTTCACTCCAACCATAAAACTTTGGGCAGACCTTCACTGAATCACGTTCTAGCTTACTGCATAGACAATATATAGTCACAGATCAGAAAGTGAAGTACAGTGACCCTATTTCCCTCTGACAGGTACCATCTGCAGATTGATACTTGACACTGAATAGCATTAACCACTCATCAGAACCATGCATCTGTCTGGCTTCCACAGGAGGAATTCAAGCACGTATTTCAGATTAAGAAAACAGCTGGATTGTTCAGGTACCGCACAAGCTTTCTGGAGAAAAGATGAGGGTCTGAATATAGCTGTTTCTTTGAGTTCTACATTTCAACACATAAGAAAAAGCAAAAGTAGATGAATGGCCACCTAAGCCAAGTTTTCTCTGTGTCTCCAGCACCAGGAAGAGGTACTGTGTGCAGATGGCTTGCAGGCCTGACCTCTATGTGACCCACTTCCCTCCTCTTCCTCCGGTATCTACAAATTTAAGACAAAGATAACTAGAGAATATCCCCCAACTGATTCACTTTAGTATCTCTTAAGAAATTCATCCAATCCCTGCTTTGAACTTCTAACAGATTTGGAAAGATGTCCATCCTCGTGCAGCAAAGTATTTTTATGTATTTTATATTGTTCTACTAATAGAAGCTGAAATCGTAACAGTGCCAAATTTTTTGTGCTTTCAATTCTTCTTATCTGTTCCAAGAACTTTTCCAAATCATCTTGTTTCCTCCCACTGGAACAATGCTTCTTCCTCATACATTGTTAACTGACTCCTCTAGGCCTATTTCACAGTAGAAATCATTACATGGGTCTAACTTCCCTCTGCTACACTTGATTCCACAAATTTTCCCTTTATTTGTCATACTTCTTCCTCACACAAAGGATTTAGATGCAAAATAAATGCACCTCAAGAATTCTCCAGGGTAGAGAAAATGCTGTACCTTTGCAAACACAGTCTTTCCTCCTCCTGCACATTTTGCACTGTGACTCATATCAGCTTAATATTATCTCTCAGCAAGAACCATTAAAGAGATAAATGAGCACAACATCTGGGAGAGTCAATAAACTACTATTCCAATTAATTTGTGCTGCACACTGATTCATCACATTTAGGCAGAGTACAAAAAGTGGAATTAATACCTCTCATTCATGATAAATAGGGAATCATGATAGTGTTACACATCAAGCAAAAGGCCTCCCCTCCTCCTTTGTTGCCCCGGTTCTATCCTACTATAATTGCTCCTTTGCCACTGGGATGCCCTTGCAGCAGTGGTCACGCTTTTCACTGGGATAAAATTCACAATGCTGTTGTGAAAAGCTGTCACTCAGTGCCTGTCCAGCACTCTGAGCATGACATAATATTGCCTACCTTCTTTCTTAGACAATAATTACAATAACTGCTATTCATAGAAATCTTTCTACGCCCCAAACAGGAAGTGAATGGGGGGGGGGGGGGAGCAACACATAATTTATTGCTCAGGGTTTTAATATAATGAAGTTAATGTGTTTTCTTCAAAGATTCTACTACTGGGACACATAAAGCACCACAGAAAAACGACTGGTTAAATAAACAGTCATTTTGATAGCTGCTATATATCCTTTTATCCTCTGTTACTAATTGAGATTATTTTTAATGACTCCAAACTACTTTGAAAATATCCGAGACGAGAGTAGGATTTATCAAAAAACCCTTGTGGATTTTTTACAGTCTGTTCAGTTGATTCATTTAATTTTGAGAGAAATGGTCAAGATGAAATGTATAACTAAGTTTAAAGGAATACTTCCTCAAGAGCATACTTCATAGCTGGCTTGATCATTTGCTTCCTACAGATTATCTAGATAGAGTTGTGTTTGTGTCTCTTGGGATCCCTTAAGTATACAATGACACTCCAAAAGCTGATTCTGAATGTTCTGCAAAGAAAGGCATTTATTTCCTTGTTTACCATGGAAACACCAGGCGTTGTGAAGCTGATCTTCCATGCTCTGATTATACATTTCCTAGTGGGATCCAAATTAAGAACTTCCATAGCTCTTAAAGGGAAGAAAGAGATGCTTATTTTCATGAATTTTTATTAAACCCTTGAGGCTCTAATAGGGTGCCCAACTTAGAAGCATAATCACTCAAATGACCTCTACAGTCAGTGGACTGAGCTGAATCATGTTCACCAGGGTAACTAAGATCTGCACTAATTAAAAAGGGAGCTCTGGACAGCAGAACAGCTCCCTCCCGATGGCTCCCCAGGTGCAGCCCGAAGGTATCTGGGGAGATTCTGAGCCTCTCTGCCATCTCCCAACCCACACAGGAGGGCAAGCTAGCATCTCTTTAGATAACTACAGTGCTTTCCCTTAAATCTCTCTTCTCTGCCATGACACATACTTGGCTAGAGTAGCTTTACAGCTTAGCTTGTAAATCTAGTCTTTCTTCCTAAGTAAAATTCATTCACAGCTGCCCTGTGTTTCCGAAGCCTTTCTCAATGCCTCCACATCATGTTTTGCTATGCCTAACAAAGATGGACACTGATGTCTTGAAACTACAGCAATTTAAAAAAATATTCTAATTAAAGATACAAATTATTTCTTCCATCTATTATGTACTTGAATTACATACATATTAAACACAATTAAGTTTCTGAAAACAATTTCTTCCCACCTCACAAGATTTGACTTCACTGACAATTTTTATAGTGATTTGTGTAGTTTTCAAAGAAACATTGGCAATTATAGTCAAGTTTCTAACATTAACACTGGGAAGCAAAATCCCAGCTCCAGAATATTAACTGCATTATAGAATGAAAAATGTGAAGAAATTAATTGTTATTTATGCTATCCATTAACTTGCCTCTTCTCTAAATATAACAGGAAACTCTTCTAAAATATAACAGGAATTGAAGTGATACAGAAATTACTCCCTTTGAATTTTCATACTGTAAATAAACGAGACTACGCAAACAGGGAGAAATGAATTAACAGCTGTCCATCACATTTATCTTCTTTGATGGAAAGAGAAGATGACAACTGTACCCACTGGGTATGGTTTCACTGTCCTTTTATTGATTTTACTCTAATTTCTCAGGATATTTCTCTCAGTGCAATGGTGCACAGGCCCCTGCACTTTTATCTATGTAGACATACACATGATGTTATCAACTTCGAAGTATAATTTATCTTCGACAATTATACTTTCATATGTACAAAAGCAAGACATAAGGCTTCAGCAAGGAAAAAAATAGGCAATTCACAAACTCTAGGGCACAGCTGCAAATCTTTGTTATGCACTGTGTAAGATGTTGTATTTCCAAAATTCTAAGCACAGAATTTCAAGTTTACAATACTAGACTCAAGTATCCCTGAAGATCACATTATTAACTTCTAGGTGAAAGTAATCTGTGGTACTAAAAATTCTTTGAAAATTGACATTTCCTTCTCTGATACAACTTAATTTTAAACAAACACTCAAAATTCACTGAAATTTTATAATAGAAGACATCTGAAAACAAGAAAAAAGATGCATCCTCTTTTGGCATTTAAAAAGGGAAGGGAAATAACACATTTTCACAAATGGTTATTAAACAAAGAATGTTTTGCTGTCCTGGTTTTGGCTGGGATAGAGTTAAATTTCTTTTTAGGAGCTGGCACAGAGCTGTGTTTTGGATTGAGAATACTCTTAATAACACAGATGTTTCAGTTGTTGCTAAGTAAAGCTTACTCTAAATCAAGAACTTTTCAATTTCCCATGCTCTGCCAGTGGGGAGATGGACAAGAAACTGGGAGGGAGCACGGCCAGGAACAGCTGACCCCAACAGGCTGAAGAGATATTCCACACCATGGAACGTCATGCTCAGTGCATAAACAGAGGGGAGGTGGCCAGGATCTCTTGATCATGGGTCAGGGATGTGCTGGGCATCCATCAGTGGGTGGTGAGCGACTGTACCATGAATCACTTGTGTTTTTTGGGATTTATGCCTCTCTCCCCCTTTCCTTTCCATCATCATCATCATCATCATCATCATCATCATCATCATCATCATCATCATCATCATCATCATCATCATCACCATTGTTATTGTTATTATTTTAATCCAATTATTAGACTGTTCTAATTGCTGTTATCTCAACCCATGTCTTTCACCTTTTTTCAATTCTCCTTCCCATCCCACTGGGAAGGGAGGGGTGGGAGGGTAGGGGCTAAGCAAGCAGCTGTGTGCTGCTCAGCTGCCAGCTGGGGTTAAACCACGACAGTGACGTAAAGAGAATGTCCCTAAAATCATGTTCTCATCTACTCAGCAATGCTGATCATGCTTTTTTTTTCAAGTGAAATTAAAGTTATTGTATACCAAGTTCTGTTTGCTGATGGGTGGAAAGTGGTAAAGAAGCCAAGCATAGTGTCTGCAATGGCCAGACAAGGAATGCCACAAATCAGAAAAATAACCTTGATATTTGGTGACCAAGTCTGCAAATGCAACTGCAAATCTGCAAGGACAACCCAAACACAGAGCTACACAACAGCCTTAAAGGCATTCTCAGGACACTGGAAAAGAAATCAAGGGCCTGAAGGGTTGAGCAGGAGTAAAAGTGAGAGTGGCTTGCAACACTAAGATATGAATAAGTCTAAGAAAAGAGATGCTTTATACTAATGCTCTTTCCCATTGAGATTTAAGAATGTAGCCTTACATGGCATGTCTAGAAATATATCAACCAAGATCCATGCACAAACACTCAAAAGATACAATGGAAGGAAAACAAAGAACAAGCTGAAAATACTTTTCTAAAACTGCTCATTGTGGACCAGTTGGCAAAATCCTTTAGTAAGGATTAATATTTTCTTCAGCTGCAGTAAAGAACTTCATTTTTTGCAAAAATATGCTTACTGTCTTCATCTCTAATTTTGCTTTTGACTTCACGAGGGTTTTACAGTAAGAAATATTTAGCATAAGCAGAAAATGCATGTTATTCGTATTCACAGAATCCAAGGTTATGTTGTCTGTTGGGATATAGTGGCAGCACTGACAGCTGGTTAAAAGATAATGTTCCTCTTCTATGGGAATTCCCATCATTTTGAAATTGCCTTTCATTCCATGGGAGAAACTGTCATTTCAAAACAGATTACAGAAAGGACTAATAATATTAAAGCATCTTAATTTAAGTGCAGCTCTTTTTATTAACCTCCTGTCTGGCTTCAATGAGGCAGCTTGGGTTTTCAGAGAATGTGCTTCATAATTTAAGGGTTAATTAAAACTACTTTTTTCCATTTTAATCAGTTTCACAGCCTTGGGCTGTCATAGAGCTTGGTTCACAAATTGTTGGCTTCATGCATTTGCAGATAGAGGCTACTTTTAAAACTATTTAATTACTAGCATTATTTATCATCACTGTTTTTATTCCTGTTAAGAGAAGCAAGAATGCTTCTTTCAAGGCAGAAAAGCACTGAAGCACGATCACTTTACTGCCTTTTTCACTGCTTTGACCTTGCTGTCCAAACCTACTCTCCTACCTTCACTCCATGCAGATGATTACCAGGTAGCTCCCATCTAGTTATAACCCCATAGAATTACAAATACCAGTTTTTGAGTTCATAAGGTTGCCCCAACAGAGGGCTGTAACATAACATATTCCCCAAATGGTAGTGAGAATAAAAAATTATATTCAGTCAAGTTGACTCCCTTATGTTTTGCTGACTGCACCAACAGGCTGTACAATATACAAGCTTCAGCTTCAGCACGTAAATTAGAGCGTTTGATGTGGAAATATATGCACAAAACTAGGAAGCTATGAGGGAGGGAGAAAATGGCTCAGAGAAGAGCTCTACAACACAGCCTTCATTCTTTTATGACCACTGTTTGCCAAGATGGGAATTCTGTCTGTTCTACCATTAGTTTGAGTCTCACACTCATGTTAGGTATTAAAACATCACAAAACAACCCTGCACTGCACTGGTCATACTCTGAGAAGTGCACACCAACACTTACTATGGTCTACAGACATTTTTTGCAGGTGTTACTTCACTGTGCAGTAACAGGCAATTAGGGAGCTACCTTGGCAGCAATCTCTTGAGAACACAGAGAAAAGAACTATGAGACCTCGAACATAGGCAAGAAAATAGATGGTTTCTCCAGTTTTGCTGTCTTCAGTTCCAGTCTTGAAATCCATAATATTCATACAGATTCAGCTGTCTTTCCCCTTAGTGCTTTGGTCTCACTGTTAGAATGACTGAACTGAACAACAAGAACAGACATTACAAAAGTTCTGTTGGACTTCAGAAACATCTCATGTGGTCTTTCACACTAAGTTTCTTTTAACTTTTGTCAACATCTAGATGTTTATTCAGAGAACAACACTAATGATTCATGCTGATTCAAGGCTTCAACCAGGTTTTCACTTTAATTTTGGGAATCACGTTGCCCAAAATTGGATCTCATCTACGAGACAATCAAGAGGGAATTGAAGCAGAAATGGTAGCTTGAAGAAAAGAAGTCAGATGAAGGCTGCAAAGAAGAGGTGATCTGAATGGCAATGACTGCTTGAAACGATTACCTGAGTTCAGTGAAGCATCAGAAAGAGCCCATGTGTAGCAAAAGTGGGTTAGAGAGCTCCACCAAAAATTTGAACTTGCCACTGGCAGAGCCTGAAGAGCAGCCAATTTTGTTCTCAGGTCCTTCCCTCCTCCTCCATCCTGCATTTCCAGTTCGATGTTTCCACCCTCAGGAAATGGGAACATTATGTGCCACTAATACTTCAGCAGAACAGAAATAGTCTTAAGAGGAAAAGGGAAGGCCAAGCAGGTTACGGTAGAAAGATATTTCAGGCTCATAGCATCTCTTTCTAATGCATGTTTGTATTATTTTTCGTGCCAGAGATGAAAGCAACAACACATAATTCTCAGAGTTCATCCTGCCTCCTCAGTGTCTCAAAGGCTTATTTATATTTCAGTGTGGATGCTGGAGCTCACTGCTCTTGTTACATCCACGTCCAACCTCAAAACCAAAGGACTGCATTTAAAATGGAGTGAGTACAATAAACCACTTCCTTTCCTTATATCAACCAGCCTTGGTCCTAACAGAGCAGATCCAAGGTACATTTTCTGTCAGGAAGGTAGTCCCTCCCCCAGCTGTTGGTAAGACTATAATTATAGAAATGAAATAAGGGGGATGGGCGCCTTTATTTAGACAACATCTGGCCTACAGCCCCATGTCAACTGCAGGATTTTTGTCAGTGTATTTCTTTAAGCTTCCCTAGTCATATTTTTAAATGTCATTAGCAATAAGGCTTCCATGACTTTCTACCATCTATGTGGGCCTTTGCTGGAAGAAACCACACCTTAATACTGAACCCAAACCCATCTACTTTGGGCAATTTGAGCCAGCCCTTTTCCTTTGGCCAGCACATTGCCTAAAATCCCGTCAATTGTCTTTTAGGTACTCTAGCCACTCCAGAGCAAACTCTTTTCACTCATCAGTAAGCTAGTGCTTTTTAATAGCATTTTAAAAATTCCCTGTAGTCACCTAATCACTTCTGTTGCTCTTCACTGACTCCCAGTTCATCAGTGCTGTGGCACAGAAGTTCATGCAGTTAAACACAAATAGTCTCTGTGCATTTGCATTAGTACCATAAAGTCAGGGACTGTCCAATTTTAACACCACAGGTTCAGAGGCACGGAAGAAAAAAAAGCAGAAAATGCCAGGCTGATATGCTATGATCTGAGTGGAAGAGGAGAAGGCTAAGCCTTTAAAAAAAAAATCATCTAAAAGCTACTTTTAAAAGAACTTTCCAAGGATTTAGGGCAAGTTCCCCTTCTCACTCTGATTTCCATATACACAAATCTTTTCAACACTGGCCTGGTACAGTGGCCTGGTACAGACTATCAGCCAAGAGAAGCAGGAAATGTACAATTCAGTGGACCCTATTCTGATCCTTTTAATTAGGACTGTCCAGTAGGTGTTAATTTATCATGCAGAGTAAGATCTGTTTTAGCTTAATTCTTTTAAAGAATTTAACATTTTTACTCTGTTTCCAAAGACTGATTTGCTTCTTCGCACTCTGCCATCATGCAAACTTTTTTGGGGGTAACCCATTAGACAATAATCAAAAGAACCTATTTAGGAGACACTTTTAAAAACTGTTCTTCTCAGGTAACAGGGATCTAGTCACTAATTTGATTTCACAGAGTCACAGAATGGTTTGGGTTGGAGGGGACCTTAAACACCATTCGATTCTGACCCCCTGCCATGGGCAGGGACACCTTCCACTAGACCAGGTTGCTCCAAGTCCCATCCAGCCTGGCCTTGAACACTTCCAGGGATGGGGAATCCACAGCTCCGCCAGCCAACCTGTTCCAGTGCCTCACTACTCACTGAGTAAAGAATTCCTTCCTCTACACCAACCCTTCAAGTCTGAAGTCTCCCAGATATTGTATTGCTTGGTCCTTGCCAAAAGTCCCTCTCCAGCTCTCTTACAACCCCTTTAGGTACTGGAAGGCCACAATAATGTCACTGCAGAGTCTTCCCCAGTCTGAACAATCCCAGCTCTCTCAGCTTGTCTTCAGGACAGGTGCTTCACCCCTCTTCACCCTGGCCTTTTCTGGCCCTCCATCTTCTGCCCAAAGATGTCCTTAGTTCTTCCAAGAACCTGCAGTTCTCTTAGACCATCTAGAGCCACTTCTAATTCAAGAGTGGTAAAATTACCCATGAGAAACACACAACCATCAACACCATTCTTGCAGTCTGAGTTAAGAGGACTTCTGACTGAAACAAGGAGCACAAGTCATGCATCATTCCCATTACGTTATTTCACCAAATGTCTTTCTGGTGCTCAGCCTGGGGCCCCAAGCAAAAAGGTAGCTACAGTGAGGCTCAAAATGAAGACTAATTACTCTTCAGCACCTGACTCCACATACATGTCCCAGCAGAACAAGGCACGCGCAAACTAAGAAAATTCCCTCTGTCAAAGCCTCTACCTATCCCCTAGATTTTAACAGACTAGTGATTTGCACTCAAGTCACCAGAATTTGTTCTCACATCACATGAGAACATCTTTATGTACTTCTAACATGGTTAGATACTGGAAGATGAGAAGACCACTAAGATCCTCTCTGCACTAGCAATGAAACAAACATTCCTCAACAGCACTATTCCATTCCTGATACCATAGTGATGGCAGTGCTAACTGCTGATATGGTAGCCCCTTTATGGACAACACATGCACCAAATGGGATTAGTAAACTCACTGAAAAGTGAAAATGTCAGTACATATTTGCAACCCCATTGCTGCTGGCACCAGCTGAAAGCCTACTGACATTAGGAAGGGAAGGGACCATCTGGGAGACAACTGCAGGCATGCATCCCAATCCAGCTGCGCTTCCAGCAGCTTCTTCCTGGCTCAAACCCAAGAAGGAGTAATTTCAAACATCTTCCTGGTCCAGAAAGCATTCCAGATTCTGCATACTAGAATGAAATTGATCCTAGCTGTGAGTGAAACCTAACATTTGGAAATTCAAACAGTCTTATAAACAGCCTAGTTTGAATTTCCAAATTGAAATTATTCAAAACCTGCCCAGAAGGATCTGTAATATTGTCCCTCCTGTGACATCCCACTCTCTTCTTAGAGAATAGTTAAGAAGATAAGAGAGTTCTGCCAAGGAACCATGCTTCCATTTGCAGACATCCCCAGGATCTGAGAGAACCTGTGGTAAGCCTGATGCTAAAGGCTTCCACACAGGCGTCTGTATCCTACACACTGCCTCTGAAGTGGTCAGCTGGGCCAAACAGATTCATATCATGTGAGTGTTTTGCAGTAAGTGGGAGAGAGATCAGGTCATTTAGGGAGCTTTGAAAGCTTTACAGTAACTTGGAGAAACATCAGTATGCTAAAACAGAAATATCTTACAAAGAGTCAGTAGTTCTCAGTCTTTAGCTTCTAGGGTTTAATTACATGATTTAGACACGTTGGATATTTTCCAGAGACATGGCACAGAGCAAAAAACTGTACTTGGAAACTGCAGAATCAGCAGAGGAATCATTTACTTGGCAAGCTTAAGGAGACAGGGGTAAAAAAAAAAAAAGCCTGTCTGAAAATGAAGTCATGTATGTTTCAATGTGCAGGTCTGGGCTGGCGAGAATTTCCATCCTAAGGTGAATCAAGAGCTTAAGGATTCAGCTTTCACATGTAAGACTGCACTTTTCAGGCTGGAGAGGCTGTGTTCTTACAGTACCCAGCATCTTCTCTGCTGCCAGGACAGCCCTTTTCTCTGCTCTGTGCCGGCAGCTGTGTGCACACACGGGCATGCGCACACGCGCGTGCACACGGGCACGGGGGTGTGCATGTGAAACGTCTGAACAAAAATCTTCTTGACAAGCAGGCCTGAGTAGCAGAATGCACAGGGCCTCTGGAGGCATGGAAAATTGAAACCAGTGACTAGAAGAGCTTTTCTCAGAAGTGGTCTCAAGAACAATCTTCAAGTAGGACCTCTGTGACAGAAGCACCAGCTTGCTCCATGGTGACTTTTTAAGAGGCAAGACAGTGACTTCAGTATAAAATAAGGTGCTAGGATCTCCAAAAAGTACACACATTTTAACTGTATTTTTTAATACATAACATATAATAACAGTACTCTTCCGAAAAAATTCTATTTCTGGTGGCAGAGGAGTATTTCTTGAAAGCACAGCAGAGTGTCTCTGAGAAGGATGTACTAGTGTACTTCTTTGTTAAGTTTAAAACTCCTTGTATAAATCAAGTGTGAGAAGAGTGACAACATGAAATGGCTTTTTCTTACTCAGACTTGCTGCCCCCATGTTTGGCTGCTGTGGCTGACATGAGCAATTAAGGAGCTTTTATCCTTTTGGGGGTCTGTTTACGTAGCAGCACTGGAGAAAAAGTGCTAGCTTGCTGTTGTACAACATCTACAGAATTATTTACAAAATACACCTGTGTTACACTTGTGTACACCCCTGAAGCCCATGACACTTCATGGCTGCCAAAGAACAAACATGGAGAGAAGAGTGATATCCACCCCAAGATTTACCAGGTAGTAGTAAAGTATAATAAGGTCATAATGAGTTGGAAAACTGCCGAATGTGTGCAGTCAGTAGCTGGAAGAAATACCTTACCTGTATTTCTGTAAGATGATATAAAACTTGCTAACAAAATCAAAATCAACAGCACGATATAACTTGCTGTTATATAGTAATATAATACTATGTATAGTATTATAGTAATATAATACTATATATAGTATATAGTAATATAATACTAAATCGGGTTTAAGGAAAAAAACAACAGCAAACAAGAATAATAATAACAGTATTATAGGGGCTCATCAATTTCCCCCTAAACCTTTAATCAGCTTTTCACAGAAATAAGTCATTGAGCTTTTTGAAAAAAATCATCACGTATTTATGACCAAAACCAGACAATCTGGAATATTCTTAATAAATACTTCTTAATGACAGCACCCTTTTTAGAATACACTGCCCTCTTGTTTGGTGTCTGAATAACATTATAAAGCTCTAGCTTGACCACCAATTTGTACTTCTTCCACCTTCTTTTGTTTATGTGTGCAGTAAACATATGCAATACAGCCACAGAAATTAAAAATATATTGTGCAACCTTAAGTGTATTCCAAAAGCACTCTGTACTAATCTGTAGGGACTTCAGGTTAACCCTCTGCACAGGGACTGCTGATGGATAGTGAAATACAAGGAAACTAAGGTTTTAGGAAGAGCAGATCTGGAGACAGGAGCATTCCTGAACCAGAGGAAAAGCATGCATAAATCTTCTGACAATCCAGGGAAGGAAAGCTGGCCAAAAAAACAAAACTGCCTTAATTGGAGGCACATGAGATAAAGGGGGGGGGAAGAAATACACTCATCTCTTACATGATTCTCTGCATATGGCACATGCAATATCAGAGGGGAGAAGGGGAAGCCATCTGCACCTGGACACAAAGAGGGATCCGCACAGTGAATCCCTACAGGCATAAGGGGGACAATTCTCAATGGGCTAAGGGATCAGCTCCCTTGTCAGACACATCTGCTGGCAGCCTATGGGAGCATGCTGGAGAATAAGCAGCTGTCTCCTTGAAGTAACCAGCTGCCTTCCCCCCAAAAAGGATCTATACTGTGCCATTGGTCAGCCTCCAAGCAAAATACAGGAGGCAAAGACAGTAGCAGCCTTGGGCAAAAGAAACAAGAATTAGACATCTCCTCCCCAACCCCCTCCAAAAAGTCTCCACAACCTAAGCTGCTCATGCTACAGATAACAGCTAGGAAGAGCTGAGAACTTCAGAACACATGACTTTCTGTGGGGTGATGAAATTAGAAAGAGATACAATCCTATTTCATACAATATCCAATGCCCCAAAGTGATGCTTCTTCCAAAAATCAAAACACATGGCCATGCAAATAATTCTGAGCAGCTCAGTGCAAGAATGTCAAATAAGAGAGAATTCAGAAGACAAGGAAAAAATGTTTAGTGGCTAGAAGGGCACACAAGTCAAGGAATTTAAAACTGCACATGCATAACTTGGCTAAGAGAGCATACACGCAAAAGGCAGTAAAGGAAAGGATGCAATTAAGTGCAGTAATCTGAAGCTTGCCAATACATTAGTAAAGTAAACTGAAGTAGTGCAAGGTGTTGAATTTAGGGAATGAACTTCTAGAGAAAACCAGTATTTTTTTCTGCAATGAGACGGGGTGAGAAGGATTATTAGATTGTGGACTATCTTTTCCTTTCTTTCTCCCAAAGGAACATCAGCATTAGAATTATTTCAAACTGGGAATGAAGAAATACCTAAAAGTAGCCAATAAATCCTGTATTAATGGCTTAGGGCAGGTGGATTGGCTGTGACTAAACATGAGGTGCACCCACACCCAGTTCCATGTTTTGGATTAGAACCTATAAAACAATGAAAAAGGAAGCCTCCTCCTTCACTGCAGCTGAGGCTACGAATTTGTCTCTGTAACAGACGTGTCTGGTGGCAGCTAATTCTGTTTGACTTTGTTGTTTCCATTTGCCCTCTCACTCTACTTCACCATGAATCTGCATGACTTGGTATCACTGCTAGTGAAGGATGCCCCTTGGGAGATTTGCTTCCCCATCTTCACTCTCTGATTTCTGGAACTTGTAGGAAAGGCAGGTGACACTCACTCTCCTTCCCAGCCAAATGAGTGTGTAATAGCAAGAGAAACTTCAGAGTAAGTGAAATCATCTCAGTGGATCCCACAAAAGGCAAAATTAAAATTACCCTTCACAACAGCCCCTCCCACATTCACAGATTTATTTAGCTTGAGTAGTAGTAACTTGCATCATCTCCTTGAAAAATAGCCTAACATGGCTTTTCTCTGCCACAAGCACTCATACAGCCATCTGTCCCCCACAAGAGCGCTGAGCAACCCTACCCACAGACAAGGCCACACAGCCTTCCTTGTGTCGTTCCACGAGGATCGGGCACCCACACCAGCATCCATCAAGCCCCACTTCAGAGACTTCAAAGGCACCATTTCCCTGTGGCTCTCCAGGGGGCTCGAGAGAGGGGAAGCGCCGCTCTCGGGAGCGGGAGCAGACCGAGCGCACCGGGGCCGTGTGGAAGGGCTCTGGGGGTGCGGGCAGTCTCCGTGAGCGGAGAGGCCGTGACCCGATTCCCCACATCTCCTCCCCGTGCCCACGGCCGGCACCTGACAGCAGACGTGCGCTCGGGGGAGGGTCCCGGTAACGCCGCCTTTGAACAGCACACACCGGGAAAGGAGGAAAAAGAACATCGCCTGAGGAGTTTTAACCCCTTTCGAAGTAGTCCTCGTTTGTTCTGTGCTCCCTTCCCCGGATGGCAGAGACGCGCGGGCACCCGCCACCACGTCCCGCTCGCACCGAGCGCTCCGGCCGGACTCACAATGCCCGTTCTCGCCCGCCCGCCACGGTACCTTGTGCAGGACTCCAGCAACACCCCCTCCACTTCCCAGCATTACTCGAGCGGTGTTCGCAGGAGCCCTTCCCGCTAGAGCCGTGCCGCCCGGCCTCCCGGCATCAGAAAAGTTGGACAAAGACCATTTTCACCGCGCGAGTTGCACCATCCCGGCGGGCCAGCGCCAGCTCCCTCTCGCTCCGCGCCCAACGCCGCTTTGTCCCCCGGCCCCGGGCACAGCCTCTGGCCTCGCTCGACGCCTTTCAACAAGTCGGATGCTTGTGAGCAGTCCCGATCTTTGCGCTCCCCTCCAGGCCCTTCACTGGGAATGTCCTCCCCGCCCAGGTTCCCCCTCCTGCAGGAGTCTTTCTCTCGCTTCCCAGGATCTGCCTTGTCCCTTTCTCCGGGCTCCTCTCTCTCTCTCTCTCTCTCTCGCTTTCTCTCCCCCCTCCCTCCCTCCCTTCCTCGCCGTGCCCCTCCTCCATTCTCTCTCCGCCCCCCCGACCTGCTTTCCTTCGCAGAAGCCCAGCGACGGCAAATGGGGGTGGGGGCGCTGCGAGATCCCGCACTCCGAGGCGGCTGCAGCCACTCCTGTCACTTCCGCGGCCATCGCCATCCTGCGTGCCGCGCGCCCCGCCGGCTCCCCCGGCCGCCGGCAGCCTCCCCTCCGAGCCGCTCCGCTGGGCGGGTCGCTGGGCGGCACCGGCTTCCCTCCGCGATCCCAAGCTGTGCTGCCGAACCCCTCCCGCTTCCCGCAGCCAGCCTCTTCCCCCCTCTTGGAAAATCTTCAGAGGGGGATTTTCCAAAAGGGTCTTCCCTCACCGCCTGCTCTTCGGGGATCCCGAGCGCCGCCGCAGCTGTGCCTGCCCCAACCTCTAGCCGAGCCCCTGCCCCAGCCCCTACCCCTGCCAGGTTCAGGTCAGGAAGGACGGTGTGGCTGCTCAAGTCTGATCCTTGGTCAGTCTCTCTTGACATTGTTGAAATCCCTGTTACTGTGTGCCATCTCCTGTTGGTCTGTATAACCCAGCCTCAAGTTCTTACATCTGTGCTTACTTCTACTCCACCTCCAATGCTTCCTCTCTACTCAGCTCTGAAGAGGCTCCTCTGGATTGCTGTGTCCAGTTCTGGGCTCCTCATTAAAGAGAGACATGGAGTTCCAGGAGCAGGTCCAGTGGAAAGCTACAAAGATTATGAACAGGCTGGAACAGCTTTCTCATGAGGAAAGGCTGAGGGAGCTGGGCCTGTTTAGCCTTTAGAAGAGATGCTTGAGAGGGGGCTCGTCAGTGTCTACAAACAGCTGCAGGGAGGAAGTTGAGGATGGATCCAGGCTCCTCAGTGGTGCCAAGCACTGGGACACAGGGCAATGGGCAGAAACTGATGAACAGGAAGTTCCACCAAAGTATGAGGAAGAACTTCTTCACTGTGCAGGTGACTGAGCACTGGGACAGATTTCCCAGAGAGGTTGTAGAGTCTCCCTCTGGACACAATCCTGTGTCGTGTGCTCTGGGATGATCCTGTTTGAGCAGGGAGGTGGGACTAGATGATCCCTCCTGTGATCCTTTCCAACCTGACCCATGCTGTGATTCTGTGAAATGTCACAGAGGCAAGGCGCTTCCTTGATTCTAGGTACTGACAAACCTCAATCATATGGGTGAATCAAACAGGGTTTCTCAGTTCTTCCAAAAGAGAACCTCACCTTCCAATGTGGAAACAAAAGACTGAAAGCATCTTTCTTGAAGAATCTTTCTGGATGTCTCCTGTTTCCTGCTAGTGCAAGAACAAGAGTCTACCTACTCATTCTGCAAATGTCACTGGGCTGCATTCAGAGAAATGCCAGTGAATGAGGCACACAGCATTACCCTCTGCTCGTTCCTACCATTCAGTGGTTACACAGCTGAGTGGCAGAAAATGAGGGAGGGTGCAGTGAGCTAAACACAGCATGCATTAGGACTGGACAGAAAAATATCAAAACTCAGTGCCTTACAATTCATAAATGCTTCTGTGATAACACAGAGCAGAATTTTGGCCTTCTGTTCCCAAAGTAACTCCCTTAGGTTTGAAGTATGAGCTTCACAACACACACAATAGAAAGTGACCGCGATTCCCCTCCACACAAGACACTGGTACACACACAAAAGGAAAAAGCACATTCAATAAAGTTCTGCTTAAAAGAAGTACTATCAGCAGACAGTGACACATCTCAGTGTTCAAAAAGCAAGGGCTGGTTTGCACAGCCTTTTCTAGCAGTTCTGTATATATGCAGAGTAACACAAATACCTACTTCTTCCCAGACAGCATAGTTTCTTTCTTAATCCTCTCTGTGGGGGTTTCTAGACACCAATTACAACAGACCTCTTTCCTTCCAACTTCCCTCTCTCTCCCTCCCCCAATCTGATTCTAAAAGAAATTCACTTCAGGAGAAATTGCAGGTATTCAGCTCCTCCTGGAATCTGGTCCTTACTAGCTGGGTAGTAAATTTTTGCACATATGTTTTTCTTTCTTCCTCGTTTTACTACTATGAGGAGCATCTGGCCCCTAGAAAGGAGCAGTGGGACTGTACCATTGCACCGGGGTCGGGAAAGAGGTTAACTAGCTGCTTTGTTCAATAGCTGCAGAAACACTTCCTCCCCTTTATGGTAACGGAATATTCCCCCCAAAACCTCCTCCTCCTCCTTCTTTTGGAATGAAAGCCAAGCATGAGCAAACTGCTACGCTGAATGGGGAAGTCTGAGAAAAGTTCCTGTGCACGCGTGCACATGCAACATCCAAACCCTCTTTAAAACTTCACCTGGTGAGAGGATGGCTGACAGTCAGTCTTTTACGAGGGATTAATTTTTACATCAGCATTTAAATGGTTTTTCTCCAGTGCTGCAGCATTTTGCAATGCTGCAGAATTTGTATGTTTAAAAAAAAATTTCCAGTTTCTGAAATCTTCCCTCTGCTAGGCAAATTAATGCACTCTACCAGAGAAATCTCAGCCCTCTCAATATATAAACAACCACAGCAGACATGACAGAAACAGAGAAGAAAAAGCTCTCAATCCCAACTGCCACGCATGGATCGGATTCGCAGGAGAATCTTAATTGTGACAGAACCAGCATATCTCATGCAACAGTGTGGCTTGAATGATAGAGAGCTGTGATCTCCAAAGAGAGCTACATGCACCCCAAAGGGGTATGCAAGGCAACCCACTGGTGTGCAGGAGGAAAGTAATAGAACTTCAGTAGAACATAATTTATAAGTAAGTAAATGTATATATAACGGGGGTGTATGCTAAAGCCTTTTACCCAGTGGGATACCTGACCAAGAAAGTTTGGAGGCACTGGTAAAGGCAATCATGTACTCCAAATTACACAGACAGACATTCATTTTATAGACACGATTCCACACTATAGTGAGTTTCAAATGTCCAGACGTACAAACAGATCTTGTAATATTTAAAGCTGCTGTTATTAAAACAATGGTCAGAGCAGCAAAGCATAATTCATTTATCAAATCCTCTCCTCACTGTGTGAAACGTGTTAGGTCTTGAAGAGAAAAGAATTGGAATGTGCAGGGCAGACCACACAAACCAAAGAGACGAAAACCACCCATGAGAGAATAGCTGAGGAGGATAAAAGGGAGGGGTGAGGCTAAGACAAGGGGAATAGAGTTTCAAAGAAAAAGGAGAGAAGAAGGAGGGTAAGAGTAAGAGAGGTGGGAGACAGAGGTAGAGAAAGCAAGATACACACAGAGCAACTATAAAAGACAGACAAGGAAAGAAAGGGATGTGAAGAAGAAAGGGAGGAGCTGGGAACAGCAAATAGAATAGCAGGCAGAGCAAAGAATAAGAAGTGTACTATTTATACATGAGAGAACATGTTTGACAAGCAGTTTTGAAGCAGAATTATTTAGTGGATAAAATCTTCAAGAAGATTTTTTCAAGGGCAGATTTATCACTGCGACTGTCTGAAATAGCACATTTTCCTTCACAGATTTCTGAAAAATAATCATACAGATCAGTAAACTAAAACCTTATAATATCCTTCTGGATGCCCTATATCCAAAGCCTTGTTGTTTTGTTTGTTGCTGTGTTTGGTGAAGTACAAAGGTATTTTCCCCCGAGGAAAGCCTGGCACAGAAAGAGGAGAAGCTTACAGAAAATTCATAAGAGATAACTGAAGATAATTTGGGGAAGCACAGAAGTGCAAAGGATTGAGAGGCAGCTCAAGATGGAATGAAAGACCAGACCCTGAACTTTTACAGTCTCCACACTGGCTCTTGCAACCACCAGTACACAGTCATGTTTTTTAATTTTTTTTTTTAATCTTTATCACAAATAATGAGATTTTTTTTTACCAGCAAGAAGGCTTCTGAGTCTCAGTTCTCCCTTGAAACAAGCAGTGTTCTTCTGCTTACAGACCAGGCTTATTATCTGCTTTGTTCCTTCTTTGCTATCATTCATTTCTGCTCAGGGCTTTGCTTATGTGCTTTAATGGAAATAAATGCCAGAGAGGAGAAGAACCACAATCTACATTAGCTGACTATTCACCCACCTGTATTTTTAATTATTATTTTCATTAAGTATGTGTATCAGTTGTTATGAAAATTATCTTCCTTGACTATTATATCAACCAATCTTTATAATGTAACAGTGTATTACTTTTGTTAACATATATTATTTCACATTCTACACTGCTTCACAAAGTCGTGAAATTTTACTGAGGTTAGTATTGGTCCTGCTTAAGCAAAAGAAATGAAAGGGTAACCTAGTCCTGGAAATATGGACTTTGACAACCAAGATAACAGCAGCATCTTAGACCACATCTTGCCAGCATCTTCTGGCATCAGAGCAAGTAATTATAGCAAGACTGAATCCAGGGATGTCTGGATCAACAGATAAGCAGTAAGAATTCTGCAAAAATGCAGGTGCTTTGCAGAGATTTACTGTTATTAATAATCAGTAGTGTGGGTGTAAGTGATTAGTCAAATCATGTATTACCTGAATATTTGAAGGGTATAAGAATTGTGTGTAAAACCACATTCAGGTTGGCCCAATTTGGCTGGGACACCTCATGCACGTGAATTAACATTTGCCCATTGTAATTCCATGCTTTGCATCCTAACCTCTCTCCTCAGTTGGCATGGGCCAGTTGCAAATTTTCATGACAGTCTCAAAGGGAAAGAAACAGCTAGACGTGTGCCAGTTCACCAGAGCTACAGTCTAAATGTGAGTTTATCTATCCATTTTCCAGCATCCTACCTGTGCAACCTGAGTGTTCTAAAACACTCATCACACAGACTAAGTGCCAGCGTTCATCATGCTAACAGCCAGAGGGAAAAACATTTTTGCTGTGGACCAGGATTTGGGGAACTTTAAAAAGAGAAGTGGCTGCCTGGAAATCCATGACTGGTTTTACACTAAGCCTTGTTCCTGGCTGGGACTGGACACTATTTAGTCAATTCTGTGCAGACCTGCAATCCAGCTGTGTAAGTTCAATACTGCTACTAGGTTTTACCTGAATGCCCAGACCTTGTAAATTAATTTTTTGCTTACTGGAACATGAGACACTACAGGGTTTCTGAAGCTGCCAAAGGGAGAAAAAGTAAAATTCATGAGCTCTGCAGCCATGGCTGAGGAACAGAAATGTGCAGTTAGAGAGATGTATATTTATTTTGTATATATTGTTATTAAAATCCTATGAATTCCTTAGAAATTATGAATGTATAGGTATATCTTTTACAAAGGGATTGAAGTTGTGAACTTGTACGTTTTACAATCTCCTCTGTATTCTGTAATGTACCTGAGACCAGCCCTGTCCATCTGCTGATCCATGTTGATCCAAGCTTCGCTCATTTCTTTGGATGTGTGCTGTAACCACAGTTCTTGACCAAGCAAGAAATTTCTAATTTCTCCTTGTGAAAACCTACAAACTCCTTTTGGAGTTGCACAGACAAAGTATCACTGTATTTTTTTCAGTATTGTCTGTTTGATGTGGAAGCAAGAGGGGCTCAAGTAAACTGCAATTATCCTATTGTTCTGTTGCTTCCATAAGTGTTTGGAAATATTCCATACTTCAAGGAGATCTGTGCTAGATTTGGGTGACTGTTGCTCATCTGAAGAATGACTCCAGAAAGCTGCAGAAGATTCCAAAAAGCTCTGTTTCCAGTTGCATGCTTATGGTCTAGTGGAAAAAATGGACCAACAGTTACATAGATGGAAAGGGAAGTTGCACTTCTTAAGTGCCCTGGGATTTAAGCAAAAATCCCCCTGCTAAAAAGATCACATAACATACAACTTATTCTTGGAAGCCCAGTAGAAAAATAAGGGCATTAAGTTACTGACATTGAAAGGCAGAGAGGTGAAGGCTTCACACCCTCAGGAGGCTGAAAGGAATGGAGCTGAGCTTCTCTGAGAGAACGTAAGGTACCCACAGGAGTTTTCTTTTTGGCTGCCAGAGAAAGTGACTGGTGCCACCCTATGTCCAGACCCATCAGTAAAGGTCTGTGAGCCTGCCCAAACTTGCAGCGAGGGGTTGCATAAATGACTGCCTTTCTCATTTAGCTCTTGGCTGAAAAATGAGTAGGAAAGGAGAACTACAAATTTAGTTGGGAATAAAATTATTTATTTTCTTTCAGAGAGAAAAAGAACGTGGGAAGTGTTAAAACAATTTTGTTTAGCATGAAGCTCCACTTAATGTAATTATTTCAGGAGTTTTTAGGAGAAGGGAATGAATGGCTGGATACATCTCCTGGCAGAAAAAGGGTTTCATGAACAGAACCGGTCTGTATCCTGGCAGCTCCTGGGTCTCAGTCTGAGCCAGTTTCTTCCCCAAGCAATGCTTAATTATTTGTAAGACATGGAAACATCTCAACAGAAAAATTAATTTCTCATTCAATCTCCCATGCACAGACTGGCATATTCAGGAACCCAGAAGTGGCAGTGTATTTCTGGAAAACAGCTTAAAAGCACTGTAGTGCAAAATGGGAATTTACTTCTAAGGCTGTAGTCCCATAGATATTTCAACCCCACAAGAATATTAACCTCTACAGAGACAGATAAGCTTACACTCTTTTTTTCTCTGCCCTTTCCTCATCACCTTCCCAGTGCTATCAGCAAAGATTTGTGCAGTGATCTGGATCAAAGACCTGATCTGTCTGAAAACTAATTCATCAAAAATTAAATGCACAATTTTGGTGTACATGTAGGAGACTTTATGGAATTGAATAAAATGCTACAGCTAGAAGATGGATGGGAAGGCAAAGGGTGGGCAGGTTGGGGAGGGACAGTCAAGAGAGTTGATGTTTGTTTTAAGTGGCCATATGCCAATCCCCAGAGTATGAGGCCTTTGAAACTGAGTATCCCATAACAGGGATGTGTTTTCAGTACCCCTTGCTGTTGTGGTCTGTGTATGAAAGTGTTCTCTTCCCACCAAAAATAAAGTTGCAAAAAAGGAAGAAAGAAAATCGCAAAGAAACTATGCAAGAAAATAAAGCTAAACCTGAAAATGCCTCTAGAAATTGTTGAAATGCCCTTGTTGAGTAAATCTGGAAAACACTGAGGGTGTGCAGGTGTGAAGTCACACAGCTTTAGCCACAGGGTAACATGCAAAGAGTAAACCCCCAATGCATTAGGCAGCACAGCTGCAGAAGGGGAGTAAGCACCTTGAAGGTAACAAAAGCAATGAACAGCTGCTTATCTTCATCATGTTGGGAGTAATCTATTGTTGTGATTGTCACAACAGCTCTCTTGCTTATCACCCTGAATCATAGAATTATACAATCAAAGAATTATAGAATCACAGGATATCTTGAGTTGGAAGGCACCCATAAGGATCACTGAGTCCATCCCCCTGCTCCTCACAGGACTGCCTAAATCTAAACCATATGACTTAAGCGCTCCTTGAACTCCAACAAGCTTGGGGCCGAGACCGCTTCCCTGGGGAGCATGTTCCACTGACCAAGAGTGCTCTCAGTGAAGGAATTCTTCCTAATGTCCAATGTAAACTTCCCCTAACACGGCTTCATATAATTTCAGTGGAATGAAAGGACAATAAAAATGTCTTTATAAATACATCAGCAACAAATGGAGGGCTACGGAGAATCTCCATCCTTTACTGGATGCTGCAGGGGAGAATGCAGTGACAAAGGATGAGGAAAAGGTACATAATGGACCTTCCTTGCCTCAGTCCTTATTAGCAAGACCAGTTGTTCTTCAGGTACCCAGCTCCCTGAGATGCACCCCCCATAATCCAATGGAAATGCTCAGTCACCTGCTGCAGACACACACAGGGCTTTGGATCCAGATGGACCTGGATCACCAGGGAGGGCGCAGGTGACTGGATGTTGATAAATGTGATGCCCATCCAAAAGAAGGGCCAGAGGGAAGATCCAGGGAGCTACAGACCTGTCAGGCTGAGCTCAGTGCCTGGGAAGGTCATGGAACAGCTCATCCTGAGTGCCATCACACAGCATGTGCAGGGCAGCCAGGGCTTCAAGCCCAGCCAGCATGGGTTCATGCAAGGCAGGTTCTGCTTGACCAACCTGATCTCTTTCCATGACAGGATTCTTAGTGGATGAGGGAAAGGCTGTGGATGTTTTCTTCTACCTGGACTCCAATAAAGCCTTTGACACCATTTCCCACAGCATTTTTTTTTTTTGGCAAAACCTGGCTGCTTATCACTTGGACAGGTGTACTTTTCACTGGGTTAAAAGCTGGCTGGATGGCTGGGCCCAGGAAGTGGTGGTGAAAGGAGTTGGAGCTGTCCACTTGGCAGCTGGTCGCCAGTGGGGTTCCCCAGAGCTCAGTCCTGGGGCCAGTCCTGTTTAATAGCTTTACTGATGATCTGAACAAAGGGATCAAAGGTATCCTCAGTCAGTTTACAGGAGATAGGCTGGGTGGGAGTGCTGACCTGCAGGAGGACAGGAAGGCCTGCAGAGGAATCTGGGCTGAGGCCAATTGTGTGAGGTTCAATAAGGTTGAGTGCAGAGTCCTGGGCTTGGGTCACAAAATGCAGAGTTCCAGGTTTGGAACAAAGTGAAAGGAATGTGGCCGAGGGGAAAAGGACCTGTGGGTGTGGCTGAACGGGAACTGGCAGTGTGCCCAGGTGGCCAAGAAGGCCAATGGCACCTGCCCTGTATGATCAATACTGTGGCCAGGGCAGTGATCATTCCCTATCTCCTTGGCACTGGTGAGGCCACACCTGGAATCCTGTGTTCAGTGCTGGGCCCCTCACTACCAGAGAAACACTGAGGGGCTGGAGTGAGTCCAGAGAAGGAGCTGGGGAAGGGTCTGCAGCATAAGTCCTCTGAGGCAGCTGGGGTTGTTTGGCCTGGAGAAAAGGAGGCTCAGGGGGACCTAAACACGCTGCACACCTGCCTGAAAGGAGGGCGCAGCCAGGTGGGGGTGAATCTATTTTTCCATGTAGCAAGCAACAGGACAAGAGGAAACAATCTCAAGTTGTGCCAGGGCAGGTTTAGATTGGAAAATAAGGAAGATTTGTTCACCAAAAGGTTTATCAAACACGGGAACAGGCTGTCCAGGAAAGTGGATGAGTCACCAGCCCTGGAGGCATTTAAAAGACTTGCAAATGTGGCAGTTAGGGACATGTTTTAGACACAGACTTGGCATGTTTGGTTTATGGTTGGATTTGATGATCTTAAAGGTCTTTTTCAACCTTAATGATTCTAGATTTGTATCTTTGGTCACCAGGGAGAGAAGATCAGCACCTCTCGGGACCCTAGCTGGTCAGAGTGACCCTGAGATGAGTTAGAAAATCTCTTTTCCCTGCCCAGCGGTGGAAGAAGTCAGAACTCTTCAGTTCTCGGTCTCAAGGCTGTTGATTGTGTTTTATCTATAAAATCCTTTCTCCTGTCCAGCTGAGGTCTGCTGAGCAAGACAGTCAGAGGCACTCTGGCCTCCCCCAGGGCAATGTTATCTTTACACACTAAAAACTACGAGTACAATATTTACCATAACTTTCCAATACCTATCACCTGTGTTAGACAGTGAGCTTCTACTTTAAACCATCTAAAAGTGCCACCATCACAGCAGAAGATGGAGGCCAAGAAGAAGAAGGAGAAAGGCTGGACACGGCGAGATTCCTCCATCTTGCCCCCTGAACCCCCATTCTAAAAACCCCAAAAATCTATTTTTCACCCCGTGACAAACTAATTATTATTCTACATAGACTTTTGTGGCCTGCAGATCTTCATATAAGGTTGGTAATTTGCTCCATGGGTCATAATCAGAGTCATAAAGTCATCCTGGGCTCTGTGCCAGGGTCTCTGAGCCCCCTGGCAGGGGTCTTGGCAGTCCAGGACAGCCAGAGGGATGTCCTGAATTCCGACAAGCACCTCCTACTCTATTTACCCCATGAGGAAGCTGTAGGTCACTCCTCAGCCTTCTTTAGGCTGGACAAACCAAGTGACCTCTGTCTCTGGAGCTCTTGCATCATCTTGGTCGCCTTTCTCTGGACACACTCTAATAATCAGACGTTCCTGTTCCATTGTGGTGCCCAAACCTGCGCACAGAACTTGAGGTGAGGTCACATCAGTGCGGAGCAGAGCAGGACAATCCCCTCCCTGGCCTGAAACTCCCCTGGACCCAGTTAGCCCTGCCAGGGCACTGCTGACTGATGCTCCACTTGCCATCAACCCAAACCCCCATATCCCTTTCCACAGGGCTCTCCAGCCTCCCATCCCCCAGTTTGGATGTATCAGAGTCCAGGCTGTGAACAGAGCGGACTAACATTTGTGAAAAAGGTACGAAAAAGAATTGAAGAAAACCGTGGAATAGGGAGTACAGTTTTGAGCTAGACTCAGGAGAATAGAGAACAAGTGATAAATAAATTCTTCCTCGCGCTGAAGTCTGCACGCAGGGTGAGGATGCTGCGTGGAGGGCCTGGCTCTCGTCAGGCCGTTCCAGGCGCTCGGGCGGCTGAGGGGGTACGGGCACCCGCGGGGGCCAGTTCGGGGCGCCCTTCCGCGGCTCAACAGCGCCGCCCGGCGGCCACAGCTGGTACTGCACCCAAGGCGCCGGCTCGGCTCGGCCCGCGGGGCTGCGGCTCGTCCCGCGCTCCCCAGAGCCGGGCGTGTGAAAGCATCGAGTATTCAAATGTCAGAAAGCCCATGGAATAAAAAACACCAAAATCTGGGACAGTTCTAACCCTTTCCTTTTTTGGGTCTGTGAAATACAAAGCTGTGTTTCGTGTCTGGCACAGAAAGGAAATGTGTGTATTTGTGATTGCGATATGTGTGGACGCCGACCATGGGACGACTGCAAATTCTAATAATAACTGAGGAAAGTAAAGCATGGAAGAGGGCCCTTGAACCCAGCCTGTGTTTGCAATTAACCTGGATTGATGCAGGAGCATTTGAATTACAGCATTCAGGATGTTGCTCTTTGCTTGTAGTCAGGCCTTAAAGAGTGCTGTAACAGTAACCTTTTCAGGTATAATTTTGGAATATTGATTGTATCCTTGAAACTATAGCTTTGGAATGCATAGAAAGGAGTGCTTATCTCACTCCTTAACAAAAGTGAGAAAAACAGCTTGAGAAAGGAAGATGGACATCATCTCAAGGATTTACAACTCTAAGGGAAGCTGGACATCACTGATTGCTGTAATAACAAGGGGGACCCACATCTGGGGAGCTGGACTTCACCAGATGGGATTCGTCATTGTTCTTGCAGAAACTGGACCAACATCTTGGAGGCTGCCACCACCATTTGGGAATCTTCCTTTTTTTTGGGACACATCCTGAGAAAAACTAAATCACAATAGTGTATAGAATTATGATGTATACAAGTAGAAATAGAAACTGCTGAGAAAGCTTCTGAGTACCCCTATAAATACCTGTAAGCTCAAATATCGGTGTGCAGTCGGAGGGAAAACTGCCTCCACTGTACCCAGCGCTGTTTTGCTCACACTTTACCGTAATTAATTAATAAATTGATTGTTGCTTGAATATTGGCCTAGCTTCTTATTTATAACAGGTCATCACTAGCACTGCACAGTTCAGGGTAGTGAACTCAGTGGGGAAAGTAATTTGAAACTACCTACCTAATCCCTAGCATTTCTGGGATACTCATGGATTCTAAGTGGCTACGACTGATCACTAATCATTAACTACTATCCTGATGGGCTTTCTCTGCTGCAGAAAGTACCTTGAAGCAAGTCATCATTGAAGCACCTTGTTTAAAGTCATCATTATCCTACTGATGCAGTGTAATGCTGCATGTGGTTTAAGTAGATACTTTTTTTCAAAGTCTGTGATTTCCTCTGTGATGCTTGTTGAAGCTGTACTCCTTCAGCCAAGACAGTCAGGGTCCTGAGTGCACCAATAAGCTTTAATTGTTCTAGACAAGCTCACCTGCACTCTCCAACAATGCAGTCTCTGTCCCTTGCCCCAAAAGCTGTATTTAAACTCAAATGTCAGCACACATCCCTTGTCTAAGCCATGCTGAGAGCAGGTCTTCACCTGTTGGTGTTGTTGGTAAGATGGGTGAGATGCACCATTGGCCTGCAGGTCCTGCCTTGCATTTGTTGTTAGAAAAAAGCTCCAGAGATCTTTTATGGACCATACTTACAAATTGCCTGTTCTCATGTTGGCAGTCTTCTGCTCATTTAAAGGCTTTCTCTCCTACTTAATGACCACTGGACTGATGCATAAAGAGCATTTTAAAGGCAGAGTGTCACTCAGGAAAGGTCAGCTTAAGGTTTTTGCCACTGACACAAGTGGCTATGTTACATTGCCAAAATACAGACATTTTTCTCAGGTCCCAGTAGCATTACTGAGACAATAAATCAGTCCATGTACAGGCAAGAGCAGGGAAATGTCATCCTAAAGAAAACTGCAGGTTTTATGGAAAATGTCATGGAGCTACTTCTGCAAGGTCTATCAATCAGAGTCAGGCTTGTGAGGACCCCCCATGCAGTTAGATCTCACCTGTACTACAGCTCCCTTGCTGCATAAAAAAAGAGTTAACAATTTTGACAAAGTATAACCAAGTGAATAATAAAGAGTTGCAAGGGGGGAAAAAAGAAAAAATGGGGAACTTTCTACTGTGCTTCACAGCAAGATTGGACGGGTCATCCTAATTAATTAATTAATTAATTAATTAATAATGTGTACATGCAAAATGTGTGGTACAGTTGTTGTTTCATTACAGCTGATTATGTGGACATAGCAAATAGCTTGTCTGGGCGCAAAATGCGGGTGAGGAAGAGGACACCTCTCCTGAAGCAGCTAATGAAGGCTGCTCGCAGTGAGGGGCTTTCTGGTTTCACATTCAACAGCATGAACCAGGATGTGGTTGAAAGATTTCTGTCTGTAACTGCAAGTTTGAATCCTTGGCTAAGAATTCTCTGGCTCAGAGAAAAAAATAGCTTCAAGAAAATGCTGTGACTTCAGATAAATGCAAGACTGTATTTGAGGGTCAGCTCTCAAATTGTGGCCTGTAAAGAAAGTAAAGCTGTTTTGTCCACAGTAAAGTGGGTTTGCTTTTTTCTCCATAAATAAACTAGCCTAACGTCTTGCTTCTAATTCAATGTCCTAGGGACAGACTTTAATCCCAAATTACCTGTCTTTTGCTTTCTACAAGTCCATTTTTCTTTTTCATTCACATTTATCCTAAAACACAGCCTGTGTCAATCTGCCTTACAATGAATCTGTGATGAGTCTACTCAGGCAGTCTGGTATTTCTACCTACTGACTTTCTGTCATTCCCTTCATTATGAAGTGCTTTTTAATGAACTGCTGAAGTTCTTCATTTTCCTGGACTGAGCTACTGCACGAGCAAGACTAAATCAGTAAATGTTTTGAGCTAATCATTTAAGAGGAGATGAAGTTGCCACATGCAAAGACGTTCGTGCAGTTGGTTCAGGGTTCAGCATCCTATACTCAATGTTATAAATAAGAAGCTTGACTAGGCCAATATTCAAGCAACAATCAATTTATTAATTAATTATGGTAAAGTATGAGCAAAACAGCGCTGGGTACAGTGGAGGCAGTTTTCCCTCCGACTGCACACCGATATTTGGGCTTACAGGTATTTATAGGGGTACTCAGAAGCTTTCTCAGCAGTTTCTATTTCTACTTGTTTACATTACAATTCTATACACTATTATGATTTAGTTTTTCTCAGGATGTGTCCCAAAAAGGAGGATCCCCAGATGGTGGTGGCTGCCTCCGAGATGTTGGTCCAGTTTCTGCAAGGACAATGACGAATCCCATCTGGTGAAGTCCAGCTCCCCAGATGTGGGTCCCCCTTGTTATTACAGGGGCTGTCAGTGATGTCCAGCTTTCCTTGAAGTTGCAAATCCTTCAGAGGATGTCCATCTTCCTTTCTCAAGCTGTTTTTCTCACTTTTGTTAAGGAGTGAGTAAGCACATTTCCTTTCTGTACATTCCAAAGCTATAGTTTCAAGGATACAATCAATATTCCAAAATTATACCTGAAAAGGTTACTGTTGCAGCACTCTTGAAGGTCTGACTACAAGCAAAGAGCAACATCCTGAATGCTGTAATTCAAATGTTCCTGAATCAATCCAGGTTAATTGCAAACACAGGCTGGGTTCAAGGGCCTTCTTCCATGCTGTACTTTCCTCAGTTATTATTAGAATTTGCAGTCATCCCATGGTTGGTATCCACACATATCGCAATCACAAATACACACATTTCCCTTCTGTGCCAGACACGAAACACAGCTTTGTATTTCACACTCAAAGAAAATAAATTAATGTAAAGAATTGTAAAGAAGAGAAAATAATGTGAAAAATTCATGTTTAAGGTGCATTTATCTCTTCTTTCAAGATGGAACATAACAACTCATAAAAGGAATACTCCAGGAAAATGGGACCGGTTTCATAACCAGTTTTTCAGTAATTCTCTGGTAAAATGATTCTCTGGAAGTGGAATGTTGAATAAAGCACCATAGGAAAAGCATTAACTTCAGATTTTTCAGGAAATTGAAAAAATAATTAAAGAGGGAGAACTGGGAATAAAGGGAGAGTCCACAGCATAACCAAATAACAAATGCAGACAAGTGAATTAATGTAGACTGGGAAAAGTGAGGTTTTGTAGGGAAAAATAAAATCCAGGCAACAGATAGAACACCTGGCTTCCAAGTGCCTGATATGTCCTGCTGACATCACGGCAGTTCAGGACAGGAAAATGCCGACATGGTTGTTGTTGTTGTTTCTCTTTACAGCTGCTGAATGTAGGGACACACTGTAAGCTCCTGACTGGAGCTGTCAGGACCAAGAGGCGTGTCTTCTCCTTTTTCCTCCTTCTTTCAGGGCAGCGCTCTCAGACCTTTTGGTAGCCTCCCTCTTCAGCTCTTCAGCCCCAGGGATGATCAGCGCAGCTTTTTGGACAGCCGCAGCGGCACTGCTCCTCCCAAGCTTTCGCCGCGCTCCGCCGGGACAGTGGGAGCATCCCGCCGGAGCGTGTGGCGGCTGCTCGGCACAAGAGGCGGCTGCCAGGCGGCACACGGAGCTCCATCGGCAGCGACACCAGAGGGGTGTCACCGCTGCCCGGAGCCTCATGCTGAAAGCACACGAAAACACAGCTCTGGCACGGAGCTCTTGGAGGGCTGAGCAGAGCTGGGCTGGTTTCAGCTGGCACTTCCCAGCCTCGCTCAAGGGAGGTGCCCCGGGCTGCTTCCTGATAAATCCGGGCTGTTTACCTTTTGTTAATCCTGGAAGCCGAATGAAAAAGGAACCTTTCATTAGTAAGGTCATTTCAGAGGTTTTGTTTCAGATCACAAGTACAATTACAAGTTTCAAAGAAAATTCTGAGTTAATCAAAAGGCTTTTTACTGATTTTTCCCCAAAATCTCTGGTAAGTTTTGTGTTTTTTCATTGCTATTTTACATATGAAAATAAGATTCACTGGAAAATATAAAACTGCCTTCTCCTTGAGAGTGTGCTTAAAATCCGAATTTTCAGGATGTATGGAATGTGGTTCATCCACCTCAGTCTAAGGAATGCTTATCAGTGAGAAATCCATGGAAAGGTGAGCCCTCAAGTGTGTTCATGCCCTAGGGGAAGGGGAAATAGGATCAGCCAGCTCTCAATCGGTTTAATTATGTGTGGGAGGGACAATTTCTTTTGACTCACCCTGCATGAGATTTTATTAATGAATAGGGAACAGGTTGTTCTTAAATCTCGGCATTGTGCCTGTTCCCTGAAATCCTGCTCAGGAGCTGGCTGGTGCTGTGGCCTGACGGATGCTGGGGGCAGACACTGGGTCTGAGAGAGCGCCAGCAGGCAGGACAGGTGCCCAGGAAGGGGCAAGGGGCCATTATGCAGCCACTGTCACCTGCAGATCGCTGGCACCTGCAGCCATCCTCTCCGTCTGCCACTTTCTGCACAATCTGCTAATTTATGGAAATGATTTAGACCAAACCTCCAGGATGGAAGATATAAAACCATCAGCTTACTCAGAGTGTGTTTGGAGCAGACATAACAGCAGCTGGATTGCTGGGACTTCCGTGCTTGCCGCTGTTTCATAGGGGATGCCCGAAGCATGACGGAAGAGGAAGGATAAGCACTCTCACTATCCGATAAATGACTAATTAATTTTTTTTTCCTTGTAAGGGCATGAATTTAAAATTTTGGGTTCCAAGATTTGAAACCGTGTGATTTGAATGCTGAATAAATGAATTCCTGTGATAGACTACTCTAGGCAAAAGGGGGTCGAGCCGCTGTTTGTCAGACTGGCTGCATTTCTTTATGAGCTTATGAAATAAAATTTAGATTACAGGTATTTTATCCTGTAAATTTGAATTATCCCAATGGACCATGACCAGACATTTAATTTGACAGCACCTGACAATATTGAGTATGTCCTAATGCTGTTCCATCTGCAGTCTTTTCTAGAGATGCTTGACATTTTCCCACAGGTCGAGAAAAACTAAAAGGTAAATGATGCATAAGAACTTGTTTTAGGGACAGAAAAATGTTGAAAATTTTGAAGTAGAAAAAACAGAGCTATAAATAACATCTTCCCTGGGCTGCTTTATGAGAGGAAAGCTCATGTCTTTACACACAGTTGGATGGGTGAAGGTACGGGTGTTCACGTCTTTGAAATGGGTCTTCATGTCTCTACTGACTTAGGGCAGCAGGTTTGCTGCAGAGCCCTGACACCTTGGCTCTGAAACAGACAAGGGGCTGCACAAGCCTGAACCTCTGAGCTTTGGGGTAAAACAGCAGGTTCAAGGGGGCAATACGTGGTAGGGGTTGGGGAAGGCTGTACCTTCCTAATGCCTCAGCAATGGGGAAAGGAAGAGGGCAACGTGTGCCCGGGAGTTTGGGAACAAAGGAGGCTGAACCCTCTGAAACCTCGAGAGAGAAAACCCTGAGGGTGTGTGCCCCAGTGGACTCTTCCCCTTTATTCAAATAAAGCTGAAGGACTCCCCTGCCTCCTTTTTGGACAGAGACCTCTGGCGTTTGTGGATTTTCCTGAAAATTATACCAGTTTTTTAACATAAATAAATTTTGTCTTCTGATTTCTTTTAGAGTATCTTAATACAAGTTTAACTATGGTGAATAATATGAATAGGAAAATATCCTTTAGCCCTACTGCTATTAGAAATTCAGCCTAGTTCTTCTTAAATCATCATATGTAACTGCAGAAATAAGAGATCAATTGATTTCTAGTGTTTTTTTGTTCCTCTTTGTCTGCTTATACTAATTTATTGACATATATTTGATGCCAACTTTTTATCACAGTTTGAGGGAAAATTGTGTTATCACATTTTGCATGTACATCAACATAAGTTCATTCATAAAATCACATTGCTCCCCAAGCTCTTTTTCAGCTTCACTAAACAGCTTCAAAAGCTTGTAAAGAAAATGTAAGAAGGGTTTTTACTTGTGGATTCAAGTATATTTGTTAAAGTCAATAGTGTTAAAGCAATGGAGAAGCTCACATATTTTCGAAGGGTGAGACAGAGCATACCATTTAACTAAAATGTAACAGCACAGTTATAGAAATTTATCAATGCTTATTGAAAATCCTTAATCTTTCTCTATGAAAAAGTTGTCAAATACTCAAGTTGTCAAATGGAATAGTAAAGTTTATTTGTACTTTATTGTCCCAGTTTCAGCTGGGGTAGAGTTAATTTCCTTCCTAGCTGTGGCAATGCTGCATTTTGGATTTGGATTTGGAAAGAGAATGATGTTGGTAACACACTAATGTTTTGGTTTTTTGCTTTATCCTGAGTCAAAGCCTTCTTTCTTTTTCCATGCCTCATGCTCTGCCAATGAGGAAGTACACAAAAGAAGCTGGGAGGGAGAATAGCTGGGACAGTGGACCCAAACTGAGCAGAGGGATATTCCATAGAACCATAGAATATCATGCCCAGTATTTAAACTGGGGGGAGTTCATGGAACCACAGCCACTCTGGGGTTGGTGAGAGGGTGGTGAGCAATTGCATTGCAATGGTGAGCGCATTCACTCATTTGTTTCATTATTATTATTACTTTTTAAAATTATATTTTACTTCATTTTCAATTATGCAACTGCTCTTATCTCAACATACAAGTTTTACTTTGATTCTCCTCCCCAGGGGGAGGTGTGGGGAGGAAAGGAGGGGGGCGAGTGGCCATGTGCTGTTTCATCTCCAGCTGAGCTCAAACCCATGACAGTCCTTTTTTGCCAAAGTGGGGCATGAAGGGTTGAGATAAGGACAGATCCAACTAGAGCATGTTGTGAGATTTTTTTTTCTTTTTTTTTCTTGGTACTTTGATTACCAACACAACATCAAATATCACCACAAAGAAAGGTGCTTGTGGACTTTACTATTATTTATGATCCCCATCTTCTTTCCCAGAGAAGAAGTGTGTTCAAGCAAGTATACTAACTGCATGAGTTATTTTCTCAGGATGTAATAAGAGTTATGAAATATAACAGGGTTTGTGTGCATTTTTGCACAGTAAAAGTGGCCTGACAGATCATGCTCCTCAAACTACATAAAAAGTTTTTAATGTCACTCAGATTCAGCTCCCCTTCCCCTGCATGTTTAACTGTTCACAGAATCAGCTTCTAGGTTATTTAAGCCAGTATGTAATAATATTTTTGGAATAATCTGAACAGTAAAAAAATGGATAGTTGTGACAGATACAGAAACAGTAGTACTCTTTCTCAATCACATCCTATTACCAAACATATAGTTATATCATTAATTAAAGCTACCTTAAATACTGTAGGGTTATACCTCTGTGTTGTAGTATCCTCAGCCAGAAGGATTTCTTCCTTCTCCCATACAGTCCTGCTAGTATCATAAAACACAAGCTGTGTTTCTTGGTCCTGCAGTATGAGACTCTCACTTTATTCACTGCCTGGCTATATGTTATTTTTATGTTGTTTGCAAAGTCAAATGCTTTGGTTTTATTTTTTTATCATATGGATAAGATTGGCAGCAAAGAAATTAATTTTATTTGGTGGTTATATGTGAGATTTTGTACAGATGTGCCAGAAAGAAAACCCTGCAATTAAATACTTTTATCACCATGTGATAAAATACAGTTTCAGGCTGGTTTTAAGGTTTTGCTGACTTGTCTTCTTTCCTTGGTTTTTCAGTAAACTGTTGAATAGTTAATGAGCAGTATCTTCTACTCAAGAATGTGAGGCAGCCAGCATCCTTTAGGTTTTATTTGCAGCTGTGCTGTAAAGCATGCTTCTTGACTTACTTGAGAATTTAGAGGTCTATAGCTTTTGCTTCCTCTGCAAATTATTTTATTGACTGCATTGACAGCAAATATACACAAAATCAATACCTGGAATGTTAAGCATTGCTTAGGTGAAGGACAAGCAGCTGTAATTGCTGCATCTCGGTCCACAGCCTTATAAGTAGACTAAACATCCTTTCCTTGGCTTTATATTCTCTTTATTTCAGCCTCCACCTATCTCTCTTCTGGCTAAGGGAATACACCTGTTGGTCTCCTGTCTGCTATTTCCAGTTCTATCTTCCTTCTCACCAAAGTGGTTGCATAGTTAGAGACAAGAGGACTTAGCTTTATGCCAAACTTTCACTATTCGACCCCTAATGCTGCCTGTTTTCCCACTGGCTCTCCTTTCTAAAGCACTCAGCAGCTGGTTTATTAGTGAGAAGCAAAAGATCAGTAGGGCTGCAATATGCTTGATACCAGCAGCTAAAATAGGAGGCAGACTAATAGGAGTTGTGATCAGCTGCCCAAGGAGCCTCAGTCCTGCAGGACAGGATATTCATGGCTTCTGAGTCGTGTGATATGAAAGACTGAACCTGGAGGAAGGTGGGAATGTGCTTTATCCTGGTGTGGAGTGCCAAACAAAGGAAGGCTTTCAGTGTAATTCCTCTCACTCTGTGTGGTTGAAAGAACAGAAGGCAGAATTTGCACAATGAGGTTGTGGAGGCCAGGTGAGTGGGTGGGGGAAGCCTGAGAGTTTCTTGTGTTCTTAAACACTTACAAGATGACCAAAAGTAGTCACTTGAAGGTCTAATAATGGAAATTTCAAAAGGTTGCTTTGTTATCTGGAGACTAACAAAAGCACAGTCTGATCACAGCTGTGAGGTTTGGCAGGCCTTGATGCAAAAGGGCACAGGCACAGAAAACCTGTTTAGAAATGATGAGTTTTAACTGAGGAGGAAGAAAAGCAAGAAATTTGGAAGAGGGGAGAATGGAAGTAATCTGTAAGAGTGCTGTATGCGACTTCTGGAGCAAATTAGGGATAAGCTTAAGGTTAAGACAAATGGCAGTGGAAGATAGAAAGTCTGAAATGGTATGAGATTACCTGCCTGAAGGAAAATTACCTGAGATCAGTGATGTTTAAAGAAAGAAAGATACCTGGGTGGCCATTGCTTCTGCTTTTTATCACGACATTCACTAAATACATGAACAGAAAGGAGCTGCTGTGCATGAGAAGACTGTCTCCTTTCTCTGGTTTTGTTAGTTTGTTTTGTTTGTTTTACTCCTTCCCTCTTCCCTTCTTTTTCAGGTGGATTCTCTGATTCTCCACCAGGAGGGGCACGGAGACAATCTTGCATTTACTGCTTCCAACAACCAGTTCAGGCAGTTTTGCGTGTTTTAGTGCAGGCAGCAAAACAAGGGGAAGTTTAGACTGAGTATAAAACCACTTTATCAGTAAAACAGGAGACCCAAAAACACTGGGGTGCATTACAGTGCCAGGAGCCTTCAGTATGACCAAGCATGTGCAGATCCTGCAACAACAACAAAATAATCTCCTTTACTCTGCCTGTGAGTAGCTGAAGAGACCAAGTTTCTGTCAGTAGTCCAGTTTCTTTCCCTTCCCTCACCATCACCAATGGATGTTCCTGTGATAAACAGTCCATTCCTAATTCCATTGTATTTGCAATAAGAATTTAGAACTGGTTCAAATGAAAAAAAAAAACCAAAGAAGCCATCCTAAAAAAAGTGGATTGAAATTCTAGGCCTGAGTAGGAGGGCTGTAGCACCAAACCTACATTGCCAGGGGCTTAACTGAATGTCAGCAATCTTGTGCTCTGCTGAAACTTCCATGACCCTCGCTGAGCAACACACAGGATTCTGAAACAGAGACACTAGCAAGAAGTTTGGGTCCTCCTGAAAGGTAACTTATCATTCAGCCCTGAATAATAGTAGCATTCAAATTTCTGACAGTGAAGAGAGCTAGGAGACCTGTGATTTATGAGATAAATATTTTTACATCTCTGGATGTTACGAAATTCATGCTGAAACCCACACTGAAATCCTTCTCTATGTAACTCATCCTCACCAAAAGTGCTGTGTGAAATTGAACTGACCAAGAAGAGCTTATGGAACATGCAAATTATTCTAAATACCATTATTATGTCTTTGTCAAATAAAAATAATGTCACAACACAAGTCTGAAACAGCTGTCTTACAGACAGGAGTGAGTATTCTCTCATGTAAAATGTTCCTGATACTCATGACTGGAAGGTGACAAATGTAACTAATTTAACCAATTTTTAAATAAATTTGACAAACTGAAAAAAACAATTGGCTGTTTTCTACATTTCATCTTGTCTTTTTTCCTGACAGGATAATAGTCAGGGCATTAGAACAAATAATTTTTTTCCTACCCCCCCCCCCCCCCAAAAAAAAAAAAAAGAAGCTCAGTATTTAAAAATAATTATTAAATTATTTAATTATTTTAATTAACAATGTCATTTTTTTCCTGAAAGATGTATTACTGTTTACTGGATCAGTTCTACTAATGTTGCTACTAATAACTTTTGCCACATCTTGTAATTTCAGTGTCACACAAAAATTTAAACAAACATGGCTGAAAGGTTAATCATGACATTTGTTGAGAGTGAAGCCCATGTTACATGTGTTTATTCCCATTAAGAAGAAAGTAAGCCTGTCACAGCACTGAGCTGATCATTAGGTGGTTATCAGCCATGCTATGCTCAGAGGGCCCCAGTGAGATATTTTGATGCCTTTATTTTTGCAACTTCATTGGGAAGACCAACTCAACAAACTCACTGGCGGGATTGATTAGGTGATGAGGTCGCTCTCTCCAACTGCCCACACTTAACCACTTAGACTTAACCATTGGTGTGCAGCAGGATGTTGTGAGTCATATTTTCCTCTTGAAATTCTTTCACTTTGTATTAAGTGAATGCATACTTAAATAATATTTAAATATTTATTGAATAAATACTTAAATATTTATTGATGAAACGCAGAATCTGAAATCTAAGCTATAAATTTGTATTTTTTATACAGTAGCAAAAAATTAGTCATTAATCCCTTTGTGATACCTTAACAGCACAGTGCACTAGAGAGCTGGCTTGTCAGGATTGAGATCTTGTCTCAAAACAGCAACATGGGATTTGAATCTAGATATTGCTCTGAAAGGTTTTACCTGTAACATTGCTGTAGACCTCCTCTGCCTGCTGCACCATGTAAAACCCAGAGGAAAACTGTGTTCTGAGTGAAAAGAGCTTTCTCTTCCCAGCCCATTTACCTGGATCTTAGGACAGTTTTTACAGCATATCTAGTTAGGAACTTCATCAGCTACTACACACACTAGCTCCCTTCCTCATCTGCATTATGTTTTTGAAATCCCATTCTCACTATCGCCTCTGATATTTTTCTTGTCCAGATAAAGAACCTGTGTACTTGTGAGTCAACACTTTCAACACAGCATTTCACAGTCTCCAGTTTAATTGCAGACATATATATCTCTGGTACATTAGTTCCAGCCCCTTTTCCATGAATATCTGCAAATGCAAAAATAAAGATCTGTGAAAAATAATCCTCTAAGGATCACTGTAAACACCCCCTCACTCCACCAGATGGTACCCTTTCACTTAAATAAGAAAGAATATTTTCAGTAGCACAGATCTTTTCTTGCTTGATGTGAGCACTGGCCTCTGAGGCTCTAATATATATACTTCAAAGCTATAAATGGCAAATTATGAATAGTGTGATGGCTCCCATTGTGCTTCCAAAATACCACGGTGGGACAGCAATCAATCTTCTTAATACAGGTTAAATGTTTGTGTCAGAATCAGTGGTATCACTCTGGATCCTGCAAGATATATATGTGTATATATATATATATATATAATATAATTAGTACAGCTACTGTTGGCCCAGAAAAAATGTTACATATTTTCTTCAGGAATAACCCAGTTTTCCTTCATTTTTGCTTTGTGCTAAGGCTGCAACAGGCTCCCATATAAAGCTCTCCCCAAAATAATATGCTTGTTCTAACAGGTGCAGAAAGAAGGAAAAAAACTAAGTTCTGAGCATAGATATTGTATTTTTCCTGAAAGAAAAGATCCATCAGTTACCAATACAAAATGAAACCACATTATTTGGTTGCGCTAAACATTTTCACATTTTCTGGTTTATTCTGGAAACAAAATATCAAGAGGTAAAAAAAACATGCAAGGGTAAATAAAACCACAATTGTTATTGGTAAAGTATGAAAAGCTTCCAGATGAGTCATTTTGAAATTTTCTGTGTGTTTTCAACACATGCACTTCAAATACGGTGTTTGCTTGAAATTTCGCAGGAAGGAGCTTGTTTTTCAGCGTAGGTGTAGCTGTTACAGAGATATCCGCTATCGGTTTAGGGGAAGCAGGTGAAACGGATCTGTGTGAGCCATATGGGGTCAGTTCACTGACTGCCGAGGCAGAAGTGAGGATGTGGACGGCTCTGTGTGTGGCAATGTACTTCTTTGGAACAAGTAAGGAATCGGTGGAGCCACAATATCTGCTCTGCTGCTGGGAGAATGTGGCTTACTTGTTTTACTGTGTTTTCATTTTGTTCTGTTTTACAGGAGCTGAAATCACCCAAACCCCAAGTCTTGTGGTGAGAGAAGATGAGAACGTTACCCTGAAATGCAGTCAAAATGATAATCACGAGTCTATGTACTGGTATCTGCAGCAGCCAGGGAAGGTGATGCAATTGATTTATTATTCCTATGCCCTAACTCTAAAGCAAGAGGGTGACATCTCAGCTGGATTCCAAGCTAACCGGCCAAACCTTGCAGAATTCCATTTGGATATTTTGTCTGTGAAGCTGAACAACTCAGCCACCTATTTCTGTGCCAGTAGTTTGGACACAACACTTCAAAGTCACTTGCTTTCTTTACATAAACCTCTCCCCTTTCAGCACCCTCCGTCCGAAGGGAGCCGCCCCCAGCACAGGAAAAGGGGGTGTAGGGCAATCATCTACTCACAAACCAGGGGCTACTGAGAAGGTGGAACAAGAGTAGGTAGAAATAAGACTGAGGCAAAATAGGCATTTGAAGTGTAGGCTAATTGCTGAACTCCTCTTTCCTGATCAGCTATTTATCCTCCACCTTATCAGAACAGTCAATAAAGATGGTTAACCAAATGCAGATGTAAAATAAAAGAAACATAAATTGTAATTGATACAGCCACAAGTTATTGTCCACTAAGACATTTTCATACCTGACACAGAACAGTTGCCTGACATACACAAGTCTGAAATACTTTAGAGATAGTGACTTCTATGTGCACTCTCATTCCTTCCTGAACCACAATGTTTTTCACTGTGCTTGGAAAGGTTACCCTAATCACAAGAAAACTAGAATTACTATTTTCAATGCTGATGAAAAGGAGTCTGAACAAAAAATGATGAAGGAATAGAATCTATACAAAACTAATATGCAACAGACTGGATTAAAATTACAAAAGAGGAGTCATTACTATGGCTTGCAAGTGCATAGACAAAGTCCTGAAAAGCTGTATGTATATGGAGGGTATAAAGTGGGAAGGTAGGTAGTCAAAGTATTCCAGCTTGGAATGAATTCACATTCAAGAAAAAAATTACATGTAGATTTTCATTTGTTCAGAAATTGTTCTGACTATGGAGTTTACTTCTGGCTGCATTGTGAATCCCATACCACTCTGTGTGTAACATCTATCTCCTTATTTCCTTCTCTCACAACTGAATAAGCAGCAATATTCAGTATTAATCTGGTTGATTCCTTCTCTCTGTGACTGTGTTCTGAGGGCATTTTTTATCCAAGGCAACTTTGTGATGTTTCTCAAGGCCTTATAGATCTTTCTGAGTGTGAGCCATGTCCTGATATGAGCACTGCTCCAGAGAGCATCTGTATTCTGAAGATGAAAAAATAGAGAGGGATGAAAAACAGGATGTAAATTTATATACTGCATAACCTCTCCCTGACAGGATATTTCTGGTTTGACATGAAGACTCTTTCGTGCCACACAAAAAGACTTACCAGTGTCTTTCCATCACCACCATTCTCCCAGATAGTGTAATTGATGCAGTGGGATTAGTCATAGCCTGAGATACTCTTTGGTGTAAGCCTTTCATGGTGATAATGTAACAAATTGTCTTAAATTGTTCTAAACAAAAAAAAGCACTAAGCAAGGTTCTGGTTCTTGTGATGTGTAAAAATCACCCGTATAATTTGCTAGTTCTGAAATAAAGAATGATGATGATGATGATGATGATGATGATGATGATGATGATAATAATAGTAATAATAATAATAATAATAATAATAATAATAGTAGTAGTAGTAGTAGTAATAATAATAATAATGTGTTTCCAGTTTTGGAAAGGTTTAGATAAAGGATGTAGAATAGGAAGATTCCATAAATAGACATAGCATCCACACTGTGATATTATTCTTATCCCAGTCTGAACTATGTCAGAATATATTGTAAATGTTGTAGGGCAAAGGACTATTACCATGCATGCAGGATAACCATACTGCTCTTCAAAGGAAATTTTCAATTTGTGATTATTGTGCAGTGTTTCTTCATTGGGACAGGAATTATTGGACTACAGGCACATCCCTGGAGAAAATGCAAAAGAACTTTTATATGAATCCTTTAAATATCAGCTGACTGGCTAGGAGAACCACTTTGCAGAACAGTAATTAAACATGAATAGGCAGCAAGGCCTTTCAGCAGTGAAGGCTAGTTGCATTTTTGGTTGCATTAGCAAAGGTGCAGTTGACATGTTGAAACACCCTTGAGACTACATCTGGAGTACCACCTCTCTAGTCCACACACATTCCTGCCCTGCTCCAGCCCCACTACAACAGAGATATCAAAAAATGTAGAGTGCAGCAGAGGGTCAGTCACTAAGATGATCAAGGGACTGGGGCAGGAACATGAACGAGGTTGAGGGAATTTCCCCATGGAGAAAAGAAGACTAAAAGATTAGTAATTGCATGACTCCAAATGCCTAACCAGAGTTGTAGTCTTAGAGGGCCACAGTGGAATCAAGTAGGAAGAAGCTGCAGCAAGATAAACTCTGATTAGACATATTAAAAAAAGTACTTTCTCTTGATGATGCTTCCACAATAGAAAATGTTTCTTGGAGATTTTGTCAAATCTCTGTCGTTGAAAATATTCAGAAATCGCCTGGACAAAGCTCTGAGCAACATGAGTGGAAGCATTGGAGTTAGTCCTGTTTTTGAACAGAAATTTGTATTGAGACACCTCCAGAAGTCCCCTCCCATCAATTTTTCTACAAGTGTATGATTTTTATTGTCTTGATTTGTTGATTTGAGATGCATAGAAAAAGGATTAGAGTTTTTTAAATTTGTAAAAGCAGGTCAGTAACTCCCCCAAAACCACAAATCTTTTTTTTTTTTGTATATTGCACAACAGAAAGAGCAGCTGCACATGCAGGACCCATCTGTTGTCTTGAGTAACAAAAAGATTTTGTGATAACTTGAGGCAAAAAACCCAACAGCTTTCATGAGATTGTTTATGTGTCACTTTTTCGGCCCAGCTGTAAAATGGTGAACAGAAAGCCACATCCTGTGTATTGTCCTGAGAAGCTGGGGTGGTGTTGTGGTAAGAGAGACTGATATGTTATCAGAATTGTTTTCTGAGTAAATGTCAAACCGCATCCTGTTTTGGCAAAATTTAACTGCTGTTCCCTTAAGAGAGATTTTCCAGCGCATTTTGGCACATCACCTGCTCTCATTCTGAGGTACCATTTTCTGCTGAGGCATTCAGAGACAGTTTCCTCTGCTGCTGACTCTAGGTTAGACAGAAACTCCCTCTAGGACCTCTGCTCTAAGCCTCTTACTTCTCCTGCCTGGCTAGTACATTCTCAGGTCTTCTGCTTCCAAAGCTTCACAAGTGCTCCTCTACCTTAGACTGCATTACAAGTGCTCCTCTACCTTAGACTGCATTATTCATACATCTATGCAAGAAATATTTATACATCAAATGTATGCCACCATTCTTCATTTAGTCCTGTGCGAGCTTCCACTGTGAACTACCAATGGTTTAACTTGTGGTGTGAGAAAACAATGAGATGCAAAGTGGATGACAGATCCCCAGAAAGACTCTCCACATTTACTAATCCCTTACATTTATAGTTTATGGAGCACAGAAAAGGTCACCACAAACACAGTTTTACAGAAACACACTCTGGTTCCCTTTGTTCTCATCCACTACAGCTTAGATTCTTTTCTGTATCTCTCAACTGTATAACTTTTATCCTATCTCTGAGTGATGTATTTATTTATTTTCATTCTTGGTTTGCTTTTCCTACTCTTTATTTTCTTACTCTTCCTAATTTTCCTTTTTATTCCTTCCTTTAAATGGTCATTGCAAGTTTATCATGCTACATCTATCGTCCAGTGCACCTGGCATTCTCTCCTACTTTTTCCTAAAATCCCCCCCCTTCATTCTCACTAGCTGGTCCTCTTGAAAATTATAAGAGACACAGTGCAATTGTAGAGCAGTGGACTTACATAAATGTTACCCTGAAGCCATCACTTTCTCCAAAGTGGTCTCCTGTATGGCTAGAAGGAGTATCAACAAATGGGTGCAGAGCAGAATTCTGCTTCTCTCCTTGGACTTAAGCATCAATCCCATCACAAACATTCTCTGTACAAAACACTCTTAAAAAACAGCTTGATGGACAAAAGCTTTCCTTTAAACACACTTCAACTCAAAAGAACAAAAAGAAAAAGGAGATATTATATGAGCCCAGACATGTATGTGTCTCTGTTTTAAACTGCTCTCTCTGCACAATCACCTCTCTAATCACAGGGGTGTGTGGGAATGGGAGTTACATGGCTTGGGGCAAGCTTGGAAAAGAACAGGATTGGAGTGCTGAACTTGGTCTCAGTTTCAGTGACTGAGAGACAGGAATTCAGTGGGGGAACATTCTTCTTATTCCAGAGTCTAAAGGGAAGTCTCTGTCATTTGCCAAATTCTTTTCTTACATAGAACCACTGAGTTGTGTCCCTCCTTCACACCACAGCTCGTCTGCTCCAAAATTCCTATGCCCAAGTTTGTCCTCTGTTCACTTTGACCAAGTTCTGCCATGACCACTCTGAAAGTCTCTGTGTGTGAGGACAAGATTGATCTGGGGTTCTTCTGACAGCCCTGATAAATGCAGCCATTTTCACCAAATGTCCTAATAAATTATATTCATCCTAATGTGTCTCAGGCTGAGCTGGAATTATATTTAATACTCCATTCTGCTGTGCTCCAGACTATTCTAACTTCACATGGCACGAATAATTGGGTCATCCTGGGACAAGAACCCATCATCAGAATCCAAAGATGTCTCTATTTGTTTATCTTTGTTATACCCCCTGAAATGTGCCCCTTTGTACAACCTTCTCATGACTCCCACTGGCTGAGAACTGTTCCTTTTCTTTCTTCTCCTAAGAGGAATGGGACACCTTTTCCTAGACCAGGGAGTTCACATCTTGTGAATGTAAGACCCCTTGAAGCACTTTTTTAAAAAGTATTTTTCAGGAAACAGTTCTCTGTTTTATTTGAAGCAGCCTTCAGGCTACATAAGTAATTTCTCTACTCAGAACACCAAATAAATCTCTTGGTTCAGTAGGGTATTTTCTCCTCTTCTGAAGTGTTTGGAGGAGATTAAAAGAGAGTCAAACACAGAGCAGGAAAACCAACTGCATTTTACAGCATTATACCCATCTGTCCTCTAGCACTAAGATGCAGGTTTTTCTTTAATGTCATGAATAGAGGTATGACAGCTTCCTCTCAAGTCTCTCATCAGATCCTTTTGAAAGAAATGCATTAAATGTTAGGTGGTTTTTCATCTATTCACCAAATTTTTCTTCACTGCCACAGTGCATCTGGTGTCTTCACCAAGATAATCCCACAAAAGAACCAAGTGAGAGAAGAAAGGAGCTCCCATGCCTCTCCCAAAAGGATGTCACTTCTCATCTGGCTGGAGTGCTGTTTCCTTCTCTACCACCTTTGAATTGTGCAGCTGTTCTGGCTCAACATCAGCCCCTGTTGAGGGCCAGCCTCCAAAGCCTGCAGCCCTGCTCCGCTTGTTGGCACACAGAGTAAGCACTGGATGAGTCTCTGCTGTTCCCATAACAGATAAGTTATTACTACAGGGATTGTCAGTGAATGATCTTTAATGAGAGTTCCTCATGGCTCTATTCATCATTGAGAGGTGTGTGCTAGGACATTATCACTACAGAAGACCAAATTTAAACACAACTACTCAAGCTTTTCAAGGGAAAAGAAGCAAAAACTTTATTCCTAAATCAAGGTGATGAGTTCTCAGACTCTGAACATTAGGAACAGGCTGATTTTAAAGATATGTTACAATGAAATATGATACATTAAATATGATATGGAAGTACAGGAAAAGCTCAGCAGAGATTACAAAATAGTGAAGAACAGGTGGCAAAAGACAATAAGAAAAAAATCATATTCAGAAGTTCGTAGAAGCACAGATATTTTTGCTATGGAAAGGTAGCGAACTTGTCATGTTCCTGCTGATGTGATGACAAGGGCTCTTCATTTATTCTCTAGATAACTTGACACCAGTCTAATTGAAAACAAAATGGGATAAAATTAGCAGAACGGTACAACAGTAGAGATCACAGCAACAACCATCACACAACAGAAACAAACACAGGAATTTGCTGGATGATCTTGCCCATGGAGCTGCCATCCATGGTTGGATATTCCAGCGGCAGTCACCCACAAACAGTTTCCCCCGAGGGTCTGTCCTGGGGCCAAAGCATTTTCCAGCTTTCATCAGTGTGTCACTGTCCCTGGGCTCAGTGCACCCTCAGCAGGGTCACGGGTGGCACGAAGCTGTGGCCATCCATGGGTGTGTTTGGGAAGGGATGCCGAGCACGGGGCCCTGGACAGACTCAGAGCGCGCCCGTGTGAACCCCCAGCGATCCCACCGGCACTTCTGTGTCCAGCTCCGGAGGGGCCAGCCCGGGAAACTCATGGACATGACCCAGCAGGGCCCCAAGGATGTCCCAGCCCTGGAAGTGCTGGAGGCCTGGCTGCACTGGGGGCGCTTTGAGCAACCTTGTCTAATGAAGGATATCCCTGCCCATTCCAGAGTGGGGATGGAAGTAGATAATCTCTAAATGTTCTTTCTAACACCATCCATTCTGTGATTCATGGATTCAGTAATGGACAAATCTGCCCCCTCCAGTATATCCTTGGAAAAGGACCAAAAATACAGCCGAGTTTGTCCTCATCCTTGTCCTCAACTCTTCCAGGTCACTTTTCAAAGACATTTCCCTGATCTTCTTTTATAGAGTCAAGGGCTGAGACTTCCGCTGCTCTCATTTTGTGGATGTTCCCACCGCAGGAAAAACTTACGAATAAAAAGCATTTCCTGGCAGTTGATTTATATTACCCCATTTCCTCAGATTGATCCCACTGTTCATTATAAATCTTTGTAAACATTTGTCCAGAATTATCCCCTGCATCACTTCAAAAACCTGCTTAATATTTTCACTGCAGTTGTACACCCTTCTACAATGGTTACACAACTGCACGACATATTGGCTATTTCCCTCATTTACTTTCTGGGCAACTTGTTCTTAATTCTCATCGTTTTCATCTGTTTAAAGAGGATTGTGAGAAGGAATTTCTCTGCTAGATAGCATTGGTTTAATTTGAGTTCTGGAAAAGAGAAAACCCATCCCTTGTGGTTCTTCAAGCTGAACTGCACAAAGCCTGGCAGAGCCCTGCTGGACAGCCACACCTCTGAGAAGAGGCTTAGCCTGCATCCCCTGATCCTTGACTAGCGAGTAGCAGCGCAGCCTTCCAGGGCCACTCTGACTTACCTTGGCTGTCCACACCAGCCCACTCACCAAAACTGCATAGACCAAGGCCTTGCCACAGAGGATGAGGTAAGTGAGCTTCAGGGAATTTCCATAGCGCAAGTACGACTCTGCAAGTCAAACACCATTTCCATTTCTGTATTCAGTTTTCATCAGCATCATTACAAGAGGGTGGTTGTAATGGAGCTTTCATCAAATGAGAACCCTTGATATCTTTGGCTAAGCAACATAAAGGAACTAGAGCCAAATGAGAGGCTCTTTTGACCCCAGAGAAACAAGGAAGGGACAGAACAGAATGAGTCAAAGAACCAGAAGAGAAAGCAAGTCCAGGAAAGACAGAGATTGGCTTTATGCAGGGAAAGTATTGAGTTCCACACCTTCTGATGAACTGGGCTGTTCATCTGAGTTCCCTGTTAGCAATACAAAATAGGCTGAACCAAAAGATACCAATGTTTTATTTTGTCTCCTTATTGCCAGTGGCCTTATGAGTGCTGCTGATGTATCAGGAAAGTTTTCCAAAGCCCAGAATAACATGGCTTCTAGAAGTTTTATTCTTGAAGATTTTTTACTCTTAAGGGGTTGCTATAGTATTGAGATACAAGATCGGTCTTGGTTCAGCCTTAAGATTCCTGAAGCATTGAAGAAATTCTGGAAAAACAGGAGTGTGCAAATATGTGTACAAAGAGGAAAGAAATGTAATTTGTAATATGGAAATCCTCCATACAGGACAGCAGTGTGGAGGGGAATGTGACCTGTCATGGGAATTGTTTTGAGTTTGATACTGACAAATATCAGAATGATATGATTCAGAATATCATCTCCTGAATCTTGATGTCAGAATCACTTGGATTAGTATGGATAATTTCTTTCCTGGCTGAGCAAGAATATTCCCAATGCAAGTCAGTTTCTAGGACTGGAGGAGACGATAAAGAGTAAATTACAGTCTACAGGAAGGTACCACGACTTCTTCTATTTTCAAAACAAAATCATATGGGAGAGCTAAGCCCCAAAGCTGAGCTACATACAATATGCATAAACAGCCCTCCAAAAAACTTTTCTTCTTTTGATTTTGTTTTTTTTTTTTTTAATATAACATACAAATCACTTACAGGAGAAAGTAGAAGCTATTCCTACAGCAGATATCTCCCACACGCTGTACTTAAGGTCAGTAAAACTGGCATTAAAATACACACTGATAATTGCCTGAGAGAAGAGGCAAAATTCCCTTTACGTGAGAAGCCACACGTACCTTCTGTGAGGGCACAACCTGAAAGAAAAAAATGAAGTGAAAGTCACGTTTCTCTTCAGAGCAAACACAATCCAGGTTTGAGAAGTGCCAGTTTACCAAACAGTGCCTCATTCTTCCTACTACACTTGGTGTTTTATGACACTGAGCAATTTACTCTACTACAGAGATCTCTCCGTGGAGAGCCTGAAGAAACTCTAGATGTAGAATGGTAACACAGGGACAGAGGCCCAGGAATGGGAGGAGACATATGCTAATACCCAGCTATTGAGGGATGTATTTGTGCCAGAAGAACACCTTGCATGGAAGCTATCTATAGATGTGGTTCATAGCTTGACACTTGCTCTTTTGATTTCTGATTTCTATCACATTCAGCATGGTAGGAGATGTTTGTTACTCACCAGCATCACCATGGATAAATTTGTTAATTGATGCTGTTCCATTCTGAAAAAAATTGGCAACACACTCGAAGCGATTCAGAGGGTTGAACCACTCCCAGGCTGGCATCCTCAGCCGGCTGGTCAGTGAGTAGGTGTTCCCGTCCCGGGTGGAGGACTCGTCTGTGCCCACCCCTTCGGTCCTTTTCACACCATTCACCCTCCAGACCAGAGTCAGGTGGTCAGGGTAGAAACCAGAGGCCAGGCACACCAGCGTGGCCTTGCTCTTCTGCTGGATCTCCTGCTTTGATGGGGAAAAGATGGCCACAGCTGGAGGTATGATTTCCTCATTCTTCCCTGAAACACAAAGCAACATGGTCCAGAGCCTCCGTCCTCTGTTCAACCAGACCCCCCTGGGAATGGTCCCGAGTTTGTGCCGTGTTACTCCTGAAATACCTGGCCTTCTAGCTGCTGTCTCTCAGACAATTAATGTCTACTGGATATGAAACACCAGGAAGGTGGAGGGATTTCTTTTCACTCATCACACAGAAACATAAAGGGTCTGGCTACAGAAATGCACAAACACATGAAATTCTTGAATTGTCTCTGCCAGAAGAAGACAAAGCAGGAAAGAAACTGATCAAACAGATGGTCAGAAAAGTCCCCAGTTTTGCTGTAAGGCCTGTATTTGCATTATTGTACTAATAGTTAAGGGCGTCTCTTGCAAGGCACAAACATCTTCAGGAAACTGGGTTGAATTCTTTGGGATGTAGTTAAGATGTGTTGGTCATTGCAGTGTTCAGAATTATACTGTCATGGGATACCCTACTTGGCCCTGCATTTCTGAGATAACCTGGAAGGAAGGAAGGAAGGAAACAAGGAAGGAGCTGATTCTTCTCACTGTCTGAAGGGACAAACAATTCAGGCAGGTAACATGAATCTGCCAGGGATGGGTTTTGCCTTGGGTCTTGACCAATCCATTTTTAAGAACATTAAACATGACTTTATGTAATTTAATTTTTGCATTATTGTAGGTATGAGAAGCTCTGATCCTTGGCTACACGCCATCCCAGATTATGCAAGATTCCATACACTTGCAAACCAAGAGCTGTTCCCTCTCCTAAAGTGTTTAATACCTACTTGTAAGATTAGTGAGAACAGACTTCAGTCAAAAGGACGTACAAGGCAGACATGAGAAGTTGCTCAGAAGCCAAGCAGTGACCCTAAAAGACAGGGGGGTTTCCATATTCTATATCAAAATGCCTTTTTGACTCATCTAGCATGAGAAACACATGAGGTCTGTAGAGTGCTGCTGGAAAAAGGAATGGAGGGAAACTATGGAGCCAAAGAGAAAATTATTACTCTGGGATGTTTTTTCTGTATGGAGGCACTATGAATGGTGGATGTTCTTCCTGACCACTCTCTCCTTTGCAGAGGAAGAGAGGTAGCAGAATGAGCAGAAATTAATATCTTGCAGAGATCTTTTCCCCTAAGCCCTCGTGTTTGCACTCAAATGATGCCTTAATAGGGACCACCAGAGCTTGCTCTGCAAAGATCCCTGGGCTGCTTCTGTATGAGCTTGTACAGCCTTCAGATGTCCTGCATATTAAACAGAGGTAACTCTGAGAGGGTTTAGCACTGCTCTGCTTTCCTTTCAGTCGGTATGAAGAGAGGTTGATCGCTTCTACTTCTCCCTTCCAGCACTTGGTGTTATGATTTTTTTTTCCTAACCTAGAAGTATTTCTGACCAATTCCTCAGCTCATTGCATTAACGGCTAATGAGTGAAGAGATGGAAACAGAGAGGAGGGCAAAATAAAAAGGAGAAATTTAATAGAGTAACAAAAGAAAGTGGGAGGTAGGTGAAAAAGAGAGACAGAATGAAAGAATGATAAAAGTATTGAAACTACTGGAAGGACAAATAAAATCAGAAAGTTAGCATGCCTGAAATGGAATAAAGGGATTGGCAAAAGCAAGAACTAGAAAACAAAGTCTGATCAGCAGCCCCTTGTGTTCTGGTCTTCCTTTCTGCTCATGCTAGACACTGACCCAAGGCTCGATCACTTCCATGCATAAAACTCATTCCCTGTCACACGGACTTCACCCACCCGAGAGAAGAAGCATCTCAGTTCCTCCCTTCTCATCATCACAAGGCCAGTTTCATAATTTCTTGTTATCTTTCACCCCTCCTCTCATTTTAAAATCATCTGTGCATATGCTACATTTCATGAACACAAGGGCAATTTTCCCCTGTCCTCCACACTGAGCCCTTGGGTTCACACAGCTCCTTACCTATGACTCTGAGCACAGTGCCGACTCCGAAGTGAAGCTGCTGGTTTGCACAGCTGTACAAAGTCGGGCTGTAACCCCCAGGGTCATTATGCTCTTCCTGCCAGCCACATAGCTCCTCAAAATGGTTTAAAGGAGCAGGCACCAGTGAGCATTTCTACAGTTTCCTTTCAGATGGGGAAGCAGTTGATGGAAGAAGTTACTTTGCCCTGTGATTCCGACATGCCCTGATATAGGTGATGTTAAATCCCTTGTTGGGATGGGAGAAAACAGGGAAAGAAAAAGGGGAAAAAGAAAAAGAATAGAGGAAAAAAAGTATGCAGAGAGAAAAACAATACAGTCCTTGCTGGGCTGTAGAAGTTGTGAGAAGGATTGTTTGCAGAAGCCAGCATCCCAAAGCATCTTTAGATAGCCTGCAAACCATCTGTGGAGAGGCAAGTGCCAGTGAGATTACTCCTTCCCTCCATGGTTCAGCCCACAAGAGAATCGAGACTCTACCTCCAAAATGCTGCTTTGGATCATTACACAGATAAACTGCAAAAACCTGCAGACCAGAGAAGCATTTTTCATTCCCAACCTCTATAATATTTCCTTGAAAGATGGCTGAAAATAAAATTATCTATTCCCTTCTCCCTACACGAAATTAAAGACAAAGTCTGCAGACACAGAGATCTCAAAATCTTTGCCTTCAAATTCTACAGTTTCATAGTCAAACCTCCCATTTAAATAAGCAACCAATAAAGCATTAATCCTGTTCTCATGGCTGCATGAACAATTATCATTAGTAAGCTTTTAATTAAGAATGTTCTTGTCCCCTAACCAGTATCACAGAGATCACAGAGACCGGACTTACTTACCTATGACCGTAAGTTTTGTCCCGCTGCCAAAGAACAGTCTATTATTATTCACACCAATTTGCAGCTGCAGAAAAACCTCTCCTCTACTCCCAGACCTCTGAGCCAAGCCTGCGGACTAACCCTCCCCTCATGTGGTACTAGAAAATCTAGTAATATCGAGTACATTTCTCTCAGGTCTCCTAGAAAACAGGTCTGTAAGGAAAACCACCAAATCTGTGTCTAAAGAGTTGAGATCAATATCAGAAATGCCCTGTTGAGGGCATTTCAACTAATTGTTGGAGGTTCCACCATTTCTTTGGATGATATTTATCTATTTATCTAGGTGTCATATTAGAATATTTGATAACATGTCCCATATGTCAACATTCCCTAAGATGTATTTCTCTTTGAAATGAACCATATATTATTTTTCTGTGGTTTTCAGGGGCTATTTAGCACCTATTCTGAAATAGTAAGACCATTGTCCTCTGTGATCTTCCTATCACCATCCTGGCAAGCCAGTTCAGTAGAAAGAAACTGGCTGTGCTGTGGAGAGCTACTTTTTATAACAACAAGGACTTAAAAATCTGCAGAGAGATTTTAGTATTGCTTATTATATAGTTGGGTATTTATTAGTGCCTTCTTTTTTATAAATGAAAAAGTGCTGGCACATGTGTTGTTCCCAGTTATCTGAAGCAACACATTCCTTAATTCATCCTTGGAAGAGCCAAAGTAATTTAAACTTGTATTGTTTTGTTTTCCAGACCCCTTCAAAGTGTTACTGCGAGTCAGTTCTTTCCAAACAGACAGCTTTTCATTCACTTGTCCTTAATCATCTCTAGCCCCAGCAGAACCAGCATTACAGAGTAGCTATACTTTTGGGGAATTTTCTGCATGTGTTGATTCATTAGGACAACTTTTTTTTGTGTCATGCACACATTATTTGACCCATTCCTTATCCTCATTCTTTCTAGGGACAGCTTTTTCCTTACTGAAACACATTCATTCCGCTCTCCAAAATGAAAGGTGTGTCCCTACCTGGAGAACCCAACTTATTCTATTCTCTGCAGTAGAGAGAGTTACTAACACACACCAGTTTAAGAATGATAGGGAAGTTAATGATGATGTTCTGTAAAGAGAAGACATGGCATTTGAAGTGATTTAAAAGAGGAAACAAAAATTTCTTACCAATTACTGTCAGTTTGGTGCCACTGCCAAAACGCATATCAGCACTGCTCACAGTGACAAAGTGATGGATCATAAGCTAAGAGAAGGGATGCACTGCAGCTGCCTTATTAAAGCACAAGCTTTAGAAACCCTGACTGTTTTTGGCATGCCTAACATCACTCATTCTTTATTTGAGGTGGTTTGTCTTTGGCAGTGAACTAACACAAATCCCTTTGTTTTCCCTTCCATGGCATTCCAGCGGTCTTGAACAGTCTTTCAGGATCCCGTTCAGTTTTCTGATAGGTTAAATTAATCCACACCAGGAGAGCCCAGAAGAATCTGTTGACTGGTCCCAGACAAACCCTTCACAGCCATTAGGAAGAACTGCAGTGAGACAGCGGGGATAGGGATTACAGGAAACCTTTGTTCTCACAGGCATGAGTCAGTCAGCAGATATTGGAGGATTATTTAAGAGAGAAAAGCCCAACACTTTTTATGTAGTGCCTCTGAGAAGTACCTGCAACAGGTCAGAATTCTTTCTCTAACAATTATATCACTTTAGAAAGCACCATTTTGTCATCTATTGCTAACATTGGTGCATCGGGAAAAAAATAATAATTCCAGCTTTGCATGGTTGATAGGCTTTAGGTGCATCTGCAGTCACAGTTTGGATTGGTGAAAATTAATATAGATATCTCAAAATTTCCTAGCTTGCTTGCCAGGGAGGGCAGGCTCAGTTCTCAGATGATGAAAGTAAGTCCCAGCAGAGAAGGTCTGTTAAGAGAAACCAAGCCAGAACTCGCCTGCTCTGCTGCAGGATTCTATGCAGCTGCCTTCAACCCTCTGCCACAAGGCTCATGCACCCATGGGTTTTTGTAAAGGCTTCCTGGGGAATGTATCATCGTGGTCCCCCCCCCACTGTCCCACAATGATATAACCTGGTACAAAAACAATCCCACCCATGACTCCACCCTCTGTTTTTGTAAACCAGGAAGGACAGTCGTGATTACCTCTGCTGGTCTGGACTGCGGTGTAGCCGGACAGCGGTTCAAGTTAAGTTCCTTGAAAGAGGATATTGTGGGGTTGTGCTTTGGGCTTGTTCTGCACATACTGTTGACAAGAGAGAAATGTTTTTGTTATTGCTGAGCAGTGCTTACACAGCATTCAAGGGTTTTTCTGCTTCTCATACCCCCATGCAGGCAAGGAGGCTGGTGGTGCATAGCAACTTGGGAGGAGGGACAGCTGGGAGAGCTGATCCCAACTGATCCAAGGGATATTCCATGGTGTCACATTCAGTATGTGAAAGGGGCAAGTAGGGGGAAGAAGAAGGAAGAGAGAGATATTTGGAGAGATGGTCTTTGTCTTCCCAAGCACCATTACGTGTGATGGGGCCCTGCCATCCTGGGAATGGCTGAACACCTGCCCGCCCTTTGGGAAGTGGGGAATGAATTCCTTGTTGTCATTTGCTCATGTGCACAGTTTTTGCTTCACCTCTTAAACTGTCTTTATCTCAAGCCACGAGTTTTTCACTTGTGTTTTTCCGATTTTCTCTCCACTCCTGCTGGTGGGGAGTGAGCAAGCAGCTGCATGGGGCTTGATCCTGCCTGGGGCCAAACCATGACACAACCCCAGACCACATCCTTCCTTTGCCATTGCTGTTTTAATGTGATAGCCCAATTACCTCTCAGTGTACTCTTTATCACTCAATTTACAATCTCAAGATTTTGTTCTTATACTCAAAAAGCCAACACTATTTATTCATTTATTGGGTGGCCTTAAATGCAGTAATTTTTCACTTGGTAGCCTCATGCCAGTGTTCATGCTGCTTTCCTTTCTACTCTTTCTCTCTTCTGCCCTCAGGATGACAAAAACTACATGCTTACAGTTTGCAGTTTTTGGTTTGCAGTGAGAGTAATTTGCTTACTACGGTGTTGGAGAAGATGAAACAGGAAAGCCGTACAAATATGACTGCCTGGCAAAAGATTTTGGGAATATAGGAACTATATGCGAGATTTAAATGAAAGCAAGCTTTGAGATCCCTTAGTTACTGAACAACAGGAAAACAATGGTGTGGCTGGCTGAAGGTAATCCCCTTTGGATGAAACAATACCCTCTGCTTGCAGACAGGTCCAAGGGTCGGAGCAGACCCTGCCAGCTTGGCAGAAGGGGTCCAAAGAGTAGTTTTTAGGGTTTAAAATGTAGCACATTATGGTAATGTAGTGATTTTTTTAGGCTGTATGTAAATGCTATAGGATTTGTATGTTTTACTGTATTGGTTAGTGAGAATCAGAATATTCAACACAGATGATAATTTATTGTATTGTAACGGGAACTTCCCTTCTTCTTGCTCTTACTCTTGCTCTCACTCTTTCTCGTACTCTTGCTCTCTTACACTTTACTTTTCTATGCTCTTAGCTCTTGCCTTTTACATTCTTACCCTCCCATCCTCTCTACCCCTCTCTTCTCTTGGGCCAGCTGGGAGCTGCAGCTGGCAGCTCCCAGCAGGGCCCTGCACCCACGCCCTTTGCAATAAGCCACAAGTTCCACGACCTGGCTTCAGAGATCTCTCGTCTCCGTCCGTCCCGACCGTGCCACCCCCTGTCTCGCCTACACTATGGGCTGGAGTTTGTCCCTGTATTTTGGTGTTGATGGATAGCATCCTCCCAGGGCTTGTGACTCTGCCTGTGAAAAGGCTTCATCTAGGAGTAAGAGCAAGCCTTCATTTGCTGAGTGTCTGAAGGGATGGGAACTGATGGGGAGGGGTAACAGGTTACATTTATCTCCCTTCCTCATATGTAAGTGACACGGTCTTGTCTCACAAAGTTTTGACAGATAGTTAGCAAATGAACCTAAACCTGTTTTTCATATTGCTCTTTAACAGCTTCACTTGAATCTTTCTTTATATGAAAAATAGACGACAAAGCACAGAACAAAATGCTTCAAAACAAAGTCATTCTGCTTGGAAAATCACAAAATATTTTTTCTATTCTTTTCACATATCCCAGGTTCTTCTGCATTGAAATTTGCTCTATCGCTCCTCTACCTTAGACTGTGTTTTTCCTACATCCGTGCAGGAAACATTTATACATGAAGTGTATGAATCCATTCTTTATTTAGTCCTGTGTGAGCTTCCACTGAACTACCAATGGTTTTACTTCTGGTGTGAGGTAATAATGAGATGCAAAGTGGATGAAAGATCCCCAGAAAGACTCTCCACATTTACTAAGCCCTTAGCTTTATACTATATGGAGCATTGGAAAGGTCACCACAAATACAGTTTTACAGAAACACACTCTGGTTCCCTTTGCTTCTTGTCCATTACAGCTTAGATTGGCTTCCCTGTTTCTCAATTGTACTCTTTTTTCCTAATCTCTGAGTTGTGTCTCTTTTTTCATCCTTGCTTTGCTTTTTTTAGTCTTTATTTCCTTGTCTTCTTACTTCTCCTAATTTTCCTTTTTGCTCTTTTCTATAAAAGGTCCACACAAGTATATCATACTTCATGCACTGTCTAGTGCACCTGGCATTCTCTCCTTCTTATGGTGTAAAATCCTCTCTGTCATTCTCACAAGCTGATTCTCTTCAAAATTGTAAGAGATGAAGACTGATTGTAGAGAACTGGACCTACATAAATATCACCCTGAAGACATCACTTTGTCCAAAGTGGTCTCCTGTATGGCTAGAAGGAGTGACAACAAATGGGCGCAGAGCAGAATTCTGCTTCTCTCCTTGCATTTAAGTAAGCATCAGCCCCATCACAAACATCCTCTGTAAAAAACACTCTTGATGGACAAAAGCTATCCTTTAAACATGAATTGAAATTCAAAAGGAAAAAAAGAAAAAGGAGATATTATATGAGCCCAGACATGTATGTGTCTCTGTTTTAAAGTGCTCTCTCTGCACAATCACCTCTCTAATCGCAGGGGTGTGTGGGAATGAGAGTTACATGGCTTGGAGCAAGCTTAGAAAAGAACAGGACTGGATTGCTGAACTTGGTCTCAGTTTCAGCGACTGAGAGACAGGAATTCAGTGGGGGAACATTCTTCTTATTCCAGAGTCTAAAGGGAAGTCTCTGTCATTTGCCAAATTCTTTTCTTATATAGAACCACTGAGTTGTGTCCCTCCTTCACACCACAGCTTGTCTGCTCCAAAATTCCTATGCCCAAGTTTGTCCTCTGTTCACTTTGACCAAGTTCTGCCATGACCACTCTGAAAGTCTCTGTGTGTGAGGACAAGATTGATCTGGGGTTCTTCTGACAGCCCTGATAAATGCAGCCATTTTCACCTTAATAAATTATATTCTTCCTAATGTGTTTCAGGCTGAGCTGGAATTATATTTAATACTCCGTTCTGCAGTGCTCCAGACTATTCTAACTTCACAGGGCACGAATAATTGGGTCATCCTGGGACAAGAACCCATCATCAGAATCCAAAGATGTCTCTGTTTGTTTATCTTTGTTATACCCCCTGAAATGTGCCCCTTTGTACAACCTTCTCATGACTCCCACTGGCTGAGAACTGTTCCTTTTCTTTCTTCTCCTAAGAGGAAGGGGACACCTTTTCCTAGACCAGGGAGTTCACATCTTGTGAATGTAAGACCCCTTGAAACACTTTTTAAAAAAGTATTTTTCATGATACTGTTCTCTGTTTTATTTGAAGCAGCCTTCAGACTACATAAGTAATTTCTCTACTCAGAACACCAAATAAATCTCTTGGTTCAGTAGGGTATTTTCTCCTATTCTGAAGTGTTTGGAGGAGATTAAAAGAGAGACAAACACAGAGCAGGAAAACCAACTGCACTTTACAGCATTATACCCATCTGTCCTCTAGCACTAAGATGCAGGTTTTTCTTTAATGTCATGAATAGAGGTATGACAGCTTCCTCTCAAGTCTCTCATCAGATCCTTTTGAAAGAAATGCATTAAATGTTTGGTGGTTTTTCATCTATTCACCAAATTTTTCTTCACTGCCACAGTGCATCTGGTGTCTTCACCAAGATAATCCCACAAAAGAACCAAGTGAGAGAAAAAAACAGATCCCATGCCTCTCCCAAGAGGATGTCACTTCTCATCTGGCTGGAGTGCTGTTTCCTTCTCTACCACCTTTGAATTGTGCAGCTGTTCTGGCTCAACATCAGCCCCTGTTGAGGGCCAGCCTCCAAAGCCTGCAGCCCTGCTCCGCTTGTTGGCACACAGAGTAAGCACTGGATGAGTCTCTGCTGTTCCCATAACAGATAAGTTATTACTACAGGGATTGTCAGTGAATGATCTTTAATGAGAGTTCCTCATGGCTCTATTCATCATTGAGAGGTGTGTGGTAGGACATTATCACTACAGAAGACCAAATTTAAACACAACTACTCAAGCTTTTCAAAGGAAAAGAAGCAAAAACTTTATTCCTAAATCAAGGTGATGAGTTCTCAGACTCTGAACATTAGGAACAGGCTGCTTTTAAAGATATGTTACAATGAAATATGATACATTATCAAATGGAAGTACAGGAAAAGCTCAGCAGAGATTACAAAATAGTGAAGAACAGGATGGCAACAGACAATTAGAAAAAAATTATATTCAGAAGTTTGTAGAAGCATAGCTATTTTTGCTATGGAAAGGTAGGGAACTTGTCATGTTCCTGCTGATGTGATGACAAGGGCTCTTCATTTATTCTCTAGATAACTTGACACCAGTCTAATTGAAAACAAAATGGGATAAAATTAGCAGAACGGTACAACAGAAGAGATCACAGCAACAACCATCACACAACAGAAACAAACACAGGAATTGGCTGGATGATCTTGCCCACGGAGCTGCCATCCATGGTTGGATGTTCCAGCGGCAGTCACCCACAAACAGTTTCCCTGAGGGTCTGTCCTGGGGCCAAAGCATTTTCCAGCTCTCATCAGTGTGTCACTGTCCCTGGGCTCAGTGCACCCTCAGCAGGGTCACGGGTGGCACGAAGCTGTGGCCATCCATGGGTGTGTTTGGGAAGGGATGCCGAGCACAGGGCCCTGGACAGACTCAGAGCGCGCCCGTGGGAACCCCCAGCGATCCCACCCGCACTTCTGTGTCCAGCTCCGGAGGGGCCAGCCCGGGAAACTCATGGACATGACCCAGCAGGGCCCCAAGGATGTCCCAGCCCTGGAAGTGCTGGAGGCCTGGCTGCACTGGGGGGGCTTTGAGCAACCTGGTCTAATGAAGGATATCCCTGCCCATTCCAGAGTGGGGATGGAAGTAGATAATCTCTAAATGTTCTTTCTAACACCATCCATTCTGTGATTCTAGGACTATGACCCAGAAATGGACAAATCTGCCCCCTCCAGTATATCCTTGGAAAAGGACCAAAAATACAGCCGAGTTTGTCCTAATCCTTGTCCTCAACTCTTCCAGGTCACTTTTCAAAGACATTTCCCTGATCTTCTTTTATAGAGTCAAGGGCTGAGACTTCCACTGCTCTCATTTTGTGGATGGTCCCACCGCAGGAAAAACTTACGAATAAAAAGCATTTCCTGGCAGTTGATTTATATTACCCCATTTCCTCAGATTGATCCCACTGTTCATTATAAATCTTTGTAAACATTTGTCCAGAATTATCCCCTGCATCACTTCAAAAACCTGCTTAAGATTTTTACTGCAGTTGTACGCCCTTCTACAATGGTTACACAACTGCACGATATATTGGCCATTTCCCTCATTTACTTTCTGGGCAACTTGTTCTTAATTCTCATCGTTTTCATCTGTTTAAAGAGGATTGTGAGAAGGAATTTCTCTGCTAGATAGCATTGGTTTTATTTGAGTTCTGGAAAAGAGAAAACCCATCCCTTGTGATTCTTCAAGCTGAACTGCACAAAGCCTGGCAGAGCCCTGCTGGACAGCCACACCTCTGAGAAGAGGCTTAGCCTGCATCCCCTGATCCTTGACTCGTGAGTAGCAGCGCAGCCTTCCAGGGCCACTCTGACTTACCTTGGCTGTCCACACCAGCCCACTCACCAAAACTGCATAGACCAAGGCCTTGCCACAGAGGATGAGGTAAGTGAGCTTCAGGGAATTTCCATAGCGCAAGTACGACTCTGCAAGTCAAACACCATTTCTATTTCTGTATTCAGTTTTCATCATCATCATTATAAGAGGGTGGTTGTAATGGAGCTTTCATCAAATGAGAACCTTGATATCTTTGGCTAAGCAACATAAAGGAACTAGAGCCAAATGAGAGGCTCTTTTGACCCCAGAGAAACAAGGAAGGGATGGAACAGAATGAATCAAAGAACCAGAAGAGAAAGCAAGTCCAGGAAAGACAGAGATTGGCTTTATGCTGGGAAAGTACTGAGTTCCACACCTTCTGATGAACTGGGCTGTTCATCTGAGTTCCCTGTTAGCAACACAAAATAGCCTGAATCAAAAGATACCAATGTTTTATTTTGTCTCCTTATTGCCAGTGGCCTTATGAGTGCTGCTGATGTATCAGGAAAGTTTCCCAAAGCCCAGAATAACATGGCTTCTAGAAGTTTTATTCTTGAAGAGTTTTTACTCTTAAGGGGTTGCCATAGTATTGAGAGACAAGATCGGTCATGGTTCAGCCTTCAGATTCCTGAAGCATTGAAGAAATTCTGGAAAAACAGGAGTGTGCAAATATGTGTACAAAGAGGAAAGAAATGTAATTTGTAATATGGAAATCCTCCATACATGAGAGCAGTGTGGAGGGGAATGTGACCTGTCATGGGAATTGTTTTGAGTTTGATACTGACAAATATCAGAATGATATGATTCAGGATATCATCTTCTGAATCTTGAGGTCAGAATCACTTGGATTAGTATGGATAATTTCTTTCCTGGCTGAGCAAGAATATTCCCAATGCAAGTCAGTTTCTAGGACTGGAGGAGACGATAAAGAGTAAATTACAGTCTACAGGAAGGTACCACGACTTCTTCTATTTTCAAAACAAAATCATATGGGAGAGCTAAGCCCCAAAGCTGAGCTACATACAATATGTATAAACAGCCCTCCAAAAAACTTTTCTTCTATTGATTTTGGTTTTTTTTTTTTTTTAATATCACATACAAATCACTTACAGGAGAAAGTAGAAGCTATTCCTACAGCAGATATCTCCCACACGCTGTACTTAAGGTCAGTAAAACTGGCATTACAATACACACTGATAATCGCCTGAGAGAAGAGGCAAAATTCCCTTTACGTGAGAAGCCACACGTACCTTCTGTGAGGGCACAACCTGAAAGACAAAAATGAACTGAAAGTCACGTTTCTCTTCAGAGCAAACACAATCCAGGTTTGAGAAGTGCCAGTTTACCAAACAGTGCCTCATTCTTCCTACTACACTTGGTGTTTTATGACACTGAGCAATTTACTCTACTACAGAGATCTCTCTGTGGAAAGCCTGAAGAAACTCCGGATGTAGAATGGTAACACAGGGACAGAGGCCCAGGAATGGGAGGAGACATATGCTAATACCCAGCTATTGAGGGATGTATTTGTGCCAGAAGAACACCTTGCATGGAAGCTATCTATAGATGTGGTTCATAGCTTGACACTTGCTCTTTTGATTTCTGATCTCTATCTCATTCAGCATGGTAGGAGATGTTTGTTACTCACCAGCATCACCATGGATAAATTTGTTAATTGATGCTGTTCCATTCTGAAAAAAATTGGCGACACACTCGAAGCGATTCAGAGGGTTGAACCACTCCCAGGCTGGCATCCTCAGCCGGCTGGTCAGCGAGTAGGTGTTCCCGTCCCGGGTGGAGGACTCGTCTGTGCCCACCCCTTCGGTCCTTTTCACACCATTCACCCTCCAGACCAGAGTCAGGTGGTCAGGGTAGAAACCAGAGGCCAGGCACACCAGCGTGGCCTTGCTCTTCTGCTGGATCTCCTGCTTTGATGGGGAAAAGATGGCCACAGCTGGAGGTATGATTTCCTCATTCTTCCCTGAAACACAAAGCAACATGGTCCAGAGCCTCCGTCCTCTGTTCAACCAGACCCCCCTGGGAATGGTCCCGAGTTTGTGCCGTGTTACTCCTGAAATACCTGGCCTACTAGCTGCTGTCACTCAGACAATTAATGTCTACTGGATATGAAACACCAGGAAGGTGGAGGGATTTCTTTTCACTCATCACACAGAAACATAAAGGGTCTGGCTACAGAAATGCACAAACACATGAAATTCTTGAATTGTCTCTGTCAGAAGAAGACAAAGCTGCAAAGAAACTGATCAAACAGATGGGCAGAGAAGTCCCCAGTTTTGCTGTAAGTAATGTCTCTGTTTTTAGTATTGCATTAATAGTTAAGGGCGTCTCTTGCAAGGCACAAACATCTTCAGGAAACTGAGTTGAATTCCTTGGGATGTAGTTAAGATGTGTTGGTCATTGCAGTGTTCAGAATTATACTGTCATGGGATACCCTACTTGGCCCTGCATTTATGAGATAACCTGGAAGGAAGGAAGGAAACAAGGAAGGAGCTGATTCTTCTCACTGTCTAAAGGGACAAACAATTGAGGCAGGTAACATGAATCTGCCAGGGATGGGTTTTGCCTTGGGTCTTGACCAATCCATTTTTAAGAACATTAAACATGACTCTATGTAATTTAATTTTTGCATTATTGTAGGTATGAGAAGCTCTGATCCTTGGCTACACACCTTCCCAGAGTGATGCAAGATTCCATACACTTGCAAACCAAGAGCTGTTCCCTCTCCTAAAGTGTTTAATACCTACTTGTGAGATTATTGAGAACAGTCTTCAGTCAAAAGGACGTACAAGGCAGCCATGAGAAGTTACTCAGAAGCCAAGCAGTGATTCTAAAAGACAGGGGGGTTTCCATATTCTATATCAAAATGCCTTTTTGACTCACCTAGCATGAGAAACACATGAGGTCTGTAGAGTGCTGCTGGAAAAAGGAATGGAGGGAAACTATGGAGCCAAAGAGAAAATTACTACTCTGGGCTCTTTTTTTTTTTATGGAGGCACTATGAATGGTGGATGTTCTTCCTGATGACTCTCTCCTTTGCAGAGGAAGAGAGGTAGCAGAATGAGCAGAAATTAATATCTTGCAGAGATCTTTTCCCCTAAGCCCTCGTGTTTGCACTCAAATGATGCCTTAATAGGGGCCACCAGAGCTTGCTCTGCAAAGATCCCTGGGCTGCTTCTGTATGAGCTTGTACAGCATTCAGATGTCCTGCATATTAAACAGAGGTAACTCTGAGAGGGTTTGACCCTGCTCTGCTTTCCTTTCAGTGGGTATGAAGAGAGGTTGATCACTTCTACTTCTCCCTTCCAGCATTTGGTGTTATGACTTTATTTCCTATCTTAGAAGTATCTCTGGCAAATTCTTCAGCTCATTGCCTTAATGGCTTACGAGTGAAGAGATGAAAACAGAGAGGAGGACACAAAAGAAAATAATAAAACCCAAAAATGATAACTCCCCATTAAAAAACACAGCCAAAAGAAAGGAAGGCAGGTAAAAATGGAGACAGAAAGGATGGTAAAACTTCCAATTGAGCTGATTACAAATGGAATAAGGAGACTGGTTAAAAGGCCAGAACTGGAAGACATGTCTGATCAGCATCCCTATTATGTTTAGCTTTCTACATTGGTAATTTTCATTCCCAACCTCTATAATATTTCCTTGGAGAACGAGGGAAACAAAATTATTTATTCCCTTCTCCCTACATGAACTTCCCAAAAATTAAATACAAAGTCTGCAGACACAGAGCTCTCAAAATCTTTGCCTTCAAATTCTACAGTTTCATAGTCACACATCCCATTTTAATAAGCAACCTATAAAGCATTTATCCTGTTCTCATGGCTGCATGAAAAATTATCATTAGTAAGCTTTTAATTAAGAATGTTCTTGTCCCCTAACCAGTATCACATAGATCACAGAGACCGGACTGACTTACCTATGACCGTAAGTTTTGTCCCGCTGCCAAAGAACAATCGCTCATTATTCACACCATTTTGCAGCTGCAGAAAAACCTCTCCTCTACTCCCAGACCTCTGAGCCAAGCCTGTGGACTAACCCTCCCCTCATGTGGTACCAGCAAAAGCAGAAATACAAAGTACTGAGGTCCCTAAAAAAGCGTGTTGTTAAGGGAACACCATGAAATCTGTGTCTAAACAGTGTGATCAACATCAGATATACCCTGTCCAGAGCCCTTTTGCTTAAGGCATAGGTGAATCAGTTGTTGGAGGTTCCACCATTGCTTTAGAGGACATTTATCTATTTATCTAGGTGTCATATTAGAGTATTAGAAAATATTTCCCATATGCAGACTCAGTAATTTCTTTTTCTCAGCTAAATAGCCACATTTCCTTTAAATTTTGTTCAACATTTTGAATATTTTTCACTTATAAAATAAATGCCTTTTTTTAACATGCAAAATAATTTTTAATATATAGCACAGTGCCCTGGTCCACTCTGCCCTTCGTAGATGTTCCTAAAAATACCCCTTTTGACTTTCCTTTTCCCCTTCCCTCTCTCTGGAAGGCTTTCCTTGAAAGGAAGTCTCTGCTTTTATTCTCTGTCCTCCCTTGGTGATGATTATTTACATTTGCTGCATAAATGCCTATGGTCGATGAGGGGTCAGCATATTCATTTTTAGCAGCTCAGGCACCTCAGATAAACTTTGGATTTCAAGAGATGTGCTGATCATTTTTTCCTATGGAGATTGAATTTCACCGTTTGTTATCAATTTATTTTGTAGTGGCACAACGGGGCACAAATATCTGAGGCACCAATTCTTTGAACTCCAGGAGTAACACAAGGAGTAGAAGAGATCACCATCATTTATCAGTGTCTGAGCAGCAGCCTTTTTTCCCCACGTCTGGACAATCCAAATCCATTAATGTGGCTCAGAAAGAAATATTCTCTGAGAGCTCCTTCCCCTTGAAATGAATCATATATTCTTCTTCTGTGGTTTTCAGTGGCTGTTTAGCACCTATTCTGAAATAGTAGGACCATTGTCCTTAATGATCTTTTTATCACCATCCTGACAAGCCTGTTCAGTGGGAAAAACTGGCTGCACTGTGGAGAACTACTTTCTGTAATAACAAGGACTTTAAAAGCTGCAGAGAGATTTTAGTATTGCTTATTATGAAGTTAAGCATTTTTTTTGCCTTCTGTTTTATCAACCAAAAATGCTAGCACACATGTTTTTCCCAATTATCTGAGACAACACATTATTTAATTTATCCTGGAAAGATGCAGGGCACTTTGAGTTTGTAGCATTTTGATTTTGTTTCCTAGACCCCTTCAAAGTGTTACTGCAAGCCTGTTCTCTTTCCAGACAGATAGACAGCTTTTCACTGACTTGTACTTAATCATCTCTAGCCCCAGCAGAACCAGCATTATAGAGTAGCTATATTTTTGGGGAATTTTTTGCATGTGTTGATTCATTAGGACAACTTTTTTTTTATGTCATGCACACATTATTTGTCCCATTCCTTATCCTCATTCTTTCTAGGGACAGCTTTTTCCTTACTGAAACACATTCATTCCACTCTCCAAAATGAAAGGTGTGTCTCTACCTAGAGAACCCAACTTATTCTATTCTCTGCAGTAGACAGGGTTACTAGCACACCAGAAGAACACCAGCTTAATAATGTTAGGGAGGATAATAATAAAATTCTCTGAAGACAAGACATGGCATTTGAAGTGAATTAAAAGAGGAAACAAAAATTTCTTACCTATTACTGTAACTTTTGTGCCACTGCCGAAAGACAACCCAGAAGTGTACACAGTGACAACATGATGTATCATAAGCTAAGAGAAGGGATGCACTATGGCTGCCTTACTATAAGAGAAGCCTAAGAAATCATTTTGGCAATTGGAATTCCAAACATCATTCAATCTCTGTCTAAAGGGATATAGCAGAAAACCAGCTTGAAATCAGTTGTATAGTCTGTAGAATTCATAAAAGCATTTCCCAGATTTGTTTGATACTTTGTCTACATTTCACCCCAAGATGTTTTTGCAACCTTTCTCCATTCTCCATGTTACGTCAATGATTTTATCTGCTGTTCTCATTTTGCACATCTTGAAAACAAGCAGTCACTGTCCAAACGCTGTCACTGTCTAGAAATAGAACCTTTTGACACCTAGAACTTCCTCACTGTCAGTCTTGTATTCCAAGCACTGTGATGCCTTCTTTTCTGTAACTTGTGAATTTAATAATCGAACGATACCTGCTTTGTGGTTTTCATCATCAAATGAAGGTGGTTTGCCTCCAGGAGCAAACTAAACAAATCCCTTTGTTTTCCCTTCCATGGCAGTCCAGCTGTCTTGAACAGTCTTTCAGGATCCCGTTCAGTTTTATGATAGGTTAAATTAATCCACACAAGGAGAGCCCAGAAGAATCTCTTGACTGGTCCCAGACAAACCCTTCACAGCCATTAGAAAGAACTGCAGTGAGACAGCAGGGATAGGGATTACAGGAAACCTTTGTTCTCACAGGCATGAGGCAGTCAGCAGATATTGGAGGATTAAGAGAGAAAAGCTCAATACATTCTATATAGTGCCTCTGAGGGATACCTGCAACATGTCAAAATTGTTTTCTAACACTTATATCACATTAAGAAAGAACCATTTTGTCATCTACTGCAAACATTGATGCATCAGGAAAAAAATAGTAATTCCAGCTGTGCATGGTTGATAGGCTTTAGATGCATCTGCAGTCACATTTTGGATTGGTGAAAACTAATTTAGATATCTCAGAATTTCCTAGCTTGCTTGCCAGGGAGGGCAGGCTCAGTTCTCAGATGATGAAAGTAAGTCCCAGCAGAGAAGGTCTGTTAAGAGGAACCAAGCCAGAACCCGCCTGCTCTGCTGCAGGATTCTATGCAGCTGCCTTCAACCCTCTGCCACAAGGCTCATGCACCCATGGGTTTTTGTAAAGGCTTCCTGGGGAATGTATCATCGTGGATCCCCCTGTCCCCACAATGATATAATCTCCTACAAAAACAATCCCACCCATGACTCCACCCCCGGTTTTTGTCACCTAGGAATGATTGCCATGATTATCTGTGCTGATTTGGACTGTGGTTCAAGTTAATTTCCTTCATGGTAGCTACGGTGAGATTGTGCTTTGGGCTTGTTCTGCAAATACTGTTGACAAGAGAGAAATGTTTTTGTTATTGCTGAGCAGTGCTTACACAGCATTCAGAGGCTTTTCTGCTTCTCATACCCCCATGCTGGCAAGGAGGCTGGTGGTGCATGGGAACTTGGGAGGAGGGACAGCTGGGAGAGCTGATCCCAACTGATCCAAGGGATATTCCATGGTGTCACATTCAGTATGTGAAAGGAGCAAGTAGGGGGAAGAAGAAGGAAGAGAGAGATATTTGGAGAGATGGTCTTTGTCTTCCCAAGCACCATTACGTGTGATGGGGCCCTGCCATCCTGGGAATGGCTGAACACCTGCCCGCCCTTTGGGAAGTGGGGAATGAATTCCTTGTTATCATTTGCTCATGTGCACAGTTTTTGCTTCACCTCTTAAACTGTCTTTATCTCAAGCCACGAGTTTTTCACTTGTGTTTTTCCGATTTTCTCTCCACTCCTGCTGGTGGGGAGTGAGCAAGCAGCTGCATGGGGCTTGATCCTGCCTGGGGCCAAACCATGACACAACCCCAGACCACATCCTTCCTTTGCCATTGCTGTTTTAATGTGATAGTCCAATTACCTCTCAGTGTACTCTTTATCACTCAATTTACAATCTCAAGATTTTGTTCTTATACTCAAAAAGGCAACACTTTTTATTCATTTATTGGGTGGCCTTAAATGCAGTAATTTTTCCCTTGGTAGCCTCATGCCACTGTTCATGCTGCTTTCCTTTCTACTCTTTCTCTCTTCTGCCCCCAGGATGAGAAGCAAACCTCAAGCTCACAGTTTGCAGTTTTTGGTTTGCAGTGAGAGTCATTTGCTTACTACGGGCTGGAGTTTGTCTCTGAAGCTTGGTGTTGATGGAAAGCATCCTCCCAGGGCTTGTGACTCTGCCTGTGAAAAGGCTTCATAGAGGAGTAAGAGCAAGCCTTCATTTGCTGTCTGTCTGAAGGGATGGGAACTGATGGGGAGGGATAACAGGTTACATTTATCTCCCTCCCTTATATGTAAGTGACACCGTCTTGTCTCACAAAGTTTCGACACATAGTTAGCAACCTGACCAAGTACCTGTAGCAAAACTGTTTTTCATATTGCTCTTTCATGGCTTCCTTTGAGTCTGCCTGGATATGAAAAATAGACTCTAAATCACAGGACAAAATCTCTCAATGCAAAGTCATTCTACTAGGAAAATCACAAAATGTTTTTTCAATTACTTTCAGATATCAGAGAAGAACCCATAATTTCTGATACAGCCTGTTTAGCTGGGAAGAGGTGTGAGAGTCCTAGAGAAGGGAATGAGAAAAACAGACTAACAGACTAAGATGTAACATGTAGGACCTAGAGACAGGACTACAGAACGTGAGGTATTGGGCTGGTCATCTTGGCATGCTTCTGGGTTGTTCTCTCTTCTACAACAGTGAATAGAGTGCTTAAGTCACTAATTATGTGTGTTTATACAGAACTTTTGTTTGTATATATTGAATTCTTCCAAAAAAAATACATTTTGGATTTTTTTTGGCTGTCGCTGCCTAAATAATAAAACCAATAGTGGAATATTGTTTTCCTGCCTCAGTCTTAGTATGTCTGTGATCTTAACACTATGTATTCAGGGTCTTAACCCATTGGACTAAAATCCATTTAAGATCATTCTGTCTGCATCTCCAGTCTAGAGCTCCATTTGTGTCCTTACTGTCACTTACAAACTCTCTTCCATGAGGTCTCTTTCATTTAAAAAGAAGGAAGTCACCTCTCCATTAATTTTGAAGGAGTATGTGGTGCTAGCAGCTCCTCAGGTCATGTTCAAAAGGCAATTTCCAGGACATGCCAGCAGAGACCAGTCTTGTTGCACCTTACTGTTCCTTTGTAATCTGTCAAAAGGAAAGGACTCGCGGGCCATGAATTCAAATAAATGTGAGTGACAGAACAAAGGGGAGGGAGATCCTTGATTTTTATTTCCAAGTCTTTCATAGGAGGCTTTTTGAGCTTTGGAGGCTATGCTGCCTAAGACTTCAGACAAGGAAAAACAAGAACATGTCAGGAAGAAACATTTAGGGATATATTTTCTAACAAATATATTCTTTTGGTGGGAGAATGTCGCAGGAAACTAGAGATTGCATCAGTCCTACATGTCCTGCATTCTTTGGAGTTTAGAGAAGGAGCAGTGCAAAGAAGCAGGCCATACTGCAGAGACTCCCTGAGCTTTACAGATTTGTTTTAGAGACACTAGGATGCTTTTCATAAATCCCCAATGCTTTTGACAACAATCCCATAAAGTTAAGCAACAGCTCTTCTTCAGGGCATATCTGTGCACTGAAAAATATGATGGAGGAAGGAGGGATCTGAATAATAATTTGGCTTTGAAGACAGAGGCTGCTGCACTTCTCTGTTGCTCTCCAATTCAAAACATGCTGGGTCTATTGCCCCAACTTCTACGGAGTCTTCTTTCTGCTCCTCCTCTTCCCCTCTCCTGACTGTCTCACAGTTTTCAAAGACTCCATCTCTCACTCAGAGAAGGTGGGGATTTTATCTTGGTGTTCAACCCCGTCGCTGCACCGTGCGATCGCTCGCAGCACAGAAATACGTGGCTTCATCCTGGGGTGTCACATTCTTGATTGTCATCAGAGAGTAATCAGTATTCTGTCTGCTTACTTCAAACTTGGCCTCAGAGTAACCATCCTCATAAGAGTTATGACTCCATGTGCTACTGCTGACTATTAACTTCAAACCAGTTCTTGGAGGCTGCTGGTACCAGAACATATAGGCAAGGTTACTGTAATTCTGGTAGCAGGAGATGGTCAAAGAGCCTCCAGGTCTCTGAAGGATTGTTTCAGGCCACTGAGCAATGTAGGCTCCAATCCCAACACCTGCATTAATAAGAGATAACAAGAGAGAGTGAGGAGTAGAGTACAGATGATGGCCAAAGGGGTCCCCTACCTAAGAGTAGCCCTGCATGGCCCGGATGAGAGCCCTGCTGCAGACAGATCTGTTGTCTCTCACCAGGTAAAAGAGCGAGCACAACAGCCAGCATGGCCCTCCAGCTCTCCCAGGACAGTGTGCCCCTGCTCACTGTGAGACAAGAGTTAAGAGAGAGCCATGCCCCTCCCCTTGCCCTGATTTGTCTGTCAGGTTGGGGCAGGGAAGAGAGAAGGGACTGTCCAGCTTTGATACTTTCTTTGGTGAGCCAGTAAAAGCAAAGCTAAATATTGACGTGGCTCCAAGGCCTGCTTCAGCTTTTCCACAAGTCAGTGTTCTGAGCTGCAGACACCAGTGTGGAATTTCTCACAGACCAGGATGTTGCTGGCTGAATGCTGAGCTGTCATTCCATGACTGAGAGGGTCGGGGTGCTGGAGGCCAGACAGGAACCTAGCATCAGTGGATTCATGATCGATTTTTTGACCATTTACATCAGTGGCTATAACTTGGGCCCTCTTTGCTGAAGGATTTCCAGCCAAAGTACACCTGTACTGCTTCATTCTGAAGAGTTGTTCTTAATACCTGGAGCACGGCATTTCACAACTCAGATCTTGTTAGTCAGAAGCAAAGACGATAGATCAAGATAGCAAAGGCACAAAAATTTTCTTTAATCATTTCTTAATTTCTTCAGTTTTCCAGCCAGGGATGCATATTCCCAGCTGGTTAATCTTCCTGGGAGCTCTAATTCACTTTTACAATACTCAAGATATCACTGCCAGCCATTTTTTCTCAAAACAAAAACTGTAGTTAAACATAAACCTCATGAACACTCTGTTTGTTTCTAGCCTGCCAGATACATCCTAGTTAGCCTATTCTATATATAGAATATATTCTGTTCTGTTCTATTCTATTCAGCTCTATAAATTGAACCTACTCCACTCTTCTTTCTTTTCTGAATATATAAAATTCAAAATTATTATTGCAACTGTTTCTTTTCTCCCTAGTACTTTTAAAGAAATACACACATAATTAATTCTAATGACCTTCAGTAATCCTGATATTGCATCTTGCAAATTATCTGGATACTTCTGGGGTTCTAGCTTTCTCTTTTTTTTCTCTTTTTCTCCATTTTTCTTTTTAGGGCCTATCAATGCACTGAAGAGATAAGACAGTTGAAGGAGGAATCTAGTTAATGATCTGAACAAATCTGAGGACAAGCAATGAGACAAGGAGAGTAGCTGTTTCATGAGAAACTTTGTAGAATTGTGGCTTTTTGTGCAGATGCAATCCAGGCTGGCCAAAGAAGTACTGCATGGGAGAAAAATGTCCCTTTGTGCTGGAAGAGGGAACTGTAACCACAGAATTCACGATGGCAATGAACCTAGAGATCTCTGTGGTTTGCTATTGCCACTTGGAAATTGCACAGCTGTGAGCACTTAACAGACATCTCATTAAACTGCTGTATGTTGAAGGTGACTGATAAGTTTGTTATCACAAGGCCAAAAAAATCATTTTGCCACTCAAAACTAAAAGTGCTATGGAGGTGAGAAGTAAAAAGGATCCTTCCTCTGCTGCATTACCAGAGCTGAAAAGGTGCAATGCTTATGAAAAAGGTCTGAGCAGGACTGTAACGTGATTTTCAGGAATGGGTAACTTAGTAAAACAGAGTTTAGGGAAAAAAAAAAACAAACAAAAAACAACAACAACAAAAAACCTAAAAAAAAGTCACCCCAAAGTCTCCACCATAGTGTTTATATTTCTTCATGATTCCACCATGAACTAGTTTTCCTGAAACTTTCACAGGGAATTTGGATCAGCAGAAATAATTCAATAATTCCAGACAGCATCAGCGTGAACATGTTTTACAAAGATGATCTCTACAAAAAAGATCAGAGGCTGAAGAAAAAAGGAGCTCAGTATGTCTCTGCTATGTGAGAGACAACACTTTCCCAGTGCTTTCCTGCTGTTTGTCTGTAGCCTGACATAAACAAGGAGGAGATCATGGACCTGAGGGTGTTCTGAGGAGCAGAGGAGCACTCCTTGAGAGCAAGGAATGGTGTGTTACATTTGCTGCTGAGCAGTCCTTGAAGTCAGGAGAATATTGGCTCCAAGGGTGTCACACATCTGGATTTCCCTAGCCCAGAACTGTTTACTTTCTTTCAAAGCACAGGCAGGTTTATGTAGTGTGGTTGATCAGGAGACTTGGATGCTGCCATGAAACTGAGTGATCCATCTTGGCACTGCAGGGGTCTTCCAGTAATGCTGGTGACGTGGAGCATGAGGATCTTGTACAGGACATGCTCCCAGCTGATTCCTGCTCCTTGCTCTCACCAGCTATTCTTGTCACCTCCCACTCCTTTTCTTACTGTGATCACACAGTGTGTGTCACTTCAGCATATTCATATCCAGCTTTGCCACATCATGGAGCAGCACATTTGCTACCTGTGATAGCCAAGTGCTTCATATTCCATGCCCACCACATGAGCACATGAGATAATCAATCGGTTCATGCTCAGTCGTAGGTATGCACACTGTCAGGGCCACAGCCTAAAAACAGAACCCAAAATACACAGGGTATAGCCACACTTTCTTAAAAACACCTTTTGCTTTTTATGGGCTGTTTGCCTCCCTTTGGAGAAAAGGTAAGTCCTAGGTTATGCAATAAAAGCAAGAGCATGGAAAGGCATTGGCAGGTGAGGGACCCCTAATAACACCCTACTCTCAGCTTTCCAGGTCTATCACAGAAAAGCAATTAGTTCATCAAAAGTTTAGCTCTGCAAGCAATGGAGACAGAGGCACAATGGGAGGAAATTTCTGCCTTCAGCTGTTTCTCACAAGTAACAGCAGCTCTTTGTGGTTTCTCTTCTCTGCCTATGAGGTTTTGCCCTGAAGGGATGTCTGGGTCCATCTCAGAACTGTATGCATTCCTGTGGCAGGGAAGAAAGGGATCCTGCAAATAAGTGGTGTGTGAAGCAGGTGAATAAAATGCTGCAGTGCACACTGTTGCTTGTAAAGATGCCAGGGGACTGTTCCTTCCACAATGGGCAGGTATGTCTGGTAACCTGGGTATGTTTTCCTCCACTGTTACTGGCCCCATCCTCCTAAGTCCATAATCAGGGGCTAAGCTCTTCTCACACACCACTCAGTTTCTCACTGGGCACGTCAGTTCTGTGTCGATCATGACTATGGGGAAGAACTTTGAATTCTCCAGCTGCTCTGCATTCTTTTACTGGTGCTGTGGCAGTATCTGTGGGGAACTAATGCCCTGGGACATGACTGTGCTTCTGGAGTACTAATCATCAGAAATATCTCCTGTTTTATCTAACGCTACCAGCTGTGCCTCAGTTCTCTATGCTGATCTATGGGTTTGTATTTCATATGGCCTTTGGCTTTGAAGACAGAGGCTGCTGCACTTCTCTGTTGCTCTCCAATTCAAAACATCCCGGGTCCATTGCCCCAACCTCTACAGAGTCTTCTTTCTGCTCTTCCTCTTCCCCTCTCCTGACTGTCTCACAGTTTTCAAAGACTCCATCTCTCACTCAGAGAAGGTGGGGATTTTATCTTGGTGTTCAACCCCGTCGCTGCACCGTGTGTCCGCTCGCAGCACAGAAATACGTGGCTTCATCCTGGGGTGTCACATTCTTGATTATCATCAGAGAGTAACTACTACTCTCTCTGTTTACTTCAAACTTGGCCTCAGAGTAACCATCCTCATAAGAGTGATACCTCCAAGAAGTACTACTGACTATTAACTTCAAACCAGTTCTTGGAGGCTGCTGGTACCAGAACATATAGGCAAGGTTACTGTAATTCTGGTAGCAGGAGATGGTCAAAGAGCCTCCAGGTCTCTGAAGGATTGTTTCAGGCCACTGAGCAATGTAGATTGTGACCCCAACACCTGCATTAATAAGAGATAACAAGAGAGAGTGAGGAGTAGAGTACAGATGATGGCCAAAGGGGTCCTCTACCTAAGAGTAGCCCTGCATGGCCCGGATGAGAGCCCTGCTGCAGATGGATCTGTTGTCTCTCACCAGGTAAAAGAGCGAGCACAACAGCCAGCATGGCCTTCCAGCTCTCCCAGGACAGTGTGCCCCTGCTCACTGTGAGACAAGAGTTAAGAGAGAGCCATGCCCCTCCCCTTGCCCTGATTTGTCTGTCAGGTTGGGGCAGGGAAGAGAGAAGGGACTGTCCAGCTTTGATACTTTCTTTGGTGAGCCAGTAAAAGCAAAGCTTATTGCCGGCAGTTTATATACAGACACAAACGAGACAGGGCTACTGTGACAAGTGTCTTGAGCTATTTATTTTTCAGCATCAGTCTCATTACATGATTTTGACAATGGAGAGATGCTAACAGCTCACTGTTCAGGCAGCAGGCCAAAGAAACTTAATGTTACAACATATCATAAAGCCGTCTTAGCCAATTACATAGAGCAAAAGTATACTGACAGTAGTTCTATCCAATGACCTTAAGCACATATAGCTTTGGTTAAGACAATGGTGGCCTATTCTTGCAGACAATGGCCCATTTATAAGAGACAAAGCACAGAACACTATTCATATGTAACCTTCTAAATATTTACTTAAAACAAACTTTTTGCAACTTAGAAAGCAAAACCACACAAGGCCTGCTTCAGCTTTTCCACAAGTCAGTGTTCTGAGCTGCAGACACCAGTGTGGAATTTCTCACAGACCAGGATGTTGCTGGCTGAATGCTGAGCTGTCATTCCATGACTGAGAGGGTCGGGGTGCTGGAGGCCAGACAGGAACCTAGCATCAGTGGATTCATGATCGATTTTTTGACCATTTACATCAGTGGCTATAACTTGGGCCCTCTTTGCTGAAGGATTTCCAGCCAAAGTACACCTGTACTGCTTCATTCTGAAGAGTTGTTCTTAATACCTGGAGCATGGCATTTCACAACTTGGATCTTGTTAGTCAGAAGCAAAGATGATAGATCAAGATAGCAAAGGCACAAAAATCATATTTAATCATTTCTTAATTTCTTCAGTTTTCCAGCCAGGGATGCATATTCCCCTCTGGTTAATCTTCCTGGGAGCTCTAATTCACTTTTACAATACTCAAGATATCGCTGCCAGCCATTTTTTCTCAAAACAAAAACTGTAGTTAAACATAAACCTCATGAACACTCTGTTTGTTTCTAGCCTGCCAGATACATCCTAGTTAGCCTATTCTAAATATGCAATAGATTCCATTCTGTTATATACAGTTCTATATATACATCCTATACCACTCTTGATTCTTTTCTGAATATATAAAATTCAAAATTATTATCATATCTGTTTCTTTTCTCCCTAGTACTTTTAATGAAATACACAGAATTAATTCCAATGACCTTCAGTAATCCCGATATTACAGCTTCAAAAAGCCATGGGATAATTCTGAGGTGTTCTCTTTTTCTTCATATTTTGTTGTTATCCCCTCTACCATATTTGCCTGGTGCTCTAGAGAGATTTATATCTTCCCTAGGCCTCTAGACATTTCTATAAAAGGCATGGTTTTTCTATGAGCCTGGCAATATTGTACTTTCTTAGAGCCTGAGTCCTAGTTCCTGAATCCACTGGGATTCAGAGCAGTCAAAATCTCAAAAACTTGGCAGTGAGTGTTCCCTGTCTCACTTTTTAAATCCTTCTTTTTAAGGGAGTTAACAGAAATTTTCTGAGCAGTTATAGCTTCTTCCCAGTCAGGAATGAAAATGCATTTTATATGATGAATAAAAGTTTTGTATTATCTCTAGTGTTGTGAACACTTTGCATCCAAGAAATAGGGGCTCTGCCAGTTCTTGGGTTTTCTCAGGAGAAATGATTCCATACCTGTGCTGCCATGAGGTTGAACCCTGTGCTGGAGATATTACAGTTTCAGTGACTTGTCAAGGAATTGCAGATGATGTGGACCTCTTTGGTTTTTTAATTACCTTCCATACCTTTTATATTTTTCTTTGAATTTTTATGCTGTTTTCAAAGTCAATACATCAGTTAGCAAATAAATTTGAACAAATTTAATATACTTCCATATCCTTTTATGTTTCAATACTGATTATTCTTTGATGCATATTTTTAGCTTTTACTCCTCACAAGTTTTTCTTCTTTTTATGGAAGGTTTATTTTGATTTTACTTGTTCTAAATTTTATTGTATTGATATTTTGCCCTTTCACCTTACTGCTAGGATGGGACAGTTTTAGACACTGCTATGGAGACCCTGGTGAGACAGTTCCATAGGACACTGCTGCTTGGATCAATGTCCCAAAATGCATGCCTTTTGCATGAAGACAGTACAGGATTTTTAGTTTGAATATTGTCTGTCATGCCAAACCTGTTAAAAGCCTTTTTTTTCCAGTAGTAATCAGACCTTAAATCCTGGAGGGAGAAACTGTTTGAGACTTGATGGGAAATTAAACAGATTGTGGAGGCTGTGGGAATTAATTCTAACATTGTTCTGTGTAAGAACTCTGAGACAAGGAAAAAAACATTTCAGTGCAGTTGGGCTACACCTTCTTCTTTAATCACTTATGTTAGAATTTATTACTCATTCCAGGATGATGATTTCTATTCAGATGAGCTTTTCTGTCTCAGGAAACAAAATATGATTGCAGACTCACCAAAGGAAGCAAGTAACTGAAGATGTAACTCAGGACCTCTAGTGTGTCTCTTGGGAATTGCTTAAAATGTTCCTGCCTTTTGAAGAGTACCTAAATTGACAGCCATTTCATTTTTCTGTTCAAAATGTCTAATTCTTTCAGTCTGTTTTCTTCCCGGATAAACGATGAAACAAGGGAAAACAAAAAAGCACGAAGATAAAGGCAGGTATGGTCAATCATCCCAAGTAAGACCCTGAACTGCTGTACTCAGGGAAGAATAGATGCAGAAAAGTGGGGGAATACAGTTATAAAATGGGCCATTCACAGGTAAACAGGATGCTAGTGAGTATGCTTGTCTGGCTGTGCTTTGTGCTGGCTTAGCTCAGACTTACCAAGCCCTGTCTTACTAAGTTCCATTTCTAAGTATTTACCTGAGGGAGGAACTGTCTATTCTTTGTGCATGTGTTTTGTGTCTGGACATCTGTGGGCTAGGAACTGGAGTCAGAGCACAGGCACCAGCAGCTGGAGAGAGCAGACTAGGTGACCTTAAGCAGCAGAGACTGGAGTAGGGCCCCAGGCTAGAGGGGCCACGTGTTCCCGTGCTGGCAGCCGCGGAGAGGGAGAGGGAGGGTGTGCGAGTGTGTGATCACTCGTGAACGTGAAGCCAGACTAGCTGGCAGGTAAGTGAGGTGACCTGGGCTCCAGGTGTGTGTCCCTAATGGCAAGGACAGTGAGAGGTGCCCACAAGAGGAAGCAGGGGAGTCACAGGCATTTTTTGGAGAGGGAGCTGTGTGAGAGGAATGTGTGTGGACATAATGGCAACTGGACTGCAGTGCTAGGGGACTCAGAGGTCCAAGGGCTGGCACATGTGACTGGCATCCAGTGACAGCCAGTGGACTCAGTATCTCAGCACAGAAACATGTGAAGAGCTTGCACACTGTCCATGTGTATACAGATATTTCCCACTATTGAACCCTTGTCTAGAACCCTGATTTCCCACTGTGAACCCCAGCCAGAAAGGGACAAAAGATGAGGCCATGGGTGCTGGTCTGTGGGTGCATCTGTGTTGATCCATGTGTTCACCTGTGTATAGATGAATGTATGCTTGGTATTTATCAGTATAAATACTGGGGAGACATTCTCATTCTTACTGCCAGCTGGGCCAGGGGGCCTGGAGCTGTGGTAGCTTCCCCTCTGTCAGCTGAGCCTAACAGGGAGCCTCAGGGGAAAACTGTGAGATCTGCTCCCTAAGGGTGAAAGAGACCGGAGAAGAGTTATGACAATGAGGAAAGGGCTGAGATGCGCTGCCCACGTGGAAGAGAACCAAGGGAATAAGGAAAAGATTCCTACTGATGAGTGTTTAACATACACTGGGAACAGTAAGTACTGGCTTAGCAGAGGTTTGTGCTAGATTTGGAAACTAATGTCATGAAACAGAGCATCAGGCAAAGGTGGTCTTCCCTGTCCCAAATGTTAGAGAAAAATGCCTGCTGCAAAGCAAGGAAGGCACTGGAAACCCATTATCCGACCTACACGTAGGCTTAGTGCCTAAGGTCTGGACTAGAATTGCGTCCAAGACAGTGGCGACTGTGAGCATCAGATGGCTGTGTAGTTTTAGGGGATTTAAGGCATCTCTACTGAAAGGTTCCCTTTCAGTAGTCTACACCAGTGCAGGAAGGTCCTCCAGGGCCAATTCTTTGTAGACAATTCTTAGAGGAATCCTTCCTCCTCAGGCTTGTCATCCCTTGCCTAGTCAGACCCATGTTGCTCCTTTCTTTACAGCTCTCACCCCCAAACAGTCCACCCAAATTCTGTTTCTAAGGGAAGCAGCTTGTCTGCTCTTTTGGTGAAAGTTCCTTTTCCTCATCCATTCTACTTCACTGTGCCAGCCTTGCTGGCTGCCACCTCTAAACTTCTTCCCAAGTTTTTCAGACCATCTGACTTTCCACGTCACTACCTTTACACTTTTCCCAGTCCTTCCTTGTCTTCCTTTTTGTTTCCTAAACACTCCATCCCATATTTTTATAGCAAAGAGTCAGCTTCTAGGTTTAGAGATGTTAAACTTGCCCAGTTTGTATAGGCTTGGGGTACATAGACCCTCCAGGGAAGATTCTTCAGCTCTTCTGCTCTCTTGCAGATCATGTGCTGGATGAGATGGATTAAATAAATATTGTATTTGCAGGGAGCCCCGACGAAAGCAGGAATGATGCATCTGACTCCATTTTCTCAGAAGGCTAATTTCTTACTTCATTATACTATATTATATTAAAGAATATTATAATACACTATACTAAAGAATACAGAAAAGATATTTACTCAGTGCTAAAAAGATAATAATGAAAACTTGTGCCTCTTTCCAGAGTCTCAACACAGCTTGGCCCTGATTGGCCAAAGAGTCAAAACAACTCACACCAGAATCCAACCAGGCAATCACCTGTGGGTAAAAAATCTCCAAACACATTCCACACATGAGCACAACACAGCAGAAGCAAATGACATAAGAATTGTTTTCCTTTTCTCTGAGGCCACTCAGCTTCCCAGGAGAAAAATCCTGGGCAAAGGAATTTTTTCAGAGACTGTGAATGCCACAAATAAATACTTTGAAATCTGATGTCTCCCTCTGCTATGTCCTTTCAAGGCCCTTCCTTCCTGGTCCAGCCATTTGTTGAAGATTACTGGGACACAGTCTGTTTCCAGCCTCAGAGGCTGAGGCTTTATATCCACATCTGGCTCAATGTGAGACCCCTGTTCATAGGATTTTCCTACCCTTCCTCCAAGTACCATGCTATTTTCTTACTTTTTCATTCCCTCAGTGCCTCTGGTCACAGTCATCCAGAATTCCTTCCCTGTTCCTGAGCTCAGGCACTCTGAAAGAAGTTATAATTTCCTTCTTCACCCCCCCCCCCCAAACTTAACAAAAACCAGAATGGCTTCAAGGTAGTGAAGAAGTCAGAGAGGACATGAAGGCTCTGCAGAATTGGACACTGTTAGGACACACTGGATGTTATAGCAAAATGTAAGAAACCCCATGTGAAATATTCTTTGATGGTACTAGAACAGTGTTTTCCATAAATTCCTCAATATACACCCCTGTCAGGGAAGTATTTTTAAACACATACACCTAGCTGATGTCCCTTTAGTAGCTGATAATTAGATATGTGTAACACTAAAGTTCTAATGCTTCCACCTCACACCTCAGTGCCTCATCCTGCACCCCACTTTGAAGACTTCTGCACAGGAACATCATAAGGCAGCAGCCTGTCACTGAATATGGATTCAGATGCAAAGTCTAGAAGATGCACAGCCCTTCACCAAACACTCTCCTGATCCCCAGCAACTGAGGAGCTGATGTTCCAAGTCCTAGGGCTGCCAGTCCAGGAACACTTCACTGGCAGAAGATATATGGGAAGAGAGGAGCGATTGCTCTCCACCACAAAACTCTGTGAGATCACAGAATCACAGGATATTCTGAGGGGGAAGGGACCCACAAGGATCAAGTCCAACTCCTAAGTGAATGGCTCATACAGGGATCAAACCTATGACTGAGATGTAAAACACTTCATGTTTTATGCTCATGGGAAACTTTACCTCTGTCAGCCCATAGTCTCAGCAGGTTTCTCTTTCCCAGGATCTTGCATCAGCCTGGACAAATATATTTCCTTTATCTGAGTCCTGTCAGTCCCACAGCTGACCAAAATACTTGAACTAGGAACATGGAGTTCCAGAAAAACAAGCTGCCATTGCTTGTCCATTGATAATATCTAACACAGCTACCCTTCAGTCACCATCCCTCCCCCTTCCTGCACCCCCAGGAGCCACCAGCTTTCTACTGCAGCATCACTGCATGAAATGAGAAACTTGTTTGCAGCAATGGATGTACACCCTCGAGTGTATTTCTTTGAAGGATCCTATAAAAACCTTTCAATGGGTCTGTGGGATGTTCAGCACCACTGAACAGAAGGGGTTATTTATGTTTCAGACAGGGATTTCTTCTCAGAAAGAAAGAAAGAAAGAAAAAGAAAGAAAGAAAGGAAGGAGGGTCATCAGAGGGTGTTCTAATTTCAGCTGTAATTCAAAGGGGTCTGTTCATCCTCCACAGTTCTCATGGAAAGACCTGAAGGGCTCCTCTGAGACTGCTTGCTGGATGACCTCTGAATCATGTGTCAGAAACACCATTTGCCTTCATTTGACATCAGTTTGCCCCATGAGCAGAACACCATGGAGTTCTGGCCTTTATGGCAGCCTCTAGAAGGGGTGTCAGAGAGGCTGTTAGGAGAATGAGAGCGGCTTGGGTGAGGTAAGTTCACTAGATACCTGCCATCAAAGACTTAGAAACACAGGAGCCACAGGAGCTATGATCCAGATCTTTGACTGTGAGCTTTAGCAGTAGCCTATGACAGATGAAATTAAACCCTTTTGTAAACTGGAAATTTTTCTTGCTCCACTTAGTTAGGATGGGATTGGACACCCTCGGTAATTTTTGACCCTCTTAGTCCTTAGACCATTTTCCTTTCCCACAAGAAGCTTCTAATCCTTCATTCTTTCACAGGATACAACATGCTTGTAAGAAAGCTGTGCGCTAATACCAGTTTAAAGGCCAACAGAATTCATACTCCACCTTGGAAAGGGCCCTGGCCTTGGACTTGTACTTCAACATGAAGGAAAATTTCTCTCTGGACAGTGACACTGTGCGTATCAGTCCTCCAGGACCCACAAAAAAATTGATCAAGAGATGGAGAGGAAGAGTATTCCTATTTAGTGTCTCAAGCTATTCCAGCAGTTCCAAACACATGGCTTCCCTTTAATGTCTCTGGAGAGCATCCCGTGTCTTTCAGGAGCGAACATGATGAAGTTGGCAGCTGCTTGGAGAATGAACATGATTATTCTGCAAAGCTTTAGTAAACTTTGCGTCATGACAGAAATCCCCACTCCTGCACAGAGGGATTTCAGAAGATCTCACTATTTGTGTTCACAGCAGTATTGCTCATCTACATTACACTCATAAACATCAGCATTGTACTGAAATTCTGGTGTGGCAAAAATGAGTCTGTAGAACATTCCAAAGATGAATAAAAGCATGGTTTGGTACACAGGCAGATATTTTAATAGAGGTTAGGAGAGAGAAATTAGAAAAGGGAGCTGCTGAGCATTCCCACATTTGAACTATTGAACTTGGGAAACAGTGGGGGGCACAGGATCAGTTTTCTGTCCTCCCATTTGAAATTACAATGGAGGAATTTAGGATTTAGGAAAACACTGTCTTGCATATGATAAAAACAGACATTATTCAAGAAAAGGAATTTGCTGAAATAAATTTAACAAAGTTAACCACTGGGTTTGCTGGAGTTTTTGGGGGTTTTTTTCCCTAATAAATGCAGTGTATCTTTTTGTCCACTACCTAAAATATGCAACTTTGGGTAAAAATATGCATTTTTAGGAAAGATACCATCAGCACAGAGGAATCTGAAAGAGGTTTGAGAGTTGTTATTCCTGTTATACAGGTGCTGTGTATAAGACTGAGACAGACAAACAACTACACATCTTCCAAAGTCGAAAGGTATTTTTAGATTGAAGGCTACCCTACAGAATAATTAAAATAGCTCTCTATCTTAGCAGAGGTTTATGATTAACATGTATGACATTTGTACATTCTATCAATGCCTGTTAATGCCCATATTTGGATCTTCAAATTTTCCACTGTGTACTTTTTGTCTGGAGAAAACCTTGGACAGCAGATAAGACCATCACCAGAAACGTATTTCTAGCAGCTCCCACGTCCACTCAACCAGTCTGGGTTTGAGATCGAATCAAGACCATGAAGTGCCTGCTGCTTCTCGCCTTTATTGGGGTGGCAGGTGAGTACATTTTTTATTTCTATTTCTGTCATTTAATAGCAAGCTGATTTTCTGAGCAAAACTGCAAGGTAGCCTATTGTGGGATAGCCAAGTCCAGTTTTGACTTGCACAAGTCAGAGCCCTGCAACTTCCATCTTTGGTCTGCTCATAACTCCTTGTGCCACAAGCTGGGGAATGAGCCCTTCATGGGGGTTCCCAGCCCAGCTATGGAGATGTGACCACAGCTTCAGAAAAAGGCTGCTTCCTCCTTCAGGACTAAGGAGGGCACAGGGAATAGCTCTGACTCAGAAAGTTCTAAGGCAATTGCAAAATTTTGGATCCTCAGTGGGTTCTCCAAGAAGATATCACTGCACAGTTGTTTTTACTTTTTCCCTCAGTCAACCCTTGACTGTTTCAGTAGATGGGATTCAGGGAAAGACACACCTGTGATCTGATCCAACAAGAACATTTCTGTGTCCCTGTGTTCCCTCAGGGAGTAGCCAGCAGGGCTTTAGTTGCAGGCACGAGAGGCACCCCTGTAAGTCTGATCCCCTTCTTTGAGGGTGCAGCAAATGCCTGTGCCTTAGACCTGCCCAGCAGCGCTGCCCTGAGTGTCCATAGAAGGGGAGCCTACAAGTGAGGGGCCTCAGACAGGCAGTCACAGGGCAGATGACAGGTCACATTACCTTAGGCCAGCTGTTGACACATGGCCCTTCTTGTCCCCCAGTTGCCTTCCCCACCTTTGCTGAAGACGACGATGACAAGATTGTGGGAGGCTACACCTGTGCAAAGAACTCGGTGCCCTACCAGGTGTCCCTGAATTCTGGATATCACTTCTGTGGAGGTTCCCTCATCAATAGCCAGTGGGTCCTGTCGGCTGCTCACTGCTACAAATCGTGAGTGGAAAAATTACATCTTTCTAAAACACATTTCTGTCTTCCAGTTCACTTCTAGCAGGAATTCTGAGCTATGAGACAGAAATATCTAAGTGCTTCCATTCTTGCCAGAGATAGCCAAGGGATGGGTGGATCATTCAGGCATTCTGAGGGATTGTCCATTTCTGCAAATGTTCCTGTGAAGGCAGAGCATTTTCTGAAATAACAATGGGATAATCAAGCAGAGGGTTCTGGGCTGGGATTTCTTATCAATTGAACAATTCTTGCTAAAGCATTCTCCCTGGAGAATAGGAAGAGGATCAAGGTCCAGCTGGAGCCGTTTGCCTTGTCCCAGAATATTTGTACCTAGTGCTGCTCTGTATTCTACTGTTGTCATGTATTTTCAACCCCCACCCCCATGGCTGGTATTCACCACCATGCATGGAGTGGGTTACGGTCTCAGAGTGGATCCCCAGGGCTCCCTGTAGGACAAGAAAGATCCTGTGCCCCAGAAGGCTTCTGTGGCAGTGATGTTGGAGTGAGTGCACTCAGTGGCAGGGGTTTCTCTCAGCCTGCCTGTAGCACTAAAGGACACGCCGTGCCTTCTGTTTTCCAGTCGAATCCAAGTGCGGCTCGGGAAACACAACCTGGAGCTCACTGAATCCACACAGCAGTATATCAACTCTGCTAAAGTCATCCGCCACTCTGGCTTCAGCTCCTACACCCTGGACAATGACATCATGCTCATCAAGCTGGCCACCCCAGCCACGCTCAGCAGTGCTGTCCAAACCATTCCTCTGCCTACCAGCTGCGTGGCTGCCGGCACCACCTGCCTGATCTCCGGCTGGGGCAACACTCTCAGCAGTGGCAGTAAGTACACTGGGGGAACTACAGACCCTCGGGGGTCTGGGACTGTGGATCTTGAATTCCTACCAGAGATCTCTGTTCTCTTACACCGATGGTTAGGGATGTGCATGGCCAGTGGTGTCTATTCCCCTGATGACATCTAAACCTTCACCAGAGGAGAGGATGGTTTTCCTTAGGCTCAGGGTTTTTCCAGTGTATGTATCACATGAGCTGATGAACTTCCAGGTACCAGAAAAGTTAAGGTGGCTGCAGTGTAGAATGGTGGGCCCATGGGTAAGAATTTGTTTCATCTCTACAGAAGGGGCCCGTGCTGTGCTTACTGTTGCCAGGAAGCAGGATGGCTGCTAGAACAGGGTGTCCAGCATTTGCTTTTCTGCTAAGGTCTTCTCCAAGCTCTGAAAAGGACTCAGCAATGCCATCAGCCATCTCTCCCTATTTCTTTGTAGCTAACTACCCGGACCAACTGCAGTGCCTGAAGGCTCCAGTCCTCTCTGCCCAGCAGTGCTCTGCTGCCTACCCTGGGAAAATCACCAAGAACATGATGTGTGTAGGATTTGTGGAGGGAGGAAAAGACTCCTGCCAGGTAACTCATCTGCCTCTCCTAGTTACTTCTCTCCCACCTTTTTGCAGCTGAAGAGGCCTTCACATTACAGAGTCAGCTATACTCACTGCACTGGTAAATCTGAGTTTCTGAATGACAGCAGAGGCTTCAGGCACACATATCCTGAAGGTTTGCCAAGTACCACATCTGGCAAAAGCAGGCAGCTGACTCATCCTTAGCTGTGGTGCTAAAGTCAGGCATGGGAGTATCAGGTGGAGAGAGCGAATCAGGAACAGCCTTTGTAGAACTTTTGTGCAGAGTACATCCGGCAGGGCTTCCTCCGGGGTCAGTGATCTCAGGGATCTCTGGCTCGTTGCTTAGGCTGATGCCATTTGCTGAGTATCCATTATCTTTGTGTGCACAGGGAGATTCCGGTGGTCCCGTGGTCTGCAATGGAGAGCTCCAGGGCATTGTCTCCTGGGGTTATGGATGTGCCCAGAGGGGCTTACCTGGAGTTTACACCAAGGTTTGCAACTACGTCTCCTGGATCAAGTCTACCATCGCCTCCAACTGAGATGCTGGCTTGGTGTGACCTGTATTTTCTCATCATTGTTTCTGTTCTTTTCGGTCTGGACAAGCAAAAATTATGAGAAATTAATAAAGACTTTCAGGCAATCCTACTTTGTGCACTGTTTCTCTGGAAACTTCAAAAGGCTGTTATATGGAGCACAGTAGCAGTGAACATCAGTCAAGAGAAAATATTAATTATTTGTCATGCCTCTCAGTTGACAGGGTCTTGGAACACTTTGCAGACTCGTATCAGGATTCTTTCAGTCAGTTACATGCTCTTGTTTCTGAAGCAGAACATCATTTCTGTTCTTTTTGAACAGAAAAAGTAATAGCCCATATTGCCACAGTTCTTGAAGTGATTCTGAAATTCATCCTCAAATGCTTCCTGTCCCCCTTCCTCTTGGAACACTAGCAGCTGCCGCTTTCTTTGAGCCTGCTCATATCACCACCTGAGGAATGAGGAGGGGTGAGGGTGGCGAGGGCCAGGAGGTCAGCAGAACACAGGGCATTGCAGTAGAGTATTTGGATCTGCCGTGCTGAAGAGTTGGTCCTTGCCTGGAGGCTGATTGGGATGTCATGATTGTGCTTGCAGAGTCCCAGAATGGGGCTTTGGTATCCCAAATCCCAAGAGGAAAAGAAGGGCAGGAGAGACGAAGGAGGGAAGTGAGGAGGGAAGGCACAAAAGCTGCAGGTAGAAAGGACTTGTAGCTGGGAGGGAATCAGGAACACGGGCCAGAAAGGGAGGAAGGCAAGGAAGAAAGCAGTAGACAAGGAAAGAAGATAAAAAAAATGAGTTGACATAACAGATAGAAATAAAGGAGAGATGGATAGAGAATGGAACAGGGAATACAGAAAGAATAGGTGTAACGGGGCAGAAAGGAAAGGGCACGGGGACAGACAGAAGACTTGGAAGGAGGAAAGTGTGAAGCTGTCTGTGAGTGGCAGAGAATGAGTGGAGACAGTGATGACAAGAAAAAAATAGAGTCAGAAGGTGATTCGGAGATGAGAAAGAGCAGAAATGCAGACAGAGAACATGCTGAAGAGGCAGATGGACAGGCCGACATACACTGTCTTTCCTGAAGAGGTGTAGGGCAGGTAAGAAAACAGGTCTCTGTCAAACACAGGTCTCAGTGTCTCCTAGTGGCACATCCCTGTTTACCTGCAAAGGTTTGTGCTGTGCTGCACCAGCCTTTGACTCACTGTGGATCTTGTTCAGCACAGAAATATGTGCCTGAGTCATTGAGTAGGGCATGCTGTATCTTCACAGATAATTGGTTCTTCTTAGTCCCATTACTCTGGAAGCGATTTTGGAATTCCTTCTCAATATCTGCTTTGCCACCTTCCACTGAATATACAACCAGCTGCATACTGGCATTCTTCTCCATGGGTTGCTTGTACCAGTACATTGTCTTGACTACATTCCCCAGTCCAGAACATTCCAGAGTGACGGTGTCTCCCACCCGGACAACTGTATCTGGTGATTGCTGAAGGGCCCAACCTGGAGAGACAGGAGATGAAAAGTGGGAAGTGAAATGCATTGAAGAGAACAAAAATACACATCCTAGAGGTATGCCATGGGATGGAATGCCACCAGGATATCAGAAATCTATGGGACAGTGCCCTGCTTCTCTGAAAAAGGCACACAGAATACAAAACCCCCAATAATAAGCTTTAAAGGCAACAGTGAATCTGTTGTGAGAAATAATGACTTTGGTACTCTCAAGTGAAGTATTAAAATGGGGCAGGAAAAACCACATTTGTAGCTTTGCAGGGTTTCCTGATTCAATAGCTGGTGGTGGAAAAGTTCACCTGGTTCATTGCCCACCCCCACCCTGGAAGCCCTGGGGAAGGAGCACTGCCAGGAACTGGGAGCACAGCTGAGGATGGAGCAGCAACAGCTCCAGTGCAGCTGCTCAAGAGGAAGGGAAGCCCACTTACCCACAGGGAGCAGCATGGCCACAAGGAACTGGTGGAAATCCATGGAGAAAGATCCCCTCCTTCCAGCCACCTGCCCCTGGTGACAGCACAGACACAGAGGTGTGGAAAGAGGAGAGGTGGAGAGGAAGAGATACGTCTCTCTGTGGGTGGGCAGGGGAGTGAGCAGGAGTCTGAAATGTCACAAGGCTGTTGGCTGTCCAGGAACGGTGGGCAATGACACCTGCAGGCAGTCATGAGGTGCTTGTACTCTGCTCCTCTGGCTTCCTGCTGTGTGTGAGCGTGGGTGTGCAAGAGTAGGTGGGACTCCAGTAGGTGCCATAGTTCAGAGCTATCGTGGAGCAGGATGGGGCAGTGTGGCAGCCTGAGTGTGTGCACAGGAATGCACAATATGGCAGAAATTTATGGGAAGAGAAGGAGATCTCAGGAATGCAGGTTTGTGTCTGTGTTCCACTGTGTGTCTCCTCACTAGCCTCCCTCACACTCACAGATTCCCAACCCTGCAAGCTGCAATGTGGAACCACTGCTTATCCCCGTTATGCCTGAGGTGTTGTCCACGTATGAGAAAAGCTGCTGACCTGCAGAGCTGGTGTCTCTTGGAGCCTGCCATAGAATACTTCTGTTTCTGTTCTCTAACCCCAGAGGGGGATCTCAAGGAGACAACGGACTGCCTTTGCTTCAACATTGGCAATGGCCTTTAAGAGCCTGCACCTCACAGAGATTTTTGAGAAAAAGTGTGTGCCCCACAGAATGTGCTCATACACGCTGACCTCCACGCTAGAAAAGAACTGAGATTCTCCTTGGCTCTTTATTGCAGCCCTCTGCGAAAGAGCACCAGGACACAAGTGGACAAAGCTGGAGAAAACCAGGTCTTGTGCCCTGCACACAGCCTTGTTCACCTGCCCAAGGCAGTGGAAATCCATGCAGGGAGGGAGAGACACTCGTAGTTTGTGTGCACTGAGTTTGGGTACAGAGGTCTGACAGAGACTCTGCACATCCGTGCTGTGCTGTGTGCACAGCAGTGTGAGGCTGGCCCATCCAGGACATCAAGTGATCCCACTGCTCAGGGCTCTGAAGGGCTTTGCACTGAAGCTGTTCCCCTGTGTCCTGTCAGCAGAGGAGAGCAGCAGTGCCCCCAGCTCCTCCCAAATCCTCTGCTTCAGATTTGAGTGTGTCCCATTGCATTCATTTCCCCAAGCTGCCTAGAGAAGATTCTGAAAAGACCGCAGATTCCTCTAAAGCAGTTGAATAAAAAAGCCAAGAGATTGGGCTACTGTGTATAAAATCCAAATCCTCCCAGGACCAGCAGCAGCAGCACTCCAGCAGAGAGGAGGCTGTTCCTGATGTGTGCATGCAAAGGATCTCCAATTCCCTGGGGTGAGCAGAGGGCAGGGCAGTGCATGGGGAGCCTTGCAGAAGACACAGTATTGGAGCAGTTAGTGATGTTGAACAGGCATGGCTGCTGTGTGGGGCCCTGTGTTTAGGTCCTGAGAAGCTTGGATGTTTGCCTGGGAATCTGCAGGGTGGGAACCACCTGGAGCTCCTTGTGGAGGCCTGTGCTGTGCACAGGTGTGTGTCATGCAGGACAGAGCCATGGGAGGGGCCAGCTAAGAAGGGACCTCAAGGGGGTCACTGCTCCAACCTCCCTGCTCAAGCAGAGTCACCCCAGAGCGCATGGCACACGACTGTCTCCACACGGTTCTGGAATATCTTCAGTGAGAGAGGCTCCACAGCTTTTTTGGGCAGTCTCTGCATGGTCTTCCACACTGCAAAGCTCTTATCTCAGACTCTGTTGGACCTTTCTGGGCATCATTTTCTGCCTCTTGTCCTAGTGTAGCAGTGTAATGTCATAGTTGGTCTCAGGTCGCCGTGCCCTTTCTCAGGTGCCAGTCACCTTCCATCTCCCAACCCCTGACCCCTGGTGGTGCTGTCTGTCAATCCTGGCATTCCAGAGGGGCATCGAGTGATTGGCAGAGTTCAAAAGATGCCCGGCATCCCTGGGTGCCATTTGCCCACCCAGGTATCCTGTGCACCTGAGGCCTGCCCAAACTGCACCTGGTTGGTGGGATCCCTACTCTTTCCCTCCTCCTTTCCTTTGGCTTAAAAGTGCTAGCAACTGTGCGATTGGGGAATTCTGTTAGAAGCTGTTACAGAATTCAGGAGCCTGCCATGGGAATAAACTGTGGATCGAACTCTAGCAGAATCCACTCCTTTGCCTTCACCATTGGCCTTAAAGCATCAGCACAGAGGTAAACCAGAGCTTTGCCTGGCTGGGCACGTCCCTAGGGCCAGCTGCAGCATCCAACAGCGAAAGGTGTCATTGAGGAGAATACACCGCAGTTGCCACATTTTGGCCAAGCAGCAAAGGCTAGACAAGCCGGGACAAAGCCCCTCCAGACATATTTTGGAAATAATTTCCATATCCGAGTGCTTGGCATCACAGTGAAGAACCTGGATTCACCTCTTGGAACCATCCCTTTAAATCCTTGTAGACATTGCTGAGGTGGCAACATTAGTTATTGCTTCTCAAGGCAGAGCAGGCCCAGCTCCCTCAGCCTTTATTCACTAAAGTCGTGTCCCCCTTTGTTGGTCATCTTTCTGCTCATCTTTTGGACATTCTCCAGGAGATCCAAGTGTCTTTTGCACCAAGGTGCCCAGAACGGGACATTGCACTCTGGATTCCCCTCACCAGGGCTGAGTGGAGCTTCACCTCCCATGCCCTACTGACAATTATCTTCCTAAAGCACCCCAGGACACTGCTGGCTTCTTTGTCATCAGGACTCACTGCTGCCTCATGGAGAGCTTCTTGTCCACCAGGACCCCCAGGTCCTTCTCTGAAGAGCTGCTTCCCAGCTGGTCTGCCCCCAACCTGTGCTGCTGCATGGGACAATTCCTCCCCAGCTGCAGAACCCTACATTTGCCTTTGCTGAATTTCAGATGGTTCCTCTCTGCCCATCCCTCCAACCTGTCAAGGCCCATCTGAAGGGCTGCACAGCCCTCTCATGTATCAGAAACTTCTCCTAACTTGGTGTAATCAGGGAACTTGATAAGGAGACTCTCTACCCTTCATCTGAGTGGCTGATGTATAGAACGCTGCAACCTGTGGGAAATTTCTGTTATCTGCTCAACTTGCAAATGTAACCTGTAATTTTCATAATATGTTTACTGAAGTTAAACGGCATGTGGATCGAGGGCTGGAAGGCAAGTGTATCCTGCCCCAAACACCACTCTACATGGAGGACTTAGGGATCCACATAACACTGTGCAACTGAGTTAGCACAGGCTTGTGCTCTGCTGTTCATATTCCTTGGCCACAGAACAACCACAGACAAGGCGTTGTAACAGAGGAGCACGTGGGCAGTTCCCACACAGTGCTGGCTACTTCCACACCTGCCAGGCCTTGCCTTTATCTACAGGTGCACCAAGAACTTCTCATACAAGCACTCCTTCCGTTTGACAGTGAGCATTATGTGCAGGGTTGACGGGAGTTAAGTAAGTGGTGGTCAGTGAAGTGCAAATTGAAGACGGAAAGGAGAAGGGGGGAAAGGAAAGGGAAGGGAGACAGAAGAAGGGCTGGCAGAAGCAAGTGTAGTGCAAATAGTAGAGTTAAATGCAGAAGGAGGCCTGGAGTAGCAAGATGACAATGATGGACAAATACACAGCCAGCATTTGAGAAGAGGAGGAAGGAAGTCTAGGAAGCAGAGCAGCTACTGAGTGAGAAGTGATCACGCTGCCACGTGCAGCACCCACAAGGTGGAAAGCAGGTCCTGTTTGAGCAGGGACAAGTTTGTGCTCAGCTGCCTCAGCAGTCTCACCACTGTGTTCACTCTCAGCACAGTAGTATGTGCCAGAGTCATTGAGAAAGGCATGTTCTATTGAGAGGGTGATACTGTCTCCTTGTATATTGCTGCTCTTGAAATGGCTCTCAAAACCCTTCTCCACCACTGCGTTTGCACCTTTGACTGCATAAACCACCTGGGTCAGACTGGAATTCTTCTCTGAAGGCAGCATGTACCAGTACATAGCTGTGCTGGAGGATTTCATCTTGGAACATTCCAGATTCACGGATTGGCCTTCTTTTATCACCATGTCTGGAGACTGTTCCAGGGCTAACACTGGAAATGAAAAGGAGGAGCAGTGAGGAGGAGGGGAAAATTAGAAAAATTTGACCAGGGCACTGTGGGTTAGTAGAAAATAAAGTGTGAGAAGACAAAGGGCAGCCAAGGGAGCAGTTCAAGGCATGGGAAAGCTTATCAGATGAGAGGGTGAATTTCCAATCTCTCCTCAGCAGGCAAGATGCATTCCTGGGCACTTTGAGTCAAAAATCAGGAACCATGTACCGGCTGCACAAAGAATGATAAATAGATGGCCATTGCAGAAGATTTCAGGGATTCCCACTCCCACCACATTCACTGCTTATCCTCCATGCAGAAGTCTCTGCAGAAGGAAGCACTGCCAGGCACTGGTTACACAGCTGGGAGAGCAGCAGCGGGATCAGGGGAGGTGCTCAGGGCTGCGTTGAGTTCACTTACCCAGAGGGGCCAGCATGGCCACCAGGAAACAGCAGGGCACCATGGGGGGAAAGGCCCTACCCTCTGAGCAAGGTGCCTCTTGTAGCTGCCCAAAGGTATGTGCAGAGGGAGCAGGGAGTGAGGGTGAGACATTTCGGGGTGGGGCTGGCCAAGAAATGAGAGAAGGCATTGGCTGGCTGGGAGCCCTGGGCAGGGACACAAACTGTGTGTCAGCACAAACTCTGTTTCTGCAGGAAAGCACAAACCCAGCAGAGATGCAGCAGGTGGAAGGGGCAGGCTGGGTCTGCGTGGGTGGGTGTGGAGGGAAGGATGGGGTTGGAAGGACAGGACTGTGCTGAGCTTGCAGGGGAGGCTGAGTGAGTGCAAGACAGAGCAATGCTGGCTGCTCCCCTCCTGCTTCTGAAGGCCTTGGGAGATGGAGGAATGAGGGATAAAGGCCACATCGAGGCGCCTTCGATTTTCCCATGCTCTCTCCCTGCGTTCCCCAGACCTGGCTGCTTCAGTCCCTGCCTGGCCAGCCCACGTCCCAGCCCGCTGTGGGACAGCTCCTCTTCTCCTGGCAGCCCTGTGAGCACAGCAAACGCCATCGGTGAGAGGGAGGCAGGAGCCCGAAAGGCACCACAGCAGCCCCAGCACTCAGAGCTGTGAGGGCCCTCATGGGCCTTGCAGCGAGAGTGGTAGGGGAGGAAGGTAAATACCTGTGGGGAGCTGGGGGACAGTCAGTGCCCTGGCAGGGGAAGAGAGAAGGGATCGACTGTGGCCCACAGGGACAGCCATGAGGGTGACAAGGAGCTGGGATGGGGATCAGGGTGACAGGAGATAGGCTAAGTAGCTCCAGAGATGGCTTCTCCCTGTACCTGGGGCCTACCTGGGGCGTCCAGGCTGTGTCAGACTGGTGCTGCCTGTGGCACAAGGGCTTCTGGGGGTTGGAATTCAGAAACACACTTCATTTGGAAAATTCAGGGATTGCTCAGGGACAGAGAACATTTGTGTCACTGCCCCTTCTGCCCTGAGAATTGGCCTCTGCAAGGAGATTTGCTTTCCTGTAGGACTGAGCTTGTTATCCAGTGGTTGTGGAGGCGCCCCTGGGATTCAGGCAGTGAGAGCACTGGGGGCTAGAAAGCAGCTGTACAGTGCAATTGCCTTCACTCATGCTCTGCCAGGGACACCTCTGTGCTGCTCTGCTCTCAGGCTGAGGAGACCCAGGCCACTGCAGCCTCTCCTCTGTGCCCTCAGGTGTTTCTGCTCTGAAGAAAATCCACGTGTCCTCTGCTGCATGGGATAAAATCTGCATGGGATAGCTGGGGAAGCTGATGAGCACAGGGATAAATAACATCTGGCACAGGGTGAAAGAACACAAGGAAGGAATGACAGGCCTTTCTGCTGAGGTCTGCTGGCAGCACATTTCTTTCATCCTTCTCCTTCCTGTGCCTCGAGCTCTGCTGGACAATAGGGAACAAGAAACAAGTGGAAATGGGTGAGGATCCCTGGTGGAACTTCTGCCTCATAACACTGGAATGAGAAGTCTCGATGTGTGTCACCCAATTCAGTGTTTCACTGAAGGCAAAATTTCAGTGGAGTCCTAACATAAAATGTTTGCAAGTGCCAAGCCAGAGACAGGATCAACCAGTGGAGACTGAGGAACAGTGCTGTGTTCTGAATTCACTATGACAATAATGGTGATAACAGAGTTTTACTTGTTGTGACGCACTGCTTACCCCAAATCCAGGACCTGGCAGTGTCTCATGCTCTGCCAGAGATCAGCTGCACAAGCAGCTGGCAGGGAGCATTTCCAGGACAGCAGACCCAAAGTGGCCAAAAGGATATTTGCTCCCATTCAGCCTGATGCTCAACATGGAAACAGAGGGGAGCTGGCCAGCTGCGGCCTGTCACTGCTCAGGGATGGGCTGGGCACCAAGTCAGTGGGTGCTGAGGGACAGTATTGCATATCCCATGGATTTATCTGGCGCTGTTTTCCCTCTTTCTATTTCTCCTATATTGCTCTTTTTGGATCTCAGCCTGTCAGTTTTACCCTTGTTCCCATCCTACCACAGGAAGGGGGCAGTGAGGGAGTGCCTGTAACACCCCCAGCGGCTGACTGGGCTTTAACCACAAGGACATGAGCACCAGACAGCATCTCCCTGTTCCCACTGCTATGGCATGAGCTGCAGCTTCTCTGACCAAGCCTGTGCTTCACACTCCAGCAAGGAATTTCCAGCTTCTCTTCTTGATGGATTATGATAATTTAGGTTAGGATTCCCCTGGGCCTTTGCATTGTGTTTTAAAGTGGAGAGAGTGAGGAATGTGCAAGTCAGGGCAGCCCTCGTGGCTTTCAGCAAGCAGCAGGAGATGTAGTGGATGGGCCAGACAAGGTGCTTGGAAACACCAACAAGCCCTGCTGAAAACTCCACTAGGCCTTCTTCCTCCTGGCCCTTGTCCTGGTCACCAGGGACATTGTGTGGCGATCCTGGGCAGTCTCTTGCTCTGGGCAGGGACAATTCTCAAACATCAGAGAGTTCAGGTCACAGGGCAGGGATGTAACATGGGCTGTGTGTCGATTCCCTGGAGACCAGTGGGGCCACGGACCAGGGCGCTTTGTCTTTCCGGCTGGTGGAGAGGGAATGCGCTGTGTGAACCATTCCACACCCGGCTTCCCAGACCATGAATTGATCCAGGAGATTCTAAGTAAGGAGAAATGTAAGATGAAGGGAATAGGAAATAGGACGGAGCGAGATATGAGAGGACCAAGTGGAAAAGTCAGGGGGACACACAGAAAGCCATTAAAAGAGCAAAATCAGAAACAATCTGGGATATGAATTCGGTGAGTCAGTGAGGACAATAAGAACTGAGAGTGCAAAGGAGATTCAGAGATGGCAAAGAACAGAAAAGCAGCTAGAGACCAAGGGAAATACAGATAGATGATCAGATAGATGTATAGAAGTACAGGCAGACAGTCATATCGTGTTTTCCTGAAGAGCTGGAGGGCAAGTAAGAAAACAGGTCTCTGTCAAACACAGGGCTCAGTGTGTGTGCTAGTGGTACATCCCTGTTTGCCTGCAAAGGTTTGTGTTATGCTGCACCAGCCTCTGACTCACTGTGGATCTTGTTCAGCACAGAAATATGTGCCTGAGTCATTGAGTAGGGCATGCTGTATCTTCACAGATAATTGGTTCTCCTTAGTCCCATTACTCTGGAAGCGATTTTGGAATTCCTTCTCAATATCTGCTTTGCCACCTTCCACTGAATATACAACCAGCTGCATACTGGCATTCTTCTCCATGGGTACCTTGTACCAGTACATATTTACAAAATTTTTCCCTGATGCAGAACATTCCAGAGTGACGGTGTCTCCCACATGGACAACTGTATCTGGTGATTGCTGAAGGGCCCAGCCTGGAGAGACAGGAGATGAAAGGTGGGAAGTGAAATGCATTGAAGAGCACAAAAATACACATCCTTGAAGTATGCAATGGGATGGAATGCCACCAGGACATTTTAGAAAGCAGTGGGCCAGTGCCCTGCTTCTCTAAAAAGGCACATAGGATCCAAACACCCCAAACCAACCAGCTTCAAATGCAAGAGTGAATCTGTTTTGAGAAATAATGACTTTGGTACTCTCAAGTGAAGTATTAAAATGGGGCAGGAAAAACCACATTTGTAGCTTTGCAGGGTTTCCTGATTCAATAGCTGGTGGTGGAAAAGTTCACCTGGTTCATTGCCCACCCCCACCCTGGAAGCACTGGGGAAGGGGCACTGCCAGGAACTGGGAGCACAGCTGAGGATGGAGCAGCAACAGCTCCAGTGCAGCTGCTCAAGAGGAAGGGAAGCCCACTTACCCACAGGGAGCAGCATGGCCACAAGGAACTGGTGGAAATCCATGGAGAAAGATCCCCTCCTTCCAGCCACCTGCCCCTGGTGACAGCACAGACACAGAGGTGTGGAAAGAGGAGAGGTGGAGAGGAAGAGATACGTCTCTCTGTGGGTGGGCAGGGGAGTGAGCAGGAGTCTGAAATGTCACAAGGCTGTTGGCTGTCCAGGAACGGTGGGCAATGACACCTGCAGGCAGTCATGAGGTGCTTGTACTCTGCTCCTCTGGCTTCCTGCTGTGTGTGAGCGTGGGTGTGCAAGAGTAGGTGGGACTCCAGTAGGTGCCATAGTTCAGAGCTATCGTGGAGCAGGATGGGGCAGTGTGGCAGCCTGAGTGTGTGCACAGGAATGCACAAATTGGCAGAAATTTATGGGAAGAGAAGGAGATCTCAGGAATGCAGGTTTGTGTCTGTGTTCCACTGTGTGTCTCCTCACTAGCCTCCCTCACACTCACAGATTCCCAACCCTGCAAGCTGCAATGTGGAACCACTGCTTATCCCCGTTATGCCTGAGGTGTTGTCCACGCATGAGAAAAGCTGCTGACCTGCAGAGCTGGTGTCTCTTGGAGCCTGCCATAGAATATTTCTGTTTCTGTTCTTCTCTAACCCCAGAGGGGGATCTCAAGGAGACAACGGGCTGCCTTTGCTTCGACATTGGCAATGGCCTTTAAGAGCCTGCACCTCACAGAGATTTTTGAGAAAAAGTGTGTGCCACACAGAATGTGCTGATACACGCTGACCTCCACGCTAGAAAAGAACAGAGATTCTCCATGCCTCTTTATTGCCACACTCTGCAAAAGAGCACCAGGACACAAATGGACAAAGCTGGAGAAAACCAGGTCTTCTGCCCTGCACACAGCCTTGTTCACCTGCCCAAGGCAGTGGGAAATCCCTGTAGGCAGGGAGAGACACTCGTAGTTTGTGTGCACTGAGTTTGGGTACAGAGGTCTGACAGAGACTCTGCACATCCGTGCTGTGCTGTGTGCACAGCAGTGTGAGGCTGGCCCATCCAGGACATGAAGTGATCCCACTGCTCAGGGCTCTGAAGGGCTTTGCACTGAAGCTGTTTCCCTGTGTCCTGTCAGCAGAGGAGAGCAGCAGTGTCCCCAGCTCCTCCCAAATCCTCTGCTGCAGATCTGAGTGTGTCCCATTGCATTCATTTCCCCAAGCTGCCTAGAGAAGATTCAGGGGAGACCTCAGATTCCTTGAAGACCTGTGAGAAAAAAGCCAAAAGATTCGGCTAATTTGTAGAAATTTAAATGCACAAGCCACCAGCAGCACTCTAGCAGAGAGGAGGCTGTGCCTGATATGTCCATGCAAAGGGTCTCCAATTCCCTGGGGTGAGCAGAGGGTAGGGCAGTGCATGGGGAGCCTTGCAGAAGACAGAGTATTGGAGCAGTTAGTGATGTTGAACAGGCATGGCTGCTGTGTGGGGCCCTGTGTTTAGGTCCTGAGAAGCTTGGATGTTTGCCTGGGAATCTGCAGGGTGGGAACCACCTGGAGCTCCTTGTGCAGGCCTGTGCTGTGCACAGGTATGTGTCATGCAGGACAGATCCATGGGATGGGCCAGCTAAGAAGGGACCTCAAGGGGGTCTCTGATCCAAACTCCCTGCTCAAGCAGAGTCACCCCAGAGCGCATGGCACACAAGTGTCTCCACACGGTTCTGGAATATCTTCAGTGAGAGAGGCTCCACAGCTTTTTTGGGCAGTCTTCTCCTTTGCATGGTCTTCCACACTGCAAAGCTATTTTCTCACACTCAGTTGGACCTTTCTGGGCATCATTTTCTGCCTCTTGTCCTAGTGTATCAGTGTAATGACATAGTTGGTCTCAGGTCACCGTGCCCTTTCTCAGGTGCCAGTCACCTTCCATCTCCCAACCCCTGACCCCTGCTGGTGCTGTCTGTCAATCCTGGCATTCCAGAGGGGCATCGAGTGATTGCAGAGTTCAAAAGATGCCCGGCATCCCTGGGTGCCATTGACCCACCCAGGTATCCCATGCACCTGAGGCCTGCCCAAACTGCACCTAGTTGGTGGGATCCCTACTCTTTCCCTCCTCCTTTCCATTGGCTTAAAAGTGCTACCAACCATGCAATTTGGGAATTCTGTTAGAAACTGTTACAGAATTCAGGAGCCTGCCATGGGAATAAACTGTGGATCGAACTCTAGCAGAATCCACTCCTTTGCCTTCACCATTGGCCTTAAAGCATCTGCACAGAGGTAAACCAGAGCTTTGCCTGGCTGGGCACGTCCCTAGGGCCAGCTGCAGCATCCAGCAGCGAAAGGTGTCATTGAGGAGAATACACTGCAGTTGCCACATTTTGGCCAAGCAGCAAAGGCTAGACAAGCCGGGACAAAGCCCCTCCAGACATATTTTGGAAATAATTTCCATATCCGAGTGCTTGGCATCACAGTGAAGGATCTGGATCCACCTCTTGGAACCATCCCTTCAGATCCTTTGAGACATTGATGAGGTGGGCATTTAGTTGTTTTTTCTCAAGGCAGAACAGGGCCAGCTATCTCAGCCTTTATTCACTAAAGCTGTGCTCCCCTTTATTGGTCATCTTTCGGCTCCTCTCCTGGATATTCTCCAGGAGATCCAGGTCTCTTTTGCACCAAGGAGCCCAGAATGGGACACTGCACTCTGGATGCCCCTCACCAAGGCTGAGTGGAGCTTCATCTCCCTTCCCCTGCTGGCAATGCTCTTCCTAATGCATCCCAGGACACTGCTGACTTCTTTGTCATCAGGACACACTGCTGCCTCATGGAGAGCTTCTTGTCCACCAGGACTCCCAGGTCCTTCTCTGAAGAGCTGCTTCCCAGCTGGTCTGCCCCCAACCTGTGCTGCTGCAGTGGACAATTCCTCCCCAGCTGCAGAACCCTGCATTTGCCTTTGCTGAATTTCAGATGGTTCCTCTCTGCCCATCCCTCCAACCTGTCAAGGCCCATCTGAAGGGCTGCACAGCCCTCTCAGAAACTCCTCCTAACTTGGTGTTATCAAGGAACTTGATAAGGAGACTCTCTACCCTTCATCTGAGTGTCTGATGTATAGAACGCTGTAACCTGTGGGAAATTTCTGTTATCTACACGGCTTGGTAGTGTAACATGTTATTTTAATAATACGTTTGCTGAAGATAAAACTATATGTGGATAAAGGGCTGGAAGGCAAGTGTATCCTTCCCCAGACACCACTCTACATGGAGGACTTAGGGATCCACATAACACTGTGCAACTGAGTTAGCACAGGCTTGTGCTCTGCTGTTCATATTCCTTGGCCACAGAACAACCACAGACAAGGCGTTGTAACAGAGGAGCACGTGGGCAGCTTCCACATGGTGCTGGCTACTTCCACACCTGCCAGGCCTTGCCTTTATCTACAGGTGAAACAAGAACGTCCCACACAGGCACTCCTTTGGTTTGACAGTGAGAATTATGTGCAGGGTTGACTGGAGTTAATGGAAGTCAGTGGAGTGGAGACTGAAGACAGAAACAAGAAGGTGGGGAAGGGAAGGGAGACAGAGAGAAGAAGGGCTGGCAGAAGCAAGTGTAGTGCAAATAGTAGAGTTAAATGCAGAGGGAGGCCTGGAGTGGCAAGAAGAAAATGATGGACAAATACTCAGCCAGCATCTGGGAAGAGGAGGAAGGCAAGGCTAGGAAGAAGAACAGCTAATGAGTGAGAAGTGATCACGCTGCCACGTGCTGCACCCACAAGGTGGAAAGCAGGTCCTGTTTGAGCAGGGACAAGTTTGTGCTCAGCTGCCTCAGCAGTCTCACCACTGTGTTCACTCTCAGCACAGTAGTATGTGCCAGAGTCATTGAGAAAGGCATGTTCTATTGAGAGGGTGATACTGTCTCCTTGTATATTGCTGCTCTTGAAATGGCTCTCAAAACCCTTCTCCACTGCTGCGGTGCCACCTTCGAATGCATAAACAACCCGGGTCAGACTGGAATTCTTCTCTGAAGGCAGCATGTACCAGTACATAGCTCTGTTGGAGGATTTCTTCTTGGAACATTCCAGATTCACGGACTGGCCTTCATTTATCACCATGTCTGGAGACTGTTCCAGGGCTAACACTGGAAAGGAAACGTAGGGGCAGTGAGGAGATAGAAAAAATGGGGAAAATTTGACCTAAGCACTGTGGGTTAGTAGGGAATGGGTGAGGTGACATAGGGCAGCCGAGGGAGCAGTTCAAGGCATGGGACAGCTCTTAAGTCAGCAGGTGAATTTCCAATCTCTCCTCCGTAGGCAAGATGCATTCCTGGGCACTTTGAGTCAAAAACCAGTAACCATGTACTGGCTGCACAAAGAATGACAAATAGATGGCCATTGCAGAAGATTTCAGGGATTCCCACTCCCACCACATTCACTGCTTATCCTCCATGCAGAAGTCTCTGCAGAAGGAAGCACTGCCAGGCACTGGTTACACAGCTGGGAGAGCAGCAGCGGGATCTGGGGAGGTGCTCAGGGCTGCGTTGAGTTCACTTACCCAGAGGGGCCAGCATGGCCACCAAGAAACAGCAGGGCACCATGGGGGGAAAGGCCCTACCCTCTGAGCAAGGTGCCTCTTGTAGCTGCCCAAAGGTATGTGCAGAGGGAGCAGGGAGTGAGGGTGAGACATCTCGGGGTGGGGCTGGGCAAGAAATGAGAGAAGGCATTGGCTGGCTGGGAACCCTGGGCAGGGACACAAACTGTGTGTCAGCACAAACTCTGTTTCTGCAGGAAAGCGCAAACCCAGCAGAGATGCAGCAGGTGGAAGGGGCAGGCTGGGCGTGGGTGGGTGTGGAGGGAAGGATGGGGTTGGAAGGACAGGACTGAGCTGAGCTTGCAGGGGAGGCTGAGTGAGTGCAAGGCAGAGCAATGCTGGCTGCTCCCCTCCTGCTTCTGAAGGCCTTGGGAGATGGAGGAATGAGGGATAAAGGCCACATCGAGGCGCCTTGGATTTTCCCATGCACTCTCCCTGCGTTCCCCAGACCTGGCTGCTTCAGTCCCTGCCTGGCCAGCCCACGTCCCAGCCCGCTGTGGGACAGCTCCTCTTCTCCTTGCAGCCCTGTGAGCACAGCAAATGCCATCGGTGAGAGGGAGGCAGGAGCCCGAAAGGCACCACAGCAGCCCCAGCACTCAGAGCTGTGAGGGCCCTCATGGGCCTTGCAGCGAGAGTGGTAGGGGAGGAAGGTAAATACCTGTGGGGAGCTGGGGGACAGTCAGTGCCCTGGCAGGGGAAGAGAGAAGGGATCGACTGTGGCCCACAGGGACAGCCATGAGGGTGACAAGGAGCTGGGATGGGGATCAGGGTGACAGGAGATAGGCTAAGTAGCTCCAGAGAGGGCTTCTCCCTGTACCTGGGGCCTACCTGGGGCGTCCAGGCTGTGTCAGACTGGTGCTGCCTGTGGCACAAGGGCTTCTGGGGGTTGGAATTCAGAAACACACTTCATTTGGAAAATTCAGGGATTGCTCAGGGACAGAGAGCATCAGTGTCACTGTCCCTTCTGCCCTGAGAATTGGCCTCTGCAAGGAGATTTGCTTTCCTGTAGGACTGAGCTTGTCCTACAGTGGGTGTGGAGGCGCCCCTTGGATTCAGGCAGTGAGAGCACTGGGGGCTAGAAAGCAGCTGTACAGTGCAATTGCCTTCACTCATGCTCTGCCAGGGACACCTCTGTGCTGCTCTGCTCTCAGGCTGAGGAGACCCAGGCCACTGCAGCCTCTCCTCTGTGCCCTCAGGTGTTTCTGCTCTGAAGAAAATCCACGTGTTCTCTGCTGCATGGGACAAAAATCTGCATAACTGGGGATAGCTGGGGAAGCCGATGAGCACAGGGATAAATAACTTCTGGCACTGTGGCAAGGGGTGAAAGAACACAGGGAAGGAGTGACAGGCCAGTCTGCTGAGGTCTGCTGGCAGCACATTTCTTTCATCCTTCTCCTTCCTGTGCCTTGAGCTCTGCCTGACAATAGGGAAGGAGAAACAAGTGGAAATGGGTGAGGATCCCTGGTGGAACTTCTGCCTCATAACACTGAGAAAACAAGGCTCGTGGGGTGTCACCCAATTCAGTGTTTCACTGAAGGAGAAATTTCAGTGGAGTCCTAAGGTAAACTGTTTGCAAGTGCTAAGCCAGAGACAGGATCAACCCGTGGCAACTGTGGCACAGTGCTGTGTTCTGAATTCACTATGACAATAATGGTGATAACAGAGTTTTACTTGTACTTAAGCCCTGCTTACCCCAAATCCAGGACCTGGCAGTGTCTCATGCTCTGCCAGAGATCAGATGCACAAGCAGCTGGCAGGGAGCATTTCCAGGACAGCAGACCCAACCTGGCCGAATGGATATTTGCTCCCATTCAGCCTGATGCTCAACATGGAAACAGAGGGGAGCTGGCCAGCTGCGGCCTGTGACTGCTCAGGGATGGGCTGGGCACCAGGTCAGTGGGTGCTAAGGGACAGTATTATGCATCCTACGGATTTATCTGGCTTTTATTTTTTTCCACTCTTTTCCATTTCCCCTATATTGCTCCGTTTGGATCTCAGCCTGTCAGTTCTACCCTTGTTCCCATCCCACCAGGGGCAGGGGGTAGTGAGGGAGTGCCTGTAACACCCCCAGCGGCTGACTGGGCTTTAACCACAAGGACATGAGCACCAGACAGCATCTCCCTGTTCCCACTGCTATGGCATGAGCTGCAGCTTCCCTGACCAAGCCTGTGCTTCACACTCCAGCAAGGAATTTCCAGCTTCTGTTCTTGATGGATTATGATAATTTAGGTTAGGATTCCCCTGGGCCTTTGCATTGTGTTTTAAAGTGGAGATAAAGAGGAATGTGCAAGTCAGGGCAGCCCTCGTGACTTTCAGCAAGCAGCAGGAGATGTAGTGGATGGGCCAGACAAGGTGCTCGGAAACACCAACAAGCCCTGCTGAAAACTCCACTTGGATGTCTTCCTCCTGGCCCTTGTCCTGGTCACCAGGGACATTGTGTGGTTAACATCGGCAGTCTCCTGCTGTGGGTAGGGACAATTCTCATATATCCAAGTGTTCAGGTCACAGGGCAGGGATGTAACTTGGGCTGTGTGTCGATTTCCTGGAGACCAGTGGTGCCAAGGACCAGAGGGCTTTGTCTTTCCAGCTGGTGGAGAGGGAATGCGCTGTGTGAACCATTCCACATCCTGCTTCCCAAAGCATGAATTGATGTAGGAGACTGAAAAGAAGGAGAGATGGAAGAGGAAGGGAATGGGAAATAGGCTGGGACTACCTATGAGAGGACAGAGAGAAATGTCACAGGGAAGGCAGAAACCCATGAAAAGAACAAAGTGAGAAACAATCTGAAAGGGAGATAAAGGATGTGAGACAGTGAGGACAAGATGAATTGAGAGTGAGAAGGTGATTCAAGGATGAAAAAGAACAGAAAAGCAGCTAGAGACCATCCTGAAGACAGACAGACGGTCACACAGACATACACCATCTTTCCTGAAGAGCTGGAGGGCAGGTAAGAAAACGGGTCTCTGTCAAACACAGGTCTCAGTGTGTGTGCTGGTGGCACATCCCTGTTTGCCTGCAAAGGTTTCTGCTGTGCTGCACCAGCCTCTGACTCACTGTGGATTTTGTTCAGCACAGAAATATGTGCCTGAGTCATTGAGTAGGGCATGCTGTATCTTCACAGATAATTGGTTCTCCTTAGTCCCATTACTCTGGAAGCGATTTTGGAATTCCTTCTCAATATCTGCTTTGCCACCTTCCACTGAATATACAACCAGCTGCATACTGGCATTCTTCTCCATGGGTAACTTGTACCAGGACATATATAGGAAATTTTTCCCTGATGCAGAACATTCCAGAGTGACGGTGTCTCCCACCTGGACAACTGTATCTGGTGATTGCTGAAGGGCCCAGCCTGGAGAGACAGGAGATGAAAGGTGGGAAGTGAAATGCATTGAAGAGCACAAAAATACACATCCTTGAAGTATGCCACGGGATGGAATGCCACCAGGACGTTTTAGAAAGCTGAGGGACAGTGCCCTGCTTCTCTGAAAAAGACACATAGGATCCAAACAACCGAAACCAACCAGCTTCAAATGCAAGAGTGAATCTGTTTTGAGAAATGACGACTTTGGTACTGTCAAGTGAAGTATTGAAATGGGGCAGGAAAAAAACACATTTGTAGCTTTGCAGGGTTTCTGATTCAATAGCTGGTGGTGGAAAAGTTCACCTGGTTCATTGCCCACCCCCACCCTGGAAGCCCTGGGGAAGGGGCACTGCCAGGAACTGGGAGCACAGCTGAGGATGGAGCAGCAGCAGCTCCAGTGCAGCTGCTCAAGAGGGAGGGAAGCCCACTTACCCACAGGGAGCAGCATGGCCACAAGGAACTGGTGGAAATCCATGGAGAAAGATCCCCTCCTTCCAGCCACCTGCCCCTGGTGACAGCACAGACACAGAGGTGTGGAAAGAGGAGAGGTGGAGAGGAAGAGATACGTCTCTCTGTGGGTGGGCAGGGGAGTGAGCAGGAGTCTGAAATGTCACAAGGCTGTTGGCTGTCCAGGAACGGTGGGCAATGACACCTGCAGGCAGTCATGAGGTGCTTGTACTCTGCTCCTCTGGCTTCCTGCTGTGTGTGAGCGTGGGTGTGCAAGAGTAGGTGGGACTTCAGTAGGTGCCATAGTTCAGAGCTCTTGTGGAGCAGGATGGGGCAGTGTGGCAGCCTGAGTGAGTGTCCAGGAATGCACAAAATGACAGAAATTTATGGGAAGAGAAGGTCATCTCAGGAATGCAGGTTTGTTTCTGTGGTCCACTTTTTATTTTCTCCCTAGCCTCCTTCAAACTCACAGATACCCCAACCTGCAAGCTGCAACACAGAATCACAGCTTTCCCAGCGAGACCTGAGGTGTTGTGCAGGTCTGGGAAAAGCTGCTGACCTGCAGAGATGGTCGCTTTTAAGGCCTGCCATAGAATACTTCTGTTTCTGTTCTTCTCTAACTCCAGAGGTGGATCTAAAGGAGACAACAGGCTGTCTTCTGCACTGAGATCATCCTTTGAGATATACTAAGCTGCAGAGTATTTTCTGAGAAGTTTGTGCCATACAGGGTGTGCGGAAACACACTGACCTTCTCCATGCCAGAGAAGAGCAGATACTCTCCTCTTTATTGCTGCATTCTGCAAAAGAGCATCAAGACACAAATGGACAAAGCTGAAGAAAACCGTGTGTTCTGCCCTGCACACGGCTTTGTTCACCTGCCCAAGGCAGTGGGAAATCCCCGTAGGCAGGGAGAGACACTCGTAGTTTGTGTGCACTGAGTTTGGGTACAGAGGTCTGACAGAGACTCTGCACATCCGTGCTGTGCTGTGTGCACAGCAGTGTGAGGCTGGCCCATCCAGGACATCAAGTGATCCCACTGCTCAGGGCTCTGAAGGGCTTTGCACTGAAGCTGTTCCCCTGTGTCCTGTCAGCAGAGGAGAGCAGCAGTGCCCCCAGCTCCTCCCAAATCCTCTGCTGCAGATCTGAGTGTGTCCCATTGCATTCATTTCCCCAAGCTGCCTAGAGAAGATTCTGAAAAGACCGCAGATTCCTCTAAAGCAGTTGAATAAAAAAAGCCAAGAGATTGGGCTACTGTGTATAAACTCCAAATCCTCCCAGGACCAGCAGCAGCAGCACTCCAGCAGAGAGGAGGCTGTTCCTGATGTGTGCATGCAAAGGATCTGCAATTCCCTGGGGTGAGCAGAGGGCAGGGCAGTGCATGGGGAGCCTTGCAGAAGACACAGTATTGGAGCAGTTAGTGATGTTGAACAGGCATGGCTGCTGTGTGGGGCCCTGTGTTTAGGTCCTGAGAAGCTTGGATGTTTGCATGGGAATCTGCAGGGTGGGAAACACCTGGAGCTCCTTGTGGAGGCCTGTGCTGTGCACAGGTGTGTGTCATGCAGGACAGCGCCATGGGATGGGCCAGCTAAGAAGGGACCTCAAGGGGGTCACTGCTCCAGCCTCCCTGCTCAAGCAGAGTCACCCCAGAGCACATGGCACACGACTGTCTCCACACGGTTCTGGAATATCTTCAGTGAGAGGCTCCACAGCTTTTTTGGGCAGTCTCCTCCTTTGCATGGTCTTCCACAATGCAAAGCTCTTATTTCAGACTCAGTAGGACCCTTCTGGGCATCAGTTTCTGCCTCTTGTCCTAGTGTAGCAGTGTAATGACATAGTTGGTCTCAGGTCCCCGTGCCCTTTCTCAGGTGCCAGTCACCTTCCATCTCCCCACCCCTGACCTCTGCTGGTGCTGTCTGTCAATCCTGGCATTCCAGAGGGGCATCGAGTGATTGGCAGAGTTCAAAAGATGCCCGGCATCCCTGGGGGCCATTGGCCCACCCAGGTATCCTGTGCACCTGAGGCCTGCCCAAACTGCACCTGGTTGGTGGGATCCCTACACTTTCCCTCCTCCTTTCCTTTGGCTTAAAAGTGCTAGCAACCGTGCGGTTCGGGAATTCTGTTAGAAGCTGTTACAGAATTCAGGAGCCTGCCATGGGAATAAACTGTGGATCGAACTCTAGCAGAATCCACTCCTTTGCCTTCACCATTGGCCTTAAAGCATCAGCACAGAGGTAAACCAGAGCTTTGCCTGGCTGGGCACGTCCCTAGGGCCAGCTGCAGCATCCAGCAGCGAAAGGTGTCATTGAGGAGAATACACTGCAGTTGCCACATTTTGGCCAAGCAGCAAAGGCTAGACAAGCCGGGACAAAGCCCCTCCAGACATATTTTGGATATAATTTCCATATCTGAGTGCTTGGCATCACAGTGAAGAACCTGGATTCACCTCTTGGAACCATCCCTTCAGATCCTTTGAGACATTGATAAGGTGGCCACTTAGTTGTTTCTTCTCAAGGCAGAGCAGGGCCAGCTATCTCAGCCTTTATTCACTAAAGCTGTGCTCCCCTTTATTGGTCATCTTTCTGCTCCTCTCCTGGACATTCTCCAGGAGATCCAGGTCTCTTTTGTACCTAGGATCCCAGAATGAGACACTGCACTCTGGATGCCCCTCACCAAGGCTGAGTGGAGCTTCACCTCCCTTCCCCTGCTGGCAATGCTCTTCCTAATGCATCCCAGGACACTGCTGGCTTCTTTGTCATCAGGACATACTGATGGCTCATGGAGAGCTTCTTGTCCACCAGGACTCCCAGGTCCTTCTCTGAAGAGCTGCTTCCCAGCTGGTCTGCCCCCAACCTGTGCTGCTGCAGTGGACAATTCCTCCCCAGCTGCAGAATCCTGCATTTGTCTTAGCTGAATTTCAGAAGGTTCCTCTCTGCCCATCCCTCCAACCTGTCAAGGCCCATCTGAAGGGCTGCACAGCCATCTCAGAAACTCCTCCTAACTTGGTGTTATCAGGAAACTTGATAAGGAGACTCTCTACCCTTCATCTGAATGACTGATGTATAGAACGCTGTAACCTGTGGGTAATTTCTGTTATCTGAATAGCTTGCTAGTGTTACCTGTTATTTTATAATATGTTTACTGAAGATAAAACTATATGTGGATAAAGGGCTGGAAGGCAAGTGTATCCTGCCCCAGACACCACTCTACATGTAGGACTTAGGGATCCACATAACACTGTGCAACTGAGTTAGCACAGGCTTGTGCTCTGCTGTTCATATTCCTTGGCCACAGAACAACCACAGACAAGGCGTTGTAACAGAGGAGCACGTGGGCAGCTCCCACATGGTGCTGGCTACTTCCACACCTGCCAGGCCTTGCCTTTATCTACAGGTGAAACAAGAACTTCCCACACAGGCACTCCTTTGGTTTGACAGTGAGAGTTATGTGCAGGGTTGACTGGAGTTAAGTAAGTGGCAGTCACTGAAGTGCAAATTGAAGATGGAAAGGAGAAGGGGGGAAAGGAAAGGGAAGGGAGACAGAAGAAGGGCTGGCAGAAGCAAGTGTAGTGCAAATAAGAGTTAAATGCAGAAGGAGGCCTGGAGTGGCAAGATGACAATGATGGACAAATACACAGCCAGCATCTGAGAAGAGGAGGTAGGCAAGGTCAGGAAGCAGAACAGCTAATCAGTGAGAAGTGATCACACTGCCTTTTGCAGCACCCACAAGCTGGAAAGCAGGTCCTGTTTGAGCAGGGACAAGTTTGTGCTCAGCTGCCTCAGCAGTCTCACCACTGTGCTCACCCTCAGCACAGTAGTATGTGCCAGAGTCATTGAGAAAGGCATGTTCTATTGAGAGGGTGATACTGTCTCCTTGTATATTGCTGCTCTTGAAATGGCTCTCAAAACCCTTCTCCACCACTGCGTTTGCACCTTCATATGCATAAACCACCTGGGTCAGACTGGAATTCTTCTCTGAAGGCAGCATGTACCAGTACATAGCTCTGTTGGAGGATTTCTTCTTGGAACATTCCAGATTCACGGACTGGCCTTCTTTTATCACCATGTCTGGAGACTGTTCCAGGGCTAACACTGGAAAGGAAAAGTAGGAGCAGTGAGGATGATGGGGAAAATTATAAAAATTTGACCTGGACACTGTGGGTTACAAAATAAAGCGTGAGAAGACAAAGGGCAGCCGAGGGAGCAGTTCAAGGCATGGGACAGCTCTTCCGATCAGAGGGTGAATTTCCAATCTCTCCTCAGTAGGCAAGATGCATTCCTGGGCACTTTGAGTCCAAAACCAGGAACCATCTACGGGCTGCACAAAGAATGATAAATAGATGGCCATTGCAGAAGATTTCAGGGATTCCCATTCCCACCACATTCAATATTTATCCTCCATGCAGAAAGCTCTGCAGAAGGAAGCACTGCCAGGCACTGGTTACACAGCTGGGAGAGCAGCAGCGGGATCAGGGGAGGTGCTCAGGGCTGCATTGAGTTCACTTACCCAGAGGGGCCAGCATGGCCACCAGGAAACAGCAGGGCACCATGGGGGGAAAGGCCCTACCCTCTGAGCAAGGTGCCTCTTGTAGCTGCCCAAAGGTATGTGCAGAGGCAGCAGGGAGTGAGGGTGAGACATCTCGGGGTGGGGCTGGCCAAGAAATGAGAGAAGGCATTGGCTGGCTGGGAGCCCTGGGCAGGGACACAAACTGTGTGTCAGCACAAACTCTATTTCTGCAGGAAAGCACAAACCCAGCAGAGATGCAGCAGGTGGAAGGGGCAGGCTGGGTCTGCGTGGGTGGGTGTGGAGGGAAGGATGGGGTTGGAAGGACAGGACTGTGCTGAGCTTGCAGGGGAGGCTGAGTGAGTGCAAGACAGAGCAATGCTGGCTGCTCCCCTCCTGCTTCTGAAGGCCTTGGGAGATGGAGGAATGAGGGATAAAGGCCACATCGAGGCGCCTTGGATTTTCCCATGCTCTCTCCCTGCGTTCCCCAGACCTGGCTGCTTCAGTCCCTGCCTGGCCAGCCCACGTCCCAGCCCGCTGTGGGACAGCTCCTCTTCTCCTTGCAGCCCTGTGAGCACAGCAAACGCCATCGGTGAGAGGGAGGCAGGAGCCCGAAAGGCACCACAGCAGCCCCAGCACTCAGAGCTGTGAGGGCCCTCATGGGCCTTGCAGCGAGAGCGGTAGGGGAGGAAGGTAAATACCTGTGGGGAGCTGGGGGACAGTCAGTGCCCTGGCAGGGGAAGAGAGAAGGGATCGACTGTGGCCCACAGGGACAGCCATGAGGGTGACAAGGAGCTGGGATGGGGATCAGGGTGACAGGAGATAGGCTAAGTAGCTCCAGAGATGGCTTCTCCCTGTACCTGGGGCCTACCTGGGGCGTCCAGGCTGTGTCAGACTGGTGCTGCCTGTGGCACAAGGGCTTCTGGGGTTGGAATTCAGAAACACACTGCATTTGGAAAATTCAGGGATTGCTCAGGGACAGAGAGCATCTGTGTCACTGTCCCTTCTGCCCTGAGAATTGGCCTCTGCAAGGAGATCTGATTTCCTGTAGGACTGAGCTTGTCCTCCAGTGGGTGTGGAGGCGCCCCTGGGATTCAGGCAGTGAGAGCACTGGGGGCTAGAAAGCAGCTGTACAGTGCAATTGCCTTCACTCATGCTCTGCCAGGGACACCTCTGTGCTGCTCTGCTCTCAGGCTGAGGAGACCCAGGCCACTGCAGCCTCTCCTCTGTGCCCTCAGGTGTTTCTGCTCTGAAGAAAATCCACGTGTCCTCTGCTGCATGGGATAAAATCTGCATGGGATAGCTGGGGAAGCTGATGAGCACAGGGATAAATAACATCTGGCACAGGGTGAAAGAACACAAGGAAGGAATGACAGGCCTTTCTGCTGAGGTCTGCTGGCAGCACATTTCTCTCATCCTTCTCCTTCCTGTGCCTCGAGCTCTGCTGGACAATAGGGAACAAGAAACAAGTGGAAATGGGTGAGGATCCCTGGTGGAACTTCTGCCTCATAACACTGAGAAAACAAGGCTCGTGGGGTGTCACCCAATTCAGTGTTTCACTGAAGGAGAAATTTCAGTGGAGTCCTAAGGTAAACTGTTTGCAAGTGCTAAGCCAGAGACAGGATCAACCCGTGGCAACTGTGGCACAGTGCTGTGTTCTGAATTCACTATGACAATAATGGTGATAACAGAGTTTTACTTGTACTTAAGCCCTGCTTACCCCAAATCCAGGACCTGGCAGTGTCTCATGCTCTGCCAGAGATCAGATGCACAAGCAGCTGGCAGGGAGCATTTCCAGGACAGCAGACCCAAAGTGGCCAAAAGGATATTTGCTCCCATTCAGCCTGATGCTCAACATGGAAACAGAGGGGAGCTGGCCAGCTGCGGCCTGTGACTGCTCAGGGATGGACTGGGCACCAGGTCAGTGGGTGCTAAGGGACAGTATTGTGCATCCCATGGATTTATCTGGCTTTTATTTTTTTCACTCTTTTCCATTTCCCCTATATTGCTCCGTTTGGATCTCAGCCTGTCAGTTCTACCCTTGTTCCCATCCTACCACAGGAAGGGGGTAGTGAGAGAGTGCCTGTAACCCCCAGAGGCTGACTGGGCTTTAACCACAAGGACATGAGCACCAGACAGCATCTCCCTGTTCCCACTGCTACGGCATGAGCTGCAGCTCCTCTGACCAAGCCTGTGCTTCACACTCCAGCAAGGAATTTCCAGCTTCTGTTCTTGATGGATTATGATAATTTAGGTTAGGATTCCCCTGGGCCTTTGCATTGTGTTTTAAAGTGGAGATAAAGAGGAATGAGCAAGTGAGGGCAGCCCTCGTGACTTTCAGCAAGCAGCAGGAGATGTAGTGGATGGGCCAGACAAGGTGCTCGGAAACACCAACAAGCCCTGCTGAAAACTCCACTTGGATGTCTTCCTCCTGCCCCTTGTCCTGGTCACCAGGGACATTGTGTGGCGATCCTGGGCAGTCTCCTGCTCTGGGCAGGGACAATTCTCAAACATCAGAGAGTTCAGGTCACAGGGCAGGGGTGTATCTTGGGATGTGTGTCGATTCCCTGGAGACCAGTGGGGCCACGGACCAGGGCGCTTTGTCTTTCCAGCTGGTGGAGAGGGAATGCGCCGTGTGAACCGTTCCACACCCTGCTTCCCAGACCATGAATTGATGTAAGAGACTGTAAAGAAGGAGAGATGTAAGAAGAAGGGAATAGGAAATAGGCAGAGACTAGGTATGTGAGGACAGAGAGGAATGGTCAGGGGGAAAGACAGAAAGCCATGAAAAGAGGAAAGTGAGAAACAATCTGAAAGGGAGATAAAGGAGTTGAGACAGTGAGGACAGGATGAATTGAGAGTGAGAAGGTGATTCAAGAATAAAAAGAACAGAAAAGCATCTAGAGACCATCCTGAAGAGAGACCGATGGACAGACAGACATACACCATCTTTCCTGAAGAGGTGTAGTGTAGGTAAGAAAACGGGTCTCTGTCAAACACAGGGCTCAGTGTGTGTGCTAGTGGTACATCCCTGTTTGCCTGCAAAGGTTTGTGCTGTGCTACACCAGCATCTGACTCACTGTGGATCTTGTTCAGCACAGAAATATGTGCCTGTGTCATTGAGAAGGGCATGCTGAATCTTCACAGATACTTGGTTCTCCTTAGTCCCATTACTCTGGAAGCGATTTTGGAATTCCTTCTCAATATCTGCTTTGCCACCTTCCACTGAATATACAACCAGCTGCATACTGGCATTCTTCTCCATGGGTACCTTGTACCAGTACATATATACAAAATTTTTCCCTGATGCAGAACATTCCAGAGTGACGGTGTCTCCCACATGGACAACTGTATCTGGTGATTGCTGAAGGGCCCAGCCTGGAGAGACAGGAGATGAAAGGTGGGAAGTGAAATGCATTGAAGAGAACAAAAATACACATCCTTGAAGTATGCCATGGGATGGAATGCCACCAGGACATTTTAGAAAGCAGTGGGCCAGTGCCCTGCTTCTCTGAAAAAGACACATAGGATCCAAACACCCTAAACTAACCAGCCTCAAATGCAAGAGTGAATCTGTTTTGAGAAATAATGACTTTGGTACTCTCAAGTGAAGTATTAAAATGGGGCAGGAAAAACCACATTTGTAGCTTTGCAGGATTTCATGATTCAATAGCTGGTGGTGGAAAATTTCACCTGGTTCATTGCCCACCCCCAGCCTGGAAGCCCTGGGGAAGGGGCACTGCCAGGAACTGGGAGCACAGCTGAGGATGGAGCAGCAACAGCTCCAGTGCAGCTGCTCAAGAGGGAGGGAAGCCCACTTACCCACAGGGAGCAGCATGGCCACAAGGAACTGGTGGAAATCCATGGAGAAAGATCCCCTCCTTCCAGCCACCTGCCCCTGGTGACAGCACAGACACAGAGGTGTGGAAAGAGGAGAGGTGGAGAGGAAGAGATACGTCTCTCTGTGGGTGGGCAGGGGAGTGAGCAGGAGTCTGAAATGTCACAAGGCTGTTGGCTGTCCAGGAACGGTGGGCAATGACACCTGCAGGCAGTCATGAGGTGCTTGTACTCTGCTCCTCTGGCTTCCTGCTGTGTGTGAGCGTGGGTGTGCAAGAGTAGGTGGGACTTCAGTAGGTGCCATAGCTCAGAGCTATTGTGGAGCAGGATGGGGCAGTGTGGCAGCCTGAGTGTGTGCACAGGAATGCACAATATGGCAGAAATTTATGGGAAGAGAAGGAGATATCAGGAATGCAGGTTTGTGTCTGTTTCTCACTGATTGTCTTCTCCCTTCCACCCTCACTCTCTCAGAGTCCAAACCCTTCAAGCTGCAGTGTGGAATCACTGTTTTATCCCCGTTATGCCTGATGTGTTGTCCACGTATGAGAAAAGCTGCTGACCTGCAGAGAGGCTCCACAGATTTTTGCACAGTCTCCTCCTTTGTATAGCCTTCAAAACTGCAAAGCTCCTGTGTCAGATTCAGGTGGAACTTCCAGTGCATCATTTTCTGCCTCTTGTTCTAGTGCTTGGCATCACAGTGAAGAACCTGCATCCACCTCTTGGAACCATCCCTTCAGATCCTTGTAGACATTGATGAGGTGGCCACTTGGTTGTTTCTTCTCAAGGTAGAACAGGGCCAGCTCACTCAGCCTTTGTTCACTAAGGATGTGCTCCCCTTTATTGGTCATCTTTCTACTCCTCTCCTGGACATTCTCCAGGAGATCCAGGTCTCCTTTGTACCAAGATTCCCAAAATGCGACACAGCACCCCGAATTCCCCTCACCAGGGCTGAATGTAGCTTCACCTCCATCTCCCTGTGGGCAATGCTCTTCCAAATGCATCCCAGGACACCACTGCCTTTGTGGCTACCAGGACACACTGTTGCCTCATGGGGAGCTTCTTGTCCACCAGGACTCCCAGGTCCTTCTCTGAAGAGCTGCGTCCCAGCTGGTCTGCCCCCAGCCTGTGCTGCTGCATGGGACAGTTCCTCCCCAGCTGCAGAATCCTGCATTTGCCTTTGCTGAATTTCAGATGGTTCCTCTCTGCCCATCCCTCCAACCTGTCAAGGCCCATCTGAAGGGCTGCACAGCCCTCTCATGTATCAGAAACTTCTCCTAACTTGGTGTAATCAGGGAACTTGATAAGGAGACCCTCTACCCTTCATCTGAGTGTCTGATGTATAGAACGCTGTAACCTGTGAGAAATTTCTGTTATCTGCACGGCTTGCTAGTGTAACATGTTATTTTATAATATGTTTACTGAAGATAAAACTATATGTGGATAAAGGGCTGGAAGGCAAGTGTATCCTGCCCCAGACACCACTCTACATGGAGGACTTAGGGATCCACATAACACTGTGCAACAGAGGTAGCACAGGCTTGTGCTCTGCTGTTCATATTCCTTGGCCACAGAACAACCACAGACAAGGCGTTGTAACAGAGGAGCACGTGGGCAGCTTCCACATGGTGCTGGCTACTTCCACACCTGCCAGGCCTTGCCTTTATCTACAGCTGCACCAAGAACTTCCCACACAGGCACTCCTTCCTTTTCACAGTGAGAATTACGTGCAGGGTTGACTGGAGTCAAGTGGAAGTCAGTGGAGTGCAGATTGAATACAGAAAGGAGAAGGGGGGAAAGGAAAGGGAAGGGAGACAGAGAGAAGAAGGGCTGGCAGAAGCGAGTGTAGTGCAAATAAGAGTTAAATGAAGAGGGAGGCCTGGAGTGGCAAGATGACCGTGATGGACAAATACACAGCCAGCATTTGAGAAGAGGAGGAAGGCAAGGTCAGGAAGCAGAACAGCTAATCAGTGAGAAGTGATCACCCTGCCACGTGCAGCACCCACAAGGTGGAAAGCAGGTCCTGTTTGTGCAGGGACAACTTTGTGCTCAGCTCCCTCAGCAGTCTCACCACTGTGTTCACTCTCAGCACAGTAGTATGTGCCAGAGTCATTGAGAAAGGCATGTTCTATTGAGAGGGTGATACTGTCTCCTTGTATATTGCTGCTCTTGAAATGGCTCTCAAAACCCTTCTCCACTGCTGCGTTTGCACCTTCGAATGCATAAACCACCTGGGTCAGACTGGAATTCTTCTCTGAAGGCAGCATGTACCAGTACATAACTCTGTTTGTGGATTTCTTCTTGGAACACTCCAGATTCACGGACTGGCCTTCTTTTATCACCATGTCTGGAGACTGTTCCAGGGCTAACACTGGAAAGGAAACGTAGGGGCAGTGAGGAGATAGAAAAAATGGGGAAAATTTGACCTAAGCACTGTGGGTTAGTAGGGAAAGGGTGAGGAGACACAGGGCAGCAAGGGAGCAGTTCAAGGCATGGGACAGCTCTTAAGTCAGCAGGTGAATTTCCAATTTCTCCTCAATAGGCAAGATGCATTCCTGGGCACTTTGAGTCAAAAATCAGGAACCATGTACCGGCTGCACAAAGAATGACAAATAGATGGCCATTGCAGAAGATTTCAGGGATTTCCACTCCCACCACATTCACTGCTTATCCTCCATGCAGAAGTCTCTGCAGAAGGAAGCACTGCCAGGCACTGGTTACACAGCTGGGAGAGCAGCAGCGGGATCAGGGGAGGTGCTCAGGGCTGCGTTGAGTTCACTTACCCAGAGGGGCCAGCATGGCCACCAAGAAACAGCAGGGCACCATGGGGGGAAAGGCCCTACCCTCTGAGCAAGGTGCCTCTTGTAGCTGCCCAAAGGTATGTGCAGAGGGAGCAGGGAGTGAGGGTGAGACATCTCGGGGTGGGGCTGGGCAAGAAATGAGAGAAGGCATTGGCTGGCTGGGAACCCTGGGCAGGGACACAAACTGTGTGTCAGCACAAACTCTGTTTCTGCAGGAAAGCGCAAACCCAGCAGAGATGCAGCAGGTGGAAGGGGCAGGCTGGGCGTGGGTGGGTGTGGAGGGAAGGATGGGGTTGGAAGGACAGGACTGAGCTGAGCTTGCAGGGGGGGCTGAGTGAGTGCAAGGCAGAGCAATGCTGGCTGCTCCCATCCTGCTTCTGAAGGCCTTGGGAGATGGAGGAATGAGGGATAAAGGCCACACCGAGGCGCCTTGGATTTTCCCATGCTCTCTCCCTGCGTTCCCCAGACCTGGCTGCTTCAGTCCCTGCCTGGCCAGCCCACGTCCCAGCCCGCTGTGGGACAGCTCCTCTTCTCCTTGCAGCCCTGTGAGCACAGCAAACGCCATCGGTGAGAGGGAGGCAGGAGCCCGAAAGGCACCACAGCAGCCCCAGCACTCAGAGCTGTGAGGGCCCTCATGGGCCTTGCAGCGAGAGCGGTAGGGGAGGAAGGTAAATACCTGTGGGGAGCTGGGGGACAGTGGGCCTTGTCTTTCCAGCTGGTGGAGAGGGAATGCGCTGTGTTTACTATTCCACACCCTGATTCCCAGGCCATGAATTGATGTAGCAGATTTTAAGGAAGGAGATGTGGAATTGGAAGGGAATAGGAATCAGGAAGGATCTAGTTATGAGAGGACAGACAGGAAAATTCAGGGGGACAGACAGAATGAGATTAAAAGAGGAATGTGAGAGGCAGTCTGTGAATGGTAGAAAAATGAATGGAGACTGTGAGGACAAGAAGAAACCAGAGTCAGAAGGTGATTCAGAGATGGGAGAGAAAAGAAGAGCAGTTAGAGTCCATGCAAAAGACAGATGAATTGACAGATGGATGGACAGAAGGCAAGACGGTGAACCAAACCAAATTTTTTTTGAAAGGGTGGGGGACAGGTAAGAAAATGGGGTTCTCTCAAACACAGGGATCAGTGTGTGTGCTGGTGGCACATCCCTGTTTGCCTGCAAAGGTTTGTGCTATGCTGCACCAGCCTTTGACTCACTGTGGATCTTGTTCAGCACAGAAATATGTGCCTGAATCATTGAGTAGGGCATGCTGTATCTTCACAGATAAATGGTTGTTCTTAGTCCCATTACTCTGGAAGCGATTTTGGAATTCCTTCTCAATATCTGCTTTGCCACCTTCCACTGAATATACAACCAGCTGCATACTGGCATTCTTCTCCATGGGTAACTTGTACCAGGACATGGTGAAGATATCTTTCCCTGATGCAGAACATTCCAGAGTGATGGTGTCTCCCACCCGGACAACTGTATCTGGTGATTGCTGAATGGCCCAGCCTGGAGAGATAGGAGATGAAAGGTGGGAAGTGAAGTGAAATGCATTGAAGAGGACAAAAAATACACATCCTTGAAATATGCCATGGGATGGAATGCCACCGGGATATCAGGAAGCAGTGGGACAGTGTCCCGCTTCTCTGAAAAAGGCACATAGGGTAAAAAATCCCCAAACCAACCAGCTTCAAATACAACAGTGAATCTGTTTTGAAAAATAATGACTTTGGTACTCTCAAGTGAAGTATTAAAATGGGGCAGGAAAAACCACATTTGTCGCTTTGCAGGATTTCCTGATTCAATAGCTGGTGGTGGAAAAGTTCACCTGGTTCATTGCCCACCCCCAGCCTGGAAGCCTTGGGGAAGGGGCACTGCCAGGAACTGGGAGCACTGAGGACGGAGCAGCAACAGCTCCAGTGCAGCTGCTCAAGAGGAAGGGAAGCCCACTTACCCACAGGGAGCAGCATGGCCACAAGGAACTGGTGGAAATCCATGGAGAAAGATCCCCTCCTTCCAGCCACCTGCCCCTGGTGACAGCACAGACACAGAGGTGTGGAAAGAGGAGAGGTGGAGAGGAAGAGATACGTCTCTCTGTGGGTGGGCAGGGGAGTGAGCAGGAGTCTGAAATGTCACAAGGCTGTTGGCTGTCCAGGAACGGTGGGCAATGACACCTGCAGGCAGTCATGAGGTGCTTGTACTCTGCTCCTCTGGCTTCCTGCTGTGTGTGAGCGTGGGTGTGCAAGAGTAGGTGGGACTTCAGTAGGTGCCATAGTTCAGAGCTGTTATGGAGCAGGATGGGGCAGGGTGACAGCCTGAGTGTGTGCACAGGAATGCACAAAATGACAGAAATTTATGGGAAGAGAAGGACATCTCAGGAATGCAGGTTTGTGTCTGTTTCCCACTGTGTGTCTCATCACTAGCCTCCCTCACACTCACAGATTCCCAACCCTGCAAGCTGCAATGTGGAACCACTGCTTATCCCCGTTATGCCTGAGGTGTTGTCCACGCATGAGAAAAGCTGCTGACCTGCAAAGCTGGTGTTTCTTGGAGCCTGCCATTGAATACTTCTGTTTCTGTTCTTCTCTAACCCCAGAGGGGGATCTGGAAGAGACAACGGGCTGCCTTTGCTTCGACATTGGCAATGGCCTTTAAGAGCCTGCACCTCACAGAGATTTTTGAGGAGAAGCGTGTGCCCCACAGAATGTGCTGATCCACGCTGACCTCCACGCTAGAGAAGAACAGAGATGCTCCTTGCCTCTTTATTGCAACACTCTGCAAAAGAGTACCAGGACACAAATGTACAAAGCTGGAGAAAACCATGTCTTGTTTTCTCTGTGTCCACACAGCCTTGTTCACCTGCCAAAGGCAGTGGGAAATCCCTGCAGGGAGGGAGAGACACTCGTAGTTTGTGTGCACTGAGTTTGGGTACAGAGGTCTGACAGAGACTCTGCACATCCGTGCTGTGCTGTGTGCACAGCAGTGTGAGGCTGGCCCATCCAGGACATCAAGTGATCCCACTGCTCAGGGCTCTGAAGGGCTTTGCACTGAAGCTGTTTCCCTCTGTCCTGTCAGCAGAGGAGAGCAGCAGTGCCCCCAGCTCCTCCCAAATCCTCTGCTGCAGATCTGAGTGTGTCCCATTGCATTCATTTCCCCAAGCTGCCTAGAGAAGATTCTGAAAAGACCGCAGATTCCTTGAAGACGTGTGAGAAAAAAGCCAAGAGATTGGGCTACTTTGTAGAAATTTAAATGTACGCGCCACCAGCAGCACTCTAGCAGAGAGATGGTTGTTCCTGATGTGTCCATGCAAAGGGTCTCCAATTCCCTGGGGTGAGCAGAGGGTAGGGCAGTGCATGGGGAGCCTTGCAGAAGACATAATATTGGAGCAGTTAGTGATGTTGAACAGGCATGGCTGCTGTGTGGGGCCCTGTGTTTAGGTCCTGAGAAGCTTGGATGTTTGCCTGGGAATCTGCAGGGTGGGAACCACCTGGAGCTCCTTGTGCAGGCCCGTGCTGTGCACAGGTGTGTGACATGCAGGACAGATCCATGGGATGGGCCAGCTAAGAAGGGACCTCAAGGGGGTCACTGCTCCAACCTCCCTGCTCAAGCACAGTCACCCCACAGCACATGGCAGATGATTGTATGCAGATGGTTCTGGGATATCGCCAGAGAGAGAGGCTCTACATATTCTTTGGGCAATCTGCTGCCTTACACGGTCTTCAACACTTCAAAGCCCTTTTTTCAGATTCAGGTGGAATTTCCAGTGCGTCATTTTCTTCCTCTTGTCCTAGTGCTTGGCATCACACTGAAGAACCTGGATCCACCTCTTGGAACTAACCCTTCAGATCCTTGTGAGGTTGCTACTTAGTTGTTTCTTCTCAAGGCAGAGCAGGGCCAGCTATCTCAGCCTTTATTCAACTAATGAGCCATGCCCCCCTTTATTGGTCATCTTTCTACTCCTCACCTGGACATTCTCAGGAGGTCCAAGTGTCTTTTGCACGAAGGTGCCCAAAACGGGACACTGCAATGCAGATTCCTTCACCACGGCCGAGCAGAGCTTCATCTCCCTTGCCCTGCTGGCAATGCTCTTCCTAATGCATCCCAGGACACCACTGCCTTTGTGGCTACCAGGACACACTGCTGGCTCATGGAGAGCTTCTTGTCCACCAGGACCCCCAGGTCCTTCTCTGAAGAGCTGCGTCCCAGCTGGTCTGCCCCCAGCCTGTGCTGCTGCATGGGACAATTCCTCCCCAGCTGCAGAATCCTGCATTTGCCTTTGCTGAATTTCAGATGGTTCCTCTCTGCCCATCCCTCCAACCTGTCAAGGCCCATCTGAAGGGCTGCACAGCCCTCTCATGTATCAGAAACTTCTTCTTACTTGATGTAATCAGGGAACTTGATAAGGAGACCCTCTACCCTTCATCTGAGTGTCTGATGTATAGAACGCTGTAACCTGTGGGAAATTTCTGTTATCTGCACGGCTTGCTAGTGTAACATGTTATTTTATAATATGTTTACTGAAGATAAAACTATGTGTGGGTGAAGGGCTGGAAGGCAAGCGTATCCTGCCCCAGACACCACTCTACATGGAGGACTTAGGGATCCACATAACACTGTGCAACAGAGGTAGCACAGGCTTGTGCTCTGCTGTTCATATTCCTTGGCCACAGAACAACCACAGACAAGGCGTTGTAACAGAGGAGCACGTGGGCAGCTTCCACATGGTGCTGGCTACTTCCACACCTGCCAGGCCTTGCCTTTATCTACAGCTGCACCAAGAACTTCCCACACAAGCACTCCTTCCTTTACACAGTGAGAATGACGTGCAGGGTTGACAGGAGTTAATGGAAGTCAGTGGAGTGGAGACTGAAGACAGAAACAAGAAGGTGGGGAAGGGAAGGGAGACAGAGAGAAGAAGGGCTGGCAGAAGCGAGTGTAGTGCAAATAAGAGTTAAATGCAGAGGGAGGCCTGGAGTGGCAAGATGACAGTGATGGACAAGTACTCAGGCAGCACTTGAGAAGAGGAGGAAGGCAAGGCTAGGAAGCAGAACAGCTAATGAGTGAGAAGTGATCACCCTGCCTCATGCAGCACCCACAAGGTGGAAAGCAGGTCCTGTTTGAGCAGGGACAAGTTTGTGCTCAGCTGCCTCAGCAGTCTCACCACTGTGATCACTCTCAGCACAGTAGTATGTGCCAGAGTCATTGAGAAAGGCATGTTCTATTGAGAGGGTGATACTGTCTCCTTGTATATTGCTGCTCTTGAAATGGCTCTCAAAACCCTTCTCCACCACTGCGTTTGCACCTTCATATGCATAAACCACCTGGGTCAGACTGGAATTCTTCTCTGAAGGCAGCATGTACCAGTACATAGCACTGTTGGAGGATTTCTTCTTGGAACATTCCAGATTCACGGACTGGCCTTCTTTTATCACCATGTCTGGAGACTGTTCCAGGGCTAACACTGGAAAGGAAACGTAGGGGCAGTGAGGAGATAGAAAAAATGGGGAAAATCTCAACGGGGCACTGTGGTTTAGTAGGGAAAGGGTGAGGAGACATGGGGCACTCGAGGGAGCAGTTCAAGGCATGGGACAGCTCTTAAGTCAGCAGGTGAATTTCCAATCTCTCCTCCGTAGGCAAGATGCATTCCTGGCCAGTTTGAGTCCAAAACCAGTAACCATGTACTGGCTGCACAAAGAATGACAAATAGATGGCCATTGCAGAAGATTTCAGGGATTTCCACTCCCACCACATTCACTGCTTATCCTCCATGCAGAAAGCTCTGCAGAAGGAAGCACTGCCAGGCACTGGTTACACAGCTGGGAGAGCAGCAGCGGGATCAGGGGAGGTGCTCAGGGCTGCGTTGAGTTCACTTACCCAGAGGGGTCAGCATGGCCACCAAGAAACAGCAGGGCACCATGGGGGGAAAGGCCCTACCCTCTGAGCAAGGTGCCTCTTGTAGCTGCCCAAAGGTATGTGCAGAGGGAGCAGTGAGTGAGGGTGAGACATCTCGGGGTGGGGCTGGGCAAGAAATGAGAGAAGGCATTGGCTGGCTGGGAACCCTGGGCAGGGACAGAGAGCATCTGTGTCATTATCCTCTCTGCCTTGAAAATTGGCCTCTGCAAGGAGATCTGATTTCCGGTAGGACTGAGCTTGTCCTCCAGTGGGTGTGGAGGCGCCCCTGGGATTCAGGCAGTGAGAGCACTGGGGGCTAGAAAGCAGCTGTACAGTGCAATTGCCTTCACTCATGCTCTGCCAGGGACAGCTCTGTGCTGCTCTGCTCTCAGGCTGAGGAGACCCAGGCCACTGCAGCCTCTCCTCTGTGCCCTCAGGTGTTTCTGCTCTGAAGAAAATCCACGTGTCCTCTGCTACATGGAACAAAATCTGCATAACTGGGGATAGCTGGGGAACCTTATGAGCACAGGGATAAACAACATCTGGCACTGTGGCAAGTGGTGAAAGGGACACAGGGAAGGAGTGACAGCCATTCTGCTGAGGTCTGCTGGCAGCACATTTCCCTCCTCCTTCTCCTTCCTGTGCCTCAAGCTCTGCCTGACAATAGGGAAGGAGAAACAAGTGGAAATGGGTGAGGATTCCTGGTGGAACTTCTGCCTCATAATACTGGAATGAGAAGTCTCGAGGGGTGTCAACCAATTCAGTGTTTCCCTGAAGGAGAAATTTCAGTTGAAGGCCTGAGGAAAATTGTAGGCAAGTTTTAAGCAGCAGACAGGATCAGCCAGTGGAGACTGTGACACAGGGTTCTCTTATGAATTCACTATGACAATAATGGTTATAACAGAGTTTTACTTGTACTTAAGCCCTGCTTACCCCAAATCCAGGACCTTGCAGTGTCTCATGCTCTGCCAGAGAACAGCTGCACAAGCAGCTGGCAGGGAGCATTTCCAGGACAGCAGACCCAAAGTGGCCAAAAGGATATTTGCTCCCATTCAGCCTGATGCTCAACATGGAAACAGAGGGGAGCTGGCCAGCTGCGGCCTGTGACTGCTCAGGGATGGACTGGGCACCAGGTCAGTGGGTGCTGAGGGACAGTATTGTGCATCCCATGGATTTATCTGGCTTTTATTTTTCCACTCTTTTCTATTTCTCCTATATTGCTCTGTTTGGATCTCAGCCTGTCAGTTCTACCCTTTTTCCCAGGGGCAGGGGTAGTGAGAGAGTGCCTGTAACCCCCAGAGGCTGACTGGGCTTTAACCACAAGAACATGAGCATCTCCCTGTTCTCACTGCTGTGGCATGAGCTGCAGCTCCCCTGACCAAGCCTGTGCTTCACACTCCAGCAAGGAATTTCCAGCTTCTGTTCTAGATGGATTATGATAATTTAGGTGAGGTTTTCCCTGGGCCTTTGCATTGTGTTTTAAAGTGGAGACAGAGAGGAATGTGCAAGTCAGGGCAGCCCTTGTGGCTTTCAGCAAGCAGCAGGAGATGTAGTGGATGGGCCAGACAAGGTGCTTGGAAACACCAACAAGCCCTGCTGAAAACTCCACTTGGATGTCTTCCTCCTGGCCCTTGTCCTGGTCACCAGGGACATTGTGTGGCGATCCTGGGCAGTCTCCTGCTGTGGGCAGGGACAATTCTCAAACATCAGAGAGTTCAGGTCACAGGGCAGGGGTGTATCTTGGGATGTGTGTCGATTCCCTGGAGACCAGTGGGGCTACGGACCAGTGGGCTTTGTCTTTCCAGCTGGTGGAGAGGGAATGCGCTGTGTGAACCATTCCACACCCTGCTTCCCAAACCATGAATTGATCCAGGAGATTCTAAGTAAGGAGAAATGTAAGATGAAGGGAATAGGAAATAGGACGGAGCGAGATATGAGAGGACAAAGTAGAAAAGTCAGGGGGACACACAGAAAGCCATTAAAAGAGCAAAATCAGAAACAATCTGGGATATGAATTCGGTGAGTCAGTGAGGACAATAAGAACTAAGAGTGCAAAGGAGATTCAGAGATGGCAAAGAACAGAAAAGCAGCTAGAGACCAAGGGAAATACAGATAGATGATCACATAGATGTATAGAAGTACAGACAGACAGTCATATCGTGTTCTCCTGAAGAGCTGGAGGGCAAGTAAGAAAACAGGTCTCTGTCAAACACAGGGCTCAGTGTGTGTGCTAGTGGTACATCCCTGTTTGCCTGCAAAGGTTTGTGTTGTGCTGCACCAGCCTCTGACTCACTGTGGATCTTGTTCAGCACAGAAATATGTGCCTGAGTCATTGAGAAGGGCATGCTGTATCTTCACAGATAATTGGTTCTCCTTAGTCCCATTACTCTGGAAGCGATTTTGGAATTCCTTCTCAATATCTGCTTTGCCACCTTCCACTGAATATACAACCAGCTGCATACTGGCATTCTTCTCCATGGGTTGCTTATACCAGTACATGTTGTAGAAATTTTTCCCTGATGCAGAACATTCCAGAGTGACGGTGTCTCCCACCCGGACAACTGTATCTGGTGATTGCTGAAGGGCCCAGCCTGGAGAGACAGGAGATGAAAGGTGGGAAGTGAAATGCATTGAAGAGAACAAAAATACACATCCTTGAAGTATGTCATGGGATGGAATGCCACCAGGACATTTTAGAAAGCAGTGGGCCAGTGCCCTGCTTCTCTGAAAAACGCACACAGGATCCAAACACCCTAAACCAACCAGCTTCAAATGCAAGAGTGAATCTGTTTTGAGAAATAATGACTTTGGTACTCTCAAGTGAAGTATTAAAATGGGTCAGGAAAAACCACATTTGTAGCTTTGCAGGATTTCCTGATTCAATAGCTGGTGGTGGAAAAGTTCACCTGGTTCATTGCCCACCCCCAGCCTGGAAGCCCTGGGGAAGGGGCACTGCCAGGAACTGGGAGCACAGCTGAGGATGGAGCAGCAACAGCTCCAGTGCAGCTGCTCAAGAGGAAGGGAAGCGCACTTACCCACAGGGAGCAGCATGGCCACAAGGAACTGGTGGAAATCCATGGAGAAAGATCCCCTCCTTCCAGCCACCTGCCCCTGGTGACAGCACAGACACAGAGGTGTGGAAAGAGGAGAGGTGGAGAGGAAGAGATACGTCTCTCTGTGGGTGGGCAGGGGAGTGAGCAGGAGTCTGAAATGTCACAAGGCTGTTGGCTGTCCAGGAACGGTGGGCAATGACACCTGCAGGCAGTCATGAGGTGCTTGTACTCTGCTCCTCTGGCTTCCTGCTGTGTGTGAGCGTGGGTGTGCAAGAGTAGGTGGGACTTCAGTAGGTGCCATAGTTCAGAGCTGTTATGGAGCAGGATGGGGCAGTGTGGCAGCCTGAGTGTGTGCACAGGAATGCACAAATTGGCAGAAATTGATGGGAAGAGAAGGACATCTCAGGAATGCAGGTTTGTGTATGTGTCCCACTGTGTGTCTCCTCACTAGCCTCCCTCACACTCTCAGAGTCCCAGCCATTCAAGCTGCAATGTGGAATCACTGTTTTATCCCCGTTATGCCTGATGTGTTGTCCACGTATGAGAAAAGCTGCTGACCTGTAGAGGGGCTCCACAGATTTTTGCACAGTCTACTCCTTTGTATAGCCTTCAAAACTGCAAAGCTCCTATTTCAGATTCAGGTGGAACTTCCAGGGCATCATTTTCTGCCTCTTGTCCTAGTGCTTGGCATTACAGTGAAGAACCTGCATCCACCTCTTGGAACCATCCCTTCAGATCCTTTTAGACATTGATGAGGCGGCCACTTGGTTGTTTCTTCTCAAGGTAGAACAGGGCCAGCTCACTCAGCCTTTGTTCACTAAGGATGTGCTCCCCATAATTGGTCATCTTTCTGCTACTCTCCTGGACATTCTCCAGGAGATCCCGGTCTCCTTTGTACCAAGATTCCCAAAATGCGACACAGCACCCCGAATTCCCCTCACCAGGGCTGAGTGGAGCTTCACCTCCATCTCCCTGTGGGCAATGCTCTTCCAAATGCATCCCAGGACACCACTGCCTTTGTGGCTACCAGGACACACTGTTGCCTCATGGGGAGCTTCGTGTCTACCAGGACTCCCAGGTCCTTCTCTGAAGAGCTGCGTCCCAGCTGGTCTGCCCCCAGCCTGTGCTGCTGCATGGGACAATTCCTCCCCAGCTGCAGAACCCTGCATTTGCCTTTGCTGAATTTCAGATGGTTCCTCTCTGCCCATCCCTCCAACCTGTCAAGGCCCATCTGAAGGGCTGCACAGCCCTCTCATGTATCAGAAACTTCTCCTAACTTGGTGTAATCAGGGAACTTGATAAGGAGACCCTCTACCCTTCATCTGAGTGGCTGATGTATAGAATGCTGTAACCTGTGGGAAATTTCTGTTATCTGCACGGCTTGCTAGTGTAACATGTTATTTTATAATATGTTTACTGAAGATAAATCTATGTGTGGGTGAAGGGCTGGAAGGGAAGTGTATCCTGCCCCAGACACCACTCTACATGGAGGACTTAGGGATCCACATAACACTGTGCAACAGAGGTAGCACAGGCTTGTGCTCTGCTGTTCATATTCCTTGGCCACAGAACAACCACAGACAAGGCGTTGTAACAGAGGAGCACGTGGGCAGCTCCCACATGGTGCTGGCTACTTCCACACCTGCCAGGCCTTGCCTTTATCTACAGCTGAAACAAGAACGTCCCACACAGGCACTCCTTTGGTTTGACAGTGAGAATTATGTGCAGGGTTGCCTGGAGTTAATGGAAGTCAGTGGAGTGGAGGCTGAAGACAGAAACAAGAAGGTGGAGAAGGGAAGGGAGACAGAGAGAAGCAGGGCTGGCAGAAGCAAGTGTAGTGCAAATAGTAGAGTTAAATGCAGAGGGAGGCCTGGAGTGGCAAGATGACAGTGATGGACAAATACTCAGCCAGCATCTGAGAAGAGGGGAAGGCAAGGTTAGGAAGCAGAACAGCTACTGAGTGAGAAGTGATCACCCTGCAATGTGCAGCACCCACAAGGTGGAAAGCAGGTCCTGTTTGAGCAGGGACAAGTTTGTGCTCAGCTGCCTCAGCAGTCTCACCACTGTGTTCACTCTCAGCACAGTAGTATGTGCCAGAGTCATTGAGAAAGGCATGTTCTATTGAGAGGGTGATACTGTCTCCTTGTATATTGCTGCTCTTGAAATGGCTCTCAAAACCCTTCTCCACCACTGCGTTAAGACCTTCATATGCATAAACCACTTGGGTCAGACTGGAATTCTTCTCTGAAGGCTGCATGTACCAGTACATAACTCTGTTTGTGGATTTCTTCTTGGAACATTCCAGATTCACGGATTCGCCTTCTTTTATCACCATATCTGGAGACTGTTCCAGGGCTAACACTGGAAAGGAAAAGTAGGGGCAGTGAGGAGATAGAAAAAATGGGGAAAATTTGACCTAAGCACTGTGGGTTAGTAGGGAATGGGTGAGGTGACATAGGGCAGCCAAGAGATCAGTTCAAGGCATGAGACACCTCTTCAGATGAGAGGGTGAATTTCTAATTTCTCCTCAGCAGGCAAGATGGATTCCTGGGCACTTTGAGTCAAAAACCAGGAACCATGTACCGGCTGCACAAAGAATGATAAATAGATGGCCATTGCAGAAGATTTCAGGGATTCCCATTCCCACCACATTCACTGCTTATCCTCCATGCAGAAAGCTCTGCAGAAGGAAGCACTGCCAGGCACTGGTTACACAGCTGGGAGAGCAGCAGCGGGATCAGGGGAGGTGCTCAGGGCTGCGTTGAGTTCACTTACCCAGAGGGGTCAGCATGGCCACCAAGAAACAGCAGGGCACCATGGGGGGAAAGGCCCTACCCTCTGAGCAAGGTGCCTCTTGTAGCTGCCCAAAGGTATGTGCAGAGGGAGCAGTGAGTGAGGGTGAGACATCTCGGGGTGGGGCTGGGCAAGAAATGAGAGAAGGCATTGGCTGGCTGGGAACCCTGGGCAGGGACAGAGAGCATCTGTGTCATTATCCTCTCTGCCTTGAAAATTGGCCTCTGCAAGGAGATTTGCTTTCCTGTAGGACTGAGCTTGTCCTCCAGTGGGTGTGGAGGCGCCCCTTGGATTCAGGCAGTGAGAGCACTGGGGGCTAGAAAGCAGCTGTACAGTGCAATTTCCTTCACTCATGCTCTGCCAGGGACACCTCTGTGCTGCTCTGCTCTCAGGCTGAGGAGACCCAGGCCACTGCAGCCTCTCCTCTGTGCCCTCAGGTGTTTCTGCTCTGAAGAAAATCCACGTGTCCTCTGCTGCATGGGACAAAAATCTGCATGGGATAGCTGGGGAAGCCGATGAGCACACGGATAAATAACATCTGGCACTGTGGCAAGGTGTGAAGGGGACACAGGGAAAAAGTGACAGGCCATTCTGCTGAGGTCTGCTGGCAGCACATTTCCCTCATCCTTCTCCTTCCTGTGCCTCAAGCTCTGCCTGACAATAGGGAAGGAGAAACAAGTGGAAATGGGTGAGGATCCCTGGTGGAACTTCTGCCCCATAATGCTGGGACGGAGAAAGAAAGGAGAAGGCTCATGAGGTATCACCCAATTCAGTGTTTCACTGAAGGAGAAATTTCAATGGAAATCCTGAGGAAAACTGGGTGCAAGTTCTAAGCAGGAGACAGGATCAGCCAGGTGAGACTTTGGCACAGGGTTCTGTTCTGAATTCACTATGACAATAATGGTTATAACAGAGTTTTACTTGTAGTTAAGCCCTGCTTACCCCAAATCCAGGACCTTGCAGTATCTCATGCTCTGCCAGAGATCAGCTGCACAAGCAGCTGGCAGGGAGCATTTCCAGGACAGCAGACCCAAACTGGCCAAAAGGATATTTGCTCCCATTCAGCCTGATGCTCAACATGGAAACAGAGGGGAGCTGGCCAGCTGTGGCCTGTCACTGCTCAGGGATGGGCTGGGCACCAGGTCAGTGGGTGCTGAGGGACAGTATTGCACATCCCATGGATTTATCTGGCGCTTTTTCCCACTCTTTTCTATTTCTCCTATATTGTTCTGTTTGGATCTCAGCCTGTCAGTTTTACCCTTGTTCCCATCCTACCACAGGAAGGGGGCAGTGAGGGAGTGCCTGTAACCCCCAGAGGCTGACTGGGCTTTAACCACAAGGACATGAGCACCAGACAGCATCTCCCTGTTCCCCCTGGCATGGCATGAGCTGCAGCTCCCCTGACCAAGCCTGTGCTTCACACTCCAGCAAGGAATTTCCAGCTTCTGTTCTTGATGGATTATGATAATTTAGGTTAGGATTCCCCTGGGCCTTTGCATTGTGTTTTAAAGTGGAGATAAAGAGGAATGGGCAAGTCAGGGCAGCCCTCGTGACTTTCAGCAAGCAGCAGGAGATGTAGTGGATGGGCCAGACAAGGTGCTTGGAAACACCTACAAGCCCTGCTGAAAACCCCACTCGGACTTCTTCCTCCTGGCCCTTGTCCTGGTCACCAGGGACATTGTGTGGCGATCCTGGGCAGTCTCCTGCTGTGGGCAGGGACAATTCTCAAACATCAGAGAGTTCAGGTCACAGGGCAGGGATGTAACATGGGCTGTGTGTCGATTTCCTGGAGACCAGTGGGGCTACGGACCAGTGGGCTTTGTCTTTCCAGCTGGTGGAGAGGGAATGCGCTGTGTGAACCAATCCACACCCTGCTTCCCAAACCATGAATTGATCCAGGAGATTCTAAGTACGGAGAAATGTAAGATGAAGGGAATAGGAAATAGGACGGAGCGAGATATGAGAGGACCAAGTGGAAAAGTCAGGAGGACACACAAAAAGCCATTAAAAGAGCAAAATCAGAAACAATCTGCGATATAAATTCAGTGAGAGAGTGAGGACAATAAGAACTGTGCTGTCAAAGGGGTTTCAGAGATGGCAAAGAACAGAAAAGCAGCTAGAGACCAAGTTAAAGACACATAGATGATCAGATAGATGGGTAGAAGTACAGACAGACAGTCATATGGTGTTTTCTTGAAGAGCTGGAGGGCAAGTAAGAAAATAGGTCTCTGTCAAACACAGGTCTCAGTGTCTGCTGGTGGCACATCCCTGTTTGCCTGCAAAGGTTTGTGCTATGATGCACCAGCCTTTGACTCACTGTGGATCTTGTTCAGCACAGAAATATGTGCCTGAGTCATTGAGAAGGGCATGCTGAATCTTCACAGATAATTGGTTCTTCTTAGTCCCATTACTCTGGAAGTGATTTTGGAATTCCTTCTCAATATCTGCTTTGCCACCTTCCACTGAATATACAACCAGCTGCATACTGGCATTCTTCTCCATGGGTTGCTTGTACCAGTACAAGTGTATGAAATCTTTCCCTGATGCAGAACATTCCAGAGTGACGGTGTCTCCCACCCGGACAACTGTATCTGGTGATTGCTGAAGGGCCCAGCCTGGAGAGACAGGAGATGAAAGGTGGGAAGTGAAATGCATTGAAGAGAACAAAAATACACATCCTTGAAGTATGTCATGGGATGGAATGCCACCAGGACATTTTAGAAAGCAGTGGGCCAGTGCCCTGCTTCTCTGAAAAACGCACACAGGATCCAAACAACCCAAACCAACCAGCTTTAAATGCAGCAGTGAATCTGTTTTGAGAAATAATGACTTTGGTACTCTCAAGTGAAGTATTAAAATGGGTCAGGAAAAACCACATTTGTAGCTTTGCAGGATTTCCTGATTCAATAGCTGGTGGTGGAAAAGTTCACCTGGTTCATTGCCCACCCCCAGCCTGGAAGCACTGGGGAAGGAGCACTGCCAGGAACTGGGAGCACAGCTGAGGATGGAGCAGCAACAGCTCCAGTGCAGCTGCTCAAGAGGAAGGGAAGCGCACTTACCCACAGGGAGCAGCATGGCCACAAGGAACTGGTGGAAATCCATGGAGAAAGATCCCCTCCTTCCAGCCACCTGCCCCTGGTGACAGCACAGACACAGAGGTGTGGAAAGAGGAGAGGTGGAGAGGAAGAGATACGTCTCTCTGTGGGTGGGCAGGGGAGTGAGCAGGAGTCTGAAATGTCACAAGGCTGTTGGCTGTCCAGGAACGGTGGGCAATGACACCTGCAGGCAGTCATGAGGTGCTTGTACTCTGCTCCTCTGGCTTCCTGCTGTGTGTGAGCGTGGGTGTGCAAGAGTAGGTGGGACTTCAGTAGGTGCCATAGTTCAGAGCTGTCATGGAGCAGGATGGGGCAGGGTGACAGCCTGAGTGTGTGCACAGGAATGCACAAATTGGCAGAAATTGATGGGAAGAGAAGGTGATCCCAGGAATGCATGTTTCCAGCTGTGTGCACGAGTTTGTCTCCTTCCTTGCCTCCCTCAAACTCAGAGACTCGCAGTCCAGCATGTTGTTATGGGCAAGCACTGCTTCTCCCAGTCAGGCCTGATGACATGTTGTGCAGGTATGGGAGGAACTGCAGAGCTGGTGTCTCTTGGAGCCTGCCATAGAATACTTCTGTTTCTGTTCTTCTCTAACCCCAGAGGGGGATCTCAAGGAGACAATGGGCTGCCTTTGCTTCAGCACTGGGATAAGCCTTTGGGAGACACTTCACTTCAGAGAGACTTCTGAGGAGAAGGGTGTACTACAGAGGATGTGCTGTTACACACGTAGCGTGTGAGCTTCTCCACGCTAGAGAGGAACAGAGATTCTCCTTGCCTCATATTGCTGCACTCTGCAGAAGAGCACCAGGACACAAATGGACAACGCTGGAGAAAACCATTTCTTCTGCTCTGCAAACGGCCTTGTTCACCTGTTGAAGGCAGTGGGAAATAGAACCTTTCTACACCTAGAACTTCCTCACTGTCAGTCTTGTATTCCAAGCATTGTGACGCCTTCTTTTCTATAACTTGGGAAGTTAATAATCGAACGATACCTGCTTTGTGGTTTTCATCATCAAATGCAGGTGGTTTGCCTCTGGCAGTGAACTAACACAAATCCCTTTGTTTTCCCTTCCATGGCAGTCCAGCTGTCTTGAACAGTCTTTCAGGATCCCGTTCAGTTTTATGATAGGTTAAAATAATCCACACCAGGAGAGCCCAGAAGAATCTGTTGACTGGTCCCAGACAAACCCTTCACAGCCATTAGAAAGAACTGCAGTGAGACAGCGGGGATAGGGATTACAGGAAACCTTTGTTCTCACAGGCATGAGGCAGTCAGCAGATATTGGAGGATTATTTAAGAGAGAAAAGTTCAATACATTTTATGTAGTGCCTCTGAGAGATACTTGCAACAAGTCAGAATTCTTTCTCTAACACTTGTATCACTTTAAGAAAGAACCATTTTGTCATCTATTGCAACCATTTTTTTTGTTGCATCAGGAAAAAAATAAAAATTCCAGCTTTGCGCAGTTGATAGGCTTTAGGTGCATCTGCAGTCACATTTTGGATTAGTGAAAATTAATTCAGATATCTCAGAATTTCCTAGCTTGCTTGCCATAGAGGGCACTGTGAGGTTGTGCTTTGGGCTTGTTCTGCAAATACTGTTGACAAGAGAGAAATGTTTTTGTTGCTGAGCAGTGCTTACACAGCATTCAAGGGTTTTTCTGCTTCTCATACCCCCATGCAGGCAAGGAGGTTGGTGGTGCATGGGAACTTGGGAGGAGGGACAGCTGGGAGAGCTGATCCCAACTGATCCAAGGGATATTCCATGGTATCACATTCAGTATGTGAAAGGAGCAAGTAGGGGGAAGAAGAAGGAAGAGAGAGATATTTGGAGAGATGGTCTTTGTCTTCCCAAGCACCATTACATGTGATGGGGCCCTGCCATCCTGGGAATGGCTGAACACCTGCCCTCCCATGGGAAGTGGGGAATGAATTCCTTGTTGTCATTTGCTCATGTGCACAGTTTTTGCTTCACCTCTTAAACTGTCTTTATCTCAAGCCACGAGTTTTTCACTTGTGTTTTTCCGATTTTCTCTCCACTCCTGCTGGTGGGGAGTGAGTAAGCAGCTGCATGGGGCTTGATCCTGCCTGGGGCCAAACCATGACACAACCCCAGACCACATCCTTCCTTTGCCACTGCTGTTTTAATGTGATAGTCCAATTACCTCTCAGTGTACTCTTTATCACTCAATTTACAATCTCAAGATTTTGTTCTTATACTCAAAAAGGCAACACTTTTTATTCATTTATTGGGTGGCCTTAAATGCAGTAATTTTTCACTTGGTAGCCTCATGCCACTGTTCATGCTGCTTTCCTTTCTACTCTTTCTCTCTTCTGCCCCCAGGATGAGAAGCAAACCTCAAGCTCACAGTTTGCAGTTTTTGGTTTGCAGTGAGAGTCATTTGCTTACTACGGGCCTGAGTTTGTCTCTGAAGCTTGGTGTTGATGGAAAGCATCCTCCCAGGGCTTGTGACTCTGCCTGTGAAAAGGCTTCATCGAGGAGTAAGAGCAAGCCTTCATTTGCTGTCTGTCTGAAGGGATGGGAACTGATGGGGAGGGGTAAGAGGTTACATTTATCTCCCTCCCTTATATGTAAGTGACACCGTCTTGTCTCACAAAGTTTCGACACATAGTTAGCAACCTGACCAAGTACCTGTAGTTTTTCATATTGCTCTTTCATGGCTTCCTTTGAGTCTGCCTGGATATGAAAAATAGACTCTAAATCACAGGACAAAATCCCTCAAAACAAGGTCATTCTACTAGGAAAATCACAAAAAATTTTTTCAATTACTTTCAGATATCAGAGAAGAACCCATAATTTCTGATACAGCCTGTTTAGCTGGGAAGAGGTGTGAGAGTCCTAGAGAAGGGAATGAGAAACACAGACTAACAGACTAAGATGTAACATGTAGGACCCAGAGACAGGACTACAGAACGTGAGGTATTGGGCTGGTCATCTTGGCATGCTTCTGGGTTGTTCTCTCTTCTACAACAGTGAACAGAGTGCTTAAGTCACTAATTATGTGTGTTTATACAGAACTTTTGTTTGTATACATTGAATTCTTCCAAAAAATACATTTTAGATTTTTTTTTTGGCTGTCGCTGCCTAAATAATAAAACCAATAGTGGAATATTGTTTTCCTGCCTCAGTCTTAGTATGTCTGTGATCTTAACACTATGTATTCAGGGTCTTAACCCATTGGACTAAAATCCATTTAAGATCATTCTGTCTGCATCTCCAGTCTAGAGCTCCATTTGTGTCCTTACTGTCACTTACAAACTCTCTTCCATGAGGTCTCTTTCATTTAAAAAGAAGGAAGTCACCTCTCCATTTGTTTTGAAGGAGTATGTGGTGCTAGCAGCTCCTCAGGTCATGTTCAAAAGGCAATTTCCAGGACATGCCAGCAGAGACCAGACTTGTTGCACCTTACTGTTCCTTTGTAACCTGTCAAAAGGAAAGTACTTGCAGGCCATGAATTCAAAGAAATGTGAATGACAGAACAAAGGGGAGGGAGATCCTTGATTTTTATTTCCAAGTCTTTCATAGGAGGCTTTTTGAGCTTTGGAGGCTATGCTGCCTAAGACTTCAGACAAGGAAAAACAAGAATGTGTCAGGAAGAAACATTCAGGGATATATTTTCTAACAAATATATTCTTTTGGTGGGAGAATGTCGCAGGAAACTAGAGATTGCATCAATCCTACATGTCCTGCATTCTTTGGAGTTTAGAGAAGGAGCAGTGCAAAGAAGCAGGCCATACTGCAGAGACTCCCTGAGCTTTACAGATTTGTTTTAGAGACACTAGGATGCTTTTCATAAATCCCCAATGCTTTTGACAACAATCCCATAAAGTTAAGCAACAGCTCTTCTTCAGGGCATATCTGTGCACTGAAAAGATATGATGGAGGAAGGAGGGATCTGATTAATAATTTGGCTTTGAAGACAGAGGCTGCTGCACTTCTCTGTTGCTCTCCAATTCAAAACATGCTGGCTCTATTGCCCCAACTTCTACGGAGTCTTCTTTCTGCTCCTCCTCTTCCCTTCTCCTGACTGTCTCACAGTTTTCAAAGACTCCATCTCTCACTCAGAGAAGGTGGGGATTTTATCTTGGTGTTCAACCCCGTCGCTGCACCGTGCGATCGCTCGCAGCACAGAAATACGTGGCTTCATCCTGGGGTGTCACATTCTTGATTGTCATCAGAGAGTAATCAGTATTCTGTCTGCTTACTTCAAACTTGGCCTCAGAGTAACCATCCTCATAAGAGTTATGACTCCATGTGCTACTGCTGACTATTAACTTCAAACCAGATCTTGGAGGCTGCTGGTACCAGAACATATAGGCAAGGTTACTGTAATTCTAGTAGCAGGAGATGGTCAAAGAGCCTCCAGGTCTCTGAAGGATTGTTTCAGGCCACTGAGCAATGTAGGCTCCAATCCCAACACCTGCATTAATAAGAGATAACAAGAGAGAGTGAGGAGTAGAGTACAGATGATGGCCAAAGGGGTCCTCTACCTAAGAGTAGCCCTGCATGGCCCGGATGAGAGCCCTGCTGCAGATGGATCTGTTGTCTCTCACCAGGTAAAAGAGTGAGCACAACAGCCAGCATGGCCCTCCAGCTCTCCCAGGACAGTGTGCCCCTGCTCACTGTGAGACAAGAGTTAAGAGAGAGCCATGCCCCTCCCCTTGCCCTGATTTGTCTGTCAGGTTGGGGCAGGGAAGAGAGAAGGGACTGTCCAGCTTTGATACTTTCTTTGGTGAGCCAGTAAAAGCAAAGCTAAATATGCACGTGGCTCCAAGGCCTGCTTCAGCTTTTCCACAAGTCAGTGTTCTGAGCTGCAGACACCAGTGTGGAATTTCTCACAGACCAGGATGTTGCTGGCTGAATGCTGAGCTGTCATTCCATGACTGAGAGGGTCGGGGTGCTGGAGGCCAGACAGGAACCTAGCATCAGTGGATTCATGATCGATTTTTTGACCATTTACATCAGTGGCAATAACTTGGGCCCTCTCTGCAGAAGGATTTCCAGCCAAAGTACACCTGTACTGCTTCATTCTGAAGAGTTGTTCTTAATACCTGGAGCACGGCATTTCACAACTTGGATCTTGTTAGTCAGAAGCAAAGATGATAGATCAAGATAGCAAAGGCACAAAAATCATATTTAATCATTTCTTAATTTCTTCAGTTTTCCAGCCAGGGATGCATATTCCCTGCTGGTTAGTCTTCCTGGGAGCTCTTATTCACTTTTACAAAACTCAAGATATTGCTGCCAGCCATTTTTTCTCAAAACAAAAACTGTAGTTAAACATAAACCTCATGAACACTCTGTTTGTTTCTAGCCTGCCTGATACATCCTAGTTAGCCTATTCTAAATATGTAATATATTCTATTCTGGTATATACAGTTCTATGTATACATGCCATACCACTTTTGATTCTTCTCTGAATATATAAAGTTCAAAATTATTATCATAACTGTTTCTTTTCTCCCTAGTACTTTCAATAAGATACACCTAATTAATTCCAATGACCTTCAGTAATCCCAATATTACAGCTTCAAAAAACTGTGGGATAATTCTGAGGTGTTCTCTTTTTCTTTATATTTTGTTGTTATCCCGTCTCCCATATTTGCCTGGTGCTCTAGAGAGATTTATATCTTCCCTAGGCCTCTAGACTTTTCTATAAAAGCCATGTTTTTTCTACGAGCCTGGCAATATTGTATTTTCTTAGAGCCTGAGTCCTAGTTCCTGAATCCACTGGGATTCAGAGCAGTCAAAATCTCAAAAATTTGGTAGTGAATGTTCCCTGTCTCACTTTTTAAATCCTTCTTTTTAAGGGAGTTAACAGAAATTTTCTGAGCAGTTATAGCTTCTTCCCAATCAGGAATGAAAATGCATTTTATATGATGTTTTGTATTATAAAAGTTTTGTATTATCTCTAGTGTTGTGAACACTTTGCATCCAAGAAATAGGGGCTCTGCCAGTTCTTGGGTTTTCTCAGGAGAAATGATTCCATACCTGTGCTGCCATGAGGTTGAACCCTGTGCTGGAGATATTACAGTTTCAGTGACTTGTCAAGGAATTGCAGATGATGTGGACCTCTTTGGTTTTTTAATTACCTTTTATATTTTTCTTTGAATTTTTATGCTGTTTTCAAAGTCAATACATCAGTTAGCAAATACATTTGAACAAATTTAATATACTTCCATATCCTTTTATGTTTCAATACTGATTATTCTTTGATGCATATTTTTAGCTTTTACTCCTCACAAGTTTTTCTTCTTTTTATGGAAGGTTTATTTTGATTTTACTTGTTCTAAATTTTATTGTATTGATATTTTGCCCTTTCACCTTACTGCTAGGATGGGACAGTTTTAGACACTGCTATGGAGACCCTGCTGAGACAGTTCCATAGGACACTGCTGCTTGGATCAATGTCCCAAAATGCATGCCTTTTGCATGAAGACAGTACAGGATTTTTAGTTTGAATATTGTCTGTCATGCCAAACCTGTTAAAAGCCTTTTTTCCCCAGTAGTAATCAGACCTTAAATCCTGGAGGGAGAAACTGTTTGAGACTTGATGGGAAATTAAACAGATTGTGGAGGCTTTGGGAATTAATTCTAACATTGTTCTAAGAACTCTGAGACAAGGAAAAAAACATTTCAATGCAGTTGGGCTACACCTTCTTCTTTAATCACTTATGTTAGAATTTATTACTCATTCCAGGATGTTGATTTCTACTCAGATGAGCTTTTCTGTCTCAGGAAACAAAATATGATTGCAGACTCACCAAAGGAAGCAAGCAACTGGAAGATGTAACTCAGGACCTCTAGTGTGTCTCTTGGGAATTGCTTAAAATGTTCCTGCCTTTTGAAGAGTACCTAAATTGACAGCCATTTCATTTTTCAATTCAAAATGTCTAATTCTTTCAGTCTGTTTTCTTCCTGGATAAACGATGAAACAAGGGAAAACAAAAAAGTACCAAGATAAAGGCAGGTATGGTCAATCATCCCAAGTAAGACCCTGAACTGCTGTACTCAGGGAAGAATAGATGCAGAAAAGTGGGGGAATACAGTTATAAAATGGGCCATTCACAGGTAAACAGGATGCTAGTGAGTATGCTTGTCTGGCTGTGCTTTGTGCTGGCTTAGCTCAGACTTACCAAGCCCTGTCTTACTAAGTTCCATTTCTAAGTATTTTCCTGAGGGAGGAACTGTCTATTCTTTGTGCACGTGTTTTGTGTCTGGACATCTGTGGGCTATGAACTGGAGTCAGAGCACAGGCACCAGCAGCTGGAGAGAGCAGACTAGGTGACCTTAAGCAGCAGAGACTGGAGTAGGGCCCCAGGCTAGAGGGGCCACGGGTTCCCGTGCTGGCAGCCGCGGAGAGGGAGGGTGTGCGAGTGTGTGATCACTCGTGAACGTGAAGCCAGACTAGCTGGCAGGTAAGTGAGGTGACCTGGGCTCCAGGTGTGTGTCCCTAATGGCAAGAACAGTGAGAGGTGCCCACAAGAGGAAGCAGGGGAGTCACAGGCATTTTTTGGAGAGGGAGCTGTGTGAGAGGAATGTGTGTGGACATAATGGCAACTGGACTGCAGTGCTAGGGGACTCAGAGGTCCAAGGACTGGCACATGTGACTGGCATCCAGTGACAGCCAGTGGACTCAGTATCTCAGCACAGAAACATGTGAAGAGCTTGCACACTGTCCATGTGTATACAGATATTTCCCACTATTGAACCCTTGTCTAGAACCCTGATTTCCCACTGTGAACCCCAGCCAGAAGGGGACAAAAGATGAGGCCATGGGTGCTGGTCTGTGGGTGCATCTGTGTTGATCCATGTGTTCGCCTGTGTATACATGAATGTATGCTTGGTATTTATCAGTATAAATACTGGGGAGACATTCTCATTCTTACTGCCAGCTGGGCCAGGGGGCCTGGAGCTGTGGTAGCTTCCCCTCTGTCAGCTGAGCCTAACAGGGAGCCTCAGGGGAAAACTGTGAGATCTGCTCCCTAAGGGTGAAAGAGACCAGAGAAGAGTTATGACAATGAGGAAAGGGCTGAGATGCGCTGCCCACGTGGAAGAGAACCAAGGGAATAAGGAAAGGATTCCTACTGATGAGTGTTTAACATACACTGGGAACAGTAAGTACTGGTTTAGCAGAGGTTTGTGCTAGATTTGGAAACTAATGTCATGAAACAGAGCATCAGGCAAAGGTGGTCTTCCCTGTCCCAAATGTTAGAGAAAAATGCCTGCTGCAAAGCAAGGAAGGCACTGGAAACCCATTATCCGACCTACACGTAGGCTTAGTGCCTAAGGTCTGGACTAGAATTGCGTCCAAGACAGTGGCGACTGTGAGCATCAGATGGCTGTGTAGTTTTAGGGGATTTAAGGCATCTCTTCTGAAAGCTTTCCTTTCAGTAGTCTACACCAGTGCAGGAAAGTCCTCCAGGGCCAATTCTTTGCAGACAATTCTTAGAGGAATCCTTCCTCCTCAGGCTTGTCATCCCTTGCCTAGTCAGACCCACGTTGCTCCTTTCTTTACAGCTCTCACCCCCAAACAGTCCACCCAAATTCTGTTTCTAAGGGAAGCAGCTTGTCTGCTCTTTTGGTGAAAGTTCCTTTTCCTCATCCATTCTACTTCACTGTGCCAGCCTTGCTGGCTGCCACCTCTAAACTTCTTCCCAAGTTTTTCAGACCATCTGACTTTCCACGTCACTACCTTTACACTTTTCCCAGTCCTTCCTTGTCTCGCTTTTTGTTTCCTAAACTCTCCATCCCATATCTTTATAGCAAAGAGTCAGCTTCTAGGTTTAGAGATGTTAAAATTGCCCAGTTTGTATAGGCTTGGGGTACATACACCCTCCAGGGAAGATTCTTCAGCTCTTCTGCTCTCTTGCAGATCATGTGCTGGATGAGATGGATTAAATAAATATTGTATTTGCAGGGAGCCCTGACGAAAGCAGGAATGATGCATCTGACTCCATTTTCTCAGAAGGCTAATTTCTTACTTCATTATACTATATTATATTAAAGAATATTATAATACACTATACTAAAGAGTACAGAAAAGATATTTACTCAGTGCTAAAAAGATAATAATGAAAACTTGTGCCTCTTTCCAGAGTCCCAACACAGCTTGGCCGTGATTGGCCAAAGAGTCAAAACAACTCACACCAGAATACAACCAGGTAATCACCTGTGGGTAAACAATCTCCAAACACATTCCACACATGAGCACAACACAGGAGAAGCAAATGAGATAAGAATTGTTTTCCTTTTCTCTGAGGCCTCTCAGCTTCCCAGGAGAAAAATCCTGGGCAAAGGAATTTTTTCAGAGACTGTGAATGCCACAAATAAATACTTTGAAATCTGATGTCTCCCTCTGCTATGTCCTTTCAAGGCCCTTCCTTCCTGGTCCAGCCATTTGTTGAAGATTACTGGGACACAGTCTGTTTCCAGCCTCAGAGGCTGAGGCTTTATATCCACATCTGGCTCAATGTGAGACAACTGTTCATAGGATTTTCCTATCCTTCCTCCAAGTACCATGCTATTTTCTAACTTTTTCATTCCCTCAGTGCCTCTGGCCACAATCATCCAGAATTCCTTCCCTGTTCCTGAGCTCAGGCACTCTGAAAGAAGTTATAATTTCCTTCTTCAACACCCAAAACTTGACAAAAACCAGAATGGCTTCAAGGTAGTGAAGAAGTCAGAGAGGACATGAAGGCTCTGCAGAATTGGACACTGTTAAGACACTGGATGTTATAGCAAAATGTAAGAAATGCCACGTGAAATATTCTTTGACGGTACTAGAACAGTGTTTTCCATAAATTCCTCACTATACACCCCTATCAGGGAAGTATTTTTAAACACATACACCTAGCTGATGTCCCTTTAGTAGCTGATAATTAGATATGTGTAACACTAAAGTTCTAATGCTTCCACCTGACACCTCAGTGCCTCATCCTGCACCCCACTTTGAAGACTTCTGCACAGGAACATCATAAGGCAGCAGCCTGTCACTGAATATGGATTCAGATGCAAAGTCTAGAAGATGCACAGCCCTTCACCAAACACTCTCCTGATCCCCAGCAACTGAGGAGCTGATGTTCCAAGTCCTAGGGGTGCCTGTCCAGGAACACTTCACTGGCAGAAGATATATGGGAAGAGAGGAGCGATTGCTCTCCACCACAAAACTCTGTGAGATCACAGAATCACAGGATATTCTGAGGGGGAAGGGACCCACAAGGATCAAGTCCAACTCCTAAGTGAATGGCTCATACAGGGATCAAACCTATGACTGAGATGTAAAACACTTCATGTTTTATGCTCATGGGAAACTTTACCTCTGTCAGCCCATAGTCTCAGCAGGTTTCTCTTTCCCAGGATCTTGCATCAGCCTGGACAAATATATTTCCTTTATCTGAGTCCTGTGATGACACAGCTGACCAAAATACTTGAACTAGGAACATGGAGTTCCAGAAAAACAAGCTGCCATTGCTTGTCCATTGATAATATCTAACACAGCTACCCTTCAGTCACCATCCCTCCCCCTTCCTGCACCCCCAGGAGCCACCAGCTTTCTACTGCAGCATCACTGCATGAAATGAGAAACTTGTTTGCAGCAATGGATGTACACCCTCGAGTGTATTTCTTTGAAGGATCCTATAAAAACCTTTCAATGGGTCTGTGGGATGTTCAGCACCACTGAACAGAAGGGGTTATTTATGTTTCAGACAGGGATTTCTTCTCAGAAAGGAAGGAAGGAAGGAAGGAAGGAAGGAAGGAAGGAAGGAAGGAAGGAAGGAAGGAAGGAAGGAAGGAAGGAAGGAGGGTCATCAGAGGGTGTTCTAATTTCAGCTGTAATTCAAAGGGGTCTGTTCATCCTCCACAGTTCTCATGGAAAGACCTGAAGGGCTCCTCTGAGACTGCTTGCTGGATGACCTCTGAATCATGTGTCAGAAACACCATTTGCCTTCATTTGACATTAGTTTGCCCCATGAGCAGAACACGATGGAGGTCTGGCCTTTATGGCAGCCTCTAGAAGGGGTGTCAGAGAGGCTGTTAGGAGAATGAGAGCAGCTTGGATGAGGTAAGTTCACTAGATACCATCCATCAAAGACTTAAAAACACAGGAGCCACAGGAGCTATGATCCAGATCTTTGGCTGTGAGCTTTAGCAGTAGCCTAGGAACAGGTCAGGAGTCTCCTCTTGCTGATTGAAGTAAGTAGCTTAGGGAACCAGGGAGATCATGTTTTGTTGTTCAAATTTATTTCATTGACTCCTTGTTCAGTGGTTTGTTCTCTTGTACCCCCATGCTCTCTCTGAGTTGGTTTACCCCTGGGTTTTTACCCTCCCTCAAAGCTGTACCTCATACCATGCCCCACTTCTTCTTCCAGCTCTTTTCCTGCCTGTCAAGGCAACCCAGCCGGTTTTGGTCCTGAACCTTCTCTGCCACTTTAACCTCAGGCCAATCCCTGACTGCAGCGCCCCTTTGGAATTCCCCTACTCCTCGAAGCCCCATTGGCCCGTGTGACCCACCTTCTCCACCCTCCTACCCCATTTGGCCCCAGACACTCAATGTAATCTCCTCACTCCTCCCCTGAGGATTCCCTATTGGTTAGCTGTTTGTATCCACCCCCTGAGTTGTATCAGTATAAAACCCCTTGCACAGGAGCGCCCAATGGTTTTTGTTTCTGGTGTCTTTGCTCCCGATGATCCTTTGCTTGTGCAGCCTCAATACAGGGGGCATGCTCATTTCTCCTTGGCTAGGCTTCTGTCTTGGCTTGTGTCTGGAACCATAGAGCAAGAAGCTCTAAAGGTTCTGCCTCTTGTAAATCCCCATACCGAGGCAGTTCCCCACTCATGGCTTGGTGCCAGAATTCTAAGAGCTAGCCCGGGCTCTGGTAGCCAGCAATGTTCTTCTGGGGTATTATCAGCCAGCCCTATATGATGTACTTCCTGCTATTAAGAATAATTTATATGTTAAAGATCAGATGAGATTAAATAAGTAACAAAAGAAAACAATAAAAAGTACCAAGATAAAGGCAGGCATGGTCAAGATTCCTGATTCAAATGGACACTTGCTAATTTGCCTAAAATTTGTGTGGATATTAAACCGAATGATATACCCCATGAAAGGAAGCAAAGGGAAGAAGTTGTACCCTAAGTGTTATCTTGCAGGGTATGAAAGCTATAGATCAGGAAAAATATCGTACTAAAAAGTGGGTCTGCTTCTATGCCAATGGCATGTTTTCGGCAAAGAGAAGAGAAATCGACAGAGCAAATGTAACCATTTTGTAAACTGGAAATTTTTCTTGCTCCACTTAGTTATGATGGGGTTGGACAGGTTTGGTAATTTTTGACCCTCTTCATCCTTAGACCATTTTCCTTTCCCACAAGAAGCTTTTAATCCTTCATTCTTTCACAGTATACAACATGCTTGTAAGAAAGCTGTGCGCTAATACCAGTTTAAAGGCCAACAGAATTCATACTCCACCTTGGAGGAGGCCCTGGCCTTGGACTTGTACTTCAACATGAAGGAAAATTTCCCTCTGGACAGTGACAGACATATCAGTCTGCCAGGACCCACAAAAAAATTAATCAAGAGATGGAGAGGAAGAGTATTTCTATTTAGTGTCTCAAGCTATTCCAGCAGTTCCAAACATATGGCTTCCCTTTAATGTCTCTGGAGAGCATCCCGTGTCTTTCAGGAGCTAACATGATGAAGTTGGCAGCTGCTTGGAGAATGAACATGATTATTCTGCAAAGCTTTAGTAAACTTTGCGTCATGACAGAAATCCCCACTCCTGCACAGAGGGATTTCAGAAGATCTCACTATTTGTGTTCACAGAAGTATTGCTCATCTACATTACACTCATAAACATCAGCATTGTACTGAAATTCTGGTGTGGCAAAAATGAGTCTGTGGAACATTCCAGAGATGAATAAAAGCATGGTTTGGTACATAGGCAGATATTTTAAGAGGGGTTAGGAGAGAGAAATTAGAAAAGGGAGCTGCTGAGCATTCCCACATTTGAACTATTGAACTTGGGAAACAGTGGGGGGCACAGGATCAGTTTTCTGTCCTCCCATTTGAAATTACAATGGAGGAATTTAGGATTTAGGAAAACACTGTCTTGCATATGATAAAAACAGACATTATTCAAGAGTAGGAATTTGCTGAAATAAATATAACAAAGTTAACCACTGGGTTTGCTGGAGTTTTTGGGGTTTTTTTTCCCCAAATAAATGCAATGTATCTTTTTCTCCACTACCTAAAATATGCAACTTTGGGTAAAAACTTGCATTTTTAGGAAAGATACCGTCAGCACAGAGGAATTTGAAAGAGGTTTGAGAGTTGTTATTTCTGTTATACAGGTGCTGTGTATAAGAATGAGACAGACAAACAACTACACATCTTCCAAAGCCAAAAAGTATTTTTAGATTGAAGGCTACCTTACAGAATAATTAAAATAGCTCTCTATCTTAGCAGAGGTTTATGATTAACGTGTATGACATTTGTACATTCTATCAATGCCTGTTAATCCCCATATTTGGATCTTCAAATTTTCCACTGTGTACTTTTTGTCTGGAGAAAACCTTGGACAGCAGATAAGACCATCACCAGAAACGTATTTCTAGCAGCTCCCACGTCCACTCAACCAGTCTGGGTTTGAGATCGAATCAAGACCATGAAGTGCCTGCTGCTTCTCGCCTTTATTGGGGTGGCAGGTGAGTACATTTTTTATTTCTATTTCTGTCATTTAATAGCAAGCTGATTTTCTGAGCAAAACTGCAAGGTAGCCTATTGTGGGATAGCCAAGTCCAGTTTTGACTTGCACAAGTCAGAGCCCTGCAACTTCCATCTTTGGTCTGCTCATAACTCCTTGTGCCACAAGCTGGGGAATGAGCCCTTCATGGGGGTTCCCAACCCAGCTATGGAGATGTGACCACAGCTTCAGAAAAAGGCTGCCTCCTCCTTCAGGATTAAGGAGGGCACAGGGAATTGCTCTGACTCAGAAAGTTCTAAGGCAATTGCAAAATTTTGGATCCTCAGTGGGTTCTCCAAGAAGATATCACTGCACAGTTGTTTTTACTTTTTCCCTCAGTCAACCCTTGACTGTTTCAGTAGATGGGATTCAGGGAAAGACACACCTGTGATCTGATCCAACAAGAACATTTCTGTGTCCCTGTGTTCCCTCAGGGAGTAGCCAGCAGGGCTTTAGTTGTAGGCACGAGAGGCACCCCTGTAAGTCTGATCCCCTTCTTTGAGGGTGCAGCAAATGCCTGTGCCTTAGACCTGCCCAGCAGCGCTGCCCTGAGTGTCCATAGAAGGGGAGCCTACAAGTGAGGGGCCTCAGACAGGCAGTCACAGGGCAGATGACAGGTCACATTACCTTAGGCCAGCTGTTGACACATGGCCCTTCTTGTTCCCCAGTTGCCTTCCCCACCTTTGCTGAAGACGACGATGACAAGATTGTGGGAGGCTACACCTGTGCAAAGAACTCTGTGCCCTACCAGGTGTCCCTGAATTCTGGATATCACTTCTGTGGAGGTTCCCTGATCAGCAGCCAGTGGGTCCTGTCGGCTGCTCACTGCTACAAATCGTGAGTGGAAAAATCACATCTTTCTAAAACACATTTCTGTCTTCCAGTTCACTTCTAGCAGGAATTCTGAGCTATGAGACAGAAATATCTAAGTGCTTCCATTCTCACTGGAGATAGCCAAAGGATGGGTGGATCATTCAGGCATCCTGAGGGATTGTCCATTTCTGCAAATGTTCCTGTGAAGGCAGAGCATTTTCTGAAATAACAATGGGATAATCAAGCAGAGAGTTCTGGGCTGGGATTTCTTATCAATTGAACAATTCTTGCTAAAGCATTCTCCCTGGAGAACAGGGAGAGGATCAAGGTCCAGCTGGAGCCGTTTGCCTTGTCCCAGAATATTTGTACCTAGTGCTGCTCTGTATTCTACTGTTGTCATGTATTTAATGACCCACAGTAATTCACCACCCGTGCATGAAGTGGGTTAAGGTCTCAGTGGATCCCCAGGGCTCCCTGTAGGACAAGAAAGATCCTGTGCCCCAGAAGGCTTCTGTGGCAGTGATGTTGGAGTGAGTGCACTCAGTGGCAGGGGTTTCTCTCAGCCTGCCTGTAGCACTAAGGACACGCTGTGCCTTCTGTTTTCCAGTCGAATCCAAGTGCAGCTTGGGAAACACAACCTGGAGCTCACTGAATCCACACAGCAGTTTATCAACTCTGCTAAAGTCATCCGCCACTCTGGCTACAACCCCTACAACCTGGACAATGACATCATGCTCATCAAGCTGGCCACCCCAGCCACGCTCAGCAGTGCTGTCCAAACCATTCCTCTGCCTACCAGCTGCGTGGCCGCCGGCACCACCTGCCTGATCTCCGGCTGGGGCAACACTCTCAGCAGTGGCTGTAAGTACTCTGGGGGAACTACAGACCCTTGGGGGTCTGGGATTGTGGATCTTGAATTCCTACCAGAGATCTCTGTTCTCTCACACTGATGGTCAGAGATGTGCATGGCCAGTGGTGTCTATTTCACTGATGACATCCAAACCTTCACCAGAGGAGAGGATGGTTTTCCTTAGGCTCAGGGTTCTTCCAGTGTATGTATCACATGAGCTGATGAGCCTCCAGGTATCAGAAAAGTTAAGGTGGCTGCAGTGTAGAATGGTGGGCCCATGGGTAAGAATTTGTTCCATCTCTACAGAAGGGGCCCATGCTGTGCTTACTGTTGCCAGGAAGCAGGATGGCTGCTAGAACAGGGTGTCCTGCATTTGCTTTTCTGCTAAAAGGACTCAGCAATGCCATCAGCCATCTCTCCCTATTTCTTTGCAGCTAACTACCCGGACCAACTGCAGTGCCTGAAGGCCCCAGTCCTCTCTGCCCAGCAGTGCTCTGATGCCTACCCCGGGGAAATCACCAACAACATGATGTGTGTAGGATTTGTGGAGGGAGGAAAAGACTCCTGCCAGGTAACTCATCTGCCTCTCCTTTCCCAGTTATTTCTCTCCCACCTTTTTGCAGCTGAAGAGGCCTTCACATTACAGAGTCAGCTATACTCACTGCACTGGTAAATCTGAGTTTCTGAATGACAGCAGAGGCTTCAGGCACACATATCCTGAAGGTTTGCCAAGTACCACATCTGGCAAAAGCAGGCAGCTGGCTCATCCTTAGCTGTGGTGCTAAAGTCAGGCATGGGAGTATCAGGTGGAGAGAGTGAATCAGGAACAGCCTTTGTAGAACTTTTGTGCAGAGTACATCCGGCAGGGCTTCCTCCGGGGTCAGTGATCTCAGGGATCTCTGGCTCGTTGCTTAGGCTGATGCCATTTGCTGAGTATCCATACTCTTTGTATGCACAGGGAGATTCCGGCGGTCCCGTGGTCTGCAATGGAGAGCTCCAGGGCATTGTCTCCTGGGGTTATGGATGTGCCCAGAGGGGCTATCCCGGAGTTTACACCAAGGTTTGCAACTACGTCTCCTGGATTGAGTCTACCATCGCCTCCAACTGAGATGCTGGCTTGGTGTGACCTGTATTTTCTCATCATTGTTTCTATTCATTTGGGCCTGGACAAGCAAAAATTATGAGAAATTAATAAAGACTTTTAGGCACCCCTACTTTGTGCACTGTTTCTCTGGAAACTTCAAAAGGCTGTTATATGGAGCACAGTAGCAGTGAACATCAGTCAAGAGAAAATATTAATTATTTGTCATGACTCTCAGTTGACAGGGTCTTGGAACACTTTGCAGACTCGTATCAGGATTCTTTCAGTCAGTTACATGCTCTTGTTTCTGAAGCAGAACATCATTTCTGTTCTTTATGAACAGGAAAAGTAATAGCCCATATTGCAGCAGTTCTTGAAGTGATTCTGAAATTCATCCTCAAATGTTTCCTGTCCCCCTTCCTCTTGGAACACTAGCAGCTGCCGCTTTCTTTGAGCCTGCTCATATCACCACCTGAGGAATGAGGAGGGGTGAGGGTGGCGAGGGCCAGGAGGTCAGCAGAACACAGGGCATTGCAGTAGAGTATTTGGATCTGCCGTGTTGAAGAGTTGGTCCTTGCCTGGAGGCTGATTGGGATGTCATGATTGTGCTTGCAGAGTCCCAGAACGAGGCTCTGGTGTCCCAAATCCCAAGAGGAAAAGAAGAGCAGGAGAGACGAAGGAGGAAAGTGAGGAGGGAAGGCACAAAAGCTGCAGGTAGAAAGGACTTGTAGCTGGGAGGGAATCAGGAACACGAGCCAGAAAGGGAGCAAGGCAAAGAAGAAAGCAGGAGAGAAGGAAAGAAGATAAAAACCATGAGTTGACATAACAGATAGAAATAAAAGAGAGATGGATAGAGAATGGAACAGGGAATACAGAAAGAATAGGTGTAACGGGACAGAAAGGAAAGGGCACGGGGACAGACAGAAGACTTGGAAGGAGGAAAGTGTGAAGCTGTCTGTGAGTGGCAGAGAATGAGTGGAGACAGTGATGACAAGAAAAAACCAGAGTCAGAAGGTGAGACAGAGACCATGCTGAAGACAGGCAGATGGACAGGCAGACATACACTGTCTTTCCTGAAGAGGTGTCGAGTAGGTAAGAAAATGGGTCTCTGTCAAACACAGGGCTCAGTGTGTGCTGGTGGTACATCCCTGTTTGCCTGCAAAGCTTTGTGCTGTGCTGCACCAGCCTTTGACTCACTGTGGATCTTGTTCAGCACAGAAATATGTGCCTGAGTCATTGAGTAGGGCATGCTGAATCTTCACAGATAATTGGTTCTTCTTAGTCCCATTACTCTGGAAGCGATTTTGGAATTCCTTCTCAATATCTGCTTTGCCACCTTCCACTGAATATACAACCAGCTGCATACTGGCATTCTTCTCCATGGGTAATTTGTACCAGTACATTGTCTTGGCTGCATTCCCCAGTCCAGAACATTCCAGAGTGATGGTGTCTCCCACCCGGACAACTGTATCTGGTGATTGCTGAAGGGCCCAGCCTGGAGAGACAGGAGATGAAAAGTAGGAAGTGAAGAGCATTGAAGAGGACAAAAAATACACATCCTTGAGGTATGCCATGGGATGGAATGCCACCAGGATATCAGAAATCTGTGGGACAGTGCCCCGCTTCTCTGAAAAAGACGTATAGGTTACAAAAACCCCAATAATAAGCTTTAAATGCAGCAGTGAATCTGTTTTGAGAAATAATGACTTTGGTACTCTCAAGTGAAGTATTAAAATGGGGCAGGAAAAACCACATTTGTAGCTTTGCAGGATTTCCTGATTCAATAGCTGGTGGTGGAAAAGTTCACCTGGTTCATTGCCCACCCCCAGCCTGGAAGCCTTGGGGAAGCGGCACTGCCAGGAATTGGGAGCACAGCTGAGGATGGAGCAGCAACAGCTCCAGTGCAGCTGCTCAAGAGGAAGGGAAGCGCACTTACCCACAGGGAGCAGCATGGCCACAAGGAACTGGTGGAAATCCATAGAGAAAGATCCCCTCCTTCCAGCCACCTGCCACTGGTGACAGCACAGACACAGAGGTGTGGAAAGAGGAGAGGTGGAGAGGAAGAGATAAGTCTCTCTGTGGGTGGGCAGGGGAGTGAGCAGGAGTCTGAAATGTCACAAGGCTGTTGGCTGTCCAGGAACGGTGGGCAATGACACCTGCAGGCAGTCATGAGGTGCTTGTACTCTGCTCCTCTGGCTTCCTGCTGTGTGTGAGCGTGGGTGTGCAAGAGTAGGTGGGACTTCAGTAGGTGCCATAGCTCAGAGCTCTTGTGGAGCAGGATGGGGCAGTGTGGCAGCCTGAGTGTGTGCACAGGAATGCACAAAATGACAGAAATGGATGGGAGGACAAGGACATCTCAGGAATGCAGGTTTGTGTCTGTTTCTCACTGTGTGTCTCCTCACTAGCCTCCCTCACACGCTCAGAGTCCCAACCCTGCAAACTGCAATGTGAAGTCACTGCTTCCCTCCGTCAGACCTGACACGTTGTGCAGGTATGGGAGGAACTGCTGACCTGCAGAGCTGGTGTCTCTTGGAGCCTGCCATAGAATACTTCTGTTCCTGTTCTTCTCTAATCCCAGAGGGGGATCTCAAGGAGAGAACGGGCTGCCTTTGCTTCGGCACTGGCAATGGCCTTTAAGAGCCTGCACCTCACAGAGATCTCTGAGCAGAAGGATGTGCCGCACAGGATGGGCTGATACACACTGACTTTCTCCATGCCAGAGAATAGATACTCTCTTTGCCTCTTTATTGCCACACACTGAAAATAGCACCAGGACACAAATGTACAAAGCTGGAGAAAACCGTGTCTTGTTTTCTCTGTGTCCACACAGCCTTGCTCACCTGCCCAAGGCAGTGGGAAATCCCCGTAGGCAGGGAGAGACACTCGTAGTTTGTGTGCACTGAGTTTGGGTACAGAGGTCTGAGAGAGACTCTGCACATCCGTGCTGTGCTGTGTGCACAGCAGTGTGAGGCTGGCCCATCCAGGACATCAAGTGATCCCACTGCTCAGGGCTCTGAAGGGCTTTGCACTGCAGCTGTTCCCCTGTGTCCTGTCAGCAGAGGAGAGCAGCAGTGCCCCCAGCTCCTCCCAAATCCTCTGCTGCAGATTTGAGTGTGTCCCATTGCATTCATTTCCCCAGTCTGCGTAGAGAAGATTCTGAAAAGACCCCATATTCCTCTAAAGCAGTTGGATAAAAAAGCCAAGAGATTGGGCTACTGTGTATAAACTCCAAATCCTCCCAGGACCAGCAGCAGCAGCACTCCAGCAGAGAGGAGGCTGTTCCTGATGTGTCCATGCAAAGGATCTGCAATTCCCTGGGGTGAGCAGAGGGCAGGGCAGTGCATGGGGAGCCTTGCAGAAGACACCCTATTGGAGCAGTTAGTGATGTTGAACAGGCATGGCTGCTGTGTGGGGCCCTGTGTTTAGGTCCTGAGAAGCTTGGATGTTTGCCTGGGAATCTGCAGGGTGGCAACCACCTGGAGTTCCTTGCGCAGGCCTGTGCTGTGCACGGGTGTGTGATGCAGGACAGAGCCATGGGATGGGCCAGCTAAGAAGGGACCTCAAGGGGGTCACTGCTCCAACCTCCCTGCTCAAGCAGAGTCCTCCCAGCGCACATGGCACACAGTTCTATCCAAATGGTTCATGGATATCTCCACGGCTTCTTTGGGCTATCTGCTCCAGTGCACAGTCACACACAGTGCAAAGCTCTGACCTTAGATTCAGGTGGAACTTCCAGTGCATCATTTTCTGCCCTTTGCCTCTTGTCTTAGTGCTTGGCATCACAGTGAAGAGTCTGGATTCAGCTCTTGGAACCCTCCCTTCAGATACCTGTAGACTTTGATGAGGTGGCAACTTAGTTGTTTCTTCTCAAGGCAGAACTGCCCAGCTACCTCAGAACTCGTGCACATAAGATGTGGTCCACTCTACTAATCATCATCCTTCTCATCTCCTGAACATTCACCAGGAGCTCCATGTCTCTTTTGTACCAAGGAGCCCAGAAATGGACAAAACACAGCAGATTTGCCTCACCAGGGCTGAGTGGAGCTTCACTGCCCTTCCCCTGCTGGCAATGCTCTTCCTAATGCATCCCAGAACATGTATGGCTTCTTGGCCACCAGGACAAACTGCTGGCTCATGCAGAGCTTCTTGTCCACCAGGACTCCCAGGTCCTTCTCTTACGAGCTGCTTCCCAGCTGGTCTGCCCCCAGCCTGTGCTGGTATACAGGGTTATTTTTCCATTCACCTAAAATCCTGTATTTGCCTTTTCTGAATTTCAGAAGGTTCCTTTCTGCCCGTTCCTTCAACCTGTCAAGGCCCATCTAAAGGGCTGCACTGCACTGTGGGCTATCAGCTATTAATCCTAACTTGTTATCAGTGAAGTTCATGAGGAGACTCTCTACCCCTTCACCAGAATCCCCGAGGAACAGAACACTGTAACATCTTGGAAATCTCTATTAGCTACAGAGCTTGTGAACATAACTTGCAATTTTAAAATGTTTTTGGTAAAGATAAACTGTATGTGGATAAAGGGCTTGATAACAGGTGCTTCCTGCCCCAGACACCACTCTACATGGAGGACTTAGGGATCCACATAACACTGTGCAACTGAGTTAGCACAGGCTTGTGCTCTGCTGTTCATATTCCTTGGCCACAGAACAACCACAGACAAGGCGTTGTAACAGAGGAGCACGTGGGCAGCTTCCACATGGTGCTGGCTACTTCCACACCTGCCAGGCCTTGCCTTTATCTACAGGTGCACCAAGAACTTCCCACACAGGCACTCCTTCCTTTTCACAGTGAGAATTACGTGCAGGGTTGACTGGAGTTAATGGCAGTCAGTGGAGTGCAGACTGAAGGCAGAAACAAGAAGGCGGGGAAGGGAAGGGAGACAGAGACAAGAAGGGCTGGCAGAAGCAAGTGTAGTGCAAATAGTAGAGTTAAATGCAGAGGGAGGCCTTGAGTGGCAAGGAGACAGTGATGGACAAATACACAGCCAGCATTTGAGGAGGAAGGCAAGGCTAAGAAGCAGAGCAGCTACTGAGTGAGAAGTGATCACCCTGCCACGTGCAGCACCCACAAGGTGGAAAGCAGGTCCTGTTTGTGCAGGGACAAGTTTGTGCTCAGCTGCCTCAGCAGTCTCACCACTGTGCTCACCCTCAGCACAGTAGTATGTGCCAGAGTCATTGAGAAAGGCATGTTCTATTGAGAGGGTGATACTGTCTCCTTGTATATTGCTGCTCTTGAAATGGCTCTCAAAACCCTTCTCCACTGCTGCGGTACCACCTTGTACTGCAGAAGCCAGAAGAGTCAGACTGGAATTCTTCACTGAAGGCAGAATAAACCAGTACATAGCTGTGCTGGTGGATTTCTTCTGGGAACATTCCAGATTCACAGATTGGTCTTCTTTTATCACCATGTCTGGAGACTGTTCCAGGGCTAACACTGGAAAGGAAAAGTAGGAGCAGTGAGGAAGAGGAAAAAATGGAAAAAACCTCAACTAGGCACTCAGGGTTAGTAGGGAAAGGATGAGAAGGAATCAGACAGCCACCAGAGCAGTTCAAGGCATGGGACAGCTCTTCAGATCAGCAGGTGAATTTCCAATCTCTCCTCAGTAGGCAAGATGCATTCCTGGCCAGTTTGAGTCAAAAATCAGGAACCATGTACCGGCTGCACAAAGAATGACAAATAGATGGCCATTGCAGAAGATTTCAGGGATTCCCATTCCCACCACATTCACTGCTTATCCTCCATGCAGAAGTCTCTGCAGAAGGAAGCACTGCCAGGAACTGGTTACACAGCTGGGAGAGCAGCAGCGGGATCAGGGGAGGTGCTCAGGGCTGCGTTGAGTTCACTTACCCAGAGGGGCCAGCATGGCCACCAAGAAACAGCAGGGCACCATGGGGGGAAAGGCCCTACCCTCTGAGCAAGGTGCCTCTTGTAGCTGCCCAAAGGTATGTGCAGAGGGAGCAGGGAGTGAGGGTGAGACATCTGGGGTGGGGCTGGCCAAGAAATGAGAGAAGGCATTGGCTGGCTGGGAACCCTGGGGAGTGACAGAGAGCATCTGTGTCATTATCCTCTCTGCCTTGAGAATTGGGGTCTGCAAGGAGATTTGCTTTCCTGTAGGACTGAGCTTGTCCTCCAGTGGTTGTGGAGGCTGCCCCTGGGATTCAGGCATTGAGAGCTCTGGGGGCTAGAAAAGAGGGGGCAGAAGTCTGAAATGGTCTTTTCAAAGTCAGAAATGTGGAGTAACTCTCATAGATGAAAAGCTTCAGAAACAAGTGAAAATAACTGACTGAAAGACTTTTAAAATGTGTCTGTAGACTTTTCCAAGATACTTACAGTTCTACAGGTACTGAAAATATTAAATACTTTCTCCTGTGTAAAGGAGATCCACTATGCATCTGCTCCATATCACAGGTATGGAAGTTCCCAGAAAAACAGTGCACAAAGTAGGATTGCCTGAAAGTCTTTATTAATTTCTCATAATTTTTGCTTGTCCAGACCCAAAAGAACAGAAACTATGACATGAAAATACAGGTCACACCAAGCCAGCATCTCAGTTGGAGGCGATGGTAGACTCGATCCAGGAGACGTAGTTGCAAACCTTGGTGTAAACTCCGGGATAGCCCCTCTGGGCACATCCATAACCCCAGGAGACAATGCCCTGGAGCTCTCCATTGCAGACCACGGGACCACCGGAATCTCTCTGTGCACACAAAGATAATGGATACTCAGCAAATGGCATCAGCTTAAGCAACGAGCCAGAGATCACTGAGATCACTGACCCCGGAGGAAGCCCTGCCGGATGTACTCTGCACAAAAGTTCTACAAAGGCTGTTCCTGATTCACTCTCTCCACCTGATACTCCCATGCCTGACTTTAGCACCACAGCTAAAGATGAGCCAGCTGCCTGCTTTTTCCAGATGTGGTACTTGGCAAACCTTCAGGATATGTGTGCCTGAAGCCTCTGCTGTCATTCAGAAACTCAGATTTACCAGTGCAGTGAGTATAGCTGACTCTGTAATGTGAAGGCCTCTTCAGCTGCAAAAAGGTGGGAGAGAAATAACTGGGAAAGGAGAGGCAGATGAGTTACCTGGCAGGAGTCTTTTCCTCCCTCCACAAATCCTGCACACATCATGTTGTTGGTGATTTTCCCAGGGTAGGCATCAGAGCACTGCTGGGCAGAGAGGACTGGAGCCTTCAGGCACTGCAGTTGGTCCGGGTAGTTAGCTGCAAAGAAATAGGGAGAGATGGCTTGTGGCATTGCTGAGTCCTTTTCAGAGCTTGGAGAAGACCTTAGAAGAAAAGCAAATGCTGGACACCCTGTTCTAGCAGCCATCCTGCTTCCTGGCAACAGTAAGCACAGCATGGGCCCCTTCTGTAGAGATGGAACAAATTCTTATCCATGGGCCAACCGTTCTACACTGCAGCCACCGTAACTTTTCTGGTACCTGGAAGCCCATCAGTTCATGTGATACATACACTGGAAGAACCCTGAGCCTCAGGAAAACCATCCTCGCCTCTGGTGAAGGTTTAGATGTCATCAGTGGAATAGACACCACTGGTCATGCACATCCCTGACCATCGATGTGAGAGAACAGAGATCTCTGGTAGGAATTCAAGATCCACAATCCCAGACCCCCGAGGGTCTGCAGTTCCCCCAGAGTACTTTCAGCCACTGCTGAGAGTGTTGCCCCAGCCGGAGATCAGGCAGGTGGTGCCGGCAGCCACGCAGCTGGTAGGCAGAGGAATGGTTTGGACAGCACTGCTGAGCGTGGCTGGGGTGGCCAGCTTGATGAGCATGATGTCATTGTCCAGGGTGGCCGGGTTGTAGCCAGAGTAGCGAATGATTTTAGCAGCGTTGATAAACTGCTGTGTGGATTCAGTGAGCTCCAGGTTGTGTTTCCCGAGCTGCACTTGGATTTGACTGGAAAACAGAAGGCACAGCGTGTCCTTTAGTGCTACAGGCAGGCTGAGAGAAACCCCTGCCACTGAGTGCACTCACTCCAACATCACTGCCACAGAAGCCTCCTGGGGCACAGGATCTTTCTTGTCCTACAGGGAGCCCTGGGGATCCACTGAGACCTTAACCCACTTCATGCATGGGTGGTGAATTACTGTGGGTCATTAAATACATGACAACAGTAGAATACAGAGCAGCACTAGGTACAAATATTCTGGGACAAGGCAAACGGCTCCAGCTGGACCTTGATCCTCTCCCTGTTCTCCAGGGAGAATGCTTTAGCAGGGATCATGCTATTGATAAGAAATCCCAGCCCAGAACTCTCTGCTTGATTATCCCATTGTTATTTCAGAAAATGCTCTGCCTTCACAGGAACATTTGCAGAAATGGACAATCCCTCAGGATGCCTGAATGATCCACCCATCCCTTGGCTATCTTCAGTGAGAATGGAAGCACTTACATATTTCTGTCTCATAGCTCAGAATTCCTGCTAGAAGTGAACTGGAAGACAGAAATGTGTTTTAGAAAGATGTGATTTTTCCACTCACGATTTGTAGCAGTGAGCAGCCGACAGGACCCACTGGCTGCTGATCAGGGAACCTCCACAGAAGTGATATCCAGAATTCAGGGACACCTGGTAGGGCACAGAGTTCTTTGCACAGGTGTAGCCTCCCACAATCTTGTCATCGTCGTCTTCAGCAAAGGTGGGGAAGGCAACTGGGGAACAAGAAGGGCCATGTGTCAACAGCTGGCCTAAGGTAATGTGACCTGTCATCTGCCCTGTGACTGCCTGTCTGAGGCCCCTCACTTGTAGGCTCCCCTTCTATGGACACTCAGGGCAGCGCTGCTGGGCAGGTCTAAGGCACAGGCATTTGCTGCACCCTCAAAGAAGGGGATCAGACTTACAGGGGTGCCTCTCATGCCTACAGCTAAAGCCCTGCTGGCTACTCCCTGAGGGAACACAGGGACACAGAAATGTTCTTGTTGGATCAGATCACAGGTGTGTCTTTCCCTGAATCCCATCTACTGAAACAGTCAAGGGTTGACTGAGGGAAAAAGTAAAAACAACTGTGCAGTGATATCATCTTGGAGAACCCACTGAGGATCCAAAATTTTACAATTGCCTTAGAACTTTCTGAGTCAGAGCAATTCCCTGTGCCCTCCTTAATCCTGAAGGAGGAGGCAGCCTTTTTCTGAAGCTGTGGTCACATCTCCATAGCTGGGTTGGGAACCCCCATGAAGGGCTCATTCCCCAGCTTGTGGCACAAGGAGTTATGAGCAGACCAAAGATGGAAGTTGCAGAGCTCTGACTTGTGCAAGTCAAAACTGGACTTGGCTATCCCACAATAGGCTACCTTGCAGTTTTGCTCAGAAAATCAGCTTGCTATTAAATGACAGAAATACAAATAAAAAATGTACTCACCTGCCACCCCAATAAAGGCGAGAAGCAGCAGGCACTTCATGGTCTCGATTCGATCTCAAACCCAGACTGGTTGAGTGGACGTGGGAGCTGCTAGAAATACGTTTCTGGTGATGGTCTTATCTCTTGTCAAGGTTGTCTTGTCAAGGTTTTCTCCAGACAAAAAGTACACGGTGGAAAATTTGAAGATTCAAATATGGGCATTAACAGGCATTGATAGAATGTACAAATGTCATACATGTTAATCATAAACTCTGCTAAGATAGAGAGCTATTTTAATTATTCTGTAAGGAAGCCTTCAATCTAAAAATACCTTTTGGCTTTGGAAGATGTGTAGTTGTTTCTCTGTCTCATTCTTATATGCAGACCCTGTATAACAGAAATAACAACTCTCAAACCTCTTTCAGATTCCTCTGTGCTGACGGTATCTTTCCTAAAAATGCATATTTTTACCCAAAGTTGCATATTTTAGGTAGTGGGCAAAAACATACATTGCATGTATTTGGGGAAATAAACCCCCAAAAACTCCAGCAAACCCAGTGGTTAACTTTGTTAAATTTATTTTAGCAAATTCCTACTCTTGAATAATGTCTGTTTTTATCATAAGCAAAACTGTTTTTCTAAATCCTAAATTCCTCCATTGTAATTTCAAATAGGAGGACAGAAAACTGATCCTGTGCCCCCCACTGTTTCCCAAGTTCAATAGTTCAAATGTGGGAATGCTCAGCAGCTCCCTTTTCTAATTTCTCTCTCCTAACCTCTATTAAAATATCTGCCTGTGTACCAAACCATGCTTTTATTCATCTTTGGAATGTTCCACAGACTCATTTTTGCCACACCAGAATTTCAGTACAATGCTGATGTTTATGAGTGTAATGTAGATGAGCAATACTTCTGTGAACACAAATAGTGAGATCTTCTGAAATACCTCTGTGCAGGAGTGGGGATTTCTGTCATGACGCAAAGTTTACTAAAGCTTTGAAGAATAATCATGTTCATTCTCCAAGCAGCTGCCAACTTCATCATGTTCGCTCCTGAAAGACATGGGATGCTCTCCAGAGACATTAAAGAGAAGCCATATGTTTGGAAATGCTGGAATAGCTTGAGACACTAAATAGGAATACTCTTCCTCTCCATCTCTTGATTAATTTTTTTGTGGGTCCTGGAGGACTGATTCGCACAGTGTCACTGTCCAGAGGGAAATTTTCCTTCATGTTGAAGTACAAGTCCAAGGCCGGGGCCCTCTCCAAGGTGGAGTATGAATTCTGTTGGCCTTTAAACTGGTATTAGCACACAGCTTTCTTACAAGCATGTTGTATCCTGTGAAAGAATGAAGGGTCAAAAGATTCTTGTGGGAAAGGAAAGTGTTCTAAGGATGAAGAGGGTCAAAAATTACCGAGGGTGTCCAACCCCATCATAACTAAGTGCAGCAAGAAAAATTTCCAGTTTATAAAACGCTTTAGTTTGAAATTTCGGTTTCTTTTTCCAAAACATGCCATTGGTATAGAGCAGCGCTGACATGAGATGTGCAGGTGAACATTCCGTAGACCCAGTGTATTGTGTTTTGCAAGCTCTTTCAAAGAATACAAGGGTGAACATCTATAATTACAAACAAGTTTCTCATTTCATGCAGTGATGCTGCAGAAGAAAGCTGGTGGCTCCTGGGGGTGCAGGAACGGGGAGGGATGGTGATGAAGAGCAGGTGTGTTAGGTACTATTCATGGACAAACAATGGCAGTTTGTACTTCTAGAACTTCATATTCCTAGTTCAAGTATTTCAGTCATCTGTATCAACACTAGAATCAGATAAAGGAAAATACATTTGCCCAGTCTGATGCAAGATCCTGGGAAAAGGAACTGTGGAAAACTGTGGGCTGACAGAAATGTAGCTTCCTAGGAGCATAAATCAGGAGGAATTTCTGAGGGTACTCCTTTTATACCTCACATAACCTGGTGGTGGAATTTGCATTGCTTCTCTCTTCCCACCTGTCTCTTTTCTGAGAGATGCTGGTACATTCTCCAAAGCTTCTTATCCTCCATCTCTCCACACCTGAACAAAACTGCTGTCACAGCCTCTTCATTGTTCTCTGTGCCTGTATTTCTCTTTAACCTATGGCCACAATATTTTTTTTCTATTTCTGCCCTTGCCAGAAACATGGATTCTTAGTGTCCTGGAGAGAAAGAGCATGTAGGACATGACAGGGATTTATAAAATTGTGAGTGGCCTGCGGAGCCTGGGGAACGATGAGATTGCTTATTGTGTCTTAGGGAGTAGCATGCAAAACTTGGTGGGGGTGGCTTGTTCACAGCAAGCCAAGGACACATTCTCTATTTTAGGAATGCTATGAAGACTTTTCCACAGGTTTTTATGGATGCAAAACATTTACATTACCTCAAAAAGAGAAGGGACACAAGGAAGAAATATCCTTGGAGGGCTGTGAGGTTGAAGGACATCGATCCAATCTCCCTTGTCCCCAGGAGTGGCCTGGTGTTGGAATGTTCCCTGCTACTACAGCCCAGCAATAGACCAAAGATTAGTACATATCTTTCTGGAAGAAAAGTCAGGGTTGCTTAAATCCTGCCAAGGTTTGGAGAGTTACCCAAACTCATGCCTTCATTTGCTGCAGCATAGAAGGTCTCCTGGGAGCATCTCAGCCCCATTTGAGCAGCATGGGAAGGCACAGGTCAGGTTCAACCTGACAAAGATGTGTGTTAGAACGTGGATTTATCTGACAGTGCTGCTGGGCTGTTCTTGTTCAGGCAGATATGGAAGTGGAGATTGGGCTTAAATGATGGGAACACGCCCTAATGATTCTGAGTTTTAAAGGGTTGGCTGGGGGAGTAAAATACCTGTCTGTCCTGGGAAACATAAAGACTACTCAGAACACTGCTTTCCACACAACTTCTCTTCTCTCTCTCTCAGAAGGGATACCTCGATA